>NC_143053.1:229490000-230967500 GCF_052426305.1 Pelodiscus sinensis | reverse complement strand
TGTCAGCACCTAAGAGTTTATTTAGTCCTTCCTGTGGGTTTTGTTAGAGCCCTTTGCAAAGGGGCTAATAGACACTAAGCCTACATCCACCCTTTGACCCACATCCTGAGACGTAGAGGCCTCCTCTCCTACATCATCTGCGATATTTACAGTCTGACCAGCCACTTGGAGCACAGAAAATTTCCTTTCTACTGCAAACACTGTGCTACAGTACTACAGAGCCACTAGGAAAACACACAAACCTTCTTGGCTTCGGGGCTTCCCAGCTCTGCCACTTCAAATGACATAGGCTGGTTAGTTGGCTGCTCAGCAATTAGTTGTATGGAGTTGTTGTTTTTATTCTGGTGAGGCCTCGAGGCCTCAAATATACACCCTGGAGGCAGGATTGGCAACTGATAATGTTTTATGATTTATAAAGATTATGAACAACCACACTTTTTTTTTAACAGACATATCACTGTCCCACTGTAGGGTTTCAGATGGTTTCAGCAAAAATACTGGACACACTTGACATTACATCGCAATCTACATTACATCTGACTGAGAAAATACTGGACAGTTCTATTTACTCAATTATAGTTTCTCAATTTTTTTCCCCGAATGGAAGGCTCAAATACTGGACTGTTTGGTTAAAAACTGGACACCTGGCAACCCTATCCCACTGACATATACTGGCAGAACTGTCCCATCCTTTGGACAGTTTGGAGCAGCTGCCCTGGGCCCCACACTCTTAGGGGTCTCGTGGGGCCCCAGCATGGCTCAGGAACTTGCAGGAGCCTGGTGCAGGCAGCAGGGATTGGGCCCTTGCCTTGCATGCACCAGCAGTGGGAAGCAGAGCAAGCCAGTTCCAGCCCACTCCACTCCCCTGAGCAATGCTACTGCCAGTGCCAGGAACCCCACTAATCCCTTGACCGCATCACTTAGGGGAAGGGGTAGAAGCAGGGACAGGAAGAGGTGAGCCAGGGCAGGGCCTGGGGGTGGAGGGTTGTCCCTGGCCCTGTACCTCCCAAGGTAATAGGAACCATGCTGTTTATTGGTGGGGAGTCTGTAATTACCGTGGTGGTTTTTAGTGTAGACAGTGTCCAGTCATTCTGTAATCCCTGAAGTTATAACTATTCACAGTACCAGTGATAACATGGACACCTCTAGTCCTCTAAGCAAGGGACTGAGATAACCATGTTCTTTCATGCAGAACAAGCAACCAGACCGTTAACATGCAACATTAACCTAGGTAGATTAAAAACCAAGACCTGAGAGCGAAAGGCTCAGTAACCTATATTATCATTGTCGGAGCCATTCAAGCACTAGCAGTAAACTTTGAACCAGGAAAACTAGACAAGACACTAAAAGTACCAGGGTAAAATACTGCCCAGAGTTCTTAATGCAATAACTCTTCATGTACACTTTATAAACCCTTCCAATTTAGAGCCCACCATGTCCCTAACAATAACATTGATAAAATGCCGAACAGAATAAGAGAGTTTTAGTTAGCCTACACTGCAACGTTTTTGCACAAAAATGGCTGTTTTTGCACAAAAACCTGCGGAGCGGCCACACCTCAAATGCACTTTTGCACAAGTAAATCAGCAGTAAAATGGCAGAAGAGAGGGCTTTTGCCGGTGTAGATAAAACCTTCTTCTCGGAGGCATAACTTCCGTTTGTGCTACAGCCATTGTGCAAAAAGACAAGTGTGTACACTCCAGAAGGGTTTCTTAAACAAGAAACCCTTATGGGAAAAAGCACAGGTGCTCCGATGGCCATTCTGCGAATGGCCATCAGAGCTTTCTTGTGCAAGAGCGTCTATGCAGTGTGGATGCTCTCTTGAGCAAAAGCGCATCATTTTTGTGATGCACTTTGAGGGGTGGATGTGTTTTTGCACAAGAACTCTTCTGCAAAAAGACTTCTTGCACAAAAACCTTGCAGTGTAGACGTAGCCTTAGGGTCTGCTCTCTGTGACTGGGCCTCTTACATAGCTAGGTGTCCTCTCCACCACAGGGATGTTTGAGATATCTTATCAGTGCAAAAATGTAGTTATAGTCTAGAGTTGGCTTCTTCAGGGTTCACTGTATGAAATTCTCAGAGGTCAGGTGGATCTGATGGGAGTTGCATACCTAGATGTAACGACACTTTTCTTAAACTGTGTATTACAGCATTTTTAACATTATCTTTAATAAATTTTAATCTATTAAATGTCTAAAAAGGCCTCAGTCAGACTGTAATACACTGAGGCCGCCCTGTGACGTGTAAAAGGGAAAAGAGCTTTTCCTTAGGGCATGGGGCTGGGAGGCAAAGGTAATGTGCATGGTTGGTGCCATCTGAGATGACAGCTTTCCCACAAAGAATAAGAAGGGCTGGGGCTGAAAGGAAGCACACCCAGCCAGCGAGAATTCCTGCTCGTGGTTTGTACTACAGAGTAGCCTTTCCACCCACCACTCTAGCCCAGGCTATGGCTTTAAGCCACACAACCATGGGGTGCAACTTAGAAGCAGCAACCCGTGTATTAAAAGACCTGAACAGAGTAGGGCAAAGCTCAGTTATTTTTTTCATTGGCTGTTAGAGAAAACTAAATATCTTGCCTCTGGCTGGGGAAAGTTTTAAAAACCGCTCTTCAGATCACTGGGGGAGAGAGAGAGAGAGAGAGAGAGAGAGAGGTGAACCATCACATATAGAAGATCAGTGTGTCCTAGCCATTCCTGCCACCAGTTACACTCTGTCTTCATTACAAAGAGAAAGGTTTGTACATGGAGATGCAAAATCCTGTTGGAGACAAGGCACTGTCATTTTTAACTTTGGTGTAGGTTCTTTAGACCTTAAGTCCATCCTGTGCTTATCAGTATATTGGGCTACCCACATTCTCCATGCTTGCATATCAGCTGCTATGTGGCCTAAGTCCTCCCATTTCAAATTAAATTTGTCTATGTTGTTGATAATTGTATGCTTCCAACTCATCCTAGATCTACCCCTTGTTCTTGTTGGATATTCTGGATTCCTATTAAGAACCATAAGCGGTTGTTGGCTATGATCAATTTGTAACAAGTCCTAGCCACTGATGTCTCCTCTTAATTATTTGTGATGGAAGATCATGCTTTAGCCATTTTTCAGACCTTATCATTAATTTTCCTTTCCCCATACCTTACTCCTAATATTCTATGCAAGCACATCTAAAGTTTGAGCATATATTTTCTTAAGTTGCCAGGTTTCACTGGCATATGTTGCTATGGCTACAATGATGGCCGAATAGACATTTAGTTTCATACATAAGGATACACATAAAGTGTCCAAATAGTTTCTAAGTTTACCAAAGACTGTGTTTGCTTTGCCAATTCTTATTTTGGCAGAGCATGTACTATCTTGGCTTATTGTGCTTCCAAGGTATTTGAATCTATCTACCCTGTCTAGCTGTTCGTTGATTTTGATGTTTAAATCCATATCTCCAGTTACCATGTTTTTACATTTCTTTACACTGAATCGTATCCTACCTCCTCAATAGTTTCTTTAACTTCATTTGTGCCTGCTTGAACTCCTTCAGCATTTTCATGTAAGATGAACGATGGCATCAGCAAAGTGGTTGAGGTGAAATCTAACAGTGCCATTTTTCTGCCAGAATTTTACATTGAGATCGTTCTCTCAGCCTGTGCATTGGGGTGTAAAATCCTCTTCATATCTAGCAGCAGTTGACTCCCTATTAGCCCAGGTGCAAATGACACATCCTAGGCAACAGAGAACGACCACTAGATTCATACACCTGGGGAGAACAGATTCTAAAGCTACTGAACAAATATATGGTGCAAAACAATGGTGGTAGTGAGCTAACATTAACATCTGTTGCAAGCTACCAGCCACCAAGAAGTGGGCCTGTTTAGTGACATAAAAGTAATTTTTCAGAGCACATACTTTAAATTATAAGGCAAATTCTCAATCCATAAGAGCATAACATGGTTTAATTAATGGCTGTCACTCCCCTGACGAATGCCATGATGCTTTTAAAGTTTCAGTAGTGCCACTATCTATCTCCAGGTGAAGGGAAACATACACACCCCAATTCCTTCTCAGAACAAAGATGCAAATATCAGCATGTTCATGCAAAACCTTTATTTGGAGAATGTCTATTGTTGGCCAACAGTGCCACCTGACTCACATGGTAGCATGGAAACTGAATTTACATTGTGCAGAAAAATACAAAATTCCTTGAAGACATTCATCCTGTGATATTACACAAATATTGTAGTTGCTTACCTCTGTTTCCTCCCTTTATCCCACTGAATCACCTCTTGGCCTCTCTAGAGCAGAGATCAACAGCAATGATTTATTGTTGGCAATGAGATGATCCACATGCTGGAGCTCTCTAGAAATACTTCTTGCTTTATGTAAAGACCAACCCATGCATACTGTCTGGATTTTACAACTTATTTTCCACCCACTTTAGGAATTATTTGGGGGATGTTTCTGGTTATTTTCTCAATGAATCAAGAGTTGGACAACTAGGCTTTCTGCTCTTCAGAATGGAACATCCTTCATTTATTATAACACCTTTACAGTCCCATAGTTTCCTCTGGATGGGAAATTTCATTTTATTTATTTTCTCTGCTCTGTGTTGGTTACTTCAGATTTTTTACCTTCTCCCTGAACTGTAATATTGGGAGGCATGTTGCAAACCCAGTTGGCAGCATAGCTGCCAGAGAGCATGCAGATTTTGGTTTTGCTAGGGATGTCAGGATTCAACTTTTTCTTTGTTTCAAACAATTTACTTTAAATAGAGATTATGATAAACAGCCCTGATTTATTCCCATGTTGAGGCTTTTGGTGAATAGTTTCATGCAAGTTGGAAATAAGAGAATTAAATTGCAAATAATGTTCTATTATTTCAGCTTCCCTAAAAGAATCCTTCTAGTGGCTTCAGCAATTTAACTGTCATCTACAAGTTTGCAGGCACGTGCTTGTGAAAATTCACTCCTCAGAGTGATCCTAATTAAATTAGTGGGGCTCCTCATCTGAGTAAGGCTTTATTAACTGGTGCAAGAGTTGCTGCATCATAGCCCTACTATCTATATAACCAAACTGTGGGGAGCAGTTGAGCCCAACCTAATAGAAGAAACCAACTGTAGCAGAACCAATCAATCCATTTATGGATCATGTTCCAGGTACAGTCTACCAATCCTCTCCACTCCATTTAACACAGCTTAATCTACCCTTTTAGTTCATGCCTCCATTTGCATCTTTGGTCTAAAGAGAGTCCCATCAAGTAAAGAATCTTCACAGTTATATCAATTTAACCTGGGAGATCTGAATCAATGGCTAAATCTACCTTACAGCTGGGAACAAGGCCCTAGCGATTAACGTACCATTGGTTGATTTAGCAGGTCTAGTGAAGACCTGCCAAATCGACTGCAAATAGTTCTCAGGTCAACCTCAGTACTCTACCCCAACTGATAGGAGTAAGGTAAGTAAACAGGAGAGTGGTTACCATTGACTCAAAATACTGCAAGTAGTTAACCTAAGCTACGTCGACTCCAGCTACTTTATTAATGGAGCTGGAGTTGCTTAACTTAGGTCCACTCACTGCAGTAGTGCAGACGTAGCCTGAGCTGCAGCAACCATTACACAGTTTAAGGATTTTCTGCTAATCACAATTAGTAAAGCAAAATAATTTCACCTTCTTCCTGCCCCCTCCCTCACCACCTTTCTCTCTTTCCCTCTACACCTGTGAGTTTAGGCCTATTCCTCACAGAGAAGCTCAGCAAAAGTTAAATTTCTAATGCAAGCACTAGAAACACCTCAGCCAACAGGCTACATGTGTTTCCAAGGCAGCAGAACAGACTGTATCTATTACTGTGTACTTACCACACTGAAGAAACAAAAGCATTTTTACCAAATTCAGATATTTGCATATAAACAATCCTGCCAGACTGGAGATTTTCAAATAGTTACAAACTTGACACATTTGTATTACTTGAACATTTTAAACAGACTGTAAACAATCACTTTTCTTCAAGATAGAGTAAGTGCTGTAGTGTATGAAGTACTTCACTTACCTGGAATGTCTTTGCACTACTTGGAAGTCTCACTACCAGAGCTAAATTAAAAGAGCTTAGTAGCTCTGCATAGGATATTTGTGTCTGAATCACAGACAACCCTGCCAATACAATTCTCCTTTGACTTTTGCTTTGAACGACCTGAGATTGTGAAGGCTAAATTACCACACTGGTTAGTCCTATAAAGATTGTTGAGTTAATTTAATGGCTGGGTGAGCACTCATGCAAGTCCATGGCTGGGCATTTCAATTGACAGATTTCTTTGGCCACTAACAGACTTTTCCCCAAACAGGCTCCAATTACTTCAAGAGGACCTAAGCACATATTTCCTAAATCAAGGCAATTCTCTGCTGTCTCTATTTCCTTCCCCTCAGTCAGGTCTGGAACCTGTTCTAGAAAAAAACAGTGATTCTTTAATGGAAAATGTAAGTCACAAATTAACCCCAGACCTCCAGAACGATGGATCTGTGTGAGTGGCTGATTAGGCCTGCTTATAATCTCATTGGCTTCCACAGAACTCCACGTGGAAATAAAGGGCTTGCTCACTGTGTCCCCGATTAGACTAGGAGTCAACATAACTCCCCTTTATTTGTGGTTGGCAAAGGAGTGAACAATACAGACAAGCGGAGGAAGGAGCTGCAAGCGGAGGAAGGAGCTGCAGAAGATCACTACCCTTCTTCCCGACAGAAGAAAAGTGTCTGGAGATTTGAAGCTCTGACCTTCTTCCTGAAAGTGGCATTATTGCACCGGCAATGAGTGATATTAATGTGACTAGTTCTTTGGTTTTATTCTCACTTTGAAGCATGACAGGAAAATAGAAGATGGTGGGTTCCTATAATGGGGTTCACATTCCTCTTGTGCGTGCCCCTTTGACCAATTGCACACATTTGCACTCCCTCTTTCTCTGTTTCTTCCTGCTCTGGAATAGAGACATGGCTCAGGATTCCCTTCCCGGAGACAATGTCCTTGCCCTCTTGGGGTACCTCGCTACAGCTCGCTCTCTCTGGGCCACTATGCTTCACTTCCCCCTCTGGGGTGTCCTAATGTCCACACCACTTCCTCCCAATGCCAAAAGGGAGTAGGGAGCATCTCAGGCCAGGGTCTCTGTAGATAGAAGCTATCTGCTGTGTCCATGTATTTAAATTCCACTGCTGTTCTAATTCTCTGAGGGTATGTCTACACTACCCCGCTAGTTCGAACTAGCGGGGTAATGTATGCATACCGCACTTGCTAATGAAGCCCGGGATTTGAATTTCCCGGGCTTCATTAGCATAAGCGGGGAGCCGCCATTTTTAAATCCCCGCTGCTTCGAACCCCGTGTAGCGCGGCTACACGGGGCTCGAACTAGGTAGTTCGGACTAGGGTCCTATTCCGAACTACCGGTACTCCTCGTGAAACGAGGTGTACCGGTAGTTCGGAATAGGCACCCTAGTCCGAACTACCTAGTTCGAGCCCCGTGTAGCCGCGCTACACGGGGTTCGAAGCAGCGGGGATTTAAAAATGGCGGCTCCCCGCTTATGCTAATGAAGCCCGGGAAATTCAAATCCCGGGCTTCATTAGCAAGTGCGGTATGCATACATTACCCCGCTAGTTCGAACTAGCGGGGTAGTGTAGACATACCCTGAGTCACTTCCCCTTGGCCCTGCACCGTCTCTTGCTTCACAGCCTTGCCCAACAGAATCCCAGCAACCAGCTCAGGGATCTTTCTTGTTCACTCAGTCCAGGGCTCTGCAGCTCTGCCAGCCAACTAGCCACACGCCTATAGCTCTGGCAAGGAACTGGCTCTAGCTCAGCAAGTCTTTGTAGTAGCTTGCTGGGCCCTTATTGGCTACTTCTCACACAGCTTTTCCAGGGAGCTTGGAGGTCTCGGGGCCTACTCCACCTCATCACAGTTCTGAACTAACTATCTGGAGGTTTCTTCCTGTTGCTTTTTTATTTTTAAAGCAGGCAGTAATTCTTGTCATGCATATTTGGGAATGCCTGGGAATTTAGTGATTCCAGGTTACAAAAGCTATTCCCCCCCCAAAATCTGCTGTCTTGTTTACCCACAGGATGGCTGCAGCATGCATTCTTCCTACATTGGGATTTGGAGGGATCACCAAGGACATTCAGTGCCTGATGCTCGCTGTTATTCTGACTTGGTACCATTTTGCACCCTCACTGCATTGCTGTAAATGATACACAAGACTTAGGGAGAAGGACAAGCAGGCTCTTGCCTCCCTTTCCACGCAGACCTCGACCTTTCTGCTGAGA
The DNA here is from genome assembly GCF_052426305.1 of Pelodiscus sinensis. Taxonomy (NCBI): domain Eukaryota; kingdom Metazoa; phylum Chordata; order Testudines; family Trionychidae; genus Pelodiscus; species Pelodiscus sinensis. The sequence continues at coordinate 230,959,215 of NC_143053.1, read as the reverse complement.
CAACTCCACCACCATTGCTAGCACCTGCCACTTGGGGGATGGTTTTATACACATAGTAAGAAAGGCACAGAGACAAGAAACTGAACTCACTGCTTAACTTTTTATGAGGATCAGTTTGGGATGTTTGCCCCAGCAAGTAAAAGTGTCCCTAAGCTGAATGCTAACTGCATCTGGCAAGAGTCTCACATATAAAGCTAGCCACTTGTTCCTTAACAGGATACATGTACTATAGAAATATCAGACCACAGGTTTATGAGTAATACAATTCAAGAGTATATATGAGTATCATATCTTAATAGGAAAGGACATGACCAGTGTTATTAGACAAATATACTATGTTCTTAAAGCATTTGTACTACGGTTGTTTCAGCTCAGTCAGTCACAAACTACTGTACCGCAAAGTTTATTAACCTGCTGTTTACTACTCTTTAGGCAATAAATACCCCCTACTCTCTGGGTTCAAATTTCTTTTAGTGGTTGTCTTTTTTCATGTCCTGGCAATTAAACTTGATCCACACTCCATGGATTTACAGAACAGGTGTGTTGAAAAAAAAATTGTTGAATGCCCCCTGCCCAAATTTGCCAGAATAAATGGATTGTCCCAGACATGAACTGCAGGAAGATGGACTGGTGATGGATGGAAGTTTACAATCCTCTTTAAATCCAAGTTTTTGCCAGGCATCTCAGCTTTGATATTCAACAGTATCATTGACATCAAATGGCTCATTAAAAGAAAAGCAGAGTGTGATTCTTTACTGGAAGAGCAAGGGGAAAAGCTTATTTTGTAGCCATTATTAGCACAGAGATGGTCCATGTTGTTGCTAATGTTGAGCTGTCAATGTAGCCTAGTACGGTCTACAACTAGAGAAGCCAGATTTAGAAAGGAGCATAGAGATGGGTAAGATGCATACAGATTGCTCATAAGTATAGCTGGACAATATATCTGCAAGGTTCAATTCAATAAATTATACAATCACATTCTCTTTTAATATACAACAAACTTTAAAAAATTCCACAATGTTCTTATGTTATAGATAAGAAGTTCTTGCTGCCAAAAGCACAGGATGTGTTTTTGTCTGTTTTTCCTAACTTACAAACCACCCAAAAATTAATATTTCAGGAATCTGAAATGTTTAAAAAGATAAGGTGGTTCTATAAAACAAGAAAAAAGTTAGTAACAAAGCCCTTTAAATTCATGAATAAATTGTCAAAACAACATCAGCAAACAACAAGATTTTTAAAAAATACACAGAGGTGGCCATAAAGGTTTTAACACACAAACATTGTGCCAGTTAATTCAGTATTAAACACAGCAGAATATACAGGCTTTTTATACACTCTTTAATTTTTGTTCAAAAAGCCATATATTTGAATGTCACAAAAGAAGTTGTGCAAATCTTTGGTGATGCCCACTGGTGAAGCCCAAATTCCAATGACAAATCTGACCCTGGTTTATTTACCACATTAGCCCAATTCAAGGCCAAAGTACATAAAAATGTTAAACAAACCCTGGCATTTTATCAGAGCTGCTCACAGACATTGAGACAGGGTCCCAAACCCACTTTTGGTAGTTATAGCCAGTGGAATGTTATGGCGGCACAGATGGTTCTTAGCTGTGTTCTCCAAAGAGTTGTTGCACAAAGACAAGCCAACAGATGAAAGAAAAATACTGTAGAAGTTAACGTTGTACTACATATGCATACATATACACTGATTGATCTTTTCACAACAAAACAAAGTGGCAGTACTGGATATGAGGCCATATGGAACATGCATTAAGATACATAAGTGACCTCTCCTTCGTCTCTTGTCAGTCAAAAGAATTCTTCTTAAAATATAATATTAGTAATAATACTTCTTTATACTGACCACTTAATTGTTTACATCGTAGAAAAATAGACAGTATTCTGTAACAAGAAATATAGTTAACTTTGTTAAAATGGGCTATTTTAAACCAGCAATTATGTCATATAAAGAATTTCTTAACAGCAAAACACAAATAGATAATACTGAGTGCAAAACAGCCAGTGGTATTGTTTGCATTGGTTCAAAACACTTAGTTGCTAGCTAATGTAATTACATGTTCTGTACATTGTACTACAAAAGTCTTGATCTTTTGGGAGCTTGGGGAGTTTGCTTTTATCTTCCTCTACATTTGGCAAGCAAATAAAGAATTCAATCAAAATTAATTCAAAGTATGGAAGTTCAAACTGATTTCACAATCAATTCATATTCATTCCCCTCATTCCAAAGCATTTCCCACCCCCTCAGTGCAACAGCACTTATGACTCATGCCTTATGGCCAAAGATTCTTCAACTTAACCAGGGTTTAGGCTTTAGAGATCAAGAAGTTGAGCTTATAAATTCACATTCCTTTAAAATCATTTTACTAATCTCCTGTGTTCAAATTTACACAGAATAAGCTCGAAAGAGTAGCCTCATCAAGTTTACCATCCCAGCTGCCAACTGTTAAACACAGTTTAAATGAAAACTTTCCCAAGTGTATGCATTAAGTCTTAAAGCTACAAAAACCAGATGGTACCCAAGAAAGAGTCAGTTTTCTGTGATCACCACAAAGCAGTTATGTATGAATAATTAGGTTCCTATTGGCAGTAGTAAAGGCTTTATCAGAATACCATAAACACCACAAATGGAGGAAGTTTCCATGTGTTAAAACACAGAGCAAAAAACCAGCAAAACATTCTTAGGAAAGCAGACATCTCTAGATTCTCATCTGTGTTCATCTCACACCCTTTCAACCCTGGAGGGATCATACGAATCTGAAAAATGCAAGACAAGAAAACCATTAGTCATGGGTTCTGAAATCTACTGAAGTTTAGTAGTACGTGTAGCTGGCAAGAGAAATAAGACAATATTTTCTTAATTTAAAAGTACAGAAACACCCTCTTATATACACTACCTCTTTTGTAAAAGTCAATTTAAAAATTAAATAGTTAAATAGTTAACTTGCAATTTTTTTTTACAGTGTGTGTGAATTCAGTGCTGGTGCCAGACAGAGCCCTGGAGATGCAAATTCTTGACAAGAGCCAGATTATTGTCCCATTAGCCCCTATTCTGATCTGTGATTTGGGAATAACTCCACTCAAGTCAATGGAACTACACTGGTGTAAAACTTGTGCAGATGAGATCAGGATCAGACCAACCAACTAGAGAAGAAGTTTTGCTATTTTGCCATTGAACTGAGTGGAATCAGGGCTTGGTCCCTAATGGTATGTCTATACTGTGCCTGGAAACGAACCTGCCAGTCATGGGGAACCCTCTTACATCTGCAAGGAAGCAAAACTTCTCTCTTTGCCCTATTCTAGCAGCATTGTCCCCACCATGTGTGGTGGTACCCAGATGGGAACAAATTGTACAAGATGGCAATAGGGGTTGAGTCACCTCTGATTTCCTCTGGCCTAAACCAGGGCACTTAGATTGTAAACTCTCTCGGATTTACAATCTGGATTTTTTGTTTTGTGATTGGACAGTGCCAAGCACAATGGAGTTCTGGAAAATCACTGGGGCTCTGAGGCACTATAGTAATACAGATAGATCCAGCCTGACTGGATCTATCCCTGAAGCAGTGTACATTAGAAGAGCTCCTATGGAGGCTCAGACTACATCTAGACTGCAGCTTTTTTCCAGAAAAAGGTGCATAAATTGCACTCCGCAATTTGTGTACCTTTTTCCGATTGTTTTTTTGGAAGAGGCTTTTCCAAAATTTGACCCATCCACACAGGGCCAAATTTAGGAAAAACCTCCTCTTTTGGAAGAGCCCTTTTTCCTCATAAAATGAGGAAAACAGGGCTTCCAAAAGAGCATATCTGCTCTTCTGCAAAAAACGTCGGAAGAGCAGACATGTTCCCTGGACGCGGCAGAGAGAAAAACTCCATAGTCTAGACATAGCCTCAGCTCATGCTCTCATGCCCAGCAGAAAATCTCTAGGGAGATATACACAGGAAGCCTCTTTGAAACACAGTAAGTGCTAACTGGTGCAGAGAAGTTGAATTTGCCAACACAATGAGTTTGGAGCATATGGTGTAGCGCAAAGAGAAGAAAAAAAAATCTGGGATGGAGGATGCATGAAATGAAGACTAAGGCCTGAACAGTAGGAGCTGGGGGGATTCTAATGCCTACTTAGAATTCATGCAATTCATTCCTGGGGCTGGAATGGGAACAAATAAAATCCCTCTAAAGTATGGTTGAGTTAATCTCCATCTCACGGGGGAATTTTACACAGATTTATACTGACTCAGTTAAGTAGTATTTGTGAATTTCAAGGCAGGGGGAGGAGGGCTTCAGCCATTAGAGAAATGTGAAAAACAAAAGAAACTAGATAGTAAAGAAAAGATAGTATTGCGTTATCAACTTGCCTACCAAGTCCTTGTCAACCTCCTCCTGGCTGTGGCAAAGATGGCCATTTATAAGACCAGGGAGCAGAGGTTGGCTAACCGAGGGGCCTGTGACTGTGGGGCCCTTTTGTGCTCTTGTATCCATTCATGCATCTTGACACAGTTCCATTAGGTGACATCCGCAGGCTCTCTCAAGGCTTCTGACGGGTTAGGGGTGCCACTTCACAAATTTTGGAAGTGGGCGCAGGCTGACCTGGAAGGGGTGGGGCCTCGGGCGTGGTTGAGAGCTACCCTACCAAGAGCTTTGCTTGGCCTGGAACCCTTGCCCCATGACTTCTGGCCAATGGAAGAGACCTGGAGCTGATGGGAGGGTGCTGGGGGCTAGACTCCTCCCAGAGTCACCTGGGGTGAAGGCTTAGAATTCACATAACATGGCTGGCAGCTCATGGCCTTGCTGCTAATCTGTTGCCTGGCAGCTGTGTGGCAGGCACAAACCTTTTGAATAGAAGCCGTTGAAAGGGCCCGAGCCTCCCAGGCAGCTCCCAGGCAATGAGCCAGTAGAACTGAGAACCATGGGCCCTTTCAATTGCTTCTGTAAAGGGCTCGTGCCTGCCGGGCTGGCAGGCAACGTGGCCGCCCAACAAGCACGACCCCTTTAAATAGAAGCAGTTAAAAGGACTCGCGTGTCTCCAGCTCCCAGGCAATGCGCTAGGGGGTGGGGCCTGGAATTGCCTCGCAGCTCATCCTTGGACTATAGAGATCTATGGCTACACTTCTCAAGTGTGCCCATTCATTTTATTACCAGATCACCATGTTCAGAAGACCAGATGTGAGCTGTTTTTGAGGGCTGATCAATTCCTAGGTTAGACAAGACTATCCTTGACCCAAGGAACAGTGGACTCCAAAGCATACACTGAAAGATTTGCCCTGGTGATATTGATTCTGAAACATTTTGTATAATGTCTCATGAATATTATCAAAACAGTTTCTACCACAACCATTTAACTCTTTTCCCAAGACTTCAGCCTACAGCAGCAGGTTTATACTTTGTTTCTTCTCAGTTCTGATGTGTTGTGTTCTTATTTACTGGAGAATAAAAACCTGGACATTCACAGAAAGGGTGGGATGATAATGTGTCCTGGGTGGGAGGGCAAAACCAGGGCAAATGGTGTGAAATTTCATTTTATTTTTGAAATGTGCAGTGTTCTGAAACCATTAGGGAACGGAAAAGTCCTTCATGAATGAGCTTCAGTATTCAGAATCCAAATAGCTGCGATAACACAGTGAGCATTATCCTCTGCAAGAAAACAACTGTTTATTGACAACTAATCTGCTCGTATTACATTACAATACTGGTAGCTCTAGTATATGGCAGCAGGTACACAGGAAGATTATTTTTTTTGAGGATACCACAGGGGGAGTTGATGTTTTTAAACAGGGAATGTACAAGTAATGCTGTGGCACCTTAGAGACTAGCAAAAGTATATATAATATCACATGCTTTCATGGGCTTTGCAAATATATTTTTTAATTATGTTCATTTGTTAGCCTCTAAGGGTATGTCTACACTACCACCCTAGTTCGAACTAGGGTGGTTAATGTAGTCAATTGAAGTTGCAAATGAAGCCCAGGATTTAAATATCCCGGGCTTCATTTGCATCTTGCCGGGCGCCGCCATTTTTAAATCCCCGATAGTTCGGACTCCGTGCCCGCGGCTACACGCGGCACGGAGTAGGTAGTTCTAATTAGGCTAATTCGAACTACCATTACTCCTCGTTCCACGAATTAGAAAGCCTAATTCGAACTACCTACTCCGTGCCGCGTGTAGCCGCGGGCACGGAGTCCGAACTACCGGGGATTTAAAAATGGCGGCGCCCGGCAAGATGCAAATGAAGCCTGGGATATTTAAATCCCGGGCTTCATTTGCAACTTCGATTGACTACATTAACCACCCTAGTTCGAACTAGGGTGGTAGTGTAGACATACCCTAAGGTACCACAGGTCTACTTGTTGTTTTTAAAGTTACAGACTAACATGGCTACCCCTCTGAGACTTATTCCCTTTTAAAACAGTGCCCAACTGAATCCCAGAGAATCGTAAAACTGGGCCTTACCCAAACAAAAATCTCGGTCAGTCTTTTTCTTGCCCATCGCAGTTATGTGTCCATTTTCACTGAGAGAGATGATGCGCTTGGAAACAGCACCTGTGTGCACCATTTTGCGAGAGAGTTCATTACCGCTGATTGGGGCACAGCTACCTCTCTCCTCTTGTACCCTCAGTGGTTTCTCTTCATCTACTTCCTCCCCTGAGTCTGCACTCTTGATACTCAGACGCCGCATACGGGAAACTGAGTCAACTTCTTTCATTCGCACCAAACGATCCATAACAGTTCGGCTAGGGGGAGAGGCAAGTTTACCTTGTAATGTTTCAATCACCTTTGAGGTGCTTCTGACTCTCTTTTCTGAGCTTGGAATGATCACGTTTCTTTCAGCAAGTTGATGTGTAACAGACTTGCAAGGCTGGTCTGGATCCTTCTCTTGCCTGTTGGGACCTATATATGGTTCAAAACCTTGCTCAGTTATCAGAGTTTTAGAATTGGTTTCTTGGTCAGTGCTCTGACGATCACCAGTCCAAAAGGAGACATTGCGCTCTCCAACAAAGAAAGAGCTTTCTGTCCAGCCACACTTTCGTCTGCCCTCATAAGAGCAGTCTTTTGTTTCTACTTTGTCACATACTGTTCCACTTACTGGTAATTCAGGATCCTGGACACCATTTGCAGGGCTGGGGTTTTGGTGGAGACCAGTTTTGTCCCCAGGAATTAGAGACTCGACTGCTACCTCTATACCCAGAATCCTTGCAGCTCTTGCCTGCAGCGACTCATTTGGGGGGATCTCCATTGCATTTGCAGAAAAGTCAGAGTTTTTAACACCAGGCTCAGAATCAATATCTAGTCCCACAGACCTCAAATCTGGCTCAGAATGACCTTGATTTCTATTAGTTAAAGACAATCTCACTATAGAGCCTCGCTCTAAAGGTTTATCGTTTCTGGGACTTGAGCTTTTGTTCCATTTTACAAAATCTAATATATTAGCTATGTAATGTCTATCGTCCTTTGTCTCCAAGTCCACATGATTGAATGGATTACTCGGATGTACATTACTTGGACTACTGGATAAAACTCTCCTGACTGGGCCTAAACTAGCTCCGTGTTTGTTTATTCTGTTCTTGGCTTCCTGTTTTTTTGTTATGACACTTCCATCTGCTGGCCTAACTAAACTACTGTTCTCTTTCGCACTCAAGGAGCTTTGTGATCCAGCACAGATATACGGATCATCAGACTTAAACTCTGTACTCCAACTTTCAGACTTACTTTTAACTCTTCCTTGTCTAAATACAGGAACTTCTGGTGCCACAGTTTTTAGCTTCTTACAAGGTCTGAGTTCCTGAGTTGATTCACAAGTTGTGAAGGTTCCTGTATTTGTAGGAACACTTTCCTGCTTGGTTCCCTCACTCTCCACACCATCTTCACTACTAGTACTTTCTTCCTGCCCTTGAAGCTCCTTGTTAAAACTTTCTAATTCACTTATTGCATCCCAGGGACGGCGACCCACAGGTTTCAAGAGAAATTGTCCAAACAGTTCTTTACTATTGCAGGGAGCACTTCTCTCACCCTTGACAACATCACCAGTGCCAATTGCACCTATTTCCCCTTCCTGAGTTGGTAAGTTTGTGCAGGACCCATAAGGCTGGCTCTGGTAAGCCTTTGGTGAATGTACCTGAATTACAGAGGTGGCAGTCCTTGAAAATGCACTATTGCTGGAGGGACTCAGGTTCATCTGACCTTTCATATTGTATGTATTCTGCCTACACCTCCTGTTATTGGGGGGTAAATCTGCCTGGTCTGACCCAGCCACAGATGTTGTGCAGGACAAGAATTTTGGAGACATTAGTTTATTATTTGGTTGCTCAGGTTTTATGCCATGGAAGAAGCGTGAGCTTTTAGGGTCTTCAGTGAAACATGTCTGTGTTTGCTGGTCTTTGTACTGATCACCTGGCCAAGAGCCAGAGTATTTGAGTTCCCTGTGTTTTGTAGTCTGAGTAAAACTGAGGTCATTCATTTGTTTGAACTCCTCTGGTTTCCACAGCTCTTGTTTTTGTAACTCAGTTTTATTGGTCATGCTTCCTGTGAGAGCTTGTAACTCCAAGTCAGTGGAAGACATACTTAACAGACTTTGTTCTTGCAAAGCTCCATTGTTATCAAACTCATTCTTCTTATCAAGGCTTTGGGTTAGGTTATTGTTCCTATCCGTATCTGGCAGATTTGATTCAGATTTAACTGGGATGGATACCAAACAAAATATAGTTTCATTCATTTTTTTCTTTGAACTCTTTTTGGTCTGCATCCCAGTTCCAGGTTCAAACTTTTTAACTCTAGTAACAGTCTCACAGGTGCTATCCATATGTGGGTTTCTTACAGAAAGGTTGCCCTTTGTATACTCCTGATTAGTTTCATTCATGGAGAGGTGATTGCCTGTGTCACGGCCATCTCTTTGGTCAGGCTGGGCCCAGTTTTCCTGATCTCTGTTGGATGCTGCCAACCACCTGTTGCTATGTGTGGTACTGTCAGGCATTCTCTCACCTTTTACAGTATTTAGTAAACTTGATGGATCCAAAAAGGCACTATTAGATAGTTCAATAGCTCTCTCCTGAAAAGCAGTAGGAATGGTTCTACATGTATTTTCAGTGTATTTAATATTGTCCTGGAGGCTCTCTGGATGTGCTATTTTAATATGCCGTATTCGAGGATCATCAAAAGGAATATACTGAATGGAATGCAGGTAGTCATCAGTGTGCCTGGAATGGCTTTGTTTTCCATGAGGATGGTGATCATCTTTGCAGTGCTCACCCCCAGTTTCCAATGTACTAGTGGAGGGCGGATGGCTGACAACTGTCCTTTCTACTGGATGCCACTGACTGCTGTCGAAGTACAAGTCATAGTTAGGCACTTCACTGAGGGAATGCTGATTCACACTTGGTGGAGGTGGGGACTTATAAGATGGCGGCGGTACATAGACAGGGGGTTCTAAACCAGGGTCTGGAATGGAAATGTCTTGCTTCAGCTCATTTCCTTTGGCTAAACATGAACTGGGCTCCTCTGTTTGCTGGTGGTCCTGCAAGCCACTGGTTTCTATAGATGCCCTGCTCTGTCGGTGCAGTTCATAGGATGGAGGTTTAAGGGGTCTGCCATACTTGGGCTTGGCCAGAGGAAGAAGATGGCTTCCAGTTTCCCTGGGTTTTGCCAGTTCCAAAGGCAGTCTGTTTTGGGGACCGGAGGGTGCTTTAGTGCCACCTAGAAAGTGATGATTATTCACCAGGGAGGGAATTTCCACACACTTTAGGGTCTCCGGTGAAAGAACTCTTGGCAAGGACTGTGATTTCCCTTTGTCCTGGGAGCTAAGTATGTTGTCTCCCAGAGTCAATGAGTATAGATCTTGAAGCAGTTTCTCTCTATCACCTTCAGACATTTGTCTTCCTAATGTTTTAGGTTGTTTCCAGCTTTCAGTTCTTAAACTTTGCCATTTGTAATCACCAGGCGCTTTCCAGGTCTCTTGCAAGCCACTTCTTGTCACATTCTCTGTTCCTGCACCTACGTCCAGCTGACTTTCTTTAGCATGTCTGTACACCCCATGGGGTGGTGCCAATCCTTTCATTTCAGAGTCTCCTTTGTCAGTGTAACCCAGCAGTACGCTGAAGTCTTGTCCTCTTCTTCTCCAGTACGCCAAATCTTTGTCAGTCTTGGGCCCCGAAGACCATGCTAACTGAGGTCTGTCATAAAATCTGCAAAAGAAATTCAGCGTCACAGGCAAGCTATAGAAATGCAGTCTCTTTCCTTTATAGGGAATTTTATTAGAGGGTCAAATGCTGAATTATGCCAATAGTGTTTCCACTTAGTTTCTATAACTCATTCACAACCATACATCTTTAAAACGATCTTAGTAATTAACATACACAGTTTCTCACAAGTAAGGAAGGAGGCTAAGCTATATTCACATGCATGTTAGCATGGCATTTATTTGTTGTGTAGATATATAGAGACCTATTGAGTATATAATATAAAAACTGAACTGACTATGTTAAACAAGGTTTTGAACCCTACTATCTGCTCTCAGATACAGAAAAACCTACTGACTTCATCAGGGTTGTACAGGGGTAGCAAAGCATAAGATAAGAGGACTCTAGGTTCAAAAGAGAAACAGCACTAGAGTCTCAATGTAAATTTCGGTAAGAAATAGAATTTTGCATCACAGCACAAGGGTTAAAAGTGAAGAAGAGACTAATTAGATCTTTGTTTTAAGGAATAAGTCTCTCTAGAAGTTTCAAAATGTATCATTGTAGTATGTATCATTTTATATCACAGTTCTGATGAAATTGAGCATCAGGTTAATTTTTATGTGTAACTTTTTACATTTTAAAAAGAGGATGGATCCATTCTAGCAAAAACACATCACTGAAACATGAAAAAGGAGGCTAAAACAACGACAAAAAATTAGTTATCAAACTTAAAGATTTCTGAATTAAATCCAGCAGACAATATTAGATCCTTCCTATGTTTCCAGAGATAGTATGAAATACTTTACACAGTATTCCAAAGGAAAATTGATACTTTTTACATTAGAAGTTTATATTTTAAACTGTGGTCCTGCTATTCTTGTAAATAAGGTGTCCAAAAATCTAACTGCCATTATTTTACTGTGTAGCTGCCACCAGCATAACACAAGAGAAAAATCAAAATTGACATAAATAGGACAAGAATGTAGATGAACCCAAGAATTTCCTTCCTCCTCTCCCACCCCAAGTTATATGTAGTCAGTCTGCTCTTGCTTGCTGCCAAAAAACTAAATCTTCTCACAAAAAAGGTTTAAGTAGATAAAATTCAGAAATCCAAGTGAAATGGGATGCAATCCACATTCAGAACACTCTTCTTTTATGTATGTGAAGTTTATCCTATCAAGCAAAATGCTTAAAACAAATTGGGATAGACTATTTTTGTTTTAAGTATGATGGATTAAAACCCACTGTCTGAACAAAAAAGTTTCACCATATAAAATGCAGTGTGCAATATGTTTTCTGGATCCTGGTTGATATTAATCCGTGGGATATAACAGGACATAGCCTATACTGGAAGTTTTACCACAGAGTGAAAGCCACTATCTCTTTCAGCATGAGAAGCTTTGCAGTTGAACGTGAGCTGCAACTCTCTGGAGATTACCAAGGTCATTTCTGCTACCTTTATGTTTTCTTATAATGCTGTCGTGTAGCAACTGACTAGAGAGATTACTGTGAGTGACTAGGTCTAGGTAACAAACAAGTGAGGCATTGTTCTGTGCAACATCTGGTAAATGACAGGAAATATATGGAGAGATCAGTCATGCTAAACTTGTGGTGTCCAACCAGTTCTGAAGCAACTGGCCAAATAGCCACACTTGGCTTGCAGCTAGTGTGTTGGATACCACGGTGCTAAACTATTAAAACACACATTACAAAGCCACAAGCACTATTTATTCAAGTTTATAGAACATCAAAATCACTGAAGGGTCTTCTAGACAGTAAAGTAACAAACTTGGAGGTTAGTGATCGCTGTTATTGAAAATGGATCGGTGAAGTTCCCTGGCTTAAAAAAAAGCAAAGTTTGTGAATAACTGTTGGGAAAGTGTTACCTAGATTCCTAGGGGGAATCCACCAGAAAACAAAAGAGCCAGCCTTCAATGTACGCAATTATGTGAATGTCATTAATAAGGAGGCAGGATTTTTCTCTCTTCTAAAGCCCATGTTATTACTAGAGAAACAATTTAATCTCATTGTTTACAGAAGTTGTTTAAATAATATTTTGTCGTTATAGTAACTAATGAAATTCTACATATGATGTAAAACACCATACTGAAGATCTACATTATGTCATCATAACAACTAGAATTCAAAAAGCATGCTTAAGGAAAGGTAACTTTTCATGTACATTAATGAGGGAGAGAACATTATTCAGTTAACATCATGTGACTCACTGCAATTAGATTCAGGAATGAGGACAGTGGAGGCTAGGGATGTGACAGTGGAGGCTAGGGATGGGAATGGTTAACTGCCAGGGGCTGAAGCAGCCCCGTGCCCACCATGGGCAGGGGTTGCTCAAGCCCCGTAGGGTCTGCCACAGGTGAGGGGGGCACTCCAGCCCAGCTGGAGCAGCCCCCACATGTGCCGCTGGGCCCAGCATACCATGGGCAGAGGTGCTCCAGCCCGGGTAGAACAGTCCCCACCCATGGTGGGCTCAGCCTGACCAGACCAGTGTGCCATGAATGGTGGCACTCCAGCCCGACTGTGGCAAGTGGGGGCACTGCTCCAGCCCAGCTGGGCTTGAGTGGCCCCCCGCTTAGCCCTGTGTAAGTGGTTAACCAGTTAAACATAACATTTAACTAGTTACTAGGGATGTAAAATCCTGTTTAAATTAGTTAGAGGCACAGGTAAAAATGCATTTAATGGTATGGAGAAAAGTCTTGGGAGAAAAGTTAATCTGCTTGATTGAAACATCATTCATGTTATCTTGTTTAGAGAAAGCAATTTTAAAATCTTATCTCCTCCAAACCTCCTGGTCAATTTCTCGTTAGAGAAAAAAATAGTAGCAGGGTAATAGAAAAGAAGGCCTATGACTGTACTTTGATTTAAACTTAAGATGCATTCAGGAACAGCACCGCATCTACCATGACAAGTAATAGTAATCTTTTAGGCTACGTCTAGACTGCAAGCCTCTTTCGAAAGACAGCGTCTAGACTGCAACCAGTACTTTCGAAAAAGCAAGCCGCTTTTTCGAAAGAGAGCACCCAGGCAGTCTGGATGCTCTCTTTCAAAAAAGCACAGTTTGCATTACATAGTGCCTTTTTTCAAAGAGCACTTTCGAAAAAAGACGTTATTCCTCGTGAAATGAGGAGTACCACCGTCGAAAGAAAAGCCGCATTCTTTCGATTTAATTTCGAAAGAACGCAGCTGTAGTCTAGACACAGGTGAAGTTTTTTCGAAAAAAGGCTACTTTTTTTGAAAAAACCCTGCAGTCTAGACATAGCCTTAGTCTACCTGGCAAAAATAGCATTGTCTGGTTGATCTTACTACATTTAAAAGGCAAAACCGCAGTGGTCTGGGACCAGGCGCAAGCTGGGATAGCTGAGTCCCTGGTGGCTCTTACTATGTTTAAAAAGCAGAGGCGCAGCATCTGGGACAGTCCTGGCTCACGCTGGATCCCCCGCTGAGCCTCTGCTTCCCCTGGCTCCTGTGGAGACTGGCTTTTAAGCCAGCTTCCCCCATCACTGGCTCCTGCTCCCCCACCTTGCTACCTCTGATACAGAGGCAGTGAGGGGAGGGTTGCAACTAATTGGGTAGTGACTCGACTATCAAACAAGCCTAGATTTATCAGGGAGTCGACTACTCACTTATATTCCTAATCCAGGGCAGTCTGGTCATATCCACATCTGAGACTATAACTGAACAGCTATCATGGTGAGAATGATCAAAACAACATCACCACTTGCTGTGCAATTCTGCCCTACGCTACTTGGACTATACTGGTGATGCAAAAGTAAAAAAATTATAGAATACATCTGTCCTCTGAAAACCCAGTCCTTTTTACAGCATCTTCAGCTGGGTGTCCAACCAGAGAGGCACAAAAAACCAAAACCAAAACCCAGACTTAAATACAGTGGCCTACATTTTCAACAGAATAAAAATAAGGAAAGCTTGTTACCCAATCTATTAAGAGCTTGGAGAGTAGGATCAAGAGACTTATTCTCCATTCTGCTTGTGGCTTGCAGGTTAGCCATATTCAAATCCTTTAGCCTCCCGATGTCTCAGTTTTCTCATGTGTAAATGTGCGCTAATTCCCACCTTTGTAAAGCACTTTGAAGTCATGGGATAGAAGTACTATACGAGTTTTAAATATGCCTTACTCAGGACCCAACCCTGCAATGCTTACTCCCTGGTGCTGTAGTGTTTAGTCACATAAGCATTAGAGGGGAAGGGACCCATGAGAGTATCACGTTGGATGGTGTTTATGTAGGCATGACCTACATGATAAGTACCTATAGCTAGTACACCTGTGCTGTCAAGCTGTCTCTCTCAAGAAACATGTGTGAAATATTGGGGATCCAAGTTTTTGATTACTTCCCTAGATGTGGCGTGAATTAGTTCTATCTGCCATCATACTGATGATAAACTTTTAAACACAATTTTGGAAATTTTAAAAGAAAAAAAGAGCAACCGTAGCAGTATTTGAACTCAGTTCCTTGGCAGTTAGAAGGCCAACACTATGCACTGGTCATCATGCATTCTGCAGTTTACAGGTTTCCGTAATTTACTGTATCCTAAGATTGGGGCAGTTCCACCAATCATGGATCAGCAGGGATCCTAGAAATATGTTCTCTGAAGAAAAAAAAATGGAATATTTACTTTTACAGAGAATATTTAGTTTTTATATTTTGTGAAAAAAATAAAAGCATATATGATCATCAAGCAAGCTTTATTAAAAGGTCCAGTGTCACTGAAAGTACCATGTGGGACTGACTGCCAGAGCCCTGTCAAGCATGGGAAACTAAAGTTCAGCATTTCCTTCTAATTCTGGAAAAACATGGATTTTAGGTTGTTTTGATCCGAGAATTTTGTTTTTAATCACAGAAAACCAAGATCAATGCCAGTGGCACAGTTAGAGCAGGAAAACTGAATGGGCTTTGACTTGCTGGTGGGCAGGCAATGATGGGGGGAGGAGGGTTGGAGAGCCCCACTTCCCCCGGTCCTCTCCAGCCAGCCTTTACTGCTCAGCAGTCCCCAGAAGATGGGGCTGCCTGGGGCACACAGGCTGCGGGACACACCAATAAGGGGCCCAAGATCCACCTACCCCTTCTGCTCCTGTCTTGGTGCCCATTCACTCCACTGGCCACATAACTGCTTTTGCTCTCACTGTGGGTTGCTATCACGGTCTCTGGCCCCAACGCCAGCCCCTCCTAGCCCTGCCCCCATGAGTCACACTTCCCGCCCGGGATGACTCTCCCACTCCCAGCCTGTGTGTTCAAGGAGCTCCAGCTTCAATTTGGGTGGGCTTGGAGGCCAGGTCCACTTGGACTACACCCCTGATCCATGCTGTTGAGATGCAGCTCAGGAGAAGAGGAGCAGCATTCAAGCCCCACCACTATTACTTTTACATCCACTGCCCCAACTGGTCAGAGAGGAGTCATGTGACCTTTGTTCTACTGTCCCACGCTGAAAGGCAGGATGGATAAAGAGCTTCAAAGACTTGGCTGCCCGGGTAAGGAACAGTGGAAGCCCCTAAAAGTGGAGAGTCCTGAACCATGGGCCCACCCCTCCATCATCCCTTCCCCCAAAGCCCCACTCACAGCTGTCTCTCTCCCACTCCCGAACTGCCCCATCCTCACGGCCAGTAAGGAGTACCCTCCCACCTTCAGAGGTGATGGGATCATGGCCCCCACCCAGGAGGAAACCCACTGCTTTTAACAGGGGCTTCTGCTCCACCCCAACTCCGGTTTTTATGTAGTGAGGTCAGCTGCTGCAGACTCTCTTTCCTTAGTATTGTTCTGGGGCTCAAGGGAGGTTGTCCACCGAGGAGGCCCTGAAGGGGGCAGTACAAAGCAACAGTAGAATCATAGAGCTGGAAGAGACTTCAGGAGGTCATCAAGTCTAGCCCCCTGCACAAGGCAGGGCCAATCCCAACTAAATCAATCCAGCCAGGGCTTTGTCAAGTCGAAACTTAAAAACATCTAGGGATGGAGGTAACCCATTCCAGTGCTTCACCCTAGGTAACCCATTCCAGTGCTTCACCACCCTCCTAGTGAAATAGTTTTTCCTAATATCCAAACTAGACCTCCCCCACTGTAACTTGAGACCATTGCTCCTTGTTCTGCCATCCAGCATTTCTGAGAACAGCCTTTCTCCATCCTCTTTGGAACCTCCCTCCAGGAAGTTGAAGGCTGCTATCAAATCCCCCCTCACTCTTCTGCAGACTAAACAAACCCAAATCCCTCATAGGGCATGCACTCCAGCCCCCTAATTATTTTGGTTGCCCTCTGCTGGACTCTCTCCAATGCGTCCACATCCTTTCTATAGTGGGGGGCACAGAACTGGACACAATACTCCAGATGTGGCCTCATGAAAGCCAAATAAAGGGGAATAATCACTTCTCTGGATCTGCTGGCAATGCTCCATTAGCCTTCTTGGCTACAAGGGCACACTGTTGACTTATATCCAGCTTTTCATTCACTGTAATCCCCAGGTCCTTTTCTGCAGAACTGCTACTTAGCCAGTTGGTCCCCAGCCTGTAACAATGCTTGGGATTTTTCCATCCCAAGTGCAGGACTTTACACTTGTCCTTGTTGTACCTGATCAGATTTCTTTTGGCCCAATCATCAAATCTGTCCAGGTCACTCTGGACCCTATCCCTGCCCTCCAGCATATCTACCTCTCCCCCTAGCTTAATGTCATCCGTGAACTTGCTGAGGGTGTAATCCATCCCCTCATCCAGGTCATTAATAAAGACGCTGAACAAAACTCATCTTAGAACAGATACCTGGAGAACTCCACTAGAAACTGACCACCAACCAGACATTGAGCCGTTGATCGCTATCTCTACACAGCTTTCTATCCATCTTACAGTCCATGTATCTAATCCATATTCCCTGAACTTGCTGGCAAGAATATTGTGGGAGACTGTATCAAAAGCTTTGCTAAAGTCAGGGTATATCACATCCACTGACTTTCCCATATCCACAGAGCCAGTTACCTCATAATAGAAGCTAATCAGATGGGTCAGGCACGACTTGCCCTTCATGAATCCATGTTGACTATTCCTGATCATTTCCCCCTCTTTCAAGTGCTTCAAAATGGATTCCTTGAGGATCCCCTCCATGATTTTTCCGGGAACTGATGTAAGGCTGACTCATCTGTAGTTCTCTGGATTGTCCTTCTTCCCTTTTTTAAAGATGGGCATTACATTTGCCATTTTCCAATCATCTGGGATCTCTCCCGATCTCCACGAGTTTTCAAAGATAATGGCCAAAGGCTCCACAATGACATTTGCCAACTCCCTCAGTACCTGCAGATGCATTAAATCCGGGCCCATGGATTTGTGTATGTTTAGCTTTTCTAAATAGTTCCTAACTTGTTCTTTCCCCACCAAGGGCTATCCACCTTCTTCCTATACTACATGGCCTAGTGCATTAGTCTGGGAGCTGACCTTGTCTGTGAAGACAGAGGCAAAGAAAGCACTGAGTACTTCAGCTTTTCCCACATCATCTGTTACTAGGTTACCTCCCTCATCCAACTGAGGGAGTAAGGGGAAGCAAAGACCTCATACAGGGTACAGAATAGAGGGCACACACCCAATAACCATTTCCAAAGCAGGAGGTGGAGAAACAGCCAGATACCACAGAAGGCTATTGCTTAATGAGAGGAAGGGGACTATGTTGGAACTTCTGTCAACAACCAACCTAATTACCTACCAAAGTTAATTAGATCATTAGCTGACAGAAAAAAACCTCTGCCCTCTACAGGTGTTTGAGTGTCCCCATTTGGAAGAGATTGAGCATCTGCAAGATCTTTATCCCCCTACCAAGTAATTGCAGCACAGATTCCAATATTTCTCTCCAGATACAAAATAAACACATTACAAGACAGACAACCTGGGAGTTTAAACAAAATGCTTTCCATAGACCATCATGCTAGTGGCTTATAAGATTACCTAGTAGGGATGCTGTGTACTAGGACTTGCAATGTGTAAAAAGAAGGGCTACTGTTTGCATGAAAGGGACACATCTAAGGCAGTTCAGGCCCAATATTTGGGTCCCTATTTTCTGGGGCCAAAGTGAGCTTTCTAAAATCAAGTTTTAATATGTGAAACAGAGTAAGTGGGCAGGTTCCACTACATTACCTCCTATTTCAGAAGAAGCAAAGGAAGGCCACATTGAGCTAACACCGAGTCCTGTTTAACTCTATTCTTTTGAAAAGCTACCAAAGCTACTGTGTTATACTTTCTCCCACCCACATTAGCACTAAAGAGACAGACATTCTCCCCTTCCCCTTGACTGGCAGACAAGGAAGTTAGCATTTTTCTGTAAATACATTAAGGACACATCAGCATTGCCCTCATTTCCTTTCACCTCCTCATAGGTCCAGCTCTGAATAGGGATGTTAGTGAGTAGTTGACTACCCAATGAGCATAAGCTTATTGGGTAGGTGACTGGAGTATCAGCTACTCACTCTCCCCCTTGCTGCCTCTAGGAGAAGACAATGTGGGGGGAGGAGGAGGGCAGTGGGGAGGCTGGGGTGGGACAGGAGCCAGTGCTGGGTAGAGCCAGCTTAAAAGCGGATTTCCCCCAGCGCTATCTCTGAGGTGCCGCCTGTCTGACTTGCTGTCTCTATCAGAGACAGCAGTGTGTGTGTGTGTGTGTGTGTGTGTGTGTGTCTGTGGAAATGGGAGGCTGCTGTGAAGCAGTCTCTGCCCGCAGCAGGCCGAGGCTAGTCATGTGCAGAGGCTGCTCTGGCAGCAGCCTCTGTCTGTGGGTTTCCCAGTGGAGAGCTGGGCCCACCCTGGACAGGGGCTGCTGGACTCAGTGTGAGCCAGGACCGAGCAGTCCTGGCTGGCACTGGTCCGGGACGCTTCAGCTCTGCATTTTAAATGTAGTAAAAGCCCAGCGTGGGTTGCTCTGAGCTCAGTCCAGCTCCTGAAGCTACCCCCACTGTGGCTCTGCAGCATGGACCTTATTGACTAATCGTGTAGACGATACAAATTGTATCAACTACACAATTAGTCAGATAGCTGCAATTTAACATTCTTAGCTCCAAGTCCACCCATCCTTCTCCCCTTCTACTTCCATATGCTCTGTCCTCCTCCTGTGTTGTTTCTCCCTCCCCGTCACTTACTTAAGGCTAGTCGTCAGGAGCCATCTCCTCCACTCAAGGGAAAGCCTGCTCGTATAAGCACCTCCACTGGATTCTCATCCTCATTCTTCTCAACAGGGGCCAAAGAGGCTTGGACCCACAAGTAAATCTGAGATCCTTTGGAGCTCCCCAGATGCTTTACTGTTGCTGAACAGCTGTTCAATTTACTCCTTTCCCTAAGTCTATCAGAGAATGAAGGTGACTTCTTTGCCCAGATGAACAGCTTATAGGTGGCCTGTAAGGAGAGGAGATGGGGAAGGAAAGAGGAGCCCAAAAATGTTGGACATCATCTCTTCACTAAGACGACAGAAAATATCATATTGCCTCCATATTGGAGTCAGCAACCTTCACCATGCAGCCCATCAGGGTAACCCACTAGCAGGCCAGGAGACGTTTTGTTTACATGGATATCTGCAGGCATGGCGCTGCACAGATCCCAGTGACATCATTTCACCGTTCGTGGCCAATAGGAGCTACGGGGAAATACTGTACACTGCAAAAACATGCTTGCCGCTGCATCCTGCAGCTCCTGTTGGCTGGGAATGGTGAACCACAGCCACTGGGAGCTATGGGAGGCCTGCCCCCTCCACTGCCTCTGTAGGATGCAGCAAAGAAGGAGGGGGAAGTGGGGTCTGTGGAGGTGGCATGCCAGGGGAGCTGGCTTGACAGTCAGCTCCCCACGCATTTTGGCTCCAGCCTGACCCTCCTCCCCCCATGCTGCTGCCTCTCTATTGAGGGGGTGGGGGTTGGGCAGGCGGATCCAGTGATCACAGGGAGCCAGCTTTTAAGCTAGCTCCTCCCGGCACTGACTCTCACTCTCCCACCTTGCAAAAGCTTGGGGAGGAGGGGAGGAAGAGAATGCCTGTAGTCGACAAGATTAACTGGTAAGCCCAGGGTTGTGTCAGTTAATCGTGTAGTTGTCTACACAATGACATCCTTACAGCTGGACAGGCTAGCCATGGGCATCTAGTTAGTGCAGAAATATCCTACGTGACCTGATCTTCTCCCCATTAGCAAGATCTTTTGTAAAGGGTATTACTGATTACTCTACTCCCCTTTCCCCCCCCTGCTATTTTGATAAAGGCTACACACATCATTTATGAAAGTAAATTAATGTCTTCCTGGTACTGGGGGGGGGCGGGGTCAATGTAACCTTCCCAAGTGATACCACCTGCCCCCAGCCCAGGGCCCCCCCAGTCTTCCCCTCCCCTCTCCTTCTCACCCCATGTTACCCTGGTACAGGGCAGTACAACAGCCAGAGGAGCTGTTGGGGTTCTGCTCCTTTCCCGAAGCATTTCTGTGGAGTTGCATCTCCTCTGGCCTGCTTCTTTTTCCCCAGTGGGAGGGGCAGCAGAATACTGGCAGCGGGGATGGTATCAGCTCCCCTGCCCCCAGCCCTGTTCTCCTGACAGGCAGCTCCATGGGTGGTACGGGATCTATAAATAGTTTACCAGCCCTAAGCACTTTCTTACCAGTGCTCCATACTTACTTTTACCTCTGCCTGCTACACAAAAGCCCCGTGAATGCGTGTGCGGCATGTAACATTTCAGTGCATGCATGGGCATGGAAGCAGACAAATGGTCACATGTCTCACAGGCAAAGGGGTAGTGAGGCTGAATTCATCTGCCAGAATCTAAAGGGAAGAGAAAGCCACGCCATGGCATGATACAGGAACTTACCCCCCTTCTGAAGTATGAAAAGTGGACAAACCCTGGAGGTCTGGGGGGTAACCGGGGCCGGCGTGGTGCCTCCCTTGGCTCCCATGACTGCCTTCGCTGCTGCTCAGGTTGCCTTTGGCCAGGGGTTTCTTGCTGTAAATGTAGGCTCCAGCGTCTGTCTCAAACCCATTCAGTGCTCCCCGACTAGTTCTCGTCTCTGTAGCTTCAGGCTGGTAGCCATCACTTCTGTTCTCATATGAAGCAGGGGGATTTTTGGACAATTTATATCCATGAGAAATCAGGAGGTCCTCCACACTGAACATGTTGCGTTGATTTCAGTCAGTCACAGTTACACCAGGAGAAAGCTCTCTTCTGTGGGAGCCATCACTGAAAGAGGGAACAGAAAGCTGCTCTAACAAGGAAAGACAACTTGACTCAATTGGCAGGCTGCTGGGTGCAGAGTTTCATCCTCTGGCCTCAACATTAAAAAAAAAAAAAAAAACATAACAATGAAGCGCATGCAGATGCTGATGAATCATGTACTGACCTTCCCTAGATAATATACCTAAATCTGTTCAGCCAGGGAACAGATGCAGAGCTGCTGCTGCTGAGTCAGTGTATTTGACTGAAGAATTTGGTGATGATTGCAGCTTTCAGATTTTGATAAGTGATCTTGAGAAGCTTTGCTCTGGAGCTAAGCAAAGCTTTGAGAAAGGCATTTTCAGAGAAAAGGCCTTACTCAGATCAGGTGGAGTTGTGCTTTATGCTGGGAGGAGGAGTTAGATCGCAGGGCAGCACAGCCTCTTCCTGGAGCTCTGCATATTCTATCAACATTGTGACCAAGCACAAAAATAACAGAACACAACAAAAAAGTGCATTATGTTAGTCAATAAAGACACTGCTAACCTCTGCTGTGCCCCCAATTAGACTCCCTTGTTTACAGTCTTTAAAGGTTGCTTTTAGGGGAGATTTCTTTACTGCCTAAGTGGGTCTGTTGAAATCTGTAATCAGCTAACAGGTGTAATACAAATCAAAGAAGCCAAGTAAATTGCATTTTAAATGCAGCTGCTCTGAAAAGTTGCTCTATTAAAAAAAAAGTCACAAGTTGCCATGTTTGTTGTTGCACAATGATTTTCAAAGCAAATCTAAAGTTGAAAGATTTTTCCTTGTCTCTGCCAGCCCCTCAGACTCAGCCCGAGTTCTTTGCTGGCTGCGCATTGTTATATTACTAGTAATAGGTTCCAATTAGTTGATCTGCAACAATTTCTCTTGGCTAGCTCAGCCTTGGAACCTCTTGTAAATTCTACTGTTCTAGCTCATTATATTTAGGGGGTACCAAGTCTTCAGTGGTTTGGAACTCAGTAAACACTTATGCAGATGATGCATGAAGACAAGAGATTCCAGCACACACACACTCAGCTGTGCTGTGCTGCCACATTCCTGACATAGGGGATGAGACTGGGGGAGTGGGGAGGGGGAGGCCTCTTCACTACCTGCCAGATCCACAGGGGTTGATTATCGCATCTAGTATAGATGTGATAAATCGACTGCCGTGCACTCTCCCGCCGTCTCCCGTACTCTACCACAACAAGAGTAGAGGGAGTAGATGGGACAGTGACTTCCTGCAGTGAAGATACCACGGGGTAAGTAGATCTAATTACATGGACATCAGCTAGAAGTCATGTAACTTAGATTAACGGCCCTCAATAGAGTGGACTATGCCTTGTAATACACCCAGGGAGCAAACACATTGTGTAAGACACTCAGTAGGGCCACTTGGTAGCAGGGTTGTGCAAACATGCTCAGAGTTACATGTCCCTGGTAGTGGCAGCTCTGCGTAAAGGAGAAGAACCTCTTGTTTCTAGATGCTAATGAAGTTTGTCCTTCAGTGGTAATGCTAGAGGCCTGTGCTTTGGTGCATGAAATCCTCGGCTCTATCATGGAGGATGATCATTACAAAGAGGCTCTACTCTGTGCTAAAGAAACAGTCCCATTCACCCTATCAATCACTATGAGACACTTTACATGGAGGAGGCTCTCTGGGGGGACAAGGCACCTTTACCTAGTGTATTCCAGAAGCCAGTGTTCAGCACAGAACCACACTTTAAACAGAGCCTGCACAGACCATGCAAGTGTTACTTAAGGGTTTTAAAATACTTCCAAGCGTTAGAACCTTTTCAGAACCTACACCAGTCCCTGCATAGAGCCTAAAGAATCTGTGCTCTGTCCCCTGGACATGGTATTGTATACTTCTTAAAGAAATAAAACATTTTCCAGTAATATTTTAGTTAACAGAACAGAGCTCCTCATATTCCATACATGCTAAACCATACTAGAAAGTAGAATGATCAGCGAATAGTCACAGGGATAAACAAGCTAGCCAAAAAGTACTAGACAAATACCTGGAAGAAAGAAATGGAAAGGAAAATGATGTTATTTTTAAAATAACACCACACACGTCAATAACAGGAGGTGGGGCCAGATCAGGTCAATTCAAACAATTTCTCTATTCCTAACTGTTTCTAGAACAGAAGCCTGGAATTGTGAGAGGTTAAAAAAGTCACCGAAGACAGAACAGCTGGCTGCTAGAGCTCGTCGACCTCCAAAGAGAAAGATTCAGTGTGACTACATAAACAATAGAAAGCCCACTGGACAGCGCACAGGTGCAAAGAAGAGAAGTGCTTTTCCTGTTATTGCTTAGGGGTCGATAGTAACTTTGCTACTGCTGGGGATAGCGGCCAGGTGAACAGTGTTTGTCAGAGGTTGTAAGAGAATGGGTGGCAAGGGAAGGCTCAGCTTTCGCAAAACTGCCTACATGACTGACTACCTAAGGCTAGGGCCGCTGCCAAGGAAGGCTGGAACCACGGTGTGGCAGCTCTGCTCCCTCTGGCCTCCTGGGAAGGCAGCCCAGCTCAGCAGCCTGGGCACCAGGGTGGGGAGGGATGGGGCCACGATGGGTTAGTGAGCTTTTCCTGGCTGGTGGCGAGGACTGGGGGCATCACGATAACCCCGGCTTCTCCACGTGGCCAAGCAAGATCAGGCTGGGAGTGGGCGAGGCTTGGCTTCAGCGGCAGGGCCTTGGGCAGAAGGGGTGGGGCTGGGTCTTGCCTCCTACACATGGGTGTCAGGTGAAAGCCCCACTGGGGAAGGCAATATATAAAGAAAGAGAGAAACAGGCCATTTAAAAAAAAACAGACAAAGCCTTTGGACCACAGGTCTTTCTCTGATCTCACTTTCAACACTGAGTCACAAGTAACTTCAATGACATCAATGAAGTTAAACCATGGGAAGGGCCCAGTGGCAGCTGAGACCCAAAATAGCCCCTCAAGGTCAAGCACATTGGAAAGTGAAAGACTGAAGTAGGATGAGAGGTGTTAGAGGAAAGAGTCATTTGGTAGGACAAGTGGACCAGTAGGGGGTGCGGTGCCCTCTTACACATCAGTGCCCTGATCTTCAGCATGAAACACTGAGACACTTCACCATGAGCTCTCTCCTCATCCCTCTCCCTCCCAGCTAACTCAGTCTTATCTCCCTGCTGTCTCTCCATTCCCACACTCGCCCCCAAGGAACCTCCATCCTCATTCACTAAGGGTACCTCTAAACTATGTGCTATTTTCGAAAGAGGATATACAAATTCCTGCGGAATTTGCATATCTTCTTCCGATCTCACTTTAGAAAGTGGAGCTTTCGAAGGTGAAAGTAGTCTGGACTCTTTTTTTTGGGGGGGGGAAGCAGCTTTGCAAAGCCTCGGGGGAAGCCGGCGGCGGGGCATCCCAGGCGCGCCTGGGATGTATACCCAGCGTACAAGACGACCCCCGATTTTTGGGGGATGTTTTTTTAACATCAAAAGTCGTCTTGTACGCCGGAATATACGGTACTGCTGGCTGTGGTCAGCTATGGGTGCTCTGCCAATCAGCTGGACAGCACCTGAATCTCTCCTCAGCGGCTGCCCAAGTGCTCAGCTTTACAGGGAACACTGCATCTAAGTGTTTACGTTCCATTTGAATAAGGGAGCTATGCTTTTGAAAAAAAAAAAAACTTTTCCTTGTGTCTTCAAATGTGATTGCTTACAGAAATGTATGTAGGTTCTAATATGCGTATGGTTTTCCACAGGTGCTAAGCAGTCATTTTATACGATGGAAATGTGTAATCTAGTCCTCTTCCAACACTATATAGTTCCTGGATTGTGGAAATACTGCAAGAAGATCAGATCTTACATTATTTCAGCCCCAATATGGTGTCCTGAGGCAAAAAATATTTAAATGTGACCACAAATACCAAGCTCTTCACACGTTGCCTAGTTGGTGCACATAGGGTTAACTTAGTGCACATGGACCATGAAGACACAGCCCTGGTTTATTCTCCTGTAAGTTGTGTTTAAGAAACAAATGAAAATTGTGTATATTAAAAAGCAAATGACAGCAAAATAAAGTAACCCAGGGGGTAAGGGCAGGCTTGAACTATTGCTCTCTTTGAAAAACTCTGGCTAACTGGGCCAGAAAGTGGATGTGCAGAGCTTCTAACTTAATGTAAGATCAACAATGCTGGAAAACAGTTTGCTTTCCCAGAGCTCATTTGTTTTGTTTGCCAATGACATCATCATGTTCTGATAGGTTTTGCTTCCTGAGGATGCCTGTTATCTCGCCAGTGTTTCCGACTTGCCAAAGTCAGCCGGCTCTGGAAGGTAGTGGAAACACAGGTTAAACTTTCTTTGGCCCCCTGTAAGTTACCATGATCAGAGTCAAAGAAATGAGGGTGCATTCAGGCATGGAAACACTGCCTTAGAACACACATATGCAAGCAAAAGTTAAGGATTAAAATCTCCAGTACCTGCCTACAATAGAACCCCCAAGGGCAACATTGAAAGAGTTCCTGATTGTGGATTGCACACAAAAAAGAATTTTGGTGTTCAGTTTGTCTTGGGCCCTTAACATTTCCTGAATTTAACCCCCCCCCCCCCCACACACACACACCACCCTCCACCTACCCCCAACAAGAAGAAGTATTGTCATTATTTATCTTCTCTTGTCCTTCAGACAATAATATAGATACCAGGAAAAACTTAAATAGCAACAAGTGGTCCTGCACCATCTTAGAAACTAACAAAAAATGAAGATGAGCATCATGAGTAGATAGTATTAGATGAAGAAGTGGGTTGTGCCCATGAAAGTTCATGATATTATCTACATTTATTGTAAGTCTCTAAGGTACGTAGGACCACTCATTGCTTTTTAAGTTTTTTCTGTTACAGAGTAACACAGCTACCCCTCTGAGACAGATACCAGGGTGCAAGATCAATGAAAGAACAAAAAGATAAACTGGACCTACTGAGCGTATACACACAGCACACATACTGGGAGTTGAATGACTGCGCCTGAGCCGGGGCAGAACTGGAGAGTGATGCACAGTGTATGTTCCAACTCATCAGCCGAGTCTCTGATATACTCTCTCTTGTTCTCAACATATTCTATTAGCGCCTGAGCTGTAGAAGTGCTGATCACTGAGGGTTTGTCTACACTAACCCCCTAGTTCGAACTAGGGAGGCTAATGAGGGCGACCGAAGTTGCTAATGAAGCACAGGATTTAAATATCCCTTGTTTGATTAGCATAATCCCGGCCTGTTGCCATTTTGGAAACTGACTAGCCCGAAGTAACTGCCCACGTCTATACGCAGCAGAGAAGCGGGATTCAGAGATAAAGCCCTTATTTTGAATTAACTGTTAAACCTCATTCCACGAGGACTAACAGTTAATTTGAACTAAGGGCTTTATCTCGGAATCCCGCTTCTTTGCTGCGTATAGACGTGGGCAGTTACTTCGGGCTAGTCAGTTTCCAAAATGGCGACTGGCCAGGATTATGCTAATCAAGCGCGGGATATTTAAATCCCACGCTTCATTAGCAACTTCAGTCGCCCTCATTAGCCTCCCTAATTCGAAGTAGGAGGCTAGTGTAGATGTACCCTGACAGTGCTGATTGGAGCCAGTGGGAGGTGCAGTGCCCAGCATCTCTGTAAATCAGACCCTTAACAAGCAACAACCCCTGATAGGTTAGGGTATGTCTACACTACCCCGCTAGTTCGAACTAGCGGGGTAATGTATGCATACCGAACTTGCTAATGAAGCCCGGGATTTGAATTTCCCGGGCTTCATTAGCATAAAGCCGGCGCCGCCATTTTTAAAAGCCGGCCAGTGCGAACCCCGTGCCGCGCGGCTACACGCGGCACGGGCTAGCTAGAACGAGGTGTACAGATAGTTCGGAATGGCTAGCTAGTTCGAACTAGCTAGCCCGTGCCACGTGTAGCCGCGCGGCATGGGGTTCGCACTAGCCGGCTTTTAAAAATGGCGGCACCGGCTTTATGCTAATGAAGCCCGGGAAATTCAAATCCCGGGCTTCATTAGCAAGTTCGGTATGCATACATTACCCCGCTAGTTCGAACTAGCGGGGTAGTGTAGACATACCCTTAGATATTCACGCACAGCTCCCACTGACTCCAATTGCAGATGTGAATGTTCAGCACTTTTGCCAATCAGGTTTTGTCTACACTTACAAGTGGAAAGCACAGCTCAGATGACTCGGTAGCATGCAGGAGGTACACCATGCACCTGCCAAAATCTTAATTGCTAAAATGGAGTGCTCCCTTGTGTCCCTTCCCTGTTCCTCAGGCTAGGTTGTCCTCTCTACACCAGATGCCAGCACTTTAACACTGCAACGTGGCCACAGGAGGAGCGCAGGGAGAGGACTCCCAGCACTCCAGGAAAACCACCTCCACAAGACCTGGTTTACATTGGCACTTCACAGCACTGTAACTTGTTGCACTCTGATGATTCACACCCGAGCCAGAACATTGTAGGACCGTAAACTGGCAGTGTACGGCAGTATACACTTGCCTCAAACCTCAGGTTCTCACTCAAGTCATGCACCCAAAAAAAGAGGAACACACTGTTGTGACCACCTATGGAAAGTCTGGCTTTAGAGACTTGTGTAACTACTTAAGAGACTAGGTGGGTGAGGTAATAACTGTTGAGGAGAGAGGAGCTTTTGAGCTCCACAGAGCTCTTCTTCAGGTCTGGGAAAGGAACTCCCAGTGTCACAGTAAGACACAAATAGAACAGATTGTTTAGAGCTGTGTTTCTTAAACTTTTTAAGACCGAGGAACACCAAACAATTTTTTTTATGAGGAACACAAAGTTTTTGGTTGAGCAAACAAAAACAAAAACAAAACAAAACACACCACACACACACACACACACACACACACACACACAAACCCCTTGAACACCAGACAACACTTTTATTGACAACGACAATATTCGCTCACGGACCAGTGATAATTTAAGTATCTTTTTAATTATCTTTTGAAAGGTGGAACATCTGTTTTTAATCTAAGTATCCCAAACATAACCTGTCAATCGCTATCCATTAAATGAAAAAAAAGTTGTCCAACAACGAAGGAACATTGTATCTGGTCCCCATCAGCAGTCCTGGGTAACAAGTGAGGGCTAAAGGCAGCAGTGCAAAGACCCGGTTGGGTTGGCGGCTGTAGGGCAGCTCTCACCCCTGACAGGCAGGATCCCCAGATCAGCAGCAGAGACAGCCAATCAGAGCTGGCCCTGCAACGCTCCTCCCCTCTGGCAATGGGCACAACCGAGGGGCGGAGCTTTCCCAGGTGATTGCAAGCCGGGCACAGAAGCATGGAGGAACGTGGGTAGCCCCGCCTCATTTCCAGCCACGTCTCCGTTGCATCACTACTCACTCACCCCGTCCATCCTTCGCTCCACCCAGTGTCTCAGCGGCTCTAGCAATTTTTCCTCAAACGGTCGCAGCACACCTGAGAGTTCTCCGTGGAACACCAGTGTTCCGAGGAACACAGTTTAAGAAACAAGGGTTTAGAGTAAGTGGTTAGCACGGGGTGGACAATAATTTTTGATGAGGGGGGCCCTACTCCAAGATTTTGGAAAGTGGTTGAGGGCCACACTCTACCATGACATTAATGGAAGAAGGGTGGGGTCTGGGGTGCAGGAGTTTGGGTTATAACCTAAGGGTTGAGGAGATTGTGATCTGAGGCAGGAGACTGGGATGCCAGATCTTGCAGAGGAGATGGATACAGAAGGGGGTGGGGAAGAGAGTTGGGGAAAGGAGGGGTGGGGCACCAGATTGTTGTTGTAATAAACCATAAACCAATGTCTCTGTTCTGCTCATGAGCTTTAAGCCAACTCTGCACAGGCACATTACAGTGCTGTAACTTTCTGGCTTAGGGTGTGAAAAAACACCCTCCTCTATCCCCTGCACATCAAGTTACAGCCCTGTAAAGTGCAAGTGTGAACCAAGTGACAGCACAGAACTGTGACCTCCAACGCCGTTAACTACCCCCCTTGTGGAGGTGTTTACATAGCCCCAGTGCTCGTGTAGTGGCCACACTTTCAGTTGAAAGCTCTGCCACAGCTGCGCTTCAAACTGAAGTGTAGACAAAGCCTTAGTGTCACAGAATAATGAATCTAAGCTTCCAGGCTCACCTTCTGAAAGAGTTGTGCAAGTTTCCTTTGAGGGTGTGAACTGACTGATCACTCAAGAGCTGACCTATTTGTAAAGAGAGTTCACCCACAGGCCATCATTTTTCTATGGGAATCTTTGCCCAGCTAGTTCCAATTCTCCCCTTCTGGCTCCTGGTCTGGTCTGCCTCTCCAGCCAACCACCATTGTTCTCACCCCCTCCTCTTGTCCAGATTCCTCACTCCCTGTCTCCTTGTCTACCAGGCCCACTCTCCCTTCCTCCCTCTGCTTCTCATCCAACCTCAGTGGCCAAGACCTCCCCTCACCAACCTGGCAATTGGCTTCCAATTCACTTCCCCCTTTACCCTCACTGGTTCACAATCTCCCCCTGGCTCCTAGCTGTCCTCCCAACCAGCCCCAGTCTCTCCTCCTTCCCCCTACAGCTCCTAGTCTCAGCCTCCTCCCCCCTTCTAGTCCCAGATTCCCTGCCCAACCAGTCTCAGCATTCCCCTCTCACCTTAGCTACCCATCTCCTTGCCTGGCCAGCAACACTCTCCCCCATCATGCTCAATCAGTTTCCCTCCCTGCTCCAGTCCTAATCCCAGACTCTTCCCAATCTACTCTTCTAGCCTAAAAGTTGAGTGATATTCAAAGGCAGCAAAAACTGAACCTGGGGGAAGGATGCAGAAGGACCATCAAGATCATTTAGTGTGACCTCCTACACATTGTAGGCCGCAGAACCCCTCCGTGTGGAAACCGAGGCAAAGAAGTTTTGACTGACCCTTGACCATACAGGGGGGGAAGAGACATAGCCGGGATTAGAATTTAGGATGCCCGAATCTCAGTCTTAGGTTTCCTCCACTGGGCCATGATACTTCTAATCTGTTACTTTAGCGTTTAAAGTTCTTGCAGTGTATTAACAACCATCACCACAGAAGCCCTACAAGACACAGAGGAGAGAGGAAGATGGGGTTGGACATCTTTGGTTCAAATACAGAGCCGGGGGCAGCCCTGAAGAGAGACATTGACTCCACACAGAAGTATGCCAATAGGGTAGATTTTCATAGGGATGGCAAAAAGCTGTGTTTATTTCTGATGGAGGCCACTCCCCTGACAAATTCCAAACTGCTAATCCAAAACATGGGGGAACTAACAGAGCTTCTCAGTGAAACGGCAGTAAGATTTTTTTTCTTTAATAGGGGCAAAACAATGTATTTCCCCCATCTTGTTCTCAAAAACAGAGGATTTCTTTTATCTTTTTTTTTTTTAAGGAGTCCTGCAGCATTCACTCAGCATCAGAAATTTCAGCTCCAATAGCTACAGTTCAGCCAAGTTATATAAGCAACTGAAAATGGGGTATTACATGGGAAGTGTTGGGCAACTTTAATAATAGGCAGTGCTATTTCTGGTGTTTTAACCTATTCTATTTCTTACTCTCTCTCTCTCTCAGGTAGCAGAAAGTGTATTAAAAACAAACGGGCAATGCACAGGAGAGTGCATAAGAAAGAGGGGTATTGTCCCCCCATGCTGTGGGTGAGGGGGGCTGGCTAGTAGCTGGCAGGAATAGTGTGTGTGTGTGTGTGTGTGTGTGTGTGGAGGAGGGTCTGATGCCTGCAGTGGGGGTCTGCCCCCCCCACTTACTGGCAGTGGCAGCGTGGCAGGGTGGGGGGGGGGGGAGGAAAAGGAGCAATGCTTTGTTCTCTTGGCTGTGCTGCCCCAAGGGAGGGGGCAGGAGGCAGGATTGCCCTGCCCTCCCCAGCAGTAGTAAAGCAATGTCATCGGGGTCACCTTGCTCTGCTTTCCCCCTGCCACTGAGGGTGGGGGAGTGGGGATGTAGACACTTACTCCTGGTGCCCGCCCCCTGGCCTTGCTATTCCCCTAGGTTGTTTTGACTGGGGAAAGAGACAGGGCAGTGGTGGGGTGGAGCAGAACTGGGCAGAAGGGGGTTGTTCCAGCCCTTCTCCAGCCTGGGGTATGTGAGTCATGGCCAGGATCCTCCCCCCCCCACCCACCAGTCACCCCCTAAAAAAAAAAAAAATCAAGCATTTTAAATAGGACCTGATTATTACCTTGATTGTGTAATCTTTTAAACAGTAAAATTCAATTAGACTGTATACTCTTCAGGACAAGGGACTTATCAAATGCAGTTTGGTGTTTTGTTGAACTGATTTTAAAATGAAATACTTTGAGTCACTTTAAAAAAAAAGTATATTGCGATTCAGGCTGTTAGGGGAGTTTCCGTTTCAACAAGTACAAGACTTAGGGTGTCAAAGGCAACAGACCTAACAGAAAAAGCATCTCTGATTACTGTAAAAAGTATGTTGGGGTCACTGTGGGTTGGAAAATGTAACTTTATGTAGGGACCTGTGTGCTCCCAGCCATGCACATCTCACAAGAAAACACAAATCTGTGAATTTTGCGTTTAACCTTCATTGCAGACAGGAGAGTGTGCACATTTTTATCCTAAAGGAGGAAACAAAGGGCATATACAGTCACTGAAAATCATAGTCCATAGCCTAACATCACTTTCTGAGCAGAACTCCCAAATGTCCCAGTTTTACTGGGACAGTCAGGGCTTTGTTTTAGGGAGGCGCCTATTACCCCATCCTGAATTTTTCGCACATGCTATCTGGTCAAGTTTGGAAGTGGGAACAAAACAAAACAAGAGTGCTAGAGACTAAATAGCATGTTTCAGAGCCTGACCCTTGCCCAATAACTTATTGGCAAGTTGGTCAGTAGTGGAGGCACCTGAGCTGAAGCACCATTGTTAGAAGAGCGAGGGAGTGGCTCACAGGGCATTTTCCACTGGTGCTCCAGACTTTGGGAATGGCTCTTACCCCAGGTCTGTAACAACCTGAGTTTGCTAGCCTTCAGGGCCTGCGGCAAAGCTATCCCTGGGGTTCATGAGGAGACAGATGCTGCAGGGGGTTGTTTGTGGTGACGTGGGATTCTGGCGGGGAACTGAATGTACACTGGAAATTGGAGTGTTTCTCTGGTATGTTTGCGTATATGGTATATAGGTTTCTCTGATATATATGTTGTTGTTGGGTGGCCTGCAGGAATAGATCTGGGTCTGCTTAGTTATTATGTGTATTTTAAAAAGTTTGCCCAGCGCATTGGTAAGTGCTCTTTTATTGCAGCATGCACCCGTCCAAATAAGGCAAAAACATAAAGGCAGGAGGAATATTTGGACATTCAGCATTACGATGAGCCAGTTTTCAGAATGTTGAGAGCTTGCTGCCACTGATGACAAAGCACTACATTACTAGTCTGAAAACAGGCCAAAGGGTCTCTCTTTCTTCTGGTTTCTTTTTAATAAAAGGAGCGATTTTTAAACACTGTTCACTGACATTCCATACTGAAGATGTAACAGGTTCCTAGAGGAGTTGGCAAGTGTGTGGTAGAAGTATTTCCTCTGACCTTTCTATTGTTGTAATAAATAGTAAAGTATTTTTTTTTAAACAGAAAGTAAACAGCCAACTCCCTTCTTGCTCCTCACCCCCCTCCCTAAAACCTACAAAAGAAAAGGTTTTCAAACTGAGACGCGTGGCTCTCATGGTGTTTGTGCTGCTTTCCACGAACTTGCTTTCTGGGTAAAATCTGACAGAGCTTTGTTGGAACAAAACAAATGGAACTTACATTTCTTGACTGCATATTAAAATAAAGACCTTGAGAACCAACAGTTCAACTTTAAATACCTACACACGCGGAGCCCCAATAAACTGTTGCCACACTAAAAGATGTGCGGGGAGGTTTCTAACCAGTGGAAAAAGCTCTCAGATTGGGCAAAACACAAGAGATCAAAATAATTATTTAATCTTTTTAAAAGGCATCATAGAGTTGGACTTCTTTGAGATGACAGTGACATTGGTTATAAAGTTTGGTTTCTGTGATCAAAAGGATTACAGGCAGTCCCCGAGTTACGTGGATCCGACTTATGTCGGATCTGCAGTGACGAACGGGGCTTTTCTCGCCCCGGAGGACGGGAGAGGCGGGATGCCCAGATGCGCCACGGTCCGCCGCCCCTGTCCTCCGGGACGAGAAAAGCTGCTCCCCGTCTCCCTGCAGAGAGCGCCTGGAGCGCCTGGTCTGCAGGGAGACGGGGAGCAAAGCCTTGGAGCACGCCAGCAGTGGGACAGCCGCGGTGTGCCTGGACTGTCCCGCTGCCCACGTGCTCTGCAGCTTTGCTCCGCGTCTCCCAGGTCAGCAGACCAGGGAGACGGAGCAAAGCCGTGGAGGACTTGGGCGGTCCCGCCACTCCCGTCTCCCTGGTCTGCTGCAGGGGCGGGGGAGGGGGGTGTGTGTGCAGCTAGTGCCCCCCCCCCCCCAGCAGACCAGGCTTTTCTTGCCTACCCCTGGGGTAGAGCAGCTGGGGGCTGCCGGGTTGGTCCCGCAATGCCGCTCTGGACCAACCCGGCAGCACCCCAGCTGCTCTGCCCCAGGCGTCCTGATTCAGCCGCTGCTGGTCAGTTTCAGCAGCAGCTGAATCAGGACGCCTGGGGCAGAGCAGCTGGGGTGCTGCTGGGTTGCTCCAGTAGAGCCGAGGAGCGGCGCTACTGGAGCAACCCAGCAGCACCCCAGCTGCTCTGCCCCAGGTGTCCCCAAGTCAGCCGCTGCTGAAACTGACCAGCGGCTGACTACAGGAAGCCCGAGGCAGAGTTGCTCTGCCCCAGGCTTCCTGGAATCAGCCGCTGATCAGTTTCAGCAGCAGCTGACTTGGGGACGCCTGGGTTTCTTAAGTTGAATCTGTATGTAAGTCAGAACTGGCATCCAGATTCAGCCACGGTTGAAACTGATCAGTTTCAGCAGCGGCTGACACCAGTTCCGACTTACATACAGATTCAACTTAAGAACAAACCTACAGTCTCTATCTTGTACGTAACCCAGGGTCTGCCTGTACATACATTAGCCTTCCCCTAATCATACTAAGATTGGTTAGCCATTCAGCTCAGGATTCAAGAAAGAAAAAACAAACTGTAAACAAATACTTTCCCCTCCTTACAAATGCTGTTGGTGGCTTTCGGTACAAGCTCCACAAGGTTGGGTTGGCCTGGCCACCATACTTTCAGACAGATAAAGATCACATCAGCTGGAGTAAACAGATGCCCACCACATTGTTACAGGTCTGCTTTGCTCACTCACTTCCACATTAGCAGCCTCCCTTGCCTTCCTTAGATTCCGCATCGAAGCATGCCATGTCCCTCTTCTAGGCCACCCCTCAGATCTATAAGTATACCATAGATGCTCAACCCCATCTTCCTTGCTTGTCTGTGTCCTACCATATATTTGCAGGTGGGTTTTTAGGGCAGTGGTTAATATGCTGCAAGAATATAAACAAAGTAATATTTTAGAGATACTGTGGTCCAGTGGAGGAAGGCTAAGATGGAGATACAGGAATCTTAAATTCTAATTCAGGATATGCACCAACACAGAGGGTATGTCTAGACTACAGGCTTATGTCGACATAAGTTTTGTTGACAGAATCTGTCGACAAAACTTATGTCGACATAGAGCGTCTAGACTACATCCAGTTCTGTTGACAAAGCAAGCCGCTTTGTCGACATAACAGTGTGGACGCAAAGGACAGTGTAGATGCAATAATGCCTTTTATCTACAGAACTCTGTCGATAAAAGGCGTTTTTCCTTGTAGAATGAGGTTTACATACGTCGACAAAACTGCTGAGTTTTGTTGACGTTATGTCGACATAACTCAAAGGCAGTATGGACGCAGGTATAGTTTTGTCGACAAAAGTCCACTTTTGTCGACAAAACCCCACTTTTGTCGACAAAACCCTGTAGTCTAGACACACCCCGAGTGTGGCAGTGGGTTAGTCAAAATCTCTTTGCCTCAGTTTCCATATTGTTAATACTAATTGAATATTGAGTAGTTTAATATTTGGTATCTGACAGTAAGGAAAGCAAAACTTAAGGGCTAGAATATACAAAAAAAAAAAAAAAAAAAAACTTATACCAATACAATGATTAGAGTGATTTTTGATCCTAGTGTGGACACTTACTCCAGTATAAAGGTCCCTTTTACCAAAGATTATTCATCTTCCCAAACTGGAATAGAATTATATTGGTACAACTGCATCCATACTAGGAAAAGATTTGTTATTTTAACTAAACTGGTGTAGTTAAAGTGGCAATATCATTAACAAAGGTCGAAAAGACAAAAGAGAGCCTGTCAGTACAAAGGTCTCATATTTTTCATGCCAACTTTGAGACATATGACTGTCTTTTGCATGCAAAATTAGTAGTCACTTCTGAAAATCTGAGACAGTAGTACTTTCCATCTAATATTGTCTGAGTGATCACTGACTGACAAATGAAATGCTTGGGCAACACACACGTGCTGTTGTAATTTTTCACTGCCTACAGTAATCAGCAATATATTGCACCAAGACATATTTAGGTTATTCCTACTGTAGATGTTAAAAAGACCCCATCAATCTATGTAGAAATCTCATTTGGATCTTAAAGGTGGTATAAAGTTTTTGAGAGACTGACCTCACCTTTCCTTTGTAGCTGGAACTACTGAGTAAGCTTCCCCCAGCATTCCACAAGTCCACAGGCTCTTGAAACAAAGCACAACAACAAGGGCGTATCTAGACTACGCAGAATGGTCGAAACAAGGTTTTAGCAAGTGAGATAACCCTTTCCACTCATGAAGGGGAAAACAACATCTGTTAAACCAAAACTGGTATAATAGGTTCAGCAAGAGACCCAGAGGATTTTGAAGACATAGCCCTTGGTTGGGTCAACACATTGTGAAAAGAAAAATTACAAAAGAACAATTGTTTCATACTCCCTCTGGATTAATTAGGATGGACTCTAGCCAAATTCATTAAAATAGAAGATTTGGGCAGGACCTTGCAGCATGCGTGCAACCTGCCCAAAAGTTATGGAGAAATGCTTTACCCTTAGAGCAGACCTGCTTTCAGTAAAACTTGAGTTTGCATGGGCCATGTCTTTGCTGTGACAGTCAGGAGAATTATTTTAAAATGATCTTTTTTTAATTAGGAGAGCTATGCAGAAAACGTTTGCCTTTCCCCACTGAACAATAGATCCCTGTTTATTTTCTGTGTGCTCTTTAGGTCGTGAGAAAGCCAGTCAAGTTACGTATCTAACAATATACTACTGTAATCGGTTAACACTCGAAAGGCTAAGACATACAGACTGTCAGATTAGTATTTTCTGAGCACAGGAGAATGCGTTTTTCAGACAGCAGTTTTGAATACTACTACAGGAAGTGAAGATACAAACTAGAGCCCCATCCTGGAAACAATGGGCTAGACTGTTATTTCACAATTTGCCTTGGGCGTGAGGTGGTATGATGCTGTTGCCGCCAAGGAGCAATGCAGGTAAGAAATCATGCCTTAGAGATTTGCCATCCTACACTGTGATCAAGACAATAGAAATTTGCTATTGGTCCTTTTTAGATTATAACCCCTATTCCATGGCAACTCAACTGCAAGGGCTGGTGCTTTGGGGAAGAAGGATGGAACAAATGTTCCTGTCATTACCTACTACTCTCCTGCTTCAGCGTGAATAGTGGATATACAATAAGAATGGCAAAACCAGATCCTAAGTGAGTAAAAACCATGAGATTCTTCCCCAGTTCATCCCACAGTAATTTATTCTGAAGAAATTGCTTATTCTGCTGTTTAACAATTGAATTAATTCGGTCATTTTTCCATACAATGGTTTATAAACAACATTTTTTTTTTTACTTAATGCAGACCCTTTAAAGAAAGGAAAGGAAAACTGTTCAGCTACAGCTCAGGAGTGCGGGTGAATGCTTTAGGCTAGAAGGAAAGATGTGCATTGCATTGTCACTAAGATTTGGTATCCTGACAACATGGATCAAAATGCTTGCTCTTGCAGCCACACTCAGATTTTTACTTAAGAGCACAAGCTGAAGTGTCAGAACTTCTCAGACTCCTAACCAGAGAAAAACAATTTTTCTGAATCCTTGACAAAAAATTGGGACCAATCCAGAAGAGATTCTGTAGAAATACAGAAGTCCATTGGTATGGATTTAATGCCTGAATTGGGCTATCACTGGTCATTCTAGGGTGAAATGTAATATTCAGTCTAACACATATGGAAAAGGTATTTTTCCCCTTCTTTGTAGCAGTAACAGAATAAAGTGTAAAAAGGACCCATTTATAAAAGAAATCACTAAGACTGATGATAAACTTTTGCAGATTCATGTTTAAGGCTCTGATCCTTCAAACTAATCTGCACAAGTGGACCAACAATCAAGTCCATGGGGTTTATAGGGAAACAGAGGTAGCTGAGAAATTAGAGCATAGGACTGTATTATCACATTCTACCAATCATGTTTTTAAAGGCAACAGGCATTAATGAGACTCTTCATGGATGAGCTGGGTCATGTTTGCAGAAGCAGAGCCTTTTTACTTCCCTAAAGAATTCATCTCCTGTTCAAAAAGTCTGTTACAATGTGGGAGAAGACTGGAATTAACAGGTGAAAAAGGACATGGCCAGAAACAGAAGTCTCAAATTGTCATAGCAGTACCCCCCCACACACACACACTTCAAGGCAAAGGCAAGTTTGTAGCTTTAAGAGTAAATAGTAAACAGGAAAGCTGTACAGAGGCTTGCTTCACAGTCAGTGTTCTTTCTGGATGTGTGTTGGCACAAGATTATGGCTCTTCACAGAAATACTGGCAAAATTTGGGAATTTAACTAAAGCACCTGTGTTTCTTGTGTCTGAGACTTCACCTACTAAGGGCAAGAAGGAACAAAGTTTCATTTCCAGTAGTTGGCTGATATTAACCATACACACATTTTATCTCATATATGCAAATTAGAGTAATATATGCTTTGTTGTGATTCTAGTGTGGAATTATTTGTTTTTGAAACATCCAGGTGGATCCCAAAGTATTTAATTTGTTTTTTTCTCACAAAAAGCTAAGGTAATTTCTCTTAGCAAACTACTGTAGTTCATGTTGCAGCAGAACCCTTATAGCTCCGCTATAAATAACTTAAATGTGTCATTTTATGGCAA
Organism: Pelodiscus sinensis; assembly: GCF_052426305.1. Lineage (NCBI taxonomy): Eukaryota > Metazoa > Chordata > Testudines > Trionychidae > Pelodiscus > Pelodiscus sinensis. Next base: position 230,920,697 of record NC_143053.1, on the reverse strand, counting down.
AACTGGTAACATCTTGAGAAAAATGCTTGCAGAATCAATGAACCTGGGTGGGCTATTGGGCTCAAACAATCTTTACAGCATCTCCCTTGCAGGGTTTTAGTTTGGAATAATAAACACCATAAGAAAACTCCTGGGGTGTAGCATCCAGGCACCATAAAGGAAACGTTCACAAGGGCACTTAGATTTCACAGATTATCAAACCTTAATCCCCAAAGCACTGAACTCTCTGTACGGGGTGGTACTTTCCACACCCTGGGTTAATCCCAATATTTCTTTGATGGAACATTGAAAAAGCCAAAAATGGTGTGTGTGTGAGAGAGACACAGAGACAGAGAGAGAACTTTGCAGGGCTTCTCCCTACAGACACTGACTCCGCTAAGGCAACAGCAGTCAAATAACGGTTGTTCCTCACTGGATCAAGTCATCAGAGGGTCACTCGAAGTGATCCCAGGCTGCGATTGACTGCAGGAGGCGCGTTAGCAGCTGAACTAAAGCCTGCCTCGAAAGCAGGACCGCTCGCCCCTGCTGGGGGGCCAGTCAGCCCTTTCGCCCTGATCCCACCTCCCCAGTGCAAACGGGAAGGGGCAGCTGCGGGCGGGACCCGGAGCCCGCTGCTGTGTCCGAGCCCGGGGGCGGGAGGGCGGCACATGCCTCGCGTCCAAGCGGGCAGCGCCGAGTTGCTGGTAAACACGTCCCGTGCCCCCCCCCCCCCGGTAGTCAAATGGCTCCGTTCGCCCCTCACAGCAGCGCGGCGCAGAGACTCTCCGGCCAAGGCGCCGCGCGCGGGGGACTCGCGCACCCGGGGCGCCGGGACGGAGCCCGCGGCTGGACGCGCGGACAGAGTCCGAGATGCCGCCACTCGCCCTGGCAGCGGCTCGGGCCGCCGAGACACAAAGCCCCCGCCCCGCTCGCGCGAGCGCACCACGCGGGCGGCAGGCAGGGCGCTGCAGCGGCGCGGGGAGCGGGGGGAGACGGGCTCCGACTTACCCACCGGCTGCCTCATGCCTGCCCTGCTCTCCGCCCTCGGCAGACTTGTGAGCCAGCCCAGCCTCGCACGGAGCCAGTCCCTGCTGAGCATGCCTAGTGCAGGCGCTTGCCTGGCCTTTCCTCCCCAGCAGCTTAGTGCCTTTGAAGTGAGCCTCAAGCTTCCCGCAAGTTATCGGCGAGGCCTTCGCGACAGAGAACTTTTTTTTTTTAAAGGAATCAACCCCTCTAGGTTCGACCCAGGAGGCTTGGCTGTGGCGTAATCCCATCTGCTCCCTCTGCCTCATCACCTCTTGAACACTGCAGCCTTGTGACACAGCTTAGCCTCCCCTCCCATTAAGAACATACTTGTTAACCTGCTGCAGATACATTACACATGGGCACTCCCCCACCTCCTTCAAAAATTCATCTTCGCAAACATGCAATGTAAATGGGGCCCAGATTCAATCCAATCCAAGGGCTCCCCCAAAGTAATCCAGCCATCGCAAGAAATAAAGTATTCTCAATTCCCCTCCCCACCTGACAATCATGCCTCCAGGGCCAAGTCCCTGGACAGACCCCTAAGGGGTCCCCTCCCAACAGATCTGAGCTTTGGCCTCTGAGGGTATGTCTACATTGCATTCCTCCTTTGAGAGAGGAATGCAAATGCAGACAAGCAAAATTGCAAATGAAGCAGGGATTTAAATTTCCCGTGCTTCATTTGCATAATTGCGGACAGCTGCTTTTCTGAAATAGCGTATTTTGAGAAAACAAACGCAGTCCACATGGGGTTTTTTAAGAAAAAACCCTTCCTTCAAAATAACTTTTTTTTAAAAATACCGGACATTTATAGTTTATCATTTATATTTTCTCAATTTGTTTCCTGAACAGAAAGCTCAAATACTGGACTGCCCAGTTCAAAACCAGACACCTGGCAACCCTATTCATCCCTGTAAACATACTTGTGCTGTGGGTGGTTGAAGTCCAGCATAGCACTTCCAGGCAGGGAAAGCTTACATGGTGCATTTGAAATCTAAATAAAAGGGAATTCCTGTGTGGAGCTATGTGGCTGGTTAGCTTCAAGAAGATATACCCATCACTCAGACCTGTGTGCCTTTGCAGGCTTCTGACATAGGCATCTAGCTGTGAAGCCCAATCAGACAAGACTTCCAAATGCAGTATTCTCCCAGAAAAACACAACCAGGAAGGCAAAAAAAGCCTGACCCAAAAGCACCAGCCACTAGTTCTGACAACAGCAGACTTCCTGGGAACATCCTTCAGCATGGGGTATATTGTTTCCTTTAAGAGGACAAACAAACACCTCCAGCTCTCCCACAGCAGCTCAGTCTGCAAACGCTGTATCGTTAATAAGAAAAACATCAGCTCTCTCTGTGCATGGAAAATCTGTAGGAAGAAAGATTATAGGCTATCAAGGGGAAAATAGGATGCACTGTTAAAACTAACTCTGTCTGACAGTCTTGGCTGGCACCCAGCACAAGACATCAAAGGGGTCCCCTCCTCAGCCAGAGAAGTGCTCTTGGGGCCCCTGGAAGCCAGGATGCTTAATCATTGCATGCAAGAGATGTCTGGAGAGATCCCCATATTTCCCAATCCCCCTACTGGCAACTTCTCCAAAGACAGACACAGAATTAATTGGTTTCTTAAATGCACCCCAACAGGTCTATTGTAATAGAATCCAGGTCCCAGCCAGGTCTGTTTTAATGATATTTCTAGAGTTGGCCCAATGTGATTGGAGTAATTTATCTGATGAATTCCATAATCTCTTCTAAAACACAGTATTGGAGGAATATTTTTTCACCATTTGTTCAAGCTGTGGTGCTGGGCAAATCATTGGTGAACAGATTTCAGTTTAGTGAAGTTTTCCATATTTGTGAGTCATTTTTTCCCCATTATTCACCTAGTTTTACCTGCTGTTCTGCATTTCCGAATGGACACCCACCCAAGGCTCTCAAAGAACTTCGACCCTGTTCATGAACTGAGCCTCACATCAACCTTGACAGTTATGTCATGCATGGTAGCTCCGTTACACAGCTGAGGAAACAGGAAGTGAAGATAAGAGACTTGCCCCATAAGCCACCCAAAGAGTCTGCAAAAGAGCCAGACAGATTTCCTGTTCCTCCCTATTCTTATGCTTTAGCCATAAGTAGGGATGTCATTGTGTAGTCGACTACGCGATTAACCGATAAGCCTCGTCTTATCGGTTAATCCTATTGACTACATGCCCCCCCCCATTGCTGCTTCTGTATTAAAGACAGCAAGGGGGAGGAGGAGGAGGTGGGACCCGGTGCTAGGTCCAGGGTCTGAGCTGCAGACAGAGGCTGCTCCATGGAATGCCATGCAGCCTCTGTCCGTGGGGAGTTTGGTCCCTGTGCTGCCGCCTCTGTATTCAAATAAAAAGAGAACCAGAACAGAATCCAACTCCTTTTGCAAAAAAGCTTTTTAGGATGATTAGTTGTAATTGCATGTGTGTAATCTTATCTCAATCAGGAACTGTTTGCTATCCCATGGCAGCTGTTCACTAGGAGAACAGTCATGGGGAGCAGTGCTATTTACTTCTCTCTTCCTCCTGGGCCTCACCACCTCTCACTTCTATTGTGGTGTTTACTATTCAACATACAAAACACCTCTTCACTCCAGCTGGTAACTCTCTGCTGATTTCATTAAGGAAAGGCTGCCATGGCATTCAAGGGAGTGAGAAGGGGGGTTGCGCAGTGCCAGAGCAGGACTACCAATGTAGAGAAGGGGGATTGTTATTTGTCAAACGTTATCAAAGTGGAGAAAAAAGGAAGGGACAGTCCTTGCCTCCCAGGGTATGTCTAGACTGTGGGGGGTTTTCGGGATATCAGAGATATCCCAGAAAAATTCCACTGCATCCAGGGAATGTGTTTGCTCTTCTGCTTTTTTTTTGTGGAAGAACAAAAAAAGCCTCTTCTGGAAAAGCAATCAGAAAAAGCTACGCAAATTGCAGAGCACAAATTGTGTAGCTTAAAAAAAAAAGAAGCTTTAGTGTAGACCTAGCCTAAGCAATCTAAACAGTCTAATACAAGCCACACAACCTAGCATACAATTGCTCCCACCCCAAAGCAGTGTGATGTGTTTTGTAATGCAATTTTCCAGAGTTCTTAAACTGGGGGTAGCTGTCAATAGAATTATGGAAGAAGTGCACTGCTGTAAACTCGGGTGATTTTATTGCAAATCTTGCCACCATTCCGTTTTTATTCAAGTCCCAGCTCCTGGAATGGAGAATCTCCACTTCCATTAAAAATATGTGTAGCTCTCATGGTTGCAGTAGAAAGCCTAATGTGAACTCAGTGTAACCTCTAGAGGCTCAGAAATTGGATGGCACATATTTTAGACATTTAAAAAAAACCTAAATTATTTTTAAACTGTAACTCCTGATGTTTTGTGGCTAGACTCTGGATTTTTAAATGCTCTAAGGTCGCAATACTGGAAATGCATTTGAGGGAAGGATCTGAATGGAAGAGGATGGAGAAAGCACTTAGCTATGGACTCAAGAAACATGGATTCTAGGTCTAGCTCTACCACTGTTTTGTCTTGAGAAAGTAACTTCACTTCTGTTTCCTTTCACCCTTTAAGCTTTAGATTTCTCAGGGCAGGCTTTGTCTTACTGTGTGTTTTTCAGCACCCAGGAAAATGGGCCCTTCTATCAGTTGGTGCCCTGTAGCTGCTACTATACTACAAATAGTTATTCCATGAGACTAAGATGAGTATCAGGGGCTAAAGTAAGGACAGGCATGGGAGATGGTAAAGGCACCTTCCCTTGTTATGCTACAGCGTGGCCTGGTCTACACCACAGCAGAAAGATGAATCAAGATATGCAACTCCAGCTATGGTAATGACATAGCTGAAGCTGACATATCTTAAATTGCATTTTTGCACTATCCACACAGAAGGAGGTTGATGGGAGCAAATGCTCCTCATAAGGAACAGGAGTATCGACACCAACAGGGGCATTCTCTGAGTTTGATTTAGCGGGTCTTAACTAGACCCGCTAAATCAAACCTTGGAAGATGGACCGCAGCAGCGTCAATCTTCTGTGTAGTGAAGACATGGCCTAAAAATTGAGGCAGTGCTTTCCCAGGCCTGGGTGGGAAGTGCTTCTCTACTGGTCCCCCTACACCTTCACAGGTATAGGAGAGCTCTCCTTCTTGGTTCAAATTACTTCAACCACTGGAGAAGGTAGGTGTTTCACACTCAGGAATATGCAGATTCAAGCATATAGAGACTGAAGAAGTAAAAAGATAGCAGTGGGAGACGTGTATAAAAGGGACATTTAGGAGAGGACATTGGGAAGAGGAAAGGAAGGCAAAGATGTGCAAGGGGTGGCTTTGTGCAGGGCCCCAAAGCGGTGGCTGTTTGGGGAAGGAGAAAAGCAGCAAAAGGAGGGATCCTGAGAGAGGAGTGACATGATCCAGCAGCAGGAGCCCTTAGCAAGAGCACTCTGTACAGACCGCAGAAGCAGAGCAGGGCAAGTACAGGGGAGGTTTCAAAAGACATAACCGAGCGCTGGACCAGGACCCAGAGAAAGAGGTGAGCCAAGTGGGAGTTCGAAGTAAAGTTGCCACCTAGTCATTCAACTCACATTCTGACAAGTGGCCTGCTGGACATTTAAAACAGTCTCAAAATATCTAGGGGTGACAAATTGCCAGCACAGGGATGCACGGGGCTTGGGCATGAGGAGCTAGAAAGCAGATATGGAAAGAAAGCTGCTGTGTCCAAAGCCAGAACATACAAATACAAAAGAAATTGCCTGGATGGTGAAGATATGAAAAAGCAGGGTTCTCAGAAGAGGGAACAATGCAACAGCAGTCTGCCTTCTCATGCGTACTGGAGCCTAAGTCACATCTTGGCAATATAAGTGACAAGCACAGCACTGCTCAGTGCATCTCCCTGCTTTTTCTGGTTCACTCTGAGTCAAGACCTGCTTTCAGTGAAATAAATGCATGTTTTGCCATTGACTTCAGTGGGGTCAGGACTTGTCCTTTAGCAATTCTTTCCTAACCGCTTATCCACCTAAGGTTACAGTTCATGTTCCACCATCAGCTTTAATGATCAGGGTCAGTACTTTCCCCTCATTTCTGTTATGCTCATTATTAGTGTTATGTCTCATTTCTAGAAGTGACCTCAGGTCAATGGTGTTTGCATACTGCCTGGTTGGGAATGTGATAGAGGCTTGAGATGCAGGCCCAGCAAGTATTCAGTGAAGGACACAGGACTGAAAACACTTTGCAGTATTTTTTTAAATGAGTAGGTGTATTGATTTTTCATTTAAAATATTGTTCCAAGTTCTCTCTGTAGCTCTTCTTGCTAGTCTATTGCTGCATTCTAGAACATATGCTGGAACTAGCACATACCTGAAAGTTACCATAACTAACAAGTCACAGATGTAGTATTAAATCCTTGGCTAGTTTTCCCTCCCTCTTCTGTTCTATGTGGCACATATTACAGCCATAATATATTAAATCTTCTTGGAACAGATGCTATTCATAAGTGAAATTACTGTTCCATGTTTGCACAAATACATGTTACATTGCCCCTATGGTCAGCAACCACCTGTTTATAGAATTGGCACCTTTTTTTGCATTTCGAGCATGTTAGCTTAAAGTATTGTATAGCTACATGGGGTGGGGTGATGGGTGGGAGGAGAGAGTCAAGATTTGCCCCAGAGAGGAGATATTTCATTAGTCAGTTCTTTTCTACTTCTTCAGCAGGCTTTTTTTTTTACCCTTATCATTTGTGGGATTCAGTTTCTTAACAGCTTTAACAGCTTCTTAAACACTCTTTAATAAGTAGATTAAAAGAGCTGTCTTTCCATGGGGGAGGGGGCAGAACCAGTCAAGGTATTTTTAGTGCTTATTCTTTTAAACTAATTTAATGTTTTTGAAAAGTGCCAGGATTAGAAGCTGTGGGAACTAAGTTGTGTGTTTAAGTCACTGAACTGATAGGAAATGGGTAGCAGCAACGTAGTTTCCTTGCACTGCTCCATAGGTGTGCTTTGGCCCTGACCTAAAAAGACCATTTCAATGGGTCTTTCAAGCCCATTCAGTCTTTTGCCTCTCCACAGACATTCAGTTTTGATATTAGACTTTGTGCCTCAGACACTTGGGTTACTGGGACAGGTTATAGCATTTGGTGCCCAGAGAGGGGCATTAGTGATAGAATTAGTATCCAATTCCTTTCTCCCCCTCTCCAAACATAGGATCTAAGTTAACACTTAAGCTGAAACTGCCTGGGGGTTTTAAAACATGAAACAATGATGGGAAAAATACAGTAGAACCTTAGAGTTATGAACAGAAAAGATACAAACATCTCATTTGTAACTAGAATTATGCAATTAGGCAGCAGCAGAGACCAAAAAAGCAGATACAGTACAGTGCTTGTTAAGTGCAAACTACTTAAAAAAGAGAGTCTAAAACAAATACTTGACAATGTAAGGGAACTGTTTTTGTGCTGGTTTCATTTAAATTAAGATGGTTAAAAGCAGCATTTTTCTTCTGCACAGTAAAGTTTCAAAGCAGTATTAACTCAATGTCCAATTGTCAACTTTTGAAAGAACCAAAATGTTTTTGTTCAGAGAAACATTGCCAAGTTGGGAATGGAGGTTGTTCCCAAGCCCAAATGTTATAGCCCCATACTCTGAGCCCCATGACCCTCAGTCAGCTGACCCAGACCAGCTGCAGGAGTGCCACTATCCAGCATGGACATCCATATACCAAGGTTTACAAAGCCCACTGACTATTACGGATGACACTTTTACTTTCATCATGTGACCATGTCAGAGAAATTCCCTGAGTGAAGTTCTCTGCCCCTTTGTTTCTGACCTGAACTCCAGAAAAATCCCCAATGTCAAGCAATTGTTATCTAGATCGAATATGAACTAAATATATTATAAATTAAGTGAGAAAAGGACCACATTTTGGGAAGAACTGGGCAGATGAAAATTATTCTGGCATGGATTGTGGGATCTCTCATCTGGCATAAAGTTAGCAGAGCCAGTACTTCCACCAGCCACCCTTCACCTTGTAGAGGTAGGATTGCCAGATACTTTCACAAAAAATACCAAACATGGCGGGAAAAAAATTGGTTGAACAAACAGACACACACCAAAAAAAAAAAAAAAAAAAAAAAGTCACTGAGCCTTTAAATCCCCACGCTCCCTGCTCCGTCTGCCCCCACCAGACGTGGAAGAGGAAGAATTCCCAAGCAGCCTTCTGTCCAAGAAAAACAGAAACACCTGGCAGCCCTATGTAGGTTGGGTGTCAGGGACAGGAGGGAGGAGAAGTTGTTGGGGCCAGGGTAGAACTGTTCTGCTGATCCTCAGTTAATGTCAGGGCTCTAAGCAGAGGAGATGCTCCACACATTGTAGGATTGAGTCTTAAATCTGAAGTAACTCCACTGAAGTAATAGGGCTCTTCCTGGCCTCATCTGTACCACTGTAAATCTAGTCTCAAAAAGGAGTTGCTCCATATTTACACAGATGAACATGCATCTGTCGAAGTGGGTCTTTGCCCACGAAAGCTTATGCTCCAACACTTCAGTTAGTCTATAAGGTGCCACAGGACTCCTCGCCGCTTTTACAGATGAACATAGTATCTACCTAATGGTGCTACCCTGGTGTAAAACTGGTATGAGAATATACACACACTCACAGAAATGCAGGATAACTGGTGATGCCCAAAATACCCTTAGCCTCCTTTATTAAACTAACTGTATAACTTGTGTGAAAAGAGCAATTCCATTTTAAGAATAGCTGCAAACACATTCTTAAGTGCTAGAAGTAGTTTCTGTCATGAGAGTCTCATCTGTTCACTCATATAAAGAGAGACTGAAATTACTAAGATTGTTTTTCTGAGGGGGGACACATGATGAAAGTATACAAACTACTGAGAGATAAAGAGAAGGTATGGTAGACAGTTTCTAACCACCTGTCTCATAAGAACAAGGACAAAAGTCAATGAAATTAGAAGGCACCAAATTTCCTAATTTAACACAAAACACTATGTCAAAGGCAAGGACACAACAATACCTTTAGGACAGCATTTTATGTTATACTAGGTATTAACTTGTGTTTCATACAATGGCTACAGTGTGACCAAGTAATAAAAATAACTTATTGGAAGTGCTTTGTGATCCTACAAGTCCATAGAATTTCAGAGGGGAGGTAACCAACAAGCTTTTATAGACATTAGAATTTTATAGCTAATTTATGAAACCTATATCCTTTTTTAAACCACTCTATGGATGTTAATGGGGAATTATGCCCCTGCCATAAAATCTATAGATGTTTTTAAACCACCTCTATGAAAGGATAACATTCTATGTGACTCTTGCGTAAGCACAGTAATATTAGTACAGCGATAATGATGGTGTGATGCAGGAGAATGAAGTATTTACTACAGACCCTTCCAGTTAGGTCTATAGAAGACTGCAGAACCCCTTCAAACCAGTAGGCCCTGACAAAAAAGAAATGAACTCAGTGAATTAAAGTACTACAGTAATTTTGTACTGACAAGACTATTTCGAGGGAAGTTTTTGGTTCTGAATCTGAACTGCTATATTTACCTCAAAATAGTAATTTTATAGATGAAACTACCATCCAGTGGGCTAAACAGACAGAAAAAGAGAGATACAGTCCCTTAACTGAAGACACTGAGCGTTAGACAGTCAGTCAATTTCTGAGGTAGGTAGTTCTTGTTATCTAGCTGATATAGAACAGAAGTACCACAATTTTTACAAATCCAAACAAATCTTGACGTGGGAGATTATTCAGATTATAGAGCTGCTGGAAAGGGACCAAGGAATGAACCAATGCAACTGTCTCTCTCCTCCCCCCTCAAGATAGGGGCAGGGAGAGATATTCTACAGAGTCATCCAATGTCACAATGATTCTTAAATTTTCCTGTAGGCAGCTAGGATTATACTTTTAACAAGCTGCTAATAGAAACTCATTCTAAAATGACTACCAACAGATGACACAGCTGTCAAACTGTTGTGTCTGTGCTGTTATCTATGCAAAATCATTGGTCCACTTTGGTCCAATGTATGTTGGACATGCAAATCCAGGAGGCAAAAATTCTCTTTAGGGCTATGTCTATACTACAGAGTTTTTGCGAAATTCATGGAGCGTCTACACCTCAAGCAAATTTTTGCACCCCCCCCCAAAAAAATTCGAAACAGAGGGGTTTTTCCAGCATAGGTATTCCTTGTTTTATGAGGAAGAACAGCTTTTTGCACAAAAAGGTGTGTGGGGACGGGGAAGGGGTTTTTTTTGTGCAAAAAGAGGAAAGAGGAAAAAGAACAGGTGCCCTGGTGCTTACTTACTTACAGTGCTTACTTTCGAGAGAGTGTCCATGCAGTCTGGACGCTTTCTTTTGCAAAAGCGCATTGCTTTTTCGATGCTCTTTTGCAGTGTGATCATGCTCTTGTGCAAGAAGTTTTTGCAGAAGATCTCTTCTGATAAAAACTTCTTGCGCAAAAAGCCTGAAGTCTAGATGTAGCTTAGATGATGTGCACCCCATTTTCACAAAGGAATAATAGACCCAGCTTCATTTTCCCTTGAACCCTCAGAGACATGGAGAAATTCTGCCTTTAGGTGAGTTTCTGTCTTTTAAACAACTAAACAGTTGTGAGTCTCTTGGCATTCAGTGCTTGGCTTGTGCACGTATACAAGGGCAGAATTTGCCCCAGGGTGCATTACACACTGTCTCCTCCATATGCTCTTAGGACCTGTCATTGTTACACTAAAACTTTAGCCCCACTCCACTGTAAATGTTTCCCAAGGAAGACCAACAAAAAACTGTCTGATTTGGCCATTTTAAAATAACTTGTGTCCACTGGAAGGCTCTCTAAACACATACTGGTAATGACTAAGAGATATGTATAATTTTGGTGAAAAAGCCATGCTAATTACACTGATTCTTTGCAAGGGTCATGATAATGTTACAATATTGTATTTACATAAAAAGCAGAGAAAGAAGTAGTTTTCTTACCAAGATGAAAGTCTTTGAAACCTATTCATTCTTTATACCTAAATTGCTTTGTCAGAAAAAGAGTTCTTAAAAACAATAACATTGTTGGGAGATGAAAGTAACAAAATCTTGCTGATGCCTTTTATGTTATAACTTTTTTAAAAAAATTAAGTTACGTTGTTACACCTTTCATTCTGGAACAGAAGGAGCACCAGTGCTTAACTGACCAGGGCTAAGCATTACAACAATAAAATCCTTTTTTAGACAAAGTCTTATCTGGATTAATGAGAAGGAGCCAACGTATATTTTGTTAGGCTTTTTTGTCTAGGAAAATATGATTTAAGGCTGCCACTGTATTTTTAATTTGCCCAGTTTATGCAGCCCATATAGGTTGATTTTTTGTGTGCTTCAGAACTATAGTTGTTCTTTATATAATGTCATATGTGCTACAACTTAGGATCTAAAGGTTAAACAAAGAAAACTGTGAAAATCTTAATTATTCACTTCTTTGTTTTATTGGTATAAGTCTAAATCCTGACATTGGATGGGTTATAGGCATTGTGAGAAAAAAGTACCCTGTTAGGTTAGGTTGATGATTCAAGTCTATAATGTTAGGATCCACTTGTACTGTGCAAATTCTTTTTCTAATCCAATACCAATCCTACAGCAGAGTAGAGATCATATGAGATTCAGCAATTAATCTGTTCATGCTGAACACACACACACACCATGGAAAGTGTAAGCCTTCTAGCCATCTCTTATTGGTAGTGGACTGACAGCCTAAGAAGGTGATGCTGCTCAGAGCACAAAGAGAGTGTGAACAAAGGATAACCAATGGAAGGACAGAATGTGGAGTTTCAAATCAGCTTTCAAATTAGGAGCCCAGTCATCCCCACTGTGGGGGAATTCACCCAGGAGGAACTCTAGGACGTTCCTCTCTGAAGTTTCCAGCCTAGTGTCACTTACCGGGGCAGGAATGGGAGAGAGTGTGGCCTAGACATCACGTTACAACAATGGTCTCCAACCTTTTTACACTCAAGATCACTTTTTAAATCTCAGAACAAGCAAAGATCTACTGCCCCACCCCTCCTTTCAAAACCTCACCCCTTCCTTGAAGCCCCCCCGCCTCTATTCGCCTCCTTTCCATCACTTGCTATCCCCAGCCCTTATATACCCTACACTGCCACTTTTTTCCAATTCTTCTGTGGGAAGAGATTTTTCCAACATTCAGCCTGTCTAGACTGGACCAAATGTTAGAAAAACCCCTTCTTTTGGCAGCCCCCTTATTCCTCGTGGAACGAGAATTATAGGGGTTACCGAAAGAGCATGTTTGCTCTTCCACTAAAAAAAAATGGAAGAACAAACATCACTGGATGCAGAAGAGTTTTCTTGGGATATCTCTGGAATCCTGGAAAAACTCTTGCAGTCTAGCCATGCCCTCACTAAGTTGAGACAGGATGTGTGGGCTCTGGGAGGAAATCTGGATGCAGGAGGAGGTAGAGAAGGGGACGCTGGCTCAGGGAGGGGGCTCCAGGCTGGGCAGTGTTGGGGTCAGATGGAGGGCTGTGGTACTAAGCAAGCCACAGGCTTGTGGATGTGAAGTTGCAGGAATTTGGGTTGGGGTATGTGAGGGGCTCCGGGCAGGAGGTTCCAGTGTATGACAGGCTCAGATCTAGGATCTGGGTGTGTGCGTGTATAGGAGTGCTATGATGCTGCATCCAGATGGGGGCTTGGCCCCAACTGGGGGCGTGTTGGCCAGGCTTCATTTTTAAATAAAATACTATGTTAAACACAAAGTTTCTGCATTGTCTTTATTTATAAGAAGGGCAGGGAACCTTTCTGAGTCAGGGATCACTGACCCACAGAAAAAAGTCAGTTGGGGCCACACAAGGGAGATGCAAAAAAACACCACCTCCTCCAACCCCTCCCCCCTCCCAAACCTCACTAATGTGGCTGGAACTCTGCTGGTGGGAGTAGGGCACGTGGTACTGTGAAAGGGTATTAATGGGTGCTGGGGCAGGGGACAGGGTGGCAGTGGAGGCAAGGGGACAGGGTTCTGGGCTGGGGGCAGGAGGTAGGGTTCTGCAGCAGGGGGCATGGTGCCAGTGGGGGAGAGGGGACAGGGTTCTGCAGCAGGGCACAGGGTGCCAGTGGGAGCAGGAGTCCCCTGCACCCACCTCCCCCTGCAGAGCAGGGAAGCCCCAGCGGGCACCGCCTCCTGGGGCTGCCTCCCCCCTCCCGCAGAGAAGGGTGCACTTGGGCTGAACACCATGACCAGCTGGCCAGGCAGTCCTCCTCTTTGCTCCAGCCCAGCTGCCCTGCACTCAGCCTGGGGAGGCTGTGCCGCTCTCCTACTGGCTGGGAAGCCTTTCCTCTTTGCTCCAGCCCAGCAGGAGTAAGGCGCAGCGGCCCCGCACTGAGCGCGGTACAGCTGGGCTGGAGCAAAGGGGAGCAGCTGCCCGGTCAGCTGGCCGTGGTGTTCAGCCCAGGTGCACCACGCTCCACATGGGCTGGAGCAGAGGAGAAGCCACCTGATCAGCTGGAGTGCAGCGCAGCCTCTGCTGAACACTGTTGCCAGCTGACCAGGCAGCTTCCCTTGTGCTCCAGCCCACATGGACCGTGGTGCACCTGGGCTGAACACCAGGGCTAGCTGGCCGGGCAGCCGCTTCTTTGCTCCAGCCCAGCTGCACCACACTCAGCCCAGAAGGAGCTAAAGATCAACTCAGAGCCCTTGTGATCGACTGGTAGATCGCAATCTACTGGTTGGTGACCACAGCGTTACAGCTACACAGACCAATCAGGTTACAGGCCTATATTTTCTCAGCAACACAGCCAGCCCAGCCCTTTCATGTGCTTCCTATTCAGCCCACTCCACCCAACAGTTCTACAAGAAGCCACAGGTAGCAGGTTTAAAACAAATAAAAAGGAAGTTTTTCCTCATCAAGTGCACGGTCAACCTGTGGAACTCCTTGATAGAGGATGTTGTGAAGGCTAAAACTTTAACAGGGTTCAAAAAAGAGCTAGATAGATTCATGGAGGGTAGGTCCATCAAAGGCTATTATCAAGGATGGGTAGGAATGGTGTCCCTAGCCTCTGTTTGTCAGAAGCTGGGAATAAGTGGCAGGAGAGGGATTACTTGATGATTACCTGTACTGTTCACTCCCTCTGGGGCACCTGGCATTGGCCGCTGTCAGAAGACAGGATATTGGGCTGGATGGACCTTTTGTCTGATCAGTATGGCCGTTCTTATGTTCACAGAATCACTCCTCTACATCTATTCCCTACTGAGATGATCTGATTTGGTTCATCCTCAGGTTGTTGGGCTAGATGCAGCAGTCACCGAGGTAGGTTCTGTGGCCCATGAGGCAGCTGGTCAGACTATCTAGCAGTTCTGAAATGTTTGAAAGCTGAAGGCACCTTCAGAAAGCTTGGACCAGTTGTGCCTCCCTTTAGCCCTGCCATGTGTTGTTAAAGACCAACCCCAAACGATGGTCACAAGGTATGTCAGTGCTACACACACTCCCAGCACAGCCCTGTTGGGTAGGCACAGACAGGACTGACAGGAGGGGTTTGTTCATACACAACAGCACCGCTCCCTACGTGATGTTAGCAACATCTACAGGACCACTCCTCTGTTGATGTAGCTGTGTCTACACTGGGGATTATGTCAGCAGAGACCCGTCAGTCAGAGGCGTGTTTGTTTTCACTCCCCTGACTAATATAAATATGTCACTATAACTTTAAAGTGCAGACCAAGCCTCAGAACACACTGGGTCCATCCTCAAGGGATGCAGGCTCACAGATTACCATGAGCAGTGAAATAGCCAACAGTGAGAACATCTGAAGTATTAACACTAGCATCTGAATTAGCACCTATGGACATAAAGAAAGTAGTTTACCTGGCCAAAGGTGAAAGGAAGCCAGTGTGCCCCAGTGCGATGCACTGGTAAGAGACTGGCCGGCTGGGGGTGGGGCGCTGGATGCTGCCAGGGTAGCAACAAACATTGCTTATGTTGCTACACCTTGGGTGGTATGGCTACCATCACTCAGTGGAAAAGCAGCACTGCAGATAGTTATCTATTGTCTCTCCAGAAAGTTGTCCTACATGGAAGTACCCTTATTTCTGCTGGGAAAACAAAGTTTAACATATCTAGAAGCAATCCACATATGGAGTTGCTTCTAAGTGTGTCTGACTTAAGAGGAGAGAGGGCCCAATCCTTAGCTGATATAAACGGGGTGTAGGCTCTACTGACTTTGTAAAGTAAATGGAGCTACACCAAAATTAGACCAGCTGAGGATCTACTCCAGAAAGTGTAATTAGCTCCCTTCCATCTATGACTATTCCGAAACAGACATGAGCCTACATGGAAATACTTGGCCAACGAGGGAATAGATAAGTAATTTATGAATGATTTACCCTTTTGAATAAAGTTAACACAAAAAGTCTTGCAGCATGTCAGAACAACACTGAAATTCTGACTTGCATCCCTCTCTCAATTTCCACCTTTTATCAGAAAACAAGGAACAGAGGAGTTTGTTTTCAGATCCTTAAACAATGGCAACCCACTATTTCTCAATGGTGTCCTCGTTCCAAATAGCTCCACAATTGGCCTTAATATTTGGCATCCTTAGTAGTCTCAAGAGACATGGCAATGAGTGAATGGTGTGGAAACGGAACTACCCCTGTCAGCCCTACCAGTGTTGACTCCGGATTAGGACTGAGATATATAAATGTGACAGGTTGGAGGGCTTGCTCTGTGATGAGACAGAGGACTTCTGTTTCCTTTTGAGGAGCACAAACATTTCCTTTTTTTTTTAAAAAAAAGCCAGAATGAAACAATGCAACTCCCACCAAAACCTAAAAATAAACATTAATTGAATTCAGCATTTAGTGATTTGTTTTCCTCTCATGATTTGAACACTCACATAGAAAGTAGAAGCACAACATAAACACATTCTTAGCCCTATGTAGTATTTAATTTAACAAAGCACCTCAATGGGATGCTCAGTTTGTCTCCATATTCATCTCCCCTTCAGCTATACATAACTTATTTTTTAAAAATCCAGGTACACAGAGAGAGTACCCATACCTTACCATTTCACTGAATCCATTCCAAATACAAAAAGCAAATTCTCTTTATGCCCAGCATGCTGAGAAATAAGTAGTTGAGAAACACATGTGGGGAACTCATCTATTTTGATGGCAATATCTTTTGCTGGAGATGGAATATCTGTTTGGGTGATCTGACAAAAAATCTTTCAACCAAGTTCTTATGCTAGAAGTGGTCAGATTCTCCTCTCATGTGATAAAGCACTTAGGGGGTCCATGTAACAGACTCTGGCACATTTCAAGAGGGTTCCACATGATACAAACGGCTCTCCTCATCAAACCCTTCTGTTTGACAAACTTTAATGCAGTTTACCTAAATCCATTCAAGACGGAAAAAGGGCTAATCAATTTAACATGTTCATTCCTGACGTCAGGAAATGGTTATAAAAGCTACCAGATGAATTGATCTAGTGGCAGGTAAACTTACATTTGAATTTAATGTAATAAGCCTCTGAATGCAAATGTACTCAGCTTAGCTCTTTCCTGCAAAAGTGTATCCATCCTCAATACAATTCTCATTGAGTAACTCCACCACTACCAAAGGAAAAAAAAATCCCTCCCTCCCAGTACTAGGCTGCATTCTTATTTTGGTATCCTGGGAATAGCATGCAGATATGGAGGTACATTTAAAAAATGAATTAGAAGTAAATCCAGGATATGGAAGTAAAAAAAGTTTCCATTTAACAACTAAATAACCTAATGTTATCAGCACCATTAGAAGGTAGAATCAACTCTTTAAATATGGGAATAAGGAAAGACAGAAAAATTCTGCTCCCAGTTTTGCAAGGTAGTGTACAAATGTAGTGTCTCCTTTAGCTATATGTGTATACAGGCAGTCCCCGGGTTACGTACAAGATAGGGACTGTAGGTTTGTACTTAAGTCGAATTTGTACTTAAGTCGGAACTGGCATCCAGATTCAGCCGCTGCTGAAACTGACCAGCGGCTGACTACAGGAAGCCCGAGGCAGAGTTTCTCTGCCCCGGGCTTCCTGGAATCAGCTGCTGATCAGTTTCAACAGCAGCTGAATCTGGACGCCTGGGACAGAGCAGCTGGGGCGCTGCTGGATAGGTCTCCGCAGCGCCGCACCTCAGCGCTGCGGGGACCAACCGGGCAGCACCCCAGGTGCTCTACCCCAGGTGTCCCCAAGTCAGCTGCTGCTGAAACTGATCAGCGGCTGATTCCAGGAAGCCCAGGGCAGAGCAACTCTGCCTCGGGCTTCCTGTAGTCAGCCGCTGGTCAGTTTCAGCAGCAGCTGACTTGGGGACGCCTAGGGCAGAGCAGCTGGGGTGCTGCTGAGTTGGTCCAGTAGCGCCGCTCCTTGGGGCTATTGGACCAAACCAGCAGTACCCCAGCTGCTCTGCCCCAGGCGTCCTGATTCAGCCGCTGCTGAAACTGATCAGCAGCGGCTGAATCAGGACTCCTGGGGCGCTGCCAGATTGGTCCAGTAGCACCAAGGAGCGGCGCTGCGGGACCAAGCGGCAGCGCCCCAGCTGCTCTGCCCCAGGAGTCCAGAGAAAAGCCTGGTCTGCTGGGGGGGGGGGGGGGGGGGGAGGGGCGCACTAGCTGCGCCCCCCCCCCCCCAGCAGAGCATGGAGACGCGGGCGGCGGGACAGAGACGCGCTGCGGTCCTGCCACCCGGGTCCTCCGGGGCTTAGGACCCGGGCCCAGGAGCGCCCAGACGCGCTGCGGCTTTGCTCCTTGGTTCCGCCAGGGTCCTCCACGTCTCCCTGGTCTGCAGACCAGGGAGACGCGGAGCAAAGCTGCGGAGGACCCGGGCAGCAGGAGCACCCAGACAAGGCTTTGCTCCGCGCCTCCCTGGTCTGCTGGCCCCCCCCAGCAGACCACGGAGACACGGAGCAGCTTTTCTCACCCCGGAGGACGAGGGCAGCGGGACCTCGGCGCGTCTGGGCGGTCCCGCAGCCCGCATCCTTCGGGGCGAGAAAAGCCCAGTTCGTAAGTGCGGATCCGAGGTAAGTCAGATCCGCGTAACTCGGGGACAGCCTGTATTTCCTGCTTGACAACAGCAGGAAGTTTGTACATATGTGAACAGAAAACAAACTGACCACTACTGTGAGTGTCTCAGGAGAAAAATAAGCTGTCCATCTGTATACGTGCAATATGCTATATGTTTCCTGCAGTTGGCCGCTGCACTCCAATTGTATTACAATCCATGTTTCAAAGGGACCATCATTTCTTCTGAAATGACTAGCACTGGAGGAGCAGCAGATCTAGTAAGCAGGGTTTCAGGAGTTTATATATCTTTCAACCCACCATGAAAGAGGTTCAAGTAGCAATTTTCTTGGAAAGCCAAAGATTTTACATAGGTCAGAAACAGCAAAGCATTTGTATTACAAAAATAGTTACAACGCACTGGGTATTTTACTGATTGCAATAATTATAGCAGGGATTTCCTTTTATCTAGTTCAAAGTCTCAGTTGCTTCAAGTTTAGAGCTGTCGCACAGCCAAATGAATAATACAGGGCCCGCATTCAATGAAGAGGGCGCACCCAAACCAGCTGCTGGCAGTGGCCTACTTTTGCAAATCTAGAGGGAGAGTGTGTGTGTGTGTGCGTGTGGAGGGGAACAGAGGGGGGACAGAGTACAACAGGATGCAAGCTCCTGTCTACAGTTAACATTACTCAAAAAGGTGCATCAGGAGCATCACAGTTCAGAGGAACAACTGGATTCCTAAGGAAGATAAGCCAGGCCTACACTGAACTATACATACAGGTAGAAATTAGTATTAAAAAAGCTGTTGTATATGCCATCATGTGAGTGCTGCTTAAAATAAAATCACATTAATGTGAATTCAATCAGGCATATTATGAAGTTAGGGGGCATCAGAACGGAAAGTTGAACTGTGCATGTGCTTTTTTCATATGCAGCCGATCACCAAGAACAAAGGTGGCATATCCTGACAGTATTACATTGTTTAGGAGGGAAGGTTTCTTTTCTTTCTTTTTTTTTAAATGACATTTTGTTTTTACTGTGGGGAAGTTTTTGTTCAGACTGAAGGTAGGAAGCATTAGCCAATTCTAGCTGACAGACTCCTAACATAGAGGGCCCTAAATATCCAGCAATCTCTCTTCATTTGCCATTTATGCAGATTTATAATTTATCATATCTTTACACACCTACCCACCCCAGCAGAGCAAGCCATAACTAGACAGATAACTACTGTAACAGGAGTACCTGCAGAGTAGCATGTGTGTGCTCCCCAGGATAACTGCAAAGTTAGTGAACCTTAGTGTTCCCATGTATTTTGTACATGAGACTGATGAAAAGTGTTGCTTTTCTGTGAATTTCTGTTAGACCCCTCAGCAGGAAACAATTACATGTAATACCAATTTCCTGCAGAATCTCACAAATCCTTCGCAGCAGGGATTTCACCTTTCAGTGGTCTACACTGTACAGTACACAAATCTAATTGGAATGGTACAAAGGCAGATCTGTGAAGCAACACGTTCAGCACTCTCTGAAGGCTGGAGAAAATAGTCTCTCATCTTTTAATACAACAGTGTCGCCAAACTATGCACCCTCCAGTGATCAAGATGGTTCTGCACAAAGCCAAGAGATGGATGTAATGCATGGAGGGGAGGAGAAGAGCAAGCACATACCCAGGTCCTGCTGCTTCTGAGGCACGAGATTATACTTCTGCCTTGACAGCAAAACCGGTAAGAATTGCATTTGTAATAATTGGACACACTGGGGCATTGAAACATCAGTCAAAGGGTGCACTTCCCTAACGACAACCCGCTAGAACAAGGAAAGCCTCCTGGGAGTGCATTTCAACACCACTGCACTCTCCAGCTGCATGCTCAGGATAAAAGCGGCTGTCACTTCAGAGCTCTGTCGGAACGGTTGTATTCTCCACCAGTAGCAGTGACGTGCCAGGGCCAAGGCGTTCACAGAGGCAAAGATCAGATACATGCTTAAAATGAATTAGAGAGAGATTTGCTAACTAGAAACAGGTCCTCAGAGGATGCAATTTGGTTTAACTTCACTGCTACAAGGGAGCATCACCAGTTTACCCCAGAGGAGGATTTGGACCAAAGACTCCAGCTCCTAGTGGGCATGCATCCATAGCTACAAACCACTATTAATTGGCAGTAGCATGTATTCTGGTTGGCAGTCTCAGCAGGGCTGAATGGCTGGGGAAGAAGCACTACCTTTGCCCCAGAGCTAATCCTGCCCCGTGTGGAAGAGGTAGGACAGCAAGGGGACTCTCACTGCTGTCTGTCCTGTTCTATAGATGAGCAAAGATTTCTAGTCTTCCGAACCCAACAAGGAAAATTCACCTGTTCTAAGGTCACCAAAGAAAACAAACTAACCCACCCAAGGGATTCTGTTGGGGGTACTGTCATAAGCATCAGTTCGCCTTATTTTGGAGGATACGGTCTTTTCTAATAGCTGCTGTAGCTTTCTTGACTGGCTACCAGCATGTACATGGACCCAATTTTCAAAAGTCCGCCCCACTTTCTACACGTTTGCTTCTGCCTTTAAACCCAGATTTACATGTCAAACTGGGTACCTGAGTCAGCAGTTTCTCAGTTACTGCATGCAGATAGACGCACACACACACAGCCTTCAAAAGGTTTACTTTGAAAACTTAGTCCTGAGTATGTGCATTTGCCAGTTTTATTCTTTATGACTGGAGAGAAGCACTACTCAATGCATGCATCATGTCTCAGGTGCAGACACCATGATCCGCAGCTAACAGCACATTGTGGCACTGGTAACAGAATTAGCTGGCCTGGATGTTGGTCAGTAGAGCTTATCTTTCAGCAAAGGAGAGTGGCAAATACAAGCCAGTCAGTTACGCTATGCCCTGTACCATCAAATCCCGACAAGTAAGCACCAATGGGACCTGTCCTACTTGGCCATGACTATAAATACTCATTTTCTAAAACCTCTGTCTTTGCCAGTATTGAGCTATTTATTAACTTCAGATTCAACTGGAGTGTTACTGTCAAGTCCATCTGAGCTGATCCCAGTTTCTAACTGTTAGAGCCCTTATAGTTTTACCATTTAAAGTGGGATTTTAGCATGGAAAACACACTGTAACCTAAAACTTAACTGTGAGCATTAATAAATAAAGGCACCAAGAAATGTGCTGCTAGCAAAGTAATAATTCAAATCTTTGCTGGGATGGGGCTGAAATAGTGAGGGCTGAAACAAATGGGAAAGCTGCCTGGTTGCAATCAGCTTTCTGAGGACCAGACTGGGCCACCCTGCTCTGTGGGTATCCAAGGAAGGGGGTAGGGTGACCCCGGCAGGCAGAAATGCATTCCCTGCTTGTTCCAGAGTCCAGGAACAGCTCCCTCTCTTCATCCCTTCAAGTGCAAGATTCATAATGGGCAGGAGCCATGTGGAGCAGGGAATGGCCACATGCCCCCAAACACCATGGGTGGGAGGGGCAAGAGCCTTTGGGAGCCCAGGGGACTAACGGGGTCCTAGGGTCCGCAGCATGGGTCAGCCCCTCAACTGGCAGTAGCAGGGGAAGTGGAGCAATATCGTCCTAGCACACTCCCCCTTGGCTGCATTGCTTGGGGAGGCACCATCCCTGCACTCATCAGTGGGAAGCTACCGACGTAGTCAGCAGCTGGGGGAACAGAGCAGACTGCAGCCCCATTGCTCTGCTTCCCTGGTTCCCACCACTGCAGGTGAGTGCAGGAGGAGGCCAACCCCTGTTGCCAGCACCAGACCCCTGCTAGTCCCCTGAGCGGTGCCACTCAAGGGCATCTGGGGGAAGAGGTGGGCATGGGCAGAACAAGACCAGGGCAAAGGCAGAGGAGGGATTGTTCCACGCCTTCCTCGGGCAAGGACTGGTGCAGGGAAGAGTCACATGACTGGTGTCCTCACGTCCCTCCTCATCCGTCACCCCCATCCATGAGTGAGTAGGAGATGAGGTTATGGATCTGCCTCTAAGCACTGGCAAGCAGAGCTGACAAGATGGCTGGGGAGAATATGCTGCACTACTGTATGTATGCCAGGGAGAACTCTGGAAGGAATTCTCTCTTTGCTGGGCCTCAACCCCACCCCAGTGCAGAGCGGTGAATAACTGACACAAGAGAGCCCTATAAAAGAGGAAGGAAAGGGGATATACAAGTTTTCCAAAGTCATAAGAACGGCCCTACTGGGTCAGACCAAAGGACCATCTCGCCCAGCGTCCTGTCTGCTGACAATGGCCAATGCCAGATGCCCCACAGGGAGTGAACGCAACAGGGAATCATCAAGTGATCCCTCTCCGGTTATCCATTTCCAGCCCCTGAGAAACAGAGGCTTAGGGACGCCATTCCTACATATTCTGGCTAATAAGTATTGATGGAAAAGCTTTCCTTTTCCTCTTCAGTATAGGGAGACAGAACGTGTTATGCGTACCCTTCCAGGTGTGTGCAAAGCCAAGAAAGAAACTTCATTCCTTTCCTATCAATGAGATGTCAAAATGGTATTTTGAAGGGTTAATTGACATCAGGGTAAATCCAAAACTGAAGTTATTCTGTAGCATGGCACTTAATCATTAAGTCAGGTGTGTGGAAGGAAGTTGGACTTTAGACTATCTAGAAGCTTATACAAAAGCAAAAGCATAACTTGATGCAGCTCAAAATTGCCCCCTCCTCTGCTTGTGGTGTGTTATCTTTCCCTTCCATTGTGAGGAAAGGTAAGGTGACAGATCTTGGCCAACTCTTTATGGCTTCAGCAACATAAGAATAGCCATACGGGGTCACACCAATGGTCCATCTAGCCAATAAACTGTCTTCTGATGGTGGCCAAAGCCACTTGCATCAGAGGGGATGAACAGAATAGATAATCAAATGATTGACTCCCTGGCACCCATTTCCAGCTTCTGGCAGAGAGGGGCTAGTGACACTTCAGCAGGGGCAGCCCGTGAGCCAAGGTGAGCTAGGCAGTTTCCTAGGGCACCGCTGCCCCGGCGCCCCATAATGACGTCACGACCATTGACAGCCGTGCAGGCGGGGGTGGCGATTGCGCTGCCCCACCTAGGGAGCCAGCTTCTGCAGCCGGCCTCAGGCCGCTCCTGCACTTCAGAGCACAATTTTTCATCCCTGCCCATCCTAGCTGGTAGCCATTGATGGATCCATCCTTCATAAAGTTCTTTTTTAAACCCCAGTACAGCCTTGGCCTTCACAACACCCTTTGGCAAAGAGTTCCACACGTTGAGCATGAGTCGTGTGAAGAAGTACGTCATCTCTGTGCCAGTCATGATTTTATAGACCTCTATCATATCCTCTCAGTCATCTCATCAGTGAGATGAGAAAAGTCTTGATTTTATTAATCTCTCCTCATATGGAAGCTGCAGGACTCAGTGCGGGTCCTGGCAGACCCGTCACAGGGGCGTACTCCCAACACAATCCCCGCCCCCCGTCCTCCGCTTCCCCAGAGCCAAACATCTCCCCTCCCTGCTGTAACCCAGTCCCCTTTCTCCCCTAACCTTATGTTCCAGTCACAACAGACACCACCACTTGAAATGTAACCCCCACCTTTTCCATTATTTTCGATGGGAAAATTGACCCCACATAACATGTTTTCACTTAACACAATCATTTTCTGAAACATATCTATAGTGTTAAATGAGGAATTACTGTAGTCTGTACTCCCTTCAATCATTCCCCCAAGTGCTAGGTGCCTAAGTGATGGTAAGAGTGTTACTTCCATACTGCCTTTCTGAGTCCCACCAACTCTGTTAAGGAAGTGTGCTGCGCCCTCCTTAAGAGTGGCACAGTGAGTGCATCATGGATGTCGCCCAGAAGGAATGTGACTCACATTGCAGGATACATCAGAAATCTTCCTGGAGACTGCTGTTGATGTGTGGCCCTGGCCTCTCTGCTTCTCTAACACATCACACAATCTAGCCCCAAATCAGTAGGCTTGCTTGACACTAGGAAGAACCCTTGACAGACAGAACCTCTAAGGCTATTTGAGACAAATAAACATGCTAAGTGCTGTTTAGTATTATTCATTCCATCTTTCCTGTATAACCCCTGTGGCCTTATTGTACAGCCTACTTTCAAGTGCATTATTACCTTTAACTACAGGCAAGTTAAGAGATGGAGTTTTAAAAAATCTTTTATCTTCTGTTTTAATTGGGAAGTAACTCCTCCAGCATCACTGAATTAGTAATATACGATCATTGCAACCCGTACAAAATTACGAATGGTGCAAATCAAAACAATGATTCCATTGATTTCAAAGTTATTCCTGGTGTGCACTGCTGTATACAAGAGAACCAGACCCAGAAATTCTGAGAAATAAACACTTGCACAATATGTACTTACTGAATTACAAATGACAGAGTTTCTGATGCATGTTCTCACACTAACAGCACAAGCTAACAAACACTCTTATCTTTAGGGATATTAGTTGCCTGTCTCACTTTCATGCCAGGAAAAATCTGCTTGCCTTTTGTACTACAGGGTAAAAAAAATAACCATCAGTTATCAGCAACTTCATGCTTTGCTTGAATCCTTTTATGCAAACTTTATGCATTGAGCAAGTTTTCCTAACCAAGTTGCAGTACTCTGAGAACAGGGGCAGATTGGATACTAGTGGCACATAGGCCTGTAATTATAGCTATACAAACATAACATTTTGGTAGCTGTTTTGTTTACAATACTTACTGGTATATTCAAAGTAAATAATTCCATTGTAGTCACTTCTACATGTGTGAATTTGATGCTCTATATTGGTTAGAAATAAGCACAAGTCACCCTACATGGATACAAATGTGAAACACAACCACTGAATTTGTCCCTATGTAGGCAGACACTGTTCCGTTCTGAATCCCACTTCTAGCAATATACCCAGTCCTAGTCCAAAACTTCCTGCTTGTGAGGGTGGGGAGGGGGGGCAGCCTGCCTTTTTTTAAAAAATTAATGGAGATTACCTATCTCCTAGAACTGGAAGGGACCTTGAAAGGTCATTGAGTCCAGTCCCCTGCCTTCACAGCAGGACCAAGTACCATCCCTGCCAAATTTCTGCCCCCAAATGGCCTCTGCAAGGATTGAGCTCACTGGCTATGTCTACATTGGCCCCTATTCCGTAATAGGGATGCTAATGTAGCACTTTGGAATAGGCAAATCCGCGGGGGATTTAAATATCCCCCGCGGCATTTGCATTAACACGGCTGCCGCTTTTTCCAGCTTGTAGATAAGCCGGAGAAAAGCGCAAGTCTGGACGCGATCCTCCGGAAAATAAGCTTTTTTCCGGAGGATCTCTTATTCCTACTTTGAATTAGGAATAAGAGATCCTCCGGAAAAGAGCTTATTTTCCGGAGGATCGCGTCCAGACTGGCGCTTTTCTCCGGCTTATCTACAAACCGGAAAAAAGCGGCAGCCATGTTAATGCAAATGCCGCGGGGGATATTTAAATCCCCCGCGGATTTGCCTATTCCAAAGTGCTACATTAGCATCCCTATTACGGAATAGGGGCCAATGTAGACACAGCCACTGGGTTTAGCAGGCCAATGCTCAAACCAGTGAGCTCTCCGTCCCCCCCATTTTAAGGCCATGAGACTTGAGTTGGCCATCCCCATCCTGCTGGCCTGCCTCAAACACCTGGGATTAATTAGTAGAATTACCTGGGTATGGAAGAGCTGATTCTCACATAAAGAGCAATAGGAAGAGAAGGATGCATAGAAAAACTGCAGGGTATGAGAAAGGGTCCATCAGGGAAAACTCTGAGACTAAGGGAGTTGCTTTAGCTAGGAAAGGCTGGTAGTAACCTGGTGAGGCAGGAAGGACCCTGAAAGACCAGGGGAGTTTGGGACTGTGAGAGAGAAGACTTTCCATTTATTTTTGAACTGTGGTCATTGGATTCAACAATGCCTGTGTGAAGATTAGATAAGAAGCCTGGTGAAGAAAAAGAGTGTGATAATAAGCCACCTGCAGAGCAACCTCTAACCTAGAGGAAGCATTCAGAAGCAGCTAGCCTAGTAAGACTGCTGTGTCAATCTTAGGCATCTCTCAATCATAACAGGGAGAATTAAATGCTGATTAAAGCTTAGGTTGAGACCATTCAAATCTTTTCACCTGTAACCCTGAGTCAGAACTGAAATCCAGGTGTAAACTGGAATACAAGGGAGTAAACCAGGAGCTTCTTCATTGAAGTTAATAGCTTTACTAATGAGGAGTAAATTAAGCTTTTAGTCTCCAGAGGAAAACAGCCCAGCAGTTCAGAGATTTTCACTGAAAATAAGAAACAAAGATCAATAATTTCATATAAATTACCACAATAAAAGAAAGGAATCTGCAATCAAATAATGGTGTAATTGGCCTGTATATGATTTTCTACCTCCCAGGTCTTACTCCAGATAAAGTTATATAATTAGAGAGCCAAATCAGTGAATACACTTAAATGGTGTTTCCTTTTAAACATTTTGTTGGTCCCTCCCTCAAGCACTTGATTTGGGGGATGCTTGGACAGGTTATTATTTACGTCAGCACAAACTGGCGGTACCAGGCATGCCTCCACAGTAGGGATGGAAAATACTAGCACTAGCATCTTTGCACAGCATATGTATGTGATGAGATAATACTCATCTGGCACAGGGAAGCTACTGGAACTCAGCAAATCTTTGTTTTGTAATTGTGTGCAGAACAGTTATCATCAGAGTCATATATGATTCTGTAGTATGCTGTACTAAATTAAAAATTTGGTTGATCTTGATATAGCTCTAAACTATGTAAAGTTCATGTTATTCCCAGAACTTTGGCCAAACACTTATGGCCTGATACTCCTCCAATTTACATTGGTGTTAATCAGAAATGGCCACTTGGAAGTTAATAGAGCTAAAACTGGTGTAAGGGAGTCATTAGCCTCTTAAACTCAGATGGAAGACATCAGAGATGAATCACTCTAAAAAACTGTGTTAGTATATACAGGGTTAGCTATAAGTTAACTTTATCCCAGATCATGGAAATAACACTAGCCAATATTACTGACATTTGTAAAGGAACAGAAAATCAGCCCTCCATTAGAAATTTTTGTTTTGTAGCAGATTTTGCCATAATTTAATTAACAGAATAATATGCTATATGTGATGAGCTATTTCCAGTTCAAAACTCATCAGGATAAATATGGCAAGTTCTACTCTTACATTGCGGTAAAATTTAGGAGAACTATTGATTCAGCTTGATCCAGAGTGTGTCCCTGTGGCTTATGTTGGTAAACGGGTGGGACATTTCATCTCTAATAGCAATAACAGGAGCAGAGTGTCCAATTCCACTGCAAATTCGGGAACTGTTTGAGTGGCCAGGTTTCAGTGAAAAACAAAATGAAAGAGATAAATGTGGAAAAAAATCTCTTTATGCCTATAAAAGGATCACATTGAAACCACAGGATTTTTCATAGGAAGCTATTCCCTTAAATAGTAGTAACTGTCATTGGATACATTCCCTCAGTTAAACAAATGGTGGAACACACTCACAAAAAATGCCCTACTGTATCACACAGCCGTTTCCTCTCATCCTCCTTTCTCCCCTCCTCACATGTCTCTTGTCTACAGCTGATTTAGGACATAAGAGGAAAGTGATGGCAAAATAAATATACAAGCAAAGGAAAATGTGCAGAATGAGATTTCAATGACTCCTTAGAGACCACCATTTTCTTCAGTAACTGCAGTTTTCTATAGTAACTGCACCCTTGAATTAGTTCTTGCTGGACTGCTAAAATATAATACGCATTCACATTGGAGACCTGACACCTGAGGCATACTCAGTCAAAGCCATTTAGCTCTGCCTTAGAAGCCACTGAGCCCACTCTTGCCACACTCAACCCCACAACCAGTCTGGATAATCCTACTGAGGTCTGTCAGAGCAGGCATTGTGCCATGGTCCCTGGTTTAGGATGGGATTCTGACTGCCAGAGGGCCAGCTGTTGTAGGAAGGTCACAGCAAGGGGTGTGGCAGAAGTCAGTGACTCTGCTCCCGGTGTGAAATGGAACCCAGCTCCATGGCAGCAGGCCCTACACCTGGAGTGGATTTGGCAGATCAGGTAGGAAGAGAAATGGGGACAGGGATACACCATTGTATGGAATGACTGTCCAGTGTCTCCAATGGAGCAGCTCCAGCTGTTGCAGCTTCAGGTTCAACTACTACCCTGCAAATGGGAGAGGGCTGAAAAAAGGGGAGGAGGCTTCTGACACCACAGCTCCTATGGAGCCATCTTTGCACTAAGCTTGGCCTGAATCAATGAGCCTTGGAAGGGTTTCACGCTACTGACTGCATGCAAAGCATGGATCACCGCAGCATAAGGTTGTCAGCTTTCTCATTGCAGAAAAATGAACACCTCTGCCCTGCCCTCTGCTGCACCTCTTCCCCAAGACCCCACCCTGCCCTTTCTCCGAGCCCCACTTCCCTCCATCACTCCATGTCCTCTACTCTCCCATTTTCACTGGGCTAGGGCAGAGGGTTAGGGTAATGGCTCAGGGTCTGGTGTGGCCTTGGGGATAAGAGGATTGGGATGCAGGAAGGGGTGCAGGCTCCAGGAAGAAGTTAGGGTGTGGGAGGGGGTTCTGGCCAAGCAGCACTTACCTCAGGTGGTTCCAAGGATCTGAGGGCGACCAGGGCAACTCCTAGTACTGTCATCACCTGCAGGCTCCACTCCTGCAATTCCCATTGGCCATGTTTCTCAGCCAATGAGTGCTTCAGAGCCAGTGCTTGAGGCAGAGGCAGCACACAGAGCCTCCCTGTGCCTAGGGGCATACTGCTGCTTCTGGGAACCATGCACATACAGGGCAGGCAGGGAGCCTGCCTTAGCCTGGCTGCATTTTAAATGGATGGGGGACCCTTTGTGACTGGGTATTCTGGTAAAAAAAAAAAAAAACAGATGCCTGGAAACCCTACTGCAGCTGCCTATCAATGGCAGCTATTTGAGAACCTCATGCAGACATGAGCATTGCAGACCCAGGGTCATGCCCCAGGTCAGTCTAAAGCTTCCTGCACCCCTCACTTGCCCCTACAGAGGCAACATAGGGTGCTGGACTAGGACACAGGAGATCTAAGCTCCTGTGCTGCCAGTGGTCTGCTATGGGAGCTTGGGTGAGTAAGTTCACCTCTCTGTGTGTCCATTTTCTCTTCCACCCTTTGCCTGTTTATTTAGATTTGTAAACTCTTTGGGATAGGGAGTGTCTGGCAGGCTGTCTCTGTCCTGCATTTAGCACAAGGGGATCCCAATCTTTAATTAGGGCCTCTAATATAAACAAAAGTATAATGATAAAAAGCTGGGGAGCTGACCACCCCCAGAGCAGTGAATTGCTGTATTTCTTCTGCTTTGGGGGCTCTTCCATGACTTCACTGAGTTCCACCCTTTGTAAATAGTGGGGCACTTGCTCAAAATATGTAGATATCTAATAAAAATAGGAGTGGTATTAACAAATTCAACCTCTAACCCTTTTGATGTGTACGTGAAGGTAAAGAAGTACTCTGTGCATATGGAGGCATGCGGCCATAGAAGGCACACTGAATTAACTGGTTTGTATACTTCCTGAACTTTTTAATGTGACCTGGCAGCAAACTAGTACAAATGTCATGTTATTTTTCCATGCCTTTGTCTTAAAGTGTGTATTTCATGGGCTTAAAAGAATAGTCTATTAAATGTGATAAGGCCATTTGCCAAAAACTTTTTAGCTTTTCTATTAAAGTATGAAACAAGATAATGAGAGCTTGAAGAAATCTTTTGTGATGTTAGAAACCAGGAGCACATGATAAGTGTGATGGAAGGGGCATCAAATCCATTCCATGTAACAATACTCCTCTCAAACTCCATGAGTCTTTTACAGAAAAATCAGACACAAGAAAAAAAAAATCACTAAGGAACCAAAAATCAGTGAAAGCTTCAGGAGAGGAAAAAAAAAAAAATCAATAAATATAAGATAAAATTCACAGAGCATAAGGGAAAGCTGTCTCCACTTGGTTACTTTAACCATTATTTTAGAATTTGATTAATAGCACATTTGTCTCCACAGTATCCATAATTAGCCAAACTTTTTCAATAAAATAAACTCAGTGAAAAGCCTCAAGAGGTTTGGGTTTAACCTCCACTGAAAGGAATCATGGGCCTAAATTCAGCCCTGACTGTGAAGGCTGGAGTGAGTGGTGATGCAGAAGGTGCTTAGGTGGTGGGTATAAAAGGCAGAGGAAGGCAATGCCTTTCCAAACTGCCAGGCATAGCCCCTCCCACACTCTGCACCCAGAATGCCTACTGCTTCAGCATGGCTTCCAGCAGGTGGGGAGATTGGGGCCACCTGTCCTCCCAGTGGTGCTCCGGAGCCAGGGAGGCTCCTGTGGGGGGGCTGAAGGCTTGCCCCTTTGGTGGGGGGCTTGGCTTCTATGGGGGAGTGGAGTGTTGGGCAGAAGGGGCAGGCCTGGGGGCTTGCCTCCCCCAGCCCTGTGTTCACCCATGAGGAGGTGGTTTATACTACAGTAGAGGAATCCCCAGATTGGGAGATCCCAGGGCCTTTTGGGTTCCTTTATGCCACCGGAGCAGGCTGAAGTGAGCCAGACTGGAGAAAGGAATTCAGCCCCTTGCTCAGAATTATACATTTTTGAGCCACGTGTTCAAGAGAGAGCTCCTTGCGCTGTGCATCGCTATAGCTATATGCCTGTGCACTGATTCTATGGGCAAATTGAGTGATTCCACATGCAAAGAGCTAGCTGTTCAGGCAACTGATTTTTATGGTAGGCAAATAACCCAGGACAATTGTAGTAATTAGGGCATGTGTAGGTTCATCTGGATTAATTGAGCATGGAATATGAACCTTTCTTCTGCAAACGTGACCCTGTTTTTGTATGCACGTTCGCTGACTGCACTGTACAGTAATTGCACTTTTACTGCATATTCCTTTTTACATTAGAAAACATTCCATTGATGTATGAGACTGATGTATGCACATAGAAATGTTGCTGAATGGAAGGAACACTTTCATAGGCTTTATTACCATCCATTAAGCACTTCAAAAATAGTACTTGCATTTTAATTCCGCCTACACACCGTTTGTACCTTTCTCCTGCTCTCACCTTTGCGCTTTCCTCTATGTTATCATTAAAAACACAGCACTTCCTCCCTTTCCTTCTGCCTAAAAATCATTATACACACGTACACAGAGTGAGAGAGAGAGATACAGGTACATATAGATAGGTGTAGCCATGAACAAATAATCAAAAGAGATCCCAGTTTGTTGTATTGATCAGATATACCTATTCTGCACAGTCTGTGTTTGAATTAGATTGTCCCATTGATGTTTCATAGGCTCTGTGTGAGATCCACAAAGGAACTTAGGCTGAGCAGTGCTGAAAGACACCTCACACTGCTTAGCACTCTGCGAATGGGAACCAGTTGTTTGCAGTCAGGTGGTTTAGGCGTCACGTGTCTCATTCCACACACACCGTTAGGCGAAGACCCAGGTCCAATTCCATTACCACTCCCCTCGACAGAAGAAGAAAAAAAGGGTTTCTCACTCCTCAGGAGACCAGTCTAGCCACCTAGCTATGGGATATTTGATGTGGGGCTCCCTCAGTTTCTCCTCTTGACGCTTTTGTGCTTTAGATAAATAATGAAGAGCGGCTGGGACAGGGTGAATGAGCATCTCCCTTTTCCCGGGGGTGTGTCCCCTTTTTATGTCAACTGGCAGAGGGCACAAGGGGTGCACAGAATTTTACAGGGATCCTTGTTTCAAATATGTGCACAATATTTCATCACAGAGTGGCCTATAAGGTCCCTCCTGCGAGTCAGTAATCCACTGATCATTGTGAAATATGGATAATATTTAAGAAACTATGGAGCTGTACTGGAAATTATGACTTTAGAGGCTTAATTAAAGGCAGGTCACCAAGAGGCGACATGCCTTTGGTCAAGCATGTAGTAGTAGATGCTTATCTCTCTGATCTTTATGTATTGTCTGTCTCACAATGTAAGTCTATTTGCATACTGAGCCACCAGCTAATCAAGAATGCAAAACTCATGAGCCTGTGAAATCTACAGGAAGAAACACACAGCAGGAGGGTGTCTGTTTATGACTAAAGATCAAAGGACTGTTTTGATATCTCTGGGGTTGCAGTATCCTTCATATAAGGGACAAATGGAAGTGGGTTTTGTCTCATGAGAAAAGGATCACAGCCAAGCCTAGCTGAAAACCTTGCAAGGATTTTAGGGTAAGCTTTGCTTTATAAGGGCATGCCTTCACTCACTGCCAGTTGATCCAGAGGGTCCAGTGGGTGTCGATTTATCACATCTAGTATATACACAATAAATTGATCACTCAGCGCTCTCCCAGTGACTCTGGTATGCCACTAAAATGGGAAGAGTAAGAGTAGTTGACAGAAGAGAGTCAGCTGTCTACTGACCATGGCAAAGATACCGCAGTATGAAAACCTAAGGACATCGGCTTCTGCAACATTATTGACGTTGTTGAAATTACATAACTTAAGTGAATGGCCCACAGCAATCTAGACAAGGCTTGAGATGTGAAAATCTCTATTTAAATAAATCTAAGTTATTGAATGTGTGTGATGATTTTATTTCATATGTACCCCTTTGTACCTACACTTCCACTTGCTGTCATTTGAATCTCTTCTCTTTATTAATTAAACTTTTGCTTGTTTTGACTGTAAACTCACCATCGACAACTGTTCCCTGGTCAGCAGCTGATGGTAAGGGACTGCTGCCTAACAGGTTGGGAAGGGCAGAGTCTGGTCTGTGGGTAGAGGTCTTGGGGTGTGTGAGAGAAGAGGTAGAGAGAAGGTGAGGTCTTGGGGGAGGGGACAGAGAAGGGGCAAAGCAAAGGCAGGGTCTTTGGGGAAAGGGTAGAGTAGGGTCTGGCCCTTAGGGTAAAGTAGAGATAGAACACCCCGATGGGGGGGGGGTGTATAAGTTTATCTAAATACTATGTGTTGAATAGACCACTGGTCTGAGGGAAAACTGATAAGCTGGGTGTCCTGCTTCTCTGGAAGCAGTGACTCTGACTACTGAGAGCATCCAGTGGAGCAGGGGCAGGACCCTCCAGTCAGATGCTCAGAGGGCCGAAGGTACATGCAGAGGGAAAGTGGAGCCTGTGCAGGCTGAGAAGAGTGTGTTTATGTTGACTGTGGCTAATGGAGTTAGGGAGCGGACTCCTGGCAGCCATAGGGCACGTCTACACTGCAGGGAAAAAGTCGAATTAAGATACACAACTTCAGCTACGTCAATTGCATTGGCTGAAGTCAAAATGTCTTACTTCGGCTTTTGGCACCATCTACACCACAAGCAGTTGAAGGAAGAACACTCTTACTTCGACTTCCCTTACTCCTCGTGAAATGAGGATTACTGGAGTCGGAGTAAGAAGTCTTCCAGCTCGACACTATTTTGAAATAATGGTTTGCGGTGTAGACACACATTTTGTTGTTTCGTAATAACATCAGTTATTCCGAAATAACGCTGCTGTGTAGACATACCCATATAGACAGGCTTCCGCATGGTAAGGGCAGATGGTAACACGGGCATGACAACCCTGACGCATCACAGTGCCCGAACCGCTGGGCTACAGAGTCATTCTCTTGCCAGCCCAGTGATTCTAAGTATTTATCCACAGTGGAATAGGCATTGGGCCAGAGAGAGAAAGCCCCAAAATGACTCTGTAGTCCAGTGGCTAAGGCATCCATCTGTGAAGTCAAAGACCCTAGGTTCATTCCTGTTGCTCCAGCCACTTTTCCATTATTGATCCAGAGTACAACAGCTTCAATAGGAGAGACTGAGAGAGCCCCACATCAGAATATGACATAACTGCAGTTGAAGACCAGAGGTGAAAGTAAGTGCGTGTGCCCTGGTGTGCGGCTCCGGCAAGAGCTGGCTGAGCTGTGGCAGAAACCAGCAGGGAGCTGTTTAAAGAAGTGTCAGGGACCCGGCTTGCAATAGGACAGTTTCTGTAAGAAATTTTAAGTTACTTTCACCACTGTTGAAGACCTTTCCTGAGGGATAGGAAACCCCTGTTTAAATCCTTTCTCCCTCACTAGCAGAGGTGAGACTTGAACCTGGGTCTCTAACCACTGAGCTAAATAAAAGTTGTAAGTTGGGCACAGGCACTAGTACTACCCCCCACCTCCTCAATTTTGAATGGGAGCCTTTCTGGTAGGCATGCTGAGAGGTGGACCTGCAGATTGGGCTCTGC
Organism: Pelodiscus sinensis; assembly: GCF_052426305.1. Classification (NCBI taxonomy): domain Eukaryota; kingdom Metazoa; phylum Chordata; order Testudines; family Trionychidae; genus Pelodiscus; species Pelodiscus sinensis. The sequence continues at coordinate 230,886,453 of NC_143053.1, read as the reverse complement.
ATGTGACTTAGGCAGGTGAATGCTTATCTTTCCCTGATCCCTGGGTCATCCTGGGGCTTAGGCAGGAAACAAGTGTCCAGATGGCTAGTGAGGCAGGATTGCATATGCCCAGACATAGGAAAGCAGATGTCTAGGGAGCTTTTATTCTGGAAAAAAAAATGTAGACACCGCATGAGTGTAGGGTCCTATGGGGTTCAACTGGACTTTTGTGGATCACAGTGGAGCCAGACTTAGGTGCCTAAATTCAGAATTTAGGTACCTAATTCTAGGGTCCCTCTGTCTTCTTTTACATGTGAACAGCACCATCTATATGGCTGGCACTTAGTAAATGAATCTGTGTCCACAATGATTTAAAAAAAAAATCAACTTCCAGAGACTAGTGTTTACCAGGAGGCTTTTGTCTACCAACAAAAATAAAGATTTCAAATCTTTTTACCGAGGACTCAGTTCAGCCAATCACTTACGCACCAGCTTAACTTTAAGCAAGTTTTTAAATCTCTGACAAAGTTAAACGATCTTACGGGATCTGTTGAGTTAGGACCTTATATCTGAGTACAGAGAGTCTGGCACTACAGAAAGAATGTGGAACATTGGAGAAGGTCCAGTGGAGGGCAACCAAAATGATTAGGGGACCTGAGCACATGACTTATGAGGAGAGGCTGAAGGATGAGGGCTCATTTAGTCTACAGAAGAGAAGAGTGAGATGGGATTTGATAGCAGCCTTCAACTTCCTGAAGGGAGATTCCAAAGAGAATGAAGAGAGGCTGTTCTCAGTAGTGACAGACGGCAGAACCAGGAGCAATGGTCTCAAATTACAGTGGGGGAGGTCTAGGTTGGATATTAGGAAAAACTATTTAACCAGGAGGGTGGTGAAGTACTGGAATGGGTTACGTAGGGAGGTGTTGGAATCTCCATCCCTAGAAGTTTTTAAGTTTCAGCTTGACAAAACCCTGGATGGGATGATTTAGTTGGGATTGGTCCTGCTTTGGGCAGTGGGCTGAACTTGATGACCTCCTGAGGTCTCTTCCAGCCCTATGATTCTAAGGTCTGGAAACATCCGTGATCCAGCATGATTTAGTTAGACCGCTGTCCACTTATCATGGGTATGGCAAAGTTTCCCATGATCCCATAAAGTTTGTTTACAGCCACTAGTCCTGGCTCTCAATGTTCTGTGCAGTTATTTAGCTCTAATTTACCCCTAAATGTCTTCTAGGAGAGCAGTAAGCAGTGGAAATGTTAGTAATGCTGCTAGACAATATTGAACTCCCTGGCTGCGTCTAGACTGGCATGATTTTGCGCAAATACTTTTAATGGAAAAGTTTTTCCGTTAAAAGTATTTGCACAAGAGAGCATCTATACTGGCATGTGCCTTTGCGCAAAAGATTTGCTTTTGCGCAAAAGCATCTGTGCCAGTGTAGATGCTCTCTCGCGCAAGAAAGCGCCGATGGCCACTTTAGCCATCATGCTTTCTTGTGCAAGAAATTAACGTGGCTGTCTACACTGGCCCTCTTGCGCAAGAATACTTGCGCAAGCGGGCTTATCCCGAGTGGGAGCATCGGAGTATTTGCGCAAGAACTACTGATTTTGTACATTACAAAGTCAGTGTTCTTGCGCAAATACTCGCGGCCAGTGTAGACAGGCGGCAAGATTTTGTGCAAAAGCAGACGCTTTTGTGCAAAACCATGCCAGTCTAAACGCACCCTCTGGGTCTGACAAATTCTCTGGTTCAGCACTGGTCAGGTCCCCAAACTAGAGAGGTTCACTCTGTACTCTGCATCTGATCTTACAAACGCTTCCTACCAAGCTTTGTCTGTGCTGCATTTTTGTTGTTAAGGGAGTTGTTCAGACTTTTGTTGTTCAGGGAGGGGAAAAAACCCACCCCATAAATTACAAAAGTTTTAACATCGAAAAGCACTATTGTGGACAGTGCTTCATCATCAGGACATGCTCTCCTGGTGATCAAGCTACCGCCCTTCATTGGGGATGGTTTTTATTTTGTTGCTGGGAGAGCTCTCTCCTTCCAACAGTAGCTACACTGTGCACCTTACCACGGCCTGGCTGCAGTGGCACAGCCTCACCTTTATAAGGCGTAATGTAGACATAGCTTTAGTGATGTGACAATCTCCCCTGAAGACAATGGGACTAGTCAGTTAGAAAGTTCTGTGCCCAGTAGTATGCTCAGATCAGGTCTTAAATTAACATCTTGGGACTTAGTGCTGCATCATTAAAGTCAATGAAAATTTTGCAATTGATTTCAGTGGGAGCAGACTCAACCCCTATAAGTCTGGGCAGCCTGAAAAATCTCACTGAAAGAATGGAAGAGCATTGCTCATACATTGAGTCTTGGTGGTCTTCCCATTTCCCCTCCTCCCCACTCACTCAGTTCCAAAACAAGTTACTGTTGAAAAGGCTCTGAAGCATTCCTGCTTGTAATATGATCCCTTTTGTGTAAGGAAGTGAACTGGTTTAATTCATTGCATCCTGAAGGAAACAAAAGTAAAATAGTCATAGGAAATATAAAGAAATATTTCATAAAGTGCCACCCTAAACTAATACTAGACTGAATGCTGCAGACGCACAGCTTATATCAGCCTCTTTAACTGATGCATTTCCAAAACCAGAATGGCCTATCACTAAAACTGGCAGGCAATGAAATTCATAACTGCACTCCTTGAGTTCACAGAAACAAATCCACCCTTCCTGCCTGGACATGTAGAATGCAAAGTGGAACTGGTGCCCAGTTATGCAGCAGATCTGAAGCTATATGGATTCACTGGCCAAGCCCTCTATTAATTCCTATGCTCCTCTTCCTGCTTATGCTGCTCTTCATGCTGTGGTATCAGAGCCCTCACTGGAGTCTGAACACTGAGGTTGTAATAGCTCAAGCAGGGATTCTGTCCTTCTCTAATACTGTAGAGCTCCCAACCCCTCAACACCACAATTAATTCGCGATAAGAGGATTATGAAGATTTGACTCACAGCAATATACTACTTGGAACTGAAGGAAAGTGGTTCTGTTGTGAACATTTTTAATTGGCTTGCTCATCTTATTAGTTCTAAAACGGTTAGGAATTTTAAAAAGCCCACAATGAGCCAAATACTGCTCCAAGTTACACCATTAACTTTAGGATGACAACTACTAAGGTCTAGAAATTCAGCACAATATATTAATCTTAGTACAATTTTTGCCATATCTAAGTCAGGGCTTATAGTTCAACTTATAGTTCAGAATTGGTCAGGCAATATGCTTTGCTGGAACAGGTGTAGCTTGTTATATAGAGTTCAGGAGCTGTTCAAAGTATTTACTTATCTGATTGACAAAAGATATGTAATAACTTACGCAATTGAAGTAACCATGGGCTGGTGTAGACAGTTTATAGCACCAAGCAAGACAGACATATATGGTTTGCATTTGGATGATTTAGTCTCAGTTTGACAGGAATGATTACATAGTATTTTCAGTTAATAAGTAACAAATCAGCACGTATCCAGCTTTGCATATGCATAGTGCGCCATACTACTACTGAATTTGTCAGCATGGTTCCTTAGGCAACTATTACTGGGAAAATGAAGCAGAGGCTGAAGTCTCATTTTCAGAAATGGGTTCTAATATTTATTGTTTGGATTCCTAATTTTAAACACCGTGGCCAGAATTTTCATACCTAAGATTAAGAACCTAAATATGAGTGGCCAAATTCTCTGCAGTGCCGAGCACTTCCAGAAACCCCATGAATCACATATGGGAGTTGCATGACCTCCATGATTTTCAATCAGCTTTTCTTAACATGTTCTTGGTATGGAAACTATGCAATACAAAGAACTGAAAGGCAAAGATTTGAACTTGAAAAGTTCCAAGCATCTTCTGTAGCAATAATGAAGTGTTCAGATAATGTAACACAAAATAGCAATTTAAAGAAATAACTGAAGTTCTTCTCCCTGGATAAACTCTTCTGGACAGATTTAAACCTACAAGTGCACTACAACATGACAAGTAAAGACAGAGCAAAAAATTAAAGGAAGAACCTAAAAAAAAATTGACAGTTATGCAGGATGGTTGGTTGAACATGAGGAATGGCTGGATAATGGTTACAAGATCCCATACCTGGAAAATGCGTTTCTACCTAGTGGATTGAGACAGTGAAGTATTGATTCTACATCTGAAATTAAACTGTGGAACATTGTATCCATGTTGCTGCAGATGGCTTCCAGTAATTCAGAGAACAGTATGATAAAAGGTTTTTCCAGTTGCTCTGTCAATGAAAATAAACTGAAAAGGATGAGAACTACTGAGGTTTAGATGTTCAGCACAATATATTAATCTTAGTACAATTTTTGCCATATCTAATGCAGTGTTACCATAAATTGTGCAAATTAAAAAATGCTTCTGCAGCCATCATAAGCCTCGCGGGTGATTACATGAAAAGGTTGATTGATACGCCACCTCCTCAATAGCACTCACTGGAACTCTCCAGAGGATGAACCTCTTCATTTAGTTGAAAACTGTCCTAAATATGTTAGGATCTGCCCTCAGGACAAGGGTTTTGGTTCAGTGAGCATGCATTTTATGCACAAGGCATTGTACAGAAAAACATTAAGTTTACAGATGCAATTGAAGGTTTTAGAGGGACTTGACAGATTGCAGGCTGATGACATGAGTATTGTAGTTTCCGTGGAAATCTGGCTTAATGTAATTAACAAGAAAGAACTCAAACAACACAAGGACAAAATCAAAATACACAGAAGCAATAGTCTTTCCATTGCTTAGCCATAATGACTAAACCCAAATGGCCTAGAAGAGGAGGAAGAAGAGGCAGAATTATAGGTGATGGTTCATAATCCCAAATCCTTTCCTTCTTGGACTCTTCTATCATTTAAAAGTGAAGAGCCAGTTTTCTATCCCAAACATATGTTGAGAGAGGTTTTGTCACTGTTAGTTCATATCAAAATAGTGATGTCTGAGGAAGATAGGACAGAAATTAAAAAACAAACAAACCAAAACAAACCCCCAATATGCTAAGCAGGTAGTTGACTAAGTAAATCATGGGAGTTAGCAATCACAGTGGTGTTTGCTAAACTCCACCTCTCTCACAGAGGCAGGCTGGGGGGGGAGGGGGGGGGGAGGTGCCTATCTCTGCTAGCAATTCACAACTTGGGACTCTCTTTAGAATCAGGTGCTTGTGCCATTTTTACAAAAACAGAGGTGCTTAGGGAGCTTTTTGCTGCAGAAATTTAGGCACCAAGTGAGAGTTTAGGTGCCTACATATTTCAACGGGAGTTTTGTGAATCACAGTGGAGCCTCAAACTGAGACTTAGGAACCTAAAACCAGATCTAGGCTCCTAAAGTGGGCTTTAGGTTCCTAAAATACTATAGTGAATCAAGGCCTTTTTATACAAGGAACAGAGCGCACAGAACTTAATTTGATTTCAGTGAGTTCTGCTGTGAGTATTCAGAATCTTTGAAATCAGGCCATTTTTTGAGTTGCTTCCCCTTTAGTCATCTGCCTCTTGGTCCTTCATGTTCTACACATGGCTACCGAAGTCAACGTGAACACTTCAAACTACAACTCAGTCCGGATGTTCTGTACCTGTGAGAGGCCAATACTAGAAGATGCCTCTCTTGTAGAATTTTATTTAATAAAATTTAGTTTAAAAAAAACTTTGATATAGATGTTTGTATTTTCACCCAAATTTGTGAAAAGTTTGTAAGAATTAATGCTTATCAATTCCAAGGAAAAAAAAAGTACCCATGCTGTTAGCGCTGTATATCTTCAGAAATAATTTACTATAGACCAAAACAATTCTTAATGGTAGTCTTTGAAATATTACATTTCTGGGACAACAATAACACCCAGAGAAAAACTTGCAATAAATTTATTTAGCGATTACATGACACTCTGCATTGTGATTGGGGCAGCTGCTTGGCATGATCTCAATATCAAGAAAGAGATCTCAGACCTTTTACAAAATGAGATGTGGTAAACTATGAATGGCTTTGAGGACATAACTTTGTCTTGATTCATACTTAAAGGTGGTTCCTACCAAAGTAAGAGTGCATTATGTGAGTTAAAAGTAGACTGTTTCAACATGTGAAAAACAGTGTGTGTGTGTGAGAAAAAGAGAGAGCACAAGAGTGAAAGATCTTCAATATGGAATAAAGAAGAGGGAGGAGGCTATTTGTGTTTCTTCAAGATGCAGAGTTGACAAGGGTATTTCATTTAATGTCTACTTTGCACTGAAGTACAGGCAGTCCCCGACTTACGCGGATCCGACTTATGTCGGATCCGCACTTACGAACGGGGCTCTCTCGCCCCGGAGCTCGCAGGCAGCGGTCCCGCCACCTCGACCTCCGGGGCGAGAAAAGCGGCTCCCGGTGCCCCTGGTCTGCTGGGGACCGTCTCTAGCAGACCAGGGGCATCAGGAGCAAAGCCACAGCCGCGGCGGGTTTGCTCGCGTTGTCCCTGGTCTGCTGGGGACCGTCTCCAGCAGACCAGGGGCACTGCGAGCAAAGCCGCAGCCGCGGCGGTCCCCCGCCAGAGCAAAGCCTCAGAGACGCGGCACCCCACTGCTGCGGCTTTGCTCCCTGTGTCCCTGGGCTGCTGGGGGGGGCGCAGCTAGTGTGCCCCCCCCAGCAGACCAGGCTTTTGTTGTGGACCCTGGGGCAGAGCAGCTGGGGCGCTGCCGGTTGGTCCCGCAGCGCTGCTCTGGGCACTACTGGACCAACCCGGCAGCACCCCAGCTGCTCTGCCCCAGGTGTCCTGATTCTGCCGCGGCTGGTCAGTTTCAGCAGCGGCTGAATCAGGACGCCTGGGGCAGAGCAGCTGGGGTGCTGCTGGGTTGGTCTAGTAGCGCTGAGGAGCGGCGCTACTGGAGCAACCCAGGAGCACCCCAGCTGTTCTGCCCCAGGCGTCCCCAAGTCAGCCGCTGCTGAAACTGACCAGCGCTGACTACAGGAAGCCCGAGGCAAAGTTGCTCTGCCCCGGGCTTCCTGGAATCAGCCGCTGATCAGTTTCAGCAGCAGCTGACTTGGGGACTTGGGGTTCTTAAGTTGAATCTGTATGTAAGTCAGAACTGGCGGTCAGTTTCAGCAGTGGCTGAATCTGGACGCCAGTTCCGACTTACATACAGATTCAACTTAAGAACAAACCTACAGTCCCTATCTTGTACGTAACCGGGGGACTGCCTGTACATAGATAACTGATGTGAGTGATTGCAGCAAAACTTAATACACAGTAAATAAAGCCCTTTCTTCACTGACATACACCCCTTTTAACTGTCTCAATTGACAAGATTGCCCAGGATGTACGTAAACAAACACTATAGTCACTAGTGTGAAGTGCTGTCATAGATGATTGCGAACTTACAGTGGATACTGAATTAAGTCCCTACTCAGAACTATACATTCTGAGAGCACATGGAGCAGGGGAGGGGCAAACAGAGGCACGTCAAGTTATGCTCCATCATGTGTTGTGGCAGCTCTTTGACAAGGACACGCTGATTGCCCTGGATGTTGGACATTCTAGATACATTTTCATTTTAAAATCTTTGTGATCTGTGTGGGGCACAAGGATGGAAACCACAAGATTTAGGGGGGGTTTTTAGGCTCCTGTGGCTCCTTTTGGGCACTGTACTCAGTTATCTCTGTACAGCAGAGCTCAGCACAGTGCAAAGCTTAACATTATACTACATCAGAGATTTAACAACAGGAGGCACTTTCTTCCCTGCAGGTGGAAAATGCCAAGAGCATAAACAGACAAGTTCCAATACCTGCAAAATAATAGAAAGGGAGAGCCTCAGAGAGAATGGGAACACACTGCCAAGGCACTGCACTATTAAGTAGAAGGGAATATTGTTTCTGTTGCAAAAGGCCAGACACCACTTCGTGTTTTTTATGTGATTAGAGCCCTGTATATATTCTATTCCTTACATTTTCCGTATGTAAATCTCTGGCAATTTACACATTACATTTTAGAAATGGGCCCAAACTTAAGGGAGGTTCAGAATTGAGACCTGCATCTGGTTCTGAATTTTCCGGAGGGGCCTTAATCTCTCTAAAGTGGTAAAACACCCATTCTCTCATCATACCACCTAGCTTCACCTCCTGATCTGAAAAGGACTTTGAATGAGAGAGGCATTAAATAAGTACTGAGAACTCTCACCTAAGTTTTGTGTCTCTAGGTCACTTCTGCTGATTGTTACCAATTTGTGTATTCTCAAACAAGAGGAAATACATTAACCCCTTGGCTACGTCTAGACTGGCATGATTTTCCACAAATGCTTTTAACAGAAAAGTTTTCCGTTAAAAGCATTTTCGGAAAAGCACGTCTAGATTGGCAGGATGCTTTTCCGCAAAAGCACTTTTTGCGGAAAAGCATCCGTGGCCAATCTAGACGCGGTTTTCCGCAAAAAAGCCCCGATCGCCATTTTCGCGATTGGGGATTTTTTCCGGAAAACACTACTGTGCTATTTACACTGGCCCTTTTGCGCAAAAGTCTTTCAGAAAAAGACTTTTGCCCAAATGGGAGCAGCATAGTATTTCCGGAAAAGCACTGATGATCTTACATGAGATCGTCAGTGCTTTTCTGGAAATTCAAGCGGCCAGTGTAGACAGCTGGCAAGTTTTTCCGCAAAATCAGATGATTTTGCGGAAAAACTTTCTAGTCTAGACACAGCCCAAGAGTAGTTATTTGGGATAAATGGTGCCGTGAGAAGTAGGTTCAAATCCCAGTTGGCTCTGAAAGAAAAATGAGTTGGATGGCGGCATTTTAGTTCCCGAGAGATGCTGCTGCTGCACCTTTGCTATAACAATGAAAGGATGAGATAGCAAGAGTTGCAGGTTAGAGTGAAATGCTCTCCTAGAGCTATTTGAGGAAACTTGTACAGTGCATGCCTGCACTCAGCAAATACCGCTCACATTCCGGGATTGTAAGACAGCTGGGGATATTAGTCCACCACCTTACATCACCAGATTCACGCAGTCTATAGTAAATAAATAACACTAATAATGAATACACTGGACTATTTTCTGCTTTAATAGCTTTCACACAAGCATCTCAGAGCACTTCAGTAACAGTAACTGATTCAGCCTCCCAACCAGTGCTCCTTATGCTAGGTGAGATCCTACACAGGCATCTGTCCCTCAAACTGCCTATAACAGGGAAGAGTACAAGAGCGAAGGTGTTCACAACGGGTAGGTATGCTTGTCATGGAGTTAGGGGAATGACAGTTAGGTGGAGGTGTCCTCTTAAATAGTGGGAGGGGAGAAGTTGTGCTGTGGCTCAGGCAGTGCTGCAATAAACAGAGACAGATCTCAGGTTGCCAGGTTATCCCTATTGAACTCTTGGGCTGTGTCTATATTGGCAAGATTTTGCACAAAAGTGGCCGCTTTTGCGCAAAAACTTGCTGCCTGTCTACACTGGCTACGAGTTCTTGCGCAAGAACACTGACGTTCTAATGTAAGAAATCAGGGCTTCTTGTGCAAGAACTATGATGCTCCCGCTCAGGAAAAAGCCCTCTTGCGCAACTGTTCTTGTGCAAGAGGCCAGTGTAGACAGGCAACATGAATTTCTTGCGCAAGAAATCCCGATGGCTAAAATGGACATCAGAGCTTTCTTGTGCAAGAGAGAGTCTACACTGGAACTGATTCTTTTGCGCAAAAGCACATCTCTTGCGCAAAAGCACATGCCAGTGTTGACGCTCTCTTGCAGAAGTACCTTAACGCAAAAACTCTTGCGTTAAAAGTATTTGCGCAAAATCTTGCCAATGTAGACATAACCCTGGGTATGACCAGACCACTGGCCAGGATTGGTCGCTGCCTGTCAATCCTGTAAACACTGCCATGCAGACACCATGAAAAGTAGATCTAAGTACGGCAACTTCAGCCCTCAGTCAGTGAACAGCAGTTTGTTCACTACACATCACTAGAACATAAGTTACAAGTATTCCAGTGACATTGCACATCATTTTTGATAGTCAGGGACTTCCGTAATCCAAGGCATGCTGCAGCCAAAGGTTTGGTGGCATTACCCAAACCATCTCTGTGCATGAATCCACTCACCCCGAGCACACAGCTACCTTCGCAACAGAACACAACAGCTGTTCAACAGTGCACAAAACTACACCAGAGGTTAGGGCAGAAAGTGAAAGATCCCAAACAACTTGACTCTCTTGGGAGAATTTAGAAAGTCAGAACCTAATTACCTAGGATAGAATTTAATGATCAGGACCTCCATTTTACATTTCCATCATCTGCATTTGTCGGTTGAAGCACCATGCCCATCTATGGTGCTGTATATATAAACAACATTCACACTGTAGAGAGAAAGGCTGGTGATGCTATTCATTTCATGTGCATCTTCCCAAAGTCACAGGGAGAATATGTGAATTCAAGGAAATGAATGAGTCTTTTGTGCCCTTAACAGCTCTTCCTACCCTTCCAGCTCTGTCTATATTTCCACCAGTTTTTCTGAAACCATCCTTCCTCCATAACATTTGAGCTTCTTATTTCTTGGGTACAGGGAGCTTACAGTAAAATATAATGGTTCTCTGCATACATGTATTATTTCTATTAATAATGATACAAAACACTCCTCTGGCCGGTTCCCATAAATATCTTCCATAAAGGTTCATTTTTCCACATGAACAAATTGTGAATATGGGGGCGGGGGGGAAGGTGAGGTTTCCTCTCTGAAAAATACAGAACTTACAATTCTTGGCACTAGCCTGTGAAGTTAAAATGACGACATCAGCTTGACTTTCTATACTGAAATTTTATAGTTGCTACCTAACCACATTTCTTTGTCCTGAGAATATCTAATCTCCTCTTGGCTGCCTCTTTAACATGTCTTTGTTGTTCATTGCTCATTGGTATCATTAAAAACCTGTGCCTGTGTCTTTATTATAAGACTCTATGTTCCAATCCATAAAGCGGGCAGTAGTACAAAACGATAAGCTGCATTTCTCTTCACAAGACAAAGAAGTACTGTCAGTTTTAAAGATGCATGTGCCTTTGCCAACCCAGGGGCTTTATAGTGGCATTGCATAATCTGAGACATGAGAAACCTGCTTTGCTACTAGCCTCACCACTGTTTCTCCCTAGGACCAGTGTAGTTCGGGACATGCTATTAGAGGTGATGCATGTTGGGGACAGTGGGGGGCAGGTGATGGCCATGTATTGTATGAATACAGCCCACAAGATAAGCTACATAAAGAGCCACTCTAGCACCAAACAGAGAAAGGCTATGAACTAGAAGAGAGGAGATGGGAAAGTTAGCACTTCAAAATGTGAATGGGCTTGGAGGATTCAGAGTACCACCTGTGAGGGCATCTGTGTGGTGTTGTGTGCTGTTAGAAGAACACAGAGTTCAGGAATGCGATAGGCTGCTGAGTGGCAATATGGAAAAAACAAACCAACAAGCAGTTCTCAGGAATCAATATTGCCCGTATTTTCAAATGATGGGGCCATTGATTTCCAAGCATGAAGACCCAAAGGACTGATTTCATACCTAGGATCTATTATGATCGAAACTGGGGGAGAAGCAGCACAGGCATCATTTGCACAGTTCAAACCCCTGCACACAGTTCAAGCACACTGTATGAAACACTATATTGCATGCCTGCATTTCAGAATCAAATAGAGTTTCAAGAAAAATATGTTCTTTTTTTTACACTGTGTCTTTGAAAGCAACACAGAAAATATAAAGGCGCTTAATTATCTGGCAACACAGCATCAAAATGCTCTAGAATAATAGCTCTCTTATTGTAATAGCACTAATATGTACACTGAACAGATCCGGCGTGCTCCTATAGTACACAGCTTTAGTATTTCACATGGAGATTACACTGGTCAGACACTGGGAGTGACTGGATTTAGCATTCAACAAAACAAATCAGGTTCCAGTTTAGCATTAGGCTGACTCAAACAATAAAATCTAGTTTTGTCACTGCACCAAACATTATTTTATTTATTCCCTAAACATTCAGCCTCTTTTCCACGGGATAGAGAATCACTGCTGCTCTCCTCTCTGTGTAAGCTTCTCATTTCATTCCTGTTGTATTGAAATAGGCACAAGACCAGATTAACAGTTAAAGATTGTGAAGCCATTTGCCAAATGCTTTTAGCTCTATTAGCAGCAACACTTTTGCAGTTTTCACACACCAAATATATACACACAGATCACAGGAAATCTTTACCTTGCATGCAAATAGAAGGTATCCTGGTTTCCTTTCATGAATCAGAAGTAGGATTTCAAAACAAAACAAAACAAAAAAACCCACACCAAAACCTTAACAGACTCATCTGCTGAGAGTTCTCTAAATCCCGAGTCTGCTTCAGCTAGCGGCTCTAAGTTTGTGCTCTGAATAGAGGCAGTGTTATTTTAACCACAGGATTTCTAGTCATGGGGGGAGGAGAGATGGATTAGGTACGTTTGCAATCTAATGCTTCACGTTTACCTCAAGTGAAATTAACTACTCCAAGCCTGATGTAAATAAGAACTTCAGAGAGATAAATTTCAAGAGCCCTCAAACTAATTATGTTTAAACTAACATGCTAAATAACTGTGGAAAATTCCAGAGGAATAAGATAACATACTTTTGTGTTCTTTCCTAAATAAAAGGCATGTGTGGAATTTCATGCTAGATACTGACATGAGCGAGACACAACAGATGAACTCTATAGAGTAGACTAACCTACATAAGGTATAGCTGAAACAAAATACAGGACTATGTAGCACTTTAAAGACTAACAAGATGGTTTATTAGATGATGAGCTTTCGTGGGCCAGACCCACTTCCTCAGATCAAATAGTGGAAGAAAATAGTCACAACCATATATACCAAAGGATACAATTAAAAAAAATGAACACATATGAAAAGGACAAATCACATTTAAGAACAGAAGGGGGATGTGGGGGGGGGGGGGGGGGAGGGAGAGGGGAAGAAAGGTAAATGCCTGTGAGTTAATGATATTAGAGGTGGGGATCTTTTATAAGATCAAGAACACATATTCCTGTGCATCTAGAAATATAATCTATGCTATCATGTGCCGAAAGTATCCGTCTGCTTTGTACATTGGACAAACGTCTCAGACACTTCGCCAAAGAATCAATGCCCACAAAACAGACATTAGACAGGATCACAAAGAAAAAACAGTTTCTTGACATTTCAACCAGAAAGGACACTGTCTCAATGACCTAATCACATGCATCCTAATTCAGAAGACTTTCAAATCTGCACTTGAAAGGGAATCCTCTGAACTGGCATTCATGCTAAAATTCGACACTCTCCGCAGGGGACTGAACGAAGACCCTAACTACCTTACCCATTACAAAGATAGCTTCCCCAATTATCACCTCTAATACCATTAACTCACAGACATCTCCCCTTCCCCACCTCTAATATCATTAACTCACAGGCATTTAACTTCCTTTCCCCCACCCCTGCATCCCCCTTCTGTTCTGAAATGTGATTTGTCCTTTTCATATGTGTTCATTTTTTTAAATTGTATCCTTTGGTATATATGGTTGTGACTATTTTCTTCCACTATTTGATCTGAGGAAGTGGGTCTGGCCCATGAAAGCTCATCATCTAATAAACCATCTTGTTAGTCTTTAAAGTGCTACATAGTCCTGTATTTTGTTTCAGCTACACCAGACTAACACGGCTACATTTCTATCACTATTCTACATAAGGTATAGTACCTTATTCAGCCATGTTCCCCAGCACCTGTTAGAATGAGTTTATCGGACATCAGAACAATTTGATTTGCCATAGTCCTTTACAAAGTTAGATGCAATAGTTCAATGAGGCAAACAGCAACATTTGTTAAGGAACCTCACCTGTCTCTCCAGTTTTGTAGGTGCATAGGTGTCAGCAGAAGCAAGAAGATAACTAGAGCTCTTGAAACAATCATTTGCACTCACAGACAGCTATAGCCATAATTAAATGCAGGGATAAGGTGTGCCCACAAAACTTTTTTTTAAAAAAACAGCTGAAAAGTGGTATTAATTGCCTGGTTGCTCACAACAGACACAGTGATAAAGTATCATGGTTTGGCATGGACTAAGTAACAGACTTCAGGGCTTACCTCAAAAAGCAAATCTTTATTGTAAATAAAACATGCCCTTGAATTTTGGACTTACCAGAGGGGAATCATTCAAATGAAAGAAAAAAAATACATTCCAATCTGTCCTTGACAACAAAAAACACCATGAACAGAAATGTGGTTCCACTTTGAGTAAATCTGAGATCCACAAATAATATCATCTTACATTTACATAATGCTTTTTATCCTAACACATTTGTAAGTACTTTAAAGGCATAATTGACTCATTTGTAAACTATCAGCAGACATCATTTCACTCACTGCTAAATATAGCCACTATGAGGGTGAAATGCAGAATCTGTTTAATAGAGAGCAGGAACACAACCCAAAGTTTAGGGTAAAAAAATGGGGAATAGCATAGCATAGCATAGCCAGGTGAAATTACAGCAGGCTAAGGCAGGCAGCGAGAAGTGTAATCACCTAAGTTGGAATGTGGCCAATGTATCAAGGGCAATACCCCAACTCATGTGAAAATTGAATGAGGAGAGCGTGTGTGGGGGGAGATATTGAAATTTCAGATGGTGTAAATCAGCATATCCAGACATCTCTTTGTTATTGCCACAATCACAGAAAAACCCATGTCACTGACAATTTCTGGAACAGTGGAGCCTTGATTGTGCCTGATCCCCATGTAGGTCATCAAAAGGGGGAGAGGGTGCAAGGAGCTTTCTCATTCCTATATTCCCTGCACAGAGGACAGTCAAAGCATCAGTCTCTATAATCTCCCCAGACCGAGATCTCTTCCTGCTAGTGCCCCCATGAGCACTAGTCACTTGGCATTAAAGGGCCATCTCCCGCTGCAGGTCAGTTATTGGAGATGGCATGGGGAGGTGGTGAACCTCTCTCTCTAAAGAGGGGGGCACAACAAACACATCACTTGCATTCTGTGAATCTTAGAGCCACTTTTTTTTTTTTTTAACTTGCAACACTGTTTGTAAGTTCCACCTGGCTGGTGCAGTTCTGTCTAATCTAAACTTGTACCTGTGCCTTAATGGCCTGAATTTGCAACTAGGACATATGCCCTGATAATGAGGTAATTAAATTTTCCCTCTTGGGTTGTACAGGCCATAAATGGTCACCCTATCTGGCATTGTGCTGCTATTGCATTACAGAGGTGAAAGCTGCATGCTGCTTCCACAGCAAAGTGCCTTTTGCAAATTTTCATAGAGCTATTCCCTTCCCATCCAACCCTAGCATTACAGACTGGGGCTATTTTCTGAGTTTAAACAGCAACAAATTGGTTTCCAAATGCGAGAAAAACATTCCTCTCAGAACATTCATTATGTTGCTTTGAAACATATGGGCTGTTGGCAGTTCTAAAGAGAGCTTTGGAGAGCCTGCATCCTGGGGACGTAGAACTACTGGGGTGGGTGTGGCTAGGGTGGAAGGTGAGAAGGGACCACTGTACGCCTGTAGAGAATCTGATGGGCTAATAAGGTAATTAGGGTAAGGAATGAATAGCTGGGAAAAGACAAACAGGATAAAAGGATGAGCCAGGAAGCCTGAAAAAGGGAGTGGGGGTGCAAAGCAAAAGCCTTCCCCTTGGGCTATAGTTGTGTTGTACCTGGTATAAAGAGGACAAAGTGATAATAAAGTCATGTCTGAAAGTACCCTGGTGGACTGTGTGTGCTGTTTAATTCACTCATGGGCTATGTCTACACTTGCGGAGTCTTGTGCCAGAAATATGCAAATGAGGCTAAGCGTGGAATATTGCTGAGCCTCATTTGCATACCTAATGAGCCACCATATTTGCAGAAGAAGTCTACGCTGCCCCTTCTTGTGCAAGAAAAACCCTCTTGTGCTATGCCGTTACTCCTGAAACTAATTGGCATAACGGCATTGCGCAAGAGGGCTGTGTCTAGACTGGCAAGTTTTTCCGCAAAAGCAGTTGCTTTTTCAGAAAAACTTGCCAGCTGTCTACACTGGCCGCTTGAATTTCCACAAGAACACTGAAGATCTCATGTAAGAAATCAGTGCTTCTTGTGGAAATAGTATGCTGCTCCCGTTGCGCAAAAGGGGCCAGTGTAGACAGCTCAGATTTGTTTTGCAGAAAAGCGTCCGTGCCAATCTAGATGCTCTTTTCCGCAAATGCTTTTAACGGAAAACTTTTCCATTAAAAGCATTTGTGGAAAATCATGCCAATCTAGACGTAGCCAAGGGGTTTTTTTGCGCAAGAAGGGGCAGTGTAGATGGCTCCTTCTGGCGCAAGAGCCTCTTCTGAAAAAATGATGGCTCATTAGGTATGCAAATGAGGCTCAGTGATTTTCCACACTTAGCCTAATTTGCATGTTTCTGGCACAAGAAGCCGTGAGTGTAGATATAGCCATGGGTCTTATCAGACGGTGTTTCCAAGAGTTAAGGGCTTAGTTCTGTAAGCTGCTGAAATCAGCCAACCTGTGGAACTCTTGACAGAGGATGTTGTACAGACCAGGACTTACACAGGGTTAAAAAAAAGCTAGATAAATTCATGAAGGCTAGGTTCATTAATGGCGATTAGCCAGTATGGGCAGGGTTAGTGCCAAAAGACTCCGTTTGTTAGAAGCTGGGAATGAGTGACAGAGGAGGGATCACTTGATATTACCTGTTCTGTTCACTCCCTCTGGGGCACTTGGTATTATTGGCCATGGTCAGAAGACAGGATACTGGGCTAGAAGGAACATTGGTCTGACCCAATATGGTCATTCTTATGTAACTCCCACTGAAGCCCATATTACAAAGTGTCCTGTATTAGAATATTTAGGTATTATATTTTGCATTGCAATCAATTATTAGATGAACGTGGATGACAAATGAAAAGAAATGTGAATTAGTGAGCTATGTAATCAAGCAATGGCATGTCAGCAGAAATGCCCACATTAGCCTCACCCTCTCTGATAACAGGATGAAGTGCTCATAGCAGACTTTATTGATAATAACAAACAGTAGGGAACAAGGATGGGTGAACCATTTTTGCCTAATTTGTCTATCTTGTAAGGCAAGGGTTAAACACCTTTGAAGTGGGAAGAAACTGCTATAAGTATAAATTCCAACCCATGCCCTTACAAAATCACGTGTTAAGCTCCAACAAACAGGAGATTGTGTTAAAATCATCAGAGTTAAAAAAATTGAGGTATTTTGTATTTGACTTCTGGCTTTTAATTTTCAAGGTGCACGTGAGTCACACTTTGAAGCTTTTTCCCCTGTAATTCTGGGGCCTAGAAACTTACTTTTATTATAAAAGAAAGCTGAGTTCCTCACCTAATCAAAAGACTCCAGGACCTGGGGCTTAAAAACAGAAATATCACAAGTATCCTGATTAAAAAGGTGAAAATAACCAACAAATCAAGCCCATTAAAAGAGCATCAGCGTTGGTTTTACCAGAGCAGTCTTGGATCACTTTATTTCTAGATGGCAGCTTTAATTATTTCTAATTTAATTTTTTAAATTCTAAAATTGCCCTCATCACAACTCTCCCTAAGCGCCCTAACTTAATAAAATAATTGAAAATTATCAACCAATTCCTTAATTAGCAGATATGAACCAAAACTGATTAGATTGCGCAGCAGAATTCCTCATTAATCACAGTAAGCTGTGAACGTCCTCTAGCCTCACCTTGTCAGGGAAAAGCCAGGGAAAACATATGGACCTGAAGGTTAACAGACCCAGACTCTGTCAGACCAACAAGGGAAGCCAGAGTCAGTGATCCTCCACTAAAAATGCCCTTCCACTAATCCTGGACAATGAAATCTTGAGACTCTTATCACAACGCATTGACTGATCTCAACAGAGCACAAAGAGAGAGAGAAGCAGTTCACTGATAGCTAGGAGCCATAGTGTACAGGGTTTTAAAATCAGTAACAATACTTTTAATTGCGTAGGAAGTGAACTGGAAGCCAATGCAGTCTCTGGAGCACTGAGTTAAAGGTGTGTCTTATGGCCAGTCCCACTAACAAAACCTCCGTGTCATCCACTGGTTGTAGAACTTACACAAGCTGTGTCTGAGCCCCGTGCAGGGAACATTGTAATATTCCAATGGGTGGGGATGTCACAAGGGACTGGGTAACTGGCAAAGCCCAAAGATTACACTGAAGCTAGTACCAATACTATGCTAAACAGATAAGGAAGGCTCTTCTTCACCATTGTCACCCGGGACTCCGGGATCATCAGAAAGTCTGGAGAGTCCTCAGTTGTAAGCCTCTTTGCCTAGAGAAGGACAAACCTTCTGTAAGGGGTAGACCCCACTCCAACCTACTATTCCTGCCCCAACCAGCCAGTATCAGCTCCTTCTTAACTAGAGAGAACCCTCAGCCAGCTCTCTTGATCTCTCAGCCCAGGAGTGAGAAAACACAGAACCCACACTACCCAGAGAATGAGATTCAGAACTGAGTTACTCTAACTATGCAGTGTAGTGGTAGCTGGGTTGGTTCCAGGATCTTAGAGAGACAAGGTGGGAGGGATAAGGTCAAAAGCTTGTCTTTCTCCCTTTACCAGAAGTTGGTCCAATGAAAAAGATATTACCTCATCCACCGTGTCTCTCTGTACGGTACATGGCAAGAGTCTCACAGCAGATTGCTGGAGGGAAGCCAGCACTCTAACTATTGTTCTCTAGGGAAACATTTACTATTAAAACCAACCAAATGAAACCATTTACTAGGCATGAGCATCAATGTGTCTTATTAATGCACTAAGGGCGAAGCCACTCAGCACATGAAAATGGTTGTTATGATGGCCAGGAGATCCAGCAGTAGGCCAGGCTAAAATAGAATTTGTGCATCAATTCAGCTGAGATACTAGGGACATGCTGGGCTGGCTGAAGGACACATCCATTCCCAGTTTAACTGGTGTCTCTGGGGTAAGGAACACCTCTAATTAATCCCCTTTTAAAACAGTATCTCTTGAAATCATATTCAGATAACACAGCCACATGTCCCCTGGCCCCCTTTTAGGGTATGGCTTAAGGGGCAAAAGGATGCATTTTTCAATCAAATAAGTTAAACATGATTACATCCTCCGCCCTGGTAAAATGCAGGTTGACATGTTGGAAATTGTGCTAGTTGGCTATGTGTCAGGCAAAGAGGGAGCACAGGTTAAAACACAGTCAGCTAACATGGTTTCAGACATGCACATGGTTATTTCAATCATGGAGCTAATACAACTGACAAATACATCCTTTTTGCTCTTTAACAGAGGATCTGAGCTCATGCTGAACCCAATACCTGTCCAGGACAAGCTGTGCCTATAAAGGTTTTGTTCCATTACTTAGGCTGGTATTGACTATGCAACTGAGAAGTGGAAGAATGTTAGGGATCTATGGTGGTGGGTTCCAGGATCCTGCATAGGAAGGTAAGGCTCCTCTGTTGAGTTACCAGAAGCTTTGGTTCTAGAGCCCTATCTGAAGATGCTGAGTAATTCTGTCTGCCTCATGCTAGCGAGCTGTTCCTATCAGGTGATAGGAAGGTTTGGTGCATCTCTCTGGGACAGAGGAAGCAGGCAAGTGGCATAAAGAAGGTCCTGTAGGGAAACCACAGGAATAGCCGATCTTGAGAACATTTAGATCAAGGGCTTGTCTGTACTTACAGGGCCACGGTGGCACAGCTGCCCCACTGTAGTGGTTAGTGAAGATACTACCGGTGCTAATGGGTTGAGTTTCTTCAATGGGCATAGCTACTCCTCCTCCCTGGGAGGTGGTAGCTATGTCAATGGAAAAAGCTCTCCCATTGACATAGTGCTGTCTACATTGGAATTTTCCAAGTGCTGGGGAAACAAAGGCACCATTCTCTCCAGATGTTGTGCTTTCCACACCCCCTGAGTGAAATAGTTAAACTGACATATATTTGTAGTGTAACCCAGGGCTGAGGGTTATGTTTTGTTCTGTAATTGGAATTGCCAGTAAGGAAAACGGCCAGTCTGTGTTGTTTAAGACTACTCAAAGCAGGGAGGTAATTTTGCTTGCTTAGCTGACTCTTTTGCCAAAATTTAACAGCTTAGAGAACCTACCAGGGAAAACGTATGACTTTCCCCAGAATGCCTTAAGGGATGTCTTTGTTACAGATTTATATCAGGATCTGAATCTGGGAGAATGTCTGATTTTTCAGTTCAGTAGCAGTTCGGAAAAACTGCAAAAAACAAACAAAACCATTTGGATCAAACCAAATCTGAATTGGTTAACGCAAAAAAGAGTGAATTTGAGCCTGGATCTTCTGTGCCTCAGGTGAGTTCCACAACCAACAAAGGGATAGTTTCTGCTTCTCCTCCTCCAGCCATTTTGTGAGTTGCAAAACTACTCATGTCAAATTTATGAATAGCTTCAGGTGAACTGAAAATGTATTTTTGATCAAACTATTTGTCTGAAAATGTTGCTTAGCTCTGGGTGCCCCAATTTCCATTCCCATCCCCCGCACAAAGCCCTCTTGCTTGAGTTTGGCTGTGCTGCGAACCCAACCTAGTGGGCCTGGCTAGGGGTAGGTAGGCTACAGTTCAAGTGCTGCTTTAACTCAGGACAGTGAACTTCTCCCTTTATAGTGAGGATAAAGGCTAAACTAAACTACTCACATACTGATATTTCTCTACAACTTTCCCACAATTCCCCTGTGTGCCTAGAAGGATATCAAATTCTTCCAAAATTCACTGGGAAAGAATCATAGATTGCCTCAGGCACCCAAAGAACTCTGGGATATGCCTGCAAAACTACTGCTACCTAGGGGTGAATGCAGCACCAGAGAGGACACAGTAATTAATGCATGGCTTTGCGGTGCGTGACCGCTCCCCTGCTAATCACTTGCATTAACTCTGCAGTGTAGCTGTACTCTAAGGACCAAGATGTCTAGCATATTTCCCAGAGGAATGGGAAGCATGTGTGTTGCCTTATGCTTGTTTTGGACTTTAGGTATGTCTACACACAATTTTTATTTCGGGAGAAGGATGCAAATAGCACTGTGCATTTGCATACTTCCACTGGTTTTTTTTTCAGAAGACACTCTTCCAGTATTTACACACAGCCAAATTTCTAAATAAACCCCTATTTCAAAAGACCCTTTATTCCTCCTACAGTGAGGTTTACAGGGGTCTTTCAAAAATAGGGGTTTATTTCGAAATTCAGCCATGTGTAGATGCAGGTAAATACCAGAAGAGCGTCTTCCAAAAAAAACCCTGGAGGAAGAATGGCTATCCAATAAGTTTCTGGACTGCATTGGAGACAACTTTCTGTTTCAGAAGGTTGAAAAAGCTACCAGAGGAGAAGCTGTTCTGGATTTGGTTTTAACAAATAGGGAGGAACTAGTTGAGAACTTGAAAGTGGAAGACAGTATAGGGGACAGTGATCATGAAATAATAGAGTTCATGATCTTAAGGAAAGGTAGAAGGGAGACCAGCACAATTGAGGTAATGGATTTCATGAAGGCAGATTTTGATAAGCTCAGAGAACTTGTAGGTAAGGTCCCATGGGAAGCAAGACTGAAGGGAAAAACAACTGAGGAGAGTTGGAAGTATTTCAAAGGGACGTTGTTAAGGGCCCAAAAGCAAATAATTCCGCTGTGTAGGAAAGATAGAAAATATGGCAAAAGACCTTGGCTTAACAAGGAGATCTTGCATGATCTCAAAATAAAAAAGGAGTCATATAAAAAATGGGAACTAGGACAAATAACAAAGGATGAATATAGGCAAGCAACACGGGAATGCAGGGGTAAGATTAGAAAGGCAAAGGCACAAAATGAGATCAAACTAGCTACAGGCATAAAGGGAAACAAGAAGACCTTTTATAAATACATTAAAAGCAAGAGGAAGACCAAGGACAGGGTAGGCCCACTGGTTAGTGAGAAGGGAGAAGCAGTAACAGGAAACTTGGAAATGGCGGAGATGCTCAATGACTTCTTTGTTTCGGTCTTCACCGAGAAGTCTGGAGGTGTGCCTAACGTAGTGAATACAAGCAGAGAGAGGGTAAGTTTAGAAGATAGGATACACAAAGAACAAGTTAAAAATCACTTAGGAAAGTTAGATGTCAGCAAGTCACCAGGTCCTGATGAAATGCATCCCATGATACTCAAGGAGCTGATAGAGGAGGTATCTGAGCCTTTAGCTATGATCTCTGAAAAATCATGGCAGACAGGGGAGATTCCAGAAGACTGGAAAAGGGCAAATATTGTGCCCATCTATAAAAAGGGGAATAAGAACAACCCAGGAAACTACAGACCGGTCAGTTTAACGTCTGTCCCAGGGAAGATAATGGAGCAGGTAATTAAGGAAATCATATGCAAACACTTGGAAGGTAATAAAGTGATAGGAAATAGCCAGCATGGGTTTGTGAAGAACAAGTCATGCAAAACTAATCTGATAGCTTTCTTTGATAGGATAAGGGAGAAGCGGTGGATGTCATATACCTAGACTTTAGTAAGGCATTTGATACGGTCTCGCATGATATTCTTATTGATAAACTAGGCAAATATAACTTAGAAAGGGCCACGATAAGGTGGGTGCATAATTGGCTGGATAACCATAGTCAGAGAGTTGTTGTTAACGGTTCTAAATCCTGCTGGAAAGGGATAACAAGTGGAGTTCCGCAAGGGTCTGTTTTGGGACCCGTACTGTTCAATATCTTCATCAATGATGTAGATATTGGGATAGAGAGTACGCTTATTAAGTTTGAAGATGATACCAAACTGGGTGGGGTTGCAACTTCTTTGCAGGATAGGGACATAATTCAAAATGACCTTAGCAAGTTAGAGAAATGGTCAGAGGTAAACAGGATGAGGTTTAATAAAGAGAAATGCAAAGTGCTCCACTTAGGAAGGAACAATCAGTTCCATACATACAAGATAGGAAGCGACTGTCTAGGAAGGAGCATGGCGGAAAGGGATCTAGGGGTCATAGTGGACCACAAGTTGAATATGAGTCAACAGTGTGATGCTGTTGCAAAAAAAGCAAATATGATTCTAGGTTGTATCAACAGGTGTGTTGTAAGCAAAACTCGTGAAGTCATTCTGCCGCTCTACTCTGCACTAGTTAGGCCTCAGTTGGAGTACTGTGTCCAGTTCTGGGCACCACATTTCAAGAAAGATGTGGAGAAATTGGAAAGGGTACAGAGAAGAGCGACAAGAATGATTAAAGGTTTAGAGAACATGACCTATGAAGCCAGGCTTCATGAACTGGGCTTGTTTAGTTTGGAAAAAAGAAGATTAAGGGGGGACATGATAGCGGTTTTCAAATATCTAAAAGGGTGTCACAAGGAGGAAGGAGAAAATTTGTTCCTCTTGGTTTCTGAGGACAGGACAAGGAGTAATGGGCTTAAAGTGCAGCAGGGGAGGTTTAGATTGGACATTAGGAAAAAATTCCTAACTGTCAGGGTGGTAAAATATTGGAATAAATTGCCAAGGGAGGTGGTGGAATCTCCCTCTCTGGAGATATTTAAGAACAGGTTAGATAGACATCTGTCAGGGATGGTGTAGACGGAGCTTGGTCCTGCCTTGAGGGCGGGGGGCTGGACTCGATGGCCTCTTGAGGTCCCTTCCAGTCCTATTATTCTATGATTCTATGAGTGTAGACATAGCCTTAGAGTGCCAAAGATGGGGTAGAACAGTGGCTACATCTAGACTGCAGGCTTCTTGTTCAAGAATCTTTTATCCAAAGAGATCTTCTGCAAAAACTTCTTGCGCAAGAGTGTGTCCACACTGCAAAAGTGCTTTGAAAAAGCGATGTGCTTTTGCGAAAAAGTGTGTCCATACAGCATAGATGCTCTCTCAAAAGTACGCTTTGATTGCTATGCACAGAATGGTCACCAGGGCACCTGTGCTTTTTCCTCTTTCCTCTTTTTGTGCAAAAAACCCCCTCTTCCCTGTCCACACACACCTTTTTGCAAAAGAGCTCTTTCGCAAAAAGACATTTTTTCCTCGTAGAATGAGGAAAATCTATGCTGGAAAAACCCCTCTGTTCTTTTAATTTTTTTTTTTTTTTTTTTTTGTGCAAAAATGTGCTTGAGGTGTGGACACTCCACGAGTTTTTTCAGAAAAACAGCCCTTTTTCCCAAAAAACTCTGTAGTGTAGACATAGTCTAAGAGACATAGTCAATGAGCTAACTCTCTGCAACCTAAAAGACAATGGAGACTGGGCATCCAGGAAGAGAGTTAGAAAATAAGGCTGGAAAACAGGAGCTCTTTGATTCAAGGAATGAAATGACCAAAGACTTGGATGTGCCTATACTTGAGAGGGTTATTTGGCCCTACATTTGTATACTATATTATAAGTTCCTTGTGATAATGTGTTCCAGAAGTGCCTTTTATTTGTGAGGGGATTTCAGTTAATATTAATATGCTGAACTCCCATTTTATTTTGGCATACGGTCCTGGCCAGCTGTGCATATTATATTATTACTTTTAGAGATGGGTGGCATGAATTACCTACATCCTGTTTCAGTTTTTTCATTCCCCTTCTTGACAGGGAGGATCTTTACATACCTGTGACTTATGGCTACATATCACTTTCCTCACGTTAGGGGGAAGTCTGATGTTAGGCAATTGACATTAAATGGGGAGGAACGTGGGCTACAAAGGAAAGAGTTTGGAAGAGGCATCAAGAAGTCAGTTGTACAGATGGAGAAATGGCAGATCAAGTAACTCTGAAAACCATTGCTTTAATAAAGTGCCAGGCTACTTTAATAAGAACGGTGTCCTCTCGTGCTGTTACCTACCACTCAGTATATGCAACGTGCGAGAAGTACCATGTTTTCACCTGGACTAGGGTACTGGCCAGTCACAGCGACTTGGTTACTGAGTGACTTCTGAGGTCTTTAAGAATATTAAATACTTGGAAGTTCATCCTCTGGTAGGGAGCATTTAACTAGTGTTATGCTAGACTCATTATAATCTGGAAGTCTAGCCTCTAAGACATTTCATAGCCAGTGTTCTGATATTACACAATGATTTCCTATTTGGAATTATGGGGAGCCATCTCATTTTATACAATGGCAGAAAGATTTATATCTCATTCAATGTCTATGTCAAGAGTGACAAATGTACTGACTCTTTGAGCTTCATATAATAATTTTCAGAAGTTTGAGAGATGCAGGGCATAACTGCTCAGTCTCAGGGCTTCAGTACCAGAGGCCACCCACTGGATACTGCAGTCCTTAATATACAGGTTTTTCCCTTAAAGCAGGGCCAGTCTCCTCTGTTGGAGTCTTTAGTATTCTTCTCAGTGTCATTGTTGCTTGCAGTATGGGTGGGGGCAGGAGAAAGATGAAGCATGGGCCCACTGAATTAGGTTTTGTACCCTTAGTCCATGTGCTTTGAGAATACAAGACCAGACATATCTGGTGGGCATTGCTGAGTCCCCACACTTGGTCAAGCAATTCGTTTGGTGTGGCCACATGCAGGTTAATCATTGAATTGTAGCTGCCTTGTTGGACAATGGCTGTTGATGATTGTTTTGACACCTACTCGGGTGTTAGTTACTTTTCTTGCTGTTCTCTCTGGAGAGCTAATATCTGTTTTCTCAACTTATAGCCCGTTTTAACAACCATATAACACAATCTCATAACTTCATCTACACTAAACATAGATAGAACAACAGGTTTTATCACTTCATAACCTTTCCCCTGATACCTTACATGGCATGCTTTATATGCAAGATCACAGTTATATATAAATGAAGGCTATGTGTGTTTCAAGGTGCTCCCTGCAAGGTATAGAATGGCCCTGCTGACTAGAACATGGCATTAATCTGACTGAAGTCAGTGCTGAGAGAACAATATAATTAATAAAAAAAGAGAGAGATTACCACCAAACCTATACTACCAATCTAAAGTACTCCCACTCTGCTAACAAAGTATTCAGTCTTACTGGAAGAAAACGTTTCCTGTACATGACTACTAACAAGCTTTAACTGCAACGATCTCCCCCTTTTTTTCAGCTCACTTGATAAAGAACTTTCCCAATGCTATTAAACCACCATCAGGTTGGAAATCCTGGCAATATATATTGAGCGTGGAAGGTGAAATATCCTATCATGCCTCCCTTGCTGAAGTAGAAGCTACATCCTGTCTTTCCTCCACCCAAAATAGTATGATCACCACCTCAGCACAACTTTAAACCAGAGGCAATGAACAGCAACATGACTCCAATGCAGTGTTGGTGCTGTTCCTCCTGGGAGGAACACAATGCCTCTCAGAACTCACCCAGCAACATATGCAGATTACTACACCCCTTTCATCAACAGCAGGATCTGGCTTGTGTCATTTTCTCTATTCTAAAGATGGCTAGATCACCTATATACAAAGCAAAAAACCAAGGGTTAGAGGACTGCAACACATTCAAGGGTTGTGTCCCTGACCTTCTTGGCTAATAGCCATTGATAGATTTGCTGGACTTCCATGAACTTAATTCATTCTTTTTTGAACCCAGTGATACTTTTGACCTTTACAACATTCCTTGACAAGATCCACAGGTTAACTCTGCATTGTGTGAAGAATTTTCTTATGTTTGTTTTAAACCTGCTGCCTAATAATTCCATTGGGTGACCCATGATTCTTGTGTTATGGTAAGGGGTAAACAGCCTTTCCTTAGTAACTTTCGCCACACAATTTGCGATTTTATAGATCTCTATAATATCCCCTTTGTCATTTAGGGACCTAGTCTAGGGCCCAGGGGGAGCACAATGCGCCAGGATGCCCGGCGCAAGACGCCGGTGGGCAGGTGCAGCCATGCCATCCGGTTCCGAGCTACAAAAAGCCTGGAGCCGGAGCAACCGAGGAGAGGAAAGCCCTGGAGTAGGAAAGGCATCAAGGACACTCGCAGGAAAGGGCTAGCTTACTGTGCGCCCTGAGGGCATAACTGAGGTCCCAGAGGTGCCGGCGAGGATCAACACCCATACACAGGGTGGCGTCGACCCTCCAGCCCTGTTTACCAGCCAGGGAGAGTCTTGTGGCCCTGGCAGTGGATAGCAGAGTGGCTAGAGATACCACTGATGTGGCACGCGGAGCAGTTCTTCTGTCATCCTGGACAGTTCCTCTCTCGCTGCTAGGTGCCACTGATGCAGGACCCACAAACAACCTCATCATGGTCCAGATGCCGGCCAGCCAAGGATCCCGAGGGAACAATGCAAGTGCAAGTTCAACCCCAATAGCCGGAGGACTCTTCGACAGGACTCCCCCTTCACACCCTATCCAACCGTTCAGGGCACAGAGCCTTTCAACAGCGATCCACTGCAGAGAGGTAGTCACGCGGAGGTGGGAATTAACCCAGGGCAGGGCTGTTAAGCCCAGGTGGGGGATTGGTGCATTTCGGCATGCTACCCCACCAACCCCAACAGAAGGTTGTTTTCCCTGCTGTCTCTTTCCTGCCAGAGCTTTTCACTAATGTGTAGTTACACACTACAAAGTGGAAGCCAGTGTTCCCTGTAATCTGTGCACTCGTGTGGCTGTTCAAGAGAGATTCAAATGCCACTAAGCAGAGCTCCCACAGCTAGGTTTGTTGTTTTTACTACTGCACATTTGCACCTGCATTGGTGCATATATAAAATTGATTCCACACATGGATGGAAAAAAATCTGCACGTGGATGAAAAAGCTTACAGGGACCATTAGGGGATGCTGCCTGCTTTTCACTGTGTGTAACTATGTGTACACTACATGCCACTAAAAATGGTGTGCAGTGTAGACATAACCTACATGGGAGCTAAGCACTTCTGAAAACTTGCCACTTATTACCGATATTGAACTACTTATAAAATCTAGATCCGAATCTCCCTTTGCCTCAGTTTCCCAACTGTAAAGTGCCATCAACCATCCTTCCTTTTCTTCCTCCCTTTGTCTACTTCACTCAGAGTGTGTAGGCATTAGCTTTGATTATGTGGATGTGCAGCACTTAGCCCTAAGAAGCCCCCATCTAAATGAGGGTCTCTAAATGCTGTTGTAATACAACTCACAATAATAACAATCGAATAATACAAAAAACAAACAAACAAAAGGGAAACAATGGAAAAGAAATGGTCTGGTTATATTTTTGCCCTTTCTTTAGCCTGTTCTTTCTTTGTATATTTAGATGGTAAGATGATAGTCTCCTGGGGGCACAGGCATGAATGTAGTGCACTAGTACACCTTTGGATAATTTGTAAGTAACAATATGGATAAACAAATATTTCCACACCTTGTCTAAAGTTAACAACATCTGAGAGGGCAAAAACCTAGGATCTCCTGGGAATAGTAAAAGAAACACAGAACCAAAGCTCCAGGTTACAGATAAATGGAACATCCTCCATTGTATAGCTACATTCAGTCTGCGGTTTTGGAAGGTTGAAATGAATACTTATGACTTTTCAGCTTCAAACACCAAAGCTGCACCCACAGGCTCTAAAGATTAATTCACAGAACAATGCTGCAAAAGGATTTAGAACCAAATCACACACTATCGCTGGGAAAGCAAAAAATCATTACTACCTGTTGTTAGTGAGAATGGGACCAGCCAAACTGCTGGGCCCTGGAGTTTTTTCATTATGAAGCAATTCAAGGCTAGTCACAAACATATAGGTTACTCAGGGTACATGTACACAGTAGGGTTAAGGTCAAATTAAGCTATGCAACTTGTGTTATGTCAATTGCTTAGCTGAAATCACAATAACGTAACTTGGCTTTTGGTGTTGTCTACACGCTTCCTTCAACTTCCCTTACTCCTCATGAAGTGAGGGTTACCAGGAGTCAGAGTAAGAAGTCCTCCAGATCTCCATTATTTCGAAATAACGGCTTGCAGTGTAGTGGCTCTTTGTTATTTCATAATAAAGTCAGTTATTCCAAAATAATGCTGCTGTGTAGACATAGCATCACTGATTGACAGCATACAACTGTTTAGATATACCACAGAGGGACAAGGGTATTTTAGCAACCCTCAGATTTTAACTAGGAGTTATGTTAATCTTTCTCTATATTTTAGAAATGTGCATCTGTCTATCTATCCATCCATCAAGAACGCCTCCTAAATGGTAATACCACCAAATTTGGTATTCAGCTTCCTCCTATCATTACTTAAAGCATGGTCAGGGTTTGGTTGTGCCAGGACAATGAGATGTGCCTGGAGTATAATCCTTTCTCATAAAATGAAAAGGGAGGGGTCTGGTAGGAGGTAGTTATACTGTAGAAAGACCACAGGGGGGCAGCAAAGGGCCAGCGATGGGGACCAGGACAGCTATAACCCCTTTGGGCCAGCAGGGGCAGGGGTGGAGAAAGGGATAGCTATCTACTATATATTTCCGAGAGTTTATCTGTTTGTCTGTGTCTCTCTCCCTCTCCCAGCCAGGGGACATGTCTCCATTTCCCCAGCTGTACCTGCTACACCTGCAGTGGCCATGGACAGGTACTTCTCACCTAGCCCAAGCTGCTGTGGTGAGAAAGGGCTGAGATTGTCTTCTCTCCCCGGGGGCAGCCTGCATACTGAACCCCTCATCCAGCCCCACCCCAGAATAATGATTTAAATGAAGAAAAACAAAACTTGAGTTAAGGACCTGAGCAATACCAAGTAAATCTTCTAGTATTGAATAATACAAAGTAGCTTTTCCTACCAAAAATCAAAATAAAACCTAGATGGTACTCACTGCCATTAGCTCCAGCTGAAGTCAGCACGCTTAGCCCCTCACAGGATCAAGCCCTAAGGTAACTGTAAGATGCCAGTTTAAGATGTAATATGCCTTGAGCAAGGGGAACAGCTTGTGCTGCTACAGCAGCAATGCAACATAGGGTATATCTAGACTGCAGGCTTCTTTCGAAAGAAGCTTTTTTGGAAGAGATCTTCCTGAAAAACTTCTTCCAAAAGAGAGCAGTCACATTGCCAAAGCGCATCGAAACAGCCATCTGCTTTTTCGAAAGATAGCATCCACATTGAATGGACGCTATCTTGCATTTCAGCTGTGATTACTATGGACAAAGTGGCTAGCAGGGCACCTGTGCTTTTTTCTGGAGGCCTCTTCTTTTAAAAAACCTCCCTCTTCCGCATCCACACAAGCCGATTTCCGAAAGAGCTCTTTTGGAAAAGGCATTCTTCCTCATAGAATGAGGTTTACCAAAGTCGGAAAACCCCCTGCGTACTTTCGATTTTCTTTCAAAAGAACGCAATAGCAGTGTGGATGTAAGTGAAGTTTTTTTGGAAAAACTGCCATTTTTCTGAGAAAACTCTGCAGTGTAGATGTACCCATAGGCTCAAAGTCAGAAAGGAATCCCTACCTCCCCCTTTGTGCCACAGCAGAAGCACTTTGTGCCAGGCCTTCTCCTGGTGCAGCTTACTGCCTCCTAAGTGCTGACTGGGGCATCCAAGGTGGATCCAAGTCTAAAATCACTCCCTGACTCTGCTCACCCTCTTGCATCCTCATGTGGGAGGAGGAACAGGGACCCCAGACAGGTAGCCCATGTAAGGCATGAGGGGACACTCCCTGTAACCAGGAATAGCAGTAGGAGATGAATCCAGGTTCTCAGATCAGGGGGTCAAATGCAATGAATCTGCTGTTAGTTGGCTTGACAAAGCCCTGGCTGGGTTGATTTAACTGGGGTTGGTCCTGCTTTGGGCAGGGGGTTGGACTCAATGACCTCCTGAGGTCTCTTCCAGCCTTAGGATTCTATGAGTCTATGAATCTGTACTAACCCTTCCCTCCCTGTTTTATTTATCAGCTTTTCCCAGTTACTCCAATGAATGAGAATTACATACACAAGGCTGCCGCCCTCACTGGCAGCACAAACCAAGGCAGTGCAGAGGGGTTCAAGAAAAGGCAGTAAGCTGTTCCTCAGAGTGTAAGCAAACTCCTTGGGTTAGGGCAGTGGTTCTCAACTCGTTTCAGTCCACGGACCACCAGGCCAATCAAAAAAATTTTGTGGACCACCTCCAGCACATGTAGCACAGGATGAACGACATAGCAACTGCTCAGCACAACGGTGGCAGCTACACTGATGCTCAGAGCCTCAGATGGAAGTTACTGGCAACACAATGTGGTTGCGTCCTAGGTGACGCTATGGATGATGCACTGAGTGCTTGTGAACATGGCATAAAACAGCCTAACGACGGTGCCTGCTCATGCCGTGTGACTTTGGACAACGTTCCTGTGGACCACCGAAAAAGTCATCATGGACGACCAGTTGAGAACTACAGGTTTAGGGATGATGTCTGTATGCAGTATACATCCCAGCAAAAAAGGGCCCTGGTCCTGAGCTTGGTGCCTCTGTAAGCCACTGCACTACAAATTAGTTAACACTTAATCAGAGTCAGAATGAAAGGGCTCCTGGGACACTTACAAAGAAGTTGTGAACATTCCAGCCACTGAAAAGGGCTTTTCATACCTAATAGCAATACTCAGGCCTTTGCATGGCATAGGGCCCATGTACTGTAATATCATAAGAAGGGTTGCCAGATGGTTTCAACAAAAATACCGGACACACTTGACATTACATCACAATCTACATTACATCTTATTTAGAAAATACCGAACATTTATAGTTTCTCATTTATATTTTCTCAATTTGTTTCTCAAACAGAAAGCTCAAATACTGGCCTGTCCGGTGGCAACCCTAATAATCAGTGATCTCCACAAAAGCGTGTCTTAGGAATCTGAAGGTGGTTTTATGATGTTTGTGTATCTCTCACTTAGAGCAACAAAAATAGTGTCTGGGGTGGGAGTGAGGTTCTGGGGGCTGCCCCCAGTGGCCCATCTGCAGCCTGAAGTCTGGGGGGGATGAGGCTCCGGGGGCTACCCCCTCCTTCAGTGGGTCCCCCCACATTCTGCAGCACAAACCAAGGCAGTTTAGGGAGGGACCAGGCTCTGGGGGCTGCTCTCCCACTAGTTGCCCTCCCTCCAGTAGCTCCCTGGCCTGCAGCCTTTTGTGAAGGTGAGGCTTTGGTGCTTCTCCATCCTCCAAGGGATCCCCCCATGTCCTGCAGGCTGTTGGCGGGCAAGGGTCTGGGAGCTGCCCCCTCCTTCGGCATCCCCCCCCCCCACAGCCTGAAGGCTCTCCACAGGGGAGGAGGGAGGCTCCAGGTTTGGGGCAGAGGAGCTCCTTACCTGATCTGGAGGCAGGCAAGATGCCCCAACCCTGCTGACTACTCTCTTTGTACTGCAGCTGCCCCCAGTGGCCACTCTTAGAATCATGTCCCTCCTCTCTGTGCCCCTCCCCTTCATATCCCTTCACTTTCTGCCCCCTCCCTTTCCATATTATCAAAAATAATCCCATTCCCAGCACTTCCCGTTTTCCAGGCACAATCAAAGCCTGATCTAGGTTTAAGTTAGGGTAAGAGGAAGCTGCATCCTGAATTTGGTGGTCCTAACTCTTATGATTTAGGAGGAGTTCTTGAACAAATGGAGTCACAAATGCACAGACAGATGACTCACAGAGAGATGTACTCTAATAGATAGATAGATAAAAGCTCATGATTTTCAGATCAGTCTTAGAACTAATGACTTCCACATGGGGCTTAGTGAATAACGGATTTTTTTTGGTTCAGAAGGAGCTAAACAACAAAGAAACAAAACAAAAATCAGGTTTGATTCAAAGCAAAAACCTTTACGAACAGAAATGCAAGGAAACAAATGTTTTCAAGACCACCTGATGTTTTGAGTGGTCTTAAAACAATTACTTTGTACTTCTTGTTTCAGAATTAGCTTGGTAGGGTTTTTTGTGCCTGTTTTTGTGTGTGCATATTTTAAATATTAGATGAACGTTGATTTGAAACACCACTTTGAATTGAAAAATGAAATGAAATGCTTTGTCTCTCTTGAAAAAAAATCAATCAAAACCTTTTACTGCATTTGACCCAAATTTGGATAATACGTCTGGGACCCCCAGAAGTGATTTTTTTCAGAAAATAAAAGGACAGGGATTTACATTGCTGCCCTCTCTCAGGTTCCCAAGCCAGGCAGTACAGCTTTAACGTGTGCTCAGAGCTCCATAGGAGCCCTGCAGGTGGGGAGAATCCTTTACTAGGATGATGGACAGCCTACATACAGGAACTTGGAAGGATAGATAAAGGCTGTGCAGGGGATTCAGTGTTATGACATGTCCCCAGATATGCTGGCCATGCTGTTAGGACAGTGCCACTTAGTTTGAGGACTGTGATGGTTGGCACTGGAACCTCCACCCTTTTGCTATAGAATGTGGGCTGCAGGTGTCTTGCACTATCATAGCCACAGGCCCCAGGGACTCTGTGCTTCACATAACACCAACATACAACTGTATAAATTGTGGTTGTATTGAGGGTGTTGTTTGGGGAGGGGAGTTGTGATTTTTTAGCAGAGATAAAGATAACACAATTTCCTCCCCAATCTTCTTCTGAAATATTTACCACTTTACTCTAGGCATGGTAGTTAACCCATATGCTCAGGGGACAGGGGAAGCTGTACGCAGGTGCTGCCATTTGTTTTTTTAACTTCCCAGTGGCACTGGTGTGGTATTTTGTTCCTCATCAGACATACTGCTGGGTACTTACATCTAACTGCCTCTCCAGTGCTAGCAATTGCATTGAATGTAATGGCATGTGTACCTGTAGAGATAATGGGCATTTTGCAGGCAGGATGCATGTTGTGAGAGCAGAGGCTGAGTGATCATCTGGGGGCAGATACATTTCAAATTACTAGCTACAGCTCAGATTCTGCCAGCTAGGGAGCTTTGCTGTGTCACTTTTAACTCAGTAAAGCAGATGCAGTACCTTCAGCAAGGCTGGTCTCATCAACCAGCAGGGAAACACATGGCTCGGGGGAGCAAAGCCAAACCCCCAACTGTCTTCCAACACACACACATTTTTGCACGAGGTGTCCTTGACTCTGGAACTCAGTCCCCTGCTCTGGTTCCAAAGAGACTGGATTTTCTAAGCTTCAGGGCATGCTGCAAGGCACATCTGCTTTCCAAAGCTTTTCCTGAAGAGGAGGGGGGAGGGAGACAGGAGAGTTTGATGAAGGAGACTGTGAGCAGTTTGCACATTTGGAGGGATCCAGTACTAATAAATAACACTAATTAATTGCTTTGGGACCACTGTGATCCTTAGATTAAAGTTGCTGCTTCTAGCACTTGTGCTGCTATGCATATACTGCTGACACAGTTCAGCACAAGCAGCATATTTTCAGAACAGTGTTGGTGTGCATAAAGTAGATCTTCTAGTTATTTTAGAATGATCTCTGAAGCTTTCTCCATAAGGTCAAAGGGAAGAGTGACCTTTGCAAGCCAGCATTAGGGGAGGGTGTATAATTAATAGTACATTCCCACAGTTGGCTTGTATGTGCTCTGTTTTTGAGAGAAGGGAGGTTAGTCACCTTGTGCAGTATCTGGTGTTCTTTGAAGTGGGGGTCACTGTGGGCGCTCCACTGTAGGTGTCTTGGTGTGCCTACTATTCTGTGTGCATATTGGTGAGAGAACAAGTGCTTGGATGCACCCAAAGAACAGCCTTCCACAAGAATTCGTTTTATTGACAATGTTATTCAACTTCTATTGGAATGACCTACCATATCTGGGGTCTCACAAGTTTGTTTATGCAGCCAACATGTAAGTCAGCACTCAGTCTCATTCCTTTGTCAGACTTAAGAGTGTTTTGAATGCAGATATGGTAGCTATGGATGATTATTGTTGTTAGTGGCATCTGACACCAAGTGGAAGAAAGACTTTGTCAAGTGTCTTCCACAAGTGGGCAGAGAGCTGAATATAGTTTGCAAAGATCAGCAAATAAAACATGATTCACATCTAGTCTAGTTATGTTGGATAAAACTCTCATATATTGTGACCATACTATAAAGACTAAAAATTCAGAGAGCTTGTAGATAAAGTTCCATGAAAAGCAAGACTAAGAGGAAAAACAACTGAAGATAGTTGGCAGTTTTTCAAAGGGATATCATTAAGGGCCCAAAAGCAAACTATTCCACTGCATAGAAAAGATAGCAAGTATGACAAGAGTCCA
Source organism: Pelodiscus sinensis (assembly GCF_052426305.1). NCBI lineage: Eukaryota > Metazoa > Chordata > Testudines > Trionychidae > Pelodiscus > Pelodiscus sinensis. The sequence goes on along the minus strand of NC_143053.1, from coordinate 230,851,478 downwards.
CCTTGGATCAACCAGGAGATCTTATATCATATAAAAATGAAAAAGGAGTTGTATAAAAAGTGGAAACTAGGACAAATTACAAAGGATGAATATAAGCAAACAACACAAGTATGCATGGGCAAGCTTAGAATGGCCAAGGCATAAAATGAGCTAAATCTAGTTAGAGGCATAAAGGGTAAGAAGAAGATGTTCTACAAGTATATTAGGAGCAAGAGAAAACCAAGGACAGGGTAGGCCCATTGCTCAGTGAAGAAGGAGAAACTTGGAAATGGCAGAGGTGCTTAATGACTTTTTTGTTTCAGTTTTTGTCAAGAAAATGGATGGTGACAGGATGCCTAGCATAGTGAATGCTAGTGGAAATCGGGTACGTTTAAAAATCAAAATAAAAGAACACGCTAAAAACTACTCAGAAAAGTTAGATGTCTGCAAGTCACCAGGGCCTGGTGAAATGCATCCTAGAATATGTAAGGAGCTGATAGAGGAGGTACCTGAGCCTTTAGCTATCATCTTTGAAAAATCATGGAAGCTGGAAGAGATCCAGAAGACTGGAAAAGGGCAAATATAGTGCCCATCTATAAAAAGGGAAATAAGAACAACCCAGGAAACTACAGACCGGTCAGTTTAACTTCTGTTCCACGGAAGGTAATGGAGCAAGTAATTAAGGAATTCATCTGGCAAACATCTGGAAGAAAATAAGGTGATAAGGAACAGCCAGCATGGATTTGTAAAGAAGAAATCATGTACATTTGTAAAGAAGAAATCTGATAACTTTCTTTGATAGGGTATCAAGCCTTGTGGATATGGGAGAAGTGGTGGGCGTGGTATACCTACACTTTAGTAAGGTGTTTGACATGGTCTTTCGTGACCTTATCAATAAACTAGGGAAATGCAACCTAGATGGGGCTGCTATAAAAGTGCATAGCAAGTGGGATTCTGCAGGGGTGTTTTGGGACTGATTCAGCTTATCTTCATCAATGATTTAGACGATGGCATAGACAGTACGATTATTAAGTTTGCAGATGATGCCAAGTTGAGAGGGGTTGCAAGTGCTTTGGAGGACAGGGTCAAAATTCTAAATGATCTGGACAAACTAGAGAAATGGTCTGAGGTAAACAGGATGAAGTTTAATAAGGACAAATGCAAAGTATTTCACTTAGGATGGAACAATGAGTTTCACACATACAGAATGGGAAGTGATTGTCTAGGAATGATTGTCTAGAAAGGGATTTAGGGGTTATAGTGGACGAAAAGTTAAAGATGAATCAACAGTGTGACACTGTTGCAAAAAAAAGCAAATGTGATTCTGGGATGCATTAACAGAAGTGTTGTGAGCAAGACACAAGAAGTCATTCTTCCGCTCTACTCTGCACTGATTAGACCTCAGTTGGGGTATTGTGTCCAGTTCTCGGTACCACATTTCAAGAAAGATGTGAAGAAATTGGAGAAGGTCCAGAGAAGAGGAACAAAAATGATTAAATATCTAGAAAACATGAGCTATATGGGAAGACTGAAATAATTGGGCTTGTTTAGTTTAGAAAAGAGAAAACTGAGAGAGGACACGATGGTAGTTTCCAAATATCTAAAAGGATGTTACAAGGAGGAGGGAGAAAAATTGTTTTCCTTGGCCTCTGATGATAGGACAAAAAGCAATGGGCTTAAACTGCAGCTAGAGAGGTTTAGGGTAGATATTAGGAAAAAAATCCTAACTGTCAGAATGGTTAAACACTGGTGTAAATTGCCTAGGGCGGTTGTGGAATCTCCATCACTGGAGATATTTAAGAGCAGGTTAGACAGACACCTGTCAGGAATGATCTAGACAGTGCTTGGTCCTGCCATGAGGGTCCTGGACTCGATGACCTCTTGAGGTCCCTTCTAGTTCTATGATTCTATGATACTAAGACAGGGACTAAAATCAAAACATGAAACAACTTGCTTAGAAATGACATGGGGAACCATCACTCAAACGTTACATACGTAGGCCTGGGTGCTGTGTTATTAAGTGGCAAAGTACTGTGCTCCAGCATGGGGTTGTTTGTCTCTCACAAGGATGGTTGATGCACAACTTAATTCTGCCAAACATATTATTTCAGGCTCACATAAATCTACTCCCTTACCATGGTTTCCAGTTCTCTGCAATATTGCTTCCCACAGAGTTCACAGAGAGGAAAGTGTATCAAAACTTGTGACAAAATCGAGTGATTTGCCACATCTGCTGTCATCTGTCCTCACGGTGTCCATTGTGGATAGGTTTACCAGGTTTACAGTAGAGGACATGTTGTAAACTTCATGGTCTGCAGATAAAGTGACAACTAATTATCTTGTCTCGGATCCCATTCAACATCAACCAGTTTGATTTATGGAGCTTTCTCAACTGGTTTCATACCAGACATACTGCTGCAGAAGTTTGGTGGCATTTTACAAACAGTTCACTATGTCACTCTGGGCAGCCACAAACCATAACACAAATTGTTGAGAACTGCAACATCAGTCACTTTCTTGGAGGCCTTTGTGCCTTGAACGTTGTTGGTAAGAACTCTGTGGCTTGGCTTGACCAGATTGCAGATGCCAAATAAATTACCACAGCATCTGAGCACTTCACAAACTTTAATGACATTATCTTCACAATACTCATATGAAGTAGGATAATATTTTACAGATAAGGAACTGTTCGATAGGGAGCCTGTGACTGAGTCAAGAATAGAACCAAGCTCTTTTGATTTCTGACCTAGTGCATTAACCACCTTCTTCTGTACTACTTAGGATTATTTAGAGCAGTATCAGTCTATTTACTTTAACACATCAGATTGTGGGAGATTGTCTTAAAATATTCCAAATAAAATCTGAGCCAAAAACTTGAGCCAATCCAGATGCAGCTAATGAAGAAAGGTAATCTCTCTCTCTCTCTCTCCCATGCACACACCCACATGCATACGGAGTAAATGCTCTGAGGTGTACAAAACTGGCCTAAACAGAAAAAATATATCTCTGAATAGGTTCCCCCACTTCTGAACCAATAAAGCTCTACAGCTCAGATAACCTCACACAGAATCTTGGGCTGGAGCATAAAGATAATTGGTCTGGTTTCTAAAGCTTTAGGAACAGACGGATGGTGAGTCTGGACACTGAGGGCACATCTACACAGCAGGGCAAAAGTCAAATTAAGATAAGCAACTTCAGCTACATCAATTGCGTAACTGAAGTCAAAATAGCTTAATTTGGCTTTTGGCACTGTCTATATCAGTGGTGCACAACCTGTGTCTTCTGGGGAGTCGCAGAGCTTAGATCTGGCTGACTGGGGACTGGGCCCAGCTGTTAGCGGCCATGCGGCATGGTGCTTAGATCTGGCTGGTCAGGGACTGGGTGTGTCACCCCGGTGCTTAGATCTGGCCAGCTGGTGACTAGGCCCGGCAATTGGCAGCCCCTACGGTGTGGCACCTAGATCTGGCCAGCTGGGAGTTAGGCCCGGCAGTTGGTGGCCCCCGTGGCGTGGGGGTTGCAGATCAAAAAAGGTTGCGCACCACTGGTCTACACCACAGGAAGTTGAAGGAAGAACACTTTTCTTTCAACTTCCCTTACTCCTTGTGAAATGAGAGTTACCATGAGTCAGAATAAGAAGTCCTCCAGCTTGACATTATTTCAAAATAATGGCTTGCTGTGTAGACTCACATATTGTTATTTCAAAATAACATCAGTTTTCTGAAATAACGCTGCTGTGTAGACATACCCTGAGGGATTAGTATCCAGATTCAGGAAAGCACTTAGACATTTGCTTAATTTCTGTTGACTTTAGTGAAGCTTAAGAACATGCTTAAACATCCTTTCTGAATACATTCCTGAATCAGGGCTTAGATTATTAATGTTTTCTTTGCATTACATTATTTATTAATATTCTCTACCACTGGGTGTAATAAGATAACAGCCATGCACAACAGCATTCATCCAATTACCTGGAGCAAGTAATTTTTTCTGACAGTTGAGCTTCTTTATATTGACATGTTTGGATTAGAATGAAAACATCATGTTTGGAAGTCGTAACTATTATCATTATGGTGACGAATGAGTAAGCAGATTTTGTGCATTGGTTGCTCAATTTTTGTGACAATTTTATAACCCTGTAATTGATACACAAAATGTGACTGTAGTTTATAATCATGATTCCTCTCTAGCCAACGCAGTAAAGGAAATTATCACCATAGGAACAGGATAACATTCTACTTGTCCAAACCAGGGTGCTGACAGCAAAGCAAGAAAAAGGGGGTCGTTTTTATGATTCACTATGTCTTTTCCATTCCTACTTCCAACAGGAGGAATGTGTCCTCAAAACAACCTCATTTTAATATGAGTTTTAAAATGGTTTAAATGACTAAGTAGGAAAAAGATCATTAGAGCAAAGTAAGACACAGAAACCAATGATGCACAAAGGAAGCTGAAATGAAAAATATCATTTACTTTTCAATATTCGGTGATACAGATTCCAAATAACACACCTTTGCTGCTGCTGTGTTTCCCAAGACATATGAAAACACTGTCCCACTGGCCTAGACATTTCAGTTACAATGGTGGCTTCCTAAGAACCTAGAACTATCTTGTGTAATGCTGCTATAATGAACTGTATCCAAAATAATATAATTCTTTATTTCTTTAGTGATCAATTGCCAGTGTTCCCTCTAATTTTTCCCAGGCATGTGCAGAATTTTTTTATGTGCACCAATATGGAAGTGATGTGTGGCGGGGTGGGAGGTGAGGGGGTTGGAGTGTGGGAGGGGGCTAGGGCAGAGGGATGGAGTGTAGGGGCAAAGAACTCCAGCTGGAGGTGCAGGCTCTGGGGTGGGGCCATGGATGTGGGGTTTGGGGTGCAGGCTGTCCCAGGGCTGTGACAGAGAGGGTTCACCCTGACCTATCTCTCCTTAGCAGTATCTGGGCTACGAGTGAGGAGCACCTCTCTCCAGTCTCAGCAGCTCCGGGGCTGAGGGAAGAGCATCCCTCCTTGTCTCTCCCCACCATGGCAGCTCAAGGGCTGCGGCAGGTCCAGGACTGGGACTGTGGGAGAGGTGCCTCTCCCTGGCCATTGCAGTTCTGAGGCTGGTGGAGAGTGTATCTCCTTGCAGGAGAAGGTCTGGGGCTGAGCCTGGGCAGGGGAAGAAGTGCTTCTTCCCATCATGGCAGGATTGAGGCTGAGGTCAGACCAGAGAGATGCCTGGCCCTGCTGCAGCAGGTCTGGGGGTTGTCACAGCCCTGAGCACCTGCACAGCCCTTGATAGGCTGCTGTCCACACAGCTTAGAGGGAATATAGGGATGGACTGCAGCAGGCACAAAGACATAGCAGATATTACAGTGTCCTGGACATAGGACTTTGTTCCTACAATGTGCTGAGTGCCTTCTGCAAGGTTCTGAACACCTATGACTTTTAGACACAATTTCAGGACTTGGCTCTTGGCTCTACTAGAAAGTGAATCTATTTTAATTATACTGGTGTACGTAAAGCAGTATAGGTCTCCTAGGATGGAATTGTGGGGCACTTAAGTACATCTCAAGCTCCTCAGAAAACAAGAATCAATCTGCATTTCTACATCAGAATGGTAACAAGAGGAATATTTCATTTATATGTTAATGGACCCAAAAGTGTAAGTCCAATGGGTAGGTGGCATTGGTAGAACATTTTGATGTTGCCTGATTATTTATAACTAGTATTCCCAGTGTATCTTTTTGAACTTCTCAGTCCAGAGATGGTTTTGCCTAAACTTTGCTTTGTAGAACCAGCATTAACCATGGCATTCCACATTTTCACAGAGCTGAAAGATCCATTTGTTCTGGTGAATATTTTAAAGTACTCAAAGAATGTAAAACATTTTTTTAAATAACCTTTATGACTACGTCTACACTACATGGTTTTTGCGCAAATACCCGGGGAGCGTCCATACCTCAAATGAGCTCTTGCACAATTAAATGGGCAGTTAAACGGCAGAACAGAGGGCTTTTGCCGCCATAGGTAAACCTCCTTTTCTGAGGCATAACTGCTTTTAGCACTACAGCTATTGTGCAAAAAGGCCAGTGTGGATGCAAGAAGCCCCTATGGAACCTCTTATTGCGCAAGAAACCCTTATGAAAAAGAGCACAGGTACTCTGATGGCCATTTTGTGAATGGTAATCAGTGCTTTCTTGTGCTAGAGCATCCAGCAGTGTGGACACTCTCTTGTGCAAAAGCACATAGCTTTTGCAATGTGCTTTGAGGTGTGGTCGTGCTCTTGCGCAAAAACTCTAGCGCAAAAGGCTTCTTATGCAAGAAGCCTGTAGTGTAGACTTATCCTCTGAGGATAGAGGACAGCAAGAAGGGAAGTAACACCAGAATTGCGAGAGGAAGTCAGCATGCCAGCAGATCACACAGATGCCAAAACTGCGTCTTATGGAGCTAGATGATGCAAGGATTATTTTCCCAGAGACTGAACTTGAGTCTTTTTGGTGAAAGGCTAACTAATCAAACCTCAAAGCCCTATCGAACTGGTTTCAAAAGAAGCAAATATGACCTTATGCTAAAGATATATGAACATTCTGAGGTTAATGGGCTTCACAGAGGTATTATCAGACAAGTGCAATTGTGCTTTGGCTCTACTACTCACTACTATACAAATGGAAAAATCACGGGTGAAACTTAGAGAACAGTTCTTCCAGACTGATGCTTTGCTCATTGCTCAGTCAATGATGGCTTAAACAACTGGACACAGAACTATTCTAGCCTGGAAATCTGAAGTCTGGCAAAGAAGTTTCAAAGGGGCAACAACTATACAAAGGAAGAGTCTATGGATGGCTAGTGGGTCTTGAACAAAGTAAAAGAGGAACAAGAAATTGATGCAGCAACTGTACAACCTGCAAAATGAGGAGCCAGGGAGGAGACATTTCATCTTGGAATTTGCCCTTTGTTTGGACACAGCTTGGATAGAGACACATAGAGCAAAATTAGAAAAGGAAGAAGAAAGTGAATAAGAAACAAGTCTCTCAGAAAGGCATTTGAACAATAATGAGCTCAGAGTTATGAGGTCCTTGACTTGTGCCCCCACTTTAAGAAATAATGGGTTCCCTAGAAGGAGAATAAAGGCATTTTAAGCTATTAAAGGCAGAGATTTCTTTTTCAGTTCTCTAATGACAGCAAATATGTGTCTGGCAGATAGCTCTCAGTGTAACCCTGAAACCAGAGATACAAAAGTCAGCCTGACCCATCTTCTGGAAGTGCTGTAATGGGAATGATAGTGAAGCAGTCAGGAGAGATAAAAGGGAAATTATGGCAGAGAGGGAAGCAGTGTAAGTAAAAAGGAAACCAGGTGGTGAATAACCCAAATCTTAACCCTAAAGCCTCCTATCAGGGAGGCCTACAAGTCTCTTCCTTCATTGCCTGTGGGTATCTGAGCACAAGCAGGGCAGCAGATCTCACACTGAATATAGCACTGCCTGACATTGGTAGCAGAGCAGGGCAGGGGCTTGCATGGCACCCATGTGTTTGGCACCCCCCACCCTGGTTACCAGGAGAGAGCAACTTTTCCCTTGACACAGGAGTGAGCGAGTGGGTGGGAAGGAGGAAGGATGGGGTCCAAACATGGCAGCAGGGCAGGGGCTCGAGCCATGCTTCATTGGAGATGAGCAAACATGTTTACCGTTGAGGCATCAGCTAATCGCTTCCCCTGCTTCATCCAGGTTGCCATGGGAGATATCAGTCTTGTCCAAATCACACGAGTGATAGGGAGTGGATGCTGACTGAATGTGTCTAGAAACATGGACCTTATGCTGCAATGCTTTGCTGCAATGTCACCAGAACACATATTGCTGGCTTGGCATGGGAAGATATCCTATTGTGGAGGATGGAATAAGGCAGCCTCCCCAGAATCCTTGTGAGAAGGATGAAAGAGTTCCTGTCTGAGAGCTTTATGGAGCTGCGCAAGGAGAATTCCTGATCCATCTCCAGACACATTAACAAGCAGCTTCAGGGGCCCCAACTCCCCCTGCAGGCACAATAGCCATCACAGAGCATGCTGCTGTATAGCAGCTGCCAGAGCTAGAACCGGGGTGATGGTGAGATTGCCCCAGTAGGGTCAGCCTCACTGTGGTCCTCGCTCCAGCTGCAGCACCAGCCGCCCCACTCACTATGCTGCTTCATGGGGAAGTGGGCAAGAAGGGAATTACCTTATGGGGAACCCCAGCGGGTGGGGCTAATCAAAAGCAGGAGGCATGGCCTGGCAATGTGCCGAGGCCCGGCATGCAGTGGTTCATGGCCCACTGCTGGTCTGTGGACTGGTGGTTAGGAACCACTGACTTAGGTTGTCCCGCTCACCATTATTGTTCCTCCTCCAACATCACACTGCCCTTCACACAGCTGCCAAAGGCTGCCTGGGTGTCCTGGGGGCGGGGGGAGGGGAGGGGAACTATGGACTGGTTAGGGAAGCTGGTCGAGTCCCTTCCTCCACTCAGGATCACATGCAACTGCTTGAAGTAGCGGCATGTTTGTGGTGATGTTCCAAACCATCTATTTGCCTCCTTTGTCTTTTGATAGGACTGCCTCAGCTCCTTTTTTTTCACACGACACTGCTGAGTGTCCCTGGCATACCGTTTCTCCTCCATACCCCTAGTGCTCTTGGCATAGATATCTGCATTTCTTTTTGCTGGTTTGTAGTTTTGCAAGAACAGATTCCTTTCCCCACACACAGAAATGAGGTCCAGGACCTCCTGCACACTCTCCACTGGTGTTCATCTGTGACCCTGGGAGCTCACAGAACTGGAATGCATGGAACTCATGCCCAGGTGTGCTGCTCAGGGATGCTGCCTGCTCTGAAGTCTGCTTGCAATGCTGGCCATACAGGAAATGACAGATTTTCCTAGGGCTTTTCCTGCTCGTCTGGAGAGCAGTTGAAAGTTGTGGCCAAACCAGGCATCCTGGGACACCCCCCAGAGGCCAAGAATGTCAACTTTCACAGCAGTGCATCCGCGTGACCAGAAAGTTGACCATGTAATATCAAATTCAGCAGTTACTCTTCGTGAAAGTGGGAGTACAGAAATTTGACTTTAACGGCCCTGTAAGTCGATGGGACAGGCTTGTAGTGTGGACTCATTGTTTACAAAATTGACCTAATGTGGGTCATGGAACCCTGGTTGAAAACGGCTGTTTTATTGGACCAGTTTCTGTTGGTGCAATAAAAGATATTATCTCACCCACATTGTTTCTCTAATATTCTGGGACCAACAGGGCTACAGCACTGCAAAAAGGAATTAAAACCAATCACAAAACAATGCCTATTGTCACATATATTCTACCTTAGTCGGGCACCTTTTTTTGTGAATGACATATGAAGGCAAACATCTGCAGAAATAAGATCTCAAATTCTTGATTTCCATGTAAGAGCAAGGGTATTTTTCTAAGCTTCTCTGAGAAGATATAAATAGCCTGCCCAATTTTAATCTTTTTTGTAACTGTACTTATTCTTTTAATCCTGCATTTGAATTTTCTGAATTATGAATAGGCCTTGTTCAAACTGAGAACATTCAACTTGATTCTGCTGGAGACTAGGAATGTCTTTGCAACTGAAAAAGCAGCTCGTTAATGTAGAAGTATTAATTTAGATGTTAATATAGAAGTGTTCTTCCCAGCAGGAGGGGAAGAGATTACAAAGATATGCACAGCCAATGAGTTTTAATAAACCTAACTTCGTTAAAGAGAAAATGCCATTAACCAGTCCAGAAGTATTCTATGCTATGGGACATTCACTAAAGCTGTGTCTAGACTGCAGGGTTTTTTCAAAAAAAGTAGCCTTTTTTCGAAAAAACTTCACTTGCATCTAGACTACAGCCGCGTTCTTTCGAAATTAAATCGAAAGAACGCGGCTTTTCTTTCGATGGCGGTACTCCTCATTTCACAAGGAAGAATGCCTTTTTTCGAAAGTGCTCTTTTGAAAAAAGGCATTCTTGAATGCAAACGGCTTTTTCGAAAGAGAGAATCCAGACTGCCTGGGTGCTCTCTTTCGAAAAAGCGGCTCACTTTTTCGAAAGAAGAGGTTTCAGTCTAGATGCTCTCTTTCGAAAGAGGCTTTTTCAAAAGATTCTTTCGAAAGAGGCTTGTAGTCTAGAAGTACCCTAAATGTAGTGGAACCATGTATCCTCATGCCCTCTAGAAAAAATGAAAAGGACTTTTCTCTATAAACTGCTTCAGAGACAGGATATGAAGAGGCACCTTTTCCAAGAGAAATGTCTCTGTGTTAGGACAGAAGATGCTTGCTGTTTTGGTGTAAGAAAAGCAATGTGCACTGAAATGTGCTAAGTTCATGGAATAGCTCTGCTAGACCTATTAAGTTTTTTATAAGTTGCAGGCACTTTATTTCAAGCAAATTTTTTTTACTGTGAAGTAAATATGTGGTTAGTCTTAACTAATTTGAGGGGATTCTGATTGTTATACTTGCTGATATCTTCAAGAACATTGTCCCCTTACTCTGTGATGTTAAGCAGCTCTTTATATGGGACAACCTGCAAACTGTTATGAACTAATGAAGGCTAAAAATTGTTATTCATCAGCACTGCCAAAAAGAACCCTCCATGGACCCAGAAAAGGTGACATTCCCTAAAAACATGCATAGCTGTGGCTTCATGCGGCAAGCCAACCAGGGATTTGCTAAATGAGCTGTTTTGTATTAACAGCTTGAATTTAGATTATCTAGGTGGTATGAAGACTTTACATCAATATACGAGCCATACGGTTTTACTTACAAAAGGAAACATATACTGGACTTGCACTCAGCTATGTAATTCACTTAAAAGTAGCATTTTAGGAGAATTACTTTACATTTCAGAATAAATGTTAATTACATGCATAAGGAAATGCCACAAGGACTAATAACACTCTAACTGATGTGAACCTTATTATAAGGAGATTTGAAGTAGAATTTATTTACTCCACGTGCTGCATTCAGTAGCTTGTCCTACTAATGGTGTTTGTCTTATCAAGAAAGATAACCTCATGGATTTGGAATGTTTTATTACCTACATGAATTTCATCTATTAGTGTCATGTTTCTGTTAGTTTTAGCTCTGCTAACATACTTAAGATATTCCTGTAAAGAACAGAATGGGTAGTTTATCAATTACAATGCGTAGAAAGAAAAATTACCCCCCAAATGGCAGGCTGTTAACATCTTTATCGTTTGAAGAAAGCCTCCATTATAGATGATTTATATAAGGAGAATTGCCTCAGGAAGCAGAGAAACAGCTGAGGGATGCTTAGAAAAGGGGAATGGAGAATCAGTGGAGAAACTGATGAAAAAAATCTTTAAACATCAGAGCATGTATCCTTGCCAAAAACAGGGTAGGAGAAGAAAAATAAATAATCAGTGCTTTATATTATGTAATACTCTATAGTCTATATTTGAGTTGGCAGTGGGTCTATAGTTGTTATGTAACTGTTTATCTACACAACAGGTGGAATCTGACCATCAGCGTCACATACTACCCAACACAGATCCATGGCATCCACCCTTGGGTGAGAGAGATTGGTCTTGATGTCTATATCAGAGGTAGAGAACCTTTTTTGGGTTGGAGGCCGCTGACCCATAAAAAAAAATCAGTCGGGGGCTGCACACAAGTGGGGAAAAAAAATGGAGAAGGAGAAAGATACTCCACACATTCCCATCGCACACCAGAGCCTAAGGGAGTCCAGGCTAGTGGATTTTGTATGCTTCAGTCCTACAGGGAGGCAATGGGCGGCTGAAGCATCACTGGAAGCTCCCCAGTGCTGGTGGGGGTGGGGAGTCCTGAAGCTCTGAGCTTTCGGGGCCAGATCCAGGCAAGCCAGGGACCACATCCAGCCCCCGGGCCTTAGGTTCCCAACCCCTGGTCTATACAATCCTGAACTTTTCTGCTGAGCCTATGAAAAATAATCACATTTCCACTCAGAACCAGGCTGGGACCATCAACTCAGTAGACACAAGTCAGCAAAAGGAAAAGAGGATAGTTTTCATACCCAGGACTCAGAATTGAGTGGGTTTGTATCCCATGACCAGTCCTCTAAGTAATCCAATCCTCTATGCATAGTGTTCAGTGAATCTTATTATGGGGAGATTTTCATTAACATAAAATTCTTCTTCTAATTTCAGATGCCTTTTTGTATCCTGAGAGACATGAAGCTGAGAAACAAAAGCAAGCATCTAGATTTAATTTCCTAAGTCCCCCAAAATTTACTGGGTATCTCGATTTGCTCAGACATGTCTTTAGCTCCATCTTCACAGATCCAAGCTTTTCCAGGACCAGAGAATGTTCCACGTGGCAGTTGCAGTGCAGGTGGATTGTGTTAAGTGCCTATCATCCCTGAACAGAAAGGAGGGTGCAAGTAAAAAACAAGTCCATCTGTGAGTCAAATTATAGAGGAGATTAAGTGCCCCCGTGGACATTGTTATGTGGGTAAAGATACAAAGCTTTTCAGAGAGTGCTTTTCACCAAAACACTCTGCATGGGGGGCTTGGATTGCTTAGAGGACTGGTCATGAGATACAAACCCATTCAGCTCTAGGTCATGGGTATGAAAACTATTCTCTTTTTCTTTTTCTCATGTGGGTAGACTGAATTGATGGTCCCAGCCTGGTTCCAAATGGACGTGTGCTCAGATTACAATGGTTATTGTTTGGTAGGCTCAGCAGAAAAACTCAGGACCAGCCTACCCTTTTGCCCGAGGATGGATGCCATTATCTGTGTTGGGAAATGTGTGATGTTCATGCTCAGACTCTGCCTGTTGTGTAGATAAACAGAAAAACATCAGTCTCCTTGTCTGTCCGTTCATCTCCTTTCAGAGAACACTCCTTTCACTTCAAGCCCATTGTCAACTCAAATGCACAGTATTAAAGTAATGCATATGCAAGAGCTGTAGCTCATGTTACATTTGTGTATATCTTTGGTTTTATTCATTTTAAAAGAGGCAAATAAAATCCCAGGATGGTGCTTTGAAGACTCTTGTAAATACCCACGGGTATGTCTACACTACCCCGCTAGTTCGAACTAGCGGGGTAATGTAGGCATACCGCACTTGCAAATGAAGCCCGGGGTTCCACGAGGTGTACCGGTAGTTCGGAATAGGAATCCTAGTCCGAACTACCTAGTTAGAGCCCCGTGTAGCTGCGCTGCACGGGGTTCGAACCAGCGGGGTTTTAAAAATGGCGGCTCCCCGCTTATGCAAATGAAGCCCGGGAAATTCAAATCCCGGGCTTCATTTGCAAGTGCGGTATGCCTACATTACCCTCCTAGTTCGAACTAGGAGGGTAGTGTAGACATACCCCACCTGGCTTCATTAATATGCATATAGAATAAGTATGGAAGTGGTTCAGGACTGACTTCCACCTCAGGAAGATTACTAATCTCTGTCCTGAATCTGCACTATTCATCTGTCTTAACCTTTGGACTCTTGTCATCTCCCCAAATATGCAAATACAACATGAGCTGGGTTATTCGTTTGCCATCTTTCCTCTATTGCTGTTCATCATTGCTCCTCACACCTCTTCTTCCTATGTGTAACCCTTCTGCCAAGTAGTGCCAGCAGCAGACAGGGATGGGTTCAATAACTAGGAGTTCTTCTACATCCATCCATCACTGAACTGGATCGAGCTCCCACCCAGTAACCTGGGAATTTCACACAACACCCCTGGGCACCTCTGGAAAGCAATGCTCCCCACTTGCAACTTAAAGTCTGAGTGTAGAAAAAAAAACTTTTAATAAAAGGGGAGAGAAGTTATGTGGCATTAATTGGAGAAACCACCAAAGACAGGGTTCATAACCAAAACCACGAGTAAACCTCCCAGCTCAAGTAGGTTGGGCAATGTCCTTTTCTCCTCCAGCTCTCAAGTGCAGCAATGTAAATGTTCCCTTTACATGCCCAACCCTTCTCTGAATCCCACTTATAGTTGCTGCCCGGGGTCAGGGCAGACCAGAGTTCAGAGGTGATCTGTAGAGTTCACCTCCCATCCTGAGTGTGGGAGGCATCTCACCCATTCTGCTGGTCACTTGCCATCTGCCTGTTTGCTGCTTTCTGGTGCTGCTCTGCTGGCCATTCATCACCCCTCTCTGCCACCGCTCGGTTAGCTGCTCCTCACACCTCTCCATCAGTCACCCCTCTCTGCCACCGCTCGGTTGGCTGCTCCTCACACCTCTCCATCAGTCACTCCTCTCTGCCGCCACTCTGCTGGCTGCTCCTCACGCCTCCCCATCGGTCACCCCTCTCTGCCACCGCTCAGTTGGCTGCTCCTCACACTTCTCCATCAGTCGCCCCTCTCTACCGCCACTCTGCTGGCTACTCCTCACACCTCCCCATCGGTCACCCCTCTCTGCCACCGCTCGGTTGGCTGCTCCTCACGCCTCTCCATCAGTCACCTCTCTCGCCACCGCTCTGCTGGCTGCTCCTCACGCCTCCCCATCGGTCACCCCTCTCTGCCACCGCTCTGCTGGCTGCTCATTGTATCTTCGGCTGGCTTATGGTAGTTATGGCTTTGGGCCAAACCTAGTGATTTCAGCTCGCAGTGATTTCAGCTCTTGGCCCAAAGCACAGTCCAGCCACAAGAGATTCCAGCATCCACTGAAGTAAATTTAAATATAAAAGAGACTCCTTATAGAGCCTTTCTTTAACTCTATAATTGAAACAGTGGAGAGAAACAGGTTGAACCAGTCTTAAAGTTCACAACAGGAGGGCACAGAGCCTGCTGACTCACCTCCCTCCTCAGCTTAATTTATAGGGCTCTGGAAGTCGAGTTTCTGTCCATCCAAGTGTATCTGTACTGATGGGATTTTAATGGATTTAAACACAATCTGACTTTTCTGCATTCCCACAATAACTGCAAGCATTGTTGATCATCTCTCACATTTCCCCCATTTAGGGTTAACTCAATTTGTGACCCAACAACAGCCAAATTAGTTACAAGTGGCAAAACACCATTGTAATAGTTGAATATCTAACACGTCTAAAGAAGCAGGAGCAAATTGCATTTACATAAACACACCCAGGATTTCTCTCCCATTCCAACTGACTGTAATGGAAGCACTGATTCAGACCCTGCTTATATCTATAAGAAATGCAATGTAGTAGTGTTTTCTTAAAGGGCCAGTATAAAGCACTGCAGACTAGATGATCATAGTCTATGAAGGAGAAAAAAAAGAAGCCTTCGTCCTCCTGACTTTCAGAAAGATGCCAGCCACCCAGAGACCTGGATGGACACTCCAAACAGGAACCTAGGCTACGTCTACACTGTAGCCTTCTTCTGGAAAAGCTTATGCAAATGAATCGCGGAGTGAATCGTGCTTCATTTGCATAATTAATTAGCAGGCGTTTTTGCGCAAGAGGCTTTTGCGCAAAAAGGAACTGTGTAGATGGCTGCTTTTTGCGCAAAACCTCCCTCTAGTGCAAGAGCCGTTCTTCCTCATTTTTTCAGGAAGAACGGCTCTTGCACAAGAGGGGGGTTTTGCACAAAAAAGAGCCATCTACACAGCTCCTTTTTGCACAAAAGCCTCGTGCACAAAAATGGCTGCTAATTAATTATGCAAATGAAGCGCAGCGATATTCCACTCCACACTTCACTTGCATACACTTTTCCAGAAGAAGGCTACAGTGTAGACATAGCCCTAGAGAGAAGTGATCTGCATCTAGAGGAGGAGGGGAGAGGAGACATCCAGAGAAGCTGATGCACTGTGGAAGAAAGCTAGAAGAGTTCTATTTTGAAACAGTTCTTCTGGTTGTTTAGTGGAGTAGCATCCTAGACCTCCAATGAAGGTAGACCACACAGATGAATTTGGCAAATGGCATTTTCCAGTGAACTAAGAAAGAAACAAGTAGTGTGCATAGTTCCAGGATCATGCATAAAAGAACTTCCAAAAGAAAAAAAAGCTAGAATAGAATGGAAGGTGGAAATAGGAACGTCAAGCAAAACAAGAAGGAAGAGAGAAGAATAAGCCCTCAGAGTAAAAGCTTTCAGTTGTCTGTCCTAGAATGGTATGTGCAGAGTGACTGAATACAGCAGGGACAAAGAAGGTGAGTGAGGTAATACCTTTTATTCGACCACCTTCGGCCCAATACCTCACCCACCTTGTCTCTCTAATATCCTAAGACTGACATGGCTACAACTAACTGCATACAACAGAGAATAAACCAGGAACAGGAATGCTTCTGCAAAAATGCCCTTTGCAATACACCAGAGGAAACCAGATAAACACCATTTTTTAAGTTGCTACATTCCCGTAGAGTGCAGGATGACATAGTGTTCCTGACTGTAGGAAGCTACCATACCCTGTGACGCTGCCTAATCATTGCCTAGATTTCACCCTGTTTGTCGGGCAAGAGTCACTTTCTGTGACAGACAAATGTTTCTCTTTCCTTCAGAATACCATGTGGACAACATGGTCATCGTGCCTGCAATAAACACACAAAATGATGTTGTCAGCTTGCATTGAGAAATTAAACATACTGGGTCTTAAAAGCCAGATGATAGGGAGTGTTTGTTTAGATAGCAGTCTTATTGCAAATTTGAAGCTGCCAAACAGACCCTAAAACTTTCAACATAAACAATGAAGACACTATAATAAACCTTCAAAAAGAATAAAAGTGACAGAAGCCTTGTCTTCTGCATGAATCATGTATTAATTATTGTTTCTAAGAAAGTAAACTGGCTTCATGTTGTCTTAACCAGCAACTAGAATGAGGGAGGCATTGTCAGCATTTGGTAACGGCAAATACAAAATTTTATAGGAACTATGTTCAGTAACATTATAAAAACAGTTTAATTACTGCAAGCTACAGTGGTATTCACTGTGTCAGAACTGTGAATACATTAGATTTGCTGTCTGTGTTAGCAAAGGTGAGAGTGGTAGTGCAGAAGGCTCATGTGGTGGCTGGAATTTTGGCTACTGTGCTATCTATTGCTTGGCTCAAGTGACACCAGAGGCCATCTGCACCTTGTCTATGTCAAATGCAGACTCAAGGCTCCAGGATGAAGGTAACTGAATGACCTTTCCTGGCTGTTACACTAGGGTAGTGGTTTTCAACCAGTGGTCCCCTCACCTCTGCGGGTCCACAAACAAAGATTTCCAAAGGGGTCCACATCTCCATTTGAATTTTTTTGGCACCACAAATGAAAAAGGTTGAAAATCACTGCTCTAGAGCTTTAACCAGAGGTGAGCAATAATTTTTGGTGCGGGCCACTCCAAGATTTTGGAAAGTGGTTGAGGGCCGCACTCTTCCATGATATTAATGGAGGAGGTGCGGGGTCTGGGATGGAGGTTGGGTGCAGAAAGGAGCTTGGGGTAAGTGACTGTGGTGCAGGAGGGAGACTGAGGTCTGGAAGGGAGTTTGGATGACTGTAGGACATTAGGTGGTTGTGACCTACGGTAGGGAACTGAAGTGCAGGGGTTTTGGATGTGACCTAGGGTAGGATGGGATTGTGATCTGGGACAGGAGATTGGGGTGCCAGATCTGGGAGGGGATATGGATATAAGAGGGGGACAGAGGGTTTGGGTATGTTGAGTGGGGGAGGAGGGAGGAGCAGAGAATTGAGTCAGAAAAGGGCTGGGGTGCCAGAAGCAGGCTTTGGCCAAGAGACTTACTTGCCAGCTGCCAAACTAGCCTTCCGGCCTGCAGAGCTTAAAACGTTCCAGCCAGCCTATTTGCCGGGCCATGTGTTTCACGCATAACAGCCCAGGAGAGGGGTGTGATTCTTCTTAGCTGCCTGTTACTCCAACAAGCAGCTCCAACTGGCTGGTTTCTGCCAGAAACCGGACAATGGGAATGTGCTGGGGGCGGAGCAGCTCCTAAGACTTCCCCTCCAATTTCAAAACAGAAATGGAGCCCGGTAGCTACATTTCTGTACGGTGCACGGGGCTGTGGGAGAGCCTGCCTGGGTCTCCCTGCTGCCTCTGCAGGCCAGATATGGTGGCTTGGCAGGCTGGATGCGGTCTGCGGGCTGTGTTTTGCCCAGGCCTGGCTTTAGCACTTCTTCCATACAGCACTCTAGTGGCCAATCTAGACAACTGTGCTAGTCCTCAAAAATTAACATTGGTGTCTATACATCACTACAGCCACTGGGAAATTTTAAGGAAGGGAGGCTAATGTTGACAAGGCCTTAGAGACCATAGCTACTATCCTTCCTTTAAAGTGCTGGATGAAATAGTAAAAAGTAATAATATATCGGTACTGAACGTATACCACCTTTGTTATTGCCCATTCTGTTTTTATATCAAACCCCTACAAAACCCAGCAACTCATACCAAACAAACTTTTTCCCATTTTCTGTCCTCTTTTGTCCCCTTCGCAATCCCACAAAATGCAATGGGTTGGCACAGAACTTGGCCCAGTTTCTGAAAACTAATATGTGTGCCAGTTAGTTTTAGTGGAATTCTGTTGGCTTCCCTGATTTGGGTAAATAATCTTAGGAATAATTTACTAAGACCTGAGGTGGATTCTCCATTATTAGGAATTTTAAAATCAAGACAGGAATTAAATCAGGGAAGTTCTACAACATATGTAATGCATGAGAACAGACTAGATGGTCACATTAGTCCCTTCTGGTTTTATAATCTGTTAATCTAAATAAGCAAACTGGGGATTTTTTCACAAGCCTGAATACTTTAAAAAAAAAAGGCAGGTTTAGCAAGTTGCCACATTTTGGTAATCATAACTAAAGACAGCAAGTATTATTCATGCTGAGCTCATCCTTCTCAGAGTTCATCCCTCCAACCTCTCACCTAACAAGGAGCCACCACCAGTTTGCTGGGGCTAGAAGAAAAAGAATTGCCAAGATTATTTATACTTGTATCGAGAAGGTGATAATTTTGAGAGTGCAGTGACTAAAGTGCTCAGGGTTTCTTCCTACATAACAAATTACGATGCAACAGAAACTGGGATTTGGCAGAAATGATGGGGAATGCTTCTCCAGCATAATAGCCTAGGCTCATTTCCACAATTCATCCACCACCTTTGTTTCCAATAAAAGTAGTTATTGCTCTCACTCATTCACTCACAATTAATGACAAAGAACTGGAATGAGAGAAAGTCTGGACTTCATAAAGGGTCAGTAAATGTTTTTCAAGTTGGTTACAGAATGTGCATTCTGTTGAAAAGATTTAAATGAAAGAACATTCATAAGTCAAAGTAGCAGATACATATGCACTTCCCACATCTGACGTTTATTTGGCTATTCTCTAGAAACACATAGGTCCTACATTGTACCTTGTGAAGCTGCCACATCCCATTTGTTCTGCTTTCCTGGTAGTAGTGAGTAATGTTTTAAAGGAATCAACTCCAGTCTATCTCATGGGCTTTCCTTCATATCACAGTACTGTTGTGTAAAAGCAGAAATAGGTCTTAAAAGCAGCAGGCTTGTTACTCTGTTTTAATCATCATTTTTAACAAAATGGAATTGAGCATTATTAATGTTTTGTGTGCCTCTTCCTTCCCCACCTCATTCAAAATCTAGGTTTCTTTACTAGAGGTAGTTCACAGATCTTCTTTTTTATAAGTCTGGTAACTAAGGGTATGTCTACACTACAGCGCTAATTCGAACTAACTTAGTTCGAATTAGTTAATTTGAACTAAGCTAATTCGAACTAACGCATCCAGACTAAAAAACATGTCCACATGCTAGTGGACCCTGAACCGGGGTTAAGGATGGCCGGAAGCAGTGCTGGCAGGGCATCAGATGAGGACTTAGAGCGTGGAGATGCTGCCTCAGGCTAGCCGAGGGCTGTGCTTAAAGGGACCCGACCCCCACCCCGGACAGACAGTTCTCAGGGGTGCCCTGCTTGCAAAGCAGTCCTGGCTTGGAGCGCCCTGAGTGCCCACACTGGGCATATCACAGCACTTGGCCATCAGCCCGGCTGCACTTGCCGCAGGCTGCCATCTGGGGAGAGGGGGCAATTGGGGAGCTGTAGGAGAGCTTCCACCCCCAGAAGCCCGCAGAGCCAGCCCAGTCCTCCCCATCGGGGGCTCGTACCCCATTCCTCCCTTACCTCCTTCCACTTACCCTTCCCTAGCCCCCCTTCCTGATGTACAAAATAAAGAAAATGTGTGGTCAAAAATAGAATCTCTCTTTATTGAACAAAACTCGGGGAGACTGGGAAAAGGAGGTGGGAGAGGGGAAGAAAGAGGGTGGGAGAGGGGAGGGCAACTAAAATGATCAGAGGTTTGGAACATGTCCCATATGAAGAGAGGCTAAAGAGACTGGGACTTCTCAGCTTAGAAAAGAGGAGATTGAGGGGGGATAGGATAGAGGTCTATAAAAGCATGAGTGGGATGGAGAGGGTGCATACAGAAAAGTTCTTCATTAGTTCCCATAATAGAAGGACTAGAGGACACCAAATGAAAGGAATGGGTAGCAGGCTTCAAACTAGTAACAGAAAGTTCTTCTTCACAAAGCAAAGAGTCAACCTGTGGAACTCCTTGCTGCAGGAGGCTGTGAAGGCTAGAACTAGAACAGAGTTTAAAGAGAAGTGAGATAAAGTCATGGAGGTTAGGTCCATGGAGTGGTATTAGCCAGGGGGTAGGAGTGGTGTCCCTGCCCAAAGTTTGTGGAAGGCTGGAGAGGGATGGCACGAGACAAATGGCTTGGTCACTGTCTTCAGTCCATCCCCTCCAGGGTCCCTAGGGTTGGCCGCTGTCGGCAGACAGGCTACTGGGCTAGATGGACCTTTGGTCTGACTCAGTACAGCCATTGTAAGCTCAGGACTCAGGGTCGGGGGTCTCAGTAGATCACCTTGATTTTCATGCACACCTGCTCCTGGGTGGCCAGGCTGGCAGCTCTCCTGCCCTAGCCGGCCACTTTCCTGTGCCTAGTGCGGAGGTCATGGACGAGGTCCACGATGTCCACACTAGACCAGGCAGGTGCCCGCCTCTTGCGGTCCCGGGCAAGCTCCCTGGAGCCGCCAGCCTGGTCCCGGGAAGAGGGGGAGGGCTGGGGGACATCGGGTGGCTGGCTCGAGCCGTGCCAGGTGCAGGGTCTGCTAGCTGGGTGCTGGCAGGCTTGCACCTGGCATGGGCACCGTAGCCAGCCCGTGCCCCTTTAAGGGGTCCGGGGCCGGGAGGGGGGCAGACGAATTTCCGTGGTGTTGGCCAGAGTGGCCACCAGGGAAAGCAGGGGAGGGCTAGCCTCCCACTAGTTCGAATTAAGAGGCTACACACACCTTAATTTGAACTAGTAAGTTTGAACTAGGCTTAGTCCTCGTAAAATGAGGTTTACCTAGTTTGAATTAAGCGCTCCGCTAGTTCGAATTAAGTTCGAACTAGCGGAGCGCTAGTGTAGCGCCTATCAAAGTTAATTCGAACTAACGTCCATTAGTTCGAATTAACTTTGTAGTGTAGACATACCCTAAGGGACCATCTTTTTGTTTGATGTTTGTACAAAGCCTTGTTAAGAACCCAAGCAATGGCAGGTAAATCATCTAGCATTTAATACATTTCAGTTGGTATTATTTTATATAGCAATGTGATTAAAGCTGTTCATTTTTAATCACAATTAATGTTTTAATTAATGGCATGTGTTAGCTGCAACTAATTGACAGACCTAATTACAATACAAATAGTCAACATTATATAAAAATATACAACGTAAATGTCCCTAAATCAAACTATAAATTCTCAAGCAGCGTTTTTATTACTTTGACTATCTATAAATTTTGATACTCCGTGTAAATATTTTATCATCCATGCTCACCCAGTGAAATTGACATTTACCAAGATTTACTGATAAAAATCTAATCCTTCCAAGTCTCCCAATGCTGTTTATAGTTTCCCCACTAGAGTCATATCAACTATTTAATATCACACTGCATTTGATCTTCAACAAAAGACCATGGGGAACCTATGAAGCATCCAGCACATAAGCTGGTAGTTGCCTAATTCTTTTCCTGAAAGAATTGCAAGAATTACACTGTTGAGAAAGAAATGAGTAAAGAGAAGGACTATTCTGTATGAAGGATGGAAAATACCCTTCAAGGTAGCTTTAATGTATGTGAAATATGGCCATTGGTCATTGTGACGGGGTGTCCCCGTCCCTGGGTGCGCCCGCAGACAACCCCGAGAGCCGGGGGAAGGGAGTGGAGACTGGCTTGCTCCCCCAGCAGTGCGGCGCATGCACCCAGGTCTGCCCGCCGCGTTTAAAAAGCGGCCTGACCAGCTGGTCAGGGGCGGAAGCGGCGGAGAGCGTGGGGCCGGACGGGGCATCCGAGGGAGCGACCGCAGACGCCGGCCGGAGGAGGAACCCGACAGGAGCGGCTGGGAGCAGGGGGCCAGCCAGGGCATCCCTGCGGATGGCCGCAGATGCTGGCTGGGGGAGGAAGCCGGCGGGGAGCCTGGGCAGCGGCGGCAGAAGCAGCTGGGAACATGGAGCAGGTCCGGGCGCCCCAACAAGTAGCCGCAGATGCCGGGTGACGGGAAGAACAGCCGCCGATGCTGAGAATGTGGAAGCGAACTGGAGGTGCCGTGGCAGGGTGGCCCGGGGTGCTGAGTCGGCGGAGGCGGCCAGGGAGGTCGCCAGGAGGCGAAAGACTGAGACGCCAGGGGAAGAGTGGTCTGGACCCCAGGACGTGCACTGGACTCAAAGGCGAGACGGCCCAAGACGCCACCCCCTTGAGCGACACTTCCGACAGACCCGGAGGGGCTGTGAATAACCCCACGACGGGCGCCGGGTCCTCCCCTCCCCAGACTACGGGGACTCTCCCCCAACTGTGGGGAAACTGGCGGCTTGCTGGGCGGTAGGTTGGTCTCTCCCAAATAAGTTGGTGTAGACCAAGACCCAACCCCCCTCAGAGTGCAAGCCTAGAGCAAAGCTAGGGAGTGGGGCCTCCGTGCAGTAAACGTGAGGACCCATTCCCACACGAGCTTGGGCGGGGGGGGAGGAGGATCCGTGACAGTCATCCATGCCTCCAATTCTTGTATGCATTGCTAAATGATAACAAGGGCTTTGGAAAATCATGAAGGCTGACCATGTGACCTGGCAGTGTAAGGGCATAGTAGAGTGACTCTTCAAAAAGGGGTACCATTTACATATACTGGACATCCGAGAGTACTGCAACAAAATTTAAAAAGCAATATATGAGAAGCAACACAGTCCAACCATAATTTAAAATGAAAAGTACAGATTTAGACTGCTGCCAAAACAGTGGTTCTCAGTCTGCAGGTTATGACCTTGAAGGAGGTCACTAGCAATTATCTAGGGATAATCTGAGTCTGATCCCAACCCTCTCTTTCATCTTCTGCTGAAGGCAGTCTGTTTAGTCATTTTCAAATGGCCTTCCACAGCCACCAAAAGCCAGATGCTACTCTCCACTACCCTCCTATACATTTGGAGGGATTCCATTGACTCTGCACTGCCATGGTAAATTGATCTGCTAGACCAGCAGGACTGTCTCATAAACCACTACAGTGATTCCCCCAATCATTTCTTAGACTGACATAACAACTAGCACAAAGGATGCTGGGAGTATCTTTATGATCACTGAATAAGGGACCAGATTTCAGGAAAGCTCAAGAACCTCTGTTCTAAAGCCCATGTAAGCAGGAACTTTTGCTGAGAGCCTGTCAAAGGGAATCCTTGCAGTTACTGTAGTCAAAGAGTCACAGATACTGGGGAGGAGAAAGATATTAGTCATCACTTTTAAAACCCAGGCATCTATTGTTCTGTAATTCACAGTAGAACTAGAGTTGCCAGGTGTCCGGTTTTGAACTGGACAGTCCAATATTTGAGCTTTCTGTTCAGGAAACAAATTGAGAAAATATAAATGAGAAAATATAAATGTATATAAAAATATGAATATAAAGTATTTTCTAAATATGATATAATGTCAAGTGTATCCAGTATCTTTGTTGAAACCATCTGGCAACCCTAAGTAGAACTACTATCTGCACTGGAAAAGCTGGCCTTTCAAACCATGCATGGTGGGCCATATCCAAGCAAGGATACTTTTCTACATTTCTTTACAGGAGACTTGAATTCTCACCCTGGTTTCTTACTTCCTTTTCTGCAAGAAAGACTGGGCCTACTATAGAGCATGGAGTAGGGAATGAATGCTTTACATTGCTCATTGTTTTACACCCAATTTCCAGAGAGAAATGCAGGCATGGTGATGCTAATTATTTTACTCTCACAGAAGTCTGGAGCAGAGCTAGGGTATGTCTACACTACAGCGTTATTTTAAAATATCTTATTTTGAAATAGTTATTTCAAAATAGCTTTTTTCGAAATAACGCGTCTATACACAAAATGCATTTTGAAATAGCTTTTTGCTATTTCGAAATAGTGCGTCAACACTGACAGTCCCTCTGGACAGCCAGTTCTCAGGTTTTCCTGCTTGCTTGCCTACCTCGATGAGGGACAGCAAAGCATATTGTCTCTGCGTGCTCTGGTTGCTCTCACTCTGGACACCACAGCACTCTACAGCATGGAGCCAGAGCTGCCCCTGAGCACTCTGGAGCTTCTCTTGGACATGTTGCTGCGAGCCTGGCTGCACTTTCTGCAGGCTGCCATCCGGGAGGTCTATTGGAGGGCTGTCAGTATCCAGGAGGCCCTGAGGGAGAGCTTCTATCCTGAGGAGCACTAAGAGCCTCCCTGGTCTGCCCCACTGGGGCCTTGTGCCTCATTCTTCCCTCACATCCTTCCACTTACCCCTCCTTAACCCCCCTTCCTGATGTCAAATAAAAGACGCGTATTTTCATGAACATGAACTCTTTATTTAACAAAACTGGGGCGGGGGGGGGGGGGAATGAAACTCTGGTGAGACTGGGGAAAGGAGGCGGGAGAGGAGAGAAGATGGGAGAGGGGAGGAAGAAACCTGGGAGGAGAGAGCTGGAAGGGGGAAGCAAGGGAAAGAAGGGGGAGGGGAAGCTCAGGGCTCAGGGTTGGGGGTCTCGCCAGACCAACTTGATTTTCATGCGAACCTGCTCCTGGGTTTGCATGTGGCCTTTGGTGGCCAGGCTGGCATCTATCACATTCAGCCACATTCCTCCATCTAGTGCGGAGATCATGGATGTTGGGGGCATCTTCCCCAAACCTGAATAAGGTCCATAATCTCCACCCCGGACCAGGAAGGCGCCCGCCTTCTCCAGGCCCTGGCAGGCTCCTGGGAGCTGGCAGACTGCTCCTGGGGAGCGGTGGAGGGCTGGCTGTCAGTGGTTTGCTGGCTCTTGTTTTTGGACCACTGAGTCAGGGGCAGTGACTGCTGGCTCTGGGCTATCAGGCTTGGATCTGGCACAGGCACTGTGGCCAGAGTCAGCTCCTTTAAGGGCTCTGGGGGGGAGGGAGGGAGAGGAGTGTTCTTGGTTGAGGCCAGAGTGGCCGCCAGGACACCCAGCACTTATTTCGAAATAGCAATTTCAAAATTGGCATTATTCCTCATGGAATGAGGTTTACCAAATTCAAAATAAGCCCTCTGCTATTTTGATTTAATTTGAAATAACAGAATGGCTGTGTAGACGCTAGGATAGTTATTTCAAAATAATGGCTGTTATTTCAAAATAACTTTGCTGTGTAGACATACTCCTAGAGACAGATCTTCCCTCTCTCTATCCTCTGCTTTAACCACAAAAGCCAGCTTTTGCCTGGTATTCCAGACGAAACCTTTTAAGATCTGGAGAGAGGGCACTGAAACATCCTGTCTAAAGGAATATTAACCATAGTGGGAATCCTTAATGGAGAGGAGCAGGGTTGAAAGAGATACGCAGAGGATCCTCTGCAAGACAAGACTGTGACATTTCATTTAGCAAGGCAGTTTGTTCTGCATTCTCACTAGCTTGTATCAACAAAGATTTCCTGAGGAATTTTAGCACAAATAATCTAAAGCAAGAATAGCCCCTAGGCATGCACTGAACAGTGTCCCTTTTAACAGCTGCAAGAAACCTCAAAGAAGGTCTTTCACCTTAAAATCCAACTTTTCTGACTTGGGTGTGTTTGAGCTAGATTCTTAACACTGAGGGAATAAGATCTAAGGTACTTTGAGAAATGAATTCTTTTATGTGGAGGGAAAGGAATGTCCGGTGTATATAAAACTCACAGTGCCACACTGTATCATCAGGTGAGAGTCATGGGGTACTTAGGAGAAAACAGTTTCTCCAATATTGGCTGGTGGAGACAGAATAAACAGCTACAAAACATAAGCAGCAATCGTTTAATTGCTCTGCTCCGCTGCTTGCTTTTCTTTCTTTACAGCCTATGTACTCTTGGTTTTTTGTTTTTCTAATGGGTAGGGTTATGATATTGGTGAGAGGAAATCAGGTTCCTGGGCTCCTCTCTTGTGTACCGAAGTGAGCTTCAGAATTAACAGGGAGACTTTCCCACTCCTCCCTCAAACTTAAGCCCTGTGAGGTGATGAGGGTCTTCAACTCTCATTGTATTCAATAAACACACAGGAGGTGCCGAATGAGATACAATCTGAGCTAAAAATGCCCTTTAGAAACAGGCACTAAACTGTAGCTGGGGAAAGACAACCCGGGCACGAATCTGAGTTGTGGGGAGTCTCCCTCTGCCCTCTGAGGCAGGAGGGTGGGTTCTGGGAACTATGCAGAGGCTCTCACTTACCTGACTTCTCATGTCTAATTCCTTTGCCAGTCATTCTTTGAAAAAAGCCTTCACAATGGAGTGTCTGTCACCTCTTCCACCTGCCAGCAGAAGGAAATCCTCTTTGTACAGTGTCTTGGGGACCTGTCTCAAGCTGGAACACCAGAAGCAAATTTCAAGGGCCGACTTCCTCTTCTCTACTCAAACTCAAACGCAAAGCAGAGAACCCGATTAACCTCATTTCCCTCCACAAAGCCTGGCCACAGACACACACAGGGATGTTGAGCTTCATCTTGTAAAACACTGCAGCAATGTGATTGTTTTACCCAGCAGCACTGCTTTCCTTCAATACAGCTTGAATCCACCATCTCTGGAGTCCCCCAACAGCTTTGACGCGCTCGTGTTTGATTTCCTCCTACTGAGGTGAGACATGTTTCACCACACAATGTCTTTCCTTTCCTCCGATGTTAGACAGGTTAGTGACGTTGCTGCCAACAGACACTCAGAAGTCAGGGTTACCCTAGTTTTGGCTCAAATTTAACATGTCCCCAGTCAATCAAACAACCATACTCCTGAAGAAAGGCAGAGATGTGACTATTGTAGGACACCAGCTAGTGGGCACATGCACCACTGCCCTCTAGTGGCTAGCTTACAAAGTATAAAAGGCCTACTAGTGACAGCAAAGGAAGATTCTTGGGGCTCTTGGGTACCATAGTGATAATATGGGTAAGGCCAGAAGTCAGAGCTGGGCGAAGGTTAGAGCTGCCCAGTAAGCCTAGGCCTATGTGGGGCGTCCTGGACCTCCCGTCTGCCCTGGGAAGAGGTTGGCACTGCTAACAAGTGTTGTTCTTCACAGTGGTGGAGCTGATCACCTTATTGGCTTCTCGCTGCAAAGCACAGCCCCTGCCGCCACTGCTCCACAGCTGCCAAAAACTTCTATTCCTATGTCAAAAAGTGGGAGGTTATCATTCCAGTGGCCCCCCTGGACTCCTGCTGTGCAAGGAGCCCAAATGTTCTTTGCACCCAGAGCCAAGTAAATCTTAATTTGCCTTGGTGTATAAAGCTGAAACTAGCTGAATGTAATGTAGAGGCAGTTCTTTGCTAGGTGACTCTTTGCTAGGCAGAGGTAAAGTCAAGGGACCCACACAGGCCAGCAAATTAGGAACTCCTGAGTGTTAATCTTACTTTATACCGCTCCCTCTGTTGTACTGAAGTCACTGAACCTGTCTCGGTGTCCCCATCTGTAAAATGAAGATAATCATGCTTACCTACCTCACAGAGGATTAATGATTTCAATCAAATTTGAAGATGAAAAATATTATTAGCTAAGATGGCAAATGAAGCCGGTTCACTTAACTCAAACTTGGCTAAGGGATGCTGGTTACTACTGTTAGTCACACACTGGTTTTGTGCTCGGAAAAACAATGTACTTTTTATGGAAAAACAAGAATGGAATGAAAGGGATAAAGTCTGTAATATTTCTCTGTGGCCCCTTGCATATCTCACATATTTAGATCTATGTGCAGTGTGTATTTTAGGTACTTTTATTGCTTATCATGTAACGGCTCATTTCCAACAGAGCAACACTAGCATGTATGTAACACATGTGTCAGACCTGGGCATTAATTTCCAAGTGACATATGCTGCCCAGATGCAACATACATTGCACTGGAGTATGCACATGTACTTTATTTCGTGGCACTTACATTATCTGCCCACTCTAAAAGGGTGAGGTGTGTGTACTGACTTCAAACGCAGAGAAAAAGTCCTTATTTTTTCACCACTCAGGTAATTTGTGAACAGATTGAGAATTTAGGATAGATATTTAGGATGCCACTATTTGATCTTATCAAAATGGAAGGACTGAGACTTCGTCTATGGTTCTAATGAATTGCTTTTATATCTAAGACCTAAGCGGGAAGACTGAAAGAATTGGGATTGTTTAGTTTGGAAAAGAGGAAACTAAGAGGGGATATGATAAAGCTTTCAAGTACCTAAAAGGTTACTGGGGTGGTGGTGAAGGAGAAAAATTATTCTCCATAATTCCTGATGATAGGAGAAGCAGCAATGAGCTTAAATTGCAGCTAGAGCGTTTTAGGTTGAACATTAAGAAAAATTTCCTAACTGTCGGGGTGGTTAAGCATTGGAATATATTGCCTAAGGAGCTTGTGAAGTTTCTATCACTGAAGATTTTTAGAGCACGTTAGACAAACGTCTGTCATTGATAGGGAGATGGTGCTTGGTCCTGCCATGGGTGCAGGGTACTGGACTTGATGACCTCTCATGATTCCTTCCAGTTCTGTGATTTGATGATTCATTACTGGCAGAGACCCCTTAATGTAGATGTAATGTACACCATCAGGAGTTGAGCTGTTGGCATTAGCTTCTTGGCAAAGAGGTTTGCCAGCAGAGCTAGGTCAGCTGATGGTATTGTTTTTTCCACACCCTTCACAGACATAGCTATGCTATGCTGACAAATCTTTCTAGTGTAGACCTGGCCCCACATCCCAATCCAGCCCTTTGTTTAGATCAGTAATAAGTACCTGATGGTTAGAAAAAACTCATTTCCTCAGGGAAAGCTGGGCTGAAGGTAGCATAAACATGATTTTATGAGATGAAACTGAGCAAAGAAATAAGCTGTGTACCAGCAAAAGATTTTGAACGGGAAGACTATGGATTGTGGAAGTCTCCCAAGAGCAGCAGAGTAAACCCCACTGCTAGGCAGATTAAACCTCCCACAAATGCTTTGAGAAGAGTTAGTTGCTTGAATTGCCAAAAAGGCATTTAGTTTGAGTTCAGGTCACATTACAGAGTGGACAGGAAAATAATGGGAAATCCTAATGGAGCAGGGTTCCCACCAAAGTGACATCCTGTAACCATGAAAAAGGGCTGGAACAAAAGGGGCCTCTGGTTCCAGCCATAAGAGGATTCCCCTGGGGCAAGTACTGTGGAGACAACCTTCCAGGTGCCTTTCAAGGACTACTCCCAAGCATTGTGCTGGCTTGGGAGTGGGCTGCCAGAGGCTTGTCCAAATCAAAACTGCTATTTATATTATGCTGAGGACTCTCCAACCCCCAAAGCAGGATTGGGAAGACACACAGGTGGCTCAAAACCTGCTTCATCCTCTTGGCCTAGACTATGAGTTCTCACCCCTTGGAAAGGTAAATCTTCCCACAACCTCTTGTTGAGCCAAACTATGTTACCCACCGATTTGCCACAATCGCTCCAGCCAGCCTACTCCCCAGGAATAGTCTCACTCAGAAATTTCCTGCGGGGCATCCAACGCAGGGCTTGTCAGGCCAAGGAATGAAGTCCCAGACTCAAGGACCCCTTATGAAAACACCCTGCTATTGGCTCCCTCTCTTACGTACAAATGGAAAGGGTGCTTAGCTCCCATGCCCCAGAGCGCAATTGTCATGGGAATGCAGGGAGAGAGAGACAGTACCCAAACCAGGAGGGGATGATATAGTATTGATCAGGGAACAAGGTTGCCTTGGCAGGGGGTAGGGGAAAGTTCTGATAGCAGGCCTATAGGGCTGTATGCAGACACTCTCCCTGGCAACAGTGAACCAGCTCTTTATTCAGGGTGTGGAACACTGTAAAAATGGAGGTGGGTGTGACACTTATTCAGAGACTCTCCACTCCTGCTGGGGAGGCACATGTCCATGCCAGCTCCTGCAGAAAAGGAGTGAGACCCAGAGGGAGCCATTGGCTCCTTCTGGCAATGCTACTGCTGGAGAAGCTGTGATCTCACCACACTCTGCTGACCCACACTAGCGATTGCACATATTAAAGAGAGTTCAGGGGCTACGGTGTAGATTTCAGCCTCCTGTTAGATTAACAGTGGCTCCTTAATTCGGACTAAAATCCAGAGACACCGTACCTGCCCCCCAGTTCAGCAAATAGAAAATGACCGTGCAATCTAGCTCTTTGATCCTTGGTCACTCTTGTCACTTAGTGGCCCCCTTCTGTTGTGTCCGGCAGCCTGCTCCCAGACCAGGCACCTGCAGCACTTGGCTGCTGCACATGTGAAGCACGAACGTTGTGATGCCTGATCTTGGGATTACTGCAGGATACATCAGTTAACAAAGGAAAAATGACCAGGAGGCGATTTTCCCAGCTGTGAGCAAGCCTGAGAGGAAGTGTGGCTCAGTGAACCAGACAATGTTCGCCAAACAATTGGAGGAACTCGCTGGAGGAAATGACTAAACTCAGCCAGACGGGGCTGAGAGCTAGAGAGGCTGTTTAAAATAAATAACCGATACACCAAAGCTAAACTGCCAAGGTGAGAGGGAGGGGCTTAGGTCAGATCTTCTGTGAACAGAGGTTGCAGGATGAAGGCTGATAGCTACCCCCCACCTCCCTGTGCAGATGAGCAGTGCTTTAGTGGTGAGGTTATTGCCACAGCTCTGGGATATTCAGCCAGTGTTGCTCCAGAAGGGACATTTCTTGGGGCTTGCATAGACTGCAGGAATGTGATCAGAATGCCAGTTGTAGGAGCATTTCCCAGTGCTACCTGGCATGCATGCCAGCCTGTGCACTATGGGAGCCACTGGTTCCAGACGGCAGGTGCCCACCAGCAATGTGGAAGGTGGGAGAAACAAAAAAGGACATTTGTGCTCTCACTGCTGCATTGTCCCAAAATGCAAACAAGTGTGCCAGGTGGTCACACTCACTGCTCTGTGGCTCTCTATGACTGTATTCAGTAATATGGCTCTTGGAGTGTGGGTCTGTTCTGAGAAGTGACAATGAAGCTCCATTCATAGAATACTAGAACTGGAACTAGGATCTTGAGAGGTCATCAAGTCCAGTCGCCTGCCCTCACAACAGGTGCAAGCACCATCTAGATCATCCCTAATAGATGTCTATCCAACCTGCTCCAACCTCCCTAGACAATTTATTCCAGTGTTTAACCACCCTGATAGTCAGGAAAATTTCCTAATGTCCAACCTAAACCTCCTTGCTGCAATTTAGGTCCATTGCTTCTTGTCCTATCATCAGAGGCCAAGGAGAACAAATTTTCTCCTTCCTCCTTTTAGACACTTGAAAACTGCTATCATGTCCCCTCTCAGTCTTCTCTTTTCTAAACTAAACAAGCCCAGTTCTTTAAGTCTTCCCTCATAGGTCATGTTTTCAAGACCTTTAATCATTTTTGTTGCTCTTCTCTGGACCTTCTCCAATTTCCCCACATCTTTCATCTCTCAGTGTGTTTGGGTCACAACAGTAAAAGGCAGCTTTTCTGATGTCGGTCCTGCAAACAGACCACATGGGCTCTTTCCTTTTTGTACATTATCACCTGTCAGGAAGATTCTGCAAATCAGCTCATGCCCTCGGTTACACCCGTGCAACCCCTTTGTATAGCTGAATTTTAGGCAACATTTCTGTTGATACACAAGGTGGAACAGACTCCTGCTCAGTCTTCCTTAGTTGTGCTGGCTCTGCAAGACACACAAAAGTAAACTCTCCTTTTCTCCCTGAAGTTAGCAGCCATGACATGGAATTCACACTTTTAACAGCTGTGTTGGGTGACAAAGGGTAGGACCTGCCACTTTACAGACAAACTGAACTTCCAGGCTTAGATATTGTTTCCATCACAGAGCTATTTCTGTTTAACATTCAACGGATGTTTAGCTGTGATAGTGCTTTGCTCAAACAGAGGCTCTTCACCCTCCCCCGTGCTTTTGAAACAATGGGGACAAATTAATCCTTGGCCTAGCGACACTGAAATTAAAATCTTTTCCAAGAGCCTTGGCTGCAGAGAAGCGTCATGCAGCCATTGCAGTAGAACCCAGCCCCTCTGCTCCAGCTCAGATTAATACAGAAATCCACTTTCAGGAGAGAAAGCACTTTACTGCCTTGTGGGTCAGCTAAGAAAACAAGAAGCCTGCAAAGTGTAAACATTCATCTGTTATCACACTCATTAGCCCACACTTCAAAGAACCCAACTGTGTTTATACAAGTACAGGAGAGTTTGCAGAGTTTATTTTAAAATAGGAGCGCTCATAAACAGTACTTTTATAAAAACAAACAAAAGCATATAACCGTTTCTGCCTTTGTTTTTCAGAGAGTCAAAACAGAGCTCTCTTTTGACTCAAGAACAGCGGTTAGCAAGTCTTACTCCAAGAAATTGGTAAGTGGTCAAGGGCCACACTTTTCCACAATATTAATGGAAAATGAGCAAGGTCTGGGATGGAGGTTGGGTGCAGAAGGCAGTGTGGGGGGTAAGGAATTGGATGCAGAAGGGGGTATAAGATCTGTGATAGAGTTTGGATAAAGGAGGAGATAGGGGGCTGGGGACTGAAGTTCTGGAGGGGGTACAGGGCCCAGAAGTGAGTATGGGTGCAGGAGAGAATTCTGATCTAGAAGAGGGCTGTAAGAGGTGGTGCAGGATCTGAGAGGGGGTTATGACCCAGTGCAGGGATTTAGGTTGTGACCTGAGTGCAGGAGACTGGAGTACAGAAAGAGGTGCAGGATCTGGGAGGGGATATGAGTGCAGGAGAGGATTCTGACTTGGAGGACGGATATAGAAGGGAGTGCAGGGTCTTGGAGGAGGTTATAGTCTGGGCCAGGAGTGCAGGAAGGTGTCCAGGCATTTGGGTTGTAATCAAGGGTAGGGAATTGGGATTCAAGGTTCGAGAGGGGGTTGTGACCTGGAAGACGGGTACAAGGGGGGTTCAGGGTCTGGGAAGGGGTATGGGGGCAGGAAGGGAGACAGAGGTTTGGGGGAGCTCAGTTGCCATAGGCAGACAACATCAGCTGAATTTATTTACCTGGGCAGCTCTCGGCCAGCAGGCCAGCAGGTTCCTTAGCCAGGGTCCCTGCCTTCCATGACCCCGCACATGCTCAGAGCAGCTGCAGGGGCCATCTGTGCTGCTATAAATGCTGTGAGCCCGAGGGAGGGATACTTTACAAGCTGCTTGTTTGCAGGACAGGCAGCTCCTGTTGGCTGGAAACTGGCCAATGGATCTATAAGATGGTGTTGGGGACAGCAGCCGCAGGAGAACCCTCTCCCCCTGGCATTGCAGTGTTCACAGAAGTACATGTCCCTGTAGCCAGCTTTTCTAAGCACTCAGTAGGGGCCAGGCAGGCTGAGAGCCTGGCTGGGGCTTCCGTGGGCTGGATCTGGTGGCTCGGGGGGCCAGATCCAACCTGCAGACTGTATTTTGCCTAGCCCTGCTCTAAAATAAATGAATTTGTTTCTTACCAACAGTTATCCCCTATATAAAATGTGTGGTTTAATACAGGAGTGGGCAATGAAATGGTGGTGTTTCACTCCTGTGGGCTGCTGCCACTATAGTTACCTGCAGCTCTTCAGGTATGGGTGATCACAGCTCCCATTGGCCAAGAACAGAGATCAGTGGCCAACAGGAGTTCTGATCCCCCCACCTGCAGCGGTGCCATAAATATGACAGTGTCGGGGCCCTGCAGGAACTAACCCTGGTGGACTGGACCCAGCCCTTGGGCCATATTTCACTTCCCCTGATTTAATAGCTTTAATCTCACTATAGGCAGTTCTTGAATTTGATTCAAAGTTCCATATAGTTAAATGCTACCACATGCTATAAAGTCTCTCTACAGCCTTTGCTGTTAACTGCAGTAAATTGGAATAAGAATTTGAAAGTTGTGCTGCCAAAATAGAGGGTGGTGCCCTTCACCCAAGCCAAACACTTTTTCTGATCCTGCTCTGTTCACAGTCACTGTGCAACTTAGCGGTCTGAGGTTTATACAATAGCAATTGTGCTATCCATATACAGTAACACTGAAGCCTTTCAGTGGCACTGGGAAATACAGAATAAATCTATCATCTAAAACCAGCAACAGCTATTAAAGTCTTTCTGATCCTTGCTAATCCTTCAACAGCCTGGTTATACATGTTGATAAAGCCCACAAATGCTTAGACAAAAAATGAAGAAGAAAATCAGCAGTGAGAAAAATTCCTGTGTAGTGTAGTCTGATGTAATGATTTTTGGCAGTTTCATGGAGGGGGCACATTACTTTCAGGAAAAAGAATTTTCCATTTCAAACATTTTCCTGAAAGTGATAACTAAGTATTCTTCAAAAGCTCAATCAGGAGCCGTGAATCCATTACAATTTCACCTTCCCTACATATATTTCGGACACTGTATTGTTTATAAAC
Organism: Pelodiscus sinensis; assembly: GCF_052426305.1. NCBI lineage: Eukaryota > Metazoa > Chordata > Testudines > Trionychidae > Pelodiscus > Pelodiscus sinensis. The sequence goes on along the minus strand of NC_143053.1, from coordinate 230,816,809 downwards.
AGGTATATGATTACCTGTTTACAAATGATCACATGACTCCTATTTGTCACATGAGTCTGTCCCCTTTTAAAGGTAATCATGTTTGTTTGTATTGTGGTAATCACTTAGGCTACATCTACACTGCACAGTTATTTCAAAATAAGCTATTGCAGAATAGTTATTCCGAAATAGATTATTTCAAAATAGCACACCTACACTGCAGGGAAACCTCAAAATTAGTCCAAGAAAGACTGCCCTCGTGTAGGCGTGCTATCTCAATTTAGAGCCCCCAGGAGGAATAATTTAGAATGTCCCTGGTGAGGGGCTATTTCGAAATTAGCAGAAGTGGAGTGTCTTCACTCACCTTATTTCGAAATAGCTATTTCGGAATAGGCAATATTCTTTGTAGAATAAGGTTTACACAAGTTGGAATAAGCTGTGTGTCATTTTGAAATTATTTGGAAATAACGGAATTGCTGTGTAGACCCTCGCAGAGTTATTTCGGAATAACAGCTGTTATTCTGAAATAACTTTGCTGTGTAGGCACAGCCTTAGAGGCCCAGCCTTATTTTGCCAGGGAACCATACAAACATGTAATGGAAGGGTGGTCCCTGCTGTGAAGAGATTGCAATCTAAAATGCTGCATCATCTCTTATAGCAGGCTGGACAATAATTTTTGCAGGGAAGCCCCTCCAAGAATTTTGGTAGATGGTCACAGGTCGCACTTTTCTGACCTTGAGCAGTGGTGTAGGAGAGGGCGTGGGGTTTGGGAGGGTGTTTGGGAGAAGGCGAGGGTTGTGATCTGGGGGAGGGGTTGGGGTGTGAGATGCAATCACTGTCCCTGGCTGGGAGGTGCTTGGCATGGGTGGCGTCTAACTGGCAGCACAATGGGGCACTCTGGCAGGCACGCTGCATGCTATGGTGGTTCCACACCACTCAAAGCTGTGGAATGCTTCTGGCAAGTGTGTCTCTGTGCTGCTTGGGGGAGGACAGCGGGTCTCCATGTGCTGCCCACACCTGCAAGCACCACCTCTAGAGCTCCCATTGGCTGGTTTTCAGCTAATGCGAGCTGTGAGGGTGGAATGAGGGTGGAAGTAGAATGCAGAAACCTGTTGCTCCCCTACCCCAAGCAGCAGCTGGCTGCTCTATGAGTGGTGTGGTTGGGGCTGCGGCAAGCAGGCAAGGGGCCTGTGTGTCCCACTGCGTGCCAGACATTCTGCTCCGGCCCCACCCTGGTAAATCATGGTGAGCTGGAAGAAAATGTTTGGTGAGCACCTCTGCTGTGAAATTTCCAAAAAGTTTTCCTGCGAAAATCATAGTTGTTTTTATGCATGTCGATGGCTTATTAGAAGACATCACTAGTCCCTCTGTAGAGATGGTTGCACTTTGCACCAGCTGCCTTGATATATAAAAGGAACGAACCCATCATCCATATATCAACCCACTGATCTGCCAAGCTACTTAATTCTGTCCTCCTTGGCTTGTCTGGTTTTTGCGGTGTGCAGACTCAGAGCTTCCTTGGTAGAATACAAGAGTCCATGCAGAACACTGCTGACTCTGTCTTTTCTACAGCCTTTTGGAGTGAGGGAGACGCTGATTAGCCTGGGCAGATTGAACACGGGTCAGTAAATTTTCCCAACGCAGGTCGGGTGGTGGTAAGGAAGTGATTGAACTGTTTGCCATGTAGCTTGCCCTAGGAGCTGTGAGGTGTTTTCTTTGGGTCAGAACTGGCACAAGACATTTCCTCAGCATGTCTTCAGGTGTCATGCTACGGAGGGATTGTTCTAACTGCATGAGTTTGTTTTCCTTTGGATAGTCTCTCAGGACTGTTGGAGGTGTTTACAGTCACTTTTCCACAGTGGGATAGATTGTTGTACAGGCAGTCCCTGGGTTACATGGATCCGACTTACATCGGATCCCTACTTACAAACAGGGTGAGACAACCCCGCACTAGCTGCTTCCCCCCAGCAGACCAGGGAGATGCGGAGCGGCTTTTCTCAGCAGACACCTCAGCTTGAGAATAAAGGACTGAGGGAAGTGAGGTGTGGGAGAATAAAATTGAGCTCTGGAGAAATGTTTGGCTAGAGTTTTCCCTACAATATGTACCAGTTCCTACTTACATACAAATTCAACTTAAGAACAAACCTACAGTCCCTATCTTGTACGTAACCTGGGGACTGCCTGTACTCTGGAGCTGCAAATGCAAGAGAGGTTCTTGGGATTGATAAAATATGCAAATGTACTACCTTGCTTGACAGGAAAGGTGATTGACCAGGAATTCCTGAGGAGAAGCTTCTGCATGGACTTTCCCAGTTTCCAATTACACATTATTACCCTAATACAATGGCTAGAGTAGCATGTTTCTTGTGAATCCTTCCAGAATAAGGCCCTGGAGTTTTGAAGGCCACTTTGTCCTGCAACAGACTGAAAACGAGAAAGAAGAGACCATCTGAAAAGAGGAGTAAGATATTAACTTGATTTGGTTTTTCAGTTTATGAAATTCTTACGCTTTGCAGCACTGATGGCTCTTTGGAGAGGTTTCAAAAATTCAATGTAATGGGAAAAAAAGCAATTAGCGCTTACTCCTGCTAATGACTGAAGTACAAACAACTGACCCTTCTTCCATCTGACACCTACCTCTGACCCTGATTTCTTGCTTGGGATACAAACAGGAATAGCTCAGAGGGGAAAAAGCCAGTGGGAGTGATATTAAGATTCTGCACTTGTGTTAAAAATATAAATCGTCTTTGAAGTATTCAAGGGTGAGTTTTTTTGCCCTCATTAGAACAAGAGCTTTCCCACTCAGAGTAAGGTCACTTTGTTGTTATTACTAGAACTGTACTATTATTCTGGCTGCACTAGCACATCCCCAGTGGAATGCATGAGGAAAAAAATACCAGTATTTTTTCCTCATGCATTCCACTAGGGATATGCTAGTGCTAATATTTGATGATAAGCTTATTAAAGTGGGGTACGTATAAAATCAGAGTGCATTAAAAAGATAGAGGTTGACATACTTACAATCCAGGCCATGAAATTGTTACTGTACTAGCCACTTGTTATTAAATATAATGTTGATTGGGGAAATTTGAGAAGAAAGCTTACAGGAATATGTCACACAAGGGTACCAACCTGTGAGCAGGAACATGTTTTAACCTAAATGAAGTATGTAGAGCAATGAAGAGACTATGGAATAAAAAGAGGACTGTAGTGGGGTAGAGTGGTCCCCCACTGAGCCGGAGGCGGAGGAACCCCTCCGGGAGCCATTTTGGGCCCAGCCTAGCCCCGCCCCCTCACCTGACCAGAAGTCAAAGGGCGGGGCTAGGACTATAAGAAGGCTGCCAGGGAGCTCAGTCAGGGCCCAGCCTCTGAAGGAGATGGAGACCTGTCCAGAGCTCCTGCCTGGGGAGAGTAGGACTGGGGCTAGGCTGCTCTCAGCGGCCTCCCCGGAGGCCAACCAAGGCATCCCTGCCAGGGCTATGGAAGCTGGGCCAAGCCAGCCAGCAGAACCTCCCAGGGACCCAGAGGACTGGCCCGAGCTGGGGGACTGGCTGGAACCCTGATGGGTACTGGAACGTCGGGGCCGGACGAGCCCACGGGATGCTGCAGAGCTCCAACCCCTTGACCCCTGGATCGGGCCGCCCGGACCCTGATGGGACGACACTGGCCTCGACTCCCCGATGAACCTGCTGAAGCTACAGGTACCTGGGAAGGGGGAGACAAGAGTGGCCCAGGGGGTAGTCTGGATGGAGAGCCGCCTGCGGCCAGCAAGTTACGGGCTGGAGCCCTGCTGAGCCAGTCACAGCTGCACTGCTGCCATCAGGGCCCCTGGGCCGGGGCGCAGTGAGGTGGGTGGGCCTGCGCCCCCCCTGCTACCCCCTAACCGGGTGGCAGTCTCCCCTCACCGCTGCTGCTGCCGGTGCCCTCCTGGGCCCGCTCCTGAATGAGGAGCTTCTACAAGCTGGGGTTTGGGTGCGTCCACGCCTGGCGTCAGGGCCTGGCCGCCATTTACCGTCCTGCCTGGAGTTAGGGCCTGGGTTTGGCTGGCGGTATTTGTTGACCGCCTTGCTCAAGAGCCCGGGCTTACCTGTGGTGCGTTTGGGACCGTCCGTGCATCCGGCAGGAACTCTTAAAGGGACAGGACTAGAACAGTTGCCCTGCCCCAAACTGTATGATAATAGACTGACAAGTGGTGGGCTTATTTCTCTGCGGCCCGGACCTGAAGCAAGGCCGGGCGCGCAAACAATTACCTCTTGCCTCGACCTGAAGGAAGGCCGGGAAGAGACTCGCCTGCCTGGACTAGTTTAAGGTGCGGTAACGCAGGGAGGCAGGCACGTCTCTCCCTGTGCTGGAGGTGGAGGAGCTGCCTCCTGAAGGCCTACCGGCCTATCATAAACTGCCCCCGGAAGGGGGGGAAGCTCAGGCTGTTGTGGACATTGCCGGAGGGCAGTGTCCTGAAAGGGATCCGGCCACCTGCCAGCAGTGCTAATTCCCCAACTCGGCGGCAGGTGGCTCTGTGGCAAGTGGGAAGCCGCTACAAGGACTCTTCTCTTGTTCCTCTTATGTATTAATTTCCATGTCTTTGTTCTCTGTTTTCCCATGTTACTGCTGAGTCCTTACATGCTGGCTGCATCTAGATTGGCATGATTTTCCAGAAATGCTCTTAACGGAAAAGTTTTCCGTTAAAAGCATTTTTGGAACAGAGCGTCTAGATTGGCACGGATGCTTTTCTGCAAAAGCACTTTTTTGTGGAAAAGCGTCCGTGGCCAATCTAGACGCGCTTTTCCACAAAAAAGCCCCGATTGCCATTTTCGCAATCAGGGCTTTTTTGCGGAAAACAAATCTGAGCTGTCTACACTGGCCCTTTTGCGCAAAGGGGACTTTTGCCTGAACGGGAACAGAATAGTATTTCTGCAAGAAGCACAGATTTCTTACAGTAGGAAGTCAGTGCTTTTGCGGGAATTCAAGCGGCCAATGTAGACAGCTGGCAAGCTTTTCCGGAAAAGCGGCTGATTTTTTCCAGAAAAACTGGCCAGTCTAGACACAGCCAGTGTCTTATTGAAGGAGGTTCCTCCTATGCTGACTCAGCAGCACTTGCCTCCATACATTTACCAGCTGAAGGACAGAAGGGCTGAGCCCCTGACATTTTGCTGGGGGACTGGTTCATTAGTAATTCTGAGGAAAGGGTGCCACATGCGGAATTAGCACAACTTGTTGCTCAGCTGAGACCTTTCCAGAGGTCCCCAAGCTTAGATTGTGAAACCTGAAAAGATTGAAGCTGGAGGTGGTTTATACAGCTGCGAGCCAGATCTACAGTTGCAAGCCAGATATAGTCCTATATCTGAGTTCAGATTCAACAAAACAGTGAGTCTGTTTTTGTCAGATGAATAAGCAAAATAAACCACTTGCTCAACTTTAACTGAGATTAGTCTTGAGAAACAAAGACCTGATAATAACCTTCCAATATGGCAAGGGATGTTATACAGATGATGGTGCTCAGTTGGTCTCCATGCCCATTAAAAGTAGGATAAGAAATAATCAGCTTAATCTGCAGCAAGGAAGATTTAGGTTAGACATTAGGAAAAAACTACTCATCATTAGAAAGCTAAGTAGTGGAAGATTGTAGAATCCCTGTCACTGGAGGTTTGTAAGACCTGTCATGTTTACTTGGTCCTCCCTCAGCATGGGAGTGGCTGTGGGGTAGATGGACTAGATCAGGGGTGTCCAAACTTTTTTCAAAGAGGGCCAGATTTGAAGAAGTGAACATGCGTGAGGGCTGTCCCCGCACTCTCATCCCCAAGGCGGAGGGCCCGCAGGGTCGGAGGCGGGCGGAGAGCGCAGGGCACGCCGTCCTCACGGCGGCCTGGGGGCAGGGCGAACCTGCAGCCGAGCGGGGAAGCGGGGCTGCAGACGTGCCCTACAGGGCAGGCTCTAGGACCGCGGAGGCCATGGGCGGCAGCGGCGGCGGCACGGCCGGAAGCGGCGCGCTGGGCGCGCCAGTTCAAAAGAGCGCCAGGGAGCCAGGAGAGGGGTAGGAAGCGGGGGCCATATTAAATCGGAACACGGGCCGCAATTGGCCCGCGGGCCGGACTTTGGACATGCCTGGACTAGATCAAAGCTGGGCAAAATATCATCTGCAGGTTGGATCTGGCCGACCAAGCTGCTAGATCTGGCCCACGAGAACCTCAGCTGGCTCCCTCCTGCCCTGTCCCTGCTCAGCACTCAGTGAAGCTGTCTGCTGCAGGGCCATGTGCTTCTGTGAATGCTGAGAGCCTGGAAGAAGGGAACAAAGGCTTCTCACACTGCTCCCATCCCCAGTAGCTTCCATTGGCCACTTTCCAGCCAATAGCAGCTGCCTGTTTGCAGGACAGGCAGCATATGAGTGCCCCTCCCTTCTCATCCCACGGGCTCACATGGTCCCTATACTGCTGTGAGCAGTACAGGGGCATGGAAGGCAGGGACCCTGGTTAAGGAACCTGCTGGGTTGCTGACTGGGAGCCACCCAGGTAAGGTCTTCCAGTCAGAGCCTGCCTCTGTCACCCTAGAGTCTCCTTCCTCCAACCCTCTGCCCCCCTTCTGCACCCCTACCCCATGTAACCCAAAACTTCTGCACCCTGCTCCAGCCCCGATACATTTTCCCTGACACTGCATCCCCTCTTACATTTCTTCTCAGGTAACAACCCCCTCCCAGACCTTGCACCCCAATCTGCTATCCCTGGTCATAACCCAAATCCCTGCACCCCCTCTTGCACTCCTGTTACAACCCCCTCCCAGATCCTGCAATCCAGTGATGGGCAACACAGCCTCTGCAGGCTGCATGTGGCACACCAAGCCCTTTGATCCAGCCCATAGCTGCTGTGCCACTCCCACACCCAGCCAATTCAGACCTGTGGACAGAGGAGTGCATGAAGTCTTCTCCCACATACTAGAGGCGAGCAACACCAGAGGGAATTGCCAGCTTTCAAAACAGTTGGCAGTTCTCTCCAGGCGCTGTGTGTCCCTGGCAGGAAAGGGGTGGGTGAAAGGGGCAAAGATTGCATGCAATCTCCTGCCCCCACGCCAATCAGGGTCTGTGGGTGGGGGAGCACACAAAGTCTCCTGGTCCTGCCCCTTCCACCTAATAGGCTGCCTCTTCCAGGGTGGCCTACAACCACTTCTAAAATTCATGAAGTGGCCCCCTTTCAAAAATTATTGCTTGCCTCTGGACTAGAAGAGTCTTCAGTGTCTTTTCCAGCCCTGCATTGCTTTAATTCTAAATTAAATACATGCAAATCATACCAGAAAAGCTTGAGGCTGCCTGCCTAATAGTCTAGCAGTCCTCTTCCTCCTCCTGAGTTCCTGGGAGAAAGTGAGAAACAGCAGTTTAACATAAAGTCCAAACAAACATTCTAGAATCCAAAGAAAGTTTCTGACTCAAAATCTGTGGTCAGGTCTGCACATTCCATTTAGTTCCATGTGAATGAATAAAAAGACCCGTTCCCAACACAGAGTTATCCACCCCAAAAAATGCTAAAGTAGGGGTTAGTCATTGTATCTTCCCAGCTGACACAACATGACTTTACAGAAGTAGGATACTCTTTTTTTAACTACTCCTGCACATCCAAGCAGAACCTTAACTTTTAAAATGTAAATCCATTGTCCCAAAAATCCCTTATTTTATTCTGCTCTATGGAGTCCTTCTTATCTCTGGCAAGGAGTCCTGTGGCACCTTATAGACTCACAGAAGTGTTGGAGCATAAGCTTTCGTGGGCAAAGACCACTTCGTCAGATGCATGCATCTGACGAAGTGGTCTTTGCCCACAAAAGCTTATGTTCCAACACTTCTGTGAGTCTATAAGGTGCCACAGGACTCCTCGCTGCTTTTGCAGATTCAGACTAACACAGCTACCCCTCTGATGCTTCTAATCTCAGTCTTTCCATATTTCAAGTTAATTGCTCAGATAACATATAGAAAAATATGTAAAGTAGGAGAGTTTTCCAGGATACACTGAAGATCTGCCTCAGTGCTTTATTCTTCAAAACTTGATTTTAAACATATATTTATGATTTAAAACATGAATTTTGTGCCTATCCTTTATAAGATCATTGGCATCATATATATATAGTCGCCCAATGTCTGAGAGTCTGTAATGCTGAAATGTTGGCTGTTCCCTCTGGGGGGGGGGGGGGGGCGCAGTTGCCTGAAATGCTGGCTGTTCCCTCTAGGTGGTGCTGTTGCTGAAATGCTGGCTGATCTCTCTGGGCGGTCCGTGCTGCATGGGGAGTGTGGGACCCAAATGGCCGTTTGCACCGCTTGCTCACCTGTGGCAGCCTGGCTGAGCGGCGCAGAAGTCAGCCAAGTGCCACGGCGGGAGGCGAAGGGGGGCAGGGCGGTGACATGTGGCATGACAGTGACTCCAGGCCCCATCCTCTGGCCATGAACATCACCTCTCCGCCCCCCTTCGCCTCCCGCCGTGGCGCTTGGCTGACTTTTGCATCACTCAGCTGGGCCGCAATGGGGGAGCAAGTGGTGCAAATGGCCATTTGGGCTCCCCTGCGGCGGCCTGGCTGGGTGGTGCAGAAGTCTGTCGAGTGCCATGCAGGAGGTGAAGGGGGACGGGGCGGTGACGTGCAGTGTGACAGCGGCTCCAGGCCCCGCCCCCTAGCCGTGACTGTCACTGCCTCACCCCCCTTCACCCCCCACTGTGGCGCTTGGCTGACTTCTGCGCCACTCAGCCGGGCTGCCGCATGGGAGCAAGTGGCGCAAGCAACCGTTTGGGCTCCACGGTCCCCCGAATTAAAGGCAGGAGGGCGAGGAGAAGAGAAAGAGAGACAGAGAGGCAGGAGGCGGAGGGGAGCTGAGAGAGAGAGGGGGGAGGCAGGAGGAGGAGGAGGAGGAGAGAGAGAGACAGAGCAAGAGACCGGAGGCTCAGAAGAGAAGACCGACGTGGAGGAGAGACCTGAAAATCCCATCTTATGACGGGCTAATTGGCTAGTCTAGAAATAACTCAACTGTCCAGGGCTAAAACATGTGCCTACAGCATATTAATGTGTGACAAAGATCCAGAATGAGAGTGAACTATTTCAACAATGGGGGATAGAAGCAGGGTTAAATAAATAAAAAAGAGCTTTATACTTATTTTCCAGATGTTTAAAATGAATTATAATTTAAACAAATCAGCAATGAAAAGATGAGGGCCTGCATGGAGTGGAAGCAAATTTGGGTATAAAGTTAGCAATACACCTCTTGGTAAAGCATAGCTGAGAAATGCCCAGGAATAACAACTTTCACTTCATATTTAGTTTTTTTTTAAATAGGTAGGTATCCCAAACTACAAGGACTATCTTCCTCTCCAAATGAGCACTGGTGGCTTATGTGGTTAGGTCCTGTGATGGTGTAGCTTGTATAGATATGTGGACAGAGTTGGCAATGGAGTTTGTTGCAGGAAGAGGTTCCTTATACTTACACTGACAATTACATTTACTCAGCATGGAGCAAACCCACCCTTCCATCCGTCTTGCCCAGGGGCTCATGGAGATTTTCAGCTCCCCTGCCCATGCTGCTGTCCTGTGCAGTGGGGATTTGACTTTCTGCCCGGGGTTCTAGTGAGTCTAATGCTGGCCACCCTTGGTGGATTCCCAAAACCTGATCTCGGCCCTCCAAGGGGCCTGGACCCCTGGTTGAGAACCAGTGATCTGGAGGAAAAACCTTACATCAGGGACTGGATTTTAAAGAGTGATACTGACCTTAGTGTTTATGCACTCAACTCTGCCAGTGTCCCCCACTGAAAAGAGCAGCCCTGATACAAGTGTCATTATCTCTTCAAAAGTCTCAGGCTACGTCTAGACTGCAGGCTTCCTTCAGAAGAAGCTTTTCTGGAAGAACTTTTGCATTGTGTGCTCTGGTTGCCCATCTTTTGGATGCCACCGCATACTCTTTGCCATGAAGTTGGAGCTGTCTCTGGGCATGCAATGGCCCCACACTGCCATGCTGCAGTTTCTGCAGCAGTTTCTGCAGGCTGCCTTCATGGTCCTACCCATCCCCAAGGGGTTGTGCTGTCCTACCCTCATACAACCCTCATGTTGGGGGGGTGGCCTCAGAGTGGGGGGCTCCTAGGGTGTGTTGGGGGGAGGGAGAGGGCTAGGCACCTCCCAAGGGCTCAGGCACTCCCTCTCATTCTCTGTTTTGTGTGTTTGTTTGTCTCCTTCTGCAAGTTGAGGGCCATCAACTCCATCCTACTGTGCAGAGTCATCTGCCTAGAAGACCTGGGACCTGATGGTTGCAGGATTTGCCGCCCTGGGGTTCCCCAACTGCAGGGGAGTGATTCGTGGAACCCACAGCCCGATGCACGCACCACATCATCGAGCCACCCAGTACATAAGTTGCAAGGGCTATTTCTTGATAGTGCTGCAGGCCCTGGTCAACCACTGTGGACAGTTTGCTGACATTTTCGTTAGATGGTTGGGCAGGACACACGATGCCTGCATTTTCAGAAACTCCAGCCTTTCACAGAAGCTGGAGGTGGGCACATTCTTCCCCAAGCATGACTTTCGGGTTGGTGAAATGCAGATGCCACTGTTCATCATCAGGGACGCAGCTTAACCGCTAATGCCTTGACTCATGAAGCCCTACACTGGCCACTTGGACCCCAGCAGGGGCCAATTTAATGCCTACCTCAGCCAGGCCCGAATCTAGGTCTAGTGCACCTTCGGGCGCCTGAAGGTGCAGTTCAGGTGTTTCCTGACCCACCTCATTGTGTGGGAGCACAACATCCCCGAGGTGGCATTAGCATGTTGTGTTGTCCACAACATTGTGGCAAGGAAGGTGGAGACCTTCCTACTGGAGTGGGAGGCAGAGGCCAGACGGGAAGGGAGGGCCTCCAAGCAGTTCTGGGACAACAGGGTGAGGGGCGGACAGGAAGGGAGGCTGGAGCAGGGTCAGGTATGGCAGGTGGAGAGAGGGAGGGGGCATGAGCACAGCTTGGGGGGCAGAGGAGAGTGCCTGGGCTTAGCAGGGGGCAGGAGCAGGGATGGGAGACAGGTGTGCCATCATTTCCTGGATGGTGGCACACATTTTCGCCCTGCCACACAAGCTGGTCCCATATGCAGTTCCACCACTTCACATCATCCCAGATCTTCTGGGCCAGGGTTTGCTGCATGTCACACAGGATGCCCACGTGCTGTCTCATGAGGTCCTCCTGAACCCTCCTGTGCTTGTGGCTCCCCTGGGGTTGGGCGGCTGCCTCTGATGGCATGGATCACCCCTCAGCGATGGCTGCTCCAGCTGTGGAGAATAAAGAGGGAGAGGTGGTCAGTCATCCCTGCAGACACTGTCCCTGAGGCAGTGCCCTCCTCTGTGAGCTGTGACCAACAGTCCTCGGGACAGAGGATTGGGAGGTCCTGGGTGCAAGGTCATGTGTAGCCTGCAGAGCAGGCCATGCCTCACATGGGCCCCATGGTTCCCACTCCCCCTCCCCTCCCAAGCCCCATGGGCAGGCAGGCAAGGAAAGTGTCCAGCCGCAGTGGGATCCTATGGGTGGAAGAGGGGGCTGGAGCAGCCTGGCCTTCCGTGGGGCCCGCACACACACTTGCACCTGGCAGCAGTGTCTGAGGGAGTGGGCAGTGCTCTGTGCAGGCAGGCATGCCCGTTTGCTGTGTGTGGCATTCCTTGGTCTGTTTGGGGTTGTGTTTGCACCCTTGGGCCCAGCCTGCTTCCAGCAGTGGCTGGTGGTGGGAGGGCATTTCTCCCAGGGGTCAGACATGTGTGGGGTCTCCCCTGAGCCTGTGAGCAGTAGCCTGAGTGTGATCTGGGGCTGCCTCCTGAGGCCAAATGGTGCAGACTGGCACTGTGCACGATTCCATGTGCATGGACTACAGAACAATGTCCAGGCCAAGTTGGCCGAGTGACAATTGCACCCCATCCCTCTACGCCTGGCTCCCCTGCTCTGTATGTGTGGAAAACTGAAAGCACTCACCTGGTGATCCCGCCCCACCCACAGAGGATGCCTGCAAGACATCCAGGCTCTGGGGTACCGGCTCCAGGGTCAGGGTGACCGTGCTGGCCATGTCCTCCTCCTCCTCCTCCTCCTCCTGCAACTGCTGATCATCCTCCTCCTTTTCATCAGGGAGCTCTGGGTAGGCGATGATGGGCATCTGTAGCCCTGAGTCCACCACCATGGGCGGGGAAAGGGCTTCACCACCACCCCGGGATTTGGTGGAGCTCCTGGTAGTAGGGGCAGTAGTGCATTTCTGCTCTGGAGTGAGAGCTGCGCTCCCTGGCCCTGGTGTAGTCTAAGGATGTTAAGTAACAGTTAATTGACTAGTCGAGTAATCGATGGAATTTCCATCGACTACTCAATAGACATTTCTGCATTCCTCCTTTGAAATGAACAAGAGCCCCTGGAGGAATGCAGAACTCCGTGTGCAGCCCAGGGCCAGCGGGACGTCCCACTGACTTCGGGCTGCACGCGGGAGGGCCAGATTTGAAACGCACAGGAGTCCCCAACAGGAGTTCTTGTGCATATCAAAGCAGCAGCGCAGCATGAAGCCCAGGGTCAGTGGGAGACTCAGATTCCCCCGCCGACCCTGGGCTCCATGCTGTGCTGCTGATTTGAAATGCCACACAGAGCTGGGGTCAACTCTGCGTGGCATTTCAGCAGAACCCAGGATCAGCTGGGGTACCCTTTCAGCCAGAGCCTCGGCCATCCCGGTTTCATCGCCGGGAATGGAGGTCCTGCAGGGTCTCCTCCTCCTCCCACAACTCAAGGAGGAAGAGGATCTCAGCCCTGGACCAGGAGGGCACATGCCATTTTTTGTCCCTGGCTAGGTCCTGGGAGCCCTGGTGGTGCTCCCTGTGAGGGCCAGGGAGGTCTCAGGGGGTGTATGGCTGAGCCATGGGCCACAAGTGGGTAGCTGTCAGAGCCACGCGGTGAGGTGTAGTTCCCAGTCCCGATTTTCTGCCACAAGGCTAGTCCTGGGTGCCTGCAGCTTTAAGAACTGCCAGGAGACAGGAACTGTAGAGTTCTGATTACTTTTGATGGAGTGGCCACCAGGACACGTGTGTTATTTCCTGGAGGCTTCTTCTTTTGAAAAAACACCCTCTTCTGCATCCACACATGCCTTTTTCTGAAAGTTTTTTTTGGAAAAAGCCTTCTTCCTTGTAGAAAAGAGGTTTACTACCATTGGAAAAACCCCTTCGTTTTTTCGACTTTCTTTCGAAAGAACACAACAGCAGTGTGGACGTAAGTATTGCTTTTCTGGAAAAATGCTGCAGTGTAGATGAACCCTCAGAGGGATAGCTGTGTTAGTCTGTAACTGAAAACACTTAAAAAAACAACAAATACTCCAGCAGCACCTTAGAGACTAACAAACAATATAAATGGTATCATGAGCTTTCTGAAGTGGGTTGTGCCCACGAAAGCTCATGACACCATTTACATGTTTATTATCTCTTCAGTGTATCTTGCGCAGTGGCAAGCTGAAGAGCACTAGAACTCATTTCAAATGCATTTGTGGAGGTCTCAGTAACACACAATCACAATCAACCTCAGAAATACAAATGGGTGCTGCTGTGAAATTCCTCAGTCATGTTACAAGCAGAATGAAGGCACTGAATGGAGCCAGTCCATTTTGTTAATGCTGTCTTCCTCTACTGGGAATGCTTAGAGAATCCTGCATATTGTGACATGGCTTTCCTGGTAGCTGGTTACTGGCTTTAATGACATAAAAATGCTTTCATATTCCATTTGATTTCTATCAGGCAGGCAAAAACTGCTCATGATTTCCTGCACGCTAACCTCCCAGGTGTCATATTTATGGGGAAACTTTTATTTGAATCCACTGCAACTGGAAGAAATGTATGTTCTAAAATCAAAACAAAAATCAAAACAAGGCAAATCCAATACACTATCAAGCTCTAAGAGGAATCATAGAAATTAGGGTGATACACTTTGCTGGGCAATTGTTATAATTTGGCTTTAGCTCCAGGTTGTGGGGGCTCAGAATGGGACTGTATCCACAAAGAGCTTTTTGGCGAAGACTGAGTTTGTTATGTGAAGTGTTCCTTCTTGGGAACTATGTCTTCCCTTGAATGGAGTTGCAATATGGTACCAGTGGATTTTCTTCAGCTCTATCTACCTGTTTATTGAACCATTCCATTTCTAAGGATTCTGCAGTGAGATGCAGACAGTTTGTGTTCAGTTCAGGTGGATTTTATAAATGAGCTGTATTCAGTGTGCTTCCTTATGGGGAATAGGGTATTTTGCTCATTTATTCTCTTGGAGTATTGAATTATTACCAACGGTCTGAAATGCCTGGCCTGTGGATCTAGGGTTGTCAGATGGTCTCCCAAAAAATACCCAACACACAGGCCTGGGACTCCCTCTGATTGCGTGCAGAAGCCTGGCGGGGCGGGGGGAATGGCTGGGAGTCCCAGCCACTCTCCCCACCCCCACCGGGCTTGTGCATGCTACCACAGGCTCCCAGAGCCAATTGCGGCCCTGCCTCCCAGCCACTCCCCCCACCCCCACCAGGCTTCCATCCGGCGCCCAGCTGGGAAAACAGAAAATACCAGACATTGCACATGTCCAGTATTTTCTGTATTTTTTTTTTTACTGGACAGAGGACGCAAAAACCAGACTGTCCAGTAGAATACCGGACACAGGGCAACCCTATGGGACCATCCCTAGCCTGAGCGACTGTTCAAACTGACCTGGGACTCTGGGCAGACCAGGGGGTGGTGCTGTCTGTTGCCGGCTCTCACGCCCCACCCCTTCCCACCATTGCCCCAACTTTTCCCCTGCATGGCACCCTGTCCTCCAATATGATGTGGCTTTGGGGTTGACTGGGGGTGGGGTGGGCCTGGTGTGGCACAATGGCAGAGGTTGCCCACCTCTCCCCCACACACACTCCCCATGGTGGCAGGAGCCAAGGGGGAAGTGAAGCGCACTGGGTGGGTCCATTCACTCTGCTTCCCCACAGCTTCTTCTTCCCCACAGTTGTGCAGGGGGCACAACTGCTGCCACTACATAGGGCCTCCCTTCATCCCCCCGGTGATCCCCTCTGATCAAACAAGTGGGAAATTACAATGACCAGGTAGGTCTGCTCCACAGAATGGAAACGTTTTGTCATTTCCTCAAAGTTATAGTGTCTTTTTCCACCCCTTATTCTTTGTACCCTCCCCACCAATGTTTGTACTGTTGGGAACTGATTCCATTTAGGGTTTTTGGGGGCGTGCCTTGAAGGCCATTATATTTCCTCCTATGCCGGTCCCCTGAGTTCTGCTGAGCTGTACACTTGTGGTGATTGGGTCTTTGAATCATTTTCACTGCTTTGTGGTTTTTCTTGTACACTATGAACATGCCTTGTGAGAGGTGGCCTATAATTGGGTTAAAGAGTCCGATCTTTACATAAGCATTTTAATACTCTAGCCTTAGTATTTAACTCAACCCTTATGGAAAAGTCCTGTAGATTTTAATAAAGCTTAATCCAACAGGATTCTATAGAAATTACTCTACAATTTTATAGAATGTAATAATGAACAACAAAGGGGTTAACTTTCTTTTAAAATCAATAGGATGGTGAAAAAAGCCCTGTGGTAAACGTCTCATTTTGTATTCAACCCTGTAAGAACTTTCCTATCTCAAAGTTAAAATTACACACTCAACAAACAGCATTTAATTTAATTGAAAACAGTAACACAAATCTTAAATCTTCAGGTCTGGTAGGCAGAAAATTAGACACAGCTACTTTTGTTTTCATTTGCGGGTGCATATGTGCACATCATGTTGACCCTGTGCTTTGCCCTGGGAAGCAGGATGCTTGCCAAATGCAATACCCTTTGGGTTCACAAATATGGAGCTTGCGGAGGGGCAAAGGAAGTGGAAAATCCAGCTCTCAAAACTTTGGTGTTGTAGGGTCTCCCAGCAGAGCATGTCCCACTTGGTTTCTGAACTTTTCCTGCTTTTTCTCCCCAGGGAAAGATTTTGTTTTCCAGGGTATGGTTTTTGGTAGTGGCATATTTCACAGGCTACGTGGCAAGTTTTCAAAGCAATAGAGTTCAAAACTCAAGGGAGAGAACACATGTTAAAGCTACTCTAGGATCCAGTTGTATTAATGAAGCACAGTGACCATCTCAGAAGATAGAGGTGGTATTGTACAGCTGGAATAAAGGGTGGAGAGTTGGGATCAACTGGGCTGGGATTCAGTTGCTCGGGGTAAATGGCATGTGATAGGAAAAGAGGAGATTTTTTTTTTAATCAGCTTGTTCGGACTCTGAACAGGAAAGGACAAATCAATTATTTAAAAACTATTTTATATTTTTAAAATCAGGAGACAGTTCTTCTGCTTGAAGAGACATGCATAAAAGGGAAAGAGTATTTCAGGGAAAAAATGTCATTTTAAAATACACTTGCTCTGCTAAAGTGTGAGGACTGGTACATTTGAAAGCAATATCTGGAAACTTTAAATATGCTTGGCTTTGACTCATTTGTGATCTTGATGTGCTCAGAATGAGCATTAACAAAATTAAAATGTTGTTGCTTATTTGACCAGGCAAGACTTTCCAAGCTGTACAACAATCCCAAGCCAGGTCTGGATCTGTTTTGTTGCTGATCATTTTAATCTTGTATGGACTGTAAGGTGGGTCATCTGCCAAAGGACTAGTTAAAGGCTGGTTACCAAAATCTACCACACAAAGGGTATGTCTACACTACCCCGCTAGTTCGAACTAGTGGGGTAATGTATGCATACCGAACATGCAAATGAAGCCCGGGATTTGAATTTCCCGGGCTTTATTTGCATAAGCCGGCCGGCGCCATTTTTAAATGCCGGCTTGTTCGAACCCCGTGCCGCGCGGCTACACTAGCGGCTACACACGGCTACTAGCTAGCCCGTGCCGCGTGTAGCCGCGCGGCACGGGGTTCGAACAAGCCGGCATTTAAAAATGGCGCTGGCCAGCTTATGCAAATAAAGCCCGGGAAATTCAAATCCCGGGCTTCATTTGCACGTTCGGTATGCATACATTACCCCGCTAGTTCGAACTAGCAGGGTAGTGTAGACATACCCAAAGTGACTTATCCTGGGCTTACTGTAGCAGGGAAACCTTTCTGGGAATGAGAGAGCACCTTCTGCTGCTGTCTACTGCTTGAGGCGGGAAGACATGCGACAAAATAGCAGATGGGGTGAGGCCGGGGAAGGCTAAGGAGAAAAGTGCAGAGGGGAGCTAGCCTGAGACTCCAGCCAGCAGAAGCAGCCAAAGAAGGGACCTTTGAACTTCTAGACAATTGGAGAACTTTCTATAGTTATAACTGGGACTGTCTCTGCTATGTGTTGATTGTTTGCACTTTTACCCCTTCACCATCTTTTCACCTCAGCTTCACTCCACACCTGCCCCTCTCATATTCTTCTCCCCTGCCTTGTGCCCATCACAACCACTCATTCCCTTTTCTTTCTGTTTAGCTAAACTCACCTGCCACCTTGTGGAACTAACATGATCTTTTCTCTCATCAATTATTTCATTCAGCTTATGTGTCGCCCATCTACCACCCACTGACAGAGATTAACTGCTACTGTTTGTATAGCAACTGACACAAGGGGAGCACAAAGAAAACATAGATCAGCATGACAAGTGATGGTCTAAGCACACCATCAACTTGTCTGCTTGCTGCAGGCATCATGGCAAAGAAGTGTTTTAAGGATAACAATGAGGTGGCTTTGGAGATATTTACAGCCTTGCAATTTTCTCACTTTCCCAGTGCTGCTAATATTTTAATAAGAGGCTTCCACAAAATGTACCCCTTTTAGCCTCCTTTGGCTGTCCCTCAGTGCTTCCCTACACTTGCAGAGAAGAGTGGGGATGTGGTAGGAAATCAATTTGACTCTTTATGTAACCAAACCCCATAACTAACCGGTGTGTTTCCTGGCCATGTTAGTACTTTGTCCCTGAACACAGTACTCAGCATATTGACTTGATAGGAATATAAGAATGGCCATACTGGATCAGACCAAAGATCCACCTAGCTCAGTATCCTGTCTGCCAACATTGGCCAATACCAGATGCCCTAGAGAGAGAGATCACAATAGGTAATCCTCACGTGATCCCTCCCCTGTTGCCCACCTCCAGAGAAATAGAGGCTAGGGACACCATTCCTACCCATCCTGGCTAATAGCCATTGATGAATCTAACCTCCATGAATCTATCTGGCTCTTTTTTGAACCCTGTTAAAGTTTTAGCCTTCACCACATCCTCTGGCAAGGAGTTCTACAGGTTAACTGTGTGCCGAGTGAAGAAAAACTTCCTTTTGCTTGTTTTAAACCTGCTGCCTATTGATTTCATTTACCCCTGTCTCTAGATCATTTATTAATAAGTTGAATAGGATGGGTCCCAGGGGAACCCTTGGGGGACTATACTAGTTACCTCTCTCCACTCGGAAAACTGGCCATTTATTCCTAACCTTTGTTTCCTGTCTTTTAACCAGTTACCAATCACGAAAGGACCTTCCCTCTTATCCAATGACAACTTACTTTATTTGAGAGCCTTTGTTGAGGGACCTTGTCAACGGCTTTCTGGAAATCTAAGTATACTATGTCCACTGGATCCCCTTGTCCATGTTTGTTGACACCTTCAAAGAACTCTAGCAGATTAGTAAGACATGATTTCCCTTTACAGAAACCATGTTGACTTTCTCACAAATTATATTCATCCATGTGTCTGACAATTTTGTTCTTTACTATAGTTTCAACTAATTTGCCTGGTACTGACATTAGACTTACTAGTCTGTAATTGCCAGGATCACCTAGAGCCTTTTTTAAATATTGTCGTCACATTAGCTATCTTCCAATCATTAAGTACGGAAATCGATTTAAAAGCTAGGTTACAAACCACAGTTAACAGCTCTGCAATTTCTCATTTGAGTTCTTTCAAAACTCTTCGATGAATGCCATCTGGTCCCGGTGACTTGTTACTCTTAAGTTTATCAATTTGTTCCAAAACCTCCTCTAATGACACCTCAATCTGCAGCAATTCCTCAGATTTGTCACCTAAAAAGAATGGCTCAGGTTTGGGAATCTTCCCAATATCCTCAGCCCTGAAGACTGAAGCAAAGAATTCATTTAGCTTCTCCACTATGACTATCATCTTTGAATGCTCCTTTAGCATCTCGATTGTTCAAGGGCCCCACTGGTTGTTTAGCCGGTTTCCTGCTTCTGATGTACTTAAAAACATTTTGCTATTATTGTTTGAGTTTTTGGCTAGCTGTTCTTCAAACTCCTTTCTGGCTTTTCTTATTATATTTTTACACTTAATTTGACAATGTTTTCTATTTTCCTCACTAGGATTTGACTTCCACTTTTTAAAATATCTTTGTATCTGTCGCTGATTCATTTACCTGGTTGTTAAGCCACGGTGGCACTTTTCTGGTTCTCTTCATGTGTTCTTTAATTTGGGGTATACGTTTAAATTTCTATTATGGTGTCTCTGAAAAGTTTCCATACAGCTTGCAGAAATTTTACTTTTGTCACTGTACATTTTAATTTCTGTTTAACTAACTTCCTCATTTTTGTGTAGTTCCCCTTTCTGAAATTAAATGCCACAGTGTTGGTCTGCTGAGGTGTTTTTCCCACCACAGGGATGTTAAATTGTATTATATTATGGTCACTATTTCCAAGTGATCCAGTTATATTTACCTCTTGAATCAGATCCTGTGTTTCACTTAGGACTAAATCAAGAATAGCCAGAACCAGCTGCTCCAAGAAGCAGTTATTTAAGTTATCAAGAAATTTTATCTCTGCATTCTGTCCTGAGGTAACATGTACCCAGTCAATATGGGGATAGTTGAAATCCCCCACTATTATTGAGTTTTTTAATTTGATAGTCCCTCTAATCTCCCTTAGCATTTCATAGTCATTATTACTGTCCTGGATCAGGTGGTCAATAATATATCCCTACAGCTATATTCTTATTATTTGAGCATGGAATTACTATCCATAGATATTCTATGGAACATTTTGGTTCATTTAAGATTTTTACTTCATTTGATTCTACATTTTCTTTCACATATAGTGCCACTCCCCCTCCAGCATGACCTGTTCTGTCCTTCCGATATATTTTGTACCCTGGTATGACTGTGTCCCATCTATTGTCCCTAATTCCACCAAGTTTCCATGATGCCTATTATATCAATATCATCCTTTAAAACTAGGCACTCTAGTTCACCCATTTTACTATTTAGATTTCTAGCATTTGTGCATAAGCACTTTAATAATTTGTCACTATTTATCTGTCTGCCATTTCCTGATGTGTTAGCCTCTTTTTCATTTGATTGTGTCTCATCTGAGACCCATATTTCCATCCTCTCCTCTTAACTAGAACATAGAGCATCTCTATTAAATAGAACTTCCTCTAATAGATGTCTCTGTCCAATCCATGTGCTCCTCTGCACCCAACAGCTTTCCCCAGGACCTTAGCTTAAAAACTGCTCTACAACCTTTTTAATGTTAAGCTCCAGCAGTCTGGTTCTATTTTGGTTTAGGTGAAGCCTATGCTTCCCGTACTCCCAAAAGTTTCCCCAGTTCCTAATAAATCTAAACCCCTTCTCTCTACACCATCGTCTCATCCATGCATCGAAACTCGGAAGCTTTGCCTGACTACCTGGCCTTGCAGGTGGAACTTGAAGTGCACTGATAACACAGTGTTCAACTCAGCTAATAAAGTGGTCATTTTGACACTTTAAGGACCTGTACTTAAATTTTAGAAGATATTCCCAACACTTGTAATCTGATGAGTTTCAAGTGTATTTTGAGTGTTGCATACAAGTAGTATTGTTTGTTTCATATGTTTATTGGGGTAGTGCCTAAAGATTTTTGGAAGTAGACAGTTTGGGGTGGAGATTGCCTTGTACTTTGGTTGTAAACTTTTGGGGACAGATATGTCTATTTGTTCTGTATTTGGTATTTGATAGAGGCATTCAGTCAGGCTAGGCTGCATCATCATCATCCTTGGAGTCAGAGCTATGATTCAAAGACTCAGCTAATTTCAATGTGTTTAGAATTAGAGTATGGGTAAATTGCAAATCACTCAAACCATGTTAACGAAGCAGATTATCCACAAACCAGAAAAGACAAAAGACACTGAAACCATGTCCAAATATCACCAGTACATTGAAACCCAGCAGCAGAAAAGATGCTGCTCGCTCATGTGGAACAATACTTCCATGAACAGAGTAAATATCTAAGTAGCTCCTATTCTCCTGATGCATTCAGTGTGTCTGCAGCCATGATCCTAGAAGGAGCTTGTCTCAGATTACTGAGTTCTACCTTTACACGTGATTCAGCTCCCTGTTTATCAAAGGGAAAAATACATGGACTTTTTTTATTAATGATACTCTTGAAGTTATTTAGACCTTGATGCCCTCTGTTGGCCACACTAGGCCACAACATGGCATATACAACAGCAATAGTTCAGAGGGGTTGGGGTACATAGGTCAGAAGGACTGAGTGCTCACGTTCACAGATTTGCCACTTTGTTCCTCTTCTTTTTCTCTGCTAGGATACTGCTTTGGCCATGACATATTTAAAAGTCCACTGAAAACACCAAATCCATTTTGAAACTATTAAGGATCTCAAATTAGCAAAGAGATTTAGGTTTAAAACTAGAGCTATAGCCTAATAAGCAACACCATTCAAAAAGGGGTCTGAATTTCAGTGACATGTGGTTTGATTTTCAGGCCCATTTCATTTACAGACTAGATTTAAAAATATTTGAAATTCACATTTATTCTAAGAAATATCTGAGTTCATGCAATTCTCCTACCTCCAGTACCAAAGGCAGTAACATAACCACTGAGGGCCTGGTCCTATACCCCTTAAAATCAAAACCAATCTTTGAATAGACTTCAATGGGAACTGGATCAGTATCTGAAAGCATAGAAATTCGCTGCTTGAGATTATCTCCACCTGTCGGGAGGACACATTTGAACTCAGTACTTGGTAGAATTTTGTTTCAAATCCACACATTTGATACAATTGATTTAAATGGTATTTTAAAACTGACAAAACCTCTCTCTCGTAGGACAAAGAAGCAATTCTTCAATCCCAGCATTTGGCTTTTACAAGCTGCCAGAATCAGAATACATTTCTAAATGCAGCTCATTTATCCCTTTGGGACTTCTGATGATCTTTAACTTCGCAGGAAAAGCCCATACAATTCCTATGCATGCTCTTGGCTTCCAGCTAATGTATATATTTAAAGATATTCTATTTATTTTATACTGACTATTTCATGGCAATAGACCTTTGCTAGAGATTTCACAATGTCAGCTGGGATCAGATCTCTCTCTCGCACACATACATACACTCAACAACTGATTTAGTGTGTGATCTTAGTCCCAAGAGTCATGATGTGTTAGACTTCTAGACATGCTTCAAAACCCATCAATTCTTTTAGACATCCAGAAAGGAGATGAGCTGAGGAAAGAGGGAATGAAATGTTGATATTATTTGTATTACACATGGACATTTTTATAGTTGCTGTCTTTTGTAGAAAAATCTGATAGAATTTATTACAAAAATTGAACATCTATGAGGTTTTAACCCACCTCAGGTTCAAAGAAAAAGAATGTTTTTGATCAAATTCTACAGGTTTTTTAGAATAATTTCCACCAAAACCTATCAATGTGTACTGCACATTCTATTGCTTTCATCACTACAGGTTGAAACTCATTGTGGTCTGGCACGGATGTTGCACAACCGAAGAGTTCCAGTAGAGACTCTTGTGGGGCTGGCAGGGCAGCAGGCTTCCTACAGTGAGCTGACTGTGGGGCCACCCAGCATGTGGCAGCGGGGCTGCTCAGTGGGGCTGGGAGACCTGGCATGTGGCTGTCTGGCAGGGCTGGAAGTTGCAGTAGCAGTGGTTCAGTGGGGCAGGGAGCCATGGCTTCCCAGTGAGGCCAGGAGCCATGGCAATAGTGGCGGGAAGCCAGCTGGTGGCCAGGCCAGGGGGGCCAGTGGCAGGTGGACCAGAAATGACCTTCCTTGGACTGGCAAAATCCCTCATCCAGGAGTGGTCAGGTCCCAAGGTTGCCGACCAGGGAAGTTCAACCTGTATCTACTTCTGTAGCAGCTATAGACCACAAATACAAGTTGAACTACATAAGCAAAATCTCCTGGAATATACCTCAATAGATTCAGAACTTGTACTGGATGGCACTGCAATCAATGATCCTAGAAGAAGCTTTCCTCAGATTACTGAGTTCTACCTTTTCACGTGATTCAGCTCCTTGTTTATCAAATGGAATAATATTTGGATCCTTTCATTAATAAGCATCCAATATTCTAGAAATTATCAACTTCCATCCCCACTGGAACAGTCCTATTGAATTTCATAGGATTTAAACCCATACATTTAAATAGAAATTTAATAAGGTTTTAAATAATTGCTCTAAAAACCTCTAATAGGAAGTAGAAAGCCATAAAATGTAATTCTCTAATAAGTTCTATAGAATGGCACAAAAGAATCCCAACACACTACATAAAAGCTGTTTTCCATTAAATTCTAATGAGCTTTCTCATAAGGGAAAGGTTAGAATTCTTGAACAAACTAAGGAATGTGGGCATCTAACTCATTAAGCCCCTTTTATAGATTCAGACTCACAATGAAAGGTTAAACATTTGGTTCTCTTAATATTGTAGCTTTTTGCATTGATACTTGCATCTGACACTTGCAGGAGCAATTGGACATTTAAAGTGCATACGTTAAAAACTAACTGCCCTCAGTGACTGCCATGTTAGAGAAGCAAGGTTTGTAGGCTGGAAGGGAGCTGGATCAGAAAGTCTAGTGGGAGGCAGAACAGACATATAACTCATCCTGAAAAATCCATCCAAGCTGTTATGATATCTATTAAGTGACTCCTTTAAACTCCCCACCACTGTTTTGATGTCATATGATTTATTGAAAACTGAGCCGTCCTCAGAAAAGATTTTAGTTATTTTCCTCCTTAGGAGTTATTTTTGCTGGCAGAGCCAGGAACACTCTTTGTTTTTCAAAGTGTTCCAAATGACCTGTTGTAACTTTCTAAAAACTCCGATAAGCTATACTGGGATGTGTAACTTGGCTATTGAAGTGCACTGTGGGTGGCTAAAGGTGCTTAGCCTTCCAATGCATACGCCATGAACATATACCAAGACACTCAAATAGGTATCCTAGCCAAATAATCCATACCTTATTGCTGTACCTTATGTTTAAGGTAATGGAAAATGGGACATTGCTTCAGTTCAGTTAAGTAGCAAATACTAACAACAGTGTAAATTTCAATCTTCTCTGCAGCATTGAAGTCATGCAAAATCATGATGTATTGCAGGTCCTTATCCAACAAGTTGCTGCCCTGGGAGTAGACAGCTCAATGTACCTTCAGTGTATTACACACCATGGCTGCATCTAGACTGGCAAGTCTTTTCACAAAAGCAGCTGCTTTTGCGGAAAAACTTGCCAGTTGTCTACACTGGCCGCTTGAATTTGCGCAAGAACACTGATGATCTAATGTAAGATTGTCAATGTTCTTGTGCAAATACTATGCTGCTCCCGTTCGGGGGAAAAAGCCCTCTTGCGCAAATGTATTTGCACAAGAGGGTCAGTGCAGACAGCTAAAAAGTGTTTTGTGCAAAAAAGCCCCGATGGTGAAAATGGCGATTAGGGCTTTCTTTCACAAAATCGTGTCTAGATTGGCACGGAAACTTTTCAGCAAAAAGTGCTTTTGCGCAAAAGCGTCCGTGCCAATCTAGACACTCTTTTCTGCAAATGGTTTTAACGGAAAATCTTTTCCATTAAAAGCATTTGCGGAAAATCATGCTAGTCTAGACATAGCCCATATGTCTATAAAGATGATAAAAGACAGAGATTATTGAATATCAGCAACTTACTTATTGTGAGCCTCAGGGGAAAAGCACATTCACAAGACATGGTGGCAGCTTGCTGGGCCACAGTAATGGATGCCATGGGAAAAGGTCTCCATGTTATAGAACAACGTTGAGTATAGACACAGATGAAGTACAATGGCCACATAGGAAAATATCTCAGAAACGCAGGGATAGTAGCTTTCCAAAGTGTAAAAGGCAAATTTCACACTTTATAACTTTCTTGTTTATTGTGCAGCACATATTTTTAGTGGGTGAGCCTACAGCTTTTGAAAGAAAGCCCAGGCTGGCTGTCACCAGAAAGAGTGTAGTTAGGGTCTGAGCAAGCTTTTCCTCACACCTCTCTTAGAACATCTGACTTTGCCCCTACAGTCCCCTTGCTGCTGTCTCAGTGTGAACTGATTACATATCTGTTTATTGGTAACAATTTTCACTCAGGATTTGAGTCTAGTGTAATTCACAGCTGGTGTAAACAAGGCAACTTCACCGATAGCAGTGGAGTTACATCCACTTCTGACAAAAGGAGCATTTAATCCTATGTCTCCGGGACTGAAATGTTAGGATAGAATTTTGTTATTTCATCTATAGTCTGCTATAGCACTGTTTGTATGACACAACCTATATAGACTATCTCCCCGCTATAAAGCTGTTCACCCCATACTCAGAAAGGATAGATACTTTTTTAAAAATATGTGGTTGCAATCTTTATAGTAATACCTTCCAGCTGGTACCTCGTTCCAAGCAGATTCAAATTAAAAGTTTAATAATCCTGAGATAATCAAAATCTCTATCCGTATTAAGACTGGAACTATCACTGCCACCACATTTTGAATATGATTTTTTTCTAGCAGAATTTCAGCATGCTTTCTTTAACTTATATTGGACAAGAATTTATTTCTGAAAACTGATCACTAAATTATGATACAAGCTATGTCTACAATACAAAGAAAAGTTGGATAAAGATATGCAAATTTCAAACCGCAATTTGTGTATCTTTTCCCACTTTTCTTCCAAGAGAGGCTTTTCCAACATTTGGCCTGTCTATACGGAGCCATATGTCAGAAAAAAACCTTTCAGAACATCCCTTCTTCCTCGTGAAACGAGGTTTACAGGGATGCGGACAAAACACGTCCGCTTTTCTGACTTTTTTTCCTTGGACGTGGCAGAGCTTTTCCAGGATACCTCCAGTATCCCAGAAAAGCTCTGTAGTCTAGACGTACCCATAGACTACCCTATCTTTAATTTACTGAATAGACATAAAAATAAATGTGCTAAAAAATAAATCAGGGCCTTGATGCCCAAATCTGGCTAAGTATCCTTCTAATTTACACAGTCAACATTTTAGAAAGCATTACAAGTAATAGCTTCCAAGCCACATCCTCAAATGTGTTCTCAGCATAAAGAGAGTATGCCTAGGAAGACATTTTTTTATATACTGACAGACTCAAATATGAAATGTTATTTTAAATTAGTTTGATTAAAAATAAGTACATAAAATTAGAGACATAACTGCAGTATAGCCATAATCTTAGATAATTGTATTTAATACATTGTATTATATCTATGCATGTCTCTTTCCATCTTCCATAACTCTTCACCAGATTTATAAACATAAAATGTGAGCCCGGGGTAAAGTCTATGTGGTTAAGACTTACCAAAATGTTCATTATTTGGCTACCATGTTGATGGTACAAAAATTAAACAGGAAGATTAGGTGCTATAATATGACCTGCGTGCCTTTCTATACTTGTTTTAACAGTAAAAAATAGTGAGCATGTTAAATGCAGCTAAATTAAACACATTCAGCAGTGTGAAGATCAAGCACACTTTGATCCAAAGATCACCTAGCCTATTTGCTGGATCAGATTTTGAATTCAAGATGATTTTCATTCCTCCCAAATGGATGATATCTTGTTTATAGACATGGAAGAAGGACCAGACCAGACCAGACTGTCAGTTCCTCAAATCTAGTAACCCGTGGCCAATCTCTCTGAGAGAATGCATGCTTCTCCCTTCCCTATGACCTATATAAACTGATATATATATTCAGTTGATGTAGTCTGGAAGTTTAAAGAAGTGCCTGAGAATTGAAAATCCCAATCTTGATTACTTAAACAGAGATGCTTATTCACATCATCCAAAATATTTTAAATGTGGTGTTACTTCTATATTCCCCATAAAACCAAAGTGTAATAATAAAAGCCAAGAAAAGCTTTTAATATTTTTCTTATGCTCCATTTTCCACAATGAGCAAGATTCTTAACTGGCATCAATTCCTGAAAGTGTAGCTCTAGAATTCAATGGAGGGACAGCCATTTATACTAATTGAGGATCTGTCCCGATATGCTTACTTAGTACAATATTACTAGAAGTCTGACCTTTAATTAGACAGGCTAGGATTTCCCAAGGCTTATTTCTTTCTGATAAAACTTCAGTTTAACAAGAGGCAGATTAATTTCAGCCTTTTAAATGATATTTTGATTTTAAAGAGACCCTAAATCATTCACTTTCCTTCAGAACCCCAAGTTTTAACTTTAAATTGTTTGAATAAGTATATTTTTACTTCAACACTATTATCACCTCACTTATTTTTAAACTGTTTGAGGCAGATGTTTATGAAATTATTGCACTATAGAGAAAAAGTCTAAAAATCATCCATCTATAAAAGGTTAGGATTGATATAAGGGGGGGAACAATCTCAAAGTCTATAATGTGCATTTAAGTGTGCCACGAAAAGTAAGATCATTAGACAATGTCAAGTCCAACCACTGGGATTTTTATAGTCTATTCAAGAGAATAATAGAGTAGTGTGTAATCCGATCTAGGAACAAGGCCTGCAACTGCTTCAAAGACACTGTTGAGTCAGAAGGTTAGAAGAGCAGAAAATAAATCTGTCCTTAAAAGCAAATGACACAAAGCCCAGTAAAATATCCTTTTGCTGCAATCCTTGCCATAATATATATTCATCTAATTCTGTAAGCCACTGAACATTTTCCCCAAAAATATGAGAACAGACATTCATTCTCAAAGAGGAAAATGCGATGGGAGAGAAGATAGCTTTTGTTAGAAGAAGATTTCTAATTTTCTATGCCTCTTATCTGGCTGTAGAGCCGTAACTTAGCTAACTACTCTTAGAACTTAATTATATTGTGGAGGTCTAGGTTCTGTATGCACACATGCACATGTACCAAAAAGCTTACACTTTAAAGAACTGTGTTGATCGTAGCTCTATTTCTCTTCATTTTACTCATACAGTGGAATGTATGGGAACACTCTCATGACTGAGATGAGGGAAGCATGCTTAGGCTAATACTTTTGGACAGGAGTAAGATGTTTTAGGACGAGGGAGTAGGCTGAAGTCAATTGACCCTCAGCAGAGAGCATTTTGTGGTGATGAAGTAAGGATGCCAAATAAAAGACATTGCATTGTATTAAAGAAAAGAGTACCTATGTTGACTTCATCCAAAATGTGTGTGTGTGTCAGTGTTTATCAAAAGGAGAAGAGAAAGAACAGGTGGGTAGACAATGGCTTTGGAAAGATGGTTACAAACATTAAAAAGGTACTGCATTACAGAAGAGAAATACATGTTCCTTGACAACGTTTCTTCCATTCTTTCAAATATTATATTAATTGAATAAACATGAAATGGCTAGATTAACAGTCCTGGAAAATTACCCCCCACCCCTTTATCTATAGAACATGTACAGCAATATGAATAACATCAGATGCTCTACAACAAACTGCCTATACCTACTCCCTGTGCTGCAGGGACCAAAAAGAGGCCACAGAAATAATTTCTTCCCCAAATCCACTCAGGCCTTTGTTTCTTTGTTAAGACTGCAAAACAAAGATGACAGTTAGAATCCATTATGCTTTGAGTGTTGCAATAAGCATGACTGTGTTTTTATCAGAGGGGTAGCCCTGTAAGTCTGAGTCTGCATAAACAACATGGAGTCCTATGGAATCTTAAAGACTAAGGGTATGTCTACACTACAAAGTTAATTCGAACTAACAGACTGGGTCAGACCAAAGGTCCATCTATCCCAGTAGCCTGTCAACAGCGGCCAACACTAGGGACCCTGGAGGGGATGGACCGAAGACAATGACCAAGCCATTTGTCTCGTGCCATCCATCTCCAGCCTTCCACAAACAGAGGCCAGGGATACCATTTCTACCCCCTGGCTAATAGCACTCCATGGACCCAACCTCCATGACTTTATCTAACTTCTCTTTAAACGCTGTTATAGTTCTAGCCTTCACAGCCTCCTGCAGCAAGGAGTTCCACAGGTTGACTATTTGCTTTGTGAAGAAGAACTTTCTGTTATTAGTTTGAAGCCTGCTACCCATTCATTTCATTTGGTGTCCTCTAGTCCTTCTATTATGGGAACTAATGAAGAACTTTTCTTTATGCACCCTCTCCACACCACTCGTGCTTTTATAGACCTCTATCATATCTCCTCAGTCTCCTCTTTTCTAAGCTGAAAAGTCTCAGTCTCTTTAGCCTCTCTTCATATGGGACCTGTTCCAAACCCCTGATATTGTAGTTGCCCTCCCCTCTCCCACCCTCTCTCTTCCCCTCTCCCACCTCCTTTTCCCAGTCTCCCCGAGTTTTGTTCAATAAAGAGAGTTTCTATTTTTGAACACACGTGTCCTAGAGGGTATGTCTACACTACCCCGCTAGTTCGAACTAGCGGGGTAATGTAGGCATACCACACTTGCTAATGAAGCCCGGGATTTGAATTTCCCGGGCTTCATTAGCATAAGCGGGGAGCCGCCATTTTTAAATCCCCGCTGCTTCGAACCCCGTGTAGCGCGGCTACACGGGGCTCGAACTAGGTAGTTCGGACTAGGGTGCCTATTCCGAACTACCGGTACACCTCGTTTCACGAGGAGTAACGGTAGTTCGGAATAGGCACCCTAGTCCGAACTACCTAGTTCGAGCCCCGTGTAGCCGCGCTACACGGGGTTCGAAGCAGCGGGGATTTAAAAATGGCGGCTCCCCGCTTATGCTAATGAAGCCTGGGAAATTCAAATCCCGGGCTTCATTAGCAAGTGCGGTATGCCTACATTACCCTCCTAGTTCGAACTAGGAGGGTAGTGTAGACATACCCTTATTTTGTACATCAGAAAGGGGGGCTGGGGAGGGGTAAGTGGAAGGAGATGAGGGAGGAATGGGGTACGAGCCCCCGATGGGGAGGACTGGGGTGGCTCTGCGGGCTTCTCGGGGTGGAAGCTCTCCTGAAGCCCCTTGATTGACCCCACGCCCCCGGATGGCAGCCTGCGGCAAGTGCAGCCGGTCTGATGGCCGAGTGCTATGATGTGCCGAGTGTGGGCACTCAGGGCACTCCAAGCCAAGACTGCTTTGCAAGCAGGGAACCCCTGAGAACTGTCTGTCCGGGGTGGGGGTCGGGTCCCTTTAAGCACAGCCCTCGGCTAGCCTGAGGCAGCAGCTCCACACTCTAAGTCCTAATCTGATGCCCTGCCGGCACTGCTTCCGGCCATCCTTAACCTCAGTTCAGGGTCCACTCAGTGTGGACATGCTAGTTCAAATTAGCAAAACGCTAATTCAAACTAATTTTTTAGTCTAGATGCACTAATTCGAATTAGCTTAGTTCGAATTAACTAATTCGAATTAAGTTAGTTTGAATTAGCGCTGTAGTGTAGACATACCCTAACAGTTTTATTTGGGCATCAACTTTTATGGACAAATACCCACTCTATCAGATGTGTGGAGTGAAAATTAGAGAGGTAGATATAAATATACTGGCACACAAAAAGAAGAGAGTTACCTTGTCAAGTGGAAAACCAGTTCTAACTAGTCCAGTCTGGTCAGGGTGGATGTGGCCCACTCCCAACAGCTGATGAGGTATGAATACTAACAGAGGGAAAGTTGCTTTTGTAGTGAACCACTCATTCCCAGCCCCTATTCAAACCCACATTATTAGTGCCAAGTTTGCAAATAAATTTCAGCTCTGCAGTTTCTCTTTGGAGTCTGTTTTTGAAGGGTTTTTATAGAAGGTTGGCCACTTTTAAATCTCTGATTGAATGTCCAAGAAGACTAAACTGTTCTCCTATTGGTTTTTGTGTTACCTTTCTTGATGTCTGATTTGTGTCCATTTATCCTTTGACACAGAGACTGTCCGATTTGGCCAGTGTACATGGCAGAGGGGCATTGCTGGCACCTGATAGCATATATCACATTAGCAGATATGCAGGTGAATGTGTCCCTGGTGTTGTGGCTGATGTGGTTATGTCCTATGATGGTGTTACTTGAGTAGATATGTAAACAGAGTGAAAACAGAGCACACTACTTTCCCTTCAGATGGACCATCATCTCAAAATGATTTTCCTCAGTTATAGTTTCTCTTCAACTATCCCCCTGCTATAATATTTCTACCCACTTTACCTTCCAGAACCTAAGACCTGAAATCTCCTGCCATCTAATTCAGTGGGAATACGATCAAGATTAGATGTTTTTCTAAAAGTTAGTTCCTGTTGGAACAAAAGCCTATTTGAGAGCATGTGTATGGTTTGTGTTATATAAAAGGTCAGGTTAGATGATCACAACAGTCCTTCTGGCCTTGAAATCTAATCTGTGAACATTAAATATAAAATTTGGGTAAAAAATTCTCTGTGACTTAAAACAGGCTAATAAAAACAAACAGATGACCTAGGAAGTCCATGATCAGCTTGACATTAAAAGTTTCCCATTGTCAGAAAGGTTTCCAATCCAAGTATATAGAGCAATGAAATTAAACCCGCACAGTGAACAGCTGGCATTGGTTAATATTTATGGCCTTTTGCAACAATGGTGGGAGGGGTTTAAAGCAATTCAGGAGACTAAGAGAGAGACGAGGTGTCTTTGAATCCAGCCAGAATTGACCTATGTGATCTGAAGCATCTCTCTTACTAGTATTTGGAGCATAAAATCATATCATTTATGCCTAACTGCTACATGTAACTCTGTACATGTGGAGTAAAACTAAAGCAAGTCAAACCGAGGTGTCCATATTCTCCCTCTGTAATTTATTGTGACGAAGTCTACATTTTCTGACTGTCTTGGATTCAAAACTTCATTATTCCTTCGAGAATAAGAATAAAACTTCAGTTCTGCCCAGTAACAGATTTTGTTTTGGTGCTTTAGGGGGTATCCAAGTTTGTCTGTTACAGAAAAAAAATCTACAAATGGTCTGGTAGCACTTTAGAGAGTAACAAAACATGTAGATGGTATCATGAGTGTTCGTGAGCACTGCCCACGTCTTCAGATGACCGGAGTTATGAGTTTGGGATATGAAAACTCGAAATAAATAGGAGAGAGGAAGGAGAGAGAGGAGACAAAGAAAAAGGGAGAGGGTGGGAGACAGAGAATCGTTAAGTATCTAGAGAATGGGTACTTAAACCTAAGCAAATAAAAACCAAAGTCAATAGAGGGATAGCTCAGTGGTTTGAGCATTGGCCTGCTAAACCCAGGATTGTGAGCTCAATCCTTGAGGAGACCATTTGGGGCAAAAATCTTTCAGGGATGGTACTTGGTCCTACTGTGAAGGCAGGGGACTGGACTCAATGACCTTTTGAAGTCCCTTCTAATTCTAGGAGATAGGAATCTATCTATGAATGGAGATTGCCTAAAACAGGAAGGATACCACTCAGAGAGCTGTTAGCACCTTCAGTGATTATTAAGTAAGTAGTGTCCCAATCAAACCATATCGCAATTGAGTCCATTAGCATGTGAATTGAATTTGCGGATAAACTGTGGTTCCAGGGCCTCCCTGTGGAGCTGGTTTGTGACAAGACAGCTACTTGTAGGTCTGTCAGACTGTGGCTAGGCAACCTGAAATGCTCACCAATAGGTTTCTGTATGTTCCCTTTACGTATATCCAATGTGTCCACTGATTCTTTCCCGCAGCGACCGTCCAGTTTGTCCAATATATATAGCAGTGGGGCACTGCTGGCATTTGATGGCATAGATCAAATTACTGGATGTGCAGTCAAATGACCTTTTGATTTTGTGGCTTATGTTGTTTGCTCCAGTGATGAATTCACCAGTCTAGATATGTGGGCAGAGTTGGCATCTTTTTTGGTTGCAGGGCTGAGTTCCTGGAGGCTTATGATATGGTTGTCTGGCATGATTATCAGAAAGAATACGTTTCAGGTTAGGGGGATGTCTGTAAGCAAGAATAGTTTTTTCTCCTAAGGCCTCAGAGTGAGGGATCATTTTCCAAGATGGGTTGTAGATGGTGTATAATAATTTGGAGGGGTCTGAGTTGTGGACTGTAGGTAACAACAAGAGGAGTTCTGTTATTTTCTCTTTTGGGTTTGTCTTGAAGTAGTTCATGTCTGGGTAGTTTTCTGGCTCTGTCAATTTGTTTTTTCACTTCCCCAGGTGGGTATTTCAGTTTTAGGAATGCTCTGTAAAGATCCATGTCTCGGTCTGTGGGATCGAAGCAAATCCGATTGTATCGTAGGGCTTGGCTGTGTACAATCAACTGAGAAATGTGTCTAGGATGGAAGTATGAAGGTAAGTGTAGCAGTCGGTGGGTTTCCGATATAGGGTGGTGGAAATGTGTCCATTATTTAACTGTACTGTAGTGTCCAGGAAGTGGATTTCCTTTGTGGACTGGTCCAGGCTGAGGTTGATAGTGGGGTGAAAGTTGTTGAAATCCTTGTGGAATTCTTCAAGAATCTCTTTTCCATGGGTCCATATGATGAAGATGTCATCGATGTAGCATAAGTAAAGTAGGAGTGCTAGGGGGTGAGAGCTGAGGAAACGTTCAAGGTCAGCCATAAAGATGTTGGCATATTGTGATGCCATGCAAGTGCCCATGGCTGTGTCGTTGACTTGGAGATAGAAATTGTTTCTGAAGTGGAAGTAATTGTGGGTGAGGACAAAGTCACAGAGCTCTGTAATCAGGTGTCAGTGTGTTATCGGGGATGGTATTCTTGATGGTCTGTAATTTGTCTTTGTGTTGAATGTTGGTGTAGAGGGCTTCTACATCCATGGTGGCTAGAATGGTATTTTCAGGAAGATTATT
The DNA here is from genome assembly GCF_052426305.1 of Pelodiscus sinensis. Taxonomy (NCBI): domain Eukaryota; kingdom Metazoa; phylum Chordata; order Testudines; family Trionychidae; genus Pelodiscus; species Pelodiscus sinensis. Next base: position 230,782,912 of record NC_143053.1, on the reverse strand, counting down.
GATGTTTTGGAGTTTCGTCAGGAAGTCAGTGGTATTGTGGAGGTAGCTAGGAGTGTTGGTAGCATAGGGTCTGAGAAGGGAGTCAATATAGCCAGATACTCCTGTAGCAATGCTGGAAATGATGGGCCGTCCAGGATTACCAGGTTTGTATATTTTGCATAGTAGATAGAAAGTTCCTAGTTGGGGATTAGGGGGATGTTAGCAAAATTTTGGTCCTGAGTAGCATCAGGGAGTTTCATGAGCAGTTCTTTCATGTTTTTTGGTATTTCTTAGTGGGGTCACAGGAGAGAGGCCTGTAGAATCTGGTATTGGTGAGTTGTCTATTCACCTCCCATTCATAATCTATCCTGTTCATGATGACTACAGTGCCTCTTTTGTCAGCTTCTTTGATTATGATGTTAGGATTGGTTTTGAGGCTGTGAATAGCATTGCGGTCTGCATGACTGAGGTTATGTGTTATATGTTTGCTGATAATGTAAACTCGAGCGCGTTTGTGGAAGCAGTCAATGTAGAAATCAAGACTTTCGTTACATCTGTTGATGGAGGGAGCAGTGTTGTATATCGGTGTGTTGGAAATATTCCCTCAGGTAGAACGCAATGCTATTCACAGCCTCAAAACTATTCCTAACATCATAATCAAAGCAGCTGACAAAGGAGGCAGATTTCAGAAGTCGTTTTGGCACCAACTGTGATCTATTACTTGACAAAAAAGCAGGTGACAAAGGTAATTGATGGTTGCATGGAAGCATGTCTGTCTTAGTTCAACCTATTTAGTTTAACAAAGAGAAAGTTAAGGGATGACTTCATTATAGTGTACAAGTCTGAACACGGTCAACAAATATTTAATAGTGGGTGCTTTGATCTAGCAGAGAAAGGTATGATATAATCCAATTACTGGAAGTTGAAGCTAGACACATTCAGACAAGAAATAAGGCATAATTTTTTAAATAGTGAGGGTAAATAACCATTGGAACAATTCATCAAGGGTCACAGTGGATTCTCCATTACTGAATTTTTAATTCAAGATTGAATTTTTTTTTTTTTTTAGAAGTTATGCTCTAGATCTGGGAATTTGGAGAGGTTCTATGGCTTATGTTAAGCAGATCAGACTAGATGATTATGTGTCTCTTCTGGCCTTGGACTCTCTAAATGTTTATAGTATTCAGGTCAGCAATACAAGGTCTGCGTTATATATTTAACATAACAGCAAACTCTTCACAGCATGTTTTTGAACCTGTATTTCCAACTTGTGTTAGAACAAGATTTTAATAACTAAAGAAAAGCCTTCTACTTTGCTTTCACTTCAATAATTCTATCCAGTCTAATAAAAAAGCATATGCTGTAAACAGAGCCATATTAGGTCAGCTGCTGCTTGCTGGTTACGTACTGTTATCAGGCAAATGAAAAAGTGAAAGACAAAGACTGGAATCCAAATTTTAAAGCGTGATCTGAAACAGGCATTTAAACAACCAATCAAATGGTAAATAAATTGCTGAACTGAAAAGCAAAGGAGATACTGGAAAAAAAAGGCAGAAGAATTTGTTGGACCAATTAAGGCATCAATTGATCAAAACTGAAAGGTCAAAGGTCTGAATTTTCCAGTGAGAAGTTGTATAGAACACTGAGTTTCAGAGGGAATAACTAAGAAATAAGAGCAAAACAGTAGGCTAATAAAAATACTAATATTTTAGAAAGAGCTTCACCACTCTATCCAAAGGCTATTTAGATTGCCCTGCTGTCACCAGATTACACTAATGCTACTGCTTGCTCATCAAACCAGAAGAGAATGGGATAATGAAAAGGATATTTAATAAAAGAAAACAGAGAATGACCCCTCCCATGTACATATGAAAGTTACCTAATAATGGGCAACAAATCAAAAAGTTAAAAGATACTGAACCAATGTGCTATACCAAAGTTACCAAATGAAATGTTAACCACACATGGAAAACACCTTTGGCTGAAAAACTGAAATTATGCACACAAATTAAAAATTAGTTGGATTAAGAATTGGGAGGCACAGGACAATAAAATAATTTAACAAATGTGTGTTCAGAAAATTTTAGAAAATTGATTATCCTACTAATGCTGGATTGTTTTCTACAGAAGAGTTTATTCCTTTGTTTAGTACTGTGTTATCTCTCTAAAGCAATGGGTCTTCCTCCACTGTGTGAGAGAAGTCTACTCTCTGTGTAACAGATTTCCCTCCTAGGAAGTTTCCCCTTATAGTTAGCCTAATTATACCTTTCCTTAGCTGTATCCAATTACTCTTAGTTTGCAAATGCTATGTATCATCCTAAATAATTCTTCTCCCTCCCTGGAAAACTCCAAAAAACCCCAGAGAAACAGGTTTTAAAACACCCTCCTTTCATAGGGGTCCGGTATCATAGGCAGGGGAAGGCACATCCTTCTTCCCAAACTGTCAGCCTGGCCCCACCCATACTCTGCCTCCAGAACATCTACTGTAGGGCTACATCGACACTGGCATGATCTTGAGCAAAAACTCTTCAATGCAAGAACTCTTTATAATAATGGAGATTGCCTATCTCCTAGAACTGGAAGGGACCTTGAAAGGTCATTGAGTCCAGTCCCCTGCCTTCACAGCAGGACTAAGTACCATGCCTGATGAATTTTTGCCCCAAATCCCTAAATGGCCTCTACAAGGATTGAACTCACAACCCTGGGTTTAGCAGGCCAATGCTCAAACCACTGAGCTATCCCCTCCCCCCCATTTTAACCATAGGGCTTTCTTGCAAAAGAAATTCATGTTGCCTGTCTACACTGGCCTCTTGCGCAAGAACAGTTGCGCAAAAGGGCTTATTCCTGAGCGGGAGCATCAGAGTTCTGGCGCAAGAAGCCCTGATTTCATACATTAGAATGTCAGTTTACTTGCACAAGAACACACCACTAGTGTAGACAGGCAGCAAGTTTTTGCACAAGAGCAGCTGCTTTTGCGCAAGATCGCACCAGTGTAGACATAGCCTAGGTGTCTAGGGATGGAGTATTGCTGTTTCCAGCACTTGCCTTTCCCATGCTACGGGACCAGGGAGGCTGGAGCCACATATGCCATGTTCCATGCTCCAGCATGGCTGGGGATGTGCACTGCTTGCTTTCCCCATTCTCTGAGGCCAGGGAGACTGAGGCAGGCGCGCACGCGCGCGCACACACACACACACACACACACACACACACACACACACTCCCCTCCTTGTGGTGGTGGCAGGCATGCGCAGTGCAGTGCCTTGCCTCCTTGTGGTGGGGGAAAAGGGCTGGGAGGAGGCTTGGCTCCCATGGGGGTGTTAGATGGCTAAATGAATTGAGAGAGAAAAGACTGCAAGGGGTCCCCTAACAATACTAGACCCTCAGTCTGGTTCTGTGACAGTCAACATCTGTCATGTGGTGGTGTGCCTCCCTTTTTCCTTATCAAAGAGAACAATATATTGTAGGTAAATCAAACATACGGAAAGTGTATTTAGGGAAAATTTACAAAAATAGGGAATTCAATGGGTAACCAGTAGTTTAACAACAGAACAATTTAACCTGTACAGTAGTCAGACCCCAAACCCACTAAACAAAATAAGCCTTCGGCTGAGTCTAAATAATAAGGTAAGTATAATAAGTTTATAGAAACCTTCTGGACAGTTCCCAGACGGTCGCTCAGGTCCTCATATCTCCTGGTTCTTGGAGAGCCTTGAGAGAGGAACACTGAGGAGACCCCTCGTAGTTTTCCCCATTTCAGCTGGTAAGTAATTGGCAAGGTTGCTGGCTGTGGGCTTATGGGGAGGCTTCTGTATGGCTGCAGCTATCTGGTCTGGAGTCTAAATGACCTGGAAGGAAAACCTCACGGAACCTGCCACTAGGATGGGCAGTCCCGAGCTGTTCGGCTGCCAGCCTTTTATGCAGTCAAAGGCGGGAAACCTCTGTGAGGGAGACCCCCGTAGAGTTTGCCCATACAGAGAAAACCTGTATGAACTTCTGAGGTAATTCTGGTTTTGACTGGAACTTGTTTACCTCTCTGCTGCAAAAAGGCAGAAAAACTTTGGCCTGTCAGACCAGTGTCATGGGACTGATCTTCCATTTTGTTTTCAAAATGGATACCCTCTACTACCTTTACCTTACAAACCAAACATTACTAACCTAGGATTTTTACCCTTAACAGGGATGGGCCTCAGCAGAAGGAATGGTGCTGGAGGCTTGCCTTCACCGACTACCCCTGCCCTCTATTGTTAAAATGCAAATAAATGAGGGAATGAAGAAAGAAATAAACTGATATTGGACAGAAAAAGGAAGCTGATGTTAACAGCTTGAAATATTCCTAAATATGTTCATATTCCTGTATTTGAAAGTTTTATCTGTGCTTGAAATTTAGATTAGTCATACAGAATTATGGCATTGGCTGTAGCCCGAGGAATCAGGTTATGAAAAATGATTGGTAGTATGTGTGTTAGTAATTCATGGTGGTTTTACTTCTCGTATTAGCCTATAAAGAGGCTATGTAGAATAGACTTTTTCTGGGAGTAGTTCCATGAAAAATTCCAAAACAAGGTTGCAATGTTTACATTTAACATAAATTTGTATCCATAAATAAGAGAGGTCATCTCAGCAGGAGAACTACAGTATAGCTGAGGCCTTTCTGAAGAATAAGTTGAAATAAGTTTCCCATCAAAGAAAAAAACTGAACTATTTTTTAAAGTGTAAATGGGAAACTGTCAAAGAAGTTTCAAGCATTCTATAAGGAAATTAAAATTTCCCTTACTGAAGACAAGGCTGAACAATAATTTCTTATCCGAAGAGATTTATTTTCACACCAAACCTGACTATACAAAGTCATCTGAGACACTTAAATATGTCTATAATGCAGTTCAAAACCCATTTGCATTGGGCTTGAACTAAGGGCTGTTTAATTGCAGTGCAGATGTTTGAGCTCATGCTGGATCCTATGCTCTCAGACCCTGTACAGTGGGAGGGTCTCATAGCTCGGATTCCAGACCAAGCCTAAATATCTACATCACCATTAAAGAGCCTCTTAGCCTAAGCCAGCTGGCATGGGACAACTGCAGGTATCTAATTGCAGTGTAAGCATACCTTTAAAGTCTGGCTTTGGCCATGGAGATTTACACCATAATATTAGTTCATTAAATAGGTATGGGCAGTGGTACACATAAGCTTGAGACATACAGGGTAAGCAATGTAGAAGAAAGTGAGATGCACAGTGACTGAGAAAAGCCACTTAATGACCCCAACTTCCTGACTGTAACAGCCTCCACAAGATGCCAAAAGCTGTGACTGGATCAACTGACTTTAATGTTACTGCTAGCAGTATGTTTATACATCAGTAACACTGGAGAAAGAACCTTTCATCCACATCATAATGGCACTGGTGAAATTTAAATAAAAGGTCAAATATAAGGAACGTACAAAAGCTATTGAAGACCTACCTCGGTGAACAAGTACAATAAATAGTATTACAGTTAAATATGTTGTTTTTCAGAAGGATTAAAAATGAGTCTGAAAATCTTATTTACTAAAACTGATTCTCAAAGCCACATGTCAAACAACCTGCCTATTAGATTTGAAGGACTAATCATTCACCCATTTATTTCAGGCTGGCAAAGGGGTCTGTGAATTCTGAATCACCTGATGTCATCCAGCCCAGATGACTGACTAGAGTAAGTACAGATTACCAAAACGAAATACAAGACCACTTATGAAGTAGGATACTAAAAGAAGGCCTAACAGCACCAGCTCTAAAAACCAAGGTCTTGATCCTGTAATTAAAGCCATGATGGCAGATCCTCATCCCTGTGTGGAGCCCCACCGAAGTCCCCAAGGTCTGCCTGCACAAATATAAATGCAAGATCAGGAACCAAAGGAGCTACACAAATCTACTCCTGTAAAAGGTGTGGGTCACTATTCATATTCTCAAGGAAATAGAGAATCTGTTTAAAACAATAGGAAAAAGTAGCATATATACTGATGCCCTACAGTTTAAGTGTGTGAAGAAGAGATGTTAGCCTTTTCATAGCTATGGTTCAAGCTAAGTTTTTGTTCAAATCTAGTTTTACGTTGGTTCCTAACATCAAACCCAAATCTATCTACTCCAAGTTTCATGGCATGAACTTATCTGAGGGTAGAATTTTACTGAAAATTCTGAGAAACTGAACAAGGGCATCTGGGAGATGTAAGGTTTCAAAATAAATGAGATGATCTCATTTTGACCCATTTCCCAACTGTTGATTCATCACAGCTCTAAAACAGCTCAGTCTAGAAACCCTAAACTTGTGTTTGTTGATCTTGGTGAGAATCCTCAAATAATTCTGCCAACAAATTAGTTAAGTAAAAACAATGTATGCATCCTTATACTGCCAAATACCTAAAATTTGTGTTGGACATCTCACTACACAAAAAATAACGCACAGTCCCTGCCCCATAGAGCATACAAACTAAAGCTATGTCTACACTGGGAAGGTTTGGTGACAAAAGTGCTGCTAATATGCAAAAGTTGCCAAAAGTGAAAACTGATCAAACCAGTTTTTCTGCCTCCCATGCACATGTTGCTAACATACTGTGGACAGAGAAGAGCAAAGCATCCTGCAGTGCAATGTTGTGGGAAGACAGAGCTGATCCCTGCACTTCTTGGGATTCCAGTCAGCCAGTTTTCTCAACAAAACAAACAGAGTACACATTGGCTCTTTGTTGACAATAAAGAAAGAGGAAGGTTTTCCAGAAGTGCACTGAGGAGGAGAGGGTTGGAATTCTGTCCATAACTGAGGGCATCAAAGGAGGAACTCAGGGGAATTGGGCTGCGCACGCTAACTTCAAAGGTGGGAACACCAGTCGCGCATGCGCAGCCTGACTGTACACTGCTCTAAAAGTCTCCGATCCGTGGCACCGGGATGAGCCTTACACTAAGTGGAGCACCCAAGGGGACATTATTCGAAGAACAAGGGATTTTAAAGCTGACGTTGCATTAAAAATAATTCCAGACACAGCAAATATGGAGAGGCAATTAAGGACACTCACTCTTTAGCTAACTAGACTCCCTTTCTCATGTTAGTTTGTACACTACTGTCACATTTGAACCAGAAATTGTCAACTGTGTCTTAGTGGACCAGCTTTGGGGCACAGCAATCTGGTGACAAATATGAACAACTGCTGCTGGAAAGTATCAGAGGGGTAGCCGTGTTAGTCTGAATCTGCAAAAGCAGCGAGGAGTCCTGTGGCACCTTATAGACTAACTGAAGTGTATGCTTATGCTCCTACACTTCAGTTAGTCTATAAGGTGCCACAGGACTCCTCGCTGCTTTTGCTGCTGGAAAACATCTAGTGGTTTTCTAACTATTGTGGTGGGCAATGTGTCATTTTACAGAAAAGGTAATCTAAGGTCATCTCCCCTCTAAATAGGCTTCCTTTTCTCTCTTCTCCCTAGGAACACTTTCCCCTGGACATCTGACCGTCCTCTTCCCTGCTTGCTTCTCTTCTCACAAGCAGCTTTAGTCAGTTTAGCATGTTGTTCCTTCTGTTTGCAGTTCCAGTTCTTTCTTCTATGTAGTAGCTGCCTCTTGTGGAAACAGGCTGACTTCTTGTTTCCAGATGTTTTACAGGCTTCTAGGTTCCTCTCTGCAAGGAGCCTACGTGCTTGTTTGTGCAGTAGCAGCTGGAAGGAAGGCAAACATGACAGCACTGCATAGCCTACCAGCTTTCTGATCACCAGATGTCTTAAGCCCCAGTGCACCTTCCTTTACAGCAAACTACTACTGCCTTCTTTGTTTATATGCAAATACTAGGAAGACTGCCTTTTACGGCCACTTTTGATAAAAAACGACATTAGCCAGAACAATCATGTAGGACTATTCCCTGACCATATACAAGTGTAATAGTATTGCAACACAGATTTGTATAGCTTAACATAGAATTACCAGGCTCAGGGCTGCAAGCCTTTTTAAGTACCAGACCCAATATAAAGTTTATGTGCCTAGGCACAAGAAATTATATTTGCACACAAGACATTTTACATATAACCATGGGCTCCAGGGTCAACTATACTGGTAAATATATGATTTTTGGTGGACTCTGCGCCTGCAACTGTAGTCGAATAATTTCTTGACATTCATACCAAATCCTTCTTATCAATTCTGCCTAAAATTGTTTACACAGGAATTAACTTCTAGTGATATGATGATGAATAAAGGAAAATCATTCCTTAGATAAAGTATTTATGAATCCGAAATTCATACATGCAGAGGGATGTTACTATTTTAAAAACAATATTAATATGAAATTTTCTAATAAAAAGATTTTAACTCACACGAAGAATTTAACAGATTATAGTGGTGACTGCTGAAAAGTGATATTCTTGCCGTGAGGGATCTGTAGGTCTTTACAGAAAAGTGCTGCTTTCAGTCACCAGATCTACTTATTTTTCTTCAGTTAATGCTACCATACCAGATCAGACTGCAGTTCTAGAAATGAAAACCAAGCCTAAGTAATACTGCTGCAATTCTGAAAAGTCTGAAATATTAACCATGATGAGTATATATCTCAATATCATGATTGTATGATGCTTAAATTATGGCTGTTTCTTAAAAACTAGACTTTCTCTAGAGTACAAAGGTGGTATTCAATGTTCAGTATTACTTTCTAGTTGTCGGAATTACTTTCTAGTTTTGGTATTCACTGCAGCAATGGTTCTCAACCCTTTTGGCTCAAGACCCATTTGTAAACCTGACAACCAGCAATTGCCCCCACCAACACATCCCAGACTTGATGCCTTCATCTCCTGATGTCTGGGGGAAGGACAGGGGCTTACAGCTGGCATTCCAGATACTCCAGCCAGATGTGAATAGCTGGGGAAACTTCACCAACTGGGGAAGGGTAAAGGGGGAGAGCAAGTCAAAACACCTTCCCTCCCACCCCGAAAAAAATCACTCAGCTCTCCCTCTCTTGGCCCCTGAGGGACAGATAGTAAGGGGCTGGGGAAAATTTGGGGACCTGCAAAAAAAAGTGGAGAGATTGAGGGCAGAGGAGTCCAGGGGACTGGGAAGTGAGCCACTAACTCCCAGAAACTACAGTTTCTCCCCACATATCTCACTCAGGAGAATACAAGTTAAAGGGATGGGGTGATTTGAGGTTCCTGGGGACCAGTACAGGGCAACGGCAGAGAGGAAGTTGCCTGGCTATGGCGGAAGGGGTACATCTAAGGGCCATTATTTACTGGAAAACACCACCAGCTACTCCTTCCCAGCTCCTTTTCCGTGGGGTCAGCTGGGCTTGGCTCCCCATTGCAAGCACTGCCTCCCGGGTCACAGCACCATCGTGGCACCCCTGACAGATGGAGAGGAGGCAGAAGCTTGTACATCAGGTTACAATGCCCAGAGCAAGGAGTACAGCCTGGCCATCTTTTGCTGCATTCTGGCAACTCATTTTCAGGTTATGACCCATCAATAGTGCATGCAGCAAACCCTCATTCATTTAGTTTAAAATGGTTAAGAAAAGCCCTGAAAGCAATGTTATATGAAATTACATGTTAACTATACTAGTAAATTCCAGTCGCTTTATTAAATGTGGCACCATTTACGTGTGTGGAAAATGGTTACAAAAGGGGTACAAGTACTTTGATTTAAAATGGTCTCTAGTGCATTAATGTGGTAGGGAGTGTGCACATCACTTTTTAAGCCTTGGTTTTATTGCTTTGGCACCTCCTTTGCTTAGCACTGTTTGTCACCTGCTGGCCCAGTCTGTCTTGCTTTCTGACCTTTACCCTGGATAAGGCTAGGTCTAAGAAGCAATATGTGAAAGCTGATGTCTGGATGCTCTTCATCCATTGGTCAGGTGGAAGATTGCAGAGGGATGTAAAAGAGAGAATGCCCAGTGGAACTATATAGGTCAGCATAAGGTTTAGGGCACAGTGGAAGCAGGAGGAAAGTTTCTCCATTGCACCTTAAGTAGAAACTAAGTTTTTACAATATTCTTCCAATTATTTACCACAAGCAAGTTTCAGCGGCAGCTATCGTGCTTGATTGCTAAAGGTCCTTTTCCCACCATTGTTCACCAAACTGTTTTCATTATTAATCTTTAAAGAGTCCAACAGGTTCTTGATTCGTTCACTTGTTGGTCCCCTCTTTCTCCTCTTGCTCTTGACACTGTTACTTGTTACAGATGGCAGCAGTAGGGCTGCCAGTCCCCAAGGCTGGCTATTACTTAATGAAGAATGACCTTTATCTTCCTGCTGTAAAATCCAGGCACACTCTCTGGCCAAAGCTACAAATCTATCCAGCTGGCTTTGATTAACATTCTTGCTCACATTGAGGGTCTGTTCAAAGGGGTTCTGAATGTAGAGAGGAGAAGGCTCAGGCTTATTTTGCACCTTTCCCTGCAGATATTTCAAAGATAGGAAAGACATATTTCACATGGGTATTATGCACACAGCAGACAGAACAGTTCAGCTAAGTTATTACAGCAATATTAACTACTATCACTTTAATTGCAAAGGTGTTTTGACCTATTAAGGAATTTATTTCATAAAAAGGAAAGCAGATGTTCATCAACTTAATTAACCTGTCAATGTAACCATGTCATTTCCACTATTTGCATTCTTTCAATGTCTATTTCTTGCTCACCACAGCACATTTAAATGTCTCATTATGTCTTATGCAATTATATTGTTATTTTGACAAAAACAGAATCTGAAAATAGTGTGTGCAGAATTCCCTGAGTAAAATTCATATGCCAGAATATGACACAAAACACTGTTAACTGTCACAGTTACTAACCAGATTTTACTCATTTTGTGTTGACACAACCTGTGGTGAACAGTAATGCCAGTAAATAGTTTCAAACTCAGATTGGATGGCATCTATACTCTGGGTTCCCAACCCAGATCAGTTATTTAAAACTGCAAAGCCTTTTGGGATACACTGTTTGTATGAAGATCAAAAAATGTTGGATTTTGTTGTACAGTCTAAGTTTTAAAAAAACAGCTCTCCAATCAGAGAAGTGGGATAAAGGCAGCAGCTATTACTACCTTTCGTGTAACAGAACATTAAACTGGGAAGCTGCGAAGGCTTATAGTTAATGCTTTACAATACAAAAATAATTAGTGCAGAAACACTATCAAGAAGTAGGTGTTCAGTGGTTTTGCTTTCTTCTGCAGCATTCTTTGAGACTGTCAGCTTCAAACTAGTTTTATGGACAAGATCAATTTACAGGCATTCTGTATAATTTCTGCAACTGCAAAGTGTGCTACAAATTGCAAAATACAAAATGTTTCCTGAATGATACAATTTATTTATGATCATTAATCTTTTATGATAATGAAGAAATGTACATTCAATAGATAATCACATCTTAGTACGGTCTATGGATAAGGACAGCAGAATTTGGCCCTTTATGCAAAAGGGCATAATTTGTATCTCTCTTACATAGCGAGAGCTGTAACAGTTAAAGAGTAATGGGGAGAGATCAAAATGCATTTACCTTTCTAATATTTATAGAGTTTTTATTGAAAGCAAAATTCCCAAAATATTCAAAGAAGTCACCCAGCAGCACATCTGAAATGAAAAAGGTAAAATCAAGAAAGGGATATGGCTTTCACAGAAATAGAAGACACTGAATGAAGATTTCGCTTACCTAACGTTTCTGTATTTTCTGTAGGCTTAATTTTGTTCAAATTGCTAGCAAAGGTACAGTCATTACCTTGGATTATGTGCTTATCTTCTGAATCTGAAATGACAAGTAGTGAAAAATGTGATTAAATGTGATATACAGTTAAAAAGTCTACCATATTTATTAAGCATAACTCAGACATCCTCTTCAAAAAGAAAGCTATTCCTACAATCATTGCAATTGGATACAGAAGGTAAATTACTGTTTACAATTAATTATGTAAAGTGATTAAATTTATGGATGGGGGAAGTAGAGTGTTTAGGACTAAACAGGAGAGTTTCAAAAGCACAAATGAGTAAATGCATGACTCCTATTTGTTCTATTGAAAATCAGCCACTACAACACCTAGGCTGTGTCCAGACTCAGGGGGTTTTTCGGGAAAAGTAGCCTTTTCCCGAAAAAACTTCCCCTGCGACCAGACTCAAGCCGCGTTCTTTCGAAATTATTTCGAAAGAACGCGGCTTTTCTTTCGATGGCGGTAAACCTCGTTTCACGAGGAAGAACACCTTCTTTCGAAAGTTCCTCTTTCGAAAGAAGGCGTTCTTCAATGTAAATAGGGCTTCCTCGAAAGAGAGCATCCAGACTCGCTGGGTGCTCTCTTTCGAAAAAGCGGATTGCTCTTTCGAAAGATCCGCCTGCAGTCTAGACGCGATCTTTCGAAAGAGGCTCTTTCGAAAGATGCTTTCGAAAGAGCCTCTTTCGAAAGAAGCCTGCAGTCTAGACATAGCCTTACAGAAGGAGGCTTCACTTTTGGCATATGCCATCACTAATCAGTGGGGGTTACAAACACAAGTAAGAACTGAATGATCAGTATACATCCTCTTTGGATACTGTCGAAACGAGCGTCACATTCAGTAAAAGGTATGGAGAATAGTTTATTTAGACATGCTGCAGCATAGTGAGAACCCACCAAAGTGTGTTCTACCTTAGAATACAACTACAACTCCTCTTATAGTAGGAGCTACATAAGAAACTATCACTCTGCGCATGCTTGTTACTGGGCAAACTTTCAGCATAATTACATTCTCTTTGATGATAAAATGTTTCACACTCTCACACTTTCAAACTACGTGACCTTCTTGCCTACATGAAATGGCAGCTATTTACAGGATGGATTCCACAATACTTATCACAGTGAATTGGGATTTTCAAGTAATAGTCCAAGACACCTATTGCACTGACACTGTGGTAATTCCACATTTGAAATTTCAAAGGGAATTAAAAATAAAGCTTGTTGGTAACAGTTTTTAAACTAAGAGATGGGGGAAAGCTGATTGGTGTGGAGAAGCATATAAATCAGATGGAGACTTCTCTTACAGGAAAATCCATTGATAGAGATTCTCTAAGCTGTAGTCAGAAAGAGAGGAGGGGAGAGGACAAACCATGGGCTAGAGCAGACAAACAACCGCATATAAAGGAATACAATGCATCAGGGAAGGGCAAACAAATAAACAGTGGCAAATTTTTAAAGTGCTTCTACACGAATGCTAGGAGTCTGACTAAGAAGATGGGTGAACTAGAGTACCTCGTATTAAAGGAGGAGATTGACATAGTAGGCATCACTGAAACCTGGTGGAATGAGGAAAATCTGTGGGACACAATAATACCAGGATATAAAATATATTGGAAGGACAAAGCAGGTCGTGCGGGTGGTGGAGTGGCACTGTACGTGAAAGATAATGTAGAATCAAATGAAATAAAAATATTAAATGGATCAACATGTTCAATAGAATCGCTATGGATAGTAATTTCATGCTCCGATAATAATAATTTAGCAGTAGGGATATATTATCGACCATCTGACCAGGACAGTGACACTGACGTTGAAATGCTGAGGAAGATTAGAGCGGCTACCAAAATAAAGAACTCTATAATAATGGGGGATTTTAATTATCCCCTTATTGACTGGGTACATGTTACCTCAGGAAGAGAATGGCTCAAATGACTCAATGGCTTAAATGACTGCTTCTTGGAGCAGCTGGCACAGGAACCCACAAGGGGAGAGGCAATTCTCGATTTAGTCCTGAGTGGAGCACAGGATCAGGTCCAGGAGATAACCGTTACAGGACTGCTTGGGAATAGTGACCATAATATAATAACATTTAACATTCCTGGGGTGGGAAGAACACCTCAACAGTCCAGCACACTGGCATTTAATTTCAAAAAGGGATATTACACAAAAATGAGGAGGTTAGTTAAACAGAAATTAAAAGGCACAGTGACTAGAGACAAAACCCTGCAAGCTGCATGGAAACTTTTTAAAGACACCATAATAGAGGCCCAACTTAAATGTATACCCCAAATTAGAAAACACAGTAAGAGACCTAAAAAAAGAGTCATCGTGGCTTAACCATCATGTAAAAGAAGCAGTGAGGGACAAAAAGGCATATTTCAAGAAGTGGAAGTCCAATCCTAGTGAGATAAATAGAAAGGAACATAAACACTGTTAAATTAAGTGTAAAAATGTAATAAGCAAAAAAAGATTGAGGAACAGCTAGCCAAAAACTCACTAAGAAATAGCAAAATGTTTTTAAGTACATTAGAAGCAGGAAGCCTGCTAAAAAACCAGTGGGTCCCCTAGATGATCAAGATATAAAAGGAGCAAACAAGGACGATAAAGCCATCGTGGAGAAACTAAATGATTTCTTTGCTTCAGTCTTCACAGCTGAGGATGTTAGGGAGATTCCCAAATCTGCACCGTCCTTTGTGGGTGATAAATCTGAGGAACTGTCCTGGATTGAAGTGTCATTAGAGGAGGTTTTGGAACAAATAGAGAAACTTAATGTTAACAAATCACCGGGACTGGATGGCATTCATCCAAGGATTCTAAAAGAACTCAAATGGGAAACTGCTGAACTATTATCTGTGGTTTGTAACCTATCCTTTAAATCGGCTTCCGTACCTAATGACTGGAAGGTAGCTAACGTGACACCAATATTTTAAAAGGGCTCTACAGGTGATCCTGGCAATTACAGACTGGTAAGTCTAACTTCAGTACCGGGCAAATTAGTCAAAACAACAGTAAAGAATAAAATTGTCAGGCACGTAGAAGAACATAATTTGTTGGAAAAAAGTCAGCATGGTTTCTGTAAAGGGAAATCATGTCTTATTAATCTATTAGAGTTCTTTGAAGGAGTTAACAAACATGAAGATAAGGGGGATCCAGTAGATATAGTATACTTAGATTTTCAGAAAGCCTTTGACAAGGTCCCTCACCAAAGGCTCTTGTGTAAATTACATTGTCATGGGATAAGAGGGAAGGTCCTTTCATGGAGTGAGAACTGGTTAAAAGACAGGAAACAAAGGGTAGGAATAAATGGTAAATTTTCAAAATGGAGAGGGGTAACTAGTGGTATCCCCTAAAGGTCAGTCCTGGGACCAATTCTGTTCAACTTATTTATAAATGATCTGGAGAAAGGGGTAAGCAGTGAGGTGGTAAAGTTTGCGGATGATACTAAACTGTTTAAGATAGGCAAGACAGAAGCAGACTGTGAAGAACTTCAAAAAGATCTCATCAAACTGAGTGATTGGGCAACAAAACGGCAAATGAATTTAATGTGCATAAGTGTAAAGTAATGCACGTTGGAAAAAATTACTCCAACTATACGTACAGTATGATGGGGGTTAATTTGGCTACTACAAATCAGGAAAAAAAGATCTTGGAGTTGTCGCAGAATACTAGGACTGGAAGGGACCTTGAGAGGTCATCAAGTCCAGTCCCCTGCCCTCATGGCAGGACCAAATACTGTCTAGACCATCCCTGATAGACATTTATCTAACCCACTCTTAAATATCTCCAGAGATGGAAATTCTACAACCTTCCTGGGCAATTTATTCCAGTGTCTGACTATCCTGACAGTTAGGAACTTTTTCCTAATGTCCAACCTAAACCTCCCTTGCTGCAGTTTAAGTCCATTGCTTCTTGTTCTATCCTCAGAGGCCAAGATGAACAAGTTTTCTCCCTCCTCCTTGTGACACCCTTTTAGATATCTGAAAACTGCTATCATATTCCCCCTCAATCTTCTCTTTTCTAAACAAACCCAATTCCTTCAGTCTTCCCTCATAGGTCATGTTCTCTAGACCTTTAATCATTCTCATTGCTCTTCTCTGGACCCTCTCCAATTTCTCCATATCTTTCTTGAAATGCGGTGCCCAGAACTGGACACAATACTCCAACTGAGGCCTAACCAGCGCAGAGTAGAGCGGAAGAATGACTTCTCGTGTCTTGCTCACAACACATCTGTTAATGCATCCCAGAATCATGTTTGCTTTCTTTGCAACAGCATCACACTGCTGATTCATATTCAACTTGTGGTCCACTATAACCCCTAGATCCCTTTCTGCCATACTCCTTCCCAGAGTATGAAGTGGATACTATCGTGGATAGTTCTCTGAAAACGTCCATGCAGTGTTCAGAAGCGGTCAAAAAGGCAAATAGGATGTTAGGAATTATTAAGAAAGGTATAGAAAATAAGACACAATATCTTATGCCCCTGTATAAAACTGTATTACGCCCACATCTTGAATACTGTGTACAGATGTGGTCTCCTCACCTCAAAAATGATATTTTGGCCTTAGAAAGGGTTCAGAAAAGGGCAACTAAAATGATTAGGAGTTTGGAACGGGTCTCATATGAAGAGAGGTTAAAGCGACTTGGACTTTTCAGTTTAGAAAAGAGGAGGCTAAGGGGGGATATGATAGAGGTCTATAAAATCATGAGTGGTGTGGAGAGGGTGGATAAAGAAAAGTTATTTATTAGTTCCCATAATAGAAGAACTAGAGGACACCAAATGAAATTAATGGGTAGCAGGTTTAAAACTAATAAAAGACAGTTGTTCTTCACACAGCACGTAGTCAACCTGTGGAACTCCTTGCCAGAGGAGGCTGTGAAGGCTAGGACTATAACAGAGTTTAAAGAGAAGCTAGATTATTTCATGGAGGTTAGGTCCATAAAAGGCTATTAGCCAGGGGATAGAAATGGTGTCCCTGGCCTCTGTTTGTCAGAGGCTGGAGAAGGATGGCAGAAGACAAACCGCTTGATCATTGTCTTCGGTTCACCCCCTCTGGGGCACCTGGTGCTGGCCACTGTCAGCAGACAGTCTATTGAGCTAGATGGACCTTTGGTCTGACCCAGTGCAGCCACTCTTATGTAACTGACTAAAAACTTTGACTGCTATTCTCCATACGCAAGCCTGGGTGGGAGCATATCTAAAGATTAGAACAGATGACTGGTGAGTTAGGACTCTTGAATTCTATTCCACACTTTTTCACTGGAATACCCTCTTTGTTCTTGAGCAAAACCTAATCCATTTCCCATGTACAAAATGAGTAAAACACATCACAGGGACACACAGCAAGTATTTGCAAGTTATATTTTTACTGAGGAGGTCTTAATATCTTTTGCTATTAACTTCTTTACAAGTTTAATACTGATGTCAAAGTTGATTACTATAAAGTAATACACATCATATCAAATGACAGTGAAAAGATTACATTACATGGTCATTTCGGGCTCATTTATTGAGGAACAGATGATCAGCAGACCTAAACAACAATAACCTGGACTTTTAATAAAGGCTGATTTTTAATTGCCTGATGCAAAGAACAAGCTCACTCTGAGCCAATTAAAATTACACTTTTCTAAAAGCATTGCAACTCTTCTACTGCACTTAAATAAATGATTTGGTATAAAATTAATATCAATGGAAATTAATACTGCAACCGTAACATTTATTTAAAAGATATAATAAATCAAGTGTCTGATTCTCCAAAAAAAATCATCTTGCAACAGTTAGTCGGTAGCAATGTTCAACAACTCAGACATTTTTTTCAAATATATGGTACTAGATTTACCCAGCGTTGCTCAAGCACTTCACCCCCCCATAAAAAACCAAAAATTAACAGGTATATGCTTCTTTTAAATAATTGCTCTGGGATGGGGCTGAGGATGAGGGGTTCAGTATGCAGATTGCCCCGGTGAGAGAGGACTACCCCAGCCCTCTCTCACCATAGCAGCTTGGGACCAGGTGAGAAGTGCCTCTCTATAGTGGCTATGTTCCCATACAAATTGGGGGAGAGCTTCAGCTCTCCCCTCTCTCCCCCGCCACCCAATTTCTTATAAGATGCCCAAGGGGTGAGAAGCTCAGGGCTGGGACAGGTGCCCCCAGCCAGCCCCTTTCACCTGCCTGGTGATTCTGTCTCTTTTCTGTATGGTTTTAAGTGTCTCTGTACGAATCAAGTGAGGGGGACAGAAGAGCTTCACCTCCCCCTGCTCTCCCTGAAGAACAACTGGGGATTGAGAGGCTCAAGGCTAGGGCAGTCTTGGACTGGGGGCTTTCACCAGCCTAGTGATTGTCTCTTTTCTGTATAGTATTATGAGACGCAATCCCATTACAGGCACATTTCATTTTCCTGGCACAACCAAAGCCTTACTGTTCTGTAATTTAAGAGGAATCTCTACACAGAATTATGTGGTCTTAGCACTTACTATTTAAGCGGAGTTCTTGAATAGAGACGCAGATGGACAGACACACTTCCTCAAATATACAATAGATTTGCAACACTCAAGATTACTTTGAACCATCAAAAGTGACAGAGATTCACACGGTGAAATCGGAGTAGAGAGAAAACACATGAGAGTTAATTCAGTCCTACTCTGAAATGGAGCTGTTCTTACCTGCTAGAGCTTTAAGTTGGTCTAGTGTTGGAATAATAGGCGGTGTTCTCTTTTGGAGGAAAAACAAGGTCATCATTGTCAGAGAGAAGTTTGTAATCCAGTGACCAGGAATATTACTTGTGATGCCATGTACACGGGCCCAGCACCGTACGCTGAACACAAGAGCTCTTACACGTGAGTCAAGGCTACCATATATATAAAGGAGTTCTGAACTTCTCAGGGCAACTCTGTGAGACACAAGCCCAAGGAATAAATTATAAACATTTAAGAGAATCACCAACTGTCAAATGTAACCATAACTCATGCTGCTTTAAGATATAACAATTATAAAGAAAGAGGTTTTTTCTTCAAATTGTTGCAAATGACATAAGTAGTACAGAGCATATGAAAATGTCTAGGATGATGTTCTGGATGGCTCCATAATGACAGACTTAATTGAAGAGAAATCATATCAATACACTTTAGGAATGGAATTTGTGTTGTGGAAAACGTCCATAAAAACAAATGCCACCTGACAATGGAGAAATAAAGTACTCTAGAGTCAGAAAATGCAGAATTAATTTTGTGCAAATTTAAGTTAGACTCATATGACTTTTGGGCATCTTGAAATATGATATTTGTCATAATTTTTTAAATACAAAACCAAAAACAGTTTGGAATATTGCATAAAAATCAAGTAAAATTTAAAGACCTAAACCTCAATGAGAGCTACAAAACAAGCCATATTTGAAGACAGTCAGTTCAGCAGTTTTCAAATTATGAATGTTTAAAATAAAACATCCCCAAGTCTGTAAGAGCCGAGTGTAAAGTGTGTGTGGTTTTTTTTGTTTTGTTTTTAAATAAAGAAAAGTATTAATACCACAGGTGGCAGTTATGGATACACAACTCAGGAGATACTGGCTCCCCGTACTGCCTGTACTCCTCTAGATCATGCAGCACCACCTCAAAATGACAACAAACTTCCTAAAGTCTGAGTCAGATTCTTGGAGTAGAAAAGTTACTTTTCTTTTAAAAGGTGCTTTACGCCATCCCCAATGATATGCTATTTTAGGCCAAGCAAAAGTGACGACAATTCCTCCTGCATCTGTATGTGCATCAAAAAAGAAAAAATAATGCTTGCGACAAGCAAAGCTACTGAAACACATTTTGTGGCCTTAGCTTGTTCCACAGCCTCATTGAGTATATTTACACTGCATACTAAGCCTGAGCTTTCACTCAGATTTGAGCCCAAGCCCACCTACCACCTACATTCAAATCTGCCTGAGTTCGGTCAGCAAGCACTTAAGATCTGAATTCTAGAACCCTGGTAGTGAGGTGGGTTAGAATCTCTCACCATGACTCAGGTCCAACTCTTGCCATTCTGCATGGTGGCAGCCGATTAAGCCTCAGACCCAAGTCACCTGCTCTATTTAGCACATAATGGATGTGTTACAATTGCTGTACCTGGCTCTCAGCTGTACTAACCCCAGATTTCCAAATACATGGAGAATACGCCAGCACAAGACTTGGAAATTAAGTCCACAAGCTCCGATCCCACAATCCCAGATTTACAATGCAATGTAAATATACCATTCACATGTAACATTTCAATGTGTCCTCACAGTTAATTAACAAAAATTAATGAGTCAAGTACAAGATTTTACTGTAAAGTGTATGTGCAGTTAAAAAAAGGAAAGGGGATTATAATGCTATAAAAACAGATAAAATGTACATATACAGATACCCTTCCCTACACACACACTTCAGTTAGCACATTCTCTTCTTCATAAGAGTGTCCACAAGCAGAATTACATTAAGGACTGAAGGAGCAGGAAAGGGTATGTATTTAATTCTAACTTTAATAACAACAATGCAGCGAGAGAATTAAGTGGCATACAAACTACAATGGTACGCAATTTTAAGACCGTTTTCAGTTGCTTATAGCCTGCAAAACTAACAGGCAGAAATTTTTCATGCCAGGCTGTATGCCTTAGGCTAAAATTTTTGGGAAAGTTTCAATGAAAATGGTTCAGCCACTTCCCAGAACAAGAATAGGAAAATAACCTGCCTATGTTAAAATTAGGGATGTAAAATAAATCCTGTTTAATTAGCTAATCAGTTAAATGTATAGTTTAACCAGTTAATCAATTAAAGGAGCGAGCAAGGAGCTGCTCCAGCCTGGCCAGAGCAGACCCTGCCTATGGCATCTCTGTTACACGTGAGGCTGCACCAGCTGGCCTGGAGCCACTCTTGCCTGTGGCAGGCCAGGGCACCCTGCAGGCAGTTACTGCTCTGATGTCTCGGTCAGAACAACCCCTGCCTGCAGGGCACCCAGGCCCACCACAGCGCTCCAGGACCCTGGAGCAGCCCCTGCCTGTGCTGGGCCAGGACACCTGATTGGGAGCAGCTCCTGCCCGTACGGTGCCTGGGCCTGGTGTAGGCCCTGTCTGTGATGGCCCCCTCTCACCAGTCAACCAGTTAAATCTTCATATCCCTAGTTAAAATTAATGTTTCACTAAGAAGCACTAGCACTGCTGTGCTTTGGAACTACAATCTGAAATTTAGCTAGGGGTTCACATTGTATCAGGAATGTACCTTTAGCTGTTCCTATGAAATATCAAGCAAATACGGCAACAGCTGTTTTCATAGTCTTAGCTAAAATTTGGCAGCTAAATTCTCCAAATGTTTCACGTGTTGTAACAAATCTCAATTTCTTTCTTCTAAAAACAATTGCCTGTTGGCACAACAGATGCACCAATATATCTTGAATGCTAAGCCAATATAAAAGAATTCTGTTTGTCTGGGTTCAGTCCAGAAAAGACAACTTCAAATAACCTTAAGCCTGATCACTAAAAGGCAACTGAAGGAATATACAAAACAACATTGGTATTATACCATTGCCTTGTCCGGAAATAAACAGACAATCAAAAAAAATTTATGAAAACACCTTTCATAGCCATTTTATTGTATTGTTTTGTATCTGTCCATTATTTGACATGTTTTCATGTCTCCAGTTTTAGAAAACATATTTATTATCTGTATTTTTATGGCTAAGTTAAAAAATACCAGCCCTCAAATGTATTTAAAGAAAGAGTTGTCAAATATTTCCTATTAGGCTCATGTGGTCACACAGAAAAGGAAACCAATTTTTTCAAATATATCATTTGTTCGACAGACACACACACAAGCTTCTATAAATAACTTTCATCATAGTTTTCCAACATACTAATTATTGTCCTAGTTACATTTTTTTAAAAAATGCTACTGCCATATCATTACCTATTGTTAGTTGTTAGGTCACACTGGAACCCTGTTGGTTGATGGGAAAATCTCACCAATGGACAGCGAGCATTGAGTATCTTTTGTACACCCACACAGCCTGGGCCCAAATTGTCAATGCAATCACCAATCACAGAGAGGATTCTCTGTGATGCTGTTCTTTCAGAAGGTACTCTCTTCATCTGATATTCCATATAAAAGGCACCTGTTTTCTAACACAAAAAAGAGAAAGGTAAATTATCAGCTCTGAAAATAAGGTAAGATTCTGGGAGACTTCTGAAAGAATTGGAATCACTTGTTAAAAAGGGTTCACAATTAAAATTTTTAAAAAACACACATTGCAAGTAGTTTGTAAGACTCAAAGCAAAATATTTAATTGTTCATTTTCTTTACCTCTCTTACATTCTTTCCAAATTAGCAACAAACAACAACTAGAAAATTAGGAATTAAATTACTTAGGTATATCAATGCTGTAATCTCACTACTGTATACAATTAAGTAGTGCAATAGTTTCAAAGATTTTTTTTTCAGTCATGCAAAAACTGAAAGGTCAAGATAAAGCACACTGTTTTAGTGACCTAATTTAATAATAAAAAATAAAAAACAAGAAGTGCAACCAAGCCACAAAACATGTTATTTCCTCTCTTAAGGTGTTTGTTAGCTTGTACCAACCACACTAATGAGGTTCTTTGTTAAAGAATATTTCCTTTCAGCTGTTGGAAAATCCCGAAGATTCACCAAATTGGTTAATCATTATTGCATAATGCAGCCCAGCTTCTTTAAGATTCTTACATTCACTGTTTCAGAAAAGAAAGCTAATGGTCTACTTATCGAGTCAGAACAATTCTCTATAGCAGTATTCTAACTGAGCCAATGTGCCTTTTCCTAGTGCACTAGGCTAATGTGTCTAATGCATTTGGCTAATTCATGTCTACTTTGGGTTACAGGCAATAATACTTGTTTCTTTACACCTGTGAAATAGTAGTAATAAAATAATAAAAATAATAATAATAATAATAATAATAATAATAAAATAGAATTTTTCAATCATTAAAAAAAATTGCAGGTGATCTCAGCCTTACTGTCCTCACCACATAATATGCAATCCAAAAGGTAGGGGTCCAGGCAGAGACAGATGAGTCCTAGAGGTGAATACCTGGCTGCAAAGATGGTGTCGCCAGGAGGGCTTTGGCTGCCTTGAATATGGGATGCTGTTCCAAGAAAAAGGACTGCTAAGTAGGGATGGGGTTCACCTTTCAAGGAAGAGGAAGAAGTTATATGGATACAGGCTGGCTAACCTAGTGAGGGCTTTAAACTAAGTTCAATGGGGGCAGGTGACCAAAGCCCACAGGTAAGAGAAAAACATGGAAGATGGGTCAGAAATGGGAGGGAGCATGGGTTATTTATAATAGCAGAGATAAAGGAGGGACAAGGCAGAACTGGGGGGCAAAATCAAATCAGTATCTTAGATGCCAGTATACAAATACAAGAAGTATGGGAAATAAGCAGAAGAACTTATTGTGCTAACAAACAAACAAAACTATGACATAGTTGGTATCACAGAGACTTAGTGAGATAATACACACAATTGGAATATTGGTAAAGAAGGATTAAGCTTTCGCAGGAAGAACAGGTAGAGGTAAAAGAGAGGAGGTACTGCCGTATTTATTAAAAAAGTATACACTTGGATAGGTTGAGATGGATATAGGAGATGGACTTGTTGAGAGTCTCTGGGTTACGTTAAAAGTAGTTAAAAAAACCAAAGGTGATGTCATGTTAAGAGTCTAGTACAGATCATCTACCTAGGAAGAAGAGGTGGATGAGGCTTTATTTTAAACAACAAAATCATCCAAAGAGCAGGATTTGGTGGTGATGAGGGACTTCAACTAACCAAACATATGTTGGGAAACTAACACAGAAGGGCACAGATTATCCAATACATGTTTGGACTACATTGGAGACAATTTTTTATTTCAGAAAGTTGAGAAACCTATGGGGGAGGGAGAAGCTGTTCTAGATTTGATTTTAACTAATAGGGAGGAACTGGTTGAAAATTTGAAAGTGGAAAGCCACTTGGGACTTCATGATTCTAAGGACTGGTACAAGGGAGAAGAGCACAATAGAGACAATGGATTTCAGGAAGGCAGTAAACTCAGAGAACTGGTAGTTAAGGTCCCATTGCAAGCAAGACTAAAAGGAAAAACAACTGAAGAGATTTGGCAGTTTTTCAAAGGGGAATTAAGGGCCCAAAAGCAAACTATTCCACTGCATAGGAAACACAGAAAGTATGTCACGAGGCCACTTTGGCTTAACCAGAAGATCTTACATGATCTAAAAATCAAAAATGAGTCATATAAAAAGGGGATACTATGTCAAATTACAAAGGATGAATACAAGCAAATAACTAAGTATGCAGGGGCAAGATTAGAAAGGCAAAGGCACAAAACGAGCTAAATCTACATAGAGAAATAAAGGGTAACAAGAAGACATTCCACAAATATATTAGAAGCAAAAGGAAGACCAAGTACAGGGTAGGCCCATCGTTCAGTGAAGAGGGAGAAACAATAATAGGAACTTTGGAAATGGCAGTGGTGATTAATGATTTCTTAGTTTAGGTTTTTGTTAAGATGATTGATGGTGACAGGATGCTTAACCATAGTGGATGCTAGTGGAAACAGGAAAGGTTTAGAAGTTAAAATAAAAAAAACAAGTAAAAAATCCTTAGAAAATTAGATGTCTGCAAGTCACCAGGGCCTGATGAAATGCATCCTAGAATATTCAAGGAGCTGATGGAGGAGGTATCTGAACTTTTAACTATCATCTCTGAAATATCATGGGAGACAGAAGAGATTCCAGAAGACTGGAAAAGGGCATGTATAGTGCTCATCTATAAAAAGGGAAATAAGAACAGTCCAGGAAACTACAGACCAGTCAGTTTAACTTCTGTGCCAGGAAGATAACAGAGCAAGTAACTGAGGAATTCATCTGCAACATCTGGAAGATAATGAAGTGATAGGTAATAACCAGCATGGATTTGTAAAGAACAAATCATGTCAAACCAATCTGTTAGCTTTCTTTGATAAGATAACAAGCCTTGCGGATAAGGGTAAAGTGGTGGACATGCTATACCTAGACTTTAGATAAGCATGACCTTCTTATCAATAAACTAGGAAAATGCAACCTAGACGGGACTACTGTAACGTGGGTGCATAACTGGCTAGATAACTGTTCTCAGAGAGTAGTTATTAATGGTTCACAGTCATGCTAGAAGGGCATAAGTGGGATTCCATAGGGGTCTGTTCTGGGACCGGTTCTGTTCAATATCTTCATCAATGATTTAGATATTGGCATGGAGAGTACGCTTATTACGTTTGCAGATGATACCAAGCTGTAAGATGCTGCAAGTGCTTTGGAAGATAGGGTCAAAATTCAAAATACAGGCAGTCCCCCGGTTACGTACAAGATAGGGACTGTAGGTTTGTTCTTAAGTTGAATCTGTATGTAAGTCGGAACTGGCGTCCAGATTCAGCCGCTGCTGAAACTGACCGCCAGTTCTGACTTACATACAGATTCAACTTAAGAACCCCAGGCGTCCCCAAGTCAGCTGCTGCTGAAACTGATCAGCGCTGATTCCAGGAAGCCTGGGGCAGAGCAACTCTGCCTCGGGCTTCCTGTAGTCAGCGCTGGTCAGTTTCAGCAGCGGCTGACTTGGGGACGCCTGGGGCAGAGCAGCTGGGGTGCTGCCGGGTTGGTCCAGTAGTGCCCAGAGCGGGCGCTGAAGGACCAATCGGCAGCGCCCCAGCTGCTCTGCCCCAGGGTCCAAAACAAAAGCCTGGTCTGCTTGGGGGGGGGGGCGCACACTAGCCGCGCCCCCCCCCCCAGCAGACCAGGGACATGGGGAGCAGAGCCGCAGCGGCAGCGGGGTGCCGCGCCTCTGAGGCTTTGCTCTAGCAAAGCCTCAGAGGCGCGGGACCCCCCCGGGCTGCGGCTTGAGTCCCGGTGCCTGTGGTCTACTGGGGACCGTCTCCAGCAGACCACAGGCACCAGGACTAAAGCGGCAGCCGCGGGGGGGTCCTGAGGCTTTGCCAGAGCAAAGCCTCAGAAGTGCACGGAACCGCCGCTGCTGCCGCTTGAGTCCGGGTGCCTGTGGTCTGCTGGGGACTGTCCCCAGCAGACCACAGGCACCCGGACTCAAGCGGCAGCATCGGCGGGTTCCCGCGCTTCTGAGGCTTTGCTCTGGCAAAGCCTCAGAAGCGCGGGAACCCGCCTGGTGCCCCTGGTCTGCTGGAGACGGTCTCCAGCAGACCAGGGGCACCCGAGCAGCTTACGAACGGGGCGTTCTCCCCCGGAGCTCGCAGGTAGCAATCCGCTACCTCGACCTCCGGGGTGAGAAAGCCCCGTTCGTAAGTGCGGATCCGCGTAAGTCGGGGACTGCCTGTAATCAGGATAAACTTGAGAAATGGTCTGAGGTAAAAAAAATGAAGTTTAATTAGGACAAATGCAAAATACTCCACATAGGAAGCAACAATCAATTTAATATAGTAGACTTCCGATAATCCGGAACCTATGGGACCTAAGTGGTGCCGGATTATCAGATATGCCGGACAATCAGGAGATACTATAAACTGGTTATATATATACTGTATACATTATATACTGTATATAAAGTGTTCTTAACCCTTTTTATGTACATACTGTATACAGTATACTGTAATATTGTCATTTTTTTAAGCCTTTTTTACCCTTTTTGCTCAGTTGAGCTGCTGCCGCTGTTACCTTGTGGCTCATTTTTTGCTGAAGCTCACTCACTAGGCTCTTGTCATTTTGATGCCGGACTATCAGGAGTGCCGGACTATTGGATGCCGGACTATTGGAGTTTTACTATAGATACAGAATGGGAAGAGACTGTTCAGGAAGGAGTACTGCAGCAGAAAGGCATCTAGAGGTCATAGTGGACCACATGCTAAATGAGAGTTAACAGTGTGACACTGTTGCAAAAAAAGCAAATGTGATTCTGGGATGCATTAACAGAAAGTTTGTGAGCAAGACACGAGAAGGAGTTCTTTTGTTCTACTCTGCGCTGATTAGGCTTCAATTGTGCCCAATTCTGGACACCACATTTCAAGAAAGATGTGGAGAACTTGAAGAAGGTCCATAGAAGAGCAACAAAAATTATTAAAGGTCTAGAAAACATGACACATGAAGGAAGACTGAAATAATTGGGCTTTAGTTTAGAAGAGAGAAGACTGAGAAGGAACATGATAGATCTTTTCAAGTATTTAAAAGAAGGAGGGAGAAAAATTGTTCTCCTTGACCTCTGATGATGGAACAAGAAGCAATGGGCAGCAAGAGGAGGTTTAGGTTGGACATCAAGAAAAACCTCGTTAGCGTGGTTAAACACTGGAATAAATTGCTTAGGGACATTGTTTAATCTCCATCACTGGAGATATTTAAGAGCAGGTTGGATAGACATCTATCAGAGATGATGCTGGTGCTTGGCCCTGCCGTGAGGGCAGGGAACTGGACTTCATGATGTCTTGAGGTCCCTTCCAGTTCTAGTATTCTATGATTCTATGTAAGCACAAATGCCATCCCTTACAAGTGTCTTTTCTGTAGCAAACCTTGTGGTAGTAAGAGGTTCATTTTTTGGCTGTGGGTAAGTATGTCTCCAACTAGAATTGTTGGCATCCCAGAATACTCTCACTTAAGTTCACATATATTGTGAAGCACGCGGTATGTCCCAATCACATGTATTGTGTTAAAAACTCTATACTCCCAACAAGTCAGTAAGCAATGCCAACTTATCTTTAGTAGGCAGAAGGCATATTCTACTACTATTCTGCACTTGCTCACCATGTATTTAAACTGCCTCATTCTCCTGAAACACATCAGAGCAGCAACCTGGAGATCTGAAGACATCTTAAGTTGCCTAAAGTTACAGTCACTGCCCTGAGTGGGGTTTTTGGGGGAGGCAGGTGAATGGGGCAAGGAGGAAAGAGATAACATAGATTGCCCAAGCTGGAAAAAAACGAACAGACTTCTAACACTTTGGCATCATGCAGCCAGCCAGTGCATGTGACGTAGGTATCCATGGATGTGTGCTGGAAATCCACCAGGACCTACATAATTAATGTAATATCTTTTCCTATTAATATACGTGAAACGGTAGATGTATATATATGTCCCAATCAATTGCACAGGCCCAATTCAGGAAGCCTATCTGTTCAAGCTAAGAAATATTTTCAATTATGGGGAGCCCGGGCCATAAATATGGCCGCCACTTTTTTCCAAAACGGAGCTTTTTCGAAAAAAGGCAGTCTAGACGTGGATCTGTCGAAAAATAACCCCTTTTTTGACAGATCCTGTATTCCTCAAAAAATGAGGTTTACAGGATGTCGAAAAAGGGTTTATTTTTCGACAATCTGTGTCTAGACTGCTGTCCCCCCCCCCCCCCCGAAAAAGCTCTGTTTCGAAAAAAAGCAGCAGCTATGTGTATGCTAATGAAGCACAGGATATTTAAATCCCTGCTTCGTTAGCAATTTTGTCATGCCTAATCTACATCTCTCTGTCAACAGAGAGGTATAGTCTAGACACACCCCCAGATGGTCTTGTAGAATTGCTGTTGCTATTTTAATTCTAACAGCAACTTACTGCCTCTGCATTCTCTAGCCTCAAAATTGCCTCTGAAATCCCTACCAATGTCTCCTGGTGGTAGATGGAGCAGGCATACAAAAAAGAAACATTGCCTCCATAAAAAGCAGTAACTTTAGACCCTGCTAATTAGGTATAGGAGGATCTATACTTTTAGCCAGCATATATTCCTCTCTCCCTCACAGTCAGTGAACTCGATTGCCCAACACCACCCTAAGAATATGTGCAGCGTGATAGTGAATTGTGGCATCATGAATGCACAGCAGTGGGGCAGGCTACCCTGTGTTGACAGGTACACACTTAGTGACCCCTTCATTTACATGCAGTAAAGACAGTTTAATACTATTTCCTTTGTTTGATATAACACCATTACACATGGACACTATTTGCTTTTATCTATAAGTCCACTTGTTATTAATTGACAGTATTTTAACTTCACCAGTTCAGTGAGAAAACCCAAAATGGGCTTTCATAGCCCCACTGAAAATTTATAATGATACAACAGCACTACCAAAGAAAGTGGCTTTAATATCTTGATGAAGAAGAGCTCCACTAAATAGCATCAACAAACAGAGTGCATTAGAAAAAAAACCAAGCAAGATAACCTGTAGCTTTAATTTTACAATACAGGGTGGACAATAATGATTTTTTTTTAAAACTGGATTTCCATTTAAATTGAAATCTCATTTAAGTTAAATACAACTTTATAATCTGTTACGTTTTGTAATTTTAATTATTTTTGTAGATAATAGTATCAGCCAGGACATGTTTGTGGCCAGAGTTTTAAAGAAAGTTAAACCATTGAACTAGAGGAAGTCAATGGCTAAGCATATGGAAACCAACTTTTAACAGTCATTTTGTAGGTGCAGAAAGTTATTTTCCTAATTTCAGCTTACTTCATTAGTTCAGCTCAATGACAAGTTCATTAAAATTTAAGAAACCGACTAGTAGCTGAATTATAAAACCTTTATTTTCCTTTTCCAACCTATGAACAAAAACTAAGTGTGAGAGGAGATTTATAGTTCTGAAATCCTGAAGGACATAGTAAAGAAATACAGGTCAATTCACTAGCTACAGATAATTTTTAGTTTAATACATCAGTTAAGTTTTAAAAGAAAAAAAATATTTTGACATTGTCTTATTCTCATGTAGCCAACACATTTAAGATCACAATTTTCTAACGTAACACAAAATGTAAAGGTGAAGAATGAAAGAATAAATGCACACTAAGATTAAGCTGTTAAATAAAAGTGCATAAACAGTCTATCCCAGTATTTCTCAATTTTATTTGTCCATGGAACCTTAAAAAAAAAAAAAAAAAAAACCACACACACACACACACACACACACACCGGGGGGAAATGGTTGACAAAAGACCGGTTCTGGGAAGGAGGGAGTTATCGGGTTCTTGCGGAACCCTTACTTTCACTTTGGAACCTCAGGGTGCCGCAGAGCACTATTTGGGAAACACTGGTCTATCCTCTTGGCTAACAAGAAGTAATATAAATTTTAATGTAAAGGCTAACCCAATTTTTCTTTAGAAAAATATGTACAAATGCAAAACCAGATTCAAAATGATTATTTAAATCAACATTTCCAGCTTGCTGATCTACCTCAAATCCACCCTATTAAACTGATTTAATAAATAAAAATCCAAAGTAAGACATCTCAGTCCTGCTCATATCCGAGGTAATGGCAGAGACAGATTTCAATAGGAGGTTCACCTATGGACCACTGTTCTTTGGTTTCGCTCAACTGACTTAACAAAATATTTAGAGGGACTACACATACATATTGCCAACATTCTAGTATATGCATTGCATTCATTTTTAATTACAGATGTCGCCTCAATTTGTTCTAATGAAGTTAGTTGGAGCAATAAAGTAAGTTATACAATGCCTGTACCAGAAATACTTCCACAAATGCCACCAGTAAATGCCAAGAGTTAGGAAAAACAACTACTCATTCAAATTCCTCCACATAGCAGTGGAATACAGTAGCATATGTAGGAGTTGTGTCAAAGTGGAGAGCAGAAGTGAGGGATCATTAGCAGTGTCCCCTCTAATTTTTTCCATCTATGTGCAGAATAAATTTTGTTATGTATATTGAGGTTTGTGTGGATGTGCACCACCAATAGAAACACATGCTACTGGCTATGGGCACTCTGCTTATCAGCTGGGTGTCATTTGAATCTCTCCAGGAGCTGCCCAAGCACTCCTGTTTAGAGGAAACACCGGTCATTGGACAAATTGTGGCCAGGTCTACGCTAGAAAGTTAGGCTGACCTAGTTATGTCACTCAAATATGAAAAATTTGCACCCCTGTGTAACAGTTAAGCCAACCACAACTCTAGGTTGACAGAAGAATTCTACCATTGATCCAGCTACTACCTGTCTTGGGGAGATGGATTATCTACAGCAACAGGAGAACCTTCCTTTGCTGTGGTTAGTGTCTACACTGAAGTAGTACAGTGGCCCTGCTATAGCAATGTAAATGTAAATATAGATCTAGTCTTATAGTCAAAATGTGGCATCCTAGAAATATAGGACATGCATGGAAAATTCAACAATTGTATATTAAGTTTTAAATCCTGCATACTCCAAATTCTCAGGAAAAAATCCTGTGTGTCTTATTTAAAGTATGCCAACTTGCAAGCAAATTGGTTACTTCACTCAGCAAGTTGGGTGGGGAGGGTATACTTCTATTTTAAGCCCTAAGGGTTTGTCTTGGTGCTTGTTAATTTGACATCTGAATGCCTCACTATTAACTATGGAGTACAGTTGATATACAGCAGAGTGAACATCACTGGCAACACTATAGTTTGCTTGATACCGTTGTAAAGAACAGAATTGCCAGACACGCAGATGAACATAATTTGATGGGGGGGAAAATCAACATGGTTTCTGTAAAGGGAAATCATTCCTCAGTCTACTAGAATGCTTTGAGGAGGTCAACAAACATGTGGACAAGGGGATCCAGTGGATACAGTGTACTTAGATTTTCAGAAAGCCTTGACAAGGCTCACAAAAGACTCTTAAGCAAGTAAGCTGTCATTGGATTAGAGGGAAGGTCCTTTCATGGACAGATAACTGTTTAAAAGATAGGAAACAAAAGGCAAGAGTAAATGGTGGGTTTTCAGAATGGAGAGAGGTAACTAGTGGTGTCTCCCAGGAGTCTGTACTGGGACCAATCCTACTCAACATATTCATAAATTATCTGGAGAATGGGGTAAACACTGAGATGGCAAAATATGCAGATGATACTCAGCTGCTCAAGACAGTTAAGTCCAAAGCAGATTGTGAAGAGCTTCAAAAGGATCTCTCAAAAACAGGTCACTAGGCAACAACATGGCAGACGAATATTAATGTTGATAAATGCAAAGTAATGCATATTGGAAAACAATCCCAACTCTATATCTAGGTATAAAAGTGATGGGGACTAAATTAGCTATTACAATTCAAGAGAGAGATCTTAAGAGTCACTGCACATAGTTATCTGAAAACATCCACTCAATGTGCTCGCAGCAGCCAAAAAAGCCAAACAATGTTAGGAATCATTTTGAAAGGGATAGAATAAGACAGAGAACATTTTATTGCCTCTGTATAAATCCATGGAATGCCTACATAGTGAATATTGTGTGCAGATGCAGTCCCTTCATCTCAAAAAAGAAATCTTGGCATTAGAAAAAGGTCAGAAAAGGTAAACAAAAATGATTAGGGGTTTGGAATGACTGTCATAAGAGGAGACATTAAAAATATATAGAAAAAAAACTTTAAACAATCTTTCTAAAAACGTACCAAAAGATTATTTAAAAAAAATTAAGTGTTCAGCTAATTTAGAAGAAAGATTGGATGGCTAGCACCATTCACCAAATGAAATTAATAGGTAGCAGGTTTAAAACAAACAAAAGGAAGAATTTCTTCACACAATGCACAGTCAACCTGTGGAACTCTTTGCCAGAGGACACTGTGAAGACCAGGACTTCAACAGGTTTTCAGAAAAAGAACTAGATAAATACATGGAGGATAGGTCTATCGGTAGCTATTATGGTGTCCCTAGCTTCTGTCAGAAGCTGGGAATGGGCAACAGGGGATCGATCACCTGTTCTATTTATTCCCTCTGGGGCACCTGTCATTGGCCACAGTCAGAAGCAGGGATGTAAAATTTTGATTAATTAGCTAATTGAATAGTCGATGCAATTTGCATCGACTATTCGATTAGTTGATAAGGGCACCTCTGCCTTTGAAGTGTTGCCACACTTCCCCAGAGCTGTTGCTACACTTCAGTGTGAAAGCAATGGGGCCAGCAGGAGCCTCAAGCAGTCCCCCAGTATCCCTGTGCCGTTTCAAAGTGGCAGCACTGCCTGGGGTTAGCAGGAGAGTCCCCAACTGACCCCGGGCTCCACACGGCACTGCCACTTTGAACCGTTGTGTGCAGTCCGGGGCTAGCTGGGGACCCAGGCTGCACACGGCAATTCAAAGTGGCAGCGCCGCGTGGAGCTCAGCATTAGCTCAGGAACTTTGAAGCATTCCCTTGTCTCCTCCCCCCTTACTGCCTCTTTTTTTTTAATAGAGGCAGCAAGGGGGAAGAGGAGTGACTAGTAGTGTGTCAACTATACGATAAGCATTTGCTTATCGGACAGTTGACTAGTCAACTAGTCATTAACATCCCTAGTCAGAAGACAGGATACTGAGGTAGATGGACCTTTGGTCTGATCCAATGTAGTCTCTCTTATGCTTCTTGCCATGATGAGAAAAACCACTGTTTATTCTTACTCTGTTTCCACATTACAGATCTCAAGCTCTGTACTTCCAAAACAATTAAAAGTCTCTCAAGAGTTTGTGTCTGAAATCTTTTGAAAACTTCGGAATAGCATTTCCACTGCTTTACTTATATCCACTATGTGGTTAAATCTGCGAAATAATTGCTACAAGTTAAAGACATGCAGTTTATCCTTACCGCTCGTGTAGAGTTCTGCCCAATTTCATCCAAGTCCAAAAACATGTCTAAATCGCATCCTAATTTGCCAAAGGTGTTCACTGATGAGCCAAATGGCTTCACTGTGCTCTCTGGAAAATATGCACAAGCAATATCTTGAATCAGAGAACAGACTAGAAATCGGAGCTTGATGTTCTCCTCTGTTAGCTGATACTCATCCATTAGGGTATATAACTGATTGCTTACCTATTTAAGAAAAACAAAACAAACAAACATCAAAATATATGAGTTCCATTTTCTTATTTGTGTTTGCTTAGCTCCCAGTGTTTCTGGCCTAATTTAATATCCCCTCAGAGGCTATTTCTTCAACTCCTTAAAATGAATGCCAGTGATTTGTCACATATGCTCTTCTAGACGTCAACAAAATAAGATGCTCTAGAGATTTGGACACCAGTTCCTTCATTTCAGAAACCATTGTCAACACAGCTATAGAAATTGAGGATTCTTCCTTATGGAGCAGCAAAATAAAATACAAAGGCAAAAGAAGACAATAGACTCAAATGAAAACATTAATACTATTGGCCAGGATATCCAGCATTTTGATTCTCTCAGAGAGATCAAAGTATTCACCATAAATGTTACAAATGCCTCCTGGTTTCCCTAATTTCCAGGCTATTCAACCTACCACTGGGGGGTTGATCTAGTAGTTCTAGCCCACAGTACCTCTCCTACACAGCTACAATTTGGTAATGGCTTAAAAAAAAGTCTTTTAGTTTTGAAGAAGAGATGGGATGCGCCCCTCACCTCCACAGATCCCTTCATCCTATCAAGCCATCCAATCCATTACTGGTGCAATTTCCTACTGGAGTAGAGTGCCCCCACTTCTGTTCAGTCATCTGCAGTGGGTGCCATTATCTCTGAAAGGTATCCCAAATATTATTGCACTGACAGCAGTAGTGCATCAAAGAAGGTGCTTTGACAATCTGTACAGAGTTCTGGAGTATATATGACATTCACAGGTAAATAAAAGGAGAGCAAAGAAAGGTAGAGGGGATACATTCCTCAGCTGGAGAACACCACTGGTAGTATTCCATAATACTCTCAGACATGAACATTGCACGTGATATCCTACTTAGCTTATGTTTCAGAGGTGTAGCTGTGTTAATCTGTAGCTGAAAAAACTTAAAACAGAACAAATAGTCCTGCAGCCCTTAGAAAATAACAAAAAATGCAGATGGTATCATGCTACTATCTGCATTTTTTGTTAGTCTCTAATGTGCTGCAGGACTATTTTCTGTTTAAGTTTTTACTTGGCTTATGGTTAAGACTTTCCTCTCTGCATCTCTCTGAGCATACTCTCTGCTCACTACCATTCAAGAACCTAATCACTATACATGAATCA
Organism: Pelodiscus sinensis; assembly: GCF_052426305.1. Lineage (NCBI taxonomy): Eukaryota > Metazoa > Chordata > Testudines > Trionychidae > Pelodiscus > Pelodiscus sinensis. Next base: position 230,748,324 of record NC_143053.1, on the reverse strand, counting down.
AAGTATGCCGCCATTAGGTAAGATTACAATATTAGTTGCAGCATTGTATATCCAAAGTAACCCAGTACAAGTGAATGGTGTTAGGCTGGATTTACACTCTTACACCAGTATAAATCCAAATTAACTCCATTGGGCTGCATGCATTCCTGGGATAGGATGGTACAAAATGCTTAATCAGGAATTCTGCAGCTACTAGAGTAGGAACATTTCCCCTCTCAACAATTTTCCTCTGTGGTGTCTAACAGTCATTCTTGACTTGATCAGTACATATATGTATTTTAGGTTTTTTAATGAATATAAGAGGTATATTTTACTTATAGCCTGGGAACCTGGTCCCAAATTATAACACTCCAAGAGCTCTTACTCCTATTAACTTCAACAAAAGCTTTATTTAGAGTAATAAATAGAGAACAAAGAAACTAGCTCTGGACTGAAGACTAAAAAAAAGTATTAATGTACCATAAGATTTCTGAAAATAATTTTTTTCTAAAAAATGCAGTGAAATTGCACAAGCCTCCTATGTTTCTGTCTTAAGCAGATATATGTGATTACTCAGAGATTTCACTTCAAGGCATTAGCTCTACTCTCTCAGCAGCTAACTTAACATATACCTCCCTCTCAAACCTTTCATCTCTTTCCACCCATGTTTTCTCAATTACTTTTAAAGAAATATCAAGTCTTTGTTGTTTTTGTTGATGGATTCAGATATAGATTCGAAAATCTCAAACCTCAAACGAAGCCATGGGAATAGTGGGTAAAAAAATTAGTTTGCTGAAGAGTCAACTTTTTAACACAACTTAGTTGTTAACTAAAATGATTTGCAAGACTGAAGAGAAGCAGACCATCTCATTCAAAGGTGGCTTTCATACAAAGTAATGGTCATGGCAATTAAAGTAACCACTAAACATATTTCTTTCAATTTATGAAATGCATTTATCAAAGGCAATCCTCTGATAGCACAGATAAATATTTCTAAACAGTAGAATAAACCTGTAAAATCCTACAAGAATCTTTAGATAATTACACATTTCCTTATTCAAAACTTTTTAAAAAAAAGTAATCATAAGAGATCTACAGCCATAGACTTACGCTGTCAGCACTACAAAGCTTCTGAATAAGCTCACTGACTAGAATGGTGGCTTGCTTATGACAGTGAACTGGTGCCTGATCAGCAGCTTGAGTTGATAGGTTTTTCAATGTTAAAGTAAAAACTCTAGATTTAAATGGAACAGCACATTCCTCTTCAATGCCTGGCATTCGGGTAACATCCTGTAGTGAAGTTATGCTGTCTTTTTCAGAAAATTCTACCACAGCATAGGTACCCTAAAAGCATTAAAAAGCAAGAATATCTGGTAAATGAGAGGTACAAGTTATAAATAATTACACTGATATTACTGTTGCAACAGTCTTCAAAACTGTCAGGATACAATACAATTTTTAGTGTATGCATTTCACACTAATTCACACCTCATTATCTTTATACTCTTTCACAAGCTGTCAAAAAGAGAATGAAAGATGTATACTACCATTTGGCACAATGAACACATTTCTGCATTAGAAAGTAATCAAATTAATGAAAATACTTATTTCCACTACTGCTAGATTTGGGAAGTGAATGGAGTGCAAATGAGTATGTTCTGCTGTTAGAGAAGCAGACTAAGAGGTATGAAAGTTATTGATAGAGCTTTAGCTCAAAAACTTATCTGCAACTCATTTTTGGTGTCACTATTCAAACTAAAAGAAACACATCTTGACTTAAAAATATAGAAGTTTAAATAAAAATCCTTGAGTTCTTATCTTGTAAAATTTAACAAACATGAAAAAAAAGATGCACAAGTAATTTGTCCAAGAAACATGCCCAACAAAAACAAATCTCTTGGAACCCAGACACTAACATTTTGTTCTGCCTAAATTCAGTTTATAGTAAAAAATTGTATTGATAACACACCAAGTACATACATAGCTTTCATAAAAGTAGTGACTGTTAATTTTTCCATGATGGGACAAATACTTCAGAAATTTTCTCTCATCTATCTTGGCTGGGCAGTTAATTAAAACAGTCCGCTGTGCTTGCTCTAGCCTTTCCGCTTGCACCTCAGGAAATGTTTTCTTTTGGGTACTGACTTTAGAATCTGTGAGAAAGGGAAGAAAAAAATCAGCATATAAATGTAGGTTTTATACAGATTTTGGTAGCTTGATGTTAAGGAACCTACAGAACACAATCTTAATGAACAAAGCTGGTAATGTGCAATCCCCCAAAAGAGAGTTTCTCCCCCTTGCAACCAATTTCTCTTCACTTCTCTACTGGTTCACTCAGCGGTCAGTAACCTAGGACATGTGGTCCATCAGGGTAATCCACTGATGGACTGCCATTTTGTTTATGTTAACTATCTACAGATGTGGTCCCCCGTAGTGCCCAGTGGATGCAGTTTGTTGTTCCCACCATTTCCTGCAACACTCATTGGCTGGGAATGGCAAACTATGGCCACTGGAAGCTGCAGAGCACTGTGTCTGCAGACGGTTAAACAAAGTGTCTGTTGGCCCATCAGCTGACTACCCTGATGGACCAAGTCCCAAAGACTGCAGATCTTTGGTTTTACTTGTTCACCTGTAGTTTTTCCTTCTCCCATGTGTGCAATCCCAAGAAGTTTAAACTGGTGCTCTTTTCAGCATTCAATATTTTCCCACTAGCACTGACAAGAGCGACAGTGAAACTGGGAACAAACCCACACCCACAAAACAAACAAAAACCAGAGGAGTGCTATTTAAAAGCAAAAGTGCAATTCTTCCACAATTTTACTAAAATCAAAAAAGGGGAAAAACCAACTAATAGTGTATTCATTCCCATGCCTGTTACGCTGACATTAATGACTAGCTTTCTATTTCTGATGTAAAACACATCAATTTAAACTGAAACAGACAAAGCATATTACATTGAAAGCAACAGTAATACAAAATGCACATCAGGTAATGACACATTCTACATTATTTCTTGATATAGAACTCTAAACAGTATACCCAACGGAATTGGGTTTGGAAACCCATGCCAAGTCTCCCTTAATACTGTGCATTACATCTTAATGCAGTTGTTGTATCTCACTGTCTCTGATGCACCGAAAGTACTTCCCTCCTCTCTGTTTTTCCCTTTTGTCTTGTTCTTTCAGTTTTGCTTTCTGCTTTTCATTGTTCCCTTCTCCCCGTAGATTTTCTTTCATTTCGCAACTACTTTATGCTTATTTTCCCCCCTCCCACTTTTTTATCTGTTACAGGTTCTGTCACCCTAGTCCAAAAGCTGACACTAGAGAATGCTGCTCCTTGCATTGCAGGCAACTGTGCTCTTTAGTATCACTTGAGGCAGAGCTGGTGGCAGAGAAAACAGAAATAAAGAGGATGGGTTGCTGCCATTATCTATAGCATTGCAGCTGCATTTCTGAACAAATTATTGGGTTTACATAGTAGCAAAGTTGTACTGAACTTCAACGGTAACCATTCATATATGTTGTGCAAACACGTGACAAATGTGAACACTGTCCATTCTGAGAGATGCTGGGCTAATGTGATTCCGAGTAGAGAGTTTTGTTAGCTTATTTTTAACATCTAAAATAATCTCTTGAGAATCCCACTGATTTTGTAAATTCAGGTTTCAATGGTTCCTGAGCTATTTTCTATAAAGAATCTTACTGATTTTTTTTCAGGCTTTTGTACTGAACTTTAACCCCCACCTCTCAAGTTCAACTATTATTTCTTAATGAGGAAAAAAAGTTTATTTCGAAAAAAAAGTGTATTTCAATTTTTAAAATGTCATTTCTTAATACAGGTTAAACCTCTCTAATTCAGCACCCTTGGGATCTATTCCGTGCTGGACCAGGAGAGGTCAATATTGTCTAGCAGCATTACCAACACTTCCACAGATTATTGGGATCTTAGAAGCCATTTAGGGGTAAATTAAGAGTTAAATAACAGCACTGACCACTGAAAGCCAGAACTAGTGGCTGTAAACAAACTTTATGGGACCATGTGAAACTTGACCACACCTATAAGTGGATACCTGGCTAACAAAAATGATGCTGGACCACAGATGTTGCCAAACTAGAGTGTGCTGAATAAGAGAGGTTCAACCTGTATGAATGACCATTAAAGGGAAAAAAACAAGATAAAACATCTTAAAATGGGGTCCTTCTAGTTTGCAAGGATTAGATTTAGATATTTTAACTTACATGGTATGCAAGACAAAACCTATTAAAATATAAGCAGATACAGTTTAAATATTTAGACGTTGACTGAAACAGAGCACTGACATTTCCAACAAGTACAGTAACACAAATGATAATGCACAGCCTTTAAAATGCAGCAAAAGAGGTTTAAATTGGACATCAGGGATATGAAAGATTAACCGGTTAAGCTGAGAGGCATGGAGCAGCTCCGCACCCACTGCAAGCAGGGGGCTGCTCCAGCCCAGCTTGGTTCACCAAGCTGAGGGTGGGATTTGTTCCAGTCTGACGGGAAGGAGCAGCTCCCCATGTATGGCTCAGTGCGGTGAGCTCAGCCCAACCAGCCCCCAGCAGGCTTGGCCCAGCTTGCCCACACCAGCATGCACCACAGCAGGGCCAGCTAGATCCTGGTTAAACATAACTGGTTACCCAGGATTTTACATTCCTATAAAGTATGGTCTACACATGGTGCCTGGTCTGCCATGAGTATATAGGAGACTAGAGTTGAGGTTCCTCCCAGTCCTATTATTAGTTGAATGATCTTCAGAACTAGACACTTAGTCCTGCATCTTCACTAGACACATTATCTCCCTCCTCTTTTGACAGAAAAGGGATGGTTATTCTCCCTTGATGTTAATGATTCAGATTAAGATACAGGCAGTCCCCGGGTTACGTACAAGATAGGGACTGTAGGTTTGTTCTTAAGTTGAATCTGTATGTAAGTCGGAACTGGCGTCCAGATTCAGCCGTTGCTGAAACTGACCGCCAGTTCTTACTTACATACAGATTCAATTTAAGAACCCCAAGTGTCCCCAAGTCAGCTGCTGCTGAAACTGATCAGCGGCTGATTCCAGGAAGCCTGGGACAGAGCAACTCTGCCTCGGGCTTCCTGTAGTGAGCGCTGGTCAGTTTCAGCAGCGGCTGACTTGGGGACGCCTGGGGCAGAGCAGCTGGGGTGCTGCTGGGTTGCTCCAGTAGCACCGCTCCTCGGCGCTACTGGACCAACCCAGCAGCACCCCAGCAGCTCTGCCCCAGGCGTCCTGATTCAGCCGCTGCTGAAACTGACCAGCAGCGGCTGAATCAGGATGCCTGGGGCAGAGCAGCTGGGGTGCTGCCGGGTTGGTCCAGTAGTGCCCAGAGTGGCGCTGCAGGACCAACTGGCAGCGCCCCAGCTGCTCTGCCCCAGGGTCCACAACAAAAGCCTGGTCTGCTGGGGGGGGGGGGGGGAGGGACACACTAGCTGCGCCCTCCCTCCCCCCAACAGACCAGGGACACGGGGAGCAAAGCCGCAGCGGGGTGCCACGCCTCTGAGGCTTTGCTCTGCAAAGCCTCAGAGGCGCGGGACCCCGCCGCGGCTGCGGCTTCGCTCCCGGTGCCCCTGGTCTGCTGGAGACGGTCTCCAGCAGACCAGGGGCACCGGGAGCAGCTTTTCTCACCCCGGAGGTCGAGGTGGCGGATCGCTGCCTGCGAGCTCCGGGGCAAGAAAGCCCTGTTCGTAAGTGCGGATCCGACATAAGTCGGATCCGCGTAAGTCGGGGACTGCCTGTACTGGTATATGGCAGACAGTTACAACTTTGCCACATTGAAACACAGCAATGCTCAGAATGCAGTCCATTTACTGAAAATAAAGCATAAAACTTATAACAATGAGAATAACTAACCACTGGAACTATTTGCCTCATGGAAATATTTTAATTGAGATTAGATTTTTTTTTTAAACAATATGCCCTAGAAGATAGTTGGAGACAGTTATTCAGTTTGTGCTAAGAAGACTAAAGAAGTGCAACGGCCTCTTGGGCCTTTGAAACTATGAGTTCTGCAACTGATCTCATTTCACAGGGCAGTGTAGCCCTCATCTGTATGCTCCTCAGTCTGAAGGAAAAGCTGCTGATGTGGGAGGTCTAGGATGAACATTAAAAAAAAAAACCTACTCCGTTAGGAGGGTGGGGAAGCAATGGAAAGGATTCCCTAGGAAGGTCGTGCAATAGCCATACTTAGAGGTTTTTACGGCCGGGTGGGGTTGGTCCTGCTTTGAGTAGAAACCCAAATCTACTGTGATTCTGGATCCTGTAGCGTCTGCTGGCCACCTGCTCCTGCTGCCACCTCGCAGTGAGGCAGCCCGGTTCGTGCCCAGGCTGCCAATGCAGCCCCGCTGCCCCCCAACTGCCCGCTCCTGGCAGATGACGAGACCGGCCGTTGCGCGCATGGCGGACGCACCCGCTCCCAGCCCGCTGCGCTCCACCCGCCGAGCTGCCAGGGCCCTACAGCCGCGGCCACAGAGGGCAGGGCCTGTGGGTCCTGCTCCCCGTGCCCAGCAGCACCCGATACCGGAGCTGCCCTGGGCGCCCGCCTCAGCCAGGCCTGCCCCGCCGCGGGCGCCGCCTCACCTGCCTCCTCGCGGCCAGCGGCGCTCTGCGCGGCGGCCCCTGTGGAGCTGAGCCGGGCCTGGCCGGTCCCGGGGAGGCGCGGCCGGCACCGCAGCAACAGCCCCACGCGGCACGCCATAGCCGGAACCGGGAGGCGGGCGGGCGGGCCGCTGTGCGCAGGCGCGAACTCGCGCGCTGTACGGAACGGCACCAGAGTCAAATCTAGTTCCGCTCGCCTGCCGCCGTCCTGCTGGTGCGCCTTGCTGCGAGGGCTGCTGGACCAGGCTCCTGCCGAGTGTTACCCACGTGCTGCTCCTGCGGGGCAGCGGCCGGGCAGCCTCGTGCGACCGTGTGCAGGGCGTCTCCCTCCGTGCACATAAAAGCACAGGCGGGCGGGGAGGCAGGGAAAAGGCACGTGCAAGAGTTTGGGGAAGCAGCCAGGCTGGGGGCAGGCGCTGGCAGGACTCTCCTATTTTGAGAGAACTGATTAGTCGATAAGGTGAAACAAAATACTCGACAGTCCATATTCTTTCCAGAGATGTCCTTAAGTACACCTTGGTAAAGCGTGACATTGATACTGACACCTGGGGGGAGGAATCCGGTAATCTGGAGGACCACCATCAAGAACAGTGCCCGACACTTTGAGATCAAGTGGTTTCCATGAAGAAGATTAGAGAGCCCGAGGTAAGGAGTGTGCCTGGGCCTGCACCGGCACTGCTGGTGTCTTCAATGGAGATAAAGACCTCATGTGCAGCCACTGCCAGAGAGTGTTCCTTGCCAGAATTAGCCTAAATTCTCGTCTTCGCACTCATCAGTTATCTGTCCAAGGGGAAATCTTACTTGATTAGAGGAATCCCAGAGAGAGACATGTACACATACTGAAACAAAACAGTTATTCCTTTCCCTAGATTACATGTTTTAGAGTAGCAGTGGGCAATAACCTGTCTGTGGGCCTATGATGTATAGGAGTGCTGGCGAGCACCCCGTGACTAAGGGGTTAAACTCAGGTGGCTATCAAGGGTGTTGGCAGGGGGCCAAATGATCCAATGGGGATACAGTGCTGATATCTGCATTGGATATAGATACCTGGTCTGCTCTTCCTTTGTGGGGATTCTAAATAAGGGCTAGAGAGAGTAGATGCAGAGACCAGAATTACCATTCCTATAAGAAATATTGAATATGGGAGTAAACTGAACCCGGAAATACGGATCAGCATAGATCACAAGTAGAGGAAAAAGTGCATCTAGTCATGATCGGGGTATTTTTTATTTACTTTGGTTGGTTGTTTTGAACTTCTCTGTGGGTATGTCTACACTTGCCCCCTAGTTCGAGCTAGGGATGCAAATGTTGCTGACCGAAATTGCTAATGAAGCAAGGATTTAAATATCCCGCGCTTCATTAGCATGATCTCGCCGGCACATTACTCCACTCAACAGCTGATTTGAATCAGGAAGCGCACTCCTAGACACGTTAGTTCGAACCAAGGGGTTTGGTTCGAACTAACGTGTCTAAGAGTATATTTTCCAAACCTGAAAAAGAGCTCTGTGTAGCTTGAAAACTTGTCTCTCTCACCAGCTCAGATTGGTCCAATACAATTTATACAAGACAGTACCTCAGCCAACTTGTTTCTGTGAGATAACAGCAAGTCATACTTCCCCTTCTTACCAAGGCTTATGAAAGTCCCTCAGCTACTAGCATGGGGATAGACATGGTTCTTCAGAGCACAACGGGTTTAAAGCTGGAGAATAGCTTCTGAATGTGGCTTCAAATACAGGCAGATTTGCAATTAGCAATTTGAACTGATTAATCAGTTCATTATGCAGGGGAGTTGCAAGGGGTGCGAGTGCATACCTCTATGGTCCCCCAAGCAAGCATGCTCCGGCCAGCTGGGGAAAGGCAACAGCAGTATGCTGCCCGAGCCCTCACTCCCCCATGCTCCGACTGGCTGGAGGAAGGCTGGGACTGATTTTTCCCCCCTGGAGGAGGGGAAATCAGCCCCAGCCTTCACTGAGCTGGCTTGAGCATGGGGGAGGGAGGCTCAGGTAGCACACCAGTCCTGCCTTCCCCTGGCTGGCTGGAGCACATTTACTTGGGGGACCATGGAGGTACACTTGCACCCTTGTGGTCCACGTTTACAGAAAAATCACCTCCCTACAGAAATTCCTGTGTTAGGGATGTTAAGTTGCGTTTAATCAGCTAATTGAGTAGTGGATGGAATTTCCATTGACTACTCAATTATTCGATAAGGGGGGAAACTGTAGGAGCTAACCTGCTGAACCTCTGCTTTTTAATGTATTAAGAGCCGACAGCTGATTCCCCGCTCATGCTTGGTCCTCCGTGCTGTGCCTCTGCTTTCTAAATGTATTAAGAGCCTGGGGCTCTAAATACATTTAAAAAAGCAGAGGTGCAGTATCTGGGATCAGGCACGAGCTGGGACAGCTGACTCTCCTGTCTCCCCTCCACAGCGGAAACAGTGCTTTTAAGCTGGTTAGTGTGATAGAGGCAGTGGAGCAGGGGAAGCACATGCTTATCAGGTAGTCGCTTACATCCCTATCCTGTGTATGGACCTTATGAATGATGTAGAAAAGTTGAATAAGGAAGTATTATTTACTCCCTCAACTAACACAAGAACTGGGAGTCAATCAATGAAATGAATAGGCAGCATATTTAAAACAAAAGAAAGCCCCTTTTGCTCAAGGGGCTTTTGCGCAAGAAGGAGCAGTCCACACTGCTCCTTCTTGCGCAAACAACCCCTTTTGTGCAAGAGCCGTTCTGCCTGAAAATAAGCGGAAAAGCCCCTTACGCAAAAGCCCTTTGCACAAAATGGTAGCTTATTAAGTTTGCAAATGAGGTGTGGCAATATTCACTGCCGTGCCTCATTTGCATATGTTCTTGCACAAGAGAGCGCAATGTAGACGTAGCCTAACAGAGTTAAAAAAAGAACGAAATAAGTTAATGGAGAATAGATTCCTCAATGGCTGCTAGCCAGTATGGGAAGAGATCCAACACCATATTCTGAATGTTGGAAAAGCTGAAAATGGGCTGGAAATGGGCAATGGAATGAATCTCTCAATAATTACCTATTGTGTTCATTTCTTCTGAAGCACCTGGCATTTGCTACTGTCAGAAGACAGGATACTGGGCTAGATGGACCTTTTGTATGACCCAGTATTGCCATTCTGATGTTCTTATGTAGAACCTAGATGTATCTGCCCCTGCTGCAACCCACTAGACCCCACTTCCTTCCCAGAGCCAAGATAAAACTCAGGAGTTCTGAGAGACTCTATCACTCTCTTTCCGCAGCTAGTAAGAATATCTATTAAAATGTTAAACCTAATACAATTTTAAATCCAACAGTGTACTTTACATTACTTGCCACAAGATGTCAGAGCACATTATTATTATTAGAGCTGAGTGGATTGAATATTTGTCCTTTTCTATAGAAATTAGATTCAGGGCTCTTGTCAGCTAACTGCTAAATTATCTGAAAGAAAACTAGAATTTCAAAGTGCCTAAAATGCTCCTGGAATCATGGTTAAAGTTGCACCTCCCCAAAATCTGAAATGGCACCCCGATTGGTGTGAATAATTATTTTGTAATCTTAACCTTGGTTTTAGGACAGAGGACAAAGGAGAGATCTTTTTAAACATTATTTCTAGAATTGTACTTACATGTGACAGGAACATTTCAATTTACTCCACCTGTACGTAACAATAGTGTGTTCTTCCTCAGGAAGCCTATGACACATTCCTCATAAATTCACTGGGGTGATTAAGACCAAAACTCCTCCTCTTCTTCCTGTGAGGCTGGTCCAAGAGAAAAATGATCTAATTAAAAATAATTGTGGGTGTAAGAAAACTAACAACCTTAGGAGGTTCCTGAATAATAGCGAAGGTCCAGCTGCATGATAGCAGCTACATAACCTGACACTAAAACTGTGTTACTCAAACTCATCCTCCAAAGTTCATCTCTGTGAAACTCCACCCTTTTCTGTACTTCAGCTCCCACTTCTTAGAGCAGAGGCTCTCAACCTTTCTACACTACTATAACCCTTTCAGGAGTCTGCTTTGCCTTGTGCACCTTCACCTCATATAAAATTTACTTGCTTACAAAATCATATGTAAGTATCACAGCACAGTCACTGAAAAATTGTTTACTTTCTCATTTTTACCATACTATAAATCAATTGGAATATAGATATTGTGTAGTATATAGAGCAGTATAAACATGTAATTGTATGAAATTTTAGTTTATACTGACTTCATTAGTGCATTTTATGTAGCCTATTTTAAAACCAGACAAGTATCCAGATGAACTGATGTATCCCCTGGAAGACCTCTACCTTCCCACAATGGTACATGAAACATGGTTGAGAACCACTGATTTAGAGGACACCTCTGTGTTGCAGGAAGTGATTTTGATGCTCACTAGATGGCAGTCTGTAATTCTGAAGGCTGTCTCCTCTAACCAAGGGCTAACTTACTGGAACAGAGGTGTGTTAGGTGGAGCTATCCTGCTTGAGCTGTTGTCTCTTGGATGCATAAAATGGGGTAGAGAGCACGACCCCCCCATATCACCTCTGGGAGGAACTTCCAGACCCATCTTCCTGGGCCAACGCAACCAATCCTGGTGATTCCTTAGGTTCTGGGGCCACACAAGGGTGGGGAGTATGTGCCTTCTCAGTCCTGGCCTGAGAAAACTCAACACTAGTGTCTTCTTGGAGCACCCAAATGCCACAGCAGGGGATGGGGTGTAGGAAATGTTCCAACCTTCAGCTGATCAGAGGTCAGGGAACCTGCTCTTGATGCCTCCCTGCCCTGTGCCCAGCCAGGGGCAACCACACTCTCTTATGTGTGGGAGAGGGCTCTGCCCTTTCATTGTACCCCTCCTCCCCCACTCCCACTTGTTGTTCACATTTGTTAGCAGCCAAGCCCTGGTGGGGAACAGGAGGGAGCTGCTTCTTATGCTGGTTGAAGGTGACTGCTCCAGGTCACTGACTGCAGCATTACCACTGCCTGAGAGCCTGGCTAGGAAGGCAGCAGCGGCTCACCCACTATGTTCCCTGCGCAGATCCCGCTGCCAGGGAAAGGGGTTGAGCAATCTTGAAACATGCCAGGGAGAAGGGAGCTCTGGCTCACTTGGCCCCTATCCTCTGGCAGCCAGGCCCAAGCAGGGAGCGGAGGGGGTGCATGTCTCCCCAGCTGCATTCTTACAGGCAGTCATCCTCTTGTACAAAGTTGTGGCCACTTTTAGGCAGCCTGAGAAGTGGCTGATCCTGCTGCTCATGTAGGAGGCTGCCAGAAATAGGAGCTGAACATATTAGGGTGGTAGACGCAGCAGCAGAAGTACAGAACCCCTTCTTCCTATCCCATGGGCTGAGCAGAAATAAAAAGGTGGCAGTTGATGTAAAGTCTTGCTACATCGTTGCCTATTTTTGGTGAGATATAAAACTACAGTCCTGAATATGTGTAGTGATTCCCCAACTGCGAAGTTATTTACACTGCCTGTCTAAATCCTCCAGCACTTCCAGCTAAAGAGAGTAGTCACTTCCTGCTCTAAGTGTGCCAGTGTCTTGTTGGTAAATGGCACCTCAGCTCTGCCAGTGTGTGGCTGCATGTCAGTGGTCTAGTGTTGCCAGCTCCCATGATATTGTCATAAGTCTAGTGATAATTATTGTTTTCCTGAAAGCCCCACTGCCTTTAGCAGTCAGGAGGATGTGTGATGATTTCAGCCTCCATTCTTCAAGAAAAGGGAAGTTTCTAGCCCTTGTGGCGTTTAAAATGTGACCTTTAGGATGCACCCCAAAGGCTCTAAAAGCAGAAGGCAAATAAAGACTCCCAGCAAATTTATTATTTTACACAGTTTCGTGCTTTTGGGTGTGTCTGATTCATGATGTTTGAACATTTGGGACTGGCCATACTGAATACCTCCCATGGGAGGTGAGGGGGTTGTGAGGCTTCATTAGGAATCGGTATTGAGAGGTTCGGCTGGAGCTCTGGGAGTCAAGAGGCTGGAGGAGCTGCTGGCTTTTGCCATTCAGTCTGAGGCTGTGCAGACCTTCTACTGTGCAGACCCAGGCAGGAGCTCTACGGGCTTATTTGGCCCCATGGACAGGCTGGATCCCCGAAAGTCCCCCCCCCCCCACTCCTCCTTTTTTGTATGACACGGGGAAGGGCATTGCGAAAACTCTTGCTGAGAGCCACTTCTCAGGCTGCCCGGCATCTGGGCGGAGACTTCTGGTAACTGGGTCAGCAAAAGCCAAGAACACTCTGCACTCTCCACTGTGCAAACAAGAAGGGGCTAGCCAGCCTCATGTTCACAGTGACCCCAGGCTACGTTCCCTCCTCTCCCCTGCACGGGGGCATGTCAGACATACCCCCTCATCCGCTCCCTTGCACTGCACGGGGTGGGGGGTCAGAAATACCCCCTCCCATGAGCTCCCTTGCACTGCACACAGTGTGTGGAGGGGGTCAGAAATAGCTCCACGGGACTCCTTGCACTGCGGGGGGGGGGGGCTACCTAGCACTGCACCAAGTTGGGGGGGTCAGAAATAGCCCCACGAGCGCCCTCGCACTGCACGGGGTGGGAGGCAGTTCTTAGGCTGCAGAGACAGCTGCGGCCAGCTCCCTCGCAAGCTACAGCGCTGGGCAGACACCGCGCCTCCCACGCGTTTCCCGGGGCCGGGGTAACGCGGTGCCTATGGCCCGGCGGACGCCCCTGCGCCTCTGTGGGGCCAGGAAAGACCCTTCCCCAGCAGCGCCCGCGGCGGGGTTTCCGTAGGTTTCACAACGCACCAACCTTTCTCTTTCGGCTTCCTATCAGTGAATTAGAAACTGCCCGGTGCTCCCCGCCCCCAGTACTAGCGCGTCACCGCCCCGGGCCCCTGCTTGGCTCCGCTCTTCCGCCTCCCGCGGATTCGCCAGCTGGAGCTCCGCGCTGCCGAGGCGCCGCTCACCTGGCGCGCAGCCTCTCGCAGGTAACGCTGGGGCAGGCGGGCAGCGGGAGAGCCCAGGCGGGGCCGAAGGAACTTCTCGTGACAGGGGCTGCCCTTCTCCCCCAGAGCGGCCCGCGGGGGGAGAGCACCGGCCCCCACGTCAGGGGATGTAGCGGCGGGGGTGGGCCCCTCCGAGCACCCCGCTCCGGCACCTGCTCTCCGGGTGAGACGCGCTGAGCCGGGGCCTCCCAGACTCCCCGTAGGGAGCTCGCTGCGGTGCCACCTCCGGCTGGACTCCAGTTGTGCCAAGGCGATTTGGTGCGCCCGGGCAGGCTGCTCTGGCGCTGTATCGACCCGCCGCCCCTCAGCCCCCCGTCGCCAGTCTCGGGGGAGGAGGGAAACGCGGGCCGGCCTGAGCTGGGGAGCTTTGCCTCCAGTTGCCTCTGAACGCGCGCTGAGGAGTCGCACTGCAAGAGATGCCACTCAAGTGCGGGGGGCTCATCAGTTACTGCCAGCGGGCCGCACTGTGTCCAGTGCCGGGAACTCCTCTGCAGCCTGAGCTCACAGCTGTGGGGATCCAGCTCCTGTTTTCGGCGGGGTTGCCTGGCTTTGAACGGCAGGGCATGGCGGGTTAGTCCTGTTCATCTGTATTGTGTGTATAATGTGGTTGCCAAAACTGGAGCGGAAAGTATCTGTGCACAAATCGTTACTGTGTTGGTGGGGATGCTCCATGCTCTTGGGAAGAAAGGTTGCTTGGAAATGTGTGTAAACGTGAATGTGTGGGGGCGTGTGAGGAAGGAAAGTGGATGGAATGGAATATTCGTTTTTTCCTTGTGGCACATCTGGTGGTTTTAATGACGCACGCATGTAAAGACAGAAGTGGCCAGTGAGAGAGCATAGCAGGCAGTGGGGTTCACCTTATTTTTTACTGAAGTGAAATATTAGTAGCTTCAGAGGCTATCTGAGTTTGTCTGTACAGGGTAAATGTTAAAAAAAACACATTAAAGACTAACAAAACGTGTAGATGGTATATGCTCATCATACCATCTACATGTTTTGTTAGTCTTTAAAGTGCTACTAAACTATTTGTTGAAATATTAGTATAACTCAGCCTATTCCCTTGGCCTATGGCATTGCTCACAAACTAACACTCCCTGCCCATTACCTCCTTGGCTATGAGCATAGGGATTCAAAACCAAATTCTCACGAATGACTTCTCCTGTAAACAAGGACTGAAAATACATCTGTTCCTTTATTCCCCAGTCAGACCATGTTAGCACCCATCAGTGTCCCATAGCTAGGAGGGGAAATAGCAATGTCTGAAGGTTTGTTTTTATTTTAAGAACTACTAGAGAGGGAAAAAAGAATGTTCCTTTGAAATATGTGTTCTAGGTCCTTATATGGCTCTCACCAAAAATTATCTGTTTTGGTCATGTATTTTGCTATAAGTTGTATTAGATCGTGTATTGGACAGATGTAGTCAGAAAACCTAATTTTGGAGGAATATGTAATGTCCCTACTAAAGAGGAACATGGCAGATGGAATGCATGAACATACGCCTGTGAATGCTCCTAATTAGTCTGTGGGTCTCACACTTCAAGCTTGAGTTGACAAACATTGTGTTCTAACTAGCTGATAAAGGCCCCGATGGACTCAAATCTTTTCCATCCCCTATTGAATTTGTTAAGCACTATGTTGTTTAAATACTGTATCAAAAACTTTAGGCGGGGTCTGCTTTAAATATAGGTTGAACAAATGGCTGTTTAAGGTTCCACAGTTGTAGGAGCTCATATTGTTTAAGGATATTGCATATGTGACAGGTGCAAGCTTATTCTAGTTTCTCTTTGAAACCCTTTTGGAAGGTGTATCTGTCTCCTAATGAAGATTACTGTCCAGAAAATATTCCATTGCACTGTCTGTATTCAAGTAATGGGTTAAAGAATCAGGGACAAATTATGTTTTGCATTACACAGGTGTAGCTCTAGTGTAACTCCAGAGTTCCATGAAGTGACACCAAATGCCTGTCTATGGAACTCATCACAGAATTTGACCCATTGTTGGTAGTAATGGCAAATATAAAAATGGGAGAATGGCCTGGTACTTACAAAGTCCCTGAACTATGTGAGGATAGTGACATTGCTTAGAAGGTGCTGGGATTCGTACCAAAGCACTGTCCCTATTCAGTAGTTTTGCCCAGGTTATTAGCCTGTGTTTAGCATCAGTCTGTTCAGTCTGTAGATCCCCTAGAGTAGTAGTTTTCAACTTTTTTTGCTCACGACCCAGTTGAAGAAAACTGTTGATGCTCACGACCCAACGTAATTTGACTAGAGTGTGGGTTCCAGAGTGGGGCTGAGGATGATAGCTTTGGAGTGCAGGAGGGGGCTCCAGCTTTGCTGGTGTCAGAGCTGTGGCAGGAGGGGGTTACTTTGAGCGGTTCCCTATCAGCAGAACAGCAAGGGTGCTAAGGCAGGTTTCCTGCCTCTCGTGACACCACAGAGCATGCTAGGCCCAGGATGCAGCCAGCAGCAGGTTCCCAGTCGGTGGGAGTGTGGAGCTAGTGCTCAGGACAGGGGCAGTGCGTGGAGCCCTGTGTGCTCTCCCTCCGCCCCACCTGTTGCAGACTGCTTTTGGGGTACAGCACAGTCTGCAGTGCCAGGACAAGCAGGTAGCCTGCCTTACCACCCCCACTGGTCACTTGATCACCCTGCAGCAATGAGATTCAGTGCCTGACATTCCACTACCCAGTTTGAAAACCACTGCTCTAGAGTTCTTGAAACTATAGATTGAAATTGATATGGTTCTTGTTAATTTCATAGTCGTCCCCCCATCCCCTCCTTCCCCCCCCCCCCACCACATCTGAACAGCCCTAAAGACAATTTAGAATCATTAGGATTTTACACTGCTGCAGGTGTCTTTTCTGTAGCTTATGGGAGCTGTCTGTCTGAAGATTAAAGGACATCTGCTTGTGTTGGTTCGTATCTGGAAGGTTATTGCTTACAATCACTCTGTCTAGAAGTTTTTTCCTGTTGAGAGAGCCTAAATTTTGTAGAAATAAATGAAAACTTTCTGCAGATAATGTTTTTTTTCCAGTGGTTGGAGAGTATAATTTTAAAGCCCTCCTTGAAAGCACTTAAAAGTAAAAATACAAAATTCACTCTTTTATGTATAACTGATTACTAGTCACACTATACCTTTTTCCTCATTTAAAAAAAAAAAAGACAGTAGAGATGTGTTTTCACTGAGTAAGTTAGTTTTCATTTCCAGGCCCTAATCCTGCAAGTAATCATGTATGGATGCAGGTGCCCTGTGGTCTCAGTGAACTGAAACCTCCAGTTGTGTAGGGTTTTTTTTGGGGAAAGTGGAGATAAAACTGAGAATGCAGAAGTAGTTAAAGCAACATCTTTTTTTCTTTTTCTTTTTTCTTTTTCTTATCTTTTTTCCTTTTGTGTCCTTTTTCCTTTTGTCTTGTGGCTAAAAACTGTTCATGAAAATTAGTGTCTTTGGCTTGCTGATTCCTCATGTGATTATGTTTAGTGATAAAGGATCAGAGGAGGTCTCATGCTTACTTCTGATTTCTGCAACCTAAAGTTTATGTGAGATAACATTTGGAAAACACTGAATTAAAGAGGCAATGACTTGACCCCATTTTCTATACTGAAATATACGCAGTGCTAAATAGGGTTTTGTGGAAAATAGAAAATTCAGTAGGGACAAGTTGGAGCCACCCTTCTTGTGTGGTGCTTTTATTGTTAATTTCTGCAGCATTTTAGCTTTCTTTTTAAAAAAGAAAAAGTTTCTACACCTTATTGTGATTAAAATAATTTTCCTAATAAATAAATCTTCTGTGCAGTTCATTGCTTTCCTCCATCTGTAGATAATCTCCAAAGGCTCTGATGCTATCTGTATTTTCTGAAGCCATGGATAAGTGAAATTGACAATATTATGATCATTTTCATTGTTGCTCAGACCTCTGCAGGCAGCAGGGAAACTGTTAAGAATTATGTGAGTAAAACAGCAGTAACGTCAAGCAGTGCAGCAGAGTTTCTCATAAGAAAGATTGTCAGTGAATCAGACATAAGATGTCATGATGTCCGAACATGAGAGTTGTCAGTAATTTTGTTAGCTGAATAACACTGAATGCCAGGTTACATGATTGACAAGTATGTTCAGACACAATACAGATTTGTAAGAAGGACCTGTCCTTATTATGGAAGACCTGACCCTTCTGTAGTAGCTAGCAAGCTTTGAGCAGTGAGGAAGGGTCAGTAAGTTCTTCTTTCTAGCAGTTTAAGGGTGGGCAGGAGAGGAATGTATACATATATTAGCCAATGTCTGAAACAGAGAGAGAGACAGACTCCAAAATAGGGTCTAAGGATAGTGCTGTGATAGAAATCCCAGTGCTTTTTCCTTTTCTCCCAAATGGCTGGGGGAGTAATTGAGAGAGCCTTCACTCTAGTGCATTATTGTCAGCCTTGCTGATATGTGTCCTCTCTTCCCTCACTTCCATATCTGGCTTTAAAGCCTCTGATTAGTCAGTGTCTAATCAGTCTAATAGAAAATGCTGGGGGAGAAGGGAGTTGTGTTCCTCCCACCCCCATCATGCTTGTAATTACTGCGAGTGCCATGTTTTCTTGAGTTCCCCTAAAACTTCCTCCTTAAGACCAGAACCATATTTGTTTGCATTCATTTGGCACAGAGTGAACTGATCTAGATTATGCTGCACATGGGTGGAGGAGATGTTGCTGCTTTCTGCCCTCTTTTCTTTTTACTCATGGAGCCTGAAGGTGCTACAGAGAGGCAGAGCAGCATGTTGCAGAAGTGCCTGCCACATTCCTTTCCATGGTCCAGATCAACTGAGTTTTCCCGGCCTATGATCTCAAACTTGAAGTTTACTCTGAAGTTATCTGCCAATTTAGCCATGTCATTCTTTAGTTTTCTTCAATTCTGGTTCTGACGTAAATGCTCTCTACATATGACTTGAGAAATATTTTTCAGAAGGGTTCCAGGTCCTTACAGCCAGGGGAACAAAGATAACACCTTGAATAGAAACTACAGCTAGGCATGCTGCATTTTCTGACAGCTTTAGCAGATTAGATTACAGCTTGCTTTCCTCAAGATGAGTGACTTGTACTTACCTTTTTGTTTTTTAAATGCCACTTTCTGCTTTTCCTCTCCTACCATGAGTAGGTAGTTACATTAGATTATGGAAAACGCAAACCAAATGCAAATGCGATGCACTTTATTCCATTCTAGGGGAACAGCATGATCCACTTTCCAGGGTGTTTCCAAATGATAAGCATAGAAATTAAAATATGGAAACGAACAATAAAGAACTGATTTCCTGCCCTGCTTGGAAATCCTGGTTATCTTTTTGATTCTTGGATGCAGTATCATATGTTTGTCTTCAAAAATTCCCCTCTTATCTGAACCCTGTGATCTTCTGCTTTTCTTTCCATGAGACCAGTGAAGTGAATGATCATATGAGCATGGGGCAGTCATTCAGTTTTAGGAGGCTTGCTGTTTCTAGACAGGTTTGCAAACTGTTTTGAATAGAAGAAACAAAAGTGAAAAATTTCATGCATTCATCTGGGAATAGGGACTGAATATACAGACAAATCTGACTCATGTTTTTTATGGTTTACTGCAATGCATTCAGAATTAATTTCAGATAAGCGTTCATTGGCTAATGAAATCTACATGAGCAAGAATCCCCTTAGTCTAATTATTTTAATAGTAGTCTTATTTAATGAATTTTAAGGAGTCTGAGGATTGGATGCAGTTTAAGAAAGAAGGTTCTTAGCATTTGTGGGTTGGGGAATAATTTGGTTGAAATAGCACTGACTTAAAATTTTGTAAGAATTTTTGTTAGTGGGTAAAAGTGTTTTATGTAAATTGAAAAACAGATGAAGAAAAAATAGAAACTTGGAATATAGAGGAGGGCAGGAAGAACAGACATACTTTTTCGGATTTCTGAACAGCGTTTTCTTGGCTCATCAGGATTCTTTTATGCACTCACAGATTTGAACACTGAGAATTTTCTAGCATATATACTTGCATCTTAAAGTCAATCCTCATATTTTTATAACTGATTATCCTGTGGCAGGCTAAAATCTTCACCTTAAAATCTAACAGTATAATAAATAATTACTCCTCACCCTGTTATCTAACTGCCTATTTAGTCAAAACTAAATAGTTTTGTTAGTTGCTGGTCCTGTTTCTAACATTTTATTTTTGTTTGTCTTTTACAGGTCCAGTTTTCTAAACTTCACATATAATGGAGTATATGAGCACTGATAGTGACAATAAAGAGGAGATTGACTTGTTGCTAAAACATTTAAATGTGTCTGATGTGATAGACATTATGGAAAACTTTTACCCAAATGGAAAGCTGGCAGTTTATGAAGACAGTCTGATTACTGTGTGTCAGGAAACAAATCAAAATGAGGGATGTACAGAATCCTTATTATTCCATGGCAGAGAGGTTTCTTTGCTGTCGTGCGTCAGGTATGGGACTGAGGAAGACTTGCTCGCTTTTGCAAATCAAGTATCCAACACTGCAAAGCAAATTACCGGACAGAGACGACAAGAATCTGGAATCCTATTAAACATGGTATGTTATTTTGCATGAAAAAGAGAATAGAATATTTTGAATGTAATTACTGCATACTAAAAACAAACCTACAGATTCTTAAATGCACATTGACATAATAGCATCCAATAGTAATAACTGAAAGTATGGCATAATTGTAAGAAAAAGTGCAACCAATTAGATTATTTCATGCATAATTTATGCAAAGATCATCCTTCCCAAAACAAGTCAGTGTTGGAATAGTGTATCTCAATAGAATTACTTCTACCTTGTAGTGCCTACTACTACAAAATATGATAATCTGATATACACACCATCCATTTACAAACTTTAGAAAATTACAGCAAGGAATGGTTAGCAAGTAGGGATGTCAACGTAAAGTCATGCTTAACCCATAACATGCTTATCACATACATGCATTCCACCCCCCTTGGTCCCTCTATGTCAGAGGCAGCAAGGTGGGGAGCGGAAGCTGGTTCCCCACAAGCAACGGCTCCATGGAGCCACCTGCCCCCCTCACCCCAGCACTACTGCCTCTATTTGATAGAGACACAGCAGCGCAGAGGCAGCAACACAGAGGTTAGGAGGATAGGAAGGAGCCGATACGCATTGGGAATCAGGTTTTAAGATGGCTCTCCCTTGCATGTCCGCTCTGGGAAGCTGCCTGCCCCCCATGTTGCTGCCTCTATCAGAGGCAGCAGCAGAGGGTGGGGGCAGGAGAGGCTGCTGTGTAGCAGCTTCTGTCGGTTCCGGGCCTAGGAGGACTAGCTCCCACCTTCCACCCCATGCTCCTGCCTCTGATACAGAGGCAGCAGCGCAGGATAGCAGGGAGTTAATGATTGTTTAAGGATTATAGCATGTTTTGTTACCATAACACTCAGATCTCAAAATGAAGGGTGAAGTATACATTTTGGTTCCAAAATTATTTGCATTCCACAGAAGTCTGGTATCTTTCCACTTCTGTTGAAAACCACTTGCATTGTAAATAAATCATCTTGGAGCAGAGGTGGTAGAAATTGTTACTCACTCAAAACAAATGAATCCCAGACCATTTAAATGTTCCAGGATTTATTTATTTATTTATTTACTGGCTCCCTTATTTTGGATGTTTGCCTCACTTTGCATCCCACATTTGGCCCTTGGCATGTAGAGAGTATGTTGTTCTGATATATATGCTTCCATCTGAAGACCCTGGATCTGAACTGCAGGAATGTTTGAACTCTCGACTTGAGCCCATTTATTTTCATTCACAGCTAATTATAAATAATGATAACTGTTAGTGATGGCTTTCAGAGCAATCCTATTATTACTTGTTCTAAGATTCAAAATTAAAAGCTCACTGGGAGTTGATGGACATTTAAAAATAAGGGCCAGTTGTTTCACTAATTCCCTAATCCCTGAGGTAATGGGTATGAAGAACTTTTTTCTGTTGACTCATAGCTTTTGTCATCCTAATACAGTGGCCTTCCAGGTGTCAGGAGACCTTCAGGTTAAAGTCTGAGCGCACATAAATACAAAAAACTTTAAAAACAACAAATAGACTGGTAGCACTTTAAAGACTAACAAAACATGTAGATGGTATCATGAGCTTTCGTGGGCAAAGCCCACTTCAGATGACTGGAGTATTGGAAGTCCAGAACCAAGAATAAATAAGGGAAGGAGGGGGTGCAGGGGAGGAAAAAAATTGGAGGGTGGGGGGGAAGAGGACATTAGGTAGATAAGTTTCAAAGGGTTAGCCAAGCCAGTCTAACAGGAAAAACTTAAAAAACAACAGATAGTCTATTACAGCGTTTCCCAATTTTATTTGGCCATGGAACCCTTTTCACAGTAAAATAATTTCAAGGAACTGCTAGGGTTCCCAGGGTAAATTTTGGCAAGCAAAAAAAAAAAAAAAAAAAAGCCCCTCCAGAATTGGTTGAGCAAAAAAACCTGCAAAATTCCCTGTCTCTTTAAGAGGGGGCGGGGCAATGCCACATTCTCAAGGAACCCTTACTTTCACTTCACAAAACCCCGGGGTTCCATGGAGCACCAATTTGGAAACACTGGTCTATTAGCTTCTTAAAGACTAAACAGTTAAAAGAAGCTGATAAGAACCATTAGTTTGCATTAGGAGAGGAAGAGTACTAACAACAGATTCTACACAGACATCAAGAACCATTGGCACCTTCGTTGTTTGGTTGGTTGATAATGTGCGAGTCAATCGATATTGCAATTTAAACCATTAGCATGAGAGCTATCTTGAGAATGAAGTGGCGTTCCAGTCCTTCTCTGTGTATTTGGCTTGTGGAATTGGTCTGAAACAAAACAGCAACTTGGAGATCCCTTAATGAGTGTCCCGGAAGTTTAAAATGTTCCCCAACAGGTTTTTGTGTGTTGCCTTTTCAGATATCTGATTTGTGTCCATTAATTCTTTCCTGTAGGGACAGTCCAGTTTGTTTAACATATATTGCAGTGGAGCATTGCTGGCATTTGATGGCATAGATCACATTACTGGATGTGCAGTTTAAATGAGCCTCTGATTTGGTGGCTGGTGTGGTTGAATCCAGTGATGAAATCAATTGTATGGATGTGTGGGCAGAGTTGGTACCGGAGGTGATTCCTGGATGCTTATTATATAGCTGTATAGTGTGGTTACCGGAAAGGATATGTTTCAGGTTACGGGGTTGTCTGTAAGCAAGAATAGGCCTTTCCCCCGAGGCCTCTGAGAGTGAGAGATCATTTTCCATATACAGTAAAACTCAAATTGTCCGGCATCCAGTGGTCCGGCACTCCCAATAGTCCAGCACCAACTGGAACCCGGAAGTGCTCCAGCTAGCCGGACAATTGGAGCTGCTCCACGCCGCTTCCTCAAGTCCGCTGCTGCCGCTGCTGAAACTGACCAGCTGCAGACCTGGGGAAGCGTTGCGGAGCAGAGCAGCTGGGGTGCTGCCGGGTTGGTCCCACAGCACTTCCCCTCACCTCCCTGCTTGGTGACTGGCAGCACCGCAGCTGCTCTGCCCCACGGCTTCCCCAAGTCCGCCGCTGCTGAAACTAACAGGTGTTGGACTTGGGGAAACCCTGGGACAAAGCAGCTGGGGTGCTGCCTGGTTGGTCCTGCAGCGCTGCCCCTCACCAGCACCTGATTCACCCCACGCCATGCTGTTCCCTGCCTGAGCGCCCCCCCCCCCCTCCAGACCCATCACAGCCCCCCTGCCGGAGTACCTCCAGATACTCCGGCATATCCGATGATCTGGCACCCCCTGGGTCCCAAAGGTGCCAAATTATCAGAAGTCTGCTATAAATAGTTAACAGAGATTCGTTCCAGATGTGAATGTAAAACAAATGAGTCTACTCTCAATTGTGCTGTTTATTGAATACTATACTCTGACTATTTCTTTTCTTGAATTCAAAATTCTCTCTCCCTCTCTCACCTAATCTAAATATTAGCGTGGCCCCCAACATTGGGACACTCCTTTTCTATGTACTCTCCCTTTGTGTTGTTGAGGCATTAGTGCAACTGATGCCAATTGTTTCAAATGTGTATAAAAAGTTTTGCAAACAGTACAATATTTTTGCAAACATATGTTCACTTTTAAAACTAGATGACACTGTGAAATGTGGCCTTGCTTAGTGAAATTCATAGAAACCATTAAAATATTGTGCTGCGTATTTGTGACACACCTGGACGGACTTTCAGTTAGCTACTTGG
Source organism: Pelodiscus sinensis (assembly GCF_052426305.1). Classification (NCBI taxonomy): domain Eukaryota; kingdom Metazoa; phylum Chordata; order Testudines; family Trionychidae; genus Pelodiscus; species Pelodiscus sinensis. The sequence goes on along the minus strand of NC_143053.1, from coordinate 230,724,536 downwards.
TTATTTTGTGTGCATTATAATTTATGCAGAGAACACACATGTATGCATGCACCAGTTCTTTGTGGCTGCAGGCAACCAGTTAGGCAACTGAGGAGGGGAACCAGGGTATTGTCAATAGATCATCTCACCCCTTCTATGTGGATCCTCTTCTGTGGAGGAGTGTGCAAGGAGCAGAAATGACTTCAATCTTTGGTCTGCTGCAGTGGAAGCTGAGTGGTTCTGCTGCCATTCAGTTTGTGGTGGGACACATTGCCTTTCATCCCATTCCTTCACACTCACGGAGCACCCCAATAGCTTGGTCTCTAGGACTTCATGCTCTGATGCAGGAATTGCCTATTACTGGAAAGATTCCAGGGTTTGGTTATTTTTAGTTATTGCCATACCCTGTGCTTTTTTTTTTTTAAACCAAGTTACCTGTGTATTTTTCAAATCACTTTACAATCAAATGATGTATAAATAAATGATTTTATGGTGAGCATAATTTAGGGACCCATTTATTTTGGTATATGTTCCATTGCTCATTCCACTCACAAATGCCCCTACAAATTATATTTGTTGGGCTAGCCCACTGGACATTGTGATGTTTGACAAGATTCAGGCCTCTATCCTTAGGTTTTTTTACCTTATTTTTAAAAAGTTACCATTGAACCTTGGAGATTATATCAAAGCATCTTTACTTTCTCAACAACCCAGTGGCTAGATAGAGTAGCTTGTCATCCGTGTTTGCTCTGGCAGAATTTTGGAAGTGGAGAGAACCTCCTAATGATACCTTGTGGTATGGGAAAGTATGAGAAATGTTTATAAGGGACAACTCACACTTGATCTGTGGCAGAGTCCAAAATAGTTTCTTACAAATGTATCTGCTAATTTCTAAAAGATGGAAAAATTCCTGAGAAATATAAAAGGTTGTTTCTCTATGAAACATGTTACATTTTTTTCAGACTCTGTTCTGGTAATATATGGAATGAATAGAGGAGCTGGACATTAATGCAAAAGGAGCATACATTTTTTTGCTCCACTGCCCACAATGTGTACCTAGTGCAATTTGAAATATAACGGATTTTCTTTTTATTTGCTCATAATCATGAAAATATAAACAAAAGCTTTCATTATTTTTAACTTCTTGAAGCAAGCTTAATATTAAATAAATACACTCTCATTCTTGTGGGCAGGTGCAATACATGAGTGTCAGTTTTATCAGTCAAGAAAATATTTTTTAATTGAAAAACATCTTGTGTTATTTCAAAAGTAGACAGCTCAAGCTTGGGTGTTTTTTTTTTTAACATGAATGATACTTTAAAAACATAAATCTCCATAACAGGCTGTTGGGTATAGCATGCTACTGAGGAGCTTTGCAAGACAGTATGTGAAACATTTTGCAGCACAGATATGAAAGTAATGTATTGCATTGGTCCACTTTTGTTTCTTTATGTGAATTCAGAAATGTATTAAATCCTAGTAAACTGATTATCCATATCTGGAATATAATATCTCATTTTACTGTAAATTCTGAATTCAGTGAAAACTTATTCACCAGAAGTGTAATAGCATCAAAGATAGAAGTGCTTAGTATAGCATCAATAACACAGATTTATAAAATCATGTTCATTTTTTTTCCTAGTATAAGTCAAAGTGTGAGGACACATGTCAAAGTTTAAGCCATACTTTTGCCTTTTAGTAAGCTGCAGACAGTCACATTTTTTGATCATTTATAAGTCTTATTTCCCTGTGCTTCATGTGACATTGGGAAATGCAGAAAGTCTTACTCATAGTCTGTGTTACAGAAGATGAGTAACAGCTATGTGGCACAACAGGTTAGCAGGTTCCAGTAAAGAACCAACAAGCCTTCAGGTAAATTTACACAACCCTCGTAGTTCATCTCAGAAAATGTGGTGGTATTGCCAGGCAATTAATTGCAATTTATAGACAGTTAATCATTAGATAAAAATGTAAATATATTTGTCAGGAATGAGTATGCCTCATGCTGTTCTCATTTCTAAATTAAGACTACTAAATATATCATGGGAGTCACATGTGGACAAAGGGGTTGATCAGGAAATGCTGAATTAAGTAGTCTTAAGTGAATACCCTTTCTCTGCATGTGTCGAATTTTCAGAAGCTGAAAGTTAAATCCTAGTAAACAGATTATCCACATCCTTTCTAACGTTTGGTTCCCTCCTTTTTTTTTTTTTTTAATAGATCACGCCGAAAAATGGGCGCTATCAAATTGACTCTGATGTGCTTTTGTTTCCATGGAAGCTGACCTACAGGAATATTGGCTCTGATTTTATTCCTCGAGGAGCTTTTGGGAAAGTGTATTTGGCACAAGACAGAGAGACAAAAAAGCGAATGGCATGCAAGCTGGTATGTTAGTATGCTGTTTTTCTCCCCCAAGTAAAATATTGTGCAACAGGATACATTTTCTAAATTTATAAGAGGATACTTCTGCATTTAATTTCAGTGCCAGTTGGGGTATCACTTTTGGTTTTATTGGATTACATAGGAGGGAGGGCCCTATGATTAACCTTTGCACTAATGCATTTTTTCAAGAGTGCTTAGTGTTTGAATTACTAAGTGGGGCTTTTTTTTTCTTCTGCACTGTCAGCAGAAAGTTGAAAATGTTATTTGGAGATCTTTACATTGAATCTTACAGCAATCAGTATCACACAACATTGGAGATGAAATCCTGGCCTCATTGAAGTCAATGGCAAAACTCTCATTTTCTGACTCAAATGGTGCCTACACGGCATCCTGATACTCTTCTGGAACTTAATCACATGTGCAAATACTTTCCTGTATTGGAGTTTAAGTGACATGTAATATGTGCTATTTCCATATTTCCTTTGGGTGTATTGTAAGGATAAGTAAAAAAGATCCTTGATTTTCCACAACTTAGAGTTTGTCAGGCCCATCTCTTGTATGAAAACAACTCAGCATTTTTCTTTAAAGCACTATATTGTTTTTAGTAATAAATATGTGGGGGCAAGCGAAGGCTCAGATTAAGACACACTCTGTGGCTTCTCATCCACTCCCTCCCCCCCCAATGGGCCATGTAACAGTGTCTTCCCGTTGCTCAGGGAACATGAACCTGGCTTTCCCTCGTGCAGAAGAGCTGGAAGGAGGGGTTCACATGCCTTTTCCCAGTCCATGCACCCAAACTGGGACTGCTTTAGTTTGGGGCTTGATCACATCACACCTCAAGGTTAGAATTGTGTACATGAGCCCTATGCAAACAGTACTTCTCAATTAAATAAACATTCCCCTATGAAACAATTGGTTTGTAGCCATGAGTGGTTTGTAGCCAGGGACATTGAACTCTTTTGTAGCAGAAGATCACTGCTCTGTATCTTCTATCGCTGCTACCTAAAGAAAGTAGGTTGTCACTTCACAGTGACTTTCTTCACCATTGTGGTACTGTGCTAGCTTTTTTGTATTGATCAGCATTTAACCCAGTTTCACAAGGTGCTGAACTTGTTTGTTTTACTGCATGTGTAAGTAGCGACAGCCACACCTATTCAGACCCATGCTGTTGGCAGCATGTGATTCTCAGAGGATAGATGAGACTTCAGCTGGTTAGTAGGAAAATGGAGCTTTTATTTTTTTATTGAGCTAGGAAGTCTGAATTGCACAAACTCTTTAGGCTTGGATGGGAATGGATGTTGCTATATAGCTTTGTCTAGGACAATACTCTCTCTTTGGGCATGAGTCCAAAAGTTGTGTCTGTCTGGCACAGAAAGGAGGAACAATTCAAGAAAGCAAAAATAGATATATCTTAATGAGTAAAATAGTTGCGTTTGCCTTTATTTTCAGTTAACATGTAGAAAACCTAGCCTTAAAGTGGCTAACTTCAGAATAAGTTTTGCTGAAGCTGGTTTGTCTTCGTTGTGTTTCAATTTGGTAGGTTCCCGTGGAACAGTTCAAACCATCGGATGTTGAAATCCAAGTCCGCTTCCGCCATGAGAACATTGCTGAGCTATATGGTGCCATCCTATGGGATGAGACTATCCATCTCTTTATGGAAGCAGGAGAGGGAGGGTCTGTCATGGAAAAATTGGAGAGCTGTGGGCCTATGAGAGAATTTGAGATCATTTGGGTGACTAAACATATCCTCAAAGGACTTGACTTCCTTCACTCAAAAGGAGTCATACATCATGATATAAAACGTATGTATCTTTCATTCTTTAAAAGGCTATTTCTTTTTCTTGTTACGTATGGAATGTTTACCCATTTTTTGAATACTTCTACTTTAGAGGACAGTTCTAAGGCATGGAGGACCCTCAAGTCCTATTGGTCTTAGAGGGGAATTGGCAAAGAACCTGAAGAGTTCAAACAAACCCTCTCAGAGCGATTGGGCTAAAACTTTGCCCCTCTCTGTCACCTCTTTGTCAAGGATGAACATTTTGTGCTTCTGTTTTAGTTCTACATTATTGATGTTTGTACTGTGGATTTGCATTGCTATTCTTGAGACTGTTCCCATGATGTAATTGAAGTAGGCACTTGATTAATTTTTTTTATTGAGGCTTTTAATTTACCTTCTATCAAGACACATGTAACTGCTACTGCCCGTAAATATTATTTCTGCCCAGCAACACTGCCAGAGGTCAAATCCTGCTTGTCTTTCTCAGGGAAGGATGGTTTTTAATTAGTATTTGGCCTCTAATATTTATTTTGCAACTGATTTTTTTTGATAACCATGAGGGTTTGAAAGTAGGCTTCAAAACATTTAAATGTTCTGCTAGACTAACAATGCCTAAAATGGTGGCAACAGTAGTTTGTCAAGAGCTGCTTATTCTATGCATATGATTTTTTTAAAAAATTCTTACAAGTAAAGTTTTGAAACTGGGGCAACTATTAAGTTAACTCATTTCTTTTCCTACTTGCATGTTGTGTCTTTTTTTTCCAGTAAATATCTTGCAGAATAATTCGCAATCGTTGATCATAACAATTAAATTAACACTTGTAAGTGATGGATCAGATAAAATAATTCATACATATTTGAGATTTGAAAAAAGATTGCTTGAAAATTGGAAAAAATACTTTTTTACTTCCCTGTGTTGGCTGGGTTAGGAACATTGGTTAAATAGATTAAAATGCAGGCTTGAGAGCATCAGTTTTGATTGTTGTCATCACTGGTCTGGATGTTGTGTGGTGGTGATGCATTATGTCATCTTGTGGTGACGAGTTGCGTCAGTGGAGAGAGAATGGGGATAAAAGGAGAATTACTTCTGAAATGAGCTAAGCAGCCAGCCAGACAAAGGTGTGGGTGTGTGTGCATGCACACCTGCGCTTGCATGGATGTATGTGTACAGAAGCAGGGGAATATCGGCGGTGTTCCCCTCCTCTTGTTTCTATCTGAAGGGCTTGACCATTGTGGAGAATGTGTGTTGAGGCAAAAACAGCTGCAAATGGAGAAGATGTCTCTGCTTTCTGAAGCTTTTTGAGATTTTTATCCATTTTAGAAGTTGAAGTTTCAAAAGTGAATGTATGTAAAATCTCTTGAGCTCATGGCAGTGGAATCTTCATCTCCTTTTGGAGGAGGGCAGGTCAGATGGGGTGTCTCATTCTTACCTTCCAGGTAGAGGAGAGGGGGCAGTGGTGAAAGGGAGACCATTTCTCTAAAGGAGAAGAGGTCAAAAGGGTCTCCCTGCTGGGACAATATTTCTTTCCCCTCCAGTTTCTGTTGGTGGAGAAATCGCAAGCTCCAGGGTCTGCTTCAGGTTCCTGTACCATCAAATCCTCCAGCAGAGGATGAATTGGAGGGGAGCAGAGCTTCCCCATGCCAGGGTCAGGAGCAGAAACTCCCCCTGTGACTTTCAGCTGTGCCTCTCTGAGCCCTTCCTTATTTTAACCTCTGGCTAGGAAGTTGTGAGATCAAGAAACTGCTCTTTTGGGGCCTGGTCCAAAGCTCATGAATGTCAGTAGGAGTCCTTCCATTTACTTGCACTAATTTAGGATCAGGCTCTTGGTATTTGCAGCCCTGCCAAAATGAGGAATTACTGGAAGTCTTGTGCTAGAGCTTACTCAGATAAGATTTTGAGCACTTATCTCAAACTTTGTAGTCTAGGGAACAATAAGTGCAGTTAAAGGTACCTATCTCAACCTGTTACTGCTTGTTTTTACAGCAGGATAATGTTCTGCATTCTCTTATTCACTGTCATACTACATTAATCTGTGTCTGCACAACTGTACTAACATGTTGATCTGAAAGCTCACTTAAAGAACCAGTAGGTTGCAAAATGACAAGTCTGCTTTGTTTTTTAACTTGCACAAAGGTAGATTCTCCGGGACCAAGAGGGTTTGAAAAGAAGGGCTGCAAGGATTTATCTCAGACTTTATATAGATATAGATAGATTTCCCCCCGCCCCCCTTCCCCCGAGAGTAAACATGGAAAGTTTCATCCCACAAAGAACTGAGTGTTTTTATGATTTGGTTTGCAATTGCAACTTAACCTGTGATGTTTACTACACGGAAAAAGATATGACAACATAATAAATATGTGATTCTGTTGATTACTTGGTACTTGCATTCAGGTTCCAGGATAAGGGCTATAGCATGTAACAAGCACTGTGATTTAAAAGATAGAATCTTAGAACTGGAAGGGACCTCAAGAGGTCATCGAATCCAGTCCCCTGCCCTCACAGCAGGACCAAGCACTGTATCATCCCTGACAGGTGTCTGTCTAACCTGCTCTTAACCATCTCCAGTGATGGAAATTCCACAACCGCCCTAGGCAGTTTATTCCAGATTTTAACCACCCTGACAGGAAGTTTTCCCTAATGTCCAGCCTAAACCTCCCTTGCTGCAGTTTAAGCCCATTGCTTCTTGTCCTATCCTCAGAGGCCAAGGAGAACAATTTTTCTCCCTCCTCCTTGTAACACCTTTTTAGATACTTGAAAACCGCTATCATGTCCCTTCTGTCTTCTCTTTTCTAAACTAAACAAGCCCAATTCTTTCAGCCTTCCCTCATAGGTCATGATGTCAAAATTCAAATCATGATCATTTCACTTTTAATCATTTTTGCTGCTCTTCTCTGGACCTTCTCCAATTTCTCCATATCTTTCTTGAGAGGTGGTGCCCAAAACTGGACACACTACTCCAGTTAAGGCCTAATCAGCGCAGAGCAGAGCGAAAGAACGACTTCTCACGTCTTGCTCACAACACTCCTGCTAATGCAAACATGATTCTGGGATGCTTTTTTTGCAACAGTATCACACTGTTGACTCATGTTTAACTTGTGGTCCACCATGACCCTAAATCCTTTTCAGCAGTACTCCTTCCTAGACAGTCACCATTTTGTATGTGTGAAACTGATTGTTCCTTTCTAAGTGGAGTACTTTGCATTTATCCTTATTAAACTTGATCCTGTTTACCTTGGACCATTTTTCTAGTTTGTCCAGATCATTTTGAATTTTGATCCTATCCTCCAAAGCACTTTCAACCCCTCCCAGTTTGGTGGTATCTGCAAACTTAATAATCGTACTCTCTGTGCCATCATCTAATTGTACTTTCTCTACACCATCATCTAAATCATTGATGAAGATATTGAACAGAACCGGTCCCAAAACAGAACCCTGTACAACCCCACTTATTATGCCTTTCCAGCACAATTGTGAACCATTAATAATTACTCTCTGAGAATAGTTGTCCAGCTAGTTATGTACCCATCTTATAGTAGCCCCATCTAGGTTGTATTTCTCTAGTTTGTTGATAAGAAGGTCATGTGAGACCGTGTCAAATGCCTTACTAAAGTCTAGGTATACCACATCTACCGCTTCTCCCTTATCCATGAAGCTTAATATCCTATCAAAGAAAAACCTGCCTGGATATAGGAAACCATGAAACACCCATAGGGCAGGTCTGTGGCCAGCATAATAGCCACTCTGTACATGGTTCCTTCCCAAACATTTTCACTAGAAGAACCATGAAGAACAGTGTTAAATTCCACTGCTGAATTGTACTGAAGGGGCAGTCAGGCACAGGAGCATTGGGGGCATCATGTCACAGCTACCTGTGAGACTGAGGGCTTGGAGCTCAGCAGAGAGAAGCCCTACATGTGAAATCTCTTTGTTCTGAATCCTAGAACTCCTAAGGATTTGGAGGCTATGCCATCTACTTGCTCTATGACCCTTGCCTCCTTGAGGTGACCCTGTTGAAATTGCCAGTGCCATGCCTGTGGCTTTCATGGTTAGAAAATAGTCTGGCCTACAAGATCCTTCTTAAAGGGATGTTAGTCTGTGTCTGAAAAAATTACATGGAGTCCCGTGGCACCTTAAAGACTAACAGATTTACTTGGCCATCAGTTTTTATGGGTAAAAACCACTTCATCAGATGCATCTGAAGCAGTGGTTTTTACCTACAAAAGCTTATGCCTAAATAAATCTGTTAGTCTTTAAGGTGTGACAGGATTAATCATTGTTTGTATTAGATCATTATAAATCTCGGAGCTAAATAACTTACTGCCAGTGGTGATACTGAGTCATGACGTGGCTGTATAGGTTGAATATATGTTTATTGCTAGAGCTTGGTCTGTCTTCCTTTTTCTCTAGTTTTGCATGAGATGTTTATGTTGCACAATAAATGGCACAAGCTTGCTAGAACCTAAAATTGTCTTTTTTACTTGTTTGTCTTTAGCCAGCAACATTGTTTTCATGTCAACAAAAGCCGTTTTGGTGGATTTTGGTCTAAGTGTTCAAATGACTGATGACACGTACTACCCCAAAGACCTCCGAGGGACAGAGGTATGAGTGGGTGCATGAGAATGTCCTGTGATTACATCATTTTTGCCTTGTGACCATTCTTAGACTTTCCAGACTGATATAGTTTAGGGGAAGTAACCTTTGCTAAAGACTTCAGTGAAATCAAAGTTTTATAATGTTTTAAAAATTGTTTTTTCTTACAGTTGATTAGTTTTGTAATATAGTCTTGATTACAGTTGACTATTTAGATTATTGACTGGGGAAGTGTAACTGTTCTATTATCCCCAAACAAATCAATTTACTAACTACAGTTAAATCCAGATCCAAGGATGAAATTTAAATTCAGTGATAAAACTCCCATTGATGTCAATAGGCCGAGGGTTTCACTCCTGAGGGATAGCTCCATAAAGGGAGTTAGGTACCCCAGTTAGATCCCAAAACCCCAGATCAGCTGCAGCCAATTCTGTAGATGCTTAAATTCCATTGATGGTATGGAGGAGTAAGGGAAGTTGACAGGAGTGTTTGCTGCCATTGGTCTCCCTGTTGTGAGGATGGTGGGCAAACTCAAATCAAGGTACGTCGACGCTAGCTACATATCTTGACTACACCTTCCTCTTTAATGTAGACCTGGCCTAAGTCACAGCAAGATCCTTGAATCCAATATTCTCCCATAGAGATACATAAGATAGATTTTAGGCCCTGATTACGTGCAGCTGCAAGCTCTTGGACAAGCCAGTGGGGCTCCTTACAAGTCTAAAGACCAAGATAGGAGGCTTGCTTAGCAACCAAGAGGAGGCAGTTGGCTTGGATGCACGAAGAAAGTATGACCTTGCTTTGTATTGCCAAAGAGGCTGTGCTACAGGAAATGTTTCCACAGAAATTCTGACCCTTGTCATATTGATAGCATTTCTGAGCAAAACATAAGTATGTGTTTAAAGGAGACCTTTACATAACCCTCTCTCGGGGAGTGACAACTACTTGCAAGGCAGCACGGACTACTACATTTCAAAGACACAACTAATGTTTCAGGGAACATTTTGTTTCAGGAGGATGCGGGAACTTTTTTTTTTTTCCTGGCTTTCTAGTCAAGAGTCAGAACTGAGGCCCTTTTACCTTACTAAAAATAACTATCCCTGTGCAGTTAGGCTGACAAAATGTCTTTTCATTCCATGTGAAGGTATAGGTGATGGAGCCATGTAGTGGGAAAGTGGTGAAATCCTGAGGGGGGAGGGACTTTCCAAGGGAGGAATATTTATGTTTGTGGAATAGAAAGGTGGAGTTGGAATAGAATTGGAATTAGACCAAGATTTCATGAGCCCAGTGCATTTAGTGAGAGAAACAGACTTTCTATTTATGTAGGATTGATTAAATGATTCTGTAGTGGGAAGCCAGTTAGGTGCCTGCAGTCCTGTACTTTCACAAGGCATATGCAAATTTATCCAGTCCTTTAGTGCAAACATTCATCTCTTCCACCTGCTTTGGAAAAAAAACCACAAGAGAGCAAGAGTCTTTGGTATTTGCTCTGCTGTTGGCACGCTGCAGCCTCATAAGAGACAGAGGAGGGATTATGGGGGTGAGAGGAGACTCAAACTTTAGGTTAAGCTTTGTGGGAATACACACTGGCTACCCCATACATTTTAGGACCTAGAAGGAGAGACTCATGATGTGCTTCCTGCTGTTGTATCCCTCCAGCCTCATCAGCAGCAGGGCCTGCATGGTTTGCAAGGTTACTGTGTCATCAGTGGATGGTTTAGCTTCCCATAACACACCTGTTTCCTTTCTGTAATCTCTGAAAGCCCTAGAGAGAGATGGGTATTGCTATTCCCTTTGTCCAGGCAGGTATTTACACTGCCATCACACCTCTGATATAGAAGTGGTAACTGGTGGTATAACTATATGGAGCTATTGCTCTGTGTGACTTGCCACTTCTGAGCAGTTAAGAAAGGAACAATGCAAAGTTAAGTTCTTGTTGCTGGTAATTTAAGATAATGCCAGTGCTGGTTTACCAGATTTTTAGAGGAATGTGGATGAGGGAGAAGTGTAAACTGAAGCAAATAGACTGGCCTGCAAATCTAATGGGTGGACTGTTTGTTTGGCCTGTCAAAATTTAGCTCCCCAGAGCCAGGAGCTGTAGGAATGCTGTGCAGAGAGCATCCTCATCCACCAGCAAGAGGCAGTACCTCATGCAGGCTGGCCAGCTGAATACTGAATGGAGCTGGCTGGCTCTGAGTGACACTCTCTTCATGCTGTGGGGTGGCTGTGGCTTCTCTGAGGGTATGCAGGGTATACAGCTGAATAAGTGGGATGGGCAGGGGGTATTGTCCCATGGTAACTAACCTAGGGGGAAGGCAAAAAAGCAGAGGCTCACCTTCCTTTGAATGCTCTTCCCAGATTTACATGAGCCCCGAAGTGATACTCTGCAGAGGGCACACGACAAAAGCGGACATCTACAGCATGGGGGCTACCATCATTCACATGCAGACTGGCAGCCCGCCGTGGGTGAATCGATACCCTCGCACCTCATATCCATCGTACCTCTATATAGTAAGTATCCCTAGAACAGCCTGATCAGCCAGCCAGCCAGAGAGAGAGTGCCCTGGGTTCTAGTTGGTAAACCTCCAGCCTTCCAAGGGACTTGAAATATTTGCTGCTAGAGGCAAGATGCCAATGGCCCAACTCTCAAAGAAATACTGTAGCGCACAAAAGACAGCTGTGATGATTAGGAGGAGACACAGAGACTGAGAGAGCGCCAGTGTTAAGATTAAACAGCTACAGATTTATGGCTCTTGGATGTGATGTGGGGGTGAACTTAGAGTTGTGCAAAATGCAGCCATTTCAAGTCCAAATCATTTCACATTTGTTGGAGTTATGGGGTTTGAACAAACCTAAAACCTCAGAACAAAAGTAATTAAACTCTAAATTTCAATCCAGTTTTGCACTGAAGCTTGGTGAATCTCTTGTGCACAATGCCTTAAATGGGATCCAATTTGCTCAGAAGGTTTCTCAGGCCTTTGTCTGAACAGGTTTGAATTTTTGCATTACATATAAATCTGAAGGCAGGTGAGGTTTACATGATTCCCTGTTCCATAGGGTCTCTTCAGCACTGTTCTAGAGTAACAAGCTTTTATAACTTGTGCGTTATGAGAGGGGAATTCCCAATTGTCCAAAACTTCCGTGTTGCCTTTGGCCTTATCGTATGAATGCTGAGAAGGCTTTCTCTCTTGTTTGCTAGATACACAAGCAGGCGCCCCCGTTAGAGGATATTGCAGAAGATTGCAGCACCAGCATGAGAGAGCTGCTGGAAGCCGCTCTGGAAAGGAACCCTAATCACAGACTCGCTGCAGCAGACTTATTGAAACATGACGCTTTGCACCCCCCGCCAGAGGAGCAGCCACGGTGCCAAAGTCTGGACTCAGCCCTGTTTGAAAGGAAAAGGCTGCTGACGAGGAAGGAACTGGAGTTGCCAGAAAATATTGCAGGTATAACAGCAAGCTTCCCCCTCTTGTGCTATTATAGCGTAATCCACATAAACAATGCATCTACTAAAACAAATGATGCTAACGAATTCCAGGACTTCTTGATGAGAGAAGTCAGTAAAAATCTTGACAAGATGAGGTCAGATGCAGGTCTCATGAAAATATATGGCAAAATTCCCATTGACTTCAGTGGAACCAGAATTTGGCCTAAATTCTGTAATTCCAGAATAATCAGCTCCTCACGAAACCCTGGCAGTCCTCCAGGACTGTTTTTTAAAAAAAATCCATATTACTTTCCTGTGTTTACTCATTCCAAAATTATGTCCGTTTTATTATTAGCTATTGGTCCAGGGGAGAGAGGGAAGGAGGTGTATGACTTTATTTTATTTAAAAAACTCTTTATACCTTGTCCATGAAGTTGAGAAGTGTCAGCACTAACATGCAAGGCCTCTGAAAGGGACTGTTTAAAAGCAAATGATTACACACATACCAAGCCACCAGACTATGTGCTGCTTATGAAGAGTGAGGCATAAACCAAGTTAAAATCTTGCTGAGTCCTAAGATATAATAGTAGGTCCAAAGGGAGAGCTGGCGCCAGCAAGCTGTTAATAGACTTATATTTTAAAAAAGAAAGGAAAAGAAAAATAATGTTGTCTACAAATACTTGAAAAATTTGATGTATGCATCCTAGCAACAGGCACTTTGAATAACAAAACACAACCAAACAAAATCCCCAGACCTAATGAAGCACTTTATTTATTTATGTATTTATTTTAAATAATAATTTAAAAATACACCTAATGCTTGTGCATAATCAATAATACAGTGCAACAAAACCCCAGCAGCATAAAAGTAATGCAAATATAATTGAATTTCTATAATGGCACCATCCTGCAGTTTGCTTTCTTAAGTGCATAGTCCTTTGGCTACAGCAGCCCTCCAGAGGCAGGGCTGTGTTGAAGATCAAGGGACGTTCGGCCATTAATCTGGGAGTCTAAGTTTGGCATGTGAGTGCCCAGAGCACTCATTGGAAGAGTGCTTGAGGGTGTCCTGAGGTTGTAGTAGCTTCTTTAGAGCCATAGCAATTTATGAAATTATGTGCTAAGTAGAGCAGAGGCCCAGCCCCAGTTCTATATTTTGCACAGCCTAAGCGGAGATGTAATCTGGCCAGTTGAGGGTTGGTTCTGAACTGGCATAATGCTGGTAGAGTTTCCTGACTTAGCCCAGCCTCTCCTTTGGAATCCTGTTTTAGGGCACTATTGAGGGATCTCTGCTTCCCTCTGATAGTTCCCAGTTGGTATATGGGTCTTTCAAGACCCATACAGTTTTGATTTTGCTCTATTGTCAGGCTCTAGGAACCTAGGAGCTGTAACCGGCTCTAGCCCATCCATCTCCACCTCAGAGTCTCAATCAGTCTAGCCCACTTTTCTCTAGAGATGCCAATGACTTACAACACTTTGCTTAAAAATGAAGCTTCTTTTGAATAAGTTCCAAAAAGGAGTAAAAATAAGAATTAGACCATTTAAAAACATTGGTAGTATTTGAAATGAGTTTTTGTCTTAGATCCTGTGCAGGGCTGGCCTTACCATGAGGCGAACTTAGGCGGCTGCCTCAGGTGCCAGGCTGTGGGGGGCGCCACTAGGACCCAGAGTGTAGAAAATTGTGTCTATTGCTTACATATTCTCTCTGCAGTACCATGAGAGGAGTAGAACAGGAAGAAGGCAGAATTGATACCGTTCAAAGTTTTGGCCCAAGTGAGGGGGCATAGGAGCGTCATTTGAGCTCCCCGTCTCAGATGCCAAAATGTTGTGGGCCGACCCTGATCCTGTGATATTAATACAGTTCACCGCTTTCCTTTTCAGATTCTTCCTCATGTACGGGAAGTTTGGAGGAATCAGAGCTGTTAAAAAGGCAACGGTCGCTGTACATAGACCTGGGCGCTTTAGCTGGCTACTTCAATATTGTTAGGGGACCACCAACATTAGAATATGACTGACTCTACTGATTTCTTGTGTCTGCTGGTCAGAATTGGAAATCTGTCTGTTCAAGCTAATGTATATAAAGTAGTGCCTTTTTCAGCTGTAAAATGTGAACGGCTTTCAACTGCACAGATGATTAAGCTAACGGATTTATGGACTCTGATAAATATATCCGAAGCAAGCAATAACATGTTGTTCTCTGACAGAAAACCAACAATACACAAGAGAAAAGAACACCTTTCTGGGAATATTATCTGGAGACTTTCCATGCACTGTGTATGGTTTTTTTTGTACACGCACTTTCCATGCTGTGGGCTGTAAATAGAAAAATCCTTTCATTTAAAAAAAATATATGAATATTGGGGGCAGATCCTCCAGTGTGACTTAACTGCACTGCTCTAAATCTGGCTGGGGAGACTCTGGTAGTCCTACCCAAGCTTCGGCTGGCTCAACCTTAGGTCAGCCTTTAAATCGATGTGGACCATACCACCCCCAGGACCCGTGGAGAAGGTATCCGTGGGGTACAGTGGTGTGCTGGTCACTCTTTGTTTCTTCACACACCAGGAAGAAGGGAATTTGGAGCTTCTTTGGTGAATCCACAGCGCATGAAGGTTCTCGTAGAAGGGAGGATCCTCCACTGGCTTTAGAGCAGCTTTGTGCTATGAGACCAGGGGAACCTCCCTTCACAAGCTGAGCATTCTGGCCCTGAGCCTGCATGTGATTCTGAATGTTATGTACATTAGAGGGGTTATAAGTCTATTTAGGCCACTGATTAGTTGTCTGCCAGTAATGTTGGGAGAATTCCTGATTGTGGTATTAACCCCAATAAGCTGAATGGAATGCTTTAAAACTGTGTTTAACTGACTTAGTAAACTATGTATGAGGAAGCATGTCATTAGTGACGAGCTGTGTTTACGTTCCTATGGAAACAGAATTTACCTTGTTCTCGCTTTGTCTAATATATCTAAAACATGATGTTTTGGATGATAGTAAAATTGTGTAAACTACATAGTTCTGTACATCCCATGGGATGAGAATGTAAACTTTTATAAAACTCTTCAATGCTTAGGTCCATCTCTCTTTTAAGCATTTGTAAAACATGGCATACTATGTATGTTGTATAGCAAATCCCTTATGAAGCAAGGTCTCATTTTTAGATATAAATTATTTCATGGTGCCTGTTCAAGAGATTTACACTGATTATTTTCACTTTGATACCAATATGATTGGATGAATAAATCCGTTGTGTTGTGTTGTGAAGTGTTTATTCTGTTAGTTTATTCAAGTTATTAGTTAAGGCCGAATTGCGAAGCCTTCTGGGAACCTTAAAGTGGGCATGTGGATCTCTGCGTATGCCTCCCCTGCCAATGTAAATTATTCTTTTCCAATGGCAATCTGAAGGTTTGGGAGAAGAGCAATGTGACATTTCACTGGATGCTCCCAAACCTCCCTGAACTACCAAGTAAGAAAGAAGTGAGCTTCACTAGTAACCAACATTTAGAAAAGTTTCCAAGGGTATGTCTACACTGCCACCCTAGTTTGAACTAGGGTGGCTAATGTAGGCATTCGAAGTTGCAAATGAAGCCCAGGATTTAAATATCCCAGGCTTCATTTGCATCTTGCTGGGCGCCGCCATTTTTAAATCCCCCTTAGTGCGGACTCTGTGCCCGCAGCTACACGCGGCATGGAGTAGGTAGTTCAAATTAGGCTCTCTAATTAGAGACATACCCCAAGGTACCAACTTTCAAATAAACTTTGGTGAAGGATGGGGATATGGGAGATCTAAGGACTTGCTAAGCCTCCAGACTGTAGAGGGTTTTGCATGTGCTCTCGTGACTGCTGTATAGAGTCACTTCAGAAACATTAACTGCTTGTCACTTCCTTCTTTTTTCTAGAGCTGGCATGTGAGGAATTGTTTTCTGGTTTACGTTGGAGGCAGTGGCGTTAGCTGCCTTAACCTAAGCCGCAGTGGGAGTTGATATTAGAGCTGGGATTGAACCCAAGAGTCTGTTGCTCTCAATCCAGTGTTTAGCCCACTCTCATCATCAAACTCTCTCTCCTTGGGACAAGGAACCACCTTGGCTTCTCAGCTGCAGAAACAGCCTGTTTATCAGGCTGGAAGGAGTTAGTCATTAGTGGCAATACAGGCAGAATGCACCTCTCAGCTGCAAATTGGGGTGGGATCCCCATACTCCCTTGTAAGGAGGAGCTGCAAAGGAAGAGTGACTCAGATGTTTGAGACTGATGTGGGCAGCTGCTTCATTAGATGAGGTCTCTGGGCTGCAACCCAAATGTCTGCTGCCCCTCCTGAACTGAGGAGATGGCACTTCCACACCAAGGGGATGAGGTTGGACTTGGGTTAGATATGATTCTTCATTTGGACTTTTCTTTGTCCCAGAAATGGAAGAAACTTTGAATTGGCTGGAGGATCAAATCTCCTCACCAGCTCAGGGAAGGATCTCTCAAAAAATGAGGAGAAATGAGGACACAGAGGCAGTTGGATGCCATAAAATCAAGCTGCCCTTTCGCTGTCTCAGCAGACTCACATTACAAAAGCATCTCTGCGTCTTGGCAGCTAATTGACTCACATCATAGTAGCAAGTGTATTCAAGATTCCTCAGTTTACCTAGATTTTGTCACTCCTTGATATTAACAATAAAAACCTCTGACAAACTGATGATAGAATTTCCATAATGGAGACCAACACAAACTTTTGTAGCCAGACAGAATCCAGGACCTGCAGCACCAATGGGAGCAGAAAGCAATAAAATCTTGGGGTGTGGGTTTTTGTTTTTATTTTTTGTTACTGGACCCATGTAAGAAGGGGCCCATTTTCACTTTCCCGAGTAGATAAAAATGCACCGTTTTTTCCTTGCCTGTACGGTGAATAGCATTGTAGCAGTGAAGCAAAAGAAGCTGTGTCGTGAGCTCAGCAATTCTCTGCCCGTGGTGGATTCTGAGCTTTCATGAAAAAAACTATGTAATTCTATTTTATTCTGCCCAGCCTAGGACTCAAAGGGACCTCATGGGTCATAAAGTCCAGTCTTCTGCAGCAGGCAACACGCACATATAACCCTATTCAGAAATGTATTAATTTCATCTTAAAGCTTGTTAGGTTGTTGGCTGCACAACTTCTATTGGGAGATAGTTCCAGAACTTAACTGCTTTGATGGTTAGAAACTCCTAATTTCCATTTCATCCATAGCCAGCTTATACCTGTTTGGTTTTGTGTCAGCATTGTCCTTTTGTTTGAATAGCTCATCTCTCTTCCAGCTTATCTGAAGAAGTGGAGTTTGCCCATGAAAGCTCATGATACTATATGTATTTTTGTTAGCCTCTAAGGTGCCACAGGACTATTCCTTCCTGGTGTTTACCTCTCTGGTGAATTTATAAAAAGAAATCGTATCCCCTCTCTGCCTTCATTTTGGTAACTTAAATGGTGTTGTGAGAAAATTTCATAGCGAACCTCGAGTTGCGTATTGACTGTCCAATTATTCTGTGAAACTTGCTGTTCATTTTAAAATTGTATCCTTCTACTGTTGTTTCAAAAATAGTCCTGGGACTAACACAGTAGCATTGGACAGTGTGTGTCATCACTAAAAGACTCACTGTGTACATAGATGGTATTTTGGAAAACTCCATTCATGTTGGCTGTGGCTATCAAGATGAGCAGGGGTCAGGTTGTAGGTGTAACTAAGTCAGGGCTTGTCTGTGCAGTGCAGTTTTATGCACTAGAGGGGTGTGATTTCTAAAACTCACCAAATGTGCTGCATGCTAAATGGCCTTTGTACACCCTGCTGGTGTAAGCAGCATTTCCTTCCTGTGTCATATTGTCGAGTTGTTTGTGACTGTTAGTGCCAAATTCAGGGCAGACTGTCAGAAGCAGGGCAGATGTCTATGACATGTTGAAATACAATCCAGACCAGGGAGGGATTGTCACCCTTGTTCTGCAAGCTTGGGTGTCGCAAAATGCTTTGCTGTTGTAGCTCCCTTTCAGGCCCCTCACAAACAGCCTGCCAGCATGTAGGCCACACCCTGTGCACCTGTGTATAGCCACAGTTCTGGTTCAGCAACTCTGATTACCAAAGCCTGTCAGCAACACATCAACCAAACTGTCTCCAACCAGCCTTGGTTATTACTTGTAGGGTGATCCTGCATACTCCCAGTCCCAAATTCCTGCCGCCCCCGCCCCCCATGTGTGTTCTGTGTTCAGATAACAAGGTCTGTGGCCCTTTATAAGCCCTGGTTTACACGGAGGCTTTAGTTCAAAATAAGGCCCTAAATTTATAAGAGGAGAGTCCACACTGCCAAGCCTGTTATTTCAAAATAAGGGGACACTAATTTTGAAATCTGTACTCCTGCATTTCTCTGGAAATAATACTAATTTCAAAACTATTATTTCAGAATAGTGTTAGTGTGGATGCTCCGGTGCCGCTATTTCGAAATAACTACTCCCCAGAGTAATTCGAACTAATTACTGCCCAGTGCTTCCTGAGGTACTATGTCAAGGTAGTGCATCCCCATTAATGGAGCCTGCATTGGACTAATTTCAAGGTTTCCCCATAGTGTGGGGACACACTTTCAATTTTGTAAAATTGGGAATTATGTCAAATGTAATTATTTTGAAATATTTTCTTACTGTAGGCCTAAGGGAGCAATATACAGTAATACCACCTTAAATAGCATTACCCACAGAGTAACAGGGCACTAAAGTCATAAATAGTTATAAGAAAAACAAAGATAAAATGCTTCTTAGTATTTAAACTTTACAAACTCAGCTTGGTTCAAGGTGAAATGCCTATCACATGCTTCCAACAGCATTACTGATAAACCATCAGGCTAGGATCTCTCCCAAAGTCAAAGAGCTGGATCCTTTTGTCTTAGGTTCAAAATAGATGGATAGCAAGAGATTTGGAGTGGTTTGTCCTTCACTTTTATAGTTTCATCACCCTTTGAAATGTATCTTTCTGAGGGTGGCCCTTAGAGAAAATTATTTCCAGCTGTGAGCAAGGAGACATGCAATCCAGAAGGGGGAAGTAGGCTTTGTTGCTGTTACCTTTCCTTGCCAAAGAATGGCTGTGTGATAGGTGATGGCCCATCAGCTTTAATGCAACCTGGCTGGGGGTGAATGTGTCCTTTGCCATTGAGAAACAGGCTTACCCACTTCCCAGACTTGTCTGGTGTAAACACTTCAATCATAAGTTCTGCAGATGTTTACAACTTCACACACAATGTTGCCATATTCTTTTTTACCATATTATTGGCCAGTGAGTTATCAGTTTTCCAATGATACTTTATAAGGCATATTTTGTACTGAAAGTTTTACAATAGTGTGGAGGGTGCAAATGCAGGGATGTATTCTGTCTCAGCACCTCCGTCTGACAGTTAGTTCTGCAACTAGATTTCACCATCCCAGTAACAAATGTGAATGCCTGAAGCACTACAACAGTCACAGGCAATCCCACTGGACACTCAGGTCTATCAGGCAAGCTGAACTTAACAATAGTTGGTTGCCATACACCAAAGATCACAAAAGATTCAGGTTTCTTCCAGTCCCGAGACCAGTCATTCACCCCATATCAATTTGTACTTCAGATCTCACACCTAGGCTATGTCCAGACTGGCATGATTTTCCGGAAATATTTTTAACGGAAAAGGTTTTCCATTAAAAGTATTTCCGGAAAAGCGCATCTAGATTGGTCCCGGAGTTATTGTTATAACGATGCGCTTTTGTGGAAAAGCGCGTCTAGATTGGCGGCACGCTTTTTCGCAAAAGCAGAAGCCCTGAACCATTTTGAAGAGGGCAAAAGGCCACCAGACCTTTCCGGAGGCGGGGCCGGAGCTCCGTTCAGACACATGCTTAAAGGGGTCTCGCCGGACAGCCGTTTGTCTCATGCTCCCGTGAGTTGGGACCTCTGGCAGGGACTGACACCCTTAGCAGGTTTGGTGGTTGCCCTCTGACTTTTAGGGACATCACCCTTTTGCCCCCAACTGCTTTTTCCTGCGTTTTCTTTCTTCTGTCCTGCTCTGTCTGCCATGGAACCATGGGTGGCCATGTGCCTGCTCGGGCCCCTGTTGAAGATGTGCAAGTGCCTGCAGCTCATGCTGCATGCCGGTGCTGCAGGACCAGAAGGCAGAGATCACGTTTGACGCCCTCATCAGGGAGGCCATGGCGGCCCTGTGGCATCAGCACCCCACCGTGGAGAGGCCAGTCTGGAGATTGGACACCAGAACCGACTGGTGGGACCGGTTGGTCCTCGGACAATGGGACGATCAGCAATGGCTCCGGAATTTTCGCATGCGAAGCGGACCTTCCTGCAGCTGTGCGCCTGGCTCACCCCCGCGCTACAGAGAGCCACCACCCGGCTGCGGGCACCCATCCCCGTGAAGAAGAGGGTTGCCATCGCGCTGTGGAAGCTGGCCACACTGGACAGCTACTGCTCGGTGGCACAGCAATTCGGGGTGGGAAGATCAACCGTCGGTGTGATCATCATGGAGGTAAGTCCCAGGGGGAGTGGGGTGGGGGGAGGGTGCTGCACTCCATGCCCAAGGGCAGCCAAGACTCCAGGCTGGGTTGCCTAGGGGCTTGGGCCGTCCCACCCTTGCACAGGCCCGCTGGTGGGGGAGGGCGTGGGACGAGGGGGCCCCTGGTGTGTGTGTGTGTGTGTGTGCGCGTGCGTGCGTGTGCGTGCGCGTGCGTGAGGACAGAGGGAATGAAGGGGGGGGGCCCAAGGGAACGCACACTCACCCCTGCCGTATGTGATGTGTTCCCTTGTGTTTCTCTGCACCCTTCTGCAGGTCGTCCATGCCATCAATGACATCCTGCTCCCAAGAGTCATCCGCCTGCACGACGTGGATGCTACCATGGCTGGCTTCGCTGCCCTCGGGTTCCCAACTGCGGGGGTGCCCTGGACGCAACCCACATCCCCGTCCAGGCCCCGGAGCATCGAGCAGCCCATTTCATGAACAGGAAGGGGTACTGCACCATTGTTCTGCAGGCCCTCGTGGACCACCGGGGCCACTTCCTGGACAGCTACGGGGGCTGGTCTGGCCGGGCACATGACGCCCGCATCCTCCGCAACTCCGGACTCTTTCACAGGTTGGAGGAGGGCACCTACTTCCCCCGGCAGGACTTGACTTTTGGGAATGTGCCTATGCCCACCTGCGTCATCGGGGACGCGGCCTACCCCCTGCTGCCCTGGCTAATGACCAATGACCGCCTCAACCGGGCCCGAAGTCCGGTGGAGCTCACCTTCGGATGCTTGAAAGCCCGTTTCCGTTGTTTGCTCACCCGTCTCGAGATGGGTGAGCGGAATGCAATGGAGGTACTGGCCGCGTGCTGCGTGCTCCACAACATTGTGGAGCGGAGTGGGGAGGCCTTCCTCCCTGCATGGATGGCAGCCGAGGCACAGACGTTCGAACAGCCCCACACAGCTGCCATCCGCCAGGCGTGCCAGGATGGGGTGCGCATCAGAGAGGCCCTGGTGGACATGTTCGCCCAAGACCCGTAGTAGGGTCGCCTGGGTCTTCCCATACGACTCCCTCCCATCCCTACCCTTCCCCACCCCCTCCCCTTACCTCCGCCCAATTGTAAAGCATCGGTTCCAAGCACATCGGCCGTCATCATGACTTAGGCCACTTGAGCTGCACGCTGTGTAGCATTAGGCAGCAAGCAGCACGTGCAACCACGTGCAGCCTGGTGACCGAGCGGCATGTGGCCGCAGCAGGCAGCTGCAGGGCATGCCTGGGACTGTGCTGCTCACACACATTTCAGCGGGACAAGGGGGAAGGGTGGATGCCAGCTGGAACCGGCCAGGGCCCCAGGGACTCAGTCCAGAGCCCGCACCTCCGCCCAAGGGTGCAGCACGGAGAACGGCACACTGTCCCATGCCTGGCTGTGAGGAACAGCCAGCTGCTCTTGGGTAAACCGCAGCGTCCACAGTAAACTTAACTAAGGATTTATTAAATAGGAAAAAAGAAATGAGGGTTATTTACAGGCTAAATCAGACAGACATAGATACACAAATGAGATCTAGTCTATAGTTACAAATGGTGACTGAGTTGCAGCAATCTATCATCACTGAATGCCTTTTAGTGCCAAGTAGCCAGGGGATCTCTTGCTTAGAACTCTTTGCCTCACAGAGTCCAGACTACATAAAAATCCCATTTCTTTTCATCAGGGATATTTACTCCTCTGGCCCAAAATCCAAACTGATGGGATGAGTTCATATGCAGGTCTCTCTTTTCTGGAGGGAGTTGGGAATTCAGTCTAGAAAATCTCTGTGCTTTGATGCTACAAAATACATTCTTTACCTTCAATGGCCTATCTTGTGTGCAGGACCAACACTTTACGTTAATCAATGCTTCTTTTCCTGTTTGGTGAGTTACACATTTTCAGAGATTTATAGCAAAAACACTCAATATAACTATCGCATGGGCTATAGAGATTATAAGTGAGATCAACAAATGCAGCATCCTACAAGCATTTCATAACATCTAAATACTTTATCATCTTAATATCTATCATCTATTTTGATGATGCTAACACATAGGTAAACAAGACTTGTTTCCAGCCATATAATTTGTAAGATTTCCATGAGGCCTCAGGCCTTGACGTGAGCTGGTACTAAGTCTGCCAGCATCACAGTGATCCTCAACTTTTCCAGACTACTGTTCCTATTTGTCTTGCATATCCCCAAGTTTCACCTCACTTAAAAAGTACTTGCTTACAAATCAGATATAAAAGTACCATAGTGTTACAGCACTCTTTTTATTATGTAATATAATAGGGCTTTCAGTGCAGTTAACTCATGCAATTAACTAAAAAATGAATCATGATTAATCACAGCTTTAATTGCACTCCTAAACAACAGAATAGCAATTGAAAATATATTAAATATTTTGGATGTTTTTCTACATTTTCAAACATCTTGATTTCAAAGCAACATAGAATTCAAAAATATATTACTCATTTATTATTTTTATTATAAATATTTGTAAAAATTATGTTTATCAGAAGGTCACTTCATACATGTACTATAGGGCGATGTCTATCATGAAGGTTCAACTTACAAATGTAATATAACTGCACTCAAAACCAAAACACTATAAAACTTTAGAGCCTACAAGTCCACTTAGTCCTACTTTCTTGTTCAGCCAATCACAAAGACAGACAAGTTTGTTTAAATAAACATGTCCGCTGCTTTTTTTCCGGCTTGGGGAAAAGCTGGAAAAAAGCGTCTAGACTGGCGCGATCCTCCAGAATAAAGCCCTTTTCCGGAGGATCTCTTATTCCTACCTGAAAGTAGTTGGATTGTAGTCCTACCTGAAAGTAGGAATAAGAGATCCTCCGGAAAAGGGCTTTATTCCGGAGGATCGCGCCAGTCTAGACGCTTTTTTCCGGCTTTTCCCCAAACCGGAAAAAAAGCGGCGGACATGTTTATTTAAATCCGCGGATTTCCCTATGCTGACTTACCTAATTTGCATCCCTTTTCCAGAATTTATGGCCAGTCTAGACGTAGCCTTGTTGTTTAACAATGTGATTAATAATGCAATCAGTCACGACTAATTTTTTATCTCTTGACAGCCCTATAATAAATTAAATCAATGTAAATATTCATATTATTCTATACTCTGAAATGTAAGTACGTACAGAAATATAAACAAGTCATTGCCTGAAGAAATTGTAGTTTGTACTGACTTTCCTAGTGTTTTTTACGTAGCCTGTTGTAAATTCAAGCAAATGTCTACACTATGCAAAAGATTGATGCTGCTGCAGTCAATCTCCCAGGGTTCAATTTAGCAGGTCTAGTGAAGACCTGTTAATTTGAACTGAGAGGGTGACCCCACTTGCACTGATAGTCTTGCTTCTCATGAGGAGTAAGGGAAGTTGATGGGAATGTTTTCTCCCATCAGCTTCCTGCTGTGTGTACAGTGTAAAAATGTGATTTAAGATTTGTCGACTCCAACTACATAACTAACTTAGCTAGAGTTGCCTATCTTAGGTCGACTTTCCCCTTTAGCATAGACCTGGCCTTGATGAGTTGATATATCCCCGGAAAACCTCTGAGTAACTCCACGGGTACTGTTTAGGGATCGCTGCAATCCACAAAACTTCTGTTCAGCTGCCATTTAACTTCATTAGGCATCTAAAGTCCCTCAGAGTTCAAGTTTTTGCAGTAAAAGGTCCCTAAGCATCTATGTTTCCACCTTTGAACATGTGCACTGCAGCTTCCTTCTAGGCATGCAGATGTCTGTTCCCCACCTAAGTCCCAAAGCAAAGTGCAGGGATGTTAAGTACTGAAGGCTGGAATGGTGTTGCCTCAGTAACACCGCTCAGACTGCTCAGCACTTTTCTACTGACCGGAGATAATGCAGCCTCCTCATTCAGCTCCAGGTTACTCATAAAGACCCTGGGCACTGTTTGGTGACAAAGGTGCTTGGGGAGGTTTATTGCTCTGGAAGCACAGTCCTCATGTCCTGGCTCTGTGATTACAGGGAGATGGACCCATGAGTGAATGTGCACCACCAGTAGAAACAAAACATTGCTGTGGGCGTTCTGCTAATCAGCTAAGTGGCATTTGCATCTCCTCTGACTAGCCACGGACACACACAGCTTACAATACAGGGAACACCAGAGCCCACCCAGTGCTCTGGGGGCCACTTGCTTTCCACCTGATGCTCTGAGGCTGGGAGAGGGCTGTGAATTCACCTGATGCTCTGAGGGCCACACTCCACTTGCCTGGGTCAGGGGTGTCATGTACTGTCCAGTGCTCTGGGATTGGCGGGGATTGGTAGCTGCACAAGATAGGAGATCTGGGCTTGGGGTGGAAGGAGAATGGTATGGGTGGGGTCTCAGGCAGAAGGGCTGGGCTGGGCTGGGGTCTAGCCTCCCAAAGCCCATGTTTCACCCATCACCTATGAACATCTGTATATAACAGAGAAACAGGGACAGATGGCTGAAGACAGGTAGTGTTAAGAAGAACACACAAAGTGCCAGTGCTGGGAAGGGTGAGAACACGTAGACAGCTAGTAGATTTGGGAGGGAGGGACACCATAAGAAAGGTTTGGGAAGCTCTGCCCTAGGCCATATAAAGAATCAAGGCGACGTACGGCAACCTTTATAGACCGAGACAAAGAACAGGGATAAACACCGTATGTACCTCCTTGTGGGTCTCTTGAGATCTCTCTCTTACCTCCCTTTGTCCTTATTTCACACACAACATCCCTACTTGTTCTGTCAAACCATCTTATCTTGTACTAGATTGGGATGTATCTATAGTAGCAGGCTTCTGAAATGCATTTAAAATTTACCCATTTTATTTCACCAAGGCCAGGTCTGCTCTGGGTCACATCCTTTGGTTTAGTTCTCTCTCTCTCTCTCTCTCTCTCTCTATTACATTCCCCTTCTTTTTGTTATTTTATAGGCAGGATGTTTTCCCATCACCCCAGAAAAGCATAAGCATGAAATGAAAATGATCCAGTGGGCCAAACACTACTTCTTGTCCATTTTGCTTTAGTCATCTATATATTCATGTCCTACATGCTCAGTGATCTGCATCTGCACATTCCCCCATACAACTTATGGCCAGATTTTTCTGTCATTTTATCTTAGTCCCATATTGTTGCCTGGGAAAGTTAGGTCTGGGACTTTAGTTCAGAGGCGTAGTCTTAAATTCATTTTGAAAAATTGGGCTGGGCACAAGTACAATATGTTCCAGCTTTCTGTGTACATGAGAAGAAAAGAGGAATTTGGAATAGAGACATGAAAATAAGGACTTCATATATGATTTTCTGGTAATTAGCTATTACATAGTGCTGTCCATCCAAGTTATAGGTTACCCTCTTACTGCTGGTTGTTACCATCTGGGAAGCTTTGCTGGACAGGAGCTAGCTGGGCAGCTAGCTTCTCTGTTTCATTGCATTGGCTCAATTACCATGAGCACACACTGGAGTTACAATGTTAACAACATTCCTGGCATAACAAGCGGGGTGTGGTGCTCTACCATGTACATCGCTCTGTGATACACCAGTAGTTAAAGTAGATTTATTTGTTTTTTGTAGTTGCTGTCTTCCAGATGACCTACTGAATGGACAGTAACCAGTTTGTCAAATATTGCTCTCAGGAGTCAATACCGGTAACCTGACACTGAACAAAATTGTTTTGAATAACATGTGCTTTAGTTAGGATGCAGTGTCACTGACGCCAAATTTTGGATTGTAGTAAGAAGGAATTTGTCTATATAAATGGCAAATTACATACAGCAGAGCTACTCTGAGCTGATCCAATTCAGACACAGGAAGGATGGATGCAGGGCATATCACAGCTCTAAAGTTGCACAGAAAATGTCTCCCTTTTTATGCATTACACATCTCAAAAGCTTTGGATTGGTTACTTTGCAGGAACTGATCCCTGTGTGGTATGTGCTATCTACGCACTGACCAAGATTTGACTTCCTCTTTACCTCATCTCTACATTCTTTGTCCCTTGTTATTGTATTTATAGCAGATAGTTCTCTGGGTGTTCTCCCTCTTATCTGTGTTGGCTCAGACATTCTATCTTTTTAGCCTACTGACCTATTTACTGTTATTGAACACAAATGTTGTTTTCAACCTAATAATATATTTCCTTCCCTAATCCTACCTTCCAAAAAATGAGACCTCCTTCCATGTGTTAATTACTCATGTCAGGCCAGGCCTCAGCTATAATCCTCTGCTTTTTTCATTTTAAATTACCATTTATTTCATGTACATCACATATCTGTCTTTCTTTGCCTCCCCACCCCCCAGTTTATTACCTTGCACTAGCAGCACATACCCAAGATCACAGGATTGTAGTAATCTGAATTGCAATTAATATTAGGCTTTAAGTATGAACCATGGTGTGCAAGCTTTCTTCCACTTGTGGAGCCCAACAGGATATCTCCATTCCCTACATGATGTTATTCCCAATTGCTTGTTGCTTGCTTGGGTAATAGGCACCAATTGCTCTCTTTTCCTTTGTACCAAATTAGCTGTGTTAATGGACAAGGGAGGTGTAGGGAGTGGGGAGAGATTAGTCAACAGTGCTCCCATTCAATAGTGTCCATTGCAACTTTGGCTGTATTATCCATCCCCTGGCATGGTGTTATCCTCACTGAAAAGTTGTGTCATCTCAGAGCACATATTGTGTACCTGAGTTGTACATCTCCTTCACTCTCTCTTGAATGACAAGTCAGGCCTAATCTCCCTCTGTGTGGAAGGGAGGTTCAGTTAGGCTGAGCACTCACAAATTTATTTATAGCAGGCTGCATTTATTTAATATATTCTTGTGTTGCCATCTTTACATTAGGATAATGCGGTTTATAGGTCCTGATCTATTCTCTAGTGCACCCATGCTGTATACACACACACACACAAACACACATCACACCACACCCCTATACATTAACAAATCCTTTAGCGTTCCTTGCCCATCTAGGAATTGCAATCATAACTGGCATAAATTATTGATTTCATATTGTGCCCAAGATCCAGGACCTTCTAGCTTTGAGAATGAAATTTTCTTTCCCAATATTATGAATTTCTTATTCCAGTAGTGTGGTTAACATAAATGTATTTTTTAATAACCTTGACCATTCCCCCCCTTTCATTTTTTCTGTTCTCTTCATTAGATGCATACAAATTTGGTATCGTATTCTGTACACAATTGCCTGAGAATTATTATTATTATTATTATTATTAATATCCAGTGAAGCAATCACAGTATTCACAAATATATTACATCATCTTAAAAATATGCAGTGGAGTACATATGTACATGCACATATATATGCACATAAATACAAACATTTTTCATATGACCCCAGTTCCAAATGGATATTCCAGATTCAGATAATTTTGCAAAATGCACAATAATTTCATCTAGATTTTGGTGTCTCCTGTTTTGAAAGACAACAGACTGTGCAATAGTCATTTGCCCTGCTCTCAAGTCTTGTGCACAATCCTGAGAGGATGCTAGTATAGAAATATATAGCAATAATACAGTCATTTTTACATAGCAGCCAAATTCATCCATATTTCAATGATAAAGATTTAAAGTCACAGGCAAAATGAACTTACTTTGCTCAGGAATATACATTTTAAACAATAGTTAAACCTGGCTCTGAGCAGTAGTTTTAATAATGCCTTCTGTAGACAGTTGCATAATAAATTGTCCATATACGGTAGACTTTGTACTGATATAGTCTGGTGTCTTCAGTCTGTGGGAGGCACCTTTAAACAGCTTAAGTTCGTTAACATAATAAAGTTTTTGCTTATGTATTTTACATTTCTCTTGTATTCAGTTACCAAAATTTGATTAAATTATTCCAGTAATTTAATCCTAGTAATAGGGATAAAATCTTGTATAACATAAGTTATGCGTTTGATCTGATTTTCCCAGTTTCTTAACACAAATATAACTGTTTCAGACGCTTTTCCAGTTTTTACATAGACATTCATTTTTACTTCTTTAATATGTACATTACCTATTTTTTCACAATAAATATAATGCTTGACTGCTAAAATAAATGGTCAGAATCATTCACTGAGCACTCTGTTGTAGCAAGAGTAACAATTTTTAGTCACGCCTTTTAGAGGGAATTTGCTTATAATACTAGTTCAAGTTTTGTTAACTATTTGAAAGCACACACTTTAACAATCACTACTGCTTATTAACATAACATAAAAGAAAAGAGTATAAAATTAAATAAAAATGAATTTTAAATACAGGAATACAGAAACACTTTGGTTATGTCTAGACTGCAGAGTTTTTCCGGGATACCGGAGGCATCCTGGAAAAAGTCTGCTGCATCCAGAGACAGTTTCCAAAAGAGTGGGCATGCTCTTTTGGCATCCCTGTAGTCTTCATTTTATAAAGAATAAGGGATGTTCTGTAGCAGGAGGTTTTTTCCAACATTTGGCTTCGTGTAGAGGGGCCAAATGTTGGAAAAGCCTCTTCTGAACAAAACAAATAGAAAAATTTGCATATATTTTTCTGAAAAAAAAAAAAACAAAACCCCAAACCGCAGCAGTTTAGATGTAGCTTTTGAGGGGTATTAAACTTTTCTGGCATTTGGTTATGTCTGGGAGACAAAGGTGGAAACTTGTTGAAATTATTTCTTTAACTGTAATGTTTTGCAACACAATCAGACGTACTATACATTGTTGGTTTTTCAAAATACATTTATTTCCTATAACATTTTGTAACTATATTTTAATATTTAACAAAGGTTTAAATATATTTGTAAAAGCTAAACAAGAGATCAACATATTACCCCCACATTAATGTTGAGGCTTCCCCTTACATCTTTTCCTTTAAATAAAAAAATATGTTTAATAAAAGCGATTTTTTTGGGTAAGTGCATCATTTGTTAAGGAAAAAATATATCTATCTATATATTTTAGAAATACGGATGTCTATCTCTCAGTGAATCTGTTTGTTCAAGAACTCCTCCTAAATAGTAAAAGCTAGGACCACCAAATTTGGTATGCAGCTTCCTCTTATCCTAATTTAAAACAAAGTTAGGGTTTGGGTGTGCCAGGAAAACAGGAAGTACTGAGAATGGGACTGTTTTCCGTAACATGGAAAGGGAGGGGGCACAGCAAGGAGGGAAGCAATACTCACAGTGGCCAATGGGGGCAGGAAAGGGAGTGCAGGAGAGAGCTATAATGCAGAGTGGCCACTGGGGGCAGTTGCAATACCAAGAGAGTGACCAGCAGGGCTGGATCTCTCTATCTTGCCTGCCACCAGACTGGGTCAGTACCCTCCCCCCCTGCAATCCCTTTTCCCCTTCCAGATCTTGGCCACAGTGTCGGGGGGGGGGGGGGGAGGGGGGGAAGAGGGGGGAAGAGAAGGGCCTTGCTGGCCAGAGAGAAGCAGAGGGAGAGAGAAGATCCCTGCTGGCTGGGTGAGCTGGAGAGAGCCAGAAGGCCTGTGCCAACTGGAAAGGTTGAAGTGGGAGAGAACCCCTGCCAGAACCCCTGGGAGAGAACCCCTTATGAGGAGAAAAGGCTCTGCTGGCCAGGGGGAAGAGAAAGCCCTGCTAGCTGGGGAGGGAGAGAAAGACCCACCATATGGGACTCACCCATGAATCTCTCACCCCCCAACCCTCACTCTTGCACCCCCCTACACACATTCCCAGACCCCTGCCCTGAGCCCTTTCTCAACTCCCCCACCACCCTGACTCCTGTACCATTCCATGCCTCCAGCCTCCTGTCCTGTCCCCTACCCCCATCTCAAAGGCCCTGTCCTGACTCTTGCACCCCCCCACACTGCCAGCCTGGGTAAATCATCTAGTACACATATATTTATAGCTGAGGCTTTGCAAAAAAATGTAATTGTTATTGTGATGGGTATACTGCAACCATTATATTAAAACAGTGTGGTACCATTTACATTAAAAATATTGACTTTCATTGCAACAAAATTAAAACAGACAAAAATAGTCATGTGACATGCATAACACAAGACAACATACATGACATACAGACCAAACTAATTATTTTAAAAATGCTATTAAATGGAAATAAGAAAAGTCCATAGTTCAAATATGAACCAGGGATTAGGATTAGAAGGAGAGTTATCATTTCTTTTGCTTGGCAGTCGCATCATCAAGAAAATTCAGAGTATTTCCAATTGTTGCATTCCTGAACAGTTAAAATAATTAATGCACTGGGCTTATTTAAAGTTTTTAACTTCTTTTCTCTTTGTTTATTTGTTGTTTTGTTTTTGTTTTCAGTTGCTTCCTCTTTTTCAGCAATGGAAGTTTTTGTAATAACTATAACTTTCAACTTTCAAAACAAAGAAAAAGCATGGGATAGGGAGCGGGGACAAGGACAAGTACAACCTAAGAAGGGAGAGAAGTCCAAACCAAGAGAAATTAACTCTGTTAGGTTCTTAAAGTATAGGTGGCAAAAGCATATTTAGAAAAGTCAGAGAAAATATAAAAGAAAATGTAACCTGTATGTAAAAATATTTGAGAAAAAAGATGATTAGCACTGAGCTAGGAGTGGGTTAAAACAGGGGTTGAGAACCTGTATCTCTGGTTTTTATCCTGGCTCTGAGAGGAGAATGGGGGGTTGTTACCTACTCTTGCAAAACCTGAATTTGTTCCCCTGTATCTGTGCTTTTGTCTGCATGCCAAATGGATTGCCCTTCCCTGCTGCTGTTCTCCATTTCTAGTTAACAGCATGTGTTAATGCATCAGTCCTATGTATTAGCCTGCTCACCATTGGTTTTTCCTTTTTAAATTATTTTTTATTAACTCCCCTCCAATTAAGTCATACCTCCTGTCTTCTAGTTTGCTCTGTTAACTGTTCTGTTTTTATTCTCATCTGATTGCCCAATTTACTACCTTCACCAAGCATTCTTGAAACTACCCGCCTGAGGAAGTGAGGAACCAGTTTAAAAGAGCCAGACATGTACCCAGAAGTCTCCTACTACAAGACAAGCCCAACAAAGAAACCAACAGAACACCACTGGCCAACACCTACAGTCCTCAGCTAAAACCTCTCCAATGTATCATCAGTGATCTACAATCCATCCTGGACAGTGATCCATCACTTTCACAGGTCTTAGGAGGCAGGCCAGTCCTCACCCACAGACAACCCACCAACCTGAAGCAAATTCTCACCAGCAACTGTACACCACACCACAGTAACTCTAACTCAGGAACCAATCCCTGGAACAAACCTCAGTGCCAACTCTGCCCACATATCTACACCAGCGACACCATCACAGGACCTAACCACATCAGCCACACCATCACGGGTTCATTCACCTGCACATCTACCAATGTAATATACACCATCATGTGCCAGCAATGCCCCTGTGCCATATACATCGGACAAACTGAACAGTCCCTGCGTAAAAGAATAAATGGACACAAATCAGATATCAGGAATGGCAATATACAAAAACCTGTAGGAGAACACTTCAATCTTCCTGGACACACAGTAGCAGATCTAAAGGTAGCCATCCTGCAACAAAAAAACTTCAAGAGCTGACTTCAAAGAGAAACTGCTGAGCTACAGTTCATCTGCAAATTTGACACCATCAGTTTAGGATTAAACAAAGACTGTGAATGGCTAGCCAAATACAAAAGCAGTTTCTCCTCTCTTGGTGTTCACACCTCCACATCAACTGCTAGAAGGGGGCCTCATCCTCCTGACTGAATTGACCTCGTTATCTCTAGTCTTACTCTTGATTGGTAGTCTTTTCTTATGCCTGTATATTTATACCTGCCCCTGGAATTTCCACTACATGCATCTGACGAAGTAGGTCTTTGCCCACGAAAGCTTATGCTCCAACAAATCTGTTAGTCTATAAGGAGCCACAGGACTCCTTGTTGCTTTTGCAATTTATTACTTTTTCTCCTGTGCACTCACTCATTCCTAATGTTCCCCGCTTGTGCTCCACAACCTTTTTTAGAGAAGGGGGAGATTTTCCCTTGGTGTGGCGGGAGCACAGGCACCAGACTCAGGCTTTGAGGGTTACAGTGTGTTCCTATGATTTTCTAAATGCCTTTTGTGGGTTTGTAACACTGTAGCCTCTCTTGTCTCCACTTCCCTGCTGTAAAAGAAGCATAATGCCTGTCTTAGGAGTTTTTTGAGGATAAATAGATTTCAGTCGGGTTGCATCATCTTCTAAAAGCAAAGAAAAGCAAATTATTCAACAGAGATACTTGTATATGGTTTATATAAGAACATAAGTACGGACATACGGGGTCAGACCAAATATCCCCTTAGCTCAGTACCCTGAATTTCAACAATGGCCACCAAGTGAACCATCCCCAGTTGCCCATTCTCAGCTTGTGGCAAACAGAGGCAAGGGACACTGTTCCTGCTCATCCTGGCTAACAGCCATTGATGGACCCATCCTCCATTAATCTACCTAGTTCTTGTTTTAACTCTATACGAGGGGAGAGTTTCAAGAGGGGGACACCATTTTATGAACTTTTTTCTTTTTTACTACTGCGATGCAGTAGGTGCATCTAAAGCAGTACACAAATGATATCTGACCTGATCATCGACAATGAGTAGAGCAAGTATCTCCCCTGTTACCCATGACAGGGAAAGTTTGTATATGTTTTCTTTGTAGTGATATTTATCTTATGCAGGAGGACAAGCTGATAAATGAGTAGCTGCTTATCTGCTCACAGAGGCGTCTCGCAAGAGACAGAAGTTATATTCAGAATGTGCACTTTCTGATGGTTCAGCAGATGAAGTCTATAAGGAGCCACATGTCTATTTGCCAGCCAACCCTAATGGGGTCAGGAAGCTGAACTGCTGCTTGGCTGAACAAGCTGATACTCAGGTGACTTGCTGTGCTGACTGGTTCTCATTCAGCCACTTCCTCACAACGGGTGCTGTCTTGGGCATGTGTAGCTTCTCTTCCTTCTCTTTAGTTTTCTCAGGGACAAGGTCTCCTAACCTGATTTCCTCTCTCCTGTGAGGATGGTTTTCACAGGAGAAGATAAATGCCTTTATTATCTAATTGCAAAAAAGGTGAGAGAGGATAAGGAAACCCACTGGTCTTCAGCTACCACTGAAAATGGAAATCTACAAAATCCTGATCTGGGAGGAGATCTAGTAGGACGATAGCCCTGGGGTGAGAACTTAGGACTAGATTAGTTGGGGGATGCTGGCAAAGGGACACAATGGGAATCAGCAGCAGTGTCACATGAAAGCAGAGGTACTGCATAAGGCATACCACAAGGCAAGAGAGGGAAACAAGAACTCTGCTGCCTCCAGACTTGGTGCTTTTTTAGCTAATTCTATGGCATACTTGGTGGTCGTAACTCCACCCACCCCCCTCAGATGACTGTAGAACCTTGGAGGAACTTATGACAGTCACCCCTGCTGTGAACAGTGAGACTGGGGAGGAAGAGGGAGGGAGCATGACAGCGGACTCAAACCAAGCTGTGAACTACTAACTGTTTGAAACTCCACAGGAGCCCAGCCAGTCCCACTAGGCAGGTGCAGGGGAACCTGCAGACGAAGGAGAAGGCAGCCTACGTAAGCATGTACATGCATTATTCCTTCACACTTCTTTTGTTTTGCTTTTCCTTTTCTTCAAATCTCAACTCCCTCCCCCACTCACTTTTGTTCCCATTTGAAAATGGTGCCTGGCCCTTCCACAAGGTAAGACAAAGGTATTAATTTTTCACTGTTAGAAAATAACAAGTTTCAGGGGGTAGCCGAATTAGTCTGTACAGGAAAAAACAACAAAAGGTCTGCAACAAAAGTAGCACTTTATAGACTAGCAAAACATGTAGATGGTATCATGAGCTTTCGTGGACACAGCCCACTTCTTCAGATGACCAGAGTTAACAAGTTAGGGAATACATTCTACAAGGGCTTGTATGATAGGCCAGTTACACAGTATGGCTATGTCTACACTCACAGCTTCTTGCACAAGAATATCTTGCACAAGAACTCTTGTGCAAGAAGTCTTGTGCAAGAAAACATCCACACTGCCATGTGCGCGCTGTGCTTTTGTGCAAGAGCTCCCATGGCAGTGTGGACGCTCTCTTGCACAAGAAAGCTCCGACGGCCATTTTAGCCATAGGGCTTTCTTGCGCAAGAAATCCCTGCCGAGCGTCCACACTGCCCTCTTGTGCAAGAGCTCCTGCGCAAGAGGGCTTACATCTGTTAAAAAAGAGTGTGGCTCTTGCGCAAGAAACCCTATCTTACCATGCCGTACTGTAAATTTCCTTGCACAAGAGGGGGTGGGCAATGTAGACGCTCTGTGGATTCTTGCGCAAGAATGGCCGTGAGTGTAGACATAGCCTATGTGTCCTGTGCTCAAGGAGAGGTAGAATAAAAAGAGAGAGTCAGCCCCATCTTTTCATTTCTTTGTCTTATTGGGCTAGGCAGGGGGATATGGAGTACTTTGTTTATCTTGATAGGGATGTTCATTTTGTCCTCTTGAGCCATCTGGATGACACTTTTGAAGTGTTACTCTGCAATCCTCTCCCAAAGAGTTCTAGGGATGGCAGCTTTGCTTCTTCTATCACAATAGGATACTTTCCCAGTCCACTCCACATTGAGTTTAGCTGCCTCCTTTGGTGTAAACAGACTAGTGACATATGGGCCCAAGCAGCTTTGGGACATTATAGCAGCTGGGTTTTCTATGCCTTTACCCTCAGGACTGAGATGTCAGTCAAAATCACCACTGCCATTTCCTTATACCCGCACTGGGAAGGGCAGAGGTAGGCACTGTATAGCAACATGCAATAGAACATCTCCCTCCTCCCACCTAAGCAGCACTCACCAGTTTGAGCTGGAAAGTGATGCTGCAGCTGCTACACTGTCAAGAAGCATTTCTTATTATGGGAATAACCCAAAGGGAGTTTTGAGAATTATCTTTCTCATTCTATCATGACTATAAATCAAACAGTGCATCTGTCTGGTTTTATCAGCAGCTTCTGTTGTGGTGGCTGTCATAGCCCTCCCACGTGTTATGAAAATTGGCTTATGAATATGCATAATTCAAAGACGCTTTAGGCAAAATGCATCATGTGCAGTCACAATCTCCTCAATGTTGTATATTCTATTTCTGTGCATGTATCATTCTTGTTTGTGAAGTTAGAAATGTGAAGTGTGAATCTATTTAGAACCCTCGATGTGCTAATGGGGGCCATTAGTAATACTATAGATACTACAGTATTTGGGGGGAGGTATAGCTCAGTGGTTTGCGCACTGGCCTGCTAAACCCAGGCTTGTGAGTTCAATCCTTAAGGAGACTATTTGGGGCAAACATCTGTCAGGGATGGTACTTGGTCCTGCTGTGAAGGCAAGGGACTGGACTCAATGACCTTTCAAGGTTCCTTCCAGTCCTAGGAGATAGACAATCTCCACTTATATCACATAAGGGCCTATTGCTCAAAACAATGATCTATAAATTGGGTTATTTTTCCTGTAAGCCCAAGCTATGGTTGGTCCTACAAACAAATGTGGCCTAGCCACCTGATGCTGGAACCCATTTTGTATCTGGTACTTTTCCACTTAAGGTGAGAAAAGTTTGAGCTGAACACACAGAATTCCTTGCCTTGGGCAAAAGGGATATAAAGGCGGGAAACCGAACAATCAGGGTTGTTGCCAGAGGTCAGGAGATCCCCACTTACCACCTAAAAAAACCTGCTAGAAAAAACTAAGACTGAACAGGGGGAAGGATTGGGCCCAAGCTAGGAGTCTGCCTATCTTGTGAGATGATTAGGACAACTGATAGAGTAAGAATTTGCATATAACAAGTTTTCTAGGCTATGTCTGCACTATAGCTGCTTGCGCAAAAACATATGCAAGTGAGGCAAAGCATGGAATATCACTGCGCCTCATTTGCATAATTAACGAGGCTCTGTTTTTGCACAGGAGGCTTTTGCACAAGAGCTGTTCTTCCTGAAAAAAATGCGGAAGAATGGCTCTTGTGCAAGAGAGGTTTTGCGCAAAAGCCTCTTGTGCAAAAATGGAGCCTCATTAATTATGCAAATGAGGCATGGCGATATTCCATGCTTCACCTCATTTGCATATTTCTGGTGCAAAATGGGGCAGTGTAGACATAGCCTTAGTGTATTAGTATTAGTTGGTGTCTTTTGTTTATTTTGGCTCAGTAACTTACTTTGATCTATCTGTTTTCACTTGTAATCACATAAATACAACTTTTTACACTTAATTAAACCACTTCGTTTATTATCAGGCCAGATGTAAATAACTGTTACCTGGGGGAGATCAACCATTGTGCATCTCTCTCTTTATGAGCTTTCTCTGTGTAAAGCTTTTATACAATGTAAAACATATTTATTTGGGGGTTTGGTCCTCTTTGGGGCTGTGTTCCTGGGTGCAGCCAATAACTCAATAGCTGAGCCTTCCCAGAGCTGAGCTGGTTGAGCATCTGTGTTACTCTGCTGGGGATCTGTTACTCCAACTTTTTCTGTCTGGGAGAGATCAAAGCTTCTGGTCCAGCAGGTCAGGGTGGCAGGCACCCCAGAGAGCAAGTAGCCAGGGTCAGTGGCAATACCAGCTTACTGAGTGACAGTCCCAAGGGAACTCCTGTGACTGAACCCATCATAGTGGCCTTGAGGGCTTCTTTCTCCTTGTCCACTGAACAGCTGGCCCTGCAGACAAGGAGAAAGAGGTTGGACAAGGGAGGAACAGCTGGAAACAAAGGCTATTGAAAGAGCTAGTCATGGAACTACATGGCTGAGGGAGGCTTTAAAACATGTCCTCCATGTCAGCCATGACAGTGTTCTCTGTTGCTTTTATGAAATGGTGTCTGTCTGGTGTGCTTTACATTATATATTGGCTTGGTCTTTGTCTGCTGCTACAAATTCTGTAACACTAAATATACTTTTATAAACATGGTTGGAACTTTGACTCCTGCTATAGATTCTGTTATGTTTGGTGTGGACTAATAAAGATATTTTGGATTTCCAAAAATATAGCTTCACTATGTATCCTTGTGCTCAGCTGTTCAAAGTCAGCAGATAGATGTTCCATCTCCACCCTGCAGCCTGGCATCAGCTTTTCCCTCATTACATCACAGATACTATATAGGACACAGCCCGCAGCCACCATCATTGGGTTTTTTTTCATTGAGGCCCAATTTCAATGAGTAAACAATGGTAATGCTCCTTCAATCTACCAAATTCACATTCAATGTCATTCTGCTTCTGCTGAGCCAGTAGTTGAATCTTAACTTGGTCTCGTCAAGGTGTCCAGGGCATGGCTTCATGAGGTAGGAGAGCAAGGAGTAGTCTGGCTCCCCCAGAATCACTATTAGCATTTCCGTATCACCAATGTTTATCTGCTGGCGGGGAATGAAAATCCCCGCTTGTAGCTTTTTGAAGTGTCCTGTGTTCTTCATCATGCAAATGCCATGCATCTTCCCTGACCAGTCCACAGTGATATCACTGAAGTGTCCCTGGTGATCCACTAATGCTTGTATAAAGATAGAAAAGTAGCCCTTTCTATTGATATACTCTGTGACAAAGTGGTCTGTTTCCAAAATAGGTATATGTGTCATGTGTGTGGTGGGCGGGGGGACTGGTGTTTATTCGTGCATGACAGGGTAGAGGGTGATGGGAGGGGACAATTGTCCCAGGGCCCAGTGGTTCAAAAGGACCTGGGGCTTCCAGCCACCACCACCGCTACTGTGGTAGTATTGGCACCCAGCGCTCTGGGCCCTTTAAAACGCCACTGGAGCATGGTGTGGCATGCTCCAGGCAGTGCTGAGGGCTGGCTACTCCCAGTCCTGTCCCTTCCTCCTGAGGCCCCAACCCACCTTGTCAGCTCCCCTATGAGTGTGTGTTAGGGTGGGGTTGGAATTGGTAAATTTTTGTGGTGGTTGGGATGGAAGGAGCAGGATTTGATAGAAATCATAATTGTCTATGAGCACACACTGTATCTTTCATGTAGATCTTTGGTAAGTTCCAAGAGCTGCTTAGAAGCGTTTGCCTCGGCTGCTTCAGCCTGCCAATTTGGCCAAAAGACACCAAAGTAGCTGGGATCAAAATCTGGCTGTAGAAACCCACAAGTCTGGTTATTTGCATTACAGTTAGGTGCCTGCTTTCTATTAGCCTCCTATAGGATTACAGGGTTACATTGTATGGCTGTCAGAATTCTGTATGATCATTTATATTACAATAGCAACTAGAAGTCACAATCAGTAGAACTCTGTAAATCCGTGGATATCCACTTTATATCCATGGGTATCCATATCTGCAGATGTCAATGCTGGTACCTGTGGCTCATTTTTGTGGATATAAGTGTGGATGCAGATACAAATTTTGTATCCTCATGGGGCTTTAACAATCAATGCTCCATTGTGGCAGGTGCTGTACAAACAAGTAAAGCAATGGCCATCCCTCTCCTAGAAATACCACAGTCTAAACTTTTCAATGAAGTGTATTCAGGTGTCACCAGCAAACCCATTACATCAGTCTTCCCCAACACAAGTATCACAAACAATCACATTCCAACATTCCTGTTGGAAAATAATTAGGAAGTCTGGTTTCTGCCTGGTATCCACAGCACAGCACGTTATACTCAAATCAGACACTTAAATCTGCCACGAAAATAGATCTGTGCTTCTTGTGACCATGTATGCGAGGAGGCCATTCCTCAATCTTCCTATAGCCTGATCTGCATCTCCGGTACACGTAGTTAGCTCAGGAAGCTTTAGATTGATGTTTGCTGCTCTGGTGATGTGAAGAAACTATGACACATGGGAGATGTCCCTTTTCAACAGAAGGCTGTAACACTGAGTATTAGTTAGATAGCTCTTCTTTTTTCCAGATCAAAGAGGCAAAACCTTAGCCAAACAAATTTATTGGCTGTATGAAATTAAAATAAAGCCAGCTTTATTATCCATAGTTTCTCTCATACAAACTGCCACACAGTGAAATAACTGGATTTCAGAGAGATGTAAAAGATGGTTACTTACCTCGTAACTGTTGTTCTTTGAGATGTGTTGCTTATTTCCATTCCACTTAGGTGTGTGTGCACCGCATGCATGATTTCCGGAAGCTTTTTACCCTTAGCAGTACCCACGGGCCAGCAGGGGAGCCCCCTGGAGTGGTGCCGATATGGCTGTGCATATATTCCTCTGCTGGCCCCTTACTCACTCAGCTCCTTCTTGCTGGACATTCCAACGAAGGGGAGGTGGGATTGGACTGGGCATAAGCAACACATCTCAAAGAACAACAGTTATGAGGTAAGTAACCATCTTTTCTTCTTCGAGTGCTTGCTTATGTCCATTCCACTTAGGTGACTCCCAAGCCATACCCACAGAGGCAGGGTTGGAATCCTAAATGGAAATGGACTGCAGCACTGCCCTATCAACAGCTGCGTCCTGTCTAGCTGGTTGCGTAATTGCGTAATGGTTGGTGAAAGTATGGCCCAAAGACCATGTGGCTGCTCTACAAATGTCTATGATCAGCACCTGTGCCAGGAACGCCATCGAGGAGGCCTGAGCTCTGGTGGAGTGGGCTGTGAGAGGCAGGGCTAATTTCCCCTTTAGGTCATAGCAGGCCTTGATACATGCCATGATCCAAGAGAATAGGCATTGAGCTGATACTGAGAGGCCCTTCATTCTGTCTGCTACAGAGACGAAGAGTTGAGTGGATCTACAAAATTATCTCGTCCTTTCTAAGTGAAAGGCAAGAGCTCTTCTAACATCTAGTGTGTGGAATGCTTGTTCCCTCTCATCTGCATGCGGTTTCAGATAGAAAATCAGCAGAAAAATTTCCTGAAACATATGGAACAGGGACACTACCTTGGGTAGAAAGGCGCGGTGTGGACATAGAGTTACCTTGTCCTTAGAGAACACTGTATATGGCAGCTCCAAAGAGAGGACTCTCAACTCAGATACTGTCTTAGCCGAGGTGATATCCACTAAAAAGGCTACCTTCCAAGATAGGTGAGAGAGAGACCATGTAGCCATTGTCTCATACAGGGCCTGCATGAGTCCCCGGAGCACCAAGTTTAGGTCCCACTGGGGGATGAGCTGCCTAACCTGGGGATAGAGGCTATCCAGCTCCTTCAGAAAACTCTTGATGATGGCATGGATGAAGATGGAGCTTCCCCTCCTCTCTCCCCCCCCCCCCGATGAAATTTCATGATGGCCGCTAGGTGTACCAGGGGAAAAGGAGGGAAGGCCCACCGGCCACTTCATCGCTAGTGCATCCCCCACTGACCCTGGATCCTGACCTTGGTACGAGCAAAACCTGGGACACTTCTTGTTGGACTGAGATATGAAAAGGTCTAGGAGGGGAGTTCCCTACTTGCAGGAGAAAAGGTGAACCACCTCTTCCTTCAGAGACCATTTGTGCACCGACAAGGCCTTGCTGAGGTGATCCGCCAGGGTGTTGCAGGCCCCCAGGAGGGCCATCCTTGAGACTACCCTTCCTTCCTCTGTCAATGCCTCAAACTCCTGTTGAGACTCCTGTGGGAGTTGGGCTTTAAACTTATCTATGGCCATCCATGAGTTGCATGCGCACCTGCTGAGCACTTCCTGCTGGTTTGCAATTCTCAGCTGGAGCCTGGCCGTTGCATAAACCTTTCTCCCTAAAAGGTCAAGTTTTTTAGGTTCTTTACTCTTAGGGGTGGGACCCAGTTGTGCCTGCCTCTCTCTGTGGCAGGCGGCCTGCACCACTGCCAAGCCAGGTGGTGGTTGGGCAAAAGATGTTCATGGCCTGCCTGTGGCATGAAGTACCATCTCTCGATCCCCCTTCCAAGTCAGCGGCATGGAGGCTGGTGTCTGCCAGAGACTTTTCGTAATTTTTGCCACTTACTTGTTGAGAGGGCGGGAGATCCTTGCTGGGGCATCAGCTGCAATTATGTCCATCATTGGATCTGCATCCTCCTTAACCTCTTCGGCCTGCACCCCCACGTTTTGTGCCAGCCATCTGAGAAGGTTCTGATGTGCTTGCATGTCCATGGTCAGCATAGCCGGGGATGGGTTCGCCAAAGTCTCGTCTGGCGACAATGATGAGGAGTCCTTCTGCAGTGGTGGCTCTTCTGCGGGCACTTCTGCCCAAGGTTGAGCAGGATGAATCAGGGTAGGGCCTGACAAGGGCAGTTTGCTGAGGTGGGTGAATTGAGTCCCGACCCGACCCTGGGGGCTGAGTCTGCTCTCCGACCCATGGTCTCTCATGAGCCTGTTTGCTCTTCCACTAAAAAAGCGGAAGAACAAACGCAACCCTGGATGCAGAAGAGTTTTTCTGGGATATCTCCAGAATCCTGAAAAACTCCTGCAGTCTAGCTGGACCCTTGCTGTGTTGAGACAGGATGTGTAGGCTCTGAGGTGGGAATGAGGGATTTGGGTGTGGGAAGAGGTGAGAGGTGCAAGCTCTGGGAGGAAATCTGGATGCAGGAGGAGGTGAAGGGGACACTGGCTCGGGGAGGGGGCTCCAGGCTGGGCAGTGTTGGGATACTAAGCAAGCCACAGGCTTGCGGATGTGAGGGTGCAGGAATTTGGGTTGGGGTATGTGAGGGGCTGAGGGCATGAGGTTCCAGTGTTTGATAGGCTCAGATCTAGGGTCTGGGGAAGGGGCAATGCAGGAGTGGTTGTGGCCAGATGGGGGCTTGGCCCCAATTGGGGGTTTGTTGGCCAGGCTTTATTTTTAAATAGAATACTATGTTAAACACAAAAAGTTTCTGCATTGTCTTTATTTATGAGAATGGCAGGGAACCTGCCTTGAGTCAGGGGTCACTGACCCGTAGAAAAGTCATTTGGGAGCAGGGGACACAGTACTGGGGAGGGGTGCTAGTGGGTTCTGGAGCAGGGAACAGGGTGCCAGTGGGGACAGGGGAGAGGGGGCAGGGTGCCAGGACAGGTTTCTGCGGCAGGGGACAGGGTGCTGGGGGGGACAGGTTTCTGCAGAGGGGAGCAGGGGGACAGGTTTCTGTAGTAGGAGACAGGGTGCCAGAAGGAACTGGTTTCTGCAAGGGGGGCAGGGTGCCAGGGGACAAGTTTCTTCAGGGCGGGCAGGTTTCTGCAGCGGGATCGGAGGGACAAGGGAGAGGGAACAGGGGGCCAGGAGGGCGGGGGACAGGTTTGGGGCAGGTGA
This sequence comes from Pelodiscus sinensis, assembly GCF_052426305.1. Taxonomy (NCBI): domain Eukaryota; kingdom Metazoa; phylum Chordata; order Testudines; family Trionychidae; genus Pelodiscus; species Pelodiscus sinensis. Next base: position 230,681,796 of record NC_143053.1, on the reverse strand, counting down.
GAGGGAACAAGGTTGGGGGCAGGGAGTTCCCTACACCAGCCACGGAGGGAAGCTTCCGACCCGCGCTCCCTCTGGACTGACCGCAGGGTAGCCGGGCTGGAGCGAAGAAAAGCGGCTGCCCGGCCAGCTGGCCATGGTGCTCAGCCAGGGTGCCACCAAGCTCCACGTGGGCAGGCACAGAGGGGAAGCCACCCAATCAGTTGGACCATGGTTCAGCCTCCTCTGAGCTGAACGCCACAGCCAGCAGGCCAGGCAGCTTCTCCTCTGCACCAGCCCACGTGGAGCATGGTGCACCCTGGCTGAGCACCATGGCCAGCTGGCCGGGCAGCTGCTTTTCTTCCCTCTAGCCCGGCTGTCCTGCGCTCAGCCAAGGGAGGCTGCGCCTAGCTCCAGCTGTGAAAGCCACAGTCAGCTGGCTGGGGTGTTTCAGCCCTCCTGACCTCCCAGCTCCCACCATTCCTCGCAGCTACTCACCTGTGTTGTTGCTCAGTGAGTAGCTGCTACTCAAATGAGGAAATCTAATGTAAACGTACTGCGCAGGTGCGCAGTTCAGAGAGGGCTCAAGAGCTACTCTTAGAGCCCCTGAGATCTACCGGTAGCTCACGATCTACTGGTTGGTGACCACAGCTCTAGATCATGGGTTCCCAAACTGGGGGGCTCAACAAGTTTTTTTGGGTGTGTGTGTGAGGGTTTTTCAAAAATCAGAAAGAGGGGGGCGTGATGCTGAAAAGGTTGGGAACCACTGCTCTAGATGACAAGGATTCCACCTCTGACTTGAAGGAGTAGTCCAATGTGAACCATAGTGGTGCTGCAGCTGACTCCTGTCCATAGCATTGGCTATGTTGTGCCATAGCTGATGGTTTCCCCTGGTGTGGCAGTGGTGGTGTCAGCAGAGGAATAGATGCAGACTCCAGTGCCGGAGGATGTGGCACCGGTGGCATCTGATGGACGGTTGTTCTGACCCACAGTGGATCCTGTGCTAGTGAGATCGGTGCTGTTAACACAGATGGTTTTGGACCCGATTCCCCTCCCGGTGCCTGGGGAGGTGGCACCGAAGACAGTGCCGGAGTTGCCCTAACTCCCTGGCGATCTTGGCCTGAGTGCACATCCGTACCATGTGGTGCCAGCCCCGGTGACAATGTGAGCTTGATCAGCTCCTGGGCTGCCAGAAAAGTATCTGGGGTTGAGGGCTGTAGGACCTCCTCCACAGACAGATCCTGAGTCTCCGGGCTACTTTCCCATGAGGAGCTCAGCTTCGTTGATGGCACTCCTGAAATGAAGCATCAGGATAGCCCCCTCGCGGACGTTCTCCTTGGTCTCTTCTTGAAGGTGATCGCTCTCTTTGTGCCTTCTTGTGCAAACACAGTGCTGAGGACTGGGAATAACGCCTCGGTACCATCCGGTGCTCTGATGCCACAGAGCACTTCAATGAGTGTCCAGCAACCCAGATCAACCCCAGTGCGATCCTCACCAATGGTGCTGACTCTGGTGCCTGGGGTTGGAGTGCCGGGAGTAGCTTAAGTCTCGAGTCATGCTCTCTCTTAGTCCTCGGCTTAAAAGACTTGCAAATTTTGTAGGAATCCATCAGATGGCCTTCCCCCGGGCACTTTAGGCACTCCTTATATGGCTCACCACAGGGCATAGGCTTTGCACAGTGCAGGCACAGTTTGAAGCCCTGAGGCCATGGCATACCCCCCCCCCCCCCCGAGAGGTAGAGGGGGGAAACAAAGGATGAACTATTTACTAACTACTCTAACAATTGAAAACTCAACAACAATAAAGAACTATTTACATCAGATAAGAGTACTAAGGACAACTTGCTATAGGAAGTATCAGAGGAGTAGCCATGTTTGTCTGAATCTGCAAAAGCAACGAGGAGTCCTGTGGCACCTTATAGACTAACAGATTTATTGGAGCATATAGTCTATAAGGTGCCACAGGACTCCTCATTGCTTTTGCTATAGGAAGACAAGTGTTCCAGCAATACATCATGGGTGGTAAGAAGGAACTGACGGGGTGCGAGGCCAGCACGTGAATATCAGCAGCCATATCAGCGCCACTCAAGGGGCTCCCCTGCTGGCCCCAGGGGTACTGCTAAGGGTAAAAAGCTTTGGGAAATTGTGCATGCGGCGTGTGCACACCTAAGTGGAATGAATATAAGCAAGCACTTGAAGAAGAATAGCTGACTCAGGGAGGGATGGATATATTAATTCTTCATCTGAAGTGAGCTGGAGAGTCCCTCTTTTGGATACAAAAGAAGGCTTTTCCAGATAGCAGGAACTGCACGAGGAGAGAGCTCTCAAACCCGCAGTGATTGTGTCACAGGACAGGGAGGAGGCCGAAATAGCAATAACATCAGAGAAAAGCAACAGATTTCCTTCCTCTTTAAGTCTCATTTACAGTAATTCAAAATGAACTCTAGATTCCCTCCCCCTGTCCAAAAACCCCAAAGAGTTTTGTATGAAGAGGAAGTCTTTAAGTGTTCTGTACAGACGTGCCAGCTCCATGGATGCTCTGGGGCTCTAGCACCTCCTGAAAAAAACAGGGGGTGCTCAGAACCCACAGAGCCAGATTAATCTTTCAGTGTCCTCCACTAGCTCATTTCAAAAGTGGTGTACAGCCAGATAGTCCCACCCCATGCTGCACTGAGTTCTTTCATTTTCATGCTCACCTGCTCCTGGGTGTGCATGTGGCCCTTCTGGCCCAGGCTTGCAGCCATTCGGCCATACACATCAGCATTCCTGAGCCTGGTGTGGAGATCCTGGAGGTTAGCCTCCTCTCCCCAGACCTCAAAGAGATCCAGGATCTCTGCACTAGACTAGGAAAAGGACCTCTTCTTCTGCCCTGGGCAGGGGCTTGGGAGCTGGCTGCCAGCTTGCTAGTAGCTGTGCATGGGGAGGAAGAGAGGGGTTCAGTGGGAGCACTGGGGTTACTCATGGTAGCACAACTGGGCCCTGCAGTATGGCACATGGCTGGCAGGGCCTGTTTTGTGCCATGAGCTGTTTCCCCTGTGGCTGCAGCTTTAAAGGCTGCAGGGGAAGAGAAACTATAGAGTTCTGAGGGGTGTGGACAGAGTGGCTGCCAGGGCAGCTGTGAAAAGCCCCGAAGGCAAATTATTTCAAAATAAGCACAGCTGCTCCATACATGCATACCCTATTTTGAAATGGGCATTATTCCTCATGAAATGAGGGTTTATTATTCCAGAATAAGAAGCCTGTTATTTCAAAATAATTTTGAAACAATGAGCTTGCTGTGTGGACACTCACCTTGTTATTTTGAAATAGTGTGAGTTATAGTATAGACATGCCCTGAGAGTTTGCTTGTGAGTGGGGAAGGAACCACGTGCAAGCCAGACTGGGGACATTTGATTTGTTGTATTTTAATTTCTAAGGACTGGAAAGGAGTATATCTTGGGCACCACCGGGAGACTGAACCCAATCCTTGCTCATGCCATTGGCACCTGACAGAAGGATTGCATACTATGGAGCTATATAAATTATAACGGTAATGAACTGTCTTCCTTTCAGTTATTTGTTCCTGTGCAGAAGTAGGAAAGTGCTATTTATTCTGAGGAAATTTATGCTCATTTCAGAATGTAGTGAGATGGTTTATTAGCAAGACTGTGGCCCTAAACCCATGGGCTGTGTCTAGACTGGCAAGTTTTCTTGCTTTTTTTGCTTTTGCGGAAAAACTAGCCATCTGTCTACACTGGCCACTTGAATTTCCGCAAGAACACTGACAATCTCATGTAAGAAATCAGTGCTTCTTGCGGAAATACTATGCTGCTCCCGTTCGGGCAAAAGTCCTTTTGTGCAAAAGCTTTTGCACGAAAGGGCCAGTGTAGACAGCTCAGATTTGTTTTGCACAAAAAAGCCCCGATCGCAAAAATGGTGATCGGGGCTTTTTTGTGCAAAAGCGTGTCTAGATTGGCCTGGACGCTTTTCTGCAAAAGCACTTTTTGTGGAAAAGCGTCCGTACCAATCTAGACTCTCTTTTCCACAAATGCTTTTAACGGAAAACTTTTCCGTTAAAAGCATTTGCGAAAAATCATGCCAGTCTAGACGTAGCCATGGTGTCCAACACACTAATCACTAGCTACATGTGGCTATTTGTCTGATTGAGTGTGGCTAGTTGGCTTGAACAGTGTGGCTCTTTGGCCAGTTGAGTGAGTCTAGTTTGCGATAGTGGCTACTGCTTCAGAACTGGTTGGACGCTGTGGCCCTAAACCATACTTCTGTGTTTTCACACTGTTTATATTTGTTTTACATTATTTTTCTATTTTTACAATTGTAAAGGTTACACTACACTTATTACGCTGTCTTTGTAAACAGAGGAAAAAAACCCTTCTATTTATACCTAGGAAGTGGTTTTAGTGAATCTCACTCACTGGTGTGTGAGAAGCTATCCTGGTAGAGGCAAACTGCATGCATGAAAAATTAAAGCCAGAACCCACTGCCAATAGATACCATGATCAGAAAAGACACATTGAGCATTTTAGTTGCAAATCGGTACCAAGTGAGTTCAATTCCAAAAAAAAAAAAAAAAAAAAAAATATCTGGTTAGCTTTTAATATTGTATTGTTTTAAATAAGCCAGATAAATTGCAATAAATTGTCCATCATGTGCTCTTCTTTTGACTCTGGTACTCTACCAAAATGAGAAGAGTAGGTGGAGTCAACAGGAGAAGGTCAGCTGCTGAATTACTGATGTTAAGATGTTGTGGTAAGCAGACCCAAGTATGTCAACATCAGCTATATTAGTCATGTAGCTGAAGTTGTGTAATGTAGGTAGATGGCATGGAGTAGTACAGACAAGGCCAGAGTCTCCCAAAGTCTGCACTCTTTGCTTATCTTCAGTTATTAAAAGAATATTGCTTTCTTTAGAGTTCTCTTCAAAAGGCGGCTTTTATAGCCCCCATCTCCTTTATATGGAGGGGGGTCCCTCCATCTATACTTCTAGCCACTTTACTATTTGAGAGGCTGCTGGCGCTGTCTACACACAAGATTAGACCTCAGTAAAAGAATCCTAATGATTATAGCTGCCTGCTGTGTCCTGTGAAATATCTGTGACACAAAGGGGGGTGGGGAGTTTTTGCCAGGATGGAGGTGGAATGGCTGCCCGCTGATTTTGAGCAGCCAGAAGCCAGGATTATAAGAAGAGTTCAGTGCAGAGCTATTTGACTCAGGGAGGCTTCGGAAGATAATTTCAATAATCAGACACAATAATGTGTGTTGCTGTAGTGTGCTCTCCCTGGCATTGCTCTTCTGCACCATCATATGAACCTTGAACGAGCGCTGTGTGTAATAATATAGCATTGCAAAAGCACCTCTGGCTATTCTCTGTGGATGATGTTAGCCCCAGCCAGCAGTCTCTCACGGGTCAGTGTATGTGCAGTTGCAACTAGTACTCTCCTCTGGTGTGAAGTGGTAGAAGTAATGTAGTGGTCCCAGACACCACATGGAATGTGGGAAGGGGTGTAGGGAGGTCCCAGAACACAGTTCTCTATGGATTGCAGAGGGAGGCAAGCCCAGGACTGTTGAATCTGATGGCCAGCAAGAGTCTGCAGCATGTCTGTTTGCTATCTGCAAAGCACTAGTATCTCCTCCTGCATATCCCTCTCCTCCTGTGCCTTTCTCCTATTCACTCTATCCCTGGCCATGCTGTTCGCAGTGGTGATCCAAGGATCTCATGGGACATGTCATCCCGTGTCCTCTTCCTTCCTCATCTGGCTGAGTCACTCCACTGGTGTGAATGGAGACACCCTCAAGGCCACCTTCCCAGCTGCAAGAAATACACTGCACAGAGGTACTATTGTGTGAGAAGATATGGATATCACAAGATAAATGGAAAGTTGGTGTACTGAACTCATTCCCTAGGATCCACACACGTTGCATGATCTACATTCTCACTTCTCCTTGGGATTCACAGAGCACATCAGCGATCCCGGCCGGAGGTGGGGAGGGGACAAGTTGGGACAATACAGGGGGTTGCTCACAGACATATATATATATATATATATGCAGATGGGGTACCCAGACCAATAAAAGAAAAGAAGGTAGGCACTTTTATGGACACACAGAGAATGTAGGTGTAGACAGAATCACAGTAGAAAAAGGGGATGCTGAGAATGGGAAAACAGTTCCCTCTGCGAGACTCCAGCAGGAGCCTCTCTCGTATTGACAATCAATCCATGCGAGGGGCGACAGACTTTGAGAGGGCCAATGGACTCTAGCACCACCTAGGAGGATGTGAGCATGTCCATAGTTATAGTTAGTGGGTATGTTGATTTTGGGGATTATATATATGCTGCTACTTTTGTGATTTTTTTTTTTTGTCTACTAGAGCTGGAAATGACAACATCTAGCTCCAATGTTGACCTATCCCGTGCTTCTCTGTCTTCCTTCACTATCACCACGACCTAGCCTGAGTCAGACTCTGTCTAATTCCCATCAAACCAAACTGCCTAGCTAAGAAGTGCTTTTGTGTCTGGCTTTCATTTAGGCATCACAGTCCCCTAAAGTGGCATCATAATGAGACTCCCAGCCTAACTGATAGCTGCCTGTTTGTTGCTTACTTACTCACAGTTGCACTATTAAACTTAGGGAGGACCCTGTAATTGTTGTCATGCCCATCCTTTTAGCTGCTAGCTTACTACTGGGCAGACATCTTAAGAATTCAATACACAGCAACATAACACCACCTTTGCAGCATCAATAGCTAGTCAGCTGAATGTCTCAAGCCCTGGAGGTTTTTTGCCTTCCTCTGTAGCATGGGGCACAGATCACTGCTGGAGGATTCTCTGCATCTTGGGGTCTTTAAACCATTTGAGGACTTCAGTATCTCAGATATAGGTGAGAGGATTATTCTAGGAGTGAGTGGGTGAGATTCCATGGCCTGCACTGTGCAGGGGGTCGGACTAGATGATCATAATGGTCCCTTCTGACCTTAAAGTCTATGAGTCTATGAGTCTAATTTAAACAGATAGCACTTCATAAAATAAACACTCATCTTATGCATAAGAGCTTTCCACCCTAGGAAAACACATCCAGGATTATTATTCACTCGCTCTCAGACTCTGGCATTTGTGTGTAGACGTGAAGGGCATGGCTACATAGCCATTAAAACTCAGGCTCAAGAGGCTTGCACTAAGAGGCAGCTTAATTGTTGTGTAGAAGTTTGGGCTTGGACTGGAGCCCAGGCTCTAGGACTCTGCAAGGTGGGAGGGTCCCAGAGCTTGGGTTACAGCCTGAGGCTGAACATCTCCACATGACAGTGAAACAGCACCTGAGCCAGAGCCCCATGAGCCTGAGTCAGCTGGCATAGACCAGTCATAGGTGTCTAATTGCAAGGCAGACCTACCCGAAGGTGATGTTGGTGCTGTTTCTGGGAGCAAGCCTCTGATCTTGAGTAGGCAGACATGTACAATGTGTTAGCCTAGCTTCAGCCAGGGTAGCCAACAGCCATATCGGGCCCTGGGAAAGGTAGAGAGAGGGACAGAGAGGGACAGCTCCATGCTCCTGGGAGGAGTGAGGCCTCAGATGGAAGGGGAAGGACCGGGGCAGCCAGCCCTCAATGCCTCAATTTAAATGGCCCAGTAGTGTAGTCCCTGGGGTGGGGCTGGCAGCCAGTACGCTCCAGCCCCACTCCCGAGGAGCCCACTGCCACCCTGCGCTGCTGCCTCTGTATCAGAGGCAGAAGCGTGGGGTGCCAGGCGGGAGCTGGTCTGCGAGGGGAACCAGTTTAAAAACCAACTCCCCTAATGGACTGGGGTTGGGGGAGGCTGAGCTCCTGGACCTGGTGCAAGACAGAAATGAGCTGGACTGCCTGCCCGCCTGACTCCTAGCACACTTTAAATGGAGGGCCGTAGTGGGGGATAGGTCATTGTCCCAGTGCAAGCCAGGATTGTGCCAGGCTGCTGGCCAGCCTGCTAAAAAATTTACTGGCAAGGGGGGGAGGGATGTGTGTAGTCCATAGCAGAAACTTCTAAAGTTTTGCTTATCGGTTAATCAGTTAATCAACTACACTGTTACATCCCTAGTCTGCACGGGTGAAATGAGAGGGCAACAGTATATTTTGTGGGCAAAAGGAACGCAAGAAAAATGAGAGACAATGATACATGCAGTTGAAGGTGAGAAGGACTATGATGCTCATCTAGTCTGACTTCCTACATTATACAGACCATGGTAATTCCTGCAATGAAGGGAATTCTTCTCCTCTACCATGGTCCCAGAAGGAGGAGAGGAGGAAAGAGAGCCATGTGCTCATGACATTACCAAAAGGACACTGCATTGTTATGTTTATGTGAAATGCAGAAATCAGCTTCCTACATATGTGTAGATGTTGCATTTGTTTAAAAGTATCAGAAAATTGCAATATGATAATGGAGGTCAGGCAGGATTGACTCAGCTCATTTAGGTTTACGTCTCCATACCCAAGTGCAAGTATGTTTACAAGCTACACTGGATATGCATGTGTGTGTATGTAGGCAGCTGGGCCTATAATTAGATCCACACCTTCCTCTCCCTTTGAGTGCGTAAATAGCAGCCTACGTGCACATAGAATTGCACGCATTTGCGTGCACTTGCCTAGGTACTGCATACAGTATGCATACTGTATCACTGTATGACTCTTCCTTCAGCGTGGTTTCAGGGCAGGAGGTGTCTGGTATTTCCCCATACCAACATTTCACTACAGTGAGTCATCTGCCAGGAGACCTTTATGTTTCACTGGCAAATGTATGTATTAGCTACAATGACAGTCAGAGAAGGGAGAAAAAACCACAGCACACTACTGACCCAGAGGTTCCTGTTTAGATGTCAACTTGCAGATTACTCTCCTATATACAGTCTTCTCAAGCTGAAGTTTCTCCTGCATAGAATCAGCCCAGAAGTGAATTGATTTTGTGGAAAGTTTCATAAAAAACACATTGAGCCATTTTTACAATACTGAACTTTGGGATGTGGGGAGCGGGGGCTAGGGGGGAGGTTAGTTTTCAGCTGCCCTTTCTGTGCATGTATTAGTCCCCAAAAAATTTATTTGAAGTCATTATATTCTGGGGAGTTCTAAATGGTCTAAGGGAGTGAGGCTCCTGCCTGACACTGAAATCAGAGGGATTAAGTTCCTAACTCTCTTAGGGTATGTCTACACTACAACGTTCATTCGAACTAACTTAGTTCGAATTGGTTAATTCGAACTAAGCTAATTCGAACTAACGGATCCAGACTAAAAAACTAGTTTGAATTAGCGTTTTGCTAATTCGAACTAGCATGTCCACATTAAGTGGACCCGGAAGCAGTGCTGGCAGGGTATCAGAGGAGAACTTAGAGCGTGGAGATGCTGTCTCAGGCTAGCCGAGGGCTGTGCTTAAAGGGACCCGACCCCCACCCCGGGCAGACAGTTCTAAGGGGTGCCCCACTTGCAAAGCAGTCCTGGCTTGGAGTGCCCGGACTACCCACACTGGGCACATCACACCACTCGGCCATCAGCCCGACTGCACTTGCCGCAGGCTGCCATCTGGGGAGAGGGGGCAATTGGGGGGCTGCAGGAGAGCTTCCACCCCCAGAAGCCCGCAGAGCCAGCCCAGTCGTCCCCATCGGGGGCTCGTGACCCATTCCTCCCTCACCTCCTTCCACTTACCCTTCTCTAGCCCCCCTTCCTGATGTACAAAATAAAGGATACGTGTGGTCAAAAATAGAAACTCTCTTTATTGAACAAAACTGGGGGAGACTGGGAAAAGGAGGTGGGAGAGGGGAGGGCAACTAAAATGATCAGGGGTTGGGAACAGGTCCCATATGAAGAGAGGCTAAAGAGACTGGGACTTTTCAGCTTAGAAAAGAGGAGACGGAGGGGGGACAGGATAGAGGTCTCTAAAAGCAGGAGTTGGGTGGAGAGGGTGCATACAGAAAAGTTCTTCATTAGTTCCCATAAAGAAGGACTAGAGGACACCAAAGGAAAGGAATGGGTAGCAGGCTTCAAACTAGTAACAGAAAGCTGTTCTTCACAAAGCAAAGAGTCAACCTGTGGAACTCCTTGCTGCAGGAGGCTGTGAAGGATAGAACTAGAACAGAGTTTAAAGGGAAGTGAGATCAAGTCATGGAGGTTGGGTCCATGGAGTGGTATTAGCCAGGTGGTAGGAGTGGTGTCCCTGCCCAATGTTTGTGGAAGGCAGGAGATGGATGGCACGAGACAAATGGCTTGGTCACTGTCTTCAGTCCATCCCCTCCAGGGTCCCTAGGGTTGGCCGCTGTCGGCAGACAGGCTACTGGGCTAGATGGACCTTTGGTCTGACCCAGTACGGCCATTGTAAGCTCAGGGCTCAGGGTCGGGGGTCTCAGTGGACCCCCTTGATTCTCTTGCACACCTGCTCCTGGGTGGCCAGGCTGGCAGCTCTTCTGCCCTAGCCGGCCACTTTCCTGTGCTTAGTGCGGAGATCGTGGACGAGGTCCATGATGTCTGCACTAGCCCAGGCGGGTGCCCACCTCTTGCGGTCCCGGGCAAGCTCCCTGGAGCCGCCAGCCTGGTCCCGGGAAGAGGGGGAGGGCTGGGGGGCATCGGGTGGCTCGATCCGTGCCAGGTGCAGGATCTGCTGACTGGGTGCTGGCAGGCTTGCACCTGGCATGGGCACCGTAGCCAGCCCGTGCCCCTTTAAGGGGTCCAGGGCCGGGAGGGGGGCAGACGAGTTTCCCTGGTGTTGGCCAGAGTGACCACCAGGGAAACCTGGGGAGGGCTAGCCTCCCACTAGTTCGAATTAAGGGGCTACACACCCCTTAATTCGAATTAGCTAGTTCGAACTAGGCTTAATCCTTGTAAAATGAGGTTTTCCTAGTTCGAACTAAGCGCTCCGTTAGTTTGAATTAAATTTGAACTAACGGAGTGCTAGTGTAGCGCCTATGAAAGTTAGTTCGAACTAACGTCCATTAGTTTGAACTAACTTTGTAGTGTAGACATACCCTTAAATACTATTAAAAAGCCCAGCTGTAACTGTCAAATATGGGTATGTCTACATTTGCACCCTAGTTTGAACTAGGGATGCAAATGCAGACGTTCGAAATAGTCAATGAAGCAGAGATTTAAATAAAAATGAGGAGTAACATTAATTTGAACCAAGGGGTTTGGTTCGAACGAACATGTCTCGGCGCGCACCTTCACTTTTGAAACAGCTGGCATTCGGAGTAACGCGCCAGCGAGATCATACTTATGAAGCGCGGGATATTTAAATCCCCACTTCATTGACTATTTTGAACGCCTGCATTTGCATCCCTAGTTCGAACTAGGGTGCAAGTGTAGACATACCCTATGTTATGTAGTCCTAGCTGAGGAACATGTGTTTTGGCTTGCCAGACAGAAAAGGGTTTTGCAATACCCATGTTATGGATAATTTCTGTGCTCTGACAAGCATGGCTCACAGTGCGTATTTGTTTCCTGAGTTTCAGAAAGAAACTCTGTGGTGTGATGCTCAGAATTTTTGCTCATGTATGGGAGGCTATCGATAGCGTGCAGATGGGGGACTCCAGCAATGTGGGTTCCATCCCTGACACTGTCTTAGCCTGCTAGATGACCTTGAGCAGGTCTCTTCAGTGTGTTTCAATTTTCCCTCTGAAAGATGAGGATAGTGATACTGATCTCTTCAAATTCTACTTGTGAAAGTGCTATATGATATAGGTGGACCATATGATCGCTATTTCTGGATGGTGAGCAGATGAGATTTCAGTACCATGCAGGAATGCTCATAGGTCCACTAGTGAACAGCTTCTCAGCTTTTGGGGGTCTATGATTCCAAAAAAAAAGCCATAAAATTGTTCCGTGTGACCCAAAAGGTTGTGAGATTCAGCTCATAAAAAGAACAGAGGGCAGGTTGGATGCTTTGAAGCAGAGGAATGGGGATGATGAAGAGTAAAGTGCTGGATTTGACAGGCCTTCCACTGCCAGCAAAATGTACCTCTCTTGGGGCAGAAGTGAAATCTGTGAGCTGGGTACATTTCCATGAGCTCCTATGCCCATGAAAAAGTGCCTCCTTTGGGATATTAAAGGCAATACAGAGGGGTCCCCTGCTCCCCTCAAAATGTGCAGCCACAGATTACAGTGCCTGAAGTGAAGATGGCCAACCGGCATATTTTGAGGAAGGGCATGTTTTGACAAGAGGACACCATTTGTTTTCCAAAGAGGATCAATGAATTCTCTGTTTTGATGATGCAGAGATGATGAAGCGTGCAATGTATATGTATCCATACTTAATTTTCACTTCAATCTCCACTGAGATTTCTATGCAGGTTGCTTGACAACATGTGTCAGCTATACAAAAATGCCAATTAATTTCACTTACTGTCTGACCAAAAGATATGCCTACTACATCCTCCCTCAGGAATACACTAACACTCTGGAGAAAATTACTTCCTTGGTGATGACCTTTCTAAATAATGTTACCTTGAACATCCCTGCCCCCCTTCACTTTTTGCATCGGCTCAAATTAAAACTATCCATGAAGGTGGAGTAATTATGATTTATGAAGATGCTGACATGTGAAAATGCTGTGGTGAAAGGACCATGTGTCCTAAGGCTCTGAGAGTGATCGAGGAGTTTCACATGCCCAAGGAAGTGAACACATAGCAACACTGCTTCTGAATGATGCAACAATGAGATACTGGCCACTAAAATGTCATACAACTCCTGTGCAAAACTGAAGCTATAACTCGAATACAATGAGCCAGACCATGTGTGATAGGACAGGTAGATGCCAAAGCTGCTGGCATCAGCCTGAGGAAAGCCAGCTTAGTACAAGGAATGGGCTTCCAGGTGAAGTTGTGGAATCCCTATCTCTCGATGATTTTAAGAACAGTTTGGACAATCACCTTTCAGGGACAATTGGTCCTGCTACAGTGCAGGGGGTTGGATTTGATGACTTCTTCAGGTCCCTGCCAGCCTGACATTTCTATAAGAAGCTGGATCCTCTGGTGGTGTAGAGCAGAAAGGCAGTTAGGTGGAACTCCTTTCCATGTTGCTGCCAATTCTAACCAAAAGGGGCATGGCCTGAGGAAAGGAGGCATGGCTGAGATGCCTTTGTGCCAGGACAACCCTAAACAGCCATTCTGGACCTTTGAGACTGTGGGTAGTCAGCAAAATTGGAGCAGTGCATAGGGAGATCAGGCCTGCTTGGGATCATAAAAGTGTAAATAAGGTATCTTTTCTCACAAACTGTTCTCTGTGCAGATCAGCCAGACTCCAGGATTGGCCTCCACACAGTCACATTCATTTGTCTGTAGGTTTCATATAGTGTCATTGTTTGGGGCTAGGAATCAGGAAGCACAATTTCACCTATTTGAAACAAATCATAAACCGGTTGTTTCTTTGAGAACTTTAATTTTTGCATAACACACAGACTGAAAACTTCTGATGCCATCTAGTGATGTTTCTTCACATTTCAACCTTCCCTTAACTTTTTAAAGTCTAATTTAAGTAGGATGTTACTGTCCTCAGAGCCCCAAAAGGTAAGGGAAGAAAAAGAACAATGCAACTACAACTGCAGTTAAATTGGCAGCTTCTCAGGTTTTCTCAATGTTGCACTAGAATAAGAATCTTCAAAGCAGCTGTCATGGATAATTTCTCCAAATGTAGCCCTGTATGAATAATACACTTAGAAGACATTTCAGAAGGGTAGCCGTTTAAGTCTTTATCTGCAAAAACAATGAGGAGTCCTGTGGCTTCCTACAGATTAACAGATGTCTTAGGGCATAAGCTTTTGTGGGAAAAATCCCTGTCATCAGATGAATTGGAATGGGGTTTACAGAAACATTCCAGTTCACCTGTCTCCCTTTGGAATTCATTTGCAAATTCAGGATTATCAATTTAGCACTGAATAAATATCTTAACTGGTTAATACATTACAAAGACCATTTTCCATCTCTTCATATCCACTGCTGGGAGTGAGCCACTTCCATCCTGATTTGATTAGCCTCATTTACACAAGTACCCTCTTTCTTTTGTTGTTTATATTAAGGATGTTAAATTGCAATTAAGTTACTAGTCGAGTAGTTGATGGAATTTCCATTGACTACTCGACTAGTCAATAGGCACTTCCACATTCCGCTGGGACTCTTGTACATTTCAAAGGAGGAATGCAGAACCAGGGACAGTGGGAAGTCCTGCTGACTCCAGGCTGCCTGCTTTGAAATGTACAAGAGTCCCCAGTGGACTCTCTTTAGCCCCTTTGAAATACTGAGCCGGGATTAGCTGTGCTGCACTGCTGCTTTGAAACACCAAAGTGGCATTCAAAGGGGCAGTGTAGCACAGCCGAAGTGGGCTCAGCTGTGCAGCATTGCCCTATGAAGTACCCCCTGTTCCTCACTTTTGCTGCCTCTATCTAAAAAAGGTGGCGGTAGGAATCGACTAGTCTTTAACTTCCTTAGTTTTATTTATAGTTTTACCTCTGCCTTTGTAAACTCCACTCCAATTCATATGAAGTGTGTTTCACCTACGAAAGCTTATGCCCTAATAAATCTGTTAGGGTATGTCTACACTACCCTCCTAGTTCGAACTAGTGGGGTAATGTAGGCATACCGCACTTGCAAATGAAGCCCGGGATTTGAATTTCCCGGGCTTCATTTGCATAAGCGGGGCACCGCCATTTTTAAAACCCCGCTGGTTCGATCCCCGTGCAGCGCGGCTACACGGGGCATGAACTAGGTAGTTCGAACTAGGCTTCCTAGTTCAAACTACCGTTACTCCTCGTGGAATGAGGAGTAACGGTAGTTCGAACTAGGAAGCCTAGTTCGAACTACCTAGTTCGTGCCCCGTGTAGCTGCGCTGCACGGGGTTCGAACCAGCAGGGTTTTAAAAATGGTGGCGCCCGCTTTATGCAAATGAAGCCCGGGAAATTCAAATCCCGGGCTTCATTTGCAAGTGCAGTATGCCTACATTACCCTCCTAGTTCGAACTAGGACGGTAGTGTAGACATACCCTTAGTCTCTAAGGTGCCATAGGACTCCTCATTGTTTTTTCACCTAGTAGAGTGTGGATGGCATTTGAGTTGCTATACAGCTAATGTATCTATCAATCACATATTCAGTAATTCAGTACATTAGCAATGATCAGTTTGCATTGCATGCTCAAAATCTAGAAAATGCTGGTGACTTTTCAAATATTAATCTCCCCCTGCAGCTTAAAAGAGATAATATAGGAATAAAAAACCCAGAATCCGCAGAGATTCATGTGATTGAGTGTCTGTGGCTACGTCTAGACTACACCTCTCTGTCTACAGAGAGGTGTAGATTAGGCACATTGAAATTGCTAATGAAGCAAGGATTTAAATATCCCGCACTTCATTAGCATAAACATGGCTGCCACTTTTTTCCGAAATGGAGCTTTTTTGGGGAAAAAAATAGCAGTCTAGAAACGGATCTGTCAAAAATAAACCCTTTTTAGATAGATTCTGTATTCCTCAAAAATACGTTTCCAAAAAAGCGTTTATGCTTCATGTTTATGCTAATGAAGCATAGGATATTTAAATCCCTGCTTCATTAGCAATTTCGACATGCCTAATCTACATCTCTCTGTTGACAGAGAAGTGTAGTCTAGAAGTAGCCTGTGTGTCTTTAAACAGGTTGAATTAAGGGTATAAATCTTCAAATGATTCAACATTTTAAACATTTTTTACAATCCTAAAATGTTACAAAATATTAAAGAAATCATGCAAGACACACTATGAAATATTAAAGTGACATAAGGAAAATCATACAGCAATCAACAAAAATAAAGTAGGTAAGTCACTGGCAAAAAAAATCAAGCATTAACCAAACAGTTTTACCAGTCAAACAAATTCAGTCCCCTCCAGCAGAGTGCTCACAAAGAGAAAACTTTGACATGGGGAAGTATTTGTGTGTTAGCTTTACTAGTTCACTAGCACTGTTTTTAAGATACTTACATGCAACTGTGTAACAGCCATGTGTTGCAATTGATCTTTGGGCAAACTCCCAATAGTTTCACTGAATCCCACCCATGGAATGGAACAATGGCACACAATGGACCTTTTGTAATTTTCCTCTCATTTTAAATTTGCCTTTATATTATTTTAATTCCTTTATATAATCTCATCTGTTCCATTAGATCTCCTACCCCACCTCCCATTCCTGCTAGGTTAAGTTTTTCACTAGCTCCTTTCCCTTATTTAAACCACTAACCAGAGGACACAAGATGGGTTCAGTTAAGCAATTGATGTGCTGTGGCAGTTATTGCAATCACAATATAAATATTGCACTTCTGGTTTCCCCTTGTCTGTCCCAATCAGTTCACCCAACATCCCCACTTTCTTCCAAGGGTTGTTCTTGCTGAGTTCAGCATTTCTATTTCTTCTTTCTTAGTCTCACTTTCACCCTAATAAACTTGCAACCTTAAGCATCACATGGCCCGTCACACAGAGATTACCATTCACTCAAAACTAACCCAAGCCAAGTTCCCTCTCTGCCAAGTTCCTTCTCTGACATAGTGTGTAAGGAAGTAGATCCTTGATAGTGCACATTCTGATCAGGGCACTCACATCAACTTCCTCATCTGTATGCCTCGTGAAAATGGATGCAATGTCGTTCACTTCAGTGAAATGGCAATCACTTACTCAAGATCTGAACTGGTCCCAACTTTATATTGAGCCAGGATCTGACTTCCCAACCTATAGTTTCTTCAGGGCTTTGTCTGTTATCTTCCAACCATCTTTTTATAGACTGATAGAAATGCAGGGCTAGAAGAGATTTCAAGAAATTTGCTTGACAGACAAATTGAGATTAGCGTATTCCGGAGGGAGGGCCAGAAGAGATTTCAAGAGGTTGTCTAGTATCTCCCCTTGTACTGAGGCAGGGCTTCTTTCACCTGTTTTTTCCTTTCCAGTTTTGTGTAAACAGTTTTCATCTCTCATTATCTGACCCCCACTGATTTTCGTATTCTAACTAGGTTTCAGTTAACTCTATGATGTTGAAATCCCCTCTGCTGTGCAAATAGATTTTTGGTTCCTCTATCAGCACTGCAATGCTTAGAGGCTGTGTATTGTTACAGAGGTTCCTTAGAAATCTTTCTTCAACTGACTTTCTGATACACTTTGGAAATTTCTGACTTTTTCAAGGGCATTTCCCAGCTAGCAGTTTAGATTTTTATTTATTTCTAATCACTGTTGCATGAAATGGAGGATAACAAAACTTATAAAAAGTTAAAGAAGTAACTTGGGAAGCATTATACATTTTAACTGTTGGTTTTGTACACTATTTTTTTAAAGGAAAATGTAAAAAATTACACTCAAGAGGGATTCAGGGACCAGTAAAACAGAATAGAGAATAATATACATTATGTTGTGTAATGATTAAAGCAATAGAGGGACTGGAAAGAAAGAATACAAAACAATAAGTCTTGTGGATATAACTCCAAAAGATGTTTACTATGAGTATATCCCAAGGCTATGAGCATCACTCTTTAATTATTGGGTTACCACAGAAAAAACCATCCAGCAAAACACACATTTTTTACACAAAAATGGGAAATAATGATGTTTTTTCCCCTCTTCGTTGGAACAGTTTGAAGGTTTTGTGTTGATGCTTTTTTGGACTTCCTGGTGAGATCACTTTAAAGGGTTGGGACATAAGTTTAAAGGTTGAGCCAAAAAGTGAGTTCAGGGAACTAACCTATATGGAAATGGAGTGATGTGAAGGGAAACTTGCAGTCAACAAGGATTTCTGTGCTGGTTGTAGATTTGGGCCTGTTTTTTCTGAAAATCTCAACTAGGATTTTAAAACAAAATCCTCTTGACTATCCACACTCACATGGTCTGGAGTGTCTCATGACTGTAAATGCCTATATCAGAGCAGACTATCAGAAAACAGGGCAGACACCTCAAACTAGTGGTGTGTTCTATAAGTAGATTTCATCAAGCCAGTCTCAAATGGGAACTCCTGGATCACTATACTCATCTTATTATGGAGTCCAGTCTAGCTCAGAAAAAATGGACTTTGTGATAAAAAGGCCACTTACACTGAAAATCACAGTACATTCATGTTGCTCCCAGTCCCAAGAGACCAGTCATTTACCCTGGATCAATTGGTACCAAAGATTGGGGGAGCATGAGGGAGCTCCCTAGCTGACTGCTGGGACTTGCTAGATGAAAGCCCTGAGAAAAGAGTGAAGAAGGTGCTGAGGCTGTGAGGAAGTACCCCAGGGAATTGAAGCAGCATTGAGGGAAGTTAAAGAGATGCAGAGGGAGGCTGCTATATACAGGTACCCTGGGTCAGGACCCAGAGTAGTGGTTATGCTCAGGCTCCTCCCCACCCATCAGTCGCTGGGGAATTGGCCAGGGCCAGACCAAGCCATTCTAGCGCCCCGGGCAGACAGTTTAATTGCGCCCCGGGTTGGGAGAGGGCACATGCGTGGCCCCTTCCCAACCCGGCACGTGGGGGAGGTGCACGGAGCTGGCGACGGCAGGACGCATGTGCCTGGACTGGCCCAGCCCAGCTACCACCACTGGCACACAGCCCGGGGCCACCCGGGGCAAGGCCAAGCCTGTCCGTGCAGGGCCCCGCGGGGGTTAACGTGGCCCCCACCCCGGGGTGGCCTCTGCAGGGTGGCCGCTGGGAGCTGCTGCTGCCCGTGATCCAGGATCCAGGCGTGCTGTGCCTGATGGCAACTGTAAGCGCCCCTTACAGCTGCCATCAGGCACCCCCCATAGATTGGCGCCCCGGGCAGCTGCCTGGCTAGCCCATGCCTTAATCCAGCCCTGACAGTGGCCTAAATATTGGACTTTGGTGAACCCTGGAAAAGGGAAATATTGATTGTGACCCTGTCCGAAGGCAGAGTCATGAAGAGGATGCTGTGGTACTTGAACTAAAGCAGGTCTGCAGGCAGAGAAGATGAGAGTGGCCCTACCAAGAGAGGGAGCACTAGCAGACCATGCTGGCCAGCAAGAGGCACTGCTGTGATGGACCCCATCATGTAATAAACTGCTAGTTTCCCAAACATATTTTCAGGGTGCCAGATTGGCGCTCAGAAATCCTCTTTGCAATGGGTACCCTTCCCTATAAGAAGGCAAACAGCCTACCAATGAAATCTCTTTCCCTGCATCTACACTTAGAGCATCTATCTTCTCACAGAAAACAAGCTGAGAGTTATACTCCTCAAGTAGGCTTTTCCTTTGATGATGGAGTCAGGAATACATTCAGAGTCTTTGATCTTGGATTGTCACCCACAATGGCCACTTGCTTTGCAATTAGCACTTCATTCACATTCCACAAGTCTCCTTTCTCGTTGGATAGGTTATTTAATTACACCATGTAAATGTTTGCTATTACATTGTAACAGGATACAGAGAAGTGAAAATAATGAATGTAACATCCCATTAGTTTTCATGAAGTTTAAACATCAAATAACCCTCCAATATATGTAACAGCCAGTTTGATATAGGCCAGTGTTTCTTAAACTTTTTAAGATGGAGGAACACCAAACAATACTTTTTTTTATGATGAATACCAAGGATTTTTTGTTGAGAAAAAAAAAAGAGTCCAGGCAAAGTTATTGAGCAACTCTGTTGTTCTCCGTGGCACACTGCTGACTGTCTTGCGGCACACCAGTGTGCCATGGAATACAATTTAAGAAATACTGATATAAACTAATACATGGTGGATTACCCTGGCTTCCCACTATGAATTTATATGCATCTGGCAACTGGTCTGCCAGTATCACAACTCCTTTTTCTGGTCACTTTCTATGTCTATTTTAGTGAATTAATTTACTGACAGAAACTTTCAAGCCAATATTGCAGAATATGTGGAAAAAATATTTGAATACTTTCAAACTATTTGGGAACATGCTACAGAAAAGGAATGATTATTGGCACATAACTTTGAATTATGAACATATTTTTAAAATGAGAATTTGCTTAGGGACACTTTGTGAACAGAAAAAATCAATAATCAACTTAATCATAAGGGAGTGACTTTACTCTTGTCATTGGGGAGAGGGTAACATTTTCCGGGCAGTACCTGTCTCCCTCCCTCATTATGGTTGCCAGGTGTCCAGTTTTTGTCTTGATAGTCCGGTTTTTGCCACCTCTGTCTGGCAGAAAAAACATAAAACATTGGACATGTAAAATGTCTAGTATTTTCTGTTTTTCTCGGATGAAAGGCTGGCGGGGACATTCTTCCCTTGCTGTGTCTGGCAGGGATGCGGGGAGCGTAGCAATGTAAAGGTGCAGTGACTTTTTTTTTCTCAATAAGTTTGGTCCCCAGGTTTTTTTTGTTTTTTTTGCTCGATCAATTTTTTCACCCGCCATGTTCAGTATTTTTTTTTAAAGTATCTGGCAACCTTATCTCTCATGGTGTAGTCTGAAATTTTAACATGTTTTTGCTGCAGAGTGTGACACCTGAAGTATGCAACCGCCTCAGACTGCTGACCTGAGGTATGAGTGATTGTATACTGTGGTATTACTGACTTTCTGTGCATGTATGCCAGAGAGGGAAGGAACAGACTGAAGCTACAGGAAGTCATTTGATTTGTGTGACATAATTGCACATATTGAACCCTTAGGCCCAATCCTGCAAAGGGTTTGCACGGAGATCCCATGAAGCCACAGAACAATCTGCCAGCCTAGCAGGGACCTCACTGTACAGTAGTACTTCAGACAACTCATTTTCTAACTGTGCGTTTAGAGTCTGAAGAATGACTGAAGAACGGGATGCTCGCACCTTCACCAGTTAAGATTTTTTCCTGATGGATCTTGAAGCCATAATGTCCCTTTTAAACCTTTGTAGGAATTCTGTTGAACCCAAATATCACAGTCACATTTGGATGAGAGATTATTTCTGAATCCTCACTCCTCTGGAGAAAGAGGTTGTTAAGCAGCCTGTTTTATCTCAAGGACACAATTTTAAAAAATAGTAAAAAACAGTCTTAAGTGGCACGTGGGACAAAACGAGATGTCTAAAGTTCTATACCTTGAGTTCTAGTGAATGAATGGTGCATTTTGGTCTCTGGCTACAAACAACAAATAAAGACAAATGATGTGCTTAAAGCACTGAGTAAAAAAAAAGATTAAGGGGTCTGTCCTACCTAATGCAAAAAGACCAAGGCTCTTTTCCAGCCAGCTATTTGTTGAGATAACAGCAATGTTACAATTGTCCCTGTTTATACAACAGTAAATTAAACACAGCGTTTTAGAGCTGATACAATCTACAGAAGCCTTGTTAATTTACATGAAGTTAAATAAACAGCGAGTAACAATCGATTTCTCTGAACGCCCATATCACTTCCTGCTCATCTGCAGTAATGGAAATATTTATTTTCCCCGTGTTAATATTTTCTGATATGTCACTGCCTCTCCTTCCACAAAGCTTTCTCAATCATTTGAGCAGGGCAGTCTTCTGAACGCTTTCTCCCTTTTCTGGGTAAAAGCCCCAGTCCAGGTAGATAAGCCATTGGAGAAGGGAGGAAAGATAAGCAACCTTTTCTGAGAAAATGTATTTTAAAATGGTCAGGAAGTTCCTCACTGCTTGGATATAATGCAGCTTCCTCTGGCCTGCTGATAATGAATTGCCCTTGCCTTTGTTTACTTTATATATGTACACAAAGGTTCTTATTAAATAATATTTGCTAGACAAAAGATCTGGACAAGCCAAATGGAGTTTACACTTCATTGGTAGAGATAGAAAAGCCACATAAAGATAAAGTCTTTCATGTTAAAAAACTACAATGCCTGTAAAAATAATCAATGGCATACAATGTCACTTCATCGAAGTATAAATCAGTGTGCCTAGTACCCTCCAAACATGAAGCCTATGTTCCCATAGAGGACACACACAAACAAGGACAATGTTAATATTCTCCACATCTGACTGCATGGAAGAGAATCTTTGTCTTTCTGGACTAGGCAACAAACAGGTCTCTATCTTTTACTCTGTGCTTTCAGCCCCAACCATTTATTTACAGCTGGCGCATTAGTAGCAGATATTTTGAAGTTAGTAGTTTAGTGCTTTTGTTATAAAATGCTTTCCTTCCTTGTAACTTTCTGAACCTTTCATCTTTCAGGCTTGTTTGCCATGTTGTTGAAGCCATGACAGTTCCAAGATACTTGAGAGACAAGGTGGGTGAGTTAATGTCTTTTACTGAAACAGCCTGTGGTGGTATGAGAGACAAGTTTTCCAGCTATACAGAGCTCTTCTTCATGTCTGGGAAAGGTACTCAGAAGCCTGATCTACACTATGGCTATGTCTACACTACAGGGTTTTTGTGCAAAAACAGCTGTTTTTGTGCAAAAAAACCACGGACCATCCACACCTCAAGCACGTTTTTGCACAAGAAAATTTACAGTAGAATGACAGAACAGAAGGCTTTTTACATATAGATATACTTCTTTCTAGGAGGAATAACTCCTTTTTGCGCAAGAGTTCTTGTGCAAAAAGGTGTGTGTGGACGCTCAACAGGGGTTTCTTATGCAAAAAGAGCCTATCCGAAAAAGCACAGGTGCTCTGATGGCCACTCTGCGAATGGCCATCAGAACTTTCTTGTGCAAGAGTGTCCATGCAGTGTGGATGATCTCTTGTGCAAAAGCACATCACTTTTGCCATATGCTTTTGAGGTCTGGACGCACTTTTGAGTAAGAAGTTTTTGCAGAAGATCTCTTCTGCTAAAAGCTTCTTGCGCAAAACCCCTGCAGTGTAGTCAAAGCCTAAGAGTTAGGGCAACATATGGAAGCTTATGTCGACCTAACTGTAAGTATCTTCACTACCATGGTGTGCGATGGAAGTTCCTGCCCATTTTTAAACTTTGGCCTAATAACTCCACCTTCACTGGAGCAGGGGTTCTCAAACATCAGTGCACCATGACCTCCTTCTGACAACAAAAATTGCTACACAGCCCCAGGACGGAGGACTGAAACCTGAGCCTGCCTGAGTCCCACTGCCCCAGACAGGAAGGAGAAAAAACCTGAAGCCCGAGGGTTTCAGTCCCAGACTGGGAGCTTGTAACCTGAGTCATAACACTCAGCCTCAGCTTTGGTCCCAGGTGGTGGGGCGTCAGACCTGCATACAAGCAAGTCTAAGCCAGCAACCAAATTGAAATGGGGTCATAATCCACTTTGGGGTCCTGACCCAGAGTTTAAGAACCACTTCACTAGTGTCCTTGTATATCAAGGGCAAACAAAATATATCCCACCAGCTGGATCCAAACCTTTGTATGTGGCTCGCCACTGTCCTGTGGCCCAGCAAGACCCTGGGACAGGTTCCCTGCCTGCCATGCCCCCGCACACTGCTCAAAGTGGCCAACTGCAGGGACCACATGCGTCTGTGTGCACCACATGCCCCAGGGGAAAGTGCTTCACATCCTGACCCCACCCCAGCACAATCTCGCAACTCCCATTGGTAGGAAACCAGCCAATGGGAGCTGTGGGGGCCAGGCTTTCAGTGCAGGCAGTGCAGGGAGTTTCTCCCCACCCATACGTTGTGCAGCACACAGAGATACGTATGACCCCAGATGCTGGCCACTTTGAGTTGTGTGCAGAGGTGCATCAGGCAGGGAGCCATCCTGAGGGTCCTTCTGGGTTGCTGGCTGGGAGCTGTCTAGGTAAGTGCCTCTCAGCCAGAGTCTGTACTTGGCACCCCACTCCCTCTCATACCCCAGCATCCTATCCCTGTCTATAGTGAGCCCTAGGAACAGGTCAGGGTGAGTGCCGCTAGAATGTGTGAATGACAGAGAATTCTGTGCAGGTAATAACTTGTGTCAGCAAAGTCTGAGCTTGAGCATCTACATTGCACGTTCATAGATTACTTTTTCTGACCTATGCACACCTAGGACTCTGGCATCCCCTGCAAGACACAAACCAAAGTCAAAGCAACCCCATTCCAGAGGCCTGCCCCTTTCCCTTAGGCTGTGTCTAGACTACATGCCTCTGTCGGCAGAGGCATGTAGATTAGACACATAGGCAAAGGCAAATGAAGCCGCGATTTAAATGATCGCAGCTTCATTTACATTTACATGGCTGCCGCGCTGAGCCGACAAACAGCTGATCGGCTGTTTGTCGGCTCGCACGCTAGTCTGGACGCTCCCCCTGTCGACATCAAAGCCCTATGTCGGCAGCCCCATTATTCCTCGTGGGATGAGGTTTACCGGGGCTGCCGACATAGGGCTTTGATGTCGACAGGGGGAGCGTCCAGACTAGCGTGCGAGCCGACAAACAGCCGATCAGCTGTTTGTCGGCTCAGCATGGCAGCCATGTAAATGTAAATGAAGCCGCAATCATTTAAATCGCGGCTTCATTTGCCTTTGCCTATGTGTCTAATCTACATGCCTCTGCCGACAGAGGCATGTAGTTTAGACGTACCTTTAGTGTTGACACTGTTGCAACAAATGCCTTGCACTGTGGGAAAATGCTGCAGCCCACCTGTTTCCTAACAGTGATAGTTCTGTGGATGGCACTCAGGTGCCCATAAGGAGCATATAAACTGCATACCTCACTCCTTTGGTGGCTATCTCAATAGTTTGATTGCAGTGTGTTCAGGACCAGACTTGGGAGTGGGTGACTGCTCAGGGCACCACAGTCAGGGGGTTTCATGGTCAAGAGGCAGGGAGGTGGATGGCCCTAGGGTACGAGGCTGTAGAAGGGAGCTCAAGGTAATTGTGAAGGGGGAGAGAAAAGAGGAGGTGCTTTCATTTCTCTCCCTCAGAAATGGAATGGGCTTGCTTTGGTTTCCTTCAGAGACCTGGCAGCATCATTTTAAATTAAACACTATGAGGAGGCATTAGGAGCTAGGGGGATGGATGAGGAGGCAGCAGGGGTCAGAGTTGCCAAGATACAAGTTTATCCAAGGCGCCATTTTCCTTAAGGCCAGCTTTAAGAGTGTGAGAGGCTTTATACCAGTGGGAGGTGTTAGAGGGACTCTTATGTTATAATGTTGATCTGTTCATAATGTTTATAGTGTAATTGTTGTGTACAGAATTTGGGTAAGGTGCACACTTAAAATGGTGATTGTCATCAGTGACTGGAAAACAAAATGGAGTTTGTGGACAGTTGAACTTTGGACTTTTCCCGCCTTAAATGCTTGCACTTGTTACTAAAATTGCACACGGCACACTAGAACTGTGCTCACAGCACGCTAGAACTGTGCCTCTGGCACACTAGAACTGTGCTCACAGCACGCTAGAACTGTGCACCTGGCACGCTAGAACTGTGCTCACAGCACGCTAGAACTGTGCTCACAGCACGCTAGAACTGTGCACCTGGCACACTAGAACTGTGCTCACAGCACGCTAGAACTGTGCACCTGGCATGCTAGAACTGTGCTCACAGCACGCTAGAACTGTGCACCTGGCACGCTAGAACTGTGCACCTGGCACACTAGAACTGTGCCCACAACACTCAATCTTTGCACCCAACACACGTGCCAGTTTCCTGCCAAAGAAAAGATAGAAGTGCCACACCCTGTGAGAGGGCATGCACCTTTTGTCGGTGGTCTGTGAGTACAGCGCCTGTCAGGCCTTGGGATTTGTGCATCGTCCATCATCTGTGCCGAAGGGTCAGGATCCAGAGACGTCTCTCTGCACCAGTCACTTCAGCCTGTCACTTCCAACCAGGATTACACTGCTGTGGTGAAGACCCAGTAAGGACTGTAACCTGTACCACCATTTACTGTCATCATCACGCTTTGGTTCCTGGGGTCGAGCCAACCAGCGAGGGAACACTTGCTGTCCTCCCCAAGGGCTAATCGCAGCCTACGGGTTGAGGTCGCAAGCACCGCTTTTACCATCAGTGTGATTTTTGTAACGGGCAAATTAGTCGAAACAATAGTAAAGAATAAAATTGTGAAGCATGTAGAAGAACATAATTTGTTGGACAAAAGTCAACATTGTTTCTGTAAAGGGAAATCCTGTCTTACTAATCTATTAGAGTTCTTTGAAGGGGTTAACAAACATGCGGATAAGGGGAATCCAGTAGATATAGTATACTTGGATTTTCAGAAAGCCTTTGACAACGTCCCTCACCAAAGGCTCTTGTGTAAATTACATGTCCATGGGATAAGAGGGAAGGTCCTTTCTTGGACTGAGAACTGGTTAAAAGACAGGAAACAAAGGGTAGGAATAAATGGTAAATTTTCAGATTGGAGAGGGGTAACTAGTGGTGTCCCCCAAGGGTCAATGCTGGGACCAATCAACTTATTCATAAATGATCTGGAGAAAGGGGTAAGCAGTGAAGTAGTAAAGTTTGCAGATGATACAAAACTGTTTAGGATAGTCAAGACAGAAGCAGACTGTGAGGGACTCCAAGAAGATCTCACCAAACTGAGTGATTGGGCAACAAAATAGCAAATGAAATTTAATGTGGATAAGTGTAAAGTAATGCACATTGGGAAAAATAACCCAACTATACGTACAGTATGAAGGGGGCTAATTTGGCTACGACAAATCAGGAAAGAGATCTTGGAGTTATTGTGGATAGTTCTCTGTAAACTTCCACACAGTGTGCAGCGGCGGTCAAAAAGGCAAATAGGATGCTAGGAATTATTAGGAAAGGGATAGAAAATAAGACCCAGAATATCTTACTGCCCCTGTATAAAACTATGGTATGGCCACATCTTGAATACTGTGTACAGATGTGGTCTCCTCACCTCAAAAAAGATATTTTGGCCTTGGAAAGGGTTCAGAAAAGGGCAACTAAAATGATTAGGGGTTTGGAACGGGTCCCATATGAGGAGAGGTTAAAGCGACTGGGACTTTCCAGTTTAGAAAATAGGAGACTGGGGGGGGGGATATGATAGAGGTCTATACAATCATGAGTGGTGTGGAGAGCGCCGATAAAGAAAAGTTATTTATTAGTTCCCTAAATAGAAGAACTAGAGGACACCAAACAAAATTAATGGGTAGCAGGTTTAAAACTAATAAAAGAAAGTCCTTCTTCATACAGCGTGTAGTCAACCTGTGGAACTCCTTGCCAGAGGAGGCTAGGACTATAACAGAGTTTAAAGAGAAGCTAGATAATTTCATGGAGGTTAGATCCATAAAAGGCTATTAGCCAGTGGATAAAATGGTGTCCTTGGCCTCAGTTTGTCAGAGGCTGGAGAGAGATGGCAGGAGACAAATCGCTTGATCATTGTCTTTGGTCCACCCTCTCTGGGGCACCTGGTGTTGGCTACTGTCGGCAGACAGGATACTGGGCTAGAAGGACCTTTGATCTGACCCAGTACGGCCGTTCTTATGTTCTTATGTTCTTATACCTACCCTTATTTGTACTGGGAATCGTTCTATCTTCTTTCTTTTCCATTTTTGGGGTGGAAGTTGGGATTGTTGGTTGTTGTTTTGGATTTGTTTCATGCAAGTGTCATCCTAAATTTCTACAATACATGCTGTCCAAGAAGATGGGAAGATGACATTTTTAAATGTTTTGGACGAACGTGGAGAAGAAAGGCAAGAGTGTGAGAAGAATGGTGGACATGTTATGATCGGCGCAATCTTAACAATAGCTGAGACCAATCGATCCAGGTGATCCAGGTGATGTTGTTTAACTTTAATCTGGACTCTGAGTTTTCTTGTGAGGAAAAATCACCAGTGACAGATATGGTGTCAGGGGATGTCCCTTCTGGTAACCAGAGCACTTCACATCTTCGATCAGATACTTGTCATAAATTCTAAATTAATTCAAAAGATTCTACATGTAACTGAGACCCTGAGGTAACAGGGGTAAACTACAGCCCCATGGCCACATGTGGCCCATTGGTCCCTTCACTCGGGCCCTTGAGCTCCCACTGGGGAGCAGGCTTGGGACAGTCTTGCTGGGAGGAACAAGACACCCCCCATCCCCCATCCTCCCTGCACCCTGACTATGCTGCCCAGGGCACCATGGTTGGCAGTGCTGCACTTGTGCCAGCCAGGCTGAGGGGTGAGTCCATTTATCATCTGAAGCCTACATTTTATCTCCCATTCAAAACCAAACTCCCCTTCTCTGAACACCCCATTTTTAAATGTAAGAACTGAGAAGTTTCACCTTACTAGTTTGGAAGCCCTGAAGGTGGGCATCCTAGTTATCTCAGAACAGGTGCACGTGGAGCCTCGAGGCTGAAGAGCTCAGCTCTCAGATGAGATGGTAGTTCAGTAGAAAGAAGGGGTGGGCAAACTTTGGGGTTCCCTCGGGCACATAAATTGTATGGAGGGTCAGGTAGTGAAGGCCATGGGAGGGCTAATCGTTTCTGTGTCCACCCCTGTTTGGAATGGACCTCTTTCCACCTCTGCTGTGCAGCAAACTGCTGTCTTTTGGTTTTCACTCAATTGCAACAGCAGACCCAGGCTCTGGTGCTGCCCTGTCCCAGTGTCTGATGCTAAACTGTTGGCTGGGCCCCCTATGCCCTGAGCTGGACCGGAAGCTCTACAATGAGGGTCTATGTTTTCCTGCATGTTTCCATAGACCTTGATGCAAGTTCAGTCTTTGTTGTGGCCTCTAGACGTGAATGTACTGTAAATAATGCAGTGTAGACACACCCAGAGGGCATATTGACACTACAGTTGGGGTGTGACTACAGCTTATGTAGGCCCAGCTGTGACAGCTTTTATCTAACCAGCTCTGGCACAGGAGCAGTGAGGTTGAAGCAGCGGAGATTCCAGCACAAGCTAGCTGCCATGGCAATCACCCAGGGCTCCAGGGAACTTTATCTAGCCTATGGGGCAGTGGGCACTGCTACAGATTCACGGCTCGTAATGGAGCTTGCTAGATTACAGCCAGTTTGGGAAGCCTCCATGTGCTGCCATTGCACCCTGTAACTACAGTGTTGACTTAGGCAGACCTAAGTACCCAGGGCTGTGCCCAGGGGAACGTGGGGTGAGGGGAGTGTGGGACCAGGCCCCACCCCATCTCTGTTCTGCCCCACCATGCCCCTTCCAGCCCCTGCTCTTTCCCCTTGCTCCTGTCCCTGCAATGCAAGCCAAGGGGTGGGGCGGCAGCAGGGGTTGCCCTGCCCCCACTCCCAACACTCACCCAGACAGTGGGAGCTGGAGTAGCTTGGCAGCCTGCTCTGCTCTGCCTCGCTTCTCCATGGCGGCAGGACGCTGGGTGCCTTGGGGCTGGAGCGCTCTGCTTCCTGCTGCTGCGGAGAAGCAGAGCTCAGTAGGCTAGGAGAGGGCAGCAGGGGAGAGCAGAGCAAGCTGCCAAGCTGCTCTGGCTACCACTTCTGTGATGAGTGTGGGGTGTTGGTGGAACGACCCCTGCTGATGTCCCTTTTCTGTCCCATCCATAGGACAGCTGAGGCAGCTGCTGAGGGGCCCCCAAAGTTCAGGGCTTGGGGCAACTGGCGGCTCTGCTGCTGTCTTTCAACTGTCTCTCATTTCAAGGGGCATCATTCATCTGCATTTCAAAGTACCCATGTTCCACGGAGATCTGATGCCCTCACTGAACACGAGAGTGGGCCGGGACTGACCTCCTTCAGAGTTTGAGAGTCACCCAGCTCCTGAAAATAAAGGCCGATCTGACCCAGTACGGCCGTTCTTATGTTCTTATGTTCTTATACCTACCCTTATTTGTACTGGGAATCGTTCTATCTTCTT
Source organism: Pelodiscus sinensis (assembly GCF_052426305.1). Taxonomy (NCBI): domain Eukaryota; kingdom Metazoa; phylum Chordata; order Testudines; family Trionychidae; genus Pelodiscus; species Pelodiscus sinensis. Next base: position 230,652,259 of record NC_143053.1, on the reverse strand, counting down.
TCTTTTCCATTTTTGGGGTGGAAGTTGGGATTGTTGGTTGTTGTTTTGGATTTGTTTCATGCAAGTGTCATCCTAAATTTCTACAATACATGCTGTCCAAGAAGATGGGAAGATGACATTTTTAAATGTTTTGGACGAACGTGGAGAAGAAAGGCAAGAGTGTGAGAAGAATGGTGGACATGTTATGATCGGCGCAATCTTAACAATAGCTGAGACCAATCGATCCAGGTGATCCAGGTGATGTTGTTTAACTTTAATCTGGACTCTGAGTTTTCTTGTGAGGAAAAATCACCAGTGACAGATATGGTGTCAGGGGATGTCCCTTCTGGTAACCAGAGCACTTCACATCTTCGATCAGATACTTGTCATAAATTCTAAATTAATTCAAAAGATTCTACATGTAACTGAGACCCTGAGGTAACAGGGGTAAACTACAGCCCCATGGCCACATGTGGCCCATTGGTCCCTTCACTCGGGCCCTTGAGCTCCCACTGGGGAGCAGGCTTGGGACAGTCTTGCTGGGAGGAACAAGACACCCCCCATCCCCCATCCTCCCTGCACCCTGACTATGCTGCCCAGGGCACCATGGTTGGCAGTGCTGCACTTGTGCCAGCCAGGCTGAGGGGTGAGTCCATTTATCATCTGAAGCCTACATTTTATCTCCCATTCAAAACCAAACTCCCCTTCTCTGAACACCCCATTTTTAAATGTAAGAACTGAGAAGTTTCACCTTACTAGTTTGGAAGCCCTGAAGGTGGGCATCCTAGTTATCTCAGAACAGGTGCACGTGGAGCCTCGAGGCTGAAGAGCTCAGCTCTCAGATGAGATGGTAGTTCAGTAGAAAGAAGGGGTGGGCAAACTTTGGGGTTCCCTCGGGCACATAAATTGTATGGAGGGTCAGGTAGTGAAGGCCATGGGAGGGCTAATCGTTTCTGTGTCCACCCCTGTTTGGAATGGACCTCTTTCCACCTCTGCTGTGCAGCAAACTGCTGTCTTTTGGTTTTCACTCAATTGCAACAGCAGACCCAGGCTCTGGTGCTGCCCTGTCCCAGTGTCTGATGCTAAACTGTTGGCTGGGCCCCCTATGCCCTGAGCTGGACCGGAAGCTCTACAATGAGGGTCTATGTTTTCCTGCATGTTTCCATAGACCTTGATGCAAGTTCAGTCTTTGTTGTGGCCTCTAGACGTGAATGTACTGTAAATAATGCAGTGTAGACACACCCAGAGGGCATATTGACACTACAGTTGGGGTGTGACTACAGCTTATGTAGGCCCAGCTGTGACAGCTTTTATCTAACCAGCTCTGGCACAGGAGCAGTGAGGTTGAAGCAGCGGAGATTCCAGCACAAGCTAGCTGCCATGGCAATCACCCAGGGCTCCAGGGAACTTTATCTAGCCTATGGGGCAGTGGGCACTGCTACAGATTCACGGCTCGTAATGGAGCTTGCTAGATTACAGCCAGTTTGGGAAGCCTCCATGTGCTGCCATTGCACCCTGTAACTACAGTGTTGACTTAGGCAGACCTAAGTACCCAGGGCTGTGCCCAGGGGAACGTGGGGTGAGGGGAGTGTGGGACCAGGCCCCACCCCATCTCTGTTCTGCCCCACCATGCCCCTTCCAGCCCCTGCTCTTTCCCCTTGCTCCTGTCCCTGCAATGCAAGCCAAGGGGTGGGGCGGCAGCAGGGGTTGCCCTGCCCCCACTCCCAACACTCACCCAGACAGTGGGAGCTGGAGTAGCTTGGCAGCCTGCTCTGCTCTGCCTCGCTTCTCCATGGCGGCAGGACGCTGGGTGCCTTGGGGCTGGAGCGCTCTGCTTCCTGCTGCTGCGGAGAAGCAGAGCTCAGTAGGCTAGGAGAGGGCAGCAGGGGAGAGCAGAGCAAGCTGCCAAGCTGCTCTGGCTACCACTTCTGTGATGAGTGTGGGGTGTTGGTGGAACGACCCCTGCTGATGTCCCTTTTCTGTCCCATCCATAGGACAGCTGAGGCAGCTGCTGAGGGGCCCCCAAAGTTCAGGGCTTGGGGCAACTGGCGGCTCTGCTGCTGTCTTTCAACTGTCTCTCATTTCAAGGGGCATCATTCATCTGCATTTCAAAGTACCCATGTTCCACGGAGATCTGATGCCCTCACTGAACACGAGAGTGGGCCGGGACTGACCTCCTTCAGAGTTTGAGAGTCACCCAGCTCCTGAAAATAAACCACAAATAGTAATAAATGGAGTTACTGACACTGAAGAAAAGAGACCTGCAGCGTTTTCAGTTTTCTGTGTAAGGAGCCTGAGTCTCTCATTTGGGATCTAGTCATACTGGGTGTGTCTAGACTACATGCCTCCGTCGACGGAGGCATGTAGATTAGCCAGATCGGCAGAGGGAAATGAAGCCGCAATTAAAATAATTGCGGCTTCATTTAAATTTAAATGGCTGCCCCGCTCTGCCGATCAGCTGTTTGTCGGCAGATCGGGGCAGTCTGGATGCGCCGCGTCGACAAAGAAGCCTTTCTTGATCAGCACAGGTATGCCTCGTGAAACCAGGCTTACCTGTGCCGATCAAGAAAGGCTTCTTTGTCGACGCGGCGCGTCCAGACTGCCCCGATCTGCCGACAAACAGCTGATCGGCAGAGCGGGGCAGCCATTTAAATTTAAATGAAGCTGCGATTATTTTAATCGCGGCTTCATTTCCCTCGGCCGATCTGGCTAATCTACATGCCTCCATCAATGGAGGCATGTAGTTTAGATGTACCCACTGTGTGCCATATGTGGACCCTGACAAACAAATATGTGGGCAGACTGGCTCTCTACTTCTGAATAGTGAATGCTGATGGAGCAAAATCCTGTACTCTTTTGCTCTATAGAGGTGCTGAGCATTCACAACTCCCCCTGACTTCAATGGGGGATATGGGAATTCAGGACCTCTCTGGATCAGGCCCTTCCTATTCCAGTTGCACTGTTGTTACTTAAATTAGTGGGACTTGCACACTTCTAGCTTAATATTTAATTTGCCAGTAGATGGCAGTATACTAACTCTATTGGAGCAAAGGGCTTGAATTTATTTATGTTTGGAGATCTTGCATTTGGATACTGAAACTTTTGTGCAACTGGGTGTGCTAAACTGCAAGATGCAATCTGCTATTGACATACTAGGCATGAAAGCTCATGATACTATCTATATTTTTGTTAGTCTCCAAGGTACTACAGGACCACACGTATTGTAATGATGACTGAGTTTCTGCCACGGAAAGATATATTTGAAAACATAAAAAATAGATCAAGTATGGGTCAATACTATGGAAATGCTACCATACAGTGGAAATGCTACCATGCTGGGAATACAATCTGTTTTAAGTAATACTTCAATCAGTCTACCTGTAATTAAAATTGCAGGCATTCTCTCTTGTCTCCCCACCCCCGGTTTGTTCCATAGTATGAGAACAAAAGAGCTCTCCATGAACGGGCAGGGTAATAAATTAAAATAGAAAAGAACAAACAAAAAAGCCATCTTCTATAGCATTTGGGTGTCCAATTTTGCTTGAAGTTGGTGACATAATTACTGCAGTACTGAATACAGAAACTGCCACATGGGATCAAACTGAAGGTCCAGCTAATCCAGTATCTTGTCTCTGCCAGGGGCTGGTACCAGATGCTTTAGAGAAAAGCATGAGAAAGCCTATTATACAGTTGCAGGATAACCAGACCCCATGTAAGTTCCCTTAAAACTCTCAGTAGAGAAGACAGAGGTTGTCCTAAGTTCAGAAGCATGAAAATAACATTGATCACATTTGGACATTGGGCTTCCTCCACCCGCTCTAGGTCATCAGCAGGGTTCAAAACCTGGACCTTTAGCTCTCCAGCACAGATCTCTGCCATTTGAAAAACTGCAGGTGTATCTGGGGCAGGACCAAAGCAGCCCTACCTGTTTTGTTAGCCAGTGTGGAAAATGTTCTTGGTGGTCCACCCCACAAGCTGTCCAGGTGGGGAAAGATAATCAAGCGGTATCGCACTTTGGCACCCCCTGGAAGTTGGTGCCCAGGGAACTGCCCTGCTTGCTTGGTCCTGAATTGGGAGCAGGGTTGGACCAGTAATCCTGTGGCACTCTTGTCTATGGGAGTCTATGGGGTGGCTGGAGTTAAAAGGGCTGGTTTACTCATAGACTCATAGGCTTTAAGGTCAGAAGGGACCATTATGATCATCTAGTCTGACCCCCTCACAGTGCAGGCCACAGAATCTCCCCCACCCCTCCTAGAATAATCCTCTCACCTATATCTCAGATATTTGTTTGTTTTAGTTTTGTCATCAGCAGTTCTGCAAGCTGCGGTATTGTCATGCTTTAGCACATTGCTAATCATCTGCAAAGGTCAGGGAAGAATCTTCCAGCCCAACACATGCACAGTATTGCACAACTCTGCACTGTAGGAAGGGAAAACATCATGAGAAACCCCAGATAGCTGCTGGTGATAAGATGCCAGAGAAGAGGGAATCTATAATTTGGTGTGGCAAAGCTTCTGCTCCTAGCCTGAGCTCTTTGAGGCAGGTGCTGTCTCTTTGTTCTGTGTTTGTACAGCACCTAGCACAATGAGAATTGTCTCATGAGTAGTGGCCCTAGCTGCTAGTAGTATAAATAATATGGGTACACAGTGTTATGCTTATAGTTGATTTTATCTAACTGCTTGCATGTCTATTTTTGTTTTCTTTTTTGGCATCTTGCTTGCAGCTGGGCACACGTCTCCTCTGCATTTGCTGTCTAGAGAGCTATTTGGCTGGTCAGAAGAGGAAAATCCTGCACCTGACAGCAGTTTCTCTCCACTTTCTGTAATTCGGTGCATTAGCTACAGCCAGCATTACCCATCACCACAGAATAAAAGATTTCCTGGCTTGCATTTCTCACATGACGGCAGGACCGATTTAGCCACACCACAAGCCCAACTGTTACTTTCTGTGGGAGTTATTGTTTCTTACCCCATATCTTACAGTGAAGAACTGTACTTATGATGAGGACTGCCTGCCCCTTACTGGTATCTTCTCAGTGTGAAACAGACAGGGTATGTCTACACTACAGCACTAATTCGAACTAAGCTAATTCGAATTAGCGCATCTAGACTTAAAAACTAGTTCGAATTAGCGTTTTGCTAATTGGAACTAGCATGTCCACACTGAGTGGACCCTGAACCGGTAGATAGCACCAAATTACAAAATAAGCTATTTTGAAATTTGTGTAGTGCAAATTGCATAGCTTATTTCAAGCTAAGGGTGCTGTGCAGACGCACCCTCTCACTCCTCATACTTCTTGCCCAGGAGTGCGCGACACAGAGACACTAAGGCTGTGTCTAGACTGGCATGATTTTCCGGAAATGCTTTTAATGGAAAAGTTTTTGGAAAAGAGCATCTAGATTGGCACGGAAGACAAATCTGAGCTGTCTACACTGGCCCTTTTGCACAAAAGTTTTGTGCAAAAGGACTTTTGCCTGAATGGGAGCAGCATAGTATTTCCGCAAGAAGCACTGATTTCTTACAGTAGGAAGTCAGTGCTTTTGCGGAAATTCAAGCGGCCAGTGTAGACATTTGGCAAGTTTTTCCGGAAAAGCAGCTGATTTTCCGGAAAAACTGGCCAGTCAAGACATAGCCCAAGGGTTTGTCTAGACTACAGGGATTTTTCAAAAAAAGCAGCCTTTTTTCAAAAAATCTTTAGCTGCGTCTAGACTGCCACCACGTTCTGTTGACAGTAAATCGATAGAACTCGGTGGTTTTGTCGACGGCGGTGAACCTCGTTTTACGAGGAATAACACTATTTTTGACAGAGATCTGTTGAAAAAAGGGAAGTGTGGACGTGGGGAAGATTTTTTGTCAAAAATAAAGGCCTCCAGGAAGAAGCCCTGGTGGCCACTCCTGCCAGACCTTTCATCTCTATTGTTCCTGCATGTAGCCATCTTTTAAAGCCACAGGCACCCAGAAGTAGCATTGTGGCAGCAAGCCAGCTCCAAACAGGACCCTGACTGCTCAGCTCTTCCTCACAGGGCCACTCAGAGCCATGTCCCAGGGACAAGCCTCCCAAGATCCCCACATACCCACAAGAAGCCAGGGGCACCAAACGCTGGGCACCCTCCTGGTCTGGCCCCGAGATCAAAGCCCTTTTGGGGCTCTGGTCTGAGGAGGAGTCTCTTCAGACACTGCGGTCCAAGAGGAGGAATGAGGACATTTATGCCAGAATGGCTGATGGCCTTGCCAAAAAAGGTCACCACCCCCGCACACTGGAGCAGATCAGGGCAAAGGTCAAGGAGCTGCGGCAGGGGTATGTTGGGCCCATGAGTGCAGCTCCCACTCTGGGGAAGCACCACACTATTGTGCCTATTACGAGGACCTGGACCAGATCCTGGGGGCAGGGGAACCCCTGCCTCCTGAGAGGGTTGTGGAGTCTGGGGTGGAGTCCCCTGTGCAGCAGCGGCCACAGCTCCAGGGTGAGACCCCAGAGGACCAGCAGCTCCAAGAGGAGGAGGAGGAGGACACCAGCAGGAGCACAGTGACCCTGACCCAGGAGGCCTCTCAGACAACTTCGGACACCGGGGAGGGAACAGCAGGTGAGTGCTGTGAGAGTCCAACACACACAGGGCAGGGGAGGCGGGAGCAAAGTGGATGGTGCCATACTGTGACACTTCATGCTGATCACAGCCTGGGGGGGCGAGAACACACATGGCCGACCACAGGGCACCACCTGCTCCTGCAGACACTGATGCCAGGTACGGGCATGGGTTGGGGACCCTGGGATTGCCACACAGCTTCAGGCCTCTCAGCAACCTGTGGGAACCCCAACTGTGGCCTGACACTTGTCTGTGCTGCTTGGCCATGGGATGTGTGTGTTGGGGGCGGAGGGGCAGGATGGTGGCTTTCACACCTTCTGGGCTCCAGGGAGGCCGTGGCTGCTGGCCAGGCCACACCATGCCTTGCTGAGACCACATCAGTAGGGGTGGATGAGAGTTTTGCGGGGCCCAGAGTAGCACAATTTTGCGGGGCCCCCCTTTGGAGACAAAATAGAAAAAAGGCATCAAATGTGCAAATTGAAGGCTATTTTTCATATTAAATGTGAATTGGGTAAATTTGATAGAAACTTAATTTAGTTGGATAATTTTTATTTTAATTATATTGTAATTCATTCTTAAACACAATTCTGCATTAATAATTAAACATTTTAATTTGTATCTAAGTCTACTATAGCTGTCTTGCTCTTTTGGCAGCACATTCTTCAATTATGTCAGTAAAGTCCTTTTCTTTATGTCAGTAAAGTTGTTTTCAATCGATATAATCAAAAGCCCTACAAAACGCTCCTGGCTCACAGTAGATTCTCTTTGGCTGCCCATGGCTGGTATTTGCCAGGCAGCGTTGGGTGTTCCGCAGCCAGGCAGCATTGGGACTTGCGGGGGCCAGGTGGAGTGTGGGTGTTGAGGCTTTGGGGGGGGGTGCAGGGGGAGTGTGGGTGTTGAGGCTTGTGGGGGCGCAGGGGGAGTGTGGGTGTTGGGATTTGGGGGACAAGCAGTGTGTGGGTGTTGGGACTTGGGGGGGCAGGAAGCATTAGGTGTTGGGATTTGGGGGGCAGGCAGCATGTGGTTACTCGGGTTGGGGGGCAGGCAGGGTGTGGCTACGTGGAGGATGGCGCATGATGGGCCATAGGGAGGACCAGCGGGCAGGGGTGTCTGACTCATCAGACAGGCCAAAATTACCATTTCAACCTCTCGAACAGCTCCTGGCTGGGCAGAGGCAGCTGGCAACTCCCCCTGCTCCCAGGGACGTGTGGGGGGGGGGGGGCTGTCTGTGGAGCTGGATTGCACTGAGCCCACGAGTGGGGGGAGACGGGGACTGGAGGAGGAGATTGGGTCTCCCTGGTGGGCAGGTCGCTCTATCCCCGGGCGCGGCGGGAAAGGGGTCTGGGCTCCCCCTGGGGGATAAACCGCACCACCTCCAGCCTCTCTCTGGGCGGGGCAGAAGGGTGGAGCAGTGGGATACCTGGGCACCATGGCTAGGCGTTGCCCTTCGCCTCTCTGGCAACGAGCCGCTGCCGCGCGCGCCACTGGCTAACGGAGCCGCTTGTGGACTCACAGCGAAAGGCAGCAGCAGAGGCGGCTCCAGCAGGTAAGGGCAGCAGTGGCAGATATACGGCAGGGTGAGCGGGGCTGGCGCGGGGCCTACTGAAGCACGGGGCCTGAGGCAACCGCCCTGCTCGCCCTGCTCTATATCCGCCGCTGCACATCAGCATCCCCTGACCCTAGAGGGCAGGCACTGACTGCTGAGAAGGAGGGCATGCCCTCTCAGAGAAAGTGTGAGCATGCACGAATTGTTAACAAACAATTAATTTTTCTGAACAAAAAAGTTTTATAGTTTTTGAAACAATCAACAGTGAAATAAACTGTCAACATGTTTTCAACACCTGTCTCTCTTCTCAGTATGAATGTATACAATGTGAATGTGGGGCCGGGAGGGGTTGTGGGGGGGAAGGCACTGGGGACATGGGGCAATCCCACATTTGGAAGGCCCTGGGGAAACTCATCGGGCTTCTTGGGAGAATTGCTCCCTCAGGGCTTCCCGAATGTGCAATCCCAGCTGGTGGGCTCGCCCAATGGCAGCTGTCCAGGGCTGCTCAAAGTGCCTCCCCTCCACATCAGCCCGTGTCCCCCACACTGGGAGGAAGGCCTCCCCTTTCCTCTCCACTAGGTTGTGCAGCACATGGCATGCAGCAACCACATTGTGTTCCCCCATGTCCAGCTGAGTGAGTAGGCATCTAAACCTGCCCTTCAGACAGCCAAAGGCGCACTCGACCTGAAAGCGAGCCTGATTCAGGTGGGAGTTAAGGAGTTCCCTGCTCTCAACCAGGTGTCCAGTGAATGGCTTCATGAGCCAGGGCATAAGAGGGTACACCATGTCGGCCACGATGCACATAGGCATCTGCACATCCACGACTGCATAGTTTCATTCCGGAAAGAATGCCCCAGCCTGCAGCCTGTGGTACAGGTATGAGTTCCGGAAGATGCAGGCATCATGTGCCCGGCCTGACCACCCAACACAAATGTCTGAATTGTCCCCAGTGGTCGACCAGGGCCTTCAGCACCATAGAAGAGTAGCCCTTTCTGTTAATATACTGGGCTGCTCGATGGGGTGGTGCATGGATCGGGATGTGCATCCCGTCGAGTGATCCGCCACAGTTCGGAAATCCTAGCCCTGCAGATCCAGGCACGATGGTATCCAGGTCTCTAAGGCGGACAGTCCTGTGAAGCAGCTCTGAATTGATGGCCGGCACCACCTGCAGAAAGGGACAAATAGAAACACACATCACAGGACATTAGAGGAGTTGCGTGAGCTGATGAGAGGTGCTTCCCCACTCCTCCCCTCCCAGACCCCAAGAGCCCCCCCCTCAGGAAACTCCCCATGCTCCCCCCCACCATGGCAGGGTGAGGCCAGGAGGATTTCTACCACTACCACCCCCATCCCTCATTCCCTCTGTCCGGTCCTGACTATCCCCTTATCTGCCCCTCTCCCCATGGACTGTCCCCAGAGAGTGACTTACCTCCATCAAGACAGCTCCAACAGTAGACCTCCCCATGCCAAACCAGTGTCGTACGGAGTGGTAGCTGTCAGGGGTGGCCAGCTTCCACAGAGCAATAGCGACATGCTTCTCCAGGGGGATGGCGGGCTGCAAGTGGGTGTCCTGGCATTGCAGGGCAGGGGCAAGCCAGGCACAGAGCTCCTGGAAGGTGGACTTCCGCATCCGGAAGTTTCAGAGCCACTGGTCATCGTCCCACTGCTCCATAACAAGCCGGTCCCACCAGTCTAAACTGGTGTGCAGCCTCCAAACTTGCCTCTCTAGGAATAAATTCGGCGGTAGGGCTACAGCCCGAGTGAGGGGCTCAAAGCTGGGCTCTGAATCCAGCTCTGCCACGAACATCATGATGGTCTCATGAAGATGCAGCAGAACTTCCAGCATCACAGTGTGGGGCCATCGCCTGGCCAGGCACAGCTCAGGCTCCATCGCCAAAAACACAGTGAAAAGCAGAAAACCCCCCTGAAAATAAACTGCTGTGGTGTCCGAGGAAGCAGGGCAACCAGAGCAAGCACTGCAGCAGCTTTGCTTTCCCTCTAGGAGGCAGGCAAGCCAGAAGCAGGAGGAGAGCAACGGCTGTCCAGGGGGATCCCTTTAAGCATGCGTCTCTGCAAAGGGCAGGCAGCAGCACCTGGAAGTAAAGGCTGCCCCCATGCCCTGCCAGAAGCACTTCCAGGTGCCTTTTTTTTTCAAAAGAGTGTCCGGCAGTCGATTTTTCGTTCCGCGTTATGCAATCTAGACGCTCTTTTTTGACAGAGGCTTTTTCGAAGGATACTTTCAAAAAAGCCTCTGTCGAAAAAGGCAGATAGTCTAGACATACCCTAAGGGGCATGTAGATGGCCAATACCAGATGCCTCACAGGAAGGTGCAAAGAATCCTATAAGAAACAATTATAGAATAATCCTCTGATTGCAGGAATTTCCTTCTAACCTCCATCGATAGATTGGATGACATACCCTGAAGCATGAAGATCTAGAATTTCTCACTTTTTATCTCACTGAATGTAACCGTGGATGTTATCATTATTCACATACTGTCTAATCCTTTCTGGAATGCTTGCTTCCGTAACATCTTATGCCAGTGAATTCCAGAGAGACTAGTTATGCATTATGTAAAAATATATTTCATTATCAGCCTTAAGAGTGTTGTCATTGGCTGTTCTCTTGTTCTCATATTACTAGCTAATTAGCCCGTCATAAGACGGGATTTTCAGGTCTCTCCTCCACGTCAGTCTTCTCTCCTGAGCCTCCGGTCTTTCTCTATCTCTCTCTTTCTCTTCTCCTTCCCATTCTGCCTCTCACTCGGGGGACCGTGGAGCCCAAATGGCCGTTTGGGCTCTGCACTCCCTGTGCTGCATGGGGAGCGCGGAGCCCAAACGGTCGCTTGCGCCACTTGCTCCCACGCGGCGGCCTGGCTGAGCAGTGCAGAAGTCAGCCAAGAGCCATGGCGGGAGGTGAAGGGGGGTGGGACGATGATGTTCACGGCCAGGTGGCGGGGCCTGGAGCCACTGTCACACTGCATGTCACTGCCCCACCTCCTTTCCCCTCCCACCGTGGCGCTTGGCTGACTTCTGCGCCGCTCAGCTGGGCCGCCGTGGGGGAGCAAGCAGCACAAGCAGCTGTTTGGGTCTAGCACTCCCCATGCAGCACGGGCTGCCCAGAGGGAACAGCCAGCATTTCAGGCAACAGCGCCCCCCAGAGAGAACAGCCAGCATTTCGGCGTTACAGACTCTCAGACACTGGGCTACTATATATACGATGACTCAGTAATTAGGAACATCTGATTTACCTATTCTGTCTTTCATTCCTTTGTATGTCTCTGTCATCTCCCGTCTTGCTCATCTCCTATCTAATGGGAATAATCCTGTCTCTCTCTCTCTCGCTCTCATGTCTTTAATAATTTTCATGATCCACCTCTGAGTCCCCACTAGCTCCATTACATTCTTTTCAGAGATGAGCTCACCAGTCCTGAACACATCATACTACGATAGGACATGTTATTCATTTATATAATTCTCACAGGATAATTTTCTGTGTCATTCTCTATACATTAATGGTAGGGCTTCAAATTATTTCTTCCAGTGTGCATTTGTCAGCTCTTTCTTTTTTTGCCTTCCTGTTTCCTCTTTTGTTTAGGGGCATATATGCCTTCTAAGATGCGTAAACGGATCCTGTCATTATCTATAATCTAAAGATTCTGGACTAGATCCTCAGCTGACTTTGATTGCCTTGGTTCCATTGACTTCATCTCGGTTATGACATGACAATTTACATAATTTAAAGATTTGATCCTCTAATTTCCTTGCTTTTGACTCTAGTGTCTTTAGGCTTGAACTAAAGTCATTGGAAAGACTCTGATATTAATATCAGAGGGGTAGCCATGTTAGTCTTAATCTGCATAAACAACAAGAAGTCCTGTGGCATCTTATAGACAAACAGATTTATTGGAGCATAAGCTTTCATGGGCAAAGACCCACTTCATCAGATGCATGTAGTGGAAATTCCAGAGGCAGGTATAAATATACAGGAACATGAATAGAAAGGAGTACCAATCAAATTGCCTGTAAACCTCATTTTTTTAAGAGATCTTGTGCAAAAGGGGTTTTTTCCCCCAACAAATGGCCCCATCTACACAGGGCTTTTTATCGCAAAAACCTCTTCCACAAAAAGGATCGGAAGAAGATATGGAAATGAGAGTGTGAGATATGCAAATGAGTGCTCCATTTGCATTTCCTCTTCCACAAAAAACCTGCAGTGTAGACATAGCCTCATTGTATTGTCTTCTATTCAGAAACATTTATCTATTTAGATAACTTTAATTAGTGTTACTCCCCAACTTAATATCTCCTTCCCAGTAGAGCTTGTAGCCAATTATGACAGTGATTGTTGTATTTCTCAAGTTAAAGGCCAGTGTATGGAAGTGTAAGGGAGAAGAGGCCCCACTACTTGTGTAATCCTGAGGAGGGGCTAACCCCAATGTGGCTTAGAGGCTGAGCACTATGACTGCTCCAGGTGTCAACAATGGTTGGCAGAAGGAGGGAAACACAAACTAGTTGTAAATATTTTTTTATTATGGAATATCTGGTATCTTTGATGGCTACCCATCAAGAACAGTGGCAGATGTTCTCCATGTTTCATATGGTACTGTTATATCCCTGCATTGCAGGGGCCTGCTTAAAGACTACCACAAAGAATCCATTTTAGAAAAGCCAAATAATTTGTACATGCTGACTGCAACACTCGGCATTTGGCTTTTATCTATCATTGCACAGATGGACTGGAATGCTACTGTGAGATGATGGGCCTTCACTACAATAGTCAGCACTGAGGATTAGGAGTCCTGTGGGTTGTCTTCCAATTCCAATGTAGTTTACTATTGCTAAATCTGACAGGGTACATCTACACTTGCTTCCTAGTTCGAACTAGGGATGCAAATGTAGGTGACTGAAATTGCTAATGAAGGGAGGATTTAAATATTTTTTGAGGAGTAATGTTAGTTCGAACCAAGGGATTTGATTTGAACTAATGCATCCCGGAGCACACTTCCTTGGTCGAATCAGCTGGCGAGCGGAATAGCGCGTGGGCGAGATTATGCTAATGAAGAGCGGGCTCTTTAAATCTCTGCTTTATTCGCAATTTTGGTCGCCTATATTTGCATCCCTAGTTTGAACTAAGGAGCAAGTATAGATGTACCCTCATAGGGCTTATCCCCCTGTCATTGAACAAGCTGGCAGAATCCTCAGGTCCAATAAGGGGAGGATCAGGCCCCAAAAGAATAAAGACAAGCACAAAGGTTTTCAAGCTCTTAAAAAAAAAAAGAGCATTTCACTACATTTCTCTTTAATTAGCCATTCCAGCTCTATTGTACTGGAGTTACTGCAGTATGAGAGAGGTGTCAGGTTCCATAATTCTTTCTTGTAGATACATTTCAATTCAAGGAAGACAGCCCTTTTATGGTCCAGCTCTGTGGGAGAATTGTGTGGAAGGGCAGTACTGCATCGGGGCCCGGCTCTGCCTCAGCTGGAAATTCTTCCTGGGGTTTCAGGAAGCTGATCACGGTCAGTATTGGAGAACTGGGGGCAGACAATATTTGTGGTCTGAGAGGATCCGCCTGAGTAACGTGGCTGGGCTATGCAAGTACCCGCCTAGAGTCTGCTGTGCATGTTTGGGAACACTGGTGGATATAAGAATGATCTGATCCTTTCTTACAGGGGGAGAATGGTAAAAGCTGAGTTATTCTGTCAGCCAAAGGATATGAGAGGCGTTGCTTTTATAACCATCAGAGTAATCCTAAGGAAACCTTGAAGCTTTAATGGGAGTCATTTTAACATATTTCCTGTAATTTGTACTGTTTATTTTGATACATGTTCAGAATGTTTCTGTAATATTTTTCATGCATGAGCCACCCTTGGCAGAATAGCAAGATCTTCACATGCACCCAGGCTGACTATTATGATTGGCTGAGCTTTACTAACGATTTGTAATACCAAACATCAGCCATGTGTTTGGAACAGAGCTGTGCCAGGACCACACTACCAGCTTCCAAAATGGAAATATCACTTTAGTGCAAACAACTTGACCTCAGATGACCTACCAGTGACCCCACCCACACAAATTCTGATTTGCAGTACTGAGTTCTACCCAGAAGGCTTTGTCAGCAAAAACAAAAGGGTTCAGCTTTCAAGAGCTGATTCTCCACTGCCTACACCTTGCATAGTCATTTACATGTATACAAAGTGAGAGTAAAATGCTATGACTGGTGTGAATGTTTGATATGTTCTATACTCCCTCTGCACAGGTCCACATGGCTAAACACAGTGGTGGAGAAACAGGCTTAAACCCAAAGGCCAGATACTGATCTCTCATAATGCCGTAACTCCATTGAATTCAGTAGTTACTATGGCTTTATCCTGGTGGAAACTTGTGGCCAGACAGCCTGCCTCCATATCATCCATCTTATTTGCCTCTCTGAAGCACAGGGCAGAGAAGGAGCAATAATATCAGCATAGTCTATGCTGGCTCATCTGATCCTGAGAAGCTGAAACACAGATATGTGGATAGAGAAGCAGCTAAGTCAATAAGCTGGCCTCGAGGCTGCGGCTGGCATCTATGTTGATTCGAACACACACAGTCCCAGGAAGAGGAATTTCCCACTGAGAAAACAATGTCCTGTACTTCAAAATTTAATCATCTCAAATCTCTCTTACAAGTGTAAATTAAGTTCACAACTCCCTTGTAAGAACTGGTCTCACAGCAGACAGACCAGCATCAATTGGCAATTAAGATAAGAAAGAGAAATACGTGACCCCATGATTATATAAGATAGGTCCAGCACACACTCACTTTGAGTGTCATTCTACCCTCTACCTGCTGGTCGGGTTAGGTGTTTGACCTCCCGAGGTTCTATGGGGACGCCCACCTCGTATTTTCGTCTTTCCTAGGAATTGAGGGACCGGCCCTGGCCTGACATGCTGGAGTCGAGAGGCACAGAAGGGGGTAAAAATGGTACCTGGATGTGGTCCTCTGTCTTAAGTGTACACATAGCAAGAGTAAGCTGTTACTTGGTACCATTATTTCTATTTTTCTATCTTTATCTTCTTTGTAACCATTTTTTTAAGACCTATATTTTGCTAATAGTTAAGAAATAGAGCAATAGCCATTGTAACCATATGATTTATAAGCTTCCTCAATAAACCTGTAACTGTTTAAGCTTTAACCTGACTCCTTCAGTTGCTGTAACAGAACCAAGCACAATTTAAAAGAACTTCAGCCGGTCATAAAGGGACAGATATAGGGAGAGCTTGGGCGTTTGGATCTGTGTCACTCCCAGGTGACAGGACCCACTGGGGCATCTTTCAGTCTTTCCTCAAGGCTGCCCGCTGCGAAGGAATTATGAAATTCTAGCAGCTGAAATCTAAGATGTAATAAGCTCTTCCTATATAACGGGGCGTCTGTTGGCCTGCTGGCCACCCTCTGCGATGGGACCCCGGTCCTAGCAGTAAAGACACGGACGTTAAACCTTTTCTCGGAAACATACACACACACACTGCCCTGACCGTCGGCTGACAGAATTGGCGTAGTCGGCAGGATTGTGCTACTGGTTCACATACAGCAACATGAAGCCTTTCATGATAGATATGGATTTTAGTGGTATGGAGAAAGGGTTTGCCCAAGAAGGTTGGGGCAACCCAAAATGGGATAGAGAAATGTTAGAAAAGGATTGGGGAAATCCTGAGGAGTTGTGGGTGCAGTTCTGTAAGTATAGAACTGCCTGCAAGCTAAAGAATGGGACAAAGCCTGAGTCTGTGGAAAGGAGCCACTTTCCATTTAGCAAGGAAAACAGGATCAGGCCCAGGCAAGCAGGCAGAAAAAGGAAAACAGGATCAGGCCCAGACAAGCAGGCAGGTAACAGATAAGATTGAAAGCCTTGTGGTAGAACTGAGAAAAAGGCAGTAAGTACTGGAAATCTAAATCCTTAAGCATACTTACAAGAGTAATATCTGAAACAAGGCCAGTTTTTATTTTAGAGATAAGAAAGTGTTTTAAGAAAAGAGAATCAGAGAATTTAAACTCTGCAGAGAATGGAGAGCAAATGCAGTTGTGCAAATGCTAAAATGGTGTAGATAGAAAACTGTGGTTTCTTTACAGTCATTCTGAAGGAAAAATGGGCCCTTTTTCCAAAGGAATGTCTGTAAATAATCCAGGCAAATTTGACTCAAATCTGTACATTTGATTAGAGAGACTGCTAAAAGAACTCTAAAGAGAGGGGGTTCTATTGGAACTGAACTACCCCAATGAATAAAAAGGGAATGTAATTGTTGTACAGCTATGTAGAAATAGTGTAAGAAAGGTTCAGAGAGAATGTATGTGTATCTGTGTGTAGATATATATATATATATATAGTGTAAATAATATGAAGTTTTCAAGGTCCAGTAATCTTGTTTGTAGGTTTAAAACAGATTGGTTTGGTTTACTTTCAGTAAGACCATTTTAGTCCAAGTTGTTTAATGAAGGTACAGGAAAACTGTAAGCATAAAGAAAGAGTTACACTATATGCAAAGTTTAATGTGGCTAAGTAGTGTTGTAAACAAAGATTGCACATTTTCCTGTAAACTATAGAATGAGCAAAGAAAAACTGCAAACAGACTAAAATGCTGTGAAAGCTCCAAGAGCCACAACAGGTTGTGATTTCCTTTGTGATGTAAATGCCCTAGCTGGCAACACAAAGAAGCTTTGCAGGTAATAGCTAAGTTTGATTAGCAAACTAGCTGAGATCAGAAAGTTCAAATTGTAACCCTCCAGAAAGAAAGAAAAAGGAGGTATTGGTATTGCTGTTTTAGTCCCAATAGGAGGTTGGGTATACTAGGAAAAGTTTAAATGTAAGCAGTCTTTTGAGAAGGCAGAGAG
The DNA here is from genome assembly GCF_052426305.1 of Pelodiscus sinensis. Classification (NCBI taxonomy): domain Eukaryota; kingdom Metazoa; phylum Chordata; order Testudines; family Trionychidae; genus Pelodiscus; species Pelodiscus sinensis. The sequence goes on along the minus strand of NC_143053.1, from coordinate 230,635,282 downwards.
AAGACTGAGAAATTGGCAGTTGTAAAAGATGTTACCCCTTTTGAACACAATCTTGCAAAGGTTGGGGCATAGCCCTTGGTCTGATCAAGTGTTAATTGCTGTCCATACAATTTCAGACCTACAAGACAAATTGGCTAACTGCTTGTGTATATGTAAACCCTCAACTTCAAAGGAGAGGGAAACAGCTGCAGCTTTTGTCTTCTATGGAAAACCTGCAATGAGGTGTTCTTCAAAACTGACTGAATAAGAATGCAAACATGAAACTGGAAAAATGTAAAAGCCTCTGCTGCAAAGTGGAGAGGTAGAAAGGCATGTCCCTCAGTACCCAGACAGAGCTTGATTCCCTTAAGGATGGGTGCTGAGAGGTAAAGCAACTCAGATTTCTTTGTTTTTGTTTTCCTTCCTTCAGGAATATGTTTAAGAAAAGGACCAGGAGGTATGAGGTTTAGTAAACAAGCTCACCCTCCTTACCAAATTAATAGTAGACAAACCTGTCTCATTGGGAAAAGTCATTTAGCAGGAATAAGGAAAGTAGAGCAAACATTGGAAAGTTACTAGGAATAAGAAACATTTTCCTTTGAAAGGACAAAGCAAGTGATTTGAGGGAATGTGAAGATAAAAGGTGGACTCCATGGGAGTGTGGAAGGAATTAAGTGATGGTTGTAATAGGTGAAGGGAAATCTTGTTTTAAAAATGACACCTTGTTTCTTTGCAGCCTCTTCCTTAAGCACTGTGCAAACGATCTATGCAAAGAAACCATCAAATGTAATTGTTTTGTCTATGAACACCTTTGTTAAATCTGCAAAGGAAAAATTAGGGATTCTACTGAAACTTAATTGGTTAACTGCATAAAGAATGAGCTCTATATTGTAACTCTATTTTGTGGATTTCAAAATGAACTAGTTTTATTTTGTTTTGGATAATGTCTGCTTGCTTAAAATTGCAAACAGACAAGGCACAAATTGGTTAGTGCTTGTGTTGGGCACTCAAAGGACATTTAACTTTCTAGAAACCAAATTATTAGTTTAGAAACTCAAGCTTTGAAACTTAACTGTCTCTTTCAAGGCTGAGTTGATAACACTTTTGGCTTGCTTTTAAATTCAACATTATATGTGAATACAGGCTGCCTGGCTATTTCAAAGGAAAGTGGACAGGGAAGGCTGTTGCTGTCTCAGCAGACATATCCACCGCACCCCTGACCACAAACATAGAAGGAACAGCTCAGTTTGCAGAGCTGGCAGCAATCAATTAGCTTGTGAGGCAGGGGCCAGTACCATCTACACTAACTCCTACGCTGTATGGGCTGGAGCCACCCAGTGGATAACTAATTGGAAGAATAATAACTGGGAAATAGGAAAGCCTGTTTGGAGATTGGAATATTGGAAATGGATATACCAGCATGCAACCCCACATGCCTTAAGCATAAGTCATGTGTCTAAAGAACAACACCCTGGCTGCACAGCTAAATAACCTAGCAGATGCAGCAGTACAAATTTTTGCTGCCCAGGTGGATTGGGAACACCTGTACATTTGGCTACATGAAACCTTGGGACACACAGAAAGCGATGAGCTGATGCGGCAGGCACATGCCAGGGGGTGGCCTATCACCCACAAACAAGCCAAAGATCTGGTACAAGCTTGCACCCTATGTGCTGAACTCAAGGAAACATATAACAGAAGGGCAATGGTTTGCCAGACTAAGAGATGGAAAAGCACTATGGGCAACCTGGCAAGTAGATTATATTGGTACACTACCCACCAGTAAGCAAGGGTGGAAGTATGTTTTAACTGAAGTGGAAATTGTTTCAGGAATTGGTTTTACTTACTCAACCCCAGTGGCAACAGGGTTGTTTACAGTCATGGGACTAAACGGCTTAATAGCCCTGTCCCAACACCCCAGTTTGGGAACACAAACCCATGTACTGCACTCCTATAAGGGAAAAGGAGTCTGGACAACTGCAGATGCTGGGCTAACACCAATAACCATTACTGAGGCTTGGATTGTATCCAAGACCGGCGAACCTTATGTTTTATCACAGGAAACTGAGGCAATGACCCTGAACAGTGCTCCAGTGGGATGGATCCCTCCCAATGCTGGTGTGGATCCGGGAAACCACCATGAACTTTTATATATATATATATACCGCTTGCTGTTGTAACGCTTGCAACCACTGTTGTTAGTTACAGACTATTGAAATGAGACATGGCACTCCAACTCGCCATGGTCTTCTTCCTCATCTCAACTGCTACTGCTGTACCAGAACACCTTACTTGACTCCTCCACTGGACTGGGAATCGAGTTTGTCCCTCTCAGCCCAAATGACTGGTAAAACAAGAGTGACATCTTCTGATGGGGACCGGTATGGTTCGATGACAGCGACTACCGCAGCCCTCAAAATAACTTTGGGGGGAGGCAAGGGAAGTGGCAACGAATGGTATGGGATAAGACATGCTGTAACTAAGAATGTAAATAACTCATGGCTAAATTGGTTAGCCCAACAGCTAGAACTTTCCTTAACTCCTTTCCTACACTCTATTATGACCACTGTTTTAATTGTTTTGATTGTTGTACTCCTTTTCTGCATAACCCTATGTATTGTGCAATGCCTAGTTAATGTAGCTATCTCTTGTATGCACATTTGATACACATAACCAGGAAAGGTCCCTAGTCAATTCCTAGATCCTAAACCCTCTAATCAGGCCATTGGGTACTTTTAAATTCCTCCAAGGTGGGCAAGAGGCACTGGCAAGCCACCATCTTGCATTCCTGGGATGTGGTGTGTCGTATCAGGGGGTGGAATGTGGCCAGACAGCCTGCCTCCATATCATCCATCTTATTTGCCTCTCTGAAGCACAGGGCAGAGAAGGAGCAATAATATCAGCATAGTCTATGCTGGCTCATCTGATCCTGAGAAGCTGAAACACAGATATGTGGATAGAGAAGCAGCTAAGTCAATAAGCTGGCCTCGAGGCTGCGGCTGGCATCTATGTTGATTCGAACACACACAGTCCCAGGAAGAGGAATTTCCCACTGAGAAAACAATGTCCTGTACTTCAAAATTTAATCATCTCAAATCTCTCTTACAAGTGTAAATTAAGTTCACAACTCCCTTGTAAGAACTGGTCTCACAGCAGACAGACCAGCATCAATTGGCAATTAAGATAAGAAAGAGAAATACGTGACCCCATGATTATATAAGATAGGTCCAGCACACACTCACTTTGAGTGTCATTCTACCCTCTACCTGCTGGTCGGGTTAGGTGTTTGACCTCCCGAGGTTCTATGGGGACGCCCACCTCGTATTTTCGTCTTTCCTAGGAATTGAGGGACCGGCCCTGGCCTGACATGCTGGAGTCGAGAGGCACAGAAGGGGGTAAAAATGGTACCTGGATGTGGTCCTCTGTCTTAAGTGTACACATAGCAAGAGTAAGCTGTTACTTGGTACCATTATTTCTATTTTTCTATCTTTATCTTCTTTGTAACCATTTTTTTAAGACCTATATTTTGCTAATAGTTAAGAAATAGAGCAATAGCCATTGTAACCATATGATTTATAAGCTTCCTCAATAAACCTGTAACTGTTTAAGCTTTAACCTGACTCCTTCAGTTGCTGTAACAGAACCAAGCACAATTTAAAAGAACTTCAGCCGGTCATAAAGGGACAGATATAGGGAGAGCTTGGGCGTTTGGATCTGTGTCACTCCCAGGTGACAGGACCCACTGGGGCATCTTTCAGTCTTTCCTCAAGGCTGCCCGCTGCGAAGGAATTATGAAATTCTAGCAGCTGAAATCTAAGATGTAATAAGCTCTTCCTATATAACGGGGCGTCTGTTGGCCTGCTGGCCACCCTCTGCGATGGGACCCCGGTCCTAGCAGTAAAGACACGGACGTTAAACCTTTTCTCGGAAACATACACACACACACTGCCCTGACCGTCGGCTGACAAAACTGACTAAGAATCTGGCTGGAAGTGTGCACTGCCTATTCTTCTGAATAAGGAATTTTATATTTTTTTCAAGAAGTAGTGAAAGAAACAAAAGCTGGTGTAAGGCATGAAACGTCCCCTTTTTAGTCAAACAGCTTTCCACTGCAGAGAGTCTAAAACCTGTGGCTCTCTGTGCATGGGCTGAGGGAGCCAGCTCTCATACCCAAAGCTGTAGGAAGCTCATCAATGTCCATGTGACCTATACATCACCAGCAGAGGATGGTGTCATACCAAGCTGGCCTGGGTTACGGGTATGACTCTCACACATCATAGTGTATACAGACAATGTATGGACCCAAGGATTGCTTGGTGCTGGAACTCATCTTGTTGGCCCAAGGCAAGCCTGCACAGCTGTGCAAAGGAGAGAGGTCTGGAAGTAAGCTGTGCCATGGGTCTGTGTGGATGGGCACCAGTTTACTCCCTGCCCCAAAAGAAGTGGGTGGGACATCTACTTTGACATGGAAGGTTCCTACGTGGCACAGGCAGCAACTCACTCTCCAGCTCCTGTGACAAAGGGGACAACAGCAGGAACTATGTCTTAGCAATGTTTGTTGGGCTGGGATAGCTCATGCATGACCCTTTCCCCAAGCTATGTGTTAGCTCCTCACAGATACTAAGGAGTTAGCATCTCATCAGTCACAGAAGAGGGGCCAAGGACTGAGTGGACAGGGTGAAGCTGATCTTCCACCTCCTTGCAACAGGAGGCCACTCCATGTCAGCCCTGTGGCTCAGTGGCATTAGGTGGCCTGCCATGGTGCTGCTTCTAAGGGAGCGCTGCTCTGTCCCCTTCTAACCAGGCACACCCTACCATTTCTAATGGCTCATGTGCTGCTTTGGTGTCTCTCACACTGAAGCTCTAATACAAATGATTAAATAATCAGTTGTTTATGAAGAGCTAGTCCCTGCCAAAGAGCTCAGGGCTTTAAACAAACCACTGAGAAGGAGCGAGCATCAGAGAAATAAATAACAAAACACAAGAAATCTACACAAAGTGACCTTGCTGGAAAGGGCCAGAGTGGGACACAGAAAAGAACAGCCCTACAGAGGAGGGGCAGGACGACCGGAGCTCAGGCGGATGGTTAGAGAGTGATGAAGGCTATTCTCTAGGGAAAACTATGGAATAATCTGTTGACCTGATGGAGAAGAATGATGCTTAAAGAGGAGGTTCTGACAGAGCTGAGTTCCTGTGCATGAAGGTGTTTGGAAACCAGCTTGGCCCATGAAGAATATTGCTGTTTCATAGGCAGAAAGAAAGAAGGTAGGGCAGGCATTGCAGGCTGCAGCAGCTCTGTCCTGTGAGAATGCTGCTGTGCACGGAAGTAGCTTGGAAGGCAGAGAAACCCTTCTGAAGGGCATACAGTAGCTAACTCTGGTCCTAAGAGCATGTAATCTGTGTAAAGGCAGAACTGAAATAAGTAAGGGTATGTCTACACTACCCTCCTAGTTCGAACTAGGAGGGTAGTGTAGACATACCCTAAGATAGGAACTGCTGCCTTCCCAGGGTGTGACAGAATCAGATTTATTACAGGTCCAGGTTTGATCCCTTTAGTTCAACTGCTGCGGCTTTTGTGTGTAGATAATGCCCTACATCACATGCACATGGAGCTGATGGAGGAGTTACTGCAGCAAACAGTGCACCTTCCCAGCAATTCACCCATGGTTTTACAGATAGCAAGGATATTATTATTTTCTAGCACCATCTAGTGGCTATGCACCATCCTCACCTAGGCACCCTGCCTGCAATTTTTTTAACAGATGAGTTAAGAAAATAATCTCCCTTTAATATGAATTCAAGCAACCTACCATAACAAAATTATGATTAACCTGTTTCTTCATTTATTCTTTGTAATTATATGCCCACTAACTGTGGGTATGTCTACACTACCACCCTAGTTCGAACTAGGGTGGTAATGTAGGTAACCGGAGTTGCAAATGAAGCCCGGGATTTGAATTTCCCGGGCTTCATTTGCATAAAGCTGGGCGTCGCCATTTTTAAATGTCCGCTAGTGCGGACTCCGTGCCCGCGGCTACACGCGGTACAAACTAGGTAGTTCGGATTAGGCTTCCTATTCCGAACTACCGGTACACCTCGTTCCACATGTAGCCGCGTGGCACGGAGTCCGCACTAGCGGACATTTAAAAATGGCGGCACCCGGCTTTATGCAAATGAAGCCCGGGAAATTCAAATCCTGGGCTTCATTTGCAACTCCGGTTGCCTACATTACCACCCTAGTTCGAACTAGGGTGGTAGTGTAGACATACCCTGTCTTATTACTAGATATACAAACAACCTATTCCATAGCCATAGGCTTAATAGGCTATGGCTGTGGTCACCAACCAGTAGATCGGGATCTACCAGTAGATCTTGGAGCCCTGATGGGTGACCTTGACTGATTTGGCTGGGAGACTATCAAGAGCTGGCACTTCAGCTGCCCCTCCTACCGCTGCCCAGCTGCTCCTGCCCAGAGCCTTAGAGCTGCCCCTGAGAGTTTCCTGCTTGTTTTGCAGGGTGGGGGAAACAGAAGCAGGGGAGCACTGATGTCTCTCTGTCCCCCTCTTCTGTACCCCATATTCACAGAGGAAGGAGGGTGGGGCCTCAGCAAACGGATGGAGCAGGGATAGATCCTAGACTGATTTAAACTCAAAAAGTGATCTTGTGCTTAAAAAGGTAGGAGACCACTGAGCTATGGAGATTTAAAGATCAACAGCTGTAGAAGTGAAATAGCAGAATGTTATCTTAATTACCTGATTAACCCTCATCTGAAAATAAGTGAGCATTTTGCTCTAAAACACCAATATCTGTCAGACCTGACACAGTTCTAGTTTTCTTGCCTGAAATACGTTAGAGAAACAGGCTAAAGAGTAAAACATTCCCTACTTTAATTGATAGTGCCTGTCACATGCTGAAAACATGCCAACATTTTTTGGCTGTGTGTGTTTTAATTTTATAGAACATCCACTAATAATAAACAAAGTAGATAAGACACAGTTACAATTGAGTGGAATATGTAAAGAAACAGAAAATAAATAAAATACACCAGCTAGGACAATGATGTGAATATTGATGCTAACATACATAAAACATTACACAATGTGTCCAAAATGTGGTCTCAAAGCAGCAATCTGCCAATGATACTCCAGCCCCTTTTCCAACTTGTAATAGTTTGTACAAACGCCATACTGGGCAATAAGGAGCTCCTCTGGGCTCAGCCTTTACGTCCTGCCCCTCCCCACCAGCATATTGACCCAGTTCATTTCTGTAATTCCCTGTGTTTTTGTTTATGGTCTACGCTGGAAGGAGAGAGACCAGATCTAGGTGGAGAACCAAAGCATAAGAGAAGTCAACATCCAATCCAAGAGGGAGAAAGCTGACAGACCAGGTTTGGACACAAAAATGCCAAGTGATGAGGTGACACCCTCCTTGCTACAGAATGTTGTCAATACCTGGGTGTAAGAGGCCCAGTGAGGGCAGCCCTAGGGGACTCCTGGTATCATACCTTTTGACAGTCCTCAAAGTGTCCTAGAATGAAGCCTGGTGGAGTGGGAAGGTCTAAGCCCCCCCACAATACCTCCTTCTGCATTTTTCAAGGAGCATCACCGAATGGTACTCCCCCGAATGTTGATCAGTCCAAGGTGACTTTCTACCACTGGTAACACTAGTTTAAAGCAACTTGCAGCTTCTGACTACTCTAGCAGGTGAAACTGTTTGAAAACTAAATTTAAACATGGTGTCCTTTTAAACTGAGTCCTTCTCCAGTAGGGAGAAGCCCAAATACTTCTAACTGTTTCTCAGTGAGTTCTCCCAAAAGGTTACCTCAGAGTCTTTCTGGAGCTAATTTTTCATAGATCACTAGCCTTACTCTTTGATATCTGTGTTGAACCTGCAAGAGCTTGAAGCATATATACACATCACTATATATCAGCGTCAAAAACTGTGCTGATGGACAGTTGAGATTGTTTGGTGCCTGGCTGTCCCCTTGCAGAACACTGAACTGAGCAAAACTCAAGTTTCTGAAAATCAGGAAATGCTGAGTTGCCCATGCAACCTTAATGGTGCCCTCTTTCTGCACTGCTCCACAGTGGCCCGTTAACACATACACCTCTATGCTGCCACTCCCATAGGGTATGTCTACACTACAGAGTTAGTTCGAACTAACGGATGTTAGTTCGAACTAACTTTGATAGGCGCAACACTAGCGCTCCACTAGTTCGAACTTAATTCGAACAAGCGGAGTGCTTAGTTCGAACTAGGTAATCCTCATTGTATGAGGATTAAGCCTAGTTCGAACTAGCTAGTTCAAATTAAGGGGTGTGTAGCCCCTTAATTCGAACTAGTGGGAGGCTAGCCCTCCCCAGGTTTCCCTGGTGGCCACTCTGGCCAACACCAGGGAAACTCTATTGCCCCCCTCCCGGCCCTGGACACCTTAAAGGGGCACAGGCTGGCTACGGTGCCCGTGCCAGGTGCAAGCCTGCCAGCACCCAGACAGCAGACCCTGCACCTGGCACAGATCGAGCCAGCCACCCGATGCCCCCCAGCCCTCCCCCTCTTCCCGGGACCAGGCTAGCGGCTCCCGGGAGCTTGCCCGGGACCGCAAGAGGCGGGCACCCGCCTCCACAATCTCCGCACTAGGCACAGGAAAGTGGCCGTCTAGGGCAGGAGAGCTTCCAGCCTAGCCACCCAGGAGCAGGTGTGCATGAAAATCAAGGCGGTCAAGTGAGACCCCCGACCCTGAGCCCTGAGCTTACAATGGCCGTCCTGGGTCAGACCAAAGGTCCATCTAGCCCAGTAGCCTGTCTGCCGACAGTGGCCAACCCTAGGGACCTTGGAGGGGATGGACCGAAGACAATGACCAAGCCATTTGTCTCATGCCATCCCTCTCCAGCCTTCCACAAACCTTGAGCAGGGACACCACTCCTACCACCTGGCTAATACCACTCCATGGACCCAACCTTCATCACTTGATCTCACGTCCCTTTAAACTCTGTTCCAGTTCTAGCCTTCACAGCCTCCTGCAGCAAGGAGTTCCACAGGTTGACTCTTTGCTTTGTGAAGAACAACTTTCTGTTACTAGTTTGAAGCCTGCTACCCATTCCTTTCCTTTGGTGTCCTCTAGTCCTTCTTTATGGGAACTAATGAAGAACTTTTCTGTAATGAAGAACTTCTCTCCACCCAACTCCTGCTTTTAGAGACCTCTATCCTGTCCCCCCTCCGTCTCCTCTTTTCTAAGCTGAAAAGTCCCAGTCTCTTTAGCCTCTCTTCATATGGGACCTGTTCCAAATCCCTCATCACTGTAGTTGCCCTCCCCTCTCCCACCCTCTCTCTTCCCCTCTCCCACCTCCTTTTCCCAGTCTCCCCCAGTTTTGTTCAATAAAGACAGATTCCATTTTTGAACACAATTGTCCTTTATTTTGTACATCAAGAAAAGGGGCTAGGGAAGGGTAAGTGGAAGGAGGTAAGGGAGGAATGGGGTACGAGCCCCCGATGGGGAGGACTGGGCTGGCTCTGAGGGCTTCTGGGGGTGGAAGCTCTCCTGCAGCCCCCCAATTGCCCCTTCTCTCCAGATGGCAGCCTGCGGCAAGTGCAGCCGGGCTGATGGCCGAGTGGTGTGATGTGCCCAGTGTGGGCACTCCGGGCACTCCAAACCAGGACTGCTTTGCAAGTGGGGCACCCCTGAGAACTGTCTGTCCGGGGTGGGGGTCGGGTCCCTTTAAGCACAGCCCTCGGCTAGCCTGAGACAGCATCTCCACGCTCTAAGTCCTCCTCTGATGTCCTGCCGGCACTGCTTCCGGGCATCCTTAAGCCCGGTTCAGGGTCCACTTAATGTGGACATGCTAGTTCGAATTAGCAACTAATTTTTAGTTCTAGACGCGTTAGTTCAAATTAGCTTAGTTCGAATTAGTGCTGTAGTGTAGACATACCCATAGGTAGTGAAATGTGCCAGCTCTTCACCTCCTTGTACTCTCCTCCACAGGATTCCATCTAACTCTGTCCCCACGCCACCTTCTCTCTGCCCCTCAGGTGCAATGCCCCAGTCTGCACATAGCACATACTCACTCTGGGCCTTGGCAATGCAGGTCCTGGTATACGCTCACTGGTTTAGCCAACTTCCCTAACAGAACACCACGTGTGCACAGTCAGGGCTGGGTTAATCTTTGTTGGGCCTCAGCACCCAGAGCACCCCCAAAGCCTGTCCTTGCCTGTTCTTTTCCGTGAGGCCCTGCCTCTACCTGGCCTCTTTCCCCCTGTGCCCACCCGCACTTTGCTCCTAGGCCCCACTCCTTCTTGGCCTCTCCCCCCTGAGGCCCTGCCCACCATTCACTCACAGGGAAGGGGGCAGAGAGGAGCAAGTAAGGGATTACTGTAGAGAGGTGGAGAGGGGAAAGACAGCCTTTGACAACTTCCTTACACATGGTCACAGGATACCATCACAGCCTACACTTTCACTTATCCATCACTAAAGCATCGCCTACCCCGCTCACGGCTGACCATATCCTTTCTATTGAGAGCCCTGTGCCCTGCTATTTACATAGCCCACACAGTTCTACTTAGAAACGACACAGCCCACAGGTCCACATGTACCTCTTCTCTTTGCTCGCACACATGAAGTGTGCAAACCACCAGTCTCCTCGTAGCACAGTCATTGCTCTGTCACACACCTCCAAAGTAATCCCCAGAGTTCAGACAGCTAACCACCAAGTAGCGCCAGCTACTGTCCTCTGTCCATCTGATTCTGACCACGCAAATTTAACCTGCAGTGCATGCAGATAATAAATGCTTATAGCTGCTTTCATATCCTAGCTTGCTCCTTACAATACCTTTTGTAATAAAAGCCCTGTGCCCTGCTAATTGTAAGATACACAATTCTGCTCTGCATGCTGGATCTAGAAGGCACATAGGCAGCTTTACCCTTTTGCTCAGACCATCAGAGGGTGTGAAACATAGATCTCCTTCTACCATAATTGCAACCCTGTTGCACATCTCATTGATCCACACATGTCTTCATATCCCAAACATACCTATACCAAGCAGGTCCAAATTCTCCAGCATTTCATGGAGGTTCACCAAATAGACTTAGGGTAGCTGGAGTGTCCACAGATAAAACATGTTGCTTACTGCCAGCTCCAGGAAACAGAGGAAGGATGGCATAGGCAACTCCCCCCCCCCCTCCTTTGCCCTTTTATAGTGTTGTTTGGAATGCATTTCATTTATCAAGCACCTACTCTCGGCACATTAATCTGACTTCCCCAGGACTACTTCTAAGATTCTAAAGTTCTGAGTGGAATTGAATTCTGAGTGGAATTTTTTAAAAATCACCCATTGCAAAAGTCTGTTTTTCTCCTCTCCATTTTTCAAAATCACAAAGGGGAAGGCTAGACAATATTCAGTCCTGGACAAGTGATTTGTTTAAGATCTGATATCAACTGAATGACAAGCAGGAGCTTTATGCTATTGGAAAAGGGGTGTGTCATTGCATTCTAAACAGATGCAGGACCTGGAAGGTCCTGAGATGTTATACTTCTGTGTTGTGAAATTATCATGTGCACGAAAGTAATGTTTGGTCCTTATTTTAGCAGTCTTTGAAATTTTGTTTTTTCCCCCTTTTTCTTAATCCTGTGCAAGTGGCCTCATAGTACATAATACATCTGGCTTTTCAGGTGGAGGGACATAAAAATAATTTAATAAATCTTTGTTGGAACTATGTAAAATATTTGCCAACTAGTTTTCCTATGAGATGTATGGAACCCATGATGATGTGGTATCACCCTTTTATTGGCATTCTTTTGGGATGTGCTGCTCACTTCAGCTCATTTGTGGCTTTATTTGAAACAAAACAAGACACCCAATTAAACACAACACCAATTGGGCTGATATCTAGTGGGGCAGCAATATTTTTAATGATGCGTCAGATGTGGTAGAGATTTGGGATGGGTGTAATAAGGTGATTGGAGGTGGCAGCTAGAGCTGGGTTTGGGTAGAGGAAAAGAAGGAATCAGAATGAGAATAGATCTTTTGGTGGAACAGAACTTTGAAGAGCCTTAGAGATCAGTTGCAATACAGAGACAATAAAAGGTCAGCAGCAAGAGCAGAACTTACATTCAAGGCCTGCAATGGGTGTTACGCCACACATTTAAAACACTAGGGCTTTGCCTCATCTGGCCCTTGTTAAAGTTTAAGGAAATGGAGCTTGCAGTTGCCAGGTGTAGATGGGAGTTTGAGTTCCTGGCAGCGATTTTGGAGCAAAGAGATACTCACCTTACCTCTAGGCAGTTATCTTTCAGACCAGGGGCTCCTTATGGCCCAGACTTATACTTGGGGTATCATGGAGGAATAAAGGTTAAATACTTGTAGACTTTGTTGCCTTGGTAACTAACAATTGGGGTATTTTCAGGAAAATAACAAAACAGGGGTTTAAACGATTAGTGTGTCATCCTGAAGACTTTATCCTCCTGAATGCTAAAAGAAAAGAAACGTGCTATGTTAATTGCTATTGGCCTGCATGCGCCACAATGAATGTAGTAGCTTCAGACGGCAGTTCTTTCTCTCTGGTGTGACTTTTAGCTCCAGCATTGCTGAGATATAGATATTAAATTTCATTTTATCCCTTTTGCTTTGACTTAGCAAAACACATCCACAGGCACAGGAAGGGCTGGGTTGGCTGCTTGTATGTCTTACAACTCCAGAGTCTATGAATGCCAGAATGGTCAAAACATCAGTCTCACAGTGGAGAAGAGGCTTTGATGACTCATTCAACTCAGTAAGTATGTTTAAATTATTATTATTTGCCCTGTTAGTTAGGGTGTGGGGCTGCTGAGAAGAGGCCATTCCAGACTGTATTTAATCTTTGATTTCCAATGATCACAGGGTGCAGCCAGTGCTCAGGAAGAAGTGATTCAGCTCACTGAAAAATGGGCTGCTAGGAGGAGACTGCAAAATAAACAGTAAGAGCTGCTGAAGGAAATTGAGGCGTCCCTTCTGAGAAAACATATTCAAGAGACGGTAACGAGGAGGCCATTGGCAATGGCACCTCCGTCCGCTCCAGCTCTACCTGCTCTGCCCTTGGATGAGTGAAAAGGCAAGGAAAAAGAAGCTTTTGATTGTTTTTGCAACCTAAATGATATGTAAGGAAAGGTACGATTGTGGGGTCCTTGATTTCTCAGGAATGCACATTCACCATCCTCCAGAGAGGAGAGAAAAAGGCAGGCGCACTTTGTGCCTTAAGCTGTGCTGTATGTTAACAAAGTTTCTGAGCAGGATTAATGTTTCAGGCCCTGAATGCCCCACTCCATGGGTAGTTAATAGGCAGACTGCAAGCCAAATCTGGACTACTACACACTTTTGAACAGACCCCAAAATATTGTTTTTGTTATTTTTTATTATTTTCTATGGACCTTGCCTATACCTTGACCAAGAAATTTGGCCCTTGTGAAAAAATAATTGACTATCCCTGCTCCAGCCTGTATGGATGTTCTCAAGTATGGTAGATTTTGTTACATGTATTTCTGACTTTGGAAAAAATAATATACTTAGGGCACGTCTACACAGCAACGTTATTTCGAAATAACTAGCATTATTTCAAAATAACTGAGGCTATGTCTAGACTATGTTCTATTTTCGAAAGAGGATATACAAATTCAGTGGGAATTTGCATATCTTCTTCCAATCTCACTCTTGAAAGTGGATCTTTTGACAGTGAAAGTAGTCTAGACGCAGTTTTTTTAAAAAAAAGCCCTTTTTGAAAAATCCTGTCTTCCTTAAAAAATTAGGTTTACGCAGTTTTTTCAAAAAAGGGTTTTTTTCCCTGAAAAAACCATGTCCAGATTTCTTTCACTTTTGAATCTGTGTAACTGATTGGAATTTAGTAACCTGTTTAATTGATGCATGTGATGGAACAGAATTCCCAGTTGTCTCAAAGCTGCAGTGGGAAGCTTCCTGCATTTTAGTTGGTAGAGTCAGCAGATATAACTGAAATTACAGAGCACAACAGATCTGCCAAGTATGAAGGCATTGTTTTAATCACTTTTCAGAGTAGCACAGAACTTTACATTGATTTCAGTGATCACTTTAAATTGACTTGCACTCAGTATACATTTATGCAAACACACTGGGCAAACAGTCATGAATGATGTAAAAAATTGCTATGTACTCATCAATATCTGCTTTCTCCAGTTTCTGGTGCAGTTAATGCCATGATTCCCATCGGGTCACATTATGCTGTAACCGCAGACTTGCATCAATGCAACTTTATTGACTTCTGTGGAGCTATGTCAGACTTTAATAAAGCATTTCATACTGTATAGCATGACTTTCATATAAATAATTTAGGGAAATACAGTGTAGACGGGGCTACTATAATGTAAGTGCATAACTAGCTGGATAACTGTTCTCAGAAAGTAGTTATCAATGGTTCACAGTCATGCTGGAAGGGTATAAAAATGAGGTTCCACATGAATCAGTTTTGGGACTGGTTCTGTTCAATATCTTCATCCATGATTTAGAAATGGCATAAAAACTACACTTTTAGGCTACGTCTACACTGCCCTCTCTAGTGCAAAAAAAAATAATGCAAATGAGGTGAAGCGTGGAATATCACTGTGCCTCATTTGCATAAATAATGAGGCTCTGGTTTTGTGCAAGAGCTGTTCTTCTGCTTTTTTTTCTGGAAGAACGGCTCTTGCAGAAGAAGGGGGTTTTGTGCAAAAGCCTCTTGTGCAAAAATGGAGCCTAATTAATTATGCAAATGAGGTGCGGCGATATTCCTTGCTTTGACTCATTTGCATCTTTTTTTGCACAAGAGAGGGCAGTGTAGATGTAGCCATAAAGTTTGCAGATGATACCAAGCTGTGAGGGCTTGCAAGTGCTTTGGATGATAGGGTTATAATTCAAAATGATATGGAAAAACTAGAGAAATGACCTGAGGTAAATAAGATGAAGTTCAATTAGGACAAATTCAAATTACTTCACTTAGGAAGGAACAATCAGTTTCACACATAGGGTACGTCTAGACTACATGCTTCTTTCAAAAGGGATCTTCTAGACAGCCACAACTGTTTTTGAAAAAGCGATCCACTTTTTTGAAAGAGAGCACTCAGGCAATCTGGATCACTTTTTTGAAGAAGCCCTGTTTGCATTCAAGAATACCTTTTTTGAAAGAGCTCTTTTGAAAAAAGGCATTCTTCCTCAAAAAATAAAGTTTATCGCTGTTGAAAAAAACGCCGCATTCTTTTGATTTAATTTCAAAAGAATATGGCGGCAGTTTAGATGAAGGTGAAGTTTTTTCAAAAAAACCCTGTTGTCTAGACATAGCCAAACAGAATATAAAGTGACTGTCTAGGAAGGACTACCGCTGAAAGGGATGTAGGGGTCATTGTGGACCACAAGCTAAATATGAGTCAACAGTGTGACACTGACAAAAAAAGCAAATATCATGCACCTATTACTTGAGAGGAAGAACGGCATTGCGGAAGAGGGTTTTTCTTGCGCAAGAAGGGGCAGTGTAGACACTCCATCTTGCACAAAAGCCTCTTCTGAAAAAAATGGTGGCTTATTCGGTATGCAAATGAGGCTTGGCGATATTCCACGCTTAGCCTCATTTGCATATTACTTGTGCAAGAAGCCACGAGTGTAGACATAGCCCTAGTGTAGTAACTGAGCAATGCAAGTGCTACCTAGACCACAGCAACAGTTAAGCCTAAGAGACCTCCTCAGCAGAGGCTAGGAGCCAGCTGGCTTTTAGCTTACAGGGTGGAGGCTCTTATACTCTGCTTCAAAGGTCTCAGGTTCAAATCCACCTGGTGGTGGTTACACCTACATATCTGGTATTTGTAATGAGGCAAATGAAACATCATATATCTAGTGATACTAAAGTGAGGTATTCACTTAAAGTTATTTCCTGGTAACTTCAGCAACATAATCAATCACCATTTGATAGGCAACACTCTTCCTACCTCTTGACGTTGCTAAAGGGAACAATATTATTGTTTTGAGAGACTGACAAATATTTAATAGTGGTGAATAAGGTTTTTTGTATCAGTTTGACCCTAGTTTGATGTCAGGTCCTGACATTGGCTTGCTTATTCATTACGTATAAGCATTCGCTGAACAGTGGAGATAAACTGTTTTCAGCCTAGGAGTTGTCTGGGAACTGTTCACATCGGCTATTCACTCTTTCATTATTTGAGGTCACCCGAGCCATGCACTGTATTTTCTATTCACTCTCTAGATGTTTATAAACAGTAGAATGATGAATGACAAATAGTGAATGCTCTTCTTTGAGGGTGAATACTCTTGTCTGCATGCAAACGTGGCCATGTGTTTTAAGAGCAGCCACCATCCAGTCATTTTTATAAACAAAAGTAATCTGGGTAAATATTCATGAACACCAAAGGAATCAGCATGGTTGAACAACAGCCCAGTGGGATGATTGCAAATGCTGTTTGAGAGTTTTATTGAACCTGACGTTTCTTTTGAACAAGTATTGGGGTTTGAACTAACACTTCTGATCTAGGCCCTATCGTTTTGGGGTTCAAACCAGAAAATTCATCAACTAAAGAGAGGGAGAGATTTATTTTGTAGACATGTATTTAGTTAACCACAACAAAGTCTTCTAGCATACTGAGCAAGTACCTTTAGCTGAAAAGGAAGTTTCTTCAGTCCCACATGTAATAGTTTTGCTTTCCATCTATGCTGCAAAACTAAACAAGTATGGAATGTGTCCAACATGTGTTCCTCTTTTTCAAAGATCCTACCGAAGACATGAAAAGGAAAATCATGGTAAAGAGTCTCCTCAGGGACTTTCCCTTTTATATATAAAGAGTGCCAGCCATCCAAATGTTCCTGAGCTGTGATAGTCTAGTTAATATGGAGAAAAGAAATGTTTCTTCAGGCTGAATGCACCATAATTTAGATTTCTAGATAGAAAAAGCAGGCAGTGTTTTGAAAGTTCTGTTCTATCATGTACATGCTCTATAATGTGTAATTAAATATAACTTTAGTTAGAGTACAGAGGTCCCAGTCCCTGTGTTTTTCTTTCTTTGGGGAGGTAGGGAGTACATATTTTTGGTTTGGGGTTTTTGTAGCCCTACTAATTGTAGCTGTTTGTTGTGACCCTTCTATTGGTAGCAGTTGGCAGCCAGAAGGGCCGGGTTCAGTATCTAGGGAGGTTCTCTCAACAATGTAACCAATCTGGCTTGAGCCTCCACCCAGTAAACTGGCAAAATTCCAACTTACCCACTGGGCTCCTTTAGAGGCAATTCTTCCCCTCTCATAAGCACTGTCTATTTAATAACTGTAATCTAGTATCAACCTATGGCAATGCACATAAACAAAGTAAATCTGTAAGCACGGTACCATCCCCAGAGTCTGCAGGGCAGTCTTTTTGGCTCAGTGATGGTGAAAATAAGGGGGATGTTTGTTTTCAGTTGGTTTTGGTTCAGAGTTGCAGTTTTCAGTTCCACTCCTTCCCTTTATGCTCAGCACTACCTGGTAAAAGGGAAAATAATCACTTCTCACAACAAACTTCCAGCAAGCAGAGGGTGCTGAAATGGCATGGAATCACTTTTATCCTGTTTTGCTCAGAGCTAGAATAAAGGCATACATTAGTCCTGTTTGTGTATCCCATCTGGGGAAGAGTTACACTGCTTTTCCTGCAGTGATTGGAATTGAATCCACAGAATTTAAATTAGTCTACATTGGCTGCCATCAAAGAGTTGGCATACATCACAATAATTCTTAATACTTACATAGGGTTTACAATGACATGTTGACTTTTTAATGGTGTCCAGTATATATTTATTATGAAAAAACAACCAAAAGTGCTAGTATAAAGTGGTCATACATTACCATTAAAAAAGAATATACCTGGTTTAAACAAATAAGTATTCCCTCTGTACTATTAAAATGTAAAACTCCACATTCTATGGTACATATGTCACTTTCTTTGAGAAGATTTTTTTTTTTGCTTCCAAGGCAGCAAGTGAAGCAACTATTCCTATGGTAACAATCTGTCATCATTAGTAAATAGTGTGGAGTAACATCCTGAGTAGGAAAACTGGGCACCAGTTCTATTTGTCCTAGCTGCAGCACATGAACTGTTCTGTAGTTGGCAGTTTTCACCCAGGCATGCTAATTTGATTGCAACTCTACTCCTGTTTCTGAAACACACACAAGCCATAAGGAACAGACTCAGGGTACAGTGACTCCTTTCAAAGAACATCAGCACGGCTGGTTTTTAGGGTGCGCATGTTTCTTTTCTTGCTTGTCCTTTTTAGGGTGCTTGTGTTTCTTTTCTCTCTTGTCCATATAGCATATGTGCAGCCCTATTTGGGAAGCCGCTGCACCTCTGCAAGTGCCTGAAAGCCTGAGGAGAAATGGGAAATGTGGGTGAAAGATTCTTGTCTCTGTCCTAGCTTCCCCTTTTATTTTGTTCTTTACTATTCTGTAGTTTTCTAATAAACACCCAAATTGAGTTGTGGATCCTGTTAGCTGAAGACAATGACTGACAGGTGCTTCAGAGAAAAACTTACTTCTGACCTCAAGGGAGGTAGGAACTTGGAATATGCATCAAGAAGGTAATTAAGCATAGGCATAACTTTAAGCAAGTGAATAATAAATCCTTGCTTATGGATAGCACTTTTTGGCTGTAGATCTCAAAATGCTCCAAAAACATTTTATCCTTATTCTCATTGTACAAATGGCACAGAGAAGGGAAACTTATATATACTCTGTCAAGCCCACCCACTAAGCCACTTACAAAATCAGAAACTGATCCCAAGTCTCCGGAGAGCTATTATAGTTCTCTATCTATTAGGCAGCACTGTCATTCCCTACAGGACTATTCATGTGCTTAAAGTTAAGCATGTGGTTGAATATCTAGCTGGATTAGTGTAGAATTGGTGGGCAAAAGGCTGAGTAGAAAGTGCCAGGCAAAGGAGGTGGGGATCACCATCCCCAGATAATGAGATGAAGGAAAGGAGGGTACCGTCGGGGAGAGACAAATGACTTGGAGAACTATGAGCTGTTACATAAAACAAACAAGGTACAAAACAGACATTATTAAACAAAAAACATCTCTGGAGGAAAAAAAAGAAGAAACCAAAACAACAAGCAAACACCATGCTTAGGAGAAAATGAATGGTTGTTGCAAAGTACTTTGAGTCTGTCTGACAGGACCTTTGATAGAGGGTCCCAAAGCACTTAGGAGTAGTGGTCATGGTGGTGGCCAAAATGCAGAGTATTATTACTATGACTACATATAGGGTCTGCCATTCACCACAGTTCAAATCATCTTATCTCTGTATACAACTATTTCTAAGAAGACAAATAGATGTTCAATTAAGACAGAGGTGGGGAAACTTTTTTGGGTCAGGGATCACTGACCCACAGAAAAATCAGTCTGGGCCCACACACCACACAAGTGAGAAGCAAAAAACAACCAACCAACCAACCCTCACTGACGTGCCCTCCCAACTGAGAAGGAGAAAGACACTCCCCACATCCACCTCCCACAACAGAGCCTGGGGGGCCCAGGCTAGTAGATTTTCTGTGCTCCAGCCACAGTGGGGCAGCAGGGGGGCTGAAGCACCATTATGGGATCCCTAATGCTGGGGGGGGGGACCCTGAGATTTGGGGGCTGGATCCAGGCATACTGAGGGCTGCATCTGGCCCCTCAGCCTGAGGTTCCCCACCCCTGCATTAAGATGATCAGATAGCAAAAAAAGTGGAAAAGGGGTTGAATATGGAATTATTACATACATAATTAATGTTTACATAAATCTGTCTTTCCCAATACCAAACAATGGTAAATGAATATGAAATTGCAATAGCTTATAACACAAGGGTTTTACCCGCAAAAGCTTAAGTCCAAAAAATCTTTTAGTCTTTTATTTACCACAGGACTCCTTAGTGTTAATACAGATTAACACGGGTACCTCTCTGAGACAAACGGAAGGGTTTTTTATTTGTTTAAAAGCCTTGCTGCCCTGTTCTCAATCCATCCCCCCAAAATGCCAATAGCTTTGAATGTGTTAAGTCCTGTGGCTGAGCTACCTTGGAAATGAGAGATGAGTGTCAGCACACTAAGACCCCTCTGCCAGCTTTCACAAAGGCAATTCCAAAGATGTCGCTGATGTCATATTCAATGGCTTCAAACTAAAACACTTAATCCTCGTTAGTCAAACTGGGGAAAACTTTGACCAAACTGGCTAACTAATGTGCCAAAGAGCTATACTTGATTTCACTTGCTAGTTTAATGAGCTACAAGTTTCCATTTTCGCTAGGCAGTGTCTGGAAACCATTGACCTTGCTAGGGAAGAGGAAAAAAGCAAACCCCCCAAGGGTCCATTTTGTGTCCATGTTCAAGATTACTTCAACCATAGTCAACAAAGTACCTTGTGTTTATCAAGGCAAGTTTCCATTATACATACAGATTTTGAAAATAAATGATCATTTTGAGAGCTCACAATGCCATCTTTTAGGTAGGTAGGCCTAACAGAGCTTCTGAAAATGTTTAATTTGTATACCATGCTGAAATGTTACCAGGCCAAGTTAAAACAGCAAATGTTGCTGGAACCAGTGGTATCTTCAGAGCTAGAAGGAACTTTTAATGAAAGCTTTGCATTTGGAATAGGACATTGTTCAAATGATTCTTTGTACTAATGAACGTGTTATGGTTAGACACAAATATTCTTTCAAACCTGAATGTGATGAAGGTGAAATATGGACCAGATGTTAATTGCGGAGCAACAATGCTCAATTAAAAAACCAAACTGAAACAAAAAAATGGAACTCAAAATGCTCAGAGCCCTCCCTCCTTGAGTGCAATTGCATCTAAGATAATTATGCTTGCCACTACATTAAATATATTAAAATGGATCATTGAGGATGTTTTTCCTAGCCAATGAACATTGGGGACAAATTTTTAAATAGCTTTGCATTATTTATGAGCAGGTCCATTTGCACAAGCAGCGTCCCATGTTGGCCCACATCAATGGACATTCAATGGACATTGTGGCACAAATGCTGCTTCCTCCTCTCTTTTAGCAGAATCCTGATGTGATTCTGCTGTGCAGGCTTCTGGATGGAAGGAGCCTATGAAGTGTCCATACCTCTATGTGCTACACACCCTAATAGGGTCATCCATGAAGGTTGAAGGGGCAGGACAGAGGCTGCTGATAGATGAACATCGTTGATGCATCTATCCATCATTGTCCACAGAGCAGAGGCAAAGGAACATACAAGGCTGCTGTAGCTTAATTATGCACCTAACTTCCTGTTTATGGGCATAGTGCCTTCATTTAAGCTTGAAAATGTGGGTTTCAGCACATGAATACAAGTGTATTTCTCATATCAGGCCACAGAAGAGGAACAGCACAGCCACCAGCAGTGCAAATATCCCTACCCTGCCCTATCAGAGTGTCTTGACCCTGTCCTTGAAGTACCATGTCTAGAAGTGGAAAGATCCTTCATTCTGCATTTGCATTGGATCCTTGACCTTTTTGCTGAGACGGCCAAAAATGAAGTCCTGTCCACTCTAGAAAAAATTGCGGCAGTGTAATTACATTGATATAAAGTGGAATTTATGCCAGCGTGACCAAGGGTGTATCAACAATGGAGCTGGAAGAGACATATCCACACTAGCTCTGACTGAGCAAAACACACTAAAAATAGCTCTGGTGAAATTTTTGTCTAGTCCTAGAAGTGACCTTAATGCCAGTTGTGGTGGTGGGGCTGGTGTTACACAGGAGACTACAGCTTGCCCGCGTCCCTTGCCCCTGGCTTGGTGTATTGAACAGGCCCATCAGTATGTGGAAGACCTGTGGACATTCACTGCCTCATTCCTCTAGTTACCAGGTCAGTGGCGAAGACCGCAGTGGTTTCTATGGTGGACAAGAGTATTACACTTTACAAGGGCATAGGAAGTAGGTGCAGGCATAGCAGTAATCTATTACCATATAGGGCACATGACATGATCTCATGCTGATGGCCACAGATTGCATCCTAACCCCTGGCAGTCATAGAATCATAGAATACTAGAACTGGAAGGGACCTCAAGAAATCATCAAGTCCAGTCCTTTGTCCTCATGGCAGTACCAAGCACGGTCTAGACCATCCCTGATAGATGTCTATCTTACCTGCTCTTAAATATCTCCAGTGATGGGGGTTCCACAACCTCCCTAGGCAATTTATTCCAGTGTTTAACAACCCTGACCGTTAGGAACTTTTTCCTAATGTCCAACCTAAACCTCCCTTGCTGCAATTTAAGCCCATTGCTTCTTATGACTGCGTGACTCTGGAACACGGCGAACAGGTGAGAGAACATGGATGAGTAAATTCAAACCGTCACCACTAAGAACAATTCATGCATGTGTTCCAATGACTGAGGAAAGCCCTGCAGTGATGGGTGAGTGGGGAAGCAACAGGCGCGGTGATACTGGTCGCCATAGTCTCAGCTCTGCAGGTAGGCAGCTCACAGCATGAATTATAGAACGTTAGGACTTGATGTGACCACCCTACTGGAGGCTTCCATCAGGAGCTGAGCTGCCCCAGGAAAACAGGTTCTGGTACATGTGGGGGAAATGCCATTTCTTTTCTGTGGGCTGGGGAAATAGGTTCTGGGATGTACCACCACAAAAAAAGCACTGCCTCTAGGCAGCACATATTGGGGAAGGGACTTTGCACACTCCCCCATGAAGTGGGGGAGCACGGGAGATCTCTCCTCCCACTCTGCTAGGGGTGCACGGCACCCATAGGCAACTGCCAGACATTTTGAACAGCTATTGGTTCCCTTTGGTGCCATGCACCCCTTTGCACACTTCCCCGCCCTCAGGTCCTGATTGGCCTAAGAGAGAAGGAGTGCGCGAAGTCTCCTGCCCTCACTCAACTGGGGTATATAGTACCTAGAAGGAACTGCCAGTGATTTTGAATGGCTGGCAATTCCCTCAGGTGCCACACGTCCCTGGCAGGGGGAGGAGACTTCACATATTTCCCTGCCCCTGGGTCTCGATTGGCCTGGAGATGGTAGTGTAGCAGGGCAGGACATGGGCCGGATCAAATGGCTTGGCAAGCTGGATCTTTCCCATCCCTTGTCTACACCCTGTCGCTGATTCTCCACAGCCCACCTGCAACCCATCTCACAGCATCATGTTCTCTTCATGGCTTGGCCCTCTGGTTATGTCTCCCCCAATGTTTCCCCCTTTTGGGGCAGTTTAGTTTCTAGTCTACTAACTTCCCCAGTGGCACTGTGGGGACCCAATGCCCACCCACTAGTGCATGTTCCTGCCTGGATCACAGCCTCCTGTTGCACTGTCCAAGGTGCTATCCAGGGCTCTCCACCTGCTGGAGACAGACTTCAATTCTTGAACCCCCAGCAGCAACTGAACCTGCTCTGCAGCTCTTCTTACATGGATTTCCTGGGCCCTGATTAGCTGCTCTCCATGGCCTCTTTCCTACTGGCTGCTCCATGTACAATCTCCCTAGCACTCTATTAACTCCTTGCTTTCCAGTGTGGGGCAGATACCCCATCATTCAAGCAGAGCTCTGTAATAGCAGGGCTATGCGGACTATCATGAGAATAAGGACTTCCATGCTTCTTTGGAATACCTATGTATTTGAAATACTTATGTGGTGCTACATATAGGGTATGTCTAGACTACATGGCTCTGTCGCCAGAGCCATGTAGATTAGTTTACTAGACATACCCAAATGAAGCGGTGATTTAAATAATCGCTGCTTCATTTAAATTAAAATGGCGGCCGCACTGAGTCGGTCAGCTGTTTGTTGGCTCAGCGCGCTAGTCTGGATGCTCCGCAGTCGACATCAAAGGCATTTGTCGACCGCCCTGTTATGCCTCGTGGGATGAGGTTTACCGGGGTGGTCGACAAATGCCTTTGATGTCAACTGTGTAGCGTCCAGACTAGCGCGCTGAGTCAACAAACAGCTGATCTGCTCAGCGCGGCAGCCATTTTAATTTAAATTAAGCAGCGATTATTTAAATCGCCGCTTCATTTGGGTATGTCTAGTAAACTAATCTACATGGCTCTGGCGACAGAGCCATGTAGTCTAGACATACCCATACTGTCTACAACTGCCTAACACTGATCACTGACAAAGGAGA
Organism: Pelodiscus sinensis; assembly: GCF_052426305.1. NCBI lineage: Eukaryota > Metazoa > Chordata > Testudines > Trionychidae > Pelodiscus > Pelodiscus sinensis. The sequence continues at coordinate 230,611,185 of NC_143053.1, read as the reverse complement.
AATCCTTCAGAGGTTATGACATAATTTCAGTGATCTTTCAATACCCCACCAACATCACAGATGAGGCACTAATAAGAGTAGTGGCTGAACTATTATGTAATGACAAATATCCACTGGCCCACTCCTGGATAAAATCAGCATTGCAATTAGTGCTATGAAGATCTGCAGGGTTCATGTGTCTGATGGCATTCCTTCAGAACTATTCAAGTATGAAGGCAAGACCCTGCTGAGGCTACTGCATGAATTATTTCTCAGCCTCCAGGGTACTAAGGATATACCATGAGATTCTGAACACACAACCATTGTCACAATAGACAGGAGGAAACGTGAAAAGTCAGACTGTGCTAACTATTGCAGTATCTCATTACTCTCCATTGTTTGAAAGGTTCTGACCAGAGTGTTTTTTGATTGCCTACTGTGCAACATCACTAACAGCACACTACCGGAGTGTCAATGCAGTTTTAGTTGCAAATGAAACAATTGGCAGGCATGGTATTTGTAGCCCATCAGAGTCAGGAGAACAGCAACAAGACCTTTATTGATCTGGCCGCTAAAGTATTTGACACAGTTAGTAGACATGGAATTTGGCAATTATTATGGAAGTTAGGTTGTCCAAATAATCACCACCAACATCCGGAGGCTATTTTACAATGGAATGCTCAGATGAGTCTGTACGGACAAGGTTTTCTCTCACCTGTTTTCTATCACTAATGATATTAAGCAGAGCTCCATAATTGGTCCACTTTTGTTCAGTCTCTTTTATTCAGCAGTGCCCAGTGATGCCAATAGAGACCTGTATCAGGATACATTTCTGAGCCTTTGGAAAGTTGTTTAATCTGAACAGCTGTATGCCAATGGCTGTGCTCTAGAAGCACATATTCTAGAAGAAATACAATTAATTATGGACAGACTTGCAGAGTTTGCAGAAATATATGGACCAACAAGCAATCGGGGGGGAGGGGGAGGGAAGGGGCGGAGGAGGGGGGTAGAAGTCTAGAAGTCATGCATCCACCTGAGCCTGGAAACCCTACATGAAACCAAAAGTCACCATCAGCAACACACAGCTGAATGCTGTTGCAGACCTCTGTTACCTTGGCAGTATTGTATATTGTCAAATGATCTTACAAAACCAGTTCATCAAAACCAGTTTACCATGTGTACGCAGTGTAGCTATAGCTGTTTTGAACACAGGCTGTTAGAGAGACAAGGTAGGTATGGGTGCCACTCAGAAGCTTATTTCTTTCATTGGTGGAAGTGGGTCCAATAAAAGATATTACCTCACCCACCTTGTCTCAGTTCATTGTTTGGTATCTGTCAGACAGTCTGGCAGCAATAAGGCAGTAAGCTTCAAACTAAGTTAAAAATCTAGGGTATGTCTACACTAGCCCCCTAGTTTGGACTAGGGAGGCTAATGTAGGCATTCAAAGTTGCAAATCAAGACCTTGCAGGAGGAATAACAGGTAGTTCGATTTAGGGCTTTAATTCGAAATACCGGGTCCCTGCCACATGTAGATGTGGGCAGTTAGTATGGACTTGTAAATTTCAAAAAGTGGTGACCAGCTGGGAAGATGCAAATCAAGCGTGGGATATTTAAATCCCGGTCTTGATTTGCAACTTCGAATGCCTACATTAGCCTCCCTAGTTCAAACTAGGGGGCTATTGTAGACATACCCTTGTAAAGTGGTTGAGCTCTCCAGCTCGTGGCATGTCTGAGAGACCTGGACTGAGTGCAGGTTTCACATTAAGCTGCTAGGGAAGAGATTGTGTCATCCTTTTCATTTAGCACCAGAGCTGTGTGACTAGTAGATTGTTTTGGTTCACTGGACACTCTGAAAAGTAAAAAATGTTCATATTTTGGTAATGTGAAAGGTGCCAACCCCACACAGGACTGCAAAGGGTTCAGATGTCCTATTAACTCCACAGGCTGTGCCTGGAGGGAGAGCTAGGGAGCAGGAAACTGATTGGAAGCAGGTTCAGCTGTGTAGGAGCAGGAGGGGTCTGTATAAAGTTTTGTGCACTGCAAGGGACTGCTGGGAAGTCTGTTGAAAGCAGTCACTCTGTGGGAGGAGAGTTTGGAGCTGGTACACAGAAAGGTAGGGAATCAGAGTGGTAGGAAGTAGTCAAGGGAGAAAGCAGTGAGGGAAGAATGGAAAATCCAGAGCTGCTGGATTGAGGGTTCCTGGACTGGAAGCCAGTGCAGAGGGTGGCCCTGGGTTTTCCCCCCTGCCAGTTAGGGAGTGGCACCATGAGGCAGGGAGATGAAAGACTGCTAGGGAAATGGAATTTGGCTCCCTCTGAAGCAGGGAGCAATGAATGACCATGGCTGGAAAATGAGTCACAAAGAGGAATTTGAGGTTACTGGCACAATAGGGAGTTGCAGAGGAGAGGGATAGACAAAGTGATGGTTTGAAAACCATGAAAGGGGGCATTAACATCATGAGCAAATCCCCAGAGTGACATGGTAGAGGTGCCAAAGCAGCAGTGAGTGACACCCTGCAACAGGTCAAATAAAATATTTTTATTTTGATTGAGCCTTTTTAACTTTTAAAAATAAAATTTTTAAAAAATTGAAATGAAAAGGTTTTTCAGATCAACACATTTAATTTTAAAAAAGTCAACATGTACCCATTGATTTTCTGAGTTCTTGAAACAACTGAAACAATTTGGTGAAATCAACATGAATTTGCAAGCTGTTTTGGTACCATAAAATTCCCATATATTTTTGCCTGAAAAAAGTTTTGGCTGAAAGTTTTGCCCAGCTCTAACTACTGTACTACCCTAGCACTTCCTAATTTGTCCACTGTGGGGTTCTTTGTACTTTCATCTGGAGCTTTTGGTACTAGCTGCTGGTGGGGAGAGGATGCTGGTGTATATGTACCATAGGCTGGATTTTCTATGCCGTTCCTGTATGCACAATAATGGCTCCAGCTGTAAGCCTGTGAAGGAGCATTAGTGGAGACTCTCGTCATTCATTTTGCTTCTCTTTTTGCACAGCTCTTGAGCCTGCCTCCCCAGCCCTTCCTGTGCCACCTTACTGCAGATTTGGTTGCTTATGGCTGGTAAGCAATGCCATGGACATGGTATGTGTAATTGCATATTTATCTGTGCTACATGCCACATGAGTCATGCTTTTCTGGGGAGTGGGAAAGGGGAGGCAGTAAGGAATACCAGTATGTCTTGATTTTCCTGATCTTATCTATGGATATGTGTGTGTGTGTGTTCATAAGGGAAAGACCTAAGCTATGATAGACCCTAAGCCCTTTGAATTGCTTCAGGAGCATTGCTCTGTGGCTCTGAGGGCTTGGGGGGGTAGGGGTGCTATTATCTGGGAAGAGCTAAAGGCAGAATACCCTCAGTCCTGGCTGTTCTGCCCTTGGCCCCGCCTCTTCTTGGAGCACAGAGTTGGGCTCCTCCACACCTTGCCCCGGAGCTCACAGTGGCTGTCTGACCTAGTGGTCCTGTGGTTCCTTAAAGACTTACACATTGATTTAGGGTTGCCCGGTGTCCGGTATTGAATGGTATTTGCGCCTTCTGTCTGGTAAAGAAATTGAGAAAATTCTGGACGTCTAAAATGTCTGGTATTTTCTGCTTTTCCTGGTTTGGAGCCCACTGGACATGCGGTGGGGGTGCGGAACGTGGCTGCGGAGTGGCATTTCAGCCTTTTTTTTTTTTGCTCAACAAACATTTTCCTGGTGCTTTTTTGGGGGTGGGGTGGGGAGGGGAGGGTGTCTGGTATTTTTGGTGAAACCATCTGGCAACCTTACATTTATTTGGGAATAAGCTTTCATAGGCTGGAGCAACTGGCAAAGTAGATTCCAGCCCACAAAAGCATACACCCAAATACATTTCTTAGTGTGTTCCACAGGACTCCTTTTATACAATTGGTGCTCATCTTCTTTTGTGGTTGTCATCCACTTCCTGTGGAAAAAGGGGGCATGTCCAATCGGAGTAGGACAGAAAATGTAGGGGGTTTTGGGTTTGGGTTTTTTTTTAGCTTTGATGCATGGGTTCTGATAATGTCTTGGAACATTTATATATTGCCAGGAACGGAGGTGATTGGGGTGCACTTTTGCTCATCCCTACTGAATAACACTGCTGCACATAAGTGCAAGCTTTGTATTTTTCTTTCCTTGATGGAGGATAGAAGGGGCTACTTTAGCTATCTCTGCTCTGCCATGGGAGGGATGCAGTTTGCTTCACAAACACGAAGGTGGTGCTGACAAAGCCCAGGCGTGCTAGTGATATTGAGGCTTATGAGACAGACAGAAGCCTGTGCTTAAAGAAACCGGGTCCCTCTAGCGTTATTACTTCTTGAGCAAGCCCAGGCTATGGGACCAACTGACAACAACCACTTAAAGGCCTCCAAACAGCTCCAACTGCTCAAAGCTTGCTCAAGTGTCTGAATCCATCCCTCCTTCTCTGTCTTCGTCAATGTCCTTGGGATGAAATTATTTACCATGCTAATCATCTATGAGCTAATGTGGGGCTTAGTATTTCAAACCCAAGCTGTTTCCTTGCGGTCAGTGGGGCTACTTGCATGAGTAAGGGGTTTTGGACTCGAGTCCCTTGATGTGCCCACTGTGCACATTATCAAAGCATGTGCCTCTTTTCTTCAGTCACACTTCCAATCCTTTCTGAATATCCCCTCGTTCTGCTTTGCGACCTGGCTCCACCTCTCATGTGCTTGGGTGCTGCCAGCACCTCAAACTTAGGCAGCCAGTAATGTTTCTTTTCTTTCTCTTTGCTTGTCCATTCATTCAACAGGTATATTTATGAGATCACATACCTGCCATGCAACATTTCACCAGTAAGTATTAGGAAGGGTTTCCTGTGCTCCTGTCTGGCTGTCTTTCTCTCTCACCAGCTATTTCTTTAACATGGTTTCAGAAGGCTGCCCGGAAGCCTGCTAGAGAGTAAAGGTGTTATTTCAAAGGATCAGTTTTGATAGTACTGTACAACTGCTAGTGAATTTTACTGCATCATTTAAGCAAACTGAGCTCTAGCTGGAATAAAGATGTAGGGGTTGGCAGGGACCCAACGGATATGGAAAGCGTGAGCTCATGAAAAAAGCTTTCTCTTTGACTCCATCTATGCTTGAGCGGGGGAGGGGAGAGGAGGGTGTGATTCCCAGCTGACATTGATGAACTTGTGCTTGTGCTCAATGCTGTAACTAGGTATCTTTGTGCCCGGGGCAAAGTATTAATTATGCGCCCCCTCTCCTCAGGTTAGCATGTGTCGCGCTCTTTACTTTGACACATTATTATTTTTACTTATTGCAACTTTGCACCCCTCATTATGATGTGCCCCGGGGTGAGTGCCCTGCCTGCCCTGCTCTTGTTATGGCTCTGCTTGTGCTGCTTGAATGGCTGCGGTAAAAACAGGGGTGAGGCTGGGGGTAGCCCCATGCTCTATTAAAGCACTAGCTCAAGCAGAGCGAGTGAGCACACAGCTATGCAAGCTGGGAATCACTCTCTATCAGTTCCAAGTGTAGTCCTAGCATTTGTTCAGATTCTCCGGCTTGTGGCTCATCTCCTGTGTCATTGCTATGGCAAAGTCAGAGATAACTGTGGTGATGTTCTTGAGGATTTCCTTTATGTCTAGATTGTTAGTTTTACCCATTGCTATGATGTGTTGAACTTGTCAGGCGCTGCTGCTGTATAGACTTCTTTAGTCTGACTATACCTTACCCCAACGCTTTGTTTTTTAGAACAATAAAAAGCAGGATCAGAGCTAAGAACTTTTGTCAGACACCTAAAAACTCCAGTCTTTTGCTACAAGAGAAATCACAACATTAAAGATCAGGGTCCCCATGTGGGAGGAAAAAGGGTACACTTTATTGGGGCCAACAGGCTCTGGGGGGCCCAGCCCACGCTGCAAATTGTGGTATGTGTATAGAAGGGGACCCATGTTACAAGTTTGTACTGGGTCTGAAAAAAATTATGCTTAGGCCCTGTTGAAGATAGTGAATAAAAGCAAGTAATTCACAAGATACCAATTAGGTCTGGTAAAAAAGCAGGACACATTGTGTGAATTTTATGAAAATGTCCTTTTTTTTATTAAAAGTTTCAAAATTTGAAAATTTTCACTAGCCCTCATACCAATCTAACAACTTTCCCGAGCGGTAACATTCCCATACACCAGCGTACATGCATGTCTCCACAGCCACACAATTCAGTCCTTTTAACACAAATACGTTTTCCATCCACCAGACCATATGAGAATCCATCTGCCCTCCCCTGCCTGGAAACATGTTACATTTCCCCCCTACATTTAGAAACTGAATGCACAAATGATTCATGTGCAAGTATGTGGGTGGCCCCTAAAGGTAAATGCATGTACATATTTTCCAAACCAAAAATGTGTGTCTGCTTAAAAGCAGCATAAATGAACTTCCACACAACTCTCTGGAGACCTTTATACAATGCTTTTATTCTCTCAAGCAGCATGCCAAGCCAAGTGCTCAGGGTGAAAGATGCAAGGAGGGTTTAGAACAGAATAGTTTGGCAGAAATTTGGAGGGATGGGGAGATGTTCAGTTATGGACCCCCAAGGGAAATGGCAAGTTGTTGATGATGAATGGTGCAAAGCAGAGAATGGGAGATTCACTCACCACGTGATGAGATGAATCACTGAACACGGAGGTAGCGTGTGGCAAATCCATCCCAACTACAGTGACTGTTCAATCCACAGCGGGATCATTTGGAAATGTTTATCCTTCTTCTTCCTTTTTTTGTTCTTATAATAGTGAGGCACCAAGCCCAACTTCCTTTTTGGGGTCAGGCCCGCCTCCGTGTGGCCCTTTGTGCCCTCTGGAAGTGCACATGGGTGTGTTTGGAGAGCTCTCACGGGTTATGTCATTTTTCAAACAGGATGGGGAAAAGTCTAATTCTTGTGCTAAACACAGAGTCCTTCCGTTCTTTGTGCGAAGGGGCAGGGCAGAATTAGGAAAAGGGTCTTTCGGTATTGCTACAGCTAGCCCGGATCCACCCCATTCTTTGGCACAACACAAGGCCTAGCCTGAACTGGAACCACTGTTGTTCTATTGCCTGTGAAAAGGGGCAGGATTTAGGCAACACATGCAAACTCCTGTACATGAAAGACCAGCTCCATGGAGTCCCCTTGTGCAGCTGCACTCAACAGCATGTTGGGGTGAGGCAAGACCAGTGCTTCTGCTTCGTGAATCCACTGGGCATTGACCCACATGCAAAGGGGGACAACAAGACTGCAGGGCCAGTGATTCCAGTACTGCCACTGCAGTAGAAGCCACACAATGGCTCCTTTGCCACTCCAGCACCAGAAGGAAGAGCATGGTTCCTGCTTGGGCCCTGAGAAAAGGATATGGCCCCTTAATCAGCGAAGGCGGCAGAATTCTACTGTCTTAGAACTGTCAGCCAGGGACTCAGGCTACAAAGCCAGCTGGCCTTGTGTAAAGCTATCAAGTCAGGGTTGCCAGCCGTAGCTTTGTGGTTTGGTGCTGCAACAGAATGAGCTCTCTGTAGAAGTCAGTTTGTTTGATTAAGGAATACAGTTCCTCTGTGTGGCTCCGGAGATGGAAAGACAAAACTCAAACTGTTAAAAACCATGAAGTTTTTCAGGCCACAGGAGGCTGGAGTTCCTAGACTTCCCACTTTCAAGTTGTAGGTTAAGCATAATTGTTAGTAAATGATCAGCAATGCCTTTTAAAAGCAAGCAAGTGGAAGGAACTAGGAAGGGATTGTTTATGTATGTACCACTGCACAGCATACAAAATGAATTGAGTGAAGAAAGTGGTTTCATAGAAAATATAACCTCAGTTAACTTTTAACATAAGGGGCAGCTTTGGTGAAGCAGTTTCATTGAGCCATAAAATTCTGCACATCCTTACATGCCAACCTCCATAAAACTACCGGGAATAGGAGGGATGGGAGTAGGATTTGATTTAGCAACATGCTATGCCTCTCCCTCAGCTCCTTCCCATAAATATATCAAGCACACAGGCAGCAAACCAGGGAGCAAAGTAGAGATGGAGACTTTTCACCAGGGCTAAATAAGATTTGGGACATTAAACATTCTAGTGGCTCCCAGAAAAAGACAAAAAGCTCGAATGCCTGGTGATAGATCTGGAGTGAATACTGGTTGATGCTATTGTGTTTGGCAGCTGCAGTTGTTTCTCCATTGCTCACCAGTGCATGGTAGGGGACCTTGGGTCTCTAACTGCAGAAGGGATCCTCATACCCCAGAACTCTCCCTGCTCACCCCAGCTTGCCCTACCCCTTGTCATCTTCTTCTCCAGTCCCATTCTTCCCCCATTTGTAATCTGTGGCAAGCAGCCAAATTCTCAAAGTGCTTCCCAAATGCTGGCCCCCAACGCCAGCTCTCTGATATCTCCTCCTGTCACCTGGCTGCTCCTCGCAGTGGTGTCGTTCCATAGTGGCAGAAAGGCAAACAAACCATCAGCTGACGTTATGCCAGAATGTCTTTTAATGGGTTGGGGGGAAGGGCAGGGCTGCTCTGCTGTCTAACTCTAACTCTCATCAATGAATGTTGTGCCTGTGAAAGGTGGGAGACTGGCAGCTCTGGAAACTGAAGCCCTTGTTTTACTCACAGAACAGGTGCAGCAGGGCAAAGGTGAATCAAACTCCACTAATGTGCCTCCAACTTGATGGGGGAACCAACCCAAGGGAATAATAAAGTAATTCAGCTGCAGTGATCCATGACCTCTCTGCTAAAACTGCCAACAATGATGCCAATTACTGCTGATGGTTTATGTGATGTGACTAATATCTGTTGAGAACTAGACTGAGACCATCATCTAATTCAGAGCGGCCACCAAAAGGTAATCCACTTACTAGAATGTGGTCACGAATTCCAGTATCCCTGTAGGATGGATTTAAACTGATCTGCAGTAAGAGGTGAAGGGCTGCACATCCCTAACCAGTTCCCTGAATCATCCAGTATTGCAGTCCCTTCTTAGCCTCATGGAATAAATAGGTTTTTATGCCTATAGCAAAATCCCCTCCATCCCAGTGGTCATAGTAGCCTTACAGACTTACCAATCTCACTCACTGCCAAAACGCAACCACGGCAGGGCTGGGATGCAGCAGCCATTACAGATGGCATCAGACATTCTACACAATAGTGTAGGAAGAATGCAGGGAAGAGAGGCAAACTTTTAGGCTACGTCTACACTGGCGTGATCTTGCGCAAAAACTCTTTAGCGTAAGAGTTTTTCTTCAAAAATTCTTCCAGAAGAGAGCGTCTACACTTGCATGTGCTTTTGTGCAAGAGATGTGCTTTTGCGCAAGAGCATCCATGCCAGTGTAGATGCTCTCTTGCGCAAGAAAGCTCTGATGGCCATTTTAACCATAGGGCTTTCTTGCGCAAGAAATTCATGTTGCCTGTCTACACTTGCCTCTTGCGCAAGAATAGTTGGCAAAAGGGCTTGTTCCTGAGCGGAAGCATCAGAGTTCTGGCACAAGAAGCTCTGATTTCATACATTAGAACGTCAGTTTACTTGCGCAAGAACACGTAGCCAGTGTAGACAGGCAGTAAGTTTTTGCGCAAGAGCGGCCGCTTTTGTGCAAGATAGCGCAAGGGTAAACACAGCATTAGAGGTAAGGAGCAGGATTTGGTAACGCCCCATTGTAAACCTGGGCACAGACTTGGGTCAGTAGGAACTCAGGATCTAGGTCCTAGATCTCATCCAGGGAGGTGGATCTGAGATTCAAGTCTAAATCCTGACGTCTCAGAGGGATAGCTGTGTTCGTCTGTAACTTAAAAAATGACAAGTAGTCCAGTGGCACCTTAGAGATGAACTATATAGATAGTATCATGAGCTTTTGTGGGCACAACTCACTTCTTCAGGTGAGCGGGTAATCTTCCTTGGGGAACTGGAGAGGAGTGTTTGGTCTGCGAACTACATTGCCACCATGATGAAGGTGCAAGTATCTGAAAGTGTAATATCAGTGGATGAGCAACATGATATTGAAAAAGGCTGGCTCCTCCTGCCACTGTAGAGTCCTTTACTTCTGAAACCTGGACCATGAGACTTTTGTCTTTTCCTCCCTCAATGGCTGTGTCTAGACTGGCAAGTTTTTCCACAAAATCAGCTGCTTTTGCGGAAAAACTTGCCAGCTGTCTACACTGGCCACTTGAATTTCTGCAAGAACACTGACAATCTCATGTAAGAAATCAGTGCTTCTTGCAGAAATACTATGCTGCTCCCATTCAGGCAAAAGCCCTCTTGCGCAAATCATTTGCGCAAGAGGGCCAGTGTAGACAGCACAGTACTGTTTTGCGCAAAAAAGCCCCGATGGCTAAAATGGTGATCGGGGCCTTTTTGCGCAAAAGCGTGTCTAGATTGGCACAGATGCTTTTCTGCAAAAAGTGCTTTGCGGAAAAGCATCCGTGCCAGTCTAGACATGCTTTTCCGCAAATGCTTTTAACAGAAAACTTTTCCGTTAAAAGCGTTTGCGGAAAATCATGCCAGTCTAGACGTAGCCAACATGTTTAACTTTTGACCTATGTCAGCTGTCAGACTAGAATGAGTTTAGTCACATCAGTCTGAGCAGGAATTAAAGCCAAGCCCTGGAGGTGGAAGGGCAGAGCCTTAAAGAGATCACCTTAATTGACTGGGCCTCTTAATCCTCCTGTTCCTGTACATTAATCCAAATGCCTCAAGTTCTTCTTTTTCAGCTGCTTTTCATAGTTGAAGGAGTTATTCTTTTATACAACAAAGCTGAGGGAAGATGACAAATGTGACCTTAGCCCTTCTAAAGAGGGGCTTTAAGATCATTTTGAATGTCAGTCTTTATTTTGACCACTCCCCAGCGGTGTAATAGCTGGAAAGTATCAGCCAGATCCTCCTTAACCTGAAACCTGTCAGTGATGTTTTGCAGAATCCTGCTGGTGTTTGACATTCCATTTGCAGTTTCCATTTATGTTCTTAGTGTCCTGATAACCCAGATACTTGAAACAAGCACAAAGAGAGCACAGTTTAGAGCACACTGAGTTTATCAGTGAATGAGTCTTGTTGGCTAGGCCACCATTTCTCAGAGCACCTTCTTGACACAGTAGCAGTTAGTGTGTACCTCCTTGTTGCCAAGTTCTGAATGGACCATTGAGACAGTAAAGTCCTCTAATTTCCGAAGAGGGGACAACTGGGGAAAATAGTGAATTCAACTGCCTGTGCTTTGTCACCTAGCCAGACAGGAAACTTTGTGCTCCAGCAACTTTAGTGAGCAATCAATTAAAGAGGCAGCTTTCCATTGATATTTATTTACAGGTTGTCATCATGCATACTTAAGCAAATGAGTTGACTCTGTAGTATATAGACTCAACATCTGATTTCTTGGTAGAGGTAGAAATACATTGCAAACAGGTATTCTGGAGCCCTAACTGGACAGTGGGACAATTAGTCACCATACACCAGGGATGAAAATGTAAATTAAAATTCTCATAGATTTTAACTCTCCAGGGTATGGATCATGCCTTTGTATGTGTATAGCTCCTAACACAATGGTGTATACATACAGAAAGGGGTGTGGTTTAGCTCATAGAGCACTGGACTAGGATTCAGGAGACCTGGTTCAAGATCCAGCTGTGCCACAGACCTTCTGTGTCACTTTGGGCAAGTCACTTCTCCTCTCTGTGCCTCATTTTCTCTATCTGTAAAATGGGAATAATAATTATGCTGGCCTTTCTTTGTAAACTGCTTTGAGCTCTGCCAATGAACAGTACTATGTAAGACTTAAGCATTATTATTTGTATAGCTCTGATTCTGACTGCAGCTCTTGACATTATTGCAAGATGGATAGTTAATAAGAACAACGTGCAGGAAGAATTTTTCCTGCTGACAGTGGCCAATGCCTCAGAGAGAATGAACAGAACAATTATCATCAAGTACTCCATCTCTTGTTGATCATTTCCCGACCAAACAGGCAGAGTGAGAAATTCTGCCCTCAGTTACAACAGTGCAACTGTATTGACTTCAGCAGAAACTGCACTGATGCAAAATACCTGGAAGCAAGATTTTGTTCAAACACTTTGAGCCAGATTGCTTCCCAAGCAGGTTGCTGTGTACTGCTCTGGCCGCTCAGCCTCTCCTCTCTCTGTACATGCAAACACCAGAGAGTGAGAAACAACAAAACAATTAAACAAGATACAAGGCCCATAAAGCTCATCCTGTGCCGCCTGGCTCGTACCAAGAGCTATGTGGAATAACATTTCATCACAGCAGGCTTAAAGCCCTGAACTATAGCTCGGCTTGACACAACTCAAAGGCTAGAGGGTGTGTGTGTGCGTGTGCGTGCGCGATGTCCTGGCTGCCAACTGCCCCGAGGGACCTTTGTGACACCTTGAGATTTCCAGGTGCCTGGATATCACAGCCCCCTTCTCCCTGCAACACACTTGTGCCAGCTTCAGGGGTCACTGGAGAGACAGACCCTCCTGTAGCCAGCTTGTAAGCAGCTTTACACTGGCAGAGCTGTACAAAGCTGCCCTAACACAATGGAGTATTTGGCTCCCTTCAATTATTACAGTCTACAGCTCTAGTAACAATGTGGGAAGATACATTTGGGCCATTACTAATATTGGTTCAGTGCCACATGTATGCAATGTTCTCTGCAAACAGATACATGGGCTGGTTTCTGCCACAAGGAACTTACACTGTAAAAACAATTTGTCTATAAATGCAGACAAGGCATCTTTTTTACATGTGATGCTAGAGTAAGATTCATATAATAGCTCAGTAAGAATGACGTTCCAGATGGGGGATCAAACATTAAACTAAAATGTTCCCAAGGTCAGATGCCACTGAAGAGAGACGAGGCTAGAAACGGCACTGGATTAAAAAACATCCAACAAATAAAAGTGCAAAGAGAGTGCTAGGAAGTAAGCAAGATTAAAAACAAACACAGGCTCATTTGAGTGAGAGAGAAAGGCTAATGTGGGCGCAGGGGGAGTGAAATCATGGCCCTGTTCGTCCATGGGAGCTTTGCTACTAGCAGGGCTGGCAATGGACTTCCCCGAGCCTGTGACAAGGTGTATGGGTGGGTGGGTGTGCGCGCAGCTCTAGGCTCCTGGAAGAGGCAGGTCCTTGGGCAGAAGGGGCAGGGATGGGGACTAGCCTCCCCAACCCAGCCCTCAGCACCACCTGGACCGTGTGGTGTGGGGCTCCAGCTGTAATTTAAAGGGTCTGTGGCTCTAGCTGCCGCTGTTGCCACAGTAGCAGTGGTGGTGGCATGGAGCCCCTGGCTTTTTTAAATCACTGGGTCCCAGGGAAGTTGATGTTTTTGTCCCCATGCCTATTGGCTATTAGCTTCAGTGAAGCCAGCATTTCACCCATAAAGGGCACTCACTTGCGGAAGCCTCACTTCTGAAATTGTTCTTCTATGTCACTGCATATCCAGCAATTAATGCCATACAGCCAGTAGCCCAGGCTTCTGTTTAGCTGGGAAATATTATTTTAAACCGAGTGAATCACATGGTTTCAAATTACCTAGGGAAAAACCAGGTTGATGAACTTGATCTGATTTTTTGAAACCCTGTGAACACACACAATCATTAGAGATTCACAAAACCTCATATGCTGCCAGGCTTTCCCATCCCAAAATTTGATAATGTTGGGCCAGAAATCCAGGTTCGTCATCCAGTTGAGTCCTGTCTGGATAGTTACAATAATGCTCCTTTTCCCCCTACTTGGACAGAAATAGAGGCCTGGATCTCAAAAGCTGGCAAATAAGATATCTGAGCAGCAGAAGTGGGAGACAACAGGGATTGTCCCTTTGAAGTAATCAGCTAATCAAGGCATTGGATAAGAGAAGGACTTCTTGTAATCAGACCTCTGAGAGGACTGTCAAAGAAATCTCCAAACACTTGACTCGTCACTGATGGTATCTTACCTTAAGATAAAATAGGAGCAGCAATAAAAGTGAAACAGGAGCCATTGACTCTCCCGCACCTGGAGAATGCAGGGTGCAGAGCAGGGCATGAGAAGAGTGGGAATGTTCCTTTCCTAGTGAATAGAAGGTAACAATGCCCTTTCCACCTACGCAACAGGGGAATATTAACAAGCTGTTGGGAGGTTTAATGGGTAAAAGGAGGGTTCCTTAGCAGCAAGGTAGGGCAAATGCTCAATAGCTTTTGTCCAGCATTTGTCCAAATAAAACTGAAAGTTCACCCTTACACAGCCCTTTTGAGCGGTGTATCATGAACAGTAATGATATGGCCTGGGAGAGTGTATGACAATAGCATGAGCAAGGGGTGTTTTTTGTCCATAAGAAAGTCCGCAGCGAATGAAAGTCTCTGAATGCTTGAGTGAATGTATGTACTTCCCAGAGTGTGCACACAAGAAATGCTAACTCCGCCATCTTGCCACTACTTTCCTCTCTCCTGCTTATAAACATTTCAGTCACCCAACAAGGGAGCTGAAATAATCTCTCCATTGAGACTGTTGCCTGTGTTAGGACTTTTGGATTGATGCAATGAAATGATGTGCACATCACAATTGTTGGAATCTATTTCAACAGGGCTATGGCTTTATTAATACTTGGGCTGAGTCTCACACACAGTGAGAACTTTGGTTGCATCAGCATCCTTCTTATACTTCCTCTTCTGAGCTTTTATTTCTTCCTATACTCATTCACACAAAGAAAATGTAGTGGACCAAATTCTATCTTCTCTTACCTGTGTGCAGTCCCAGTGTAGCCAATGGGGTTACATGGGTATGAGACCAAAAATTGATCTAATGTGCATAGTTAATGTAAATTAAATATCACAGGAGGGTGAAGTTCCATGTATTTTAGTTGTTCCCCCTTTACTTGTTAAGCTACAGTAACTTTCCGCCTGCTCCCCTAATTTCTAGTACCTGTATAAATAGTCTGAAGGTCTCTTATCAACATAGTGCTCAGCCTTCTAGCTCGCTGAGGGGTGAACTTTGTTTTATTACTGGTATGGCATTCCTCAACGAAGGGGACTTTGACCTTCTTAAATTCCTGATGGAGTTTAAATACCAAAACCAGCAGTCCACTAGGGAGTTAATAGATAGCTTTAGTACACACAGCAGGCCTTCGCAAGGAGGTCAGATTATTAACACTGGGAAATGTAGATTGTATCTCCTAATGCAGGATATAGCTTGCATTCTAGATCAGCTTCTGACAACAAAATGCCCAGAAAGCCACATTTCAGAGTGGCGCATACTGGCTATCAGCAGATCTTCAGATTTTGCTTGTTTTGCTGAACAGACAAACTTTACTGGTTATAGAGGCTTTCATATTAAATTTAATATGTAAAATAAAGTTATCTTCCAAAGCAAGCTATGCTTTCTATGCTGTAGTTGTCAGAGAGTTCCATGTGCTTTTATTTTTAATTCAACAGAAAACATAACCTATGGGCTTAATTATCCATTCATTGTGCAATATTACTGTTACCCCCAAACTGGGCAGTACTAATAAGATCTTTGGTTAATATTCACATTTTTAAAGTAATTAGTTTCATACATGTTTTCAACTTATATGTTTTGACTTTTTGCTGATATTTGTTGATCAGAGTTGGTTATCAATAAGGTATGTTAAAAAAAGTTAAGCTTGCAGCCATGAATATTCCTGAAAGAAAAATGTTACATTTGCTTTTCATGGGCTTTTGCACCAGAAGACTGATTATTAGAGTTATGTGAATCTAGTTAGGCTCAAGAAATAATATCCCATCACTAGTTGGTCAAACATTTTAGAATGTTTTGGATTTGAACACAAATCCAACTTCGCCCTTATTTTTGATCAGCTATATAAGTCTGTCTCAAATTTTTCTTATTTCAAAAGTTCACATCTTGAAAAAGGAAAGAAGTGGATTTCCCCTTTCTTTGTTCTGAGTTAGCTTTATGTGACTTACGTAACTGATCACAACTAATTCCCCGCACCCTTCACATTGCTAAGTCTGAGATGCAAGGGACTGAAATGCATGAAAAAGGAATGCATTGAGATATATTACTTGTTTTGGCTAGTATTATAATAAATAAAACAACATCCATTCTACAATGCTGGTCCGCACATCTTTTCTGCTTCAAGACTTCCAGAGTCTTAGGAATGACTCCTAAAAGGATTAGCATTTGGGTTTGGTGTGGATAAACATAGCTGATATATGTAAGCCTTTGGGGGCTGCAAAATGTGTCTGATGAGCTCTCAAAAGCATGTTTTCTTGGGAGATTTCCTGCCCTTCTGGTTGGGCTGGAAATACTATGGCTAGGTTCTCCTGCAGCAGCACTTCAGCATTCCAGCTTCATTTCCCAACCAGAATTCAGGCTGGCTACGCCTAGACTGGCATGATTTTCCGGAAATGCTTTTAACGGAAAAGTTTTCCGTTAAAAGCATTTTCGGAACAGAGCATCTAGATTGGCACGGACGCTTTTCCGCAGAAAAGACTTGATTGCCATTTTCGCGATTGGGGCTTTTTTGCGGAAAACAAATCTGAGCTGTCTACACTGGCCCTTTTGCGCAAAAGGATTTTGCCCGAACGGGAACAGCATAGTATTTCCGCAAGAACACTGACAATCTTACATGAGATCGTCAGTGCTTTTGCGGAAATTCAAGTGGCCAGTGTAGACAGCTGGCAAGTTTTTCCGGAAAAGCGGCTGATTTTCCGGAAAATCATGCCAGTCTAGACGTAGCCGCTATGTTTACACTGTTTTTTTTTTTTCAGAAGAGGGTCTGCAAAGGGTGTGCTCATTTGTATATCTTCTTCCGATTCTTTTTGCAGAAGAGGTTTTGCCTGAAAAGCACACGGGGCCATTTGTCAGAAAACCCCCCTTTTTCGCAAAATCCTGTAAACCTCGATTTTTGAGGAATAAGGGATATCAGGGAAGTTGACCACTTCTCAATGAGATACTACAGCACTGCATGCCTCACACCACCTGGTGCTGCACTGGAGTCTGAATACCTCACCCCCCCAGCATTTCCATTTTTCTATGTGTGGAATGGATTTTGTTATGCGCCGTACATGGAGGTGACACATCACCTCCCTATTGGAGCACATAACACAATTTATGTGGCAAAGGTGGGGCGGAGGGAGGCAGAGAGTGGAGGGGGCTCAGGGCTGCAGCAGAGGATAGGCAGCAGGCCAACAGACGCCCCAGCGGACCTGTCACCTGAGAGTGACACAAATCCAAACGCCCAAGCTCTTCCTATACCTGTCCTTTATGACCGGCTGAAGTTCTTTTAAATTGTGCTTGGTTCTGTTACAGCAACTGAAGGAGTCAGGTTAAAACTTAAACAGTTACAGGTTCCCCAATTATCACCTGTAATACCATTAACTCACAAACATCCCACTCTCCCTACCTTTAATATCAGCAATTCACAGACACTTACCTTCCTTCCTCCCCCTTCCCACCCCCCCGCATCCCCCTTCTGTTCTGCAATGTGATTTGTCCTTTTCATATTTGTTCATTTTTTTTAATTGTATCCTTTGGTATATATGGTTGTGACTACTTTCTTCCACTATTTGATCTGAGGAAGTGGGTCTGGCCCACAAAAGCTCATCATCTAATAAACCATCTTGTTAGTCTTTAAAGTGCTACATTGTCCTGCATTTTGCTTCAACTACCCCAGACTAACACGGCTACATTTCTATCACAGGTTTATTAAAAAGACTTATAAATCATATGGTTACAATGGCTATTGCTCTCTTTCTTAACTGTTAGCAAATACAGATTTTAAAAAATGGTTACAAAGAAAATAAAGATAGAAAATAGAAATAATGGTACCAAGTGACAGCTTAATCTTTAAAGAGCTCTAAGTCTATGTGTACATGTAAGACAAAGGACCACATCCAGGTACAATTTTTACCCCTTTCTGTGCCTCTTGACTCCAGTGTGTCAGGCCAGGGCCGGTCTCTCAATTCCTAGGAAAGACGAATACAAGGTGGGCGTCCCCTCTGGAACCTCGGGAGATCAAACACCTAACCCGACCTGCAGATAGATGGTAAATTGACACTCAGAGTAAATGTGCTGCTGGACCCATCTTTATACCCCTGGGGGCCCGTATCCTCTTTCTTATCTAAAGATGCCAAATTGTACTGGTCCGTTTTGTGGCGCCAGTTCTTACAAGCAAGTTTCAAGTTAATTTACACTTGCAAGAGAGATAACTAAATTGTGTGTACTAGACATTTTTTTACTGGGCGAGAGATTCCTCCCCCCGCGGACGGCTGTGTGTTCGTATCAATATGGGTTAAGTCAAGGGCACTCCTTGGCAGCCTCTTGGTCAGCAATTGGCGTATCTCTGTTTACAGCCATTCACGGTCACACAGCCTGGGCCTTCTGCTCTGTGTGCCCTGCATGCTCCAGGCAAGCAAAAATGGATGTTACAAGGGAGGTTCCTGTCTGGCTACAGTCAGAGGCAGGGGAACTCTGGCTGGGAATGAGGGTTCTGGGATGAAGCCAGGATGAGGGTGTTGAGGAGCAGACTGCCTTGGGGCTGCGACAGAAATAGAGGACTGCCCCTAGTTCTCTGTCCCGCAGCAGCACCTGAGGGAGAGGCGCCTCTCCCTGCTGCCCTCTCCCTGCTGTGCCAGGTCAGGGGTTGGGAAAAGGAGCCTCTTTCCAGCCATGGCAAGTCCAGCTCCAGGACTGAGGACAGATATCTCTCCCCAATGCCACCTCGAGGGTCCTGCGCAGCCCTAGATAGGCTGCTGTGCAGTCACACTGCTTAGAGGGGTCTTAGCTCTCCACCCCATCAGACAACCTCGCATGGTGTCTCTTACCAAGTATTGCTCCTCAGCAGGAAGGCTCAGGCCTCTGCTTTCTGGGAAAGCTAGAAGATGTTACACATAGAACACAGGAAGGGATTGGGCCGCTTGCACTCAGGAGGGGAGAGGTGTCCTCTAGCTTTCTCCTTTGCTTATGGTTTCAATGAATATTGTTAGCCAGGGCTAAAACAGACTTCCCTGGACCCTGGGCAAGGTGTGAGGGGCCAACTCTGGGCCCCCAGAAGGGGCGGGACTTCAGGCAGAAGGGGTGGGGTTGGGGGCTAGCCTCCCCTCCCCACTCCTCAGCACCATCCAGACCAGGTCATGTGAAGCTGTGGTGGCAATTTAAAGGGCCTATAGTCCTGGGCCCTTTTAAATTTGCCCCCTTTATACCCCACTGCCCCTGGTAGCATATCTGTTGTCAGCAGTGCTGCACCCAGGCCCCCTGTCAGTTTGTTCCACCCCTCCCCTTTCAGACATGGACAAGCTGGGAAATTGGAACAGGAGATTGGTTAGTGTGTTCCTGATAAAATCATCCTTTGCCAGTTTATGGCAGATGGGTCCTGTCCGGGTTAGACTTTCCTGGTACATGTGTGTTGCATCACACGTGGTCTGTGGCCAGAACTGTGCCTGGCCTGAGGCGCCATTTTAGATTTTGATGTGTGTGTGTGTGGGGTGGAGGGGTGACCTGTGCATGCTGTGATGTGGGGGAAGAGAGTGAGAACATGAGGGGGACAGACTGAGGATAGAGGCTTCAACAGTGTTATTGAGCATGCTGAACCAAATGGGGGGGGGGGGGGGAACCAACCCCATCCACCCTCTTCCCTCCCCCCCAATACACATCATCTCTATTTAGGGGCTACTAAGGCACTGGAAAACTCTACCTTTTTGGCAGACAACTGAGCAGTTAGCTGACAGGAGCACTGTATCTAATTCCTATATAAAAGAAAATTAAAGAAATATTAGATACACTCCGCTCTAACACTAGCATATTCTGACATCTTGTGGCAAGTCACTTAAGGGGCACTGATTAGCCTTAAAATTGTAATACATAGTCTTACTTTTGTACTAACTCTGAGGAGAGAAAAAGACCCCGTCAGGACTCCTGGGCCCTATCTCAGCTCTGGAAGAGGAATGGGGTCTAGTGGGTTACCACAAAGGGCAGATACATTTCAATTCTATATAAGAACATCAGAATGCCCATAGTGGATCAGACCAATGGTCCTTCTAGTCCTGTATCCTTCTTCCAACAGTGGCCAATGCCAGGCGCTTTAGAAGGAGTAAACAGAAGAGGCAATCATCATGATCCATCCCCTATCACCTAGTTTGTTTTTCTGAAACTTGTTGTTTATTACTTTAATTGGGGCAGTTTCTTGTGTTATGTTAGTGAAGGAATGAATAACATTTTCTTATTCTATTTTTCCACACCATTCATGATTTTCTAGACCTCTAACATACCTCCTCCCATCCTTTAGTCATTTCTTTTCCAAGCTGAAAAGTCCCAGTCTTGTTAATCTCTCCTTATATGGAAGCTGTTACTTACTCCTAAATCATTTCTGTTGCCCTTTCTGTACCTTTTCCAAATCCAATGTATCTTTTTTTTTTAAATGGGGTGACCAGAGCTACATACAGTATTCAAGATGTGGGCATACAATGACTTTATATAGAGGCAATATGGTATTTTGTCTTTTTATCTTTTCCTTTCCTAATGAATCCCAATATTCTGTTAGCTTTTTAGTTTTTAGACTGCAACTGCACATTGAGCAGATGTTTTCAGGGAACTATCCACAAAGATTCCAAGATCTCTTTCTTGAGTGGTAGCAGATATTTTATACTCTATCATTTTTGTATCTATAGTTGGGATTATATTTTTCCATCTGTATTATTTTGCACTTATCAACACTGAATTCCATTTGTGCTTGTGTTACCCAATTGCCCAGTTTTATGAGATCCCTTGTAACTCTTTGCAGTCTGCTTTGGGTTAGTCATTGTTTACCCCTTTTTCAAGTACATTTATGAGAATTTTAACAGCAGTGGTCCAAATGCAGATCCCTGCAGCACAACACTCTTTCCTGATCCTTTCCCCCCTTATCTTTTAAGTGGAGTACCCAGCAATGTTTTCATGATGATCTAATGATCCTTCAGTTGCTTGAATGCCCAGCCTTTTGTTATTCTTAAACACCTGCCTTCCTCTTTTTATAACAAACTCCCTGACCCAAAGGCAAAGCTGCAAGCAACTCAAACTCTGTTGCATTTAAGAACTGCCTCTGGAGTCAGGACGTGGGCTTAAGCAGACCTCAAGTATGAAATCCAGGAGTTCGAACTTAGAAGAGGGGGCTACTGTTCCCTTAAACCCCCAATAAATGGTGCCCTTGTGCTTGGCTTCTGTGCACAGAGGCAGAGAAGGTGAGGGGTGTCTTATACCATCCCTTTTGCACTGGGGTGGGCACAATCTCACCCCTTCTTACAGTTTGTAATGTGTATAGGAAACACAGTAATCTATAAAATACAAGTTTCAATCACTGAGCCAAAATCATTCAGGGTATGTCTACACGACCCCGCTAGTTCGAACTAGCGGGGTAATGTAGGCATACCGCACTTGCAAATGAAGCCCGGGATTTGAATTTCCCGGGCTTCATTTGCATAAGCCGGGCGCCGCCATTTTTAAATCCCGGCTGGTTCGAACCCCGTGCCGCGCGGCTACAAGCGGCACGAACTAGGTAGTTCGGACTAGGCTTCCTATTTCGAACTACCGTTACTCCTCATTCCACAAGGAGTAACGGTAGTTCGAACTAGGAAGCCTAGTCCGAACTACCTAGTTCGTGCCGCGTGTAGCTGCGCGGCACGGGGTTCGAACCAGCCGGGATTTAAAAATGGCGGCACCCGGCTTATGCAAATGAAGCTCGGGAAATTCAAATCCCGGGCTTCATTTGCAAGTGCGGTATGCCTACATTACCCCGCTAGTTCGAACTAGCGGGGTAGTGTAGACATACCCTCAGAGTGTAACTCCATTGGTTTCACTCCTAAGAGAACTTAAATTTTCTGCAGGATATCGGATGATGTTTCATGTGCCTAAACATATCATCATGATCTTGTTTTCTAACCATATCCCTGATCTCCTTTTGCTCCTGAGAGCAGAGAGTGGGAGACATTGTCCGGTGGGCCAAACCCATGACTGGAAAGCAACAGATACTGACTTTTGAACCTTTTTTTGATACTGACTCTTTCTAGTGCCTAAGGCAAATTGTCAGGACATCTGTGCCTTCATTTCCCTATCTATAAAATGAGGTATGAGTAATTCCCTTCTTCACAGGGTGTTGTAAAGATAAATGAATGTTTGCAGGGTTCTTTGGAGATCACTGGCATTAATCACTTAACGTTTTCTGATTTGTTCCATTCTTGTGGGTCTAACTCAGTGTGGAAGCTTCAGGCAGCTTCAGCCTTAGACTGAAATTATGCCAAAAAGGAACGAGCATTTCCTCAGTCCTTCAGCCCTGCCAGTTGGAGGGACACATTTGACAGGTTGTTTGGTATGGGTTTCTGTGTGACTTGGCAATGACACAGTACCTCTTGCTGGAGGTTAGCATTGGGAAACGGATACTGGTTTATGTGGAATCTGCTTTTGGCTTGGCACAGGATCACTTCTGGGATGACAAATACCACTCCCAAGGACCGGGGTTCTTGCAGTAGTGGACATAACTTGCTGTGTCTTCCTCATGCAACTAATATTTAATTGGCAATTTTGTGACTTTCTCTCATACCTTCTTTCCTCCTTGTCCAGTGTCTGAGTTCTCCTTTTAGGCCTGGCCTTTGAGGGCCGCTGACTGACAGAGAACTTGGTAGTTATGCAGGTCCATTAAGCGGCTACAGGTCCCATAAAGGAGACAAAAGTACTGTAACTAGAAGTTAGCATAAATCCTGGCAGCCGTTTTAATCCTCTTACCAGGCTGTCTGCTATGATTTATCTTCCCATTTAATTTGAATACTGTTGCATCTTCGGTGTTCTAACACAGTGGAACAGCAGGGTCATTTTTCTGTTTTTGCAACCACGTAACATGAGATGAATTCAAAGTGCCTCTTCAGGACATAGTCACTGCAGACTGGCACTTTGTTCATCTTTGTGGTAGAGCCATTAGGTTCTCAAAGTCCACATCAAACTCCTCATTCTAAAATGATTCTCATCTCATCAGCATTTACCCCACCCCCTTTCAGACACATAATGTTTCTATTGTACAGAGGCTGTTTTTCTGTGGAAGTGGCAGGGATTTCAATATCATAAAGACGGAAGATAGGCTTTGATATACTGTCAGCAAAAGCTGAATACTGTAATTTTAAGCAATTTTCTAAAAGCTTCCCTTACCCCCCTTCTCTGTGGTTCACCCTCCCCTCCCCTTATGAGCGACTCTGCCACTTCTTTTGCATGATGCTCACACGACAAATTAATGTAGTGCTGTTGATGAGAGACAGAGAGTTACTGTGAGCATAGACTCTCCCGTCTCCATTTGCTATTACACTCTGGCAACTTCAAAGGTCTAGTCATCCTGTTTCCATCTTCCCGTGGGTCTGCACGGCCTGACTCAACTGCACGGTTCAAAAGTGCAGGCTCAGAGGGCTGGCGACTGCAGCCCCACCCCTGCAGTGCTCTATCACATTAGACTTAGTGACAAGCTCTGACGGACTTGGTCCGTGTGACAGAATTTTTCCCTCCTCCTTCTAAGATTAATGATTGCGCTGGGAGGATAATGCTTTTCCCGTTTTACTCTGAACTAAGGCAGCCCTTTGTGCAGAGCCTTTTTTTTTTTTGTACAAATATTTAATCTTTTCCAATCTGCCCTTCTGCACTGCCTGGCAGTTCCTGTCGCTATAACCATGCTGTTTGTTTTAGCTTGTAACAAGATGCTGTTTTGAAAAGTGATGCAAAATTCAGATTACTGTATGAATTTAGGCTTTATTTTGCATGAGGGCTTTTAAAGGCCTCTATAGATTTTTTTTTTGAACAAAAAACCCCCACAACTTTTCTTCCCCAGTAAGAACCATTTTTCCCCTGAAAGGGGAAAGGGTACACGTAGAAAAGGCTAGAGTTGTGCCTGAATAATTTTCAAACTATTCTACTCAGAAATATTGTGGAGCTGTGGTGACAAACGTTGCTGTGCTTTTCTTGTACTGTAATTTGCTTTGTGTAGCAGTGAACAACTGCAATTCCTATTGACACAAGTAGGAAACTCAGTATCTTTTAAAATTAGGCCACTTTCTGGCTGTAAGACCCTGATTTTCAAAAGTATTTAAGTGCCTTGCTCCCATTGATTTCAATGTGAATTGTGTATGTAAATGCTTTTGAAGGTCTGGCCCAAGGTGTCTGATTTCATGAGCCCATGTGACAATCTCGGCCTTAAATGTATTTGTGCCTCAGTTTGCCCATTTTAAAGTGAGCACAGTAATAATAAAGCCTTATATCAATATGCAGCTCAAAGAGTAGGCTTCTTTTTCAATGGTCAGAAGCTTTATCAAGACTGTTTACTCACACTCAGAAGGAGCTGAAATGATATGTGGTGCCAGGGATTCCTTCTCAGTCCTCCATTTTGGGATAATGGCAGTTTCCGTCTTCTCTTCTTCTTCTGCCCAGTGATCCAACAGCAGTTCACACCTATTTTATAGGTGGCCGTTCTGCATTCCAAGATGGTAACGTGGCATGATGGTACACACTAAACATTACTTGGGCTGCATCTACTCTGGTCAATGTAGGAACTATAATTTGCCACAGTGGAGCTCCAGTGGCCCTAGCTGTAATGGGACTTTTAGTGTAGCCTAGGCACTGTGTTAGCCATCAGACAGTCTGGACTAGCTCTGAGTAGGGTTACATGATATGTCAGTTAACACACTAGTATGTGGTCCATGCTAATATCCCCACTAGTGCTACTACTGGTGGAGCTATACCCATGGTGGGAAAATGTAGGGGGGAAAAGGCTAGCATAGATACAGCCAATAAGTAGACTTTCATTAAAACAGACTGATCACTAAGGAGGTTGTTAGTCTGTAACTTTAAAAACAATGAGTAATCCTGTGGCACCTTAGGGTACGTCTACACAGCAACGTTATTTTGGAATAACTGAAGTTATTTTGAAATAACAAAATGCACAGTCACACAGCAAGCCATTATTTCGAAATAATGTTGAGCTGGAGGACTTCTTACTCCAACTCCTGTAACCCTCATTTCATGAGAGTAAGGGATGTTGAAGGAAGAATGTTCTTCCTTCAACTTCTGCTGTGTGGACAGCGCCAAAAGCCGAATTAAGCTATTTCAACTTCAGCTTTACTATGGCCTGGGGGAGCATCTCCTCCTAAGACAGGTATACAATAGTGCATGTGCCCAGAAGTCACTTTGCAGTGAATGTCCGGGAATGAAGGAATGGACTGGACCTGCTGAAGCACTCAATTCCCATCGGATTTTATTCAGCCCCCAAAGACTATACTGCCATTGCTCCTCTCTCCTGTGTGCTGGTGCTGCCATTGACCCCACCCATCCTACAGGAGGAGGGATCCACTGTGTCTGACTGAAATCCACAGAAGAGGCATAAAGGAGACACCTTTGATGAACACTAACTCCTGCCTGGCAGCTCCATCTTAATTCACAGTAGCAGTAACTCTTTCTACTGTGGTACCACCCACTTCCCCAGCAGGGATGCCAGGCACTGGACAGACAATCTCTGCTCTAAAGGGATGGAGCAGGAACTCTCAGTAAGCACAGAATTGTCATAAACATTTCTCCACCCAACCCCACGCAAATAGTGATTGTAGGGTAGGAAAGGAAAGGAGGGGGAGAAAACTCTGGTTCTATCCACGGTGCCCTGACAGCTCTGGGGATACCCATTATTACACTGCTTCCAGCCCCTGTAGTCAGAACATCAGGTCAAAAGCCCTTGCAGTAGCAGGTTTGGATCACCTTTATTTTCTCATTGCTGCCATCTTTTATATTGCTCCGGTTGTGACTGGGTCGGTCTCTCTCTTCCAGCTGAATTACCCCCACAGTATTAACTACAGTCTTAAGGCTATAGTAACCCTTTCTTCTTGTGTAGCCTCTCTGGAGGAAACAAGAGTCCGAGAATAGGCAATAATGCAGCACAGGAGATGTTTACATTACACACCATGTGGATTTTAAATGGCTTTTGGCCCATACTTACTCAAGCTGCCCATCCCCAGGATAGGTTTCCTTCATGCCTGGCTAATATGGACACCCTACTAGGGATTTGGCACCCTTGAAAGATGCAAAACTTTTGGTTTAAATAATGTCTCAAGGGAGTACAAGGACAGGTAAAAGGTAATAGAAAGGAAGAATGGCCCAGTGAGAAGAGACTTGGATTCCCTTCTCTGCTTTGCCACAGGCTTCCTTTGTGACTAGGGCACAGGGAGGCTAACTGATTTGCCCTAATTCCCATCTATAAAATGAGATAGTAGCACTGCCCTACCCAGGACCAGATTAACTCTTCTGGAGGCCTGGGGATATTAGATTTGTGGGCCACCTTATGCTCCACAAACGGTGGGGCTAAAAAGGGCCTCAGAATGTGGGAGGGGGCTCCAGGAGGGGGCCCAGCAGATTGGAATAGGGATGTAAGCAACTACTCAGTAAGCCGTCTCCGCAGTTCAGAAGGGGGGGACAGGAGAGACAGAGCCATTCTATGTACTGCCATTCCTCCCATCCCCACTGGGTTGGAGCTGCAGCTGCTGGGAGCTCCATCCACATGCTTCCCTCTCTGCAGGCTCTGACCCCACAGCTCCTATTGACAGTATATGGTGGCCAATAGGAGCTGTGGGAGGTGGTGGCTGCAGGTGAGCACAGGGCAGCATGCAGAACTATCTGCTCCTTCCCCTCCCCAAGGCCTTTGCCACCAAAGGGAAGCTGTCCCAGGTGGCACCCTGCACTCCAACCCCCTGAGCCCCTTCCCTTACCCTAACTCCTACCCAGACTCCAGATCCCCACCCCATGGCAAAGCCTACCCATGGCAAAAACGAAGACTGGTAGACATTTTTTATAGCAGCTAAGCAACCCTTTCAGAATCAGTCTCCTCGCATCTCATCAGCTCCTGAGATACTCACCTACTGCCCCTTTGGCTATTTCTACACTACAGAGGTTTTTCGGAAAAACAGCCATTTTTCAAAAAAAAAAACTTCACTTACGCCACACTGCAAAAAATAAAAATAAAAAAAAATCAAAAGATCAGAGGGGTTTTTCCAACATTGGAAACCTCTTTCTATGAGGAAGAAGCCTGTTTCTGAAAAAGGCGTGTATGGACGGGAAAAAGGGAGTTCTTTCAAAAGAAGAGGAAAGAGGAAAAGCACACTTCGCCAAAGAATCAATGCCTACAAAACAGACATTAGACAGGATCACAAAGAAAAAAGAGTTTCTTGCCATTTCAACCAGAAAGGGCATTGTCTTAACGACCTGATTACCTGCATCCTGCTTCAAAGACCTTTTAACACCAGACTTCAAGGAGAATCCTCTGAACTGTCATTCATACTTAAATTTGATACTTTACACCTAGGTCTTAACAAGGACCCTAATTACCTTACCCATTACAAAGATAGCTTTCCCAATTATCACCTCTAATATCATTAGCTCTCAGACATTTACCTCCCCCCTCATCCTCCTTCTGTTCTGAAATTTGATTTGTCCTTTTCATATGTGTTCATTTTTTTGATTGTATCCTTTGGTATATATGGTTGTGCCAATTTTCTTCCACAATTTGATCTGAGGAAGTGGGTCTAGCCCATGAAAGCTCATCATCTAATAAACCATCTTGTTAGTCTTTAAAGTGCTACATAGTCCTGTTTTTTGTTTAAGTTAAATATGAGTTAGTGTGACCCTTTAGCAAAAAGGGAAATATAATTCTGGGATGTATTAACAGGAGTGTTGTGAGCAAGACTTGAAAAATCATTCTTCTGCTCTACTCTGAGCTGATTAGGCCTCAACTGGAGTACTGTGTCCAGCTTTGGGCACCGTATTTCACAACAGATGTGGAGAAATTGGAGAAGGTCCAGGGAAGAGAAGCAAAAACTATTAAATGTCTAGAAAACATGACCTATGAGGGAAGACTGAAAGAACTGGGTTTGTTTAGTCAGGAAAAGAGACGACTGGGAGGGGACATAACAGCTTTCAAGTACTTAAAAGCTTGTTACAAGGAGGAGGGAGAATGTTATTCTCCTTAACCTCTAATGATAGGACAAGAAGCAATGGGATTACATTGCAGCAAGGGAGGTTTAGGTTGGACATTAGGAAAAATGTCCTAACTGTTGAGATGGTTAAGCACTGGATTGAATTGCCTGTGGTTATGGACTCTCCATTTTTAAGAGTCGTTTAGACAAACACATGTCAGGGATGGTCAAGATGGTGATTAGTTCTGCCATGAGTGCAGGGAGCTATACTTCATGACCTCTCTAGGTTCCTTCCAGTTCTAGACAAGTAAATCCAAAGGAATACAGGTTGAGATTCCTGAATATTTTGTTTTGTATTTTAACGCTGTAGTGATATCCCCCACTCAAATAATAAAAAACCCTGTCCTTAAAAGTAAAAATCTGGAGAAATAGTAAAAGTGATGATTGGTTAAAGCCATCAATGGAATAGCCCCAAAATGTCCACTCGTCAAAGTTGGCCACTGGGGCACTAAGGTTCTATGAAGTACATGCCATAAAGAAGGAAGACAGAACATTGAAATACCTGTGTTGGAAAACCCAATCAGGCCCTGTACATGAAAAGGTCAAAACTCACCTACAGGCAAATACTGCCTCCTTAAGAAGAGAAACTAAAGAAGCCTTCCTCCCAGACCCATTTACATTGTCCAAATATTGAACAGTGGAATATTGTGAGGGATCTGGGTTACTGGGCAGTGAACTGGCTCATTGTCCCAGAATGGCAAAACATGCCCTCAGTCCTCATTCTGCCTAATTGTCAAAGCTCTAATCTGGCTTCTTCATAAGAAAAATCTGTAGAATCAGACACACTGGGACAAAGGACATAAAACTAAATTCAGGAATGTCACTCAACTCTGGACAAGTTGGGCTGATCACCTATGTCAAAGCCCTGGAAGTTATGAAAAGTATCAAGCCCTCCACCTGTGAAAAGATTAAAAATAGCAGTGGTGTAGAACAGGAATAAAACAACTGACTCCCATGAATACGGCAATATTCCAGGCCCTTTTAAATTTCTGCTGGAGCTACTGCCTGCGTGGTTCGGACAGCACAGAAGAGCTAGCACGGGGAAGAGAGAGGAGGGAGGCTAGCTCCCAACCGCCCCTTCCACCTGAGGCCCTGCCCCTACCAGAAGGGCCTGGACCTGGGCCCTGTATCTTTTCCAGGGGCCCAGCATTTCTGTTCTCAGCCCTACTAATTACTAAGAACAAGAAGTTTATAAAGCAGGTTGTATCTGGGCATAAAGATGTGTCCTCTTAGTTAGGTTTCAAACCAGGACAAACCTCAAGAATGGCCCTTCTGGAACTAGGGTTGCCAGATGTCTGGTATTGACCCAGACAGTCAGGTATTTTTACCTCCTGTCTGGTAAAAATTTCAGAAAATACAGGACACCTAAAATGTCCGGTATTTTCTGTTTTTTTTTCCTGCCAGGAGGTGAAAATACTGCACACCTGGCAACCCTACACACTTAGCAACTGGGCCCAGCCCCTGCCCCCCCTCCCGGCCCCCCTTTGGGCTCCCTCTCCCCCACTTTCCTGGTTCCACAGGGGAGCTGTCTTCTGGCTCAAAGCAGGGAAACAAGATGGCTGCCTGCAAAAAGCCTCAAAGGCCTTTCTTAAAGGGGACATGTTGGTTTTTTAAAATTTTTAATTTTTTTTTTGCTTAATAACTGTCGGGGTCCTTTTTGGTCTCCCTCCTTTTTTTTCTCAACAGAATTTTTTCCTGGGTTTTTTTTTTGGGGGGGGGGGGGGGGGTCGGGAGGTATTTGGAATTTTTGGTTAATTCATCTGGCAACCCTAGCTGGAACTGAAGGGTGACATATTTTGATTTGCCATTGAAAAACATGAAATGAAATGTTTCATTTTCAGTTGATTCAAAATGAAACATTATGGTTTGTTGAACCTAATTGAAATGTTTAATTTCAGATCAATTTGGCATTAATCTATCTCTCTTTGAGTTGGTATCCTGTTTTATGGGAGTTTTAGTTTGGGTTTTTATGCTCACATTCCTTTCTATAGGCCAGGCTCTCTGGCTGGACTATATCTCCCAAGCTACATTGTGGTCACCCCTCCAGGTGACCCAACATGTTGCATTAAAGGAGTCTTGTGATATCAGTGCATCATGGGAGTTGAAGTCTGATTGGAGAGCCTGGTCCATAGATGAAAATTAGGGCTTCAGGCACTTGATCGACAACTCCCATGAGGCAGTGTGGCAAGTCAGGGGGATGCAAATTAATGCTGAACTACGACCAAATGAAATATTTTGATTCAGGAATGGGTTTTTAAAAAATGTTAAAACAAAATTTTTCAAACATATATTTTTAGATCTTTTTATTCTGTAAAAAACTTTGATTATTTTACCCTTCTGCCCTTATTTGAGATTAAAGCAAATGTGTGAATATCTAACAGCTGGCATGATTGAGGCTGGGAAATAGAGAGGTTCTACTCCTCCAAGTCTTCCTCTTATTCCTGGCATAGCAACTGTTGTAATTTTACAACATATCTCAACAAAATGACATCATGCCACAGAAAACAGACTAATGAGGAGATGGAAGCACAGGCTCACTTTTCAGTGTGTAGGCTGGCTCCGATCGCCTGGACGAAGTTTAGACAAATCACACTGAGCTGTTCTGCTTTGTAGGGGCTGAATTTCTTGCTGTGTTACTGTGTGTTTATCTGAGATCTTGTTAAAACTGTTGTCCATTTCTCCTGCCTTTAGATCTTTTGCTTTTCTTAAATGCTAAAACTCCAACTGTGACCTCTTAGAGAAACTGATTCACTTCATCAAATGGATCCTGTAACTTTGATGTAGATGCTTTTAATAAAAAGATCCAAAATAAAGGAGACAAGGAAAGGTCTTTGTGCTGTTCAGAAATGCATTCAGAAAGAAAGGGAAATGGAAACCAGAAGATAAGCAAAGCAAAATATCCATAATTCCTTAATGAAAGGAACCGAATGTTCTCTGTGTTTGTGCAATATAATATGATAATGCAAAACACAAGTAAACATTACAGTAGAAACTAAGTTGCCAACAATATCCTTTAAGTTTTATAATATAAATATAAAATAAAGTGCAACATACTATACTAAGGATTTAACCTGGAAAACAGGAAGAAAAATACTAATTATGTGCCATTAATTGTGTTAACTTTGCTGCTACAGCATGAAATGTTGCATTCCCTGCCTTTATGATTTCAACTGCACAGGTTGAACATTGCATTAATATTTTTTCACTTAATTGTTTAATTTAAAAGCATCCTTCATT
This sequence comes from Pelodiscus sinensis, assembly GCF_052426305.1. NCBI lineage: Eukaryota > Metazoa > Chordata > Testudines > Trionychidae > Pelodiscus > Pelodiscus sinensis. The sequence continues at coordinate 230,580,031 of NC_143053.1, read as the reverse complement.
GATATGATTTGAGTAGAGACATGGAGTGAATTCTACCCTTCATGGTGACATTATTTGGCTAGAGTTAGTTTTCTGATACAATGGTTTAACAGGGCACAGAGCATCATAATATCATAGACATGAAGGACTGGAAAGGACCTCAGTATGTCATTTTGCCCTGGTCTAAACTAGGGAGTTATTTTGAAATAATTCCCCTTAATTCAAATAACAAGTGAAGCATCCACACTGCCAAGCCTGTTATTTTGAAATAAGGGGCTGGTTATTTTGAAATAACTCCTGCTTTCCATGAGGAATAATGCTTATTTCGAAATAGTTATTTTGAAATAGCAGTAGTGTGAACGCTCCACTGCTGCTATTTCGAAATAATTATTCTCCAGAGTCATTCCGGAAAAACAATACTTGCATCCACACTGCTATTGCATTCTTTCGACAAAAAGTCTAAAGAATAGGGAAAGGAGGGGGACTTCCGACGACAATAAACCTCTTTCTAGGAGAAAAAGGGCTTTTTCTGAAAAAGTTTTTTCAGAAAAAGGCTTGTGTGGACACAGAAGAGGGAATTCTGTCAAAAAAAAAAAGAGGCCTCCAGGAAAGAACAGAGGTACCCTGGTTGCCAGTGTGTCCAAACTCATCACAACTCTATAGTTCCTGTCTCTTGCCAGCTCTTAAAGCTGCAGGCACTCGGGACAAGCTTTGTGACAGGAAGCCATTCCTGGGAGCTGAACCTCACCGTGCGGCTGCCGCTGCCACACTGCTCCTGAGCTATGGCCAAGCCTCAAGCCCCCTGAGAGCCCACTGGCCCTTACAGGGAGCATGCCCAGGGCACCAAAAGGTGTGTGTCATTGTGGTCTGGGGTGGAGATCCTGGCCCTCCTGGAGGTGTGGGGTGAGGAGGAGACCCTGCAGGATCTCCACTCCCAATGGTACAATGCCAATATCTATGACCAGATGGCCAAGACCCTGGCTGTGAGGGGCCACCACCCCAGGAGCCTTGAGCAGGTCAGAAGCAAAGTGAAGGACCTGCAGCAAGGCTATGCCAGGGCTAGGGAGTGCAGCTTTCACTCCAGGGCAGGACCCTACTCCTGCCCATACTATGACGAGCTCCTCACCATCCTGGGGGGGGGGGGGTGCACCCTTCCCCACCCCTAGTTGTGGACTCGGGGCTGGAGACACCTGTCGTCACCCGCCCGGGGCTCCCAGGCCAGGAGAAGAAGGAGGATGACGAGCTGGGGGGGGAGGAGGAGGAAAGGGCCAGCAGTACCCTAGGGTGTGTATGTCTGCCAGGCATCCTTCAAGGCCAGGGAAGGATCATCAGGTGAGTGCTCGTAGTTTTTCATACGCACAAGGTGGGGGAGATGGGCACTGAGCATCTAGGGGGCAGTCGTCACTCGGCCTTCTCAGCACGGCCCTTGCACTGCAGTCTATGCATGGGGAAGCATCCTTGGGCTCCTGCTCACAGGCTCTGGGGAGGCCACACACATGTCTGAGCCCCGGGGGAGGAGGGGATGCCCTCCCACCACCAGCCACTACTGGATGGAGGCTGGGGACAAGGGCACACACACGGCCGCATGCAGACTCTAGTGCTGCACACGGCACCCGGGCATGTCCGCATGCTTGAGGCAGCATCCGCTGCTGGGGACATGCTGCCAGGTGCAGGTGTGTGTGCAGAGCCCATGGAAGGCCAGGCTGCTCCAGGCCCTCCTCCCACCCATGGGATCCCAGTGTGGCCGGACACTTCTCTTACCTACTTGCCTGTGGGACGGGGACAGGAGAGAGAGGGGAGGTGGGAAGCATGAGCCTCTGGGCACCTGTGGGCCCCTATGAGGCAGGGCCTGCTGTCCTGGGACACCACCATCCTCTGGTCTGAGGGTTGTAGCTCACTGCTCACAGAGGAGGGCATGGCCTCTGGGACAGTGTCTGCCTGTATGACTTACTGCCTCTCCATCTATTCTCCATAGCTGGACCAGCCATGACTGAGAGGCGATCACCACCAGCCGAGGCAGCCGCCCAGTCCCAGGGAAGCTGTAAGCACTGGAGGGTCCAGGGGGACCTCATGAGGGAGCATGAGGGCATCCTCCAGGACATGCATCAGACCCTGGCTTAGAAGGTCCTGGATGATGCCCAGTGGTGGACCCAAATGTGGGCTGAGCTGGTGCAGCAGGGCCAAAACATGTGTGCCACCATTTGGGAGATGATGGCATACCCAGCTCCTGTCCCTGCTTCCACCCCTGCTCCCACTCCATGCCAGCCCCCACCCTCCCTGCCATGCCAGCCCCCCCTGCCATGCCTGACCCTGCTCCAGCCCCTCTCCTACCTATTCCCCTATGCAACCCCACCCCCGAGGTCGCCGAGGTCTCTGGACCCGAGGCAGAACTTCTAGCTGCACCACTCCCAGCCCCAGCACTGAGCCCCCATGCTCCCTCCCCCATCCAGGTTCTGGGCCCCCTCCTCCCCAGTAACTTTTATTGAAAAACAAAATACAAAGTTATGTTTTGAAAACCAAATTATTGTTTTTATTGAGTGTACAGGGAAGGGGGGAAGGAAGGGGTTGTTGTGGGAAAGGCATAGGGGGGCAATACACAGGCCCCTAGTTGGGAAGCCCTGTGGAGAGTTACTGGGGTCCTTCAGAGAAACTCTCGCTCAGGGCCTCCTGGATGTGCACCCCCACCTGATGGACCTGGTGGATGGCAGCTGTGCACAGCTGCTCGAAGGCCCTTCCCTCCTGGCCAGCCTCTGCCCCCCACCCTGGTAAGAAGGCCTCTCCCTTGTTCTCCACAATGTTGTGGAGAACACAAGCGGAGACCGCCTTGGGGATGTTGTGTCCTCCACGTCGAGGCGAGTCAGGAGACACCTGAACCGTGCCTTCAAGCACCAGAAAGCATGTTCCACCTACATGTGGGCCCTGCCCAGGTGGGTATTGAAATGGTCCCTGCTGGGGTCCAGGTGGCTGGTGTATGGCTTCATGAGCCATGGCATGAGGGGGTAGGTTGCGCCCCCACAATTCAGAGTGGCATCTGCATGTCCCTACGTGAAAGTCACACTAGGGGAAGAATGTGCCAGCTTCTCAGAGAGGCTGGATTTTCTGAAAATGTGAGTGTTGTGTGCCCTCCTCAACAACCCAACGAAAATGTCGGTGAACTGTCCACAGTGGTCGACCAGAACCTGCAGCACTATCGAGAAATAGCCCTTCCTATTGATGTGCTGGGTGGCTTGATGATCTGGTGCTTGGATGGGGATATGGGTTCCAGCTATGGCTCCCCTGCAGTTGGGGAACCCCAAGGTGACAAATCCAGCCATAATAGGGTCCAGGTCTCCCAGGCAGATGACCCTGCACAGCAGGACAGAGTTTATTGCCCTCACCACCTGCAAAAGGAGACAAACAAACACACAAAACAGAGAATCAGAGAGGGTACCTGAGCCTTTGGGAGGTCCCCCCTCCCTCTTCCCCTCTTACACCAAGGAGCCACCCCCTATGAGTTTGTCTCCCCTGCAGGGCAGTGTGAGGGCAGGACTACAGAACCCCCTAGGGACAGGGCTTCCCGCCCACCCTTAGCCCACCCCTCACACTCCTTCTTTCCCTAGTGTCCCCCTTTCCAGAACTCTCCCTGCCCTTCAGGGACTGCAGCCTGAGAGTGCCTTACCTCCATGAGGAGGGCCCTGATGGTGGACTTCCCCATGCTGAACTGGTTGCCCACAGACTGGTAGCTGTCTGGGGTGGCGAGCTTCCAGATGGCGATGGTGACCTGCTTATCCAGAGGGATGGTGAGTCATATCTGGGTGTCCCATTGACAGAGGGCAGAAGCAAGCCAGCCACACAGCTCCATGAAGGTGGCTTTCTTCATGTGGAAGTCTTGGAGCCACTCCTGGTCATCCCACCGCTCCATTACCACCTGGTCCCACCAGTCGGAACTGGTGTCCAGCCTCCAGAACCATCTCTCCACGATGGGGTGTGGTTGCAAGGGCCTTGCTCTGACATATAGGGAGAAGGTCTCAATGATGAGCTCAGTGTCGAACTCCTGCAGGACCATGAAGGCAGCCACCACAAACTGCTGCAGAAACTGCAGCATGGCCGTGTGAGGCCACTGCATGCCCTGAGGCAGCTCTGGCTCCATGTCAAGGAGTGTGCTGTGGCGTCCAAAAGCTGGGCAACCAGAGCACGAACTGCAAAAGCTTTGCTGTCCCTTGGAGAGGTAGGCAAGCAAGCAGCAGAAGCTGAACCGGGGGGTCCCTTTAAGCATGTGTCTCAGCTAGCCTTAGGCAACAGCACCCGGAAGCAACTGCTGACCTAATGCCCTTCCTGAACTGATTCCAGGTGGCCTTAAATGTGAGATAGCCCATGAAAGCTTATGCTCCAACACTTTGGTTAATCTATAAGGTGCCACAGGACTCCTCGCCGCTTTTGCAGATTCAGACTAACACGGCTACCCCTCTGATACTTAACAAATAGTCTAGTAGCACCTTAAAGCCTCTTGTAACTATTTAGTCTTTAAGGTGCTTCTAGACTATTTGTTGTTTTTTAAGTTTTTCCTATTACGGACTAACTCGGCTACCCCTCTGAAGGTTTCAAAAGCATCAACACAGCAAAAGTGCAATGAAAAAGTGATATGTGATTTTGAAAGAATGTATCCACATGCATCTGATGAAGTGGGTCTTTGCCCACGACAGCTTATGCTCCAACACTTCAGTTAGTCTACAAGGTGCCACAGGACTTCTCGCCGCTTTTGTAGACTATTTGTTGTTTTTTAACATTTTCCTGTTACAGACTAACTCAGCTACCCCTCTGAAGCTTACCTATTCACTGTCTCTTTTTTTCCTTCTCCCCTCCTTCTCCCTCCTTCCCTTATTTATTCTTGGATCTGGACTTCCAACACTCCTGTCATCTGAAGAAGTGGGTTGCACCCATGAAAGCTCATGATACCATCTACATGTTTTGTTAGTCCGTACGGTGCTAAGAGACTATTTGTTGTTTTTGAAGTTTTTTCTGTTACAGACTAACTCGGCTACCCCTCTGAAGGTTTCAAAAGATATTAGGCATAACAAAGGATGTTATATCTTACTAAGGTAGTGATTTTGACTTAGGGCTCTCTTTAAACTAGTTCATCAAATAGTCAGAAGTAAAGAAAGGGAAACATTTGTCCAGCTATCAGGAAAAAAAGGGATGTTGTTATTTTAAGGGCACACTTCAACAGGGGAGTGAAGGGAGAAATTACAGCAGTGATGGAGAGAAAGGACAGGAAGACTTTGAAGCAAATTTTTGTACTATAGTCATTAAAATTCAAATGGGCTCATCTCTGCTGGTTGCCAGATGGAGCAGTTCCAGAGGCTGTAATACTGAAGGGCTACATCTACACTGGCCCCTAATTCCGGAAAAGTCATGCAAAGCAGGTAAGTCAGAATAGGGAAATCCGCGGGGGATTTAAATATCCCCTGCGGATTTAAATAAACATATCCGCCGCTTTTTTTCCGGCTTGGGGAAAAGCCGGAAAAAAGCGTCTAGACTGGCACGATCCTCCGGAATAAAGCCCTTTTCCGGAGGATCTCTTATTACTTCCTTTCAAGTAGGAATAAGAGATCCTCTGGAAAAGGGCTTTATTCCGGAGGATCGTGCCAGTCTAGACGCTTTTTTCCGGCTTTTCCCCAAGCCGGAAAAAAAGCGGCGGACATGTTTATTTAAATCCGCGGGGGATATTTAAATCCCCCGCGGATTTCCCTCTTCTGACTTACCTGCTTTGCATGACTTTTCCGGAATTAGGGGCCAGTGTAGACGTAGCCAAGTTGTTTGTAGCTTGAAGGTGATGGGAAGGTATACAATAAGTAAAGAGCATGGGCGACTGCACCAATGCAGAGGTCTCTGGCTTGTTTGTGGGTGCAACAGGGACAGAATCAAGGGGGGCCCAGTAGTGCCCTGTTACAATAATAAATATCATGGTTACATCTGTGGTGAATATTTTCCAGAGACATTTGCAGAAATATAATACTTGGGCATTAATATAATATTTCAATAATGGGGAATGGTGTTGGTGTCTCTTTTGATGGCAACAGACATTTTGCTCATACAAACAGCTGTTAAAGAGACCAGATCAAATAGAACTTTGTGGCTGTTTCTAGACTGGCAAGTTTTTCCGCAAAATCAGCTGCTTTTGCGGAAAAACTTGCCAGCTGTCTATACTGGCCGCTTGAATTTCCTCAAGAACACTGACTTCCTACTGTAAGAAATCAGTGCTTCTTGTGGAAATACTATGCTGCTCTCGTTCAGGCAAAAGCCCTCTTGCGCAAATCATTTGCACAAGAGGGTCAATGTAGACAGCACAGTATTGTTTTGCGCAAAAAAGCCCCGATGACTAAAATGGCGATCGGGGCTTTTTTGCGCAAAAGCGCGTCTAGATTGGCACAGACGCTTTTCTGCCAAAAGTGCTTTTGCGGAAAAGTGTTCGTGCCAATCTAGATGCTCTTTTCCGCAAATGCTTTTAATGGAAAACTTTTCCATTAAAAGCATTTGCGGAAAGTCATGTCAGTGTAGACATAGCCTGTAAGTATCTGGCTGCTGCCATTAACATACAGAGAGGCAGTTCCTGGAACTAGTTAAATGTGACAACAAGTTAAACGTGAGTCAACAGATTCTGGGATGCATTAACAGGAGTGCTGTGAGCAAGACATAAGAAGTCATTCTTCTGCTCTACTCTGCGCTGATTAGGCCTCAATTGGACAATTGCTTCCAGTTCTGGGCACTACCTCTCACGAAAGATGTGGAGAAATTGGAGAAGGTCCAGAGAAGAGCAACAAAAAATTATTAAATGTCTAGAAAACATGAGTTATGAGGGAAAACTGAAAGAACTGGGCTTGTTTAGATTAGAAAAGAGAAGACTGACAGATGATGTGATAGTGGTTTTCAAGTATCTAAAAGGGTGTTATAAAGAGAAGGGAGAAAAATTGTTCTCCTTGGCCTCTGAATACAGAACAAGAAGCAATGGGCTTAAATTGTAGCAGGGAGGGTTAGGCTGGACATCAGAAAAAACTTCCTGCCTGTCAGGGTGGTTAAACACAGGAATAAAATGCCTAGGGGGGTTGTGAAATCTCTATCACTGGAAATATTTAAGAGCAGGTTAGACAGACACCTGTTGGGGTGATCTAGACAGTGCTTGATCCTGGCGTGAAGGCAGGGGACTGGACTTGACGACCTCTCGAGGTCCCTTCAAATTCTAGTGTTCTATGATTCAACGCATAGGTAGCACCCTTTAGCAGAAGCCTATCCAGAGTGACCTACCCCTCTCGGCTATTGGATGTAGTCATCGGGAGAGCCATTAAGTTATATTGCAGTTTTCCTTTAAGAAAGAGTGAAGTCGTTTTTAAGTGAGAGGACTGCAAAAATTCTGTGAAAATAGTAAACATCTATATATAATGGCACTCTTTGCCTTAAAAACATCCAAGGAGGATTTTTTTGTGTATGGGGAAAAAAGTTAAAAATAAATCTCCTAATTTGTTTGAGATTTTTGCCAAGTGATTTATGTCCAAGTTATATGACTTACGAAAGACAGGGTGTATAATGGAAATATTGAAATAGTGTTAAGCAGTGCAGTGCTATGCAGTGACGTATTGCATGTGGTCAGCCCTGTTTCTACTGAAGTCAGTGCAAGCCTCTCTTTGACTTGAATGGGAAGATGCCCAGGCCCTATATGTAATTTTTCATGACTTAGTGGGAGTTTTCATACTGTGTCTATAAATGATCTCATGATCCCTGTTGTCCATGAGTACTGGGTAAGTCTTTTAGCAGTTAGTTAGCTAGTTCAAATATAAGGGCACGTCTAGACTACATCCCTGTAAAATGAGGTATACAGGATCTATCGGAAAAGGCTTTCTTTAGCGAAAGATCAGCCTCTAGACTGCCGCTTTTCTCCGACAAAGCTCTGTGCCGAAAAAAAGCGGCGGCCATCTTTATGCGAATGAAGCGCGGGATATTTAAATCCCCACTTCATTAGCAATTTTGATACGTCTAATTTACATCCCTTTTCCGAAAAAGGGATGTAGTCTAGACGTACCCTAAGTGCTGGTCAAGATACCTGGAATACTCATGTCATCATAAGATTTACAGGTTCTGTATGAACTGGAAATCTGATGATCTTAGAGGAAACCTAGCAAATGTTGGCTGTAGAAATGAATGGAAAACTTTCCACACAGAAAACAAGGGAAATGTGTTCTTCTCCATGTCCTTTGAGATTCAAAAGGATAATGTTGAAAGTGAGTTCCTTATTCCATGTCTGAGTAAAGGGGAATCTTGGAATCCCAATCTTCCCTTATATTATAATAGGGCATGTGGTGGGATACCAGTCGGGTATTATCCAAAGCAACCACTTGCTGCAACCACAGAAATGCAGCACAAGTAGTATTTTTCTAGCTCTACAAAACATCCAGGAAGACTTTTTTATGATAGAAGGTTTGATATAATTTTAGCTGATCCCATCAAGAAATTCACAGAATTCCACTGCATTTCTGTGTCTTGTTCTGGCATTTGATAGGACCATATATCTGCAGAGCATCCATAGGAATCACAGAGTTGTTTGAAACAAAGAAGATAATTTGGTGTTGAATCCACTCTATTGTCCTTTGCACTAGAGTGAGGGAAAAAACCTGAGATGGAAATATTTCTTCCTAATTTGGATACGTTATGTGATGTAGATGTCTCATATGCCAACATTCATGCAGGCTAGGGTCTGCACTCATGATATGAAAGGGACTTTTTGTAAAAAAGATTATCATTACTTATTTCCCTGTCCGTTTCATGATGTCTATTTAATCTAGGTTGCAATATCAAAACGGCCAAAGTTTGATGTGTTTGAACGTGGGAATTTTTTCAGACCAAACTCTATTCATAACAAGATGGTTGCTTTGATGGTTGCTGGTTGTTTTTTCCTTTTAATAAAAACTTTCTCATATATTTGTGCCTTGCCAAAGATAGCAGGAAATTACAAGGCACAGGCAATTCTCACAAGTGGCAACAACTAACTATTTCTCTTTAATTGTGTGCCTGAGAGATCTCTTGATGCCAACTGGCAGAGGGCATAAGGGATATAGGAATCCCCTGGATGTGGTATTTACATTCTAGTTCACCAGGCTGTCATACGAGGTCTCCAATGAAAGTCTGTGTCATATAGAAAATGCATATATGGCTAGTACATAAGGAGTTATGTATATATGTGGAGAATTCTGTTTTTAGGACTTCTTTAGGGACTGGCCACCAGCAAGGGTGAAAAATAAATAAACATTTTATGCCTGAAAGAAAACCATCTATCTGTTTTCATGTAAATTCAGTTTTCTATGGCTCACAGTGGGACTCCCAATGATAATGAAGGATTATGAAATCTTCAAAGAGAGAAAATTAACAGGAAGAGGTAAACAACAGAGTTCATTCTGTTTTGCAAATTAAAACAAGAGAGTGGGGTACTACATTTGGGATACAGTTGAACTCCTAATTATACCTTTAATCTCTGACACAAGCTGTCAGCAAGTTTGATTGAGTGACAAGGAGGTAAGTTATGTTGCAGGAGATAGAGGGGTGTCGTGTTAGGACATGGATACCCATCAGTAGGGATAAGACTCTAAACCCAAGCTTCCTCCAGATTATAGGAGCACCAATGCACTGGTCTGCAAGATACAGAGCTTCATTTGCCTACATTCAGCTGATGGCAACAGTAGAATGGCTCTTACCCATGAAAGCTCATGGTGCTATATTTTTTTGTTAGTGTCTAAGGTGCCACAGTACTGTTGTTGTTTGTAGAATGATTATAGAGTCTACCATGCTTGTACTGTAACTGCTAAACTCTTTGGGTGTGTCTAAATTACATCTCTCTATCGACGGTAAATTAGACACGTCGAAATTGCTAATGAAGCAGGGATTTAAATATCCCATGCTTCATTAGCATAAAAATGGCCACCGCTCTTTTTCAGTGCAGAGCTTTGCAGAGAAAAAGTGGCAGTCTAGAGGCTAATCTTTTGAAAAATATAGCCTTTTTTGAAAGATCCCTTATCCCTCATACAATAAGATTTACAGGATCTTTTCGAAAAAGGGTATATTTTTTGAAAGATCAGCCTCTAGACTGCCGCTTTTTCTCAGCAAAGCTCTGTGCTGAAAAAAAGCAGCGGCCATTTTTATGCCAATGAAGCACGGGATATTTAAATCCCTGCTTCATTAGCAATTTCGACGTGTCTAATTTACATCTCTGCCCATAGAGAGATGTAGTTTAGACACGCCCTTTGAAACTTGAGATGATAGTAGCATTTATTTATCGTTTCAGCCAGTGGGAAACTGATTTCATGCTGACACATTTTTCTGCACTTCAGTGGGAACGTGTGTAATGCTGACCATGTTGAACTGCCCAGCATTTTGATTTCCATAAATGATAGCTTGCTTTGTTTTGCAAATACAAGTTTTCCCCAGTTCCCAAAGAGCCAATGGCATGTATTTTGCACCCGTTAGCTTTCAGGTATGTAGAAAACATTCTCTATGGCACAAGTTCACATGTTGTGAGCTTCTCCAGTTTGCCTTCTTTGAAAATCCCAGAGAACCCAGCAGCTTTTGGAAGCTCTGTTTAAACAGTTACAACTGCAGCTCCAGTCCCTTGCCTGTCAGCCGAATCCTCTTCCAGGTGCTGTTTCCCACAGAAATAAGCTCAGGAAAATCTTCTAGGGTTGAGCCCTAAATAGCATATGAAACTAATGGGCTGTGCTGATTTCTTTTCAGTTAAATGGATTTATTTTTTAAAAAAATGTTATATTTTAAATTAATATTTTTTGTTTTTCCTATTGGTTTATGGTGTGGATTTTGTTTGTACATGCTAACTGCCAGCAGTGCAGTAAGAGAAGCATTCCCTTTTCATGAAAACATAGACAGCCTTGAGGAATCATAGCAGAGCCACGCTGGTGACTTTCTCACAGGTCACATCCATCCACCCACTCAGACAGGTCTCGCCCTTTGCAGTGCATTGTCCAGTCCTCCCTGAGGAAGGAAAAGGCAAAGAATGAATATTAGTTTTTATTATTAATAATAATAAATTGGTTCACTCAGGGTATATCTACACAGCAACATGATTTCAAAATAACTAGCGTTATTTCGAAATAACAGTCTGCGTCTACACAGCAGGCAGTTATTTTGACATAATGTCAAAATACTGTCAAGCTGGAGGACTTCTTACTCCAACTCCTGTAACCCTCATTGTATGAGGAAAAAGGGAAGTCAGAGGAAGAGTGCTCTATTTTGAAATAAGTGCTGTGTAGACACTCCCAATTTCGAAATAAGCTATTTTGAAATAAGCTAGGCAATTGACATAGCTCAATTTGCGTAGCTTATTTTGAGTTAAGCCCTGCAGTGTAGACGTACCCGTATCATCTTTTGCAATAGAGAAGAGATGTGTATCTGTTGTAGTAAGCCCAGGAAGAGGATTCTTCTGTCAGACTGCTGGGGACACACAGACCCTGAAGCTCCCTGGCTCTTTCTCTCAGATTGGGGAACACATACTGCTGCCTCTGTGGTGAAACACACACAGCAACACCCTACTGCAGGGATAGCTGCGGGATAATGTGGCCAACTGAAACTACAGGTGGAAAATCTGAAAAGAGAATGAGTCGCTCCCCAAATTGGAACTCAGTACTCTGGGGTTCAAACATCTATTTTTGCACAAAGTGCTCTGGGTCTTGTGATGACTCCATATGCATATGTTCTTTGGAAATGTTCTGTGCCCTCCTTTCTCGGTCCTGATTTGTTTATTACTTTGTCTTTATCATGATGTATATTCTTTAATTAGGATTTGGAGCTTCACTATGCTGGGCACTGTACATCCTAAATTGACTGCCCCTTTCCCAGGAGCTTCTAATCATATGAGAAGAGACAAAAGGTGGAGAAAAACAAAGGCAGGGAAAATAAGGGAACATGAAATCATTATGGCTGGTATAATGAATAGGCCTTGTCTTCACTTACCAGGAGATCAATACTGCGGAGATCAATTCTCCAGGGATCAATTTAGCGGGGCTAGTAAAGACCTGCTAAATCAAGCACCGATCAGGCTCCTGTCGACTATGGTACTCCACTGGGTTGTGAGGAGTAAAGGAAGTCGATGGGAGAGTTTCTCCAATCGCCCCTCAGCAGTGGGGACTCTGTGGAAATTCAAAGTAAGGTACATTGACTCCAGCTACGCTATTTCCATAGCTGGAGTTGCGTATCTTAGTTTGACTTTGCCCCCTAGTGTAGACCTGGCCTCGGCCTACCTACTGCAAAGCTACTGTGTAGCTATCTGGACAAAGGTGAGCCTTAAGGAGGTCAGTGTAGTGGCTATGTAGATTTTTACTGTTCTGTTATGCTTCATTTTTGCCTTGTTTTTGCCAGTGTTTTTTCTTTGTTCCTTTTGCTAAAGTCTCTCCTAAATTATTTTCCTTAATTGAAATTAGGCAATATAAGTTTGCTTATCTGTCACTGTCCATTCTCCCCATTCTAAGGCTGTATTGTATTTCTTTAGCATTAGAAATAAGCAAATCACAATAATAAATGCACATTGGTATTTCTGAAGAGAATCTCCCAGAGCCCCCCTTACCAAGCATCCATTCCCTGTGGGTCTCGCACAATTCTTTTGGCACAGGCAATGTCATCTGCTATGTCGTTTGACAGCAAGTCTGCAAGGAAGAGAGGGGCACATGAATGGGGGTTTACCTTGTGAGACCTCAGTCTGGGCACCCATGTATAAGGGATATGGCTATGCAGCTGCAGATCTTGCTGGCCAGCCCTAGGCAGTACTCTCCAAGTGGCACTCAAAAGGGGCCGCTTGCTTGTGCTGCGGAACTGCCCTGTTGCACTGGGCTCCCGCTCCTGCACTCTCAGGGTGTGTCTAGACTACATGGCTCCATCGACCCAGCATAATCAATGAAACGGGGATTTAAATAATCCCTGCTTCATTAAAATAAACATGGCCACCACACTGTGCCGATGATCAGCTGATCCGGCACAGCATGGCAGTCTAGATGCGGATCTGTCGGCAGGGGAAGCCTTTGCCGACCGATCCCTTATGCCTCATGAAACGAGATTTACAGGATCGGTCGGCAAAGACTTCCCCAGCCTACAGATCCACGTCTAGACTGCCGCGCTGTGCTGGATCAGCTGATCGTCGGCACAGCGTGGTGGCCATATGTATTCTCATGAAGTAGGGATTATTTAAATCCCCGCTTCATTGACTATGCCGGGTAAACTAGTTTACATGACTCCATGGACGGAGCCATGTAATCTAGACACACCCTCAGGGCAGAAAGAGTGAGGAGAACCTAGGCCAGAGTAACAGCTCCTGACTGCACCTTAACATTGGCAGGCCCAGTCCTCCACTTGTCTTGGGCCTCAGTGGTGATGAGCTCAGTATAGCTGCCCTTCCCCCAATCAGCATTGGGTAGGGAGAGATTTGCCTAGTACTCCCATGCTCTCACCTGTGGAAAAAGAGAGATGGCATAAGAGAGATGAGAGAGGGTAGGGAAAGAGTGATGGGATGGGAAGGGAAAGGGTTAGCGAGACCATGTGGGTGGCAGAAGGAATTGGAGTAGGAGGGAGAACACGAGGCCAAGCTGAGGGAATGAGTGAGAGGCAATGAAAGCAAAGGGGACGGGCTAAGGAGAGAACCCATGAGGACAGTTACATTTAATGTAGGGATGAGTGAGTGAGGTGCACTGGAGCAAGAACACACAAGTGATAATGTGAACATGAGCCAGGAGAGGCTGAGTTAAGGTGCCAGCAAGTTAAGGGAATGCGGATTGGATAAATGGACGGTAAGATGGATAGAAAGATGGCTAGAAGGCCGGGCCCAGCGGGTAGTGATCAACGGTTCGATGTCAGGATGGCGGTCGGTTTCTAGTGGAGTGCCCCAAGGTTCGGTTCTAGGACCGGTTTTGTTCAATATCTTTATTAATGACCTGGATGAGGGGATAGATTGCACCCTCAGCAAGTTTGCAGATGACACTAAGCTAGGGGGAGAGGTAGATACGCTTAAGGGCAGAGATAGGGTCCAGAGTGACTTAGACAAATTGGAGGATTGGGCCACTAGAAATCTCATGAGATTCAACAAAGACAAGTGTAGAGTCCTGCACTTGGGACGGAAGAATCCCAAGCATAGTTACAGGCTGGGGACCAACCAGTTAAGTAGTAGTTCTGCAGAAAAGGACCTGGGGGTTACAGTGGATGAGAAGCTAGATATGAGTCAACAGTGTGCCCTTGTAGCCAAGAAGGCTAATGGCATATTAGGATGCATTAAGAGGAGCATTGCCAGCAGATCCAGAGATGTCATTATTCCCCTTTATTCGGCTTTGGTGAGGCCACATCTGGAGTACTGTGTCCAGTTCTGGGCCCCCCACTACAAAAAGGATGCGGACGCATTGGAGAGGGTCCAGCGGAGGGCAACCAAAATGATTAGGGGTCTGGAGCATATGACCTACGAGGAGAGGCTGAGGGACTTGGGTCTGTTTAGTCTGCAGAAGCGAAGAGTGAGGGGGGACTTGATAGCAGCCTTCAACTTCCTGAAGGGAGGTTCCAAAGAGGATGGAGAGAGGCTGTTCTCAGTAGTGACAGATGGCAGAACAAGGAGCAATGGTCTCAAGTTGTGGTGGGAGAGGTCCAGATTGGATATTAGGAAAAACTATTTTACTAGGAGGGTAGTGAAGCATTGGAATGGGTTACCTAGGGAAGTAGTGGAGTCTCCATCCCTAGAGGTGTTTAAGTCTCGGCTTGACAAAGCCCTGGCCGGGTTGATTTAGATGGAATTGGTCCTGCCTAGAGCGGAGGGCTGGACTTGACGACCTTCTGAGGTCTCTTCCAGTTCTGATTCTATGATAAGGGGATGGTTGGATGAAATAACATGATCTTGGTAACTAATTGACCATTCATTTCCAGTTGGAAATAGGTCAATGGAGGGATGATAGGAGTTGCTATAGGGAACTTTCTGGGTGTCTGGCTGGTGAGTCTTGCCCACATGCTCAGGGTTTAGCTGATCGCCATATTTGGGGTCAGGAAGGAATTTTCCTCCAGGGTAGATTGGCAGAGGCCCTGGAGGTTTTTCGCCTTCCTCTGTAGCATTGGGCACAGATCACAGCTGAAGGACTCTCTGCATGTTGGGGCCTTCAAAGTATTGGAAGGCTTCAATATCTGAGACATAGGTGAGAGGATTATTCTAAGAGAGGTGGGTGAGATTCTGTGGCCTGCACTGTGCAGGGGGTCAGACTAGATGATCATAATGGTCCCTTCTGACCTTAAAGTCTATGAGTCTATGAGTTAATGGGAATTAAACTTGTGCTTACTCAGCCTATCAAGCCACACAAGAAAAGACTCAAAGGGACCAATGTTGGGTATCTGAGATATCCAGGGGACCTGCCCTACCCAGAAAGGTCAAGAGGAGAATCCCCTCAGCGCACATGGTAAATAGCAGGTACCTCCCACCCCAGCTTCCTAGAAGCTGCACTGCACCATCTGCAGCTTTCCATTGAAGAGAGAATCCAATGTGTTGGTTGGCATCAGAAGAGATTCCAGTACTGCCCAGCTGATATGCAGAGCGCTCACAGCTAGGTTTGTGTTTCTCCTGGTGGTGCACATTCACAAGCGCCACAGTGCACAGAGCAAAATGTACAGTATCCCGCACAGGGAGAGAAATATTAGCGGGAACATTGCCTGGGAGGTTGGATTAATTGGAGTGTGTGACACCCTTTGACACCCTCAGGTGAAAGGCAGAGTATTATTATCCCAGGATATGCCACAGGGGACTGTACCTCATCCTGCCCATCCCCTCTGAGGCTCCCGTGGATGGCTCTGAATCTGCCTTCCCACTCCAGCCCAGGCATGGTGGCTGCCAGAGAAAACACATTACTATGGTTGTGCTTGGGTATCCCCACCCCATGAGAGGTGATACAGCCCCAGGCTGTTCCCTTTCCCAGGTAACCCCATTTGGCTCAGCCCCACCCAATTCAGGGCTGCCTACTCTCCATCCAAATCGTGATCTTGCACATGGCCCTCCCCAGGGGGATGATGCCATGGTGGCGGCTGGCCACCTCTTCCATGTCAGGGAGTGATCGCTGTGTGTTAATTTTAACTGAGGACAGAAGAGCAGCATGGGCAGGAATCCTGCAGCTGCTCTCTCCACTCTTAAGGGGTGGTCAGGGACAGTACCGGTGCAGGGTATGTGGCAGAGGTTCTCTGTGGGGCTCCTGTAGTTGTTGCACCAGACACGGCTGTTGATCTGGAACATGCCATAGTCGGTGCTGCCATCTGCATTGTCGTCCTCTGCTGCTGAATTGAAGCCGCTCTCAAAGAATGCCATGCAGATCCCTAATGCAGGGAGAGAACATGCTCAGTGCCCACAGCAGAGGCAGTCCACAGAAACAGGATCAACTTGAGGGAGTGCATGAAGGCAGAGCCCTGGAATGAAGCGAGGGAGACAGCATGTGGAGACAGATCAAGGAAGTGACGGAAAGGCAGCTACCTGAGGGAGTGGTAAAGAGAGTGAAAGAGTGAAGGGAGATTGGAGGGAGGGGAAATTGGGGAGAAAAGTGTGAGAGAGAAGGAAAGAACACTCAAACTTACAGTTGGCGAGGCTGTAACCCTCATACCCGTCTAGCCCTTCTTCATGTAGTATATAGGCTAGTTCACATCGGCTAAAGATTTTTGCTTCATTTGCCATGATCAGGCAGCTGACCAGGAAGAGAAGTGCGAGCACCTTCATTTTTGCCAGGGAATGGGGAACTTCAGTTCCACCTTTGAGGAGAAAAAAGGCAAGAAATAAATATCAGAGGGGGAATTTTATGACCAGTCACAGTCAAAAGTCTAAACCCCTTCTTCCATAACATGGACTGACAGGACTGCCCCTGAGATAACCCAGCATTGAGCTATTTCATGTCACCCAGATGTGGTAATGACGCTCTTTCTCTCTCTCTCTCAACCGGGCAATCTAAAAGGCTTTATTTATCCAGAAACTGAAAACACCAAGGCTAAAGGCATCAGAACTTCACAGCTAACTCTCTCACAGTTATATCTGTGCTGAAGAGTCACGTCTTCTGGGAACTAGGACTGACAAATGTGACAAGGTTGGCAAAGAATTATACGTATTAGAGGCTAAGACATTTAGGCTAATGGCAACTTTTTACTCTGGAAGCATGTTCACAGTAAAAGCAGTAACTTTTCTCTCTCAGAGGCCCTCCTTACCTTCCTTCTCCCCCTTTTCCCTGGGACTCTCATAGCAACTGTATGTGGCATTGAGGGCCAAGTCTACTGTTTCTCCCTGCATGCTACACTGTTTTGACCTTTTTTCCAGGTCTTCAAGGAAACTTGTTTTTTTCTGATGCTGAGCTCAGAGTCTGTGTGAATGGAGGGAGGCATGGGGGAGAAATCTTTTGAAATTGGAGAGTTATTTGTATGTATTCAGAAAAGCTTTGGCACTAAAATATTTCAGAGACATTGGCATCCCTCCTTTAGATCTTCTAACCTGACTCCCCACTCTTGCAAGGCAGCAAGTACTTGATGTTTCTGTTTTTGGACCACATTTCTCAGATTTTTCCTTTCGTTCTATTCCAGCTTCAAATCTACTGTGAGAACTTCTTAGGGGCTAATTGGAAATTTATCAGCTTTTTCCTGAGGCCATAAAGCAAAGATGGGGAAAAATTGGTAATGTGCTTTTTTAATCCCTGCATTTCCAGACTGAATATTTCATAGGCCATTACTGGATTTTTTAAAACCCACCAGTAGAGACGTGTTGGCAATGACCTGGCTTTCTTTGTTCCTGTATGGCTTGGGGGTGAATTAAGTTATAAGTAACAGTTATAAGTCATTCTAAAATGCATTTTCCTCGCGCCCCACATCCTTATTGTCTTAGCATTTGTCACCATGAATAAAAAAATAAGAGTAAAAAGGGGAATATTGCAGGGGTTAATTATTTATTAGACTTATATATATGGGGTATACTCT
This sequence comes from Pelodiscus sinensis, assembly GCF_052426305.1. Taxonomy (NCBI): domain Eukaryota; kingdom Metazoa; phylum Chordata; order Testudines; family Trionychidae; genus Pelodiscus; species Pelodiscus sinensis. Next base: position 230,562,070 of record NC_143053.1, on the reverse strand, counting down.
TTGCTCCCCTTGTTCCACCTATTTCACACCACTCTAGCAGCAGAAGGCAGGTGAAAAAACTCAATGTGGCTGGCCCAACCCTAACTCTCCAATAGGGGAGAAAGCAGGGTGCTCAGCACACTGTTATGCCAGCTTCTAGCTAGCCCCTAATTAAGAAGTATAACACTCCCATTGACGTTGCCCCCACAGTGGTGCGGAGCACATCTTAGCTTCAGTTAAGGAGTCAGCTAAGTGACCCCTATCAAGAGCCATCCAACATGCAAATACTTCTCTCACTGGTGGTTTGTTCCCCCTCAAATGGGAAACCAAAAGTTTCTGATAGGTTGGGTCTGAAGTTATGCAAATATCTGCATCTTAATGTTAACTGGCTAAGCTCTGTTTTTTCTCCAGATGTTGGCAGGTATGGCAGCCAGTGGCGGATATAGGGCAGGGTAAGCGGGGTGGCCACCCCGGGCCCCGCGCTTCAAGAAGCCCCGCACATGCGCCATGTCAAAGGGGAGGCCCCGCGAAATTGTGCTGCCCTGGGCCCTGCAAAATCCTCATCTGCCCCTGATGGCAGCAATAATGTAGCAGCAACAAAAGATACTATCGGTTCTGACAGGGTAATAACAACAGCAGCACAGTCCAAAGCTTTCTTGGGTATGATGGATAATAAATTGAAGGACAATTTTCCTCCTCCTCCACCCCTGCCTCCTCATAACCTTAACTTACAGCTTTCTCCACAGCAAAGTCTGGTCTGAGCCAGTGTCACCCAGTGTCTCCCCTTATAACTGCTCCCCCTTCTAGAACCTGCTCCTCCTCAGGTCCCTGTGACATCACTCACCGCCATTCTCAATGCAAAACAACACAACAAAGCTTTGTTGTGTGTCGTATGTCTCAGATGCCTGAATTCTAAAGTATACTGTAGAATTAATGAACTGGGTTGGCTGCAACAGAGCTGGGTGAATACTGCAAACATATTCCTTCAAATTGTCACTTCAAAAAGCATGTTTAGTATCCTCTTGCAGGACATGTGCACAAAAAATAGTTTTGAATCCTTAATCACAACTATTCACACCTGAAAAGAGATTCTAACTCCTCCAATCCAGCAACAGCATCTTACCATATGATCAAATGATCCTGTAAAACCTGTGTCTAAAACACTCACAATGAGTTGCTTGTGAACAAGCCCCAGGCCAAGAATTATTCTCATAAATCACTCAGTAAATGCTTTCAAAAATAAATTATTTATTTGTATTGTGACAGCATCCGGAGACCTGAGTTGAGTTTGGGGTCTCATAGTACTAGATCCTGTAAACACAAATAGTGAGAAACAGTTCTTATCAAGACTGACATCAGAAGCATTTCATACCCATTTGACAGATGGGAAAAGAGTAAAGGCCTGTTCAGGCTCTTCAGGACTGATCCAAGGTCACACAGAAAGTATCTTGTAGAACCAGGAGCTTGTCTCCTGTGTCTCAGCTCAATGCTTTAGCCACAAGACGATCGTTCCTCTCAGGGACATAATGGAGTTTTCTCCTCACCTGTGGCTCAGCACAGGCATTTTGACTGCTTGGTGTAATGCTGTTGTCTCCTGGAGCGTCTGCTGGTGCCATATGCCTCCAGTCGGAGCTGAGAGAGATATTTCTGGTCCCTCATCAGGTATTGCGGCTTCATTGAACTAGCTTTCTCCACAGAGAAAGGGAAGGGTAGCATTGTTATACAAGACACTGGTGACATCTTATCCGGTTTAGTGTGCACAGTTCTGGGCTCCTATGTTTAAGAAAGATGAATTAAAACAGGAACAGGTGCGGAGAAGTACTATTAGGATGATCTGAGGAACGGAAAACCTACCTTATGAGTTGAGGCTTAAAGAGCTTGGCTTGTTTAGCCTAACCAAATGAAGGCTGAGAGGAGATAAGATTGGTCTCTGTAAATACATTTGTCAGGTGAATACCAGGGAGGGAGAAGAGTTTTTTAAGTTAATGACCAATGTGGACACAAGAATAAATGGATATACATTGGCCATCAACAAGTTTAGTCTTGATATTAGATGATGGTTTCTAACCATCAGAAAGTGAAATTCTGAATGAGTCTTGCAAGAGGAGAAGTGGGGGCAAAACCTAACTGGCTTCAAGTCTGAGATTGCTGTGTTTATAGAAGGGATTGCACAATGGGACTGCCTATCTTCAACTGCTCTCACTAGACTAATGGCTGATGATGGTCACTAGATGGGTAGGCTGAGTTACTACAGAGAATTCTTTCCCTGGTATCTGGCTCATGGGTCTTGCCCACATACTCAGGGTCCACCTAATCACCACAGATGAGATCAGGAAGAAATTTTCTCCATGTCTGATTGGCAGAAACTGCAGGGGAGGGGGAGTTCATCTTCCTCTGCACCATGGGGCCTGGATTACTTGCAGGTTTAAATCATGGAGTTATGTTGGGATTCCCTCAGAACTCTTTCCATTCGGCATCCCAAGAACTCAGTTCGACTCCAGGTTTCATCTTTTTTTTTTTTTTTTTATGCATACAGCATGGCTACAGAGTGTGTGTGTGTGTGTGTACACGCACGTGCTATTTACTTATCTTTTTTAGCACAAACATTTTGTTTCCAACCTGATGATTCATTTATGCCCTAATTCTGTCATCCAAAAAATGAGGCCTCTCTCCATGTTTTAGTTACTCATGTCAGGCCAGGCTTTAGCTCCAACCTAACTTCAAGTAACTAGAAGTCTTTCAATCATGTTTTGAGGAGATCAGTAACTCAGCCAGAGGCCGATGGGTCTGTTAAAAGGGTGAGGGTCCGTATCTTGCAGTCTGCAGGGGGTCAGACTAGATAATCTGCATAGGAAAAGTTTCAATTGCTAAGAATATAAGAATGGCCATACTGGGTCAACTGGTGGTCAATTTAGCCCAGTATCCTGCCTTCTAACAGTGGTTGGTACTAGATGCTACAGAGGGAATCAACAAAACAGGGCAATTTATTGAATGTGCAGAAGAGAAGTGTAAGGAGGGATTTGATAGCAGCCTTCAACTACCTGAAGAGTAGATGAGGATGGAGCCAAAGAGGATAGAGCCAGGCTGTTCTCAGTGGTGGCAGATGATAGAACAAGAAGCAATGGTCTCAAGTTACAGTGGGGGAGGTCTAGGTTGGATATTAGGAAAAGCTATTGCATTAGGAGGGTGGTGAAGCACTGAAATGGATTACCTAGAGAGGTCATGGAATCTCCATCATTAGACCTTTTTAAAGCCAGGCTTGACAACGCCTTATCTGAGATGATTTAGTTGGAGTTGGTCCTGCTTTGAGAAGGGGGTTGGGATAAATGAGCTCCTGAGAGTCCCTTCTAATCTTAATCTTCTGTGATCCCCTGTTGTCAAGTCCCAGCATGTGGAAGCTGGAGGTTTGGAGACACCCAGATCATGGGATTGCATTCCTGATCATCTTAGATAATAGCCATTGATGGATCTATCCTCCAGGAACTTATCTAATTCTTTTTAACTTGGTTACAGTTTTGGCCTTCAGGTTGACTGTGCATTGTGCGTGGAAGTAATTCTTTATGTTTGTTTTAAACTCACTGCTTGTTAATTTCATTGGGTGACCCCTGGTTCTTGTATTATGTAAAGGAGTAAATAACACTTCCTTAGTCACTGACTCCATACCATTCATGAGTTTATAGATCTCTATCATATCCTCTCTAGAGAGGGGGTTCAGCATCTGACTCCAGTAGCAAGAGTCTGCAGTGATATCACTCAGAGCCAGAGTCAGTGGGGCTGGTGGTAGGAGAATTCAGGCTCTCCTTGCTCCACTGGATCCCAACCCAGGGTACTGAGACTGATAGGTCAGATCTGATGTCTGAGGTGGCACTCACATGCCTGCTCCCTGGGTCACCCCCTACTACAGCCTCTGACCTTCTAAAGTCACAGCAAAGTCTATTGATGCCCTCTGCAAGTAGAGGGGATTGTTCTGGCAATGACATGGGGACTCTTCTCTCTCAGTTGTAGCCCATCATTCCTGGTCTCCACAGAGGCCTTTTAGTAACTTGACAGTCAGGTCTGGTCCAGTCATTGTGTAGTTAAGAGCATAGAACTGCTCCATCACTCTGTCCTGCCTGATTGAGATGAGCTGCTCCCTTTGGGTGTGGCTGGGAAGGGACTTTGGGGTCCAATTCTGCTCATTGACCCTTGGTTTCCCAGTTTGAGGCCTATTCATCCTAACACTCCCCCCACCACATGCCTTAGCTCTTGTCCAAGATGAACAATCCCAGTCTTTTAAAACTCTCCTCATATGGAAGCTATTCCATGCATAGAATCATAGATATTTGTGCATCTATCAACATTCAATTTCATCTGCCATGTTGTTGCCTGGTCACCCAGTTTTGTGAGATCCTTTTGTAACTCTTTGTAGTCACCTTAGGACTTAAGTATCTTAAATAATTTTGTATCATCTGCCAACTTTGCCACTTCATCGTTTACCCCTTTTGAGGTATGTATGTGTTGAACAGCATCAGTTCCCGTACAGATCCTTGGAGAACCCTACTTATTTACTTTTCTCCATTGTAAAAACCTATCCTTTATTCCTACCCTGTGTTTCCTATCTTTTAACTAGTTACTGATCTATGAGGGGACCTACCCTCTTATTGCCATTCCTGCCTATGTTTCTTAAGAGACTTTGTGAGGAACCTTGTCAAAGGTTTCCTGAAAATCCCACTGCACTGTATTTCCTAGATAATCCTTGCTCATCTTTGTTGACCCTCCGCCCTGCCAAAGAAGTCCAATAAATTAGTGGGGCATGATTTTCATGTACAAAAGCCATGTTCATGTTCTATGTGTCTGATAAGTCTTTGTTTTACTATAGTTTTAACCAATTTGAATGATACTGAAATTAGGCGTACTTGCTTGTAATTGACAGGATAACCTCTAGTGCCTTTTAAAAAAATAGGTGTTACAGTAGTTGTCTGCCAGACATCTGGTAGAAAGGCTGATTTAAGCAATAGATTACATAATACAGTTAGTCGTTCCGCAGTTTCATATTCAAGTTCCTTCAGAACTGATGGTTTAAATACCAGCTGGGCCTAGTGACTTATTATTGTTTAGTTCATCAATTTGTTCTAAAACCTCCTCTATTGACACCTCAGTCTGGGACAATTCCTCAGATTTGTCATATAACACTTGTGGCAGGGTGTTGCCCTGTTCTGGCCCTTTAAGGGGCTAAGACCTGGAGTCAGGAGGAAGCCCAGATGAGGCAGCTAAGGAGGGCCCAGCTGGAGGCCATATAGAGCAGTTCCTGGGAGAAGAGAGACCTGCCTGCAATGAGAGAGGCTTCGGCCTAGCAAACCCAGGCTACCCGGCCTGAGGCCCTAGGGGCTGCAAGGAGGTAGTCATGGAGGGCAGGGCTCGCATGGAGGCAGCCCTAAATGGCTGGGTTGCAAGGAGGCAGCCACGGCTCGCAAGGAGGCAGCTGCGGTTCTCAAGGAGACAGCTGTGGTAGGCTGGGGGAGTGTGAGCCAGGGAAGCCCCAGGCCATAAGTCCGCAAGGCAGGGTTGCAGGAGGCAACTGGGCAGGCAGAGTAGGAGAAGAACGGAGGGCTCTAGGGAGTCCCTCTTCCTCCCTGGAGGAGGAGCGGAGGAAAAACAATGACTCCCCCCCCCCCCCCGGAAGGGGGCGTGGACCAAGACCGGAGTGGTCACTGCCAGAGGGCAGTGCCCTGAAGAGAACACCTCACCCAAAGGGTGCATTGGCGTCGGAGCAGCCAGTTACATCCTCACAAGCCACCCTGAGGGAAGAAGCCGTGCGGAAAGTGAGTGAATCTGCTACACACCCCTCCCACACCTACTCAGGTGTAGGAATCTCCCTCACATTCTCTTCAACAAACAATTCATTTAGAGTCTCTGCAATGGCTTTGTCTCACATGAGTGCTCTGTTAGCACCCCCACCAACCAGTGGCTCCACTGATTGTTTGGCAGGCTACCCGCTTCTGATGTCTGCTGTTAGTTTTTGAGTCTTTTTGCTAGTTGCTCTTCAAATTCTTTTTTGGCCCCTTTAAGGGTATGTCTACATTAATAGGGGCTACACATAAAAAACGCTAGTTCAAATTTAAATCGAACTAGCGGAGCACTTAATTCAAACTAGGTAAACCTCATTCTACGAGGAGTAACGCCTAGTTCAAATTAAGTAGTTCAAATTAAGAGCTGTGTAGCCACTTAATTCAAACTAATTGGAGGCTAGCCCTTCCCAGGTTACCCTGGTGGCCACTCTGGACCAAACCAGGGAAACTCTTCTGCCCCCTTCCCGGCCCCGGAGACCTTAAAGGGGCACGGTCTGGCTACAGTGCTTGTGCCAGTTGCAAGCCTGCCAGCACCCAGCCAGAAGATCCTGCACATGGCACAGAATGAGCCAGCCACCCGCTGCCACCCAGCCCAGGTTTGCATGAAAATCAAGTTGGTCCAGTGAGACCCGCGAATTAACTAATTCGAATTAAGTTAGTTCAAATTAGTGCTGTAGTATAGACATACCCTAAGTTATACTTTTATATTTGACTTGCCAGAGTTCCTGTGTTCCTTTCTATTTTCCTCAGAAAGATGTGACTTCCAATTTTTAAAGCTCTTTCTGTGTCTATGCCGCGTCCAAGGAACGCACCTGCTTTTTCAGAACAGTTTCCGAAAAAGCAGACGTTCTTTTGCCCTCCTTTTATTCCTCATTATATGAGGAATAAAGGATGTGCCAAAAGAGGAGGATTTCTTCAAATTTGGCCCTGTCTAGATGGGGCTAGAAAAAAAGCGGAAAAAGATATGCAACTTGCTTCCTGGGGAGCGGTGGAGGGCTGGCTGCCAGTGACTTGCTGGCTCATGTTTTGGAGCCACTGGGTCAGGGGCCCCGGTGGTCACTGCTGGCTCTGGGCTGGCAGACTTGGAGCTGGCACAGGCACTATGGCCAGGGTCTCCCCCTTTAATGGCTCCGGGACTGTGGAAGAGGAGAGTAAGTTTTCCTGGTTGTGCCCAGAGTGGCCACCAGGGTTCCCTGGGAAGGGCTGGAGGCCCCCATTTCAAATTAAGTGTCTACACAGCACTTAATTCAAAATAGCTATTTCGAATTTGACGTTACTCCTCATAGAATGAGGTTTACTAAATTCGAATTAAGCGCTCCTCTATTTCGAATTAATTTCGAAATGACGGTTTGCATGTATAGACGCCATTAAAGTTAATTCGAAATAACACCTGTTATTTCGAATTAACTTTGCAGTGTAGACATACCCTCTGTGTTCCAACCAGAGATGACATATTCCCAGTTCATACAGGGTGGGTGTGTCTAAACTACACCCCTCTGCCGACAGAGAGATGTAGATTAGGCACATCGCTATTGCAAATGAAGTGGGGATTTAAATATCCCGTGCAATGAGGTTTACAGGATCGGTCGGAAAAGGCTTTCCTTGTCAACCAATCCCCGTCTAGACGGCCGTTTTTTGCCGGCAAAGTGCCGTGTCGGCAAAAAGCGGCGGCCATTTCTATTCAAATGAAGCGTGGGATATTTAAATCCCCGCTTCATTTGCAATAGCAATGTGCCTAATCTACATTCCTCTGTCGGCAGAGGGGTGTAGTTTAGACACACCCGGATAGTTGAAATCCCTTATTTTTATTGGCTTTTCTGTTTTTGTAGTCTGTCCAATCTACGAAGCATTTCTCAGTCACCATCGGTATGTTGGTCAGGTGGATGGTAGTATGTTCCTTCTGATATACTCTTATTATTCAAACATGGAATTTCTCTGGTACTGTTTGATTGATTTAAGATTTTTCTTATATTTGACTCCAGGCTTTCTTTCACATACAGTGGCACTCCCCCAATCAGTGTGACCTACTGTCATTCCTATATATTTAGGACATTGATATTACCATGTCCCATTGATAAACATCGTTCTACCAAGTTTCTGTGATGCCTATTATATCAACTTCCTCATTTAATACCAGGCACTCAAATTCATCAATCTTAGTTTTTAGACTTCTTGCATGTGTATAAAAGTACATAAAAGCTGTCAATGTTTATTTGTCTGTCTTTGTGTGATGTTGTTGAACAGGACTCTCTTTCATTTAACTCTTCAATTCTTATCTGTGCTTTATTAACTCCTCTCCTCTCCTCTTTAGAGTATCCCCTTTATTAAATAATTTCCTAAATCAGGGGTAAGGAACCTATGGCCCCTGGTTCCCCTTTGATCTGGGCTGCGGCGAGGTTTGGGGCTCCTCCCCTGCAGTGGAGTGAGGCCTAGCTCCCTAAGTGTGTCTGTTATGTCTTTTGTTTTTGTTTCTCGGGGTCCAGGCCAGTTGAGGGTGTGTTTGTTTACTTGGTTTGTTTGTTTCTTAGGGGCCAGGAGGGCAAGGTTTGTTTTGTTTTGTTTTGTTTTGTTTCTCTAGGGCCAGCCCAGTGAGTGTTTGGTGTAAGGGCCCTAAATGATTTTTCTTTGGGTCAGTGGCCCCCAGCAAAAAAAAGTTTTCCTTATCCCAGCCCTAAGTGATGTGTTTGTCTGAATCATGTGCTCCCACACACTTATCAGCTTCCTGCCCCATCTCTTTGTATAAAAACTTCTCTACAGTCTTAAATTTTACATGCCAGCAATCTGGTTCCTTTTTGTTTTAGGTGGAGCCCATCTTTCCTTTATAGTGGGGGGCAGGGGCAATAAACAACCCACAGGCCAGATGCAGTTCACCAGGATTAGCCCCTGGCAAGTCATCAGATGCTTTTTTTTAATCCACATATCCACAGGTGCGACTACTTGCAACTCCCACTGGCTGCAAATTGCTGTTCCCAGCTAATGGGAGCTGTGGGAAGTGGCGTGGACCGGGACACTGCTTCCTGCAGTTCCCATTTGCCAGAATCCTAAAGTTGATCAAAGGATGGCAGACTACAGCCTCCTTTGGAAGCTCTCAGCCTTGCCTAACAGGCAGCTAGGCTCAGCCACGGCCCCCCAAAGAAGTAAAAGATAGGACTATGTAGCACTTGAAAGACTAACAAGATGGTTTATTAGTTGATGAGCTTTTGTGGGCCAGATCCACTTCCTGGGTATGGCCCACAAAAGCTCATCAACTAATAAACCATCTTGTTAGTCTTTCAAGTGCTACATAGTCTGGTCTAGCTGAAAGAAAAGATAGGACTATCACGGCTGCATCTCTATTACTATTCCCTAAAGTGACAGTGTCAATGTCAATCAAGCAGACACAGCAAGCAAGAACAAGACAAACATACACACACGGAGGCAACAAACTCACCCTTCACCTGGAAAACTGCTTCCCAAAATTCCCGTGTTTGCAAATGCTAATATTTTGTTTATCTCCATATTGTTGTATCTCTTCTTTGGGTATTCTGTATACTTAGCATGGAGAATTAATACACTCATTTAAAATATAGTGTGTGTACAGGGCGGATGAAGAGAATGGGAATTCCTTCTTAAGAGGCACCTGAATAACTAAAAGCAACAAAGCTGTTTTGCTTCATTCTTAAATCATAAATGCCTAAAATTAACTAGTAATAGAGCTGTGGTAGTGGTGTAATTTTCTCACTTCTTGGATTAAATTTATTTTGTATCAAGATATAAGAGATTTCAAACATATGTAAGATTTCACCTCATTTAGATTAAATATTAATCACAACATCAGCAGAATAAATAAATCAAGTCTGCCAGATAGTTTTAGCATGCAAGTCCCTAATGGCATGGAAGCATTTCTGTGCCAGCCATGGAGAAAGTACAGTATCTGTGACACTACAAGATTTACAACATAATTCCCTACTTGGAAACAAAGGCACAAATAGCTGCATGTCATGCACTGAACTGAAACTTTATGGATTCTATTATTACTCTAGTTTCTTCAGGACTTCTCAGTGGTGGGAAAAGAAATTCTATTAACTTCTTTTATAACTACCAGCATGGTAATGTGGAGAGACTAATCTCTTCCATGTATAAGGTCTGGGCCACTAAAATCTGAATATCAGCTCAAGAGCTTTGTCAAAAGGACTAACTGCTTCATTCCCTCATAAAACGACTATCTCCATTAATCTCTGTTTATTTTCCTTCTGCTTTTTAATTTGCTTAATGGACTTCAGCCCAAGTCTCTCCCAGCAGTCAGAGGAAAGTAAACTCTGATAAATCCTTATGGACTTAATAGTCACAGTTAAGCACTTCTTTGGATTATTTTGTCTGACTTTCATCTTTGCTGCTGCAGAGATGATGGCTGCAGAGCACTCTAGTTCTAACCCCGTGACTTAAGAGCCTGGGAAGGAATTGACAAAAGATGCTTCTCTTTCTCCCTCTCTCACCCCTTCTGTGTACATGGAAATAAAGCATGACTAGCTAAAAGAACAGGAGATGGTGTGCCCTCCTGCGACAGCTCTGAGCCCATAGAAGCAGTGTGCATGGTTCAAATATGACTGATACATGGAAATTTATTTTCAGGGAATGCTAATTGACTTTGTGATGGTGAGGGAGACTACTTAGATTCTCCAGGCTGCCTACCACTTAGGGTATGTTTACACTACCACTCTAGTTCAAACTAGGGTGGTAATGTAGGCAACCGGAGTTGCAAATGAAGCCCGGGATCTGAATTTCCCGGGCTTCATTTGCATATTGCCGGCCGCCGCCATTTTTAAATGTCCGCTAGTGCGGACTCCGTGCCGCACGGCTACACGCGGCACGGACTAGGTAGTTCGGACTAGGCTTCCTAACGAGGAATAATGGTAGTTTGGAATAGGAAATAGGAATAGGAAATTCAAATCCCGGGCTTCATTTGCAACTCCGGTTGCCTATATTACCACCCTAGTTCGAACTAGAGTGGTAGTGTAGACATACCCTTAGTTTGCTGGTCCAGATGCTGTATGTGGCTATCAAGGAGGAAAAGAAAACCTGAAAACTTTCCATTGGCGTCATAGTCTAAGACTGGTGGGGAACTTTTTTTTAGGTCAGGGGCTGGTGACCCACAGAAAAATCAGTCAGCAAACAAAACAAAACAAAAAACAAACAAACAAACAAAAAAACCCTTCAATTACATGAAAGATACAATCCCCTGCTACATTCCCCTCCCACACCAGTGCCTGGGGGGGGCCAGCCTAGTAGATTTGTGTGCTCCAGCCACATGGTGGGGCAGCGGGGAAAGGAGGGGCTGGAGTGCCAGCATGGGTTCCCCAATGCTGGGGGGGGGGGGGGGGCGCCTGAGCCTCTGGGGCCAGATCCAGGCAAACTGGGGGCCACATCCAGCCCTCAGGCCTGAGATTCCCCACCCCTGGTCTAAGCGCCAAAATACTGTGTGCTGGGTTCATCACTAATTCGCTAAGTGGACCATTTTCCATCAGCACTCAAATGACTGTGGCCCCACCATACTGTTGAAGGTTGCTGATACAATGAAATCAGCTGTGAGGATGAGGTGGGAAAGGGGACTTTATAAAGCTACTTTATCAGTGACATAAGAGCAGGGATGTTCATCGTATCCTAACAGGCCACTAGCAGAATCTCCTTTAGAAACACACTTTTCTCCTTTAGAAACTTCGGTAGTCTATGCAGAAGCCTACACAAAACCTTTACACCACTACAGTTCCTTTTAAGACTGATTTTTGAGGACTTAAATGAGTCTGCAAAGGAGAAGTGGCCTTGTGCTGGCTTTCTGCACAGGGGAAATTTCACCCAGATCCCTCAGTTTCCAAAGAGCAGGCAAGTCACATTTCTTAGGTCATTTCCTCAGTAAGGGTATTGTGACATTTCCTTGCTTGCGGTCTCACTAATAAGCATCATCTGCTCATTAATGTTTCATATTATTAGTATATTATTATCTTCCTTTTCAATGGGTAGCCTTTGAACCCTTTAAATAGCAGCCAACTATAGTATTAGTTTCTGATTTACTTGTTTTTAAGAGTCCACGTCCTTTCTGTTTTTTTCATATATACTACTTTACTTTATTTATTGCTGCACAGTCCACATGCCTGGGGGAGCTACTTACTCAGAAATTGCATTGTATAATTTGATACTAATACCTACTTCTGATCCTGAACAAAGGTTTGCTTTTTTGTTCATTTTAGTAATTCACTTTTTTATTTCATATTCTCCATGTACCATGGAGATAATTGGCGCTCTCAATCCATCTGGGGTATCTCAAATACACGAGTACCAACCTCAAGGTAGACTATTAAAAATTAGGGCACAAAGCCCAAATGGATTGTGAGTTGTATACTTAGATTGCCCCTAGTAAGTATCAAATGTGAACTCCTTTGCCACTATAACTGCTTTAAGTTGGAGTCCCAGACCTTCTTGTTGCCTGCTTTTGTGATAGATGGTCCCTTCACCAAAAATCACAGCAATACTCAGGTTATTCCTAGAGAAATCAGTCACTTATCCCAGGTCAATTGCACCTCAGATATCAAATCAAGAATAATGCTTGTAGCCAATTCTATAATTAACTAAAGATGTATTAATTAGGAAAAAATAAGAGTTATTTACAAGAGGAAAACTGGTAAACATACACAGACAAATGAATTACAGTCTTAAGTTTCAAAGAGATAATAGAATCCGTTGCAATATACTAGCTCTTATGTTATTTAGGGCTAACCCAAGATAAACAGCTGAGGATCCCTTGCTTATGCTTAGAAATCTTTGCCCTTCAGAGTTCAAACAGCATAGAGAACCATTTCTTCTTGAGAAGTATTTTTATTCCCTTTCTCCATAGTTCAGGATGATGGGATGGGTGTTCATGTATGTCTCCCCTTCTTGGGCACAGGGAAAGCAATCAACAAAATCTTTTGTCCTAATAGCCTGTTTTCTATGAGCCTTCTTTTGTTAGAAAGGAGATGACACCTCTGTAAATCTAATACCTATTTTAATAGAACTGACACACAGGTGAGCCAGACTGGTTTTCAGCTATGCATTTTTCAATGTTAAGAGAGGACTAGGAGCCTTGGCATCAGTTGGCACCTGGACTGGCAGTATCACAGGTCCCATTGCACTAACCCTTCCATTTACTATTTCTAATCCTTAGTCTTTTCCCAGTCTCCACTGTTACCTGGTTTGTAAATACAATTGGTACATGTCATCTGTAGATGGCAGTAATGGGCATTAGGCTAGAAATGACGTAATGGCACGAGGCTAGCAGCTAAGCTCTCCTTGTTAACAAACCAGCTCACAGAGAAATGAATAAACATGGCACCCAGAGGATTACCATAAATGATCATACACATTTTCTCTTTATCAAACTGTAACCCCCAAGGAGATTACAGGCAGTCCCCGGGTTACATGGATCCGACTTACATCGGATCCCTACTTACAAACGGGGTGAGGCAACCCCGCACTAGCTGCTTCCCCCCAGCAGACCAGGGAGACGCGAAGCTAGCGACCCCGCTAGCAGACCAGGGAGACGCGGAGCGGCTTTTCTCAGCGGACACCTCAGCTTGAGAATAAAGGACTGAGGGAAGTGAGGTGTGGGAGAATAAAACTGAGCTCTGGAGAAATGTTTGGCTAGAGTTTCCCTACAATATGTACCAATTCTGACTTACATACAAATTCAACTTAAGAACAAACCTACATTCCCTATCTTGTACGTAACCCGGGGACTGCCTGTACTTAGATTCCCAGGGCCTTGTTTGCTGGCAGCTCAGGGACAGGCACACTGAGTTTGCCTTGGCTCCCCCTCCCTACCAGGGACAGAGTCTGCCTGGCAACCCATAGGGAGTGAGATGCCCCTCCCAGGGAGTTCAGGAGGGGGAAGGAGAGGCTATTGTTGAGGGGAGTCTGGAGCCAGCCAGGGCAAGGGGAGGACTGGTTGCATGGGAGCTAGTAAGCCCCAGGCCTGCATGCAGGGTTCACCCTGAGAACTAGCCTCTAGGGACCTGAAGGCAGGATCCCTCAGCTGGGTTTTATGTCTCCACTGTTGATTCCCAGTTTGCGGAGTTTGCTGGGAGGCTTCCCCAGCCATGCTGAGTTGGCTCCCCAGCTCCCTGGGTGAGACCAGTCACCGCATGGTCAGCTCTGCTCTGTCTGCTGGTTCGGGGCTGCTGCCTGCTGTGTGTGTCTGAATGCTGGGGTAGGAGGTTATAGTTTGAATTTTGGTGCAGTTGTATGGCCTGCACCTTGAGCCCTGCAGCCCTTTGTGGTGAGGGGAAATTCTGGGACCGAAGCAGCCTAATTCCTGCCCGAAGAAGATCCTTGCCAGAAGAGACCAGCCCCTCTGCAGTGACTGAGTCATCTCTGAACCTGAGGCTCATTCATGGAGTGTGTGAGTGCACCATATTTTAGTCAGTCAGGGAATTGTTTGTTTGGGGATTTTATTACCTGCTGCATATTAAACCTGTGGAGAGACTTACTGCCTTCTCCCACTTGTGAGTCCTTTGGGCTATACTGGACCTAGTCAGCCCCACTGCTAAACCACTGCAGAGAAGAATTTTGTGGTGAAAAGTCATCAAAGGCCCCAACAAAGTACGCGTACCAACGGGACACTAACCTTACAGTTGCTGGGCACCAGTGAACCTAAAAATAGTGGTTTACCTTGTTCTATTTGTCTCCTGTTTAATATAATTGTGTTTATTATAGTGTATGTGTTTGTGCTATTTTCTGGGAGTCTCCAACTATCTGGCAAGTACGTGGGGATTCCCCTGGGTTCAAATTTTCCTCCGAAGCTGTTCTGGTGACCCTGCCAGGAAGGAGTGAGGGGGAGGGTGGAGGCACTGCCAAATAAATCCATCGGAAAAAATAAAGTTGAGTGGATGGCGGGATCCAGAAGAACCCAGACCTGTCCATCAAAACCTGTAAGGAGATTGGCCTTAAAGAAGGTAACCAGGTGGAGAGGAGTGCTACAAAACCTTTGGAATATTTTGACTCCATCTGAATTGATCAAGATGTATTTCTACCAAAGAAGACCCACATCACAGTGCGTGCCTCTTTTTGATCCATTCGGTAAAGGTAGTGCCTATGAACACGTTGCCTTACCTTTGGGGCAACAGTAGATGCACACTGCGGATTCACCACTAGCTCGCAGACAGAATATAGATCTCTAAACAGACCTAGATCATAGAATCATAGAATAATAGAACTGGAAGGGACCTCAAGAGGTCATCAAGTCCAGTCCTTTGCCCTCAGCAGGACCAAGCACCATCTGGATCATCCCTGATAGATGTCTAGCCGACCTGCTCTTAAAAAATATCTTTAAAAGATCTTACAGACCTGAGAGCCAGGGTGACCCTATTGACTCCAAAAGCTAGGCCTGACTGCCCTGAGCAACTCTATTGACTCTAACTATTAGGCATTATCACTCTGAGAGCAGGGACAATGCCTTTGGCTCGAATCATTAGCCCTACTGTCCTGAGGTCAAGGGCAGCCTGTGTTCACTCACCCTGCACTGGATGGGATCCCCCACCCTGTCACAGCCCCATTTAGACTAGCCTTTTCCCTACTGCAGATGAGAGACTCCCTTCATGTTAATCTGATGCACTGATCTACATATGGATATCTGGGATCTTTCTAGGAGAATTATCACAGCTAATAAGAGTAAAAGTTGCTTTGTGGGAAACGCTGTTAGTTTCCTGTCTTCCCGGCATTTGTGAAGAAAGTCTTTGTAATGTTCTCAGGCTAGAAGTAACTATTTGCATGAGGAAAATATAAACAAAATGAAAAGGTCGGCTCATGATAAAACCAGTACAACAATAACAACAAAAACTTAAGAAAACATTAACTAAATGATGTACAACAAGCACATTGGTGCATTCTTCTGATTAAAAAACAAAACAAAAACTACTTCTCTCTCTTTCCCTAAAATTTGCCAACACAGAAGTGAAATAACCTTTGGCAGTCTTTATTTTTTTAGCTAAAGTTGTTTATGCTCTCAGTTACTAGTGTTAAAATGGAGCAGCAGAAAATTACACTTTGCTTCTCAACTTGTAACACACTTTACCATGTTTTTTCAATATAAATGACACAGAATAACTTTGCTGGGTCAGTAATGAAATAGGAAGCGAGATTTCATTTGGCAAAAAAACGAGCCAAGAATCCAGAGCTGCTTATAGTGAAAGCAAAATAAAGGATTAACACTAATTAGGCTATTTATGAACTCTAAAATCTTTTCTTCATTTAGCTGATATGAAAAATTCACCTCTCTGTATAGTCTTTCCCACACCATGGAAATATTTTCCCACTCTGCCTGTAGATCTACATACATAATTATGCTGCAAGATGTGTGTGGATATTGGGGTATGTCTACACTACCACCCTAGTTTGAACTAGGGTGGTAATGTAGGCAACCGGTAATGAAACGAGGAGTAACGGTAGTTCGGACTAGGAAGCCTAGTCCGAACTACCTAGTCCGTGCCGCGTGTAGCCGCGCGGCACGGAGTCCGCACTAGCGGACATTTAAAAATGGCGGCGACTGGCTTTATGCAAATGAAGCCCGGGAAATTCAAATCCCGGGCTTCATTTGCAACTCCGATTGCCTACATTACCACCCTAGTTCGAACTAGGGTGGTAGAGTAGACATACCCTTAGAGAGCAGAATTTGGCCTTGAAGTGATATGGCGAGAGTCCTTTTCAACCACCAAATTAGGATGAGGGACAGTTCTTTGTACTTGAACTGTCACCATAGGCTACATCTACACTGCACAGATATTTCAGAATAAGTTAATCCGGAATAGGTATTCCAAAATAGCTATTTCAAAATAGCATGTCTACGCTACAGGGAAGCCTCAAAATTAATCCTAAGCAGACTTCTTTAATATAGACCTGCTATCTTGACTTAGAGCCCTAAAAGGAATAACTTAAAATGGCGCTGGTGAGGGGCTATTTCAAAATAGCAGAAGTGGAGTATCTACACATGCCTTATTTCGAAATATCTAATTTGGAATAGGCATTATTCTTCGTAGAATGAGGTTTACAGAAGTCGGAATAAGCCATCCGTTATTTTGAAATTATTTCAAAATTATTTGGAAATAACGGAATTGCTGTGTAGATGCTCACATAGTTATTTTGGAATAACAACAGCTATTCCAAAATAACTTTGTTGTGTAGACACACCCATAATGAGGTAGAAGAGTCTTTACCCTTTTTCCAAGAAGAGGTAGGTATGTGAGTGAAGGGGAAAGGGCTGGCAATGGCTCACTTCCCACTTGCCAAGTACTGCTATTGAATTGGTGGAAAGAAACTCAGATATACTCCTTATTTGAGAGGCTAAAAAGTAATTCAGGATACACACGCTTTTTACTCATCCTAATCAATATTTTGTGTCAAACTCATGGCTTTTTTACACAGGAGACAGTGGCTTTCCAAATGGGAATATGGTTGCACTAAAAAGGGCATAAGGACAATGCGTGCATAGCCTCTGTAAGGCCATGTCTACACTAGGAAATAATTTCAAAATAACTATTGTGATAATAACTCCCAAAAGAACTATTTTGAAATGAGCATTATTCCTCACAGAAATCAGGAGTTATTATTTTGAAATAACCAGCTCCTTATTTTGAAATAACTAGCTTGGCAGTGTGGATGCGCCGCTTGTTATTTCAAAATAAGGGGACTTGAAATAACTCCCTAGTGTAGACCAGGGTTCTGTGTCCCTGCATTTGTAGATGAATGGCCGGTGCACCTGTGCAGATGCCTGCTTCAAACGTCCCTTCACACTTACTCACGGGGAGTGGGCCTAGCAATGCAGGTGAACCTGCGCCTCCACGTGCAGCAAGGCTACAGCATTCCCACTGCCTCCAGGGCTCGCTGAATCCAGTGGAGCAGCATGGGAGGGATGAAACTTTCCTGTACTGGCTGATGCCTTTAGTGATTTTGCTGGTTTAGAGTCGACTGTTCCTTGACTAGTTCACCTCATGTGCATCAGACAGCTAGCCACTGCTATGAATTACACAGACATGTCACATGCCCACACAGCAGGAGAACGCTTGCTAAGAAATGTTCTCATTCTGCGTATTTTGGTGGGCTCTAGTTCAAAGGTTTTCACAATGGCCTATTCTAAATATATGAAGTCATAAGATTTAGGAACACAGGATCTGCCCTACTGGAGCAGACCATTGGCTCATCGAGTGTTTTATGCTGCCTTTGGCAGAGCCCAATCCCCGATTGTGCAGAGGAAATTGGAAACCCACATAATGCATCTAGCAAAGGCTGCAGATCCAAATGCAATTAATCCCGGTTAAATCTAGACACTCTGTAAGAAGGTCATGTTGACTATTTTAGGCTGGGACCATTTCAAATCAGAGGTATGGTATTGCAGATCCCTTGTTAAAATACAGTTGTGATGAATTCAGGCTACCTTTCTACTGCTTCGGTGGGCCCCTAGGCAAGGTATGTGGTGGGGGAGGTGGCTAGGGTTACCAGGTAGACTCTTCCAAAATACTGGACACACTTGATCGTGGGCGGGGGAAGGGGGAGAGGGAGGAAGGGCGAGGGACCGGCCGGGAGGGGTGCGGGGCTGGCTGGGAGGAAGGGGGGGCAGGAGGTGGAGCTGGCGGGGGGAGGGCGGTCTGGGACTGCGGGGGTGGCCGGGAGGAAGGGAAGGGCGGGAAGCAGAGCTGGGGAGGGATTGGGTGCCGGAGGGGAGGGGGGCCGGAGGAAGGGGGGGGCGGGAAGCAGAGCTGGCGGAGTGGGGTGCAGCCACTGGCCACAGCTGGAGTCCAACAGGCTGCACCCCCGGCAGGCACTCCCTTTAGTTGCTAGTAGAAGCCGGGTGGGGGCGGGGGAAGTGGCTAGAAGTCTCTCCCCTTCTCCCCCCCCCCCCGGCTTCTGCACACAACCAGAGGCTCCCAGCAGGGAGGCAGGGTCGCGATTGGCGCTAGGAACCTCTGGTTGTGTGCAGAAACTAGGTGGGCGGAGTGGCTGGGAGTTCCAGCCACTGCCTCCGCCCCCGCCCCGCCCCACCCAGCTTTTGCACGTGACCACAGGGCTCCCAGCGCCAATCACGGCCCGCCTCCCAGTCGCTGACCCACCCCCGCCAGGCTTCCGTCCGGCACCCAGCCGGAGATTCATAATATACCAGACATTGCACATGTCTGGTATTTTCTGAATTTTTCTACTGGACAGAGGGTGCAAAAACCAGACTGTCCAGTGGAAAACCGGACACCTGGCAACCCTAGTGGTGGCTTCACACCCTGGAAGAGGCAGGGCCTCAGGCAGAAGGGGTAGGGCCAGTGTAGCCAGCTCTAAGCACTGCCCAGATTGCCGTGCTGGGTCCCTCTTCCTCCCTCAGCCCTTATTGCCAAATGGAGCCTCAGAGACGCAGTTTGAACTGCCAGTCCCTGGGGCAGCTGTTTCCCCCTTCTCCTCATCAGCAGGCCTGCATACAGCTTATGAAATCTGATTCATATTGTGAAGCTGTATTATGGAAACCTGATGTGTCATCTCTTCCTACATCTATGTGGCTCCACCTTTGCTGACAGGCCCTATAGCAGATACAAACCAGACAAAGACTATGGAACTACTTAGGAGTAACAATGGTACTTAAACATCTTGTAGCTGATTCCTTTAAAGCAGTGTTTCTCAAAGAGTGCTCGCGGTGACAATAATGTTGTAAAGCAAACAGGTGCACCTGTAAAGGGGGTTCAGAAAGTCATTTTGTCCTACATTTTCCATCAGGCCATGCTTTGGAGTATCCCAACCTGAGGACCTAAAAAATTGTGAAAATGTAAACCTGTAGCACGTTACGAGTGTTACCCTAGAAAAGGGGCTATATTATAGTTTGGTTCAGTGGGTTCCATTTTGAAAGAGACAGTTCCTTTTCTCTACATGATGGAGGTTTTCCTGCTCAAACTGTTAATTTGTACATGGTACCACCTTGTGCACACCTCTCAAACAGGCTGTGTACCCGTTACTATCTGGTGCACTCAGCACCAAAACCGCTGCACACAGCCCCTCGGAAGCTGCACTCAACACCTAGGTTCATTAGCATACTTTTCCCGCCTCTGGGCCAATAAAAGCCCTGAGGTATCAAGGGCTCGGGTCCTTGGATATTCCCCAGCCTTGGATCTACTCATTTGTTGCTCCTCTGTATTGTTTGCTTGAAGCTTGGATACCATCTATGTAATCAGAGGCCTGGACTTTTGAACTGTGCTACCCTTGTGTGGTAAATTTGCATTGGCCACTGGAACCGGGACTCTCTTTTCCTATCATCTTCATTGGATTACCCACCTACTGGATCAGACGGTGTTGTCGAAGGACGGATCAGACTGTGTCCAGAGGGGATTCCTTTCCAGATCGAGGATCCATATCGGGGTCGTCTCTTCACAGAGGACTCACTACCATGGGATCTCCCTGCTTGTCCTCCCCAGAGGCTTACAAATAGCCCGAGGGTTGAAGGTCACAGGCATCAATCGCCTCAGGCTTTGTATATACCTTATGTATCTAGGGAACTGTTCTATCTCCTTTCTTCGGGTTAGGGAGGCTTGGTTTGTTGAAACTTGCTGTTAACTGTATATCTGTTCCACTATTCTACTTAAATACATGGTTTGGCCCTAAAATTGTGTATGCCTGATTTGTGGCTAGAGATCCACCAGTGATTAGATACGGCTCTCAGGTCGGATCTTTCTTCTGTGTAGGGACTCCTTCTCCCCGTTTTACATCCACACCATTGGCCACTTTTATTCTAAATTGCTTGTCCACGTCCCTATGGCAACAGGAGGCTTACACACTTGGAGTTGGGAAAGCACACTTTGTATGATGTTATTAAGGAGTTGTCCATTGTGTTTCCTCATTGTGGAGTCTTGGAAAGTAAGAGCCCTACAGCCACTCCCCGAGATGTGGAAAGGTCACATTTTCAACAAGTATACTGAATAAGAACAGTGACCTGAAGATAAACCAAGGTCCTGTCTGTCAGCTTAGATGCTGCAGATCACATTGTAATCTGTAGATGTGTAGGGTTTGTTCTGATGTCCTTTCAAAACTCATCTCATTGAGCAGTGTTCTGGGTTATCCGTCCCAGAGGAGGCAGCATTTCATTATGTAGATCACATACCAAGGGCTCAATTCTGCAGGTCTTACTCAAGCGAAACTCCCACAGATGTCAGTGTAACTTTTATTAAAAAGTTACTACTGTGGTCTGGTAGCTGCCAGACACCAAATCCATTTAGTTTAATTGACAATTCTGGAAATCTATTGCATCAATCTGTGTGTGCTGGCAAAACACATTCTGTTTCTTCTTGAAATGTAGAGCTAACCATTTGCACTGGTGCATCTAACCCCAAATATTTTCACATCTGGAAAATCAATGGGAGTTCTGACTGAGTGCAGGCTGCAGAATTGGGCATGGTGGGCCAAATCCTTCAGTAACTAGTCAATTATTAATCAGTCTTTGTGCAGGCAAAATTCCTACTGCATTTCAATGGGAGTTTTGCTTAAGTAATGATTTATCCCATTAATTTAAATGCATTACCTGAGTAAAGAAATCAGTATTTGCCCCACAGTTTGTAATGCTCTTGGGATCTTATGGTATGAAAGTCAGTACATAAATGTAAACTATTATCACTTACTAGTACTAACACACTAAGACCCGGAGTAATATATTTCCCTGCAAAGCTTTAACTATAACAATATTGTCCCAGAAGCTTAATCACCAGAACTGTGGGGATCATTCATGAAAAGGTGACTGATGGTTTCTGTCATAATTGAATCCTGACCTTTCCTGATTAGAGTTTTCTGGAAACTCTCATCAGCAACTGTCAGTCTTTCAGAGGCCTTCCTGCAGCTCCCTGGCTAGACCGGCCTGTAGATACAGTGACCATGGCAACGCATACCTTTGGGGCACTCACAGATTAAGACTAGAACATTATATATATATATTTTCAACTCAATGTTTTATAAACTGCTTATATTTAATATACATCAAAGATACTTCTGGCTTCACCTCTTCAGAGCTGGAAAATTGAGCTGGGTGCATGGCACAGACAATACTAAACTGATTGATGACCTGTGGTATATTCTCAATGTTGAAGTTATTTTCATTTAACGATACACGATGGGTGGCCCCTTTGTTCTTCTCCATCATTTTGATACATGTGCCAAATTCCTGTGTGTGACACGTGTAGAGATAACTTACATGATCCTAGTCTTGCTGTTGACTAGCTTTCTTTACCAATGTAATAAAACTTTATAGAATAAGCGGCATGACTTAATGCTTTTTCTGGATTTCAAAATATTTGAGGTTAGATGTGCTAATGATTTGCACTGGAGCTACATTTTCAAGGAGTGCCAGCACACTTTCCACCAAGCACATACTGAGATGGGTGAGGCAACAGATTTCCAGTCCTGTCAATTACATTGACTGCATTTGGTGTCTGGCAGCCACCAGATCTCGGCTGGCTGAACAGATTTATTTATTTTAAAAAATTACAAACAATGAAACAGCAGTTCAGTACAATCAACAACATTGTTTTGAACAAACTGTTTCATAGGCTGGCTGGAGTGCAGAACACGTCCATGCCAGGCAGAAATCACAGTTTATATGTATATCCAGAATAGTGTTAGGGCCCTGCCCAGTTGCATCGGAGTAATAGGGTTTATGGAACCTTTTCCCTCACATAAGGCATCAGTACAGGGGCAATCCTAGTTTGCTTTCAGAGAGCTAGGCAGAGCAGGGTGAGCTGCTGGAAACACTAGCCTGTGTGTGTGAGCAGAGCTGCGCTGGGTAAGAATGTTGGCTAAGTTTTTCACATGCCAGGCACTCCCTCCTTCAGCATGAGCAGAGCCATTTGTTCTAATTCTCCTCTTGCATTGTTTTTACACCAGTTTTGGTTTTACTCCTGATTTTAGCAGAGATCAGAATCCAGTCCTACTTGCTTTCCGAAAGCCTCGAGGTCATAACTCTTGCCTGGGTAGTGTGCCTCTTCCCTTTCCCCAGCATACTGCAATGGATTGGCAGTTTTGCTTCCAGACTGTCTGCCAGTGACATTTATTTATTTACAGTAAATATTTTTAGCATGACATTAGGTACAACAGTAAATGTCAATGGCACCGAATGTAAGCATTGGGAAATAACTTATTTTGACAATACATGTCTTGGCTGTGTCTTGAGTTTTATTTTCTATAAGTGCCTTGGTATTTATCTTGTAGCATGAGACTATTATCCACTCACAATGTTCTGTTTCATTCACCTTATCTCTTAAGTACAACGCTTTATTTATAGAAGGAATCTTTGTGGTTTGTCTGGACTCTAGAGATTTTTTTTAAGAGAAAAGCACTTTGTTTCATATCTGAAGAGTATTTACTCAACTTACTGCACAGCTGGCTTTCGCTGGTCAACTGTTATTAGGGCTAATGAGAGTTATGCATCTAAAAAGTTTTATGAAGCAAACTGAGACTCTACATATGTCCCTTCTTCATTTGCAAATTGAATTGGTTAATAATATTGAAAATAAAGAGAGGAGAAATGGGGTTCTTTAATAATTTTGTATGAACAAACATGATCCTGCTATTTGTAATTGCTTAATGATCATGCTTTTCTTGAAGCAAGTCCCAGACACATTTTAGGAGGCTTTTTAAATGCCTTAAAACCCATCTGAAAAAGTTATACTATAAAATTGTAAATGGTGAGGCAAAAGTGGATGAAGAAGTGTTATTTACTCTTTCACATGATACAGAAATTCAGGGTCACCTAATGAAATTAATAAGCAGCAAGTTTATTACAAACAAGAGGAAGTACCTTTTCACACAACACACAACTAACTTGTGGAACTCGTTGCCATGGGATGTTGTAATGTCAAAAAATATAACTGGGTTCCAAAAAGAACGGAATACGTTCACGTAAGACAGGTCCATTAATGGCTATTCGTTAAAATGGTCAGGGATGCAATCCTATGTTGGAGGAAACCCTATATTGCCCTGTTCTGTTTTCTAGCTGAAGCTCCATTATGGGCTACAGTCAGAGACAGGATACTGGGCAACATGGACCATTGTCTGATCCAATATGGTAGTTCTTACTTTTTTTTGTGGTGAACTTTCCTGGTGTCTGGATTACCCACTAGTGGGAAATCCAGACAAGTTAGAAATGCTGATAAATTACACGTGAGTGTTTTGACTTTATTTCTGATCTATTGAGAAGAAAAGTTGTTGTTTGTGAACTTTTTGTCCATGTTTGTCAGGGAGTTTAGTACAGCTGGGACGTGCTTGGCGGGAAGTTACACTACATGACCTGCATGGCCCCTTAGCCCTATGGAATGGCAGCTCTGGAGACTCAAGGCTTCCACATATGCACAGAACAGGAATAGCAGAATAGGCAGCCATTCAAGTATTCTGGTGTGCTGCCCCAGTTGAGCTCCCTTTTTCAGTTGCCAAATAGGAAAAAGAGAGAAAGGGGAGAAAAACCTGAAAACAGAACCAGGCCATTTGTTCATCAAAGACAGTGAACATTTTTGAGACCTTCCCCTCCTCGAACAATATATTTACAATTTTTCAGTGAGTTCTGCACCCTACATGTAACCTGTCGCCAGCCTGATCAGAAAGGCTCTTTGAACACAGAAATACAAGGCTTTCAAATGCTGGTATAAGTTTGTGAAAATTGTCTGAATTCAGAGAAGGGAGAACTTTTGGATTTTTGTGGAGCCATTTTCTCAAAACTAGCTCTGAAGTGACTGGGTGAAACTGCTGGTTAGAGAGGTCTGCCATGATGGTTTGGGCATATTGTATATTAAAGTACTAGCAGCTCTGGTTCATCTTATACGTGGCTATTAGCTACTTCTGGGCTGCTTGCAGTACTCATGATAAGCTTAGGGAGACTCCTTTATAACTGATTGTGTTACATTTTCTGCTACAATTCCCATGTGGGCTTCATTTCCTCTCACTTACATTTACATAAATTAAGAGTAACCCCACTGAAGTTTGTGCTACAGAGCTGTAACATCAGGGTTAATGAAAGGAGATTCGAACTAGAATCTGTGTATAAGTTTCACTCGCTCTGCACAGTGTAAGTCTGTTTCTGGTTGGTTTTAATTATGACAGGTTTTCAGATACAGTGAAGGGGCTGATAGCTCTGTCCTGTTGCAGTGTTAAAGGTCCCTTTGTTTGAGAGCTCACAGCCAGATCTGAGATTGTCTGTAGCTCACCTTTAGGGTATGGAAAAGTGCTGAGACATGGCAGGATCTGATGCTGGCAGCCCCGCAGATGGAGCTACAGTACAGTACATTGTCAGCATTGCTGTTCCTGCTCAAGCCTGCTTGCTCCAGCTCTGATACTATCTGCATTCTTTGTCGGAGTCTGTCTGAGTGATGGAGGATTTATGAAGTGGGGCTACAACTATCTGTGAGAAAGAAGTATTGCTCATTTCACTCACGTCAGGCTCCTAATAGGGAATGTCTGACAGAACCTGTACTGTACCATGTATGGACACCAGGCATACACACAGCCTATTCCAAGGGTGTTGTGATTTCCCTAATCTCTTCCAACACCCCTCCACAGGAAAAAAATCTCTGTGGGGTTTTTGGGGTGGGGGAGGGGAAGGGAAGGAAAGGAAAAACATTAAAACCTTCCCACTGGTTTTATGAAGTACCATGTGATTCATTTCCTAAGCATTTTCTGCGAGCATAGAAAAATGCACATGCTGTCTCAAGTGAAAAGCTTGCCTCTGTATAAGTAAAACAAAATAACAGAGACACCTCCTGCCATTCTACTAGCTAGTGAGAGCTATTGCTCTCTGTAGCCACCGGGCATCAAGACATTTTCCAACTTACTTGCCTTTACAGCAATTATTACCTGGTTCATATTACATCTGCAAGAGACCTGGGGCCTGATTTTACACCCATGCTGCAGAGGTAGAAATGTCTACTCGAGATACAAGGCAGTGACAATCAGATCTGAAACATACAATTGTGTCTCTGCACCTTTTATCCTTGACATTATTTAAACTGATTTGCCTTCTGTGACATGCTACTGGAGTGGGAATCTCTCAAAAAGGTATAGTACCTGGATGAACCTCCCACAGCACTTGTGAAAAGGAGCCTTAGAGAACACCTTCTAGAGTGATATAGCTCTAGGAAGCTGCTTCTGGCAAATAATTCTCATATAAATGATTTATAAACTAGATGCACGTTGGTCTGAAGTCATCCTATGTTCAATCAAGCCCAAAAAGACACTAGAAAGTTGTCAAGAAATCCCTTGGGTGTTTGAGATGTAGATCCACTCATTCTGCCTTGACTGAATCAATGGGTTATAGCTACATGGCATCTGGGTCCATAGACCTGTGCTGGTGAGGCTCACGTGAGCAGGCTGAAAACAACTGGTTAGCTGTTGCTTTGTCATTGCAACTCAGACTGGGACTCATGCCCTCCCACCCAGGTGTGGGGAGTGATCTTGAGTGCAAATCTGTGGACCTGGGCAGGGAGGCTCAATCCCAGATCCAGTATAGACACACACAATGAGTCCCTGAGGATAGCTGAGATTCCTTTCCATTGTGAGGAGCCAGGAGGTATCTTACATTGTCTTTTGATCCTCTGCCAAATCAATGAACCCTTCGTGAGACTGGAATGTTCAAACTCACTGGCGGGGGAAGAGACTGTGGGTGGTATATTGTAAGCTGAGCAACAGGACTGGACTACTTAAACAGCTTTTACTACCAAACCGTATTACCCTCTAGGCACACGAACTGTGCCATTTGTGCTGATGGAGAACACACTTAGTTATTGGGCATGGTGGACTGAAGCTACCTGATTCCTTGGCCCCACTGTTACTTTTTCCAAGTGAAATCTGACTTAGTAATGCTCTTTTTGAAAGCACCTGCCCACAGAGGGAATTGCATCTTGGCAAGTTGTTCTTGTCTAATGAGACAGTCCTGGCATTGTAGCACTGCACTTGGTAGTTAATGAAAAGTCCACCTGTCTAGCTATGAAGGCTTTTTATCCCATTGGCTTTAATGACATGCATAATGGTTTAAAGGAAACCTATGAACTTGGATACAATATGTGTTCATGCTTGAAACAGGGCAGAGATGTGCTCAGTGCAGCCCAGGGGGAGGCAAAGATAGCTTTAAGCCAAATCTCCTTTTCCAAATGTTGGCAGGTCCAACTTAAAATGGTTTCAGGGCTGCTTTAAGACGTATCCTCCAGCCAGAGTGCCCCAGGGGCCATTCTAGTACCTGGGGATTGCTGGAGCACAGGGGTTCACCCCACATTGGAAGGGACGATTGTGATGTAGAGTCACTCTGCCAGCTCTCTGCTCTCAGGGATCCCTTCCACCTAAGAGGACTCCTGTGGGAGCTGGCCAGGGCTGGCCTTACCATGAGGCGAACTGAGGCGGCTGCCTCAGGGGCCAGACTGGGGGGGGGGGGGGGGGGGGGGGGGGGGGGGGGGCGCTGCTAGGACCCAGAGTGTAGAAAATTGTGTCTGCTGCTGGTGCATATGTATTTTCTCTGCTCTAGATGCACAGAGATGGTGGAGGGCTGTGCTGGAGGAAGGAGGGCACAAGAGACATAACAGGCAGGCAGGAGAAAAGGTGGCAGGGGGGCGTCACTTGAGCTCTCCGCCTCAAGTGCCAAAATGTTGTGGGCAGGCCCTACAGTGCAAGCATCATCTTTGCACCCAATTCTGCCTCTCCACCCAATGGGCCAACTAGCATGGGGAAGTATTACTCAGCATGAAGAAAGGTGGTAGATTCAGCAAGGCAAAGGCAATAAAAGCTGGAATAAAATATATGTAGTGGGGGTTGTACAGAGGTGCCAAACTTAGCCTCACCTCCCCAGTCTGGCCCATCATGTCTGGTTTAACACAGTCCCACAGGTACATTTCTGTCTCCTTCCAAACTATTTCTACAGCCATGAAAGAAACCTGAGTGGTGGTATCTGTAACTCTTGTAGTGTGTGTGAAGATCATTTGGGGTGGGCAGGCTAGCTTAAGAATTTCAATCATCTCCTCTGAAGGGATAATATTTAGAAAGCACATGAAGGAGGGTGAGGAAAGCCCATGTCACATAAATCTATCAACTGGTTCATCACAAATCTATCTTCACAATGGTGTCAGCTGGACAGAAAGGGGATGACGCTTTGCTGCATCCTAATATTGGTCTGATTTGAATGAACCTTTGTGGTTCCATTGATGAGGATGTGAGAACACTTCCTCTGTACTCATTCATGATTGTAAACTGTACAGAGTCCAGCTCTGGCCATTCAGATTTATTCCAGGTTTCAGTGACAGTAGTCTATCTGTTGATTCAAAAAAAGGAGCAGGAAGTAGCATGGCTATCAGCTAACAGGAAAAGCTCACCAAGGGGACTGTGTGTGCATGGGAAGCAGAAAATCTGTTATTTGTTAAAATTACGCTCTCTGCTTGCATTTCCGATTGCTCATCCTTCCAGTTTGCCACCTGGAGCATAGAAGGGAATGCCAAATTCAAAGCAATTAGTTTAAAGACAAAAATTCCCATTTAAAGTATGTTCTTTTTTAAACACCCACAGTTTGTGCAGCTTTCCCAACACAAGGCAGTACTGCCCTAAAATGTATTTTAAAATATACTAAACTAATTTCATAAGTTTATCTTCATGCTTGTGTGTCTCCTCTTATTTGTTTTGTTTTTGCCAATACTTTTCTTTCTGCTGTACCAGGACCTGGGAACACGAGTCCCAGCTCACACAGTTTATTATCACAGAGTTTTCCATCATGTGGGGTCTCCTAATCAACTAGTGACCTGAGATATGCAGGGAAGTTCCATTGATTCAGACTGGAACATGTGCACGGAGTCTTTCCTATAGGGACATGAGGACTTTTTATTTGCCAAGGAATGGTGGCAGGATTCTATCGGCTTCTCTAAGAGGCAGGGGTAATAGTGGGGACCTCCTAGTATTTCAGCAGCAAGGACGTATCTGTTCATGTGAGTGAGTTTAACAGAGCCACTGCAGTTTTCTTTTCCTGTAACACCTAGTCTTCTGTTGTGATGGGGCTGGCACGGAGGGCCCTGAGGGCAGGAGGTCTCGGTGTCAGCCCTGTAGGGATTCATAGGGCAGCTTGTACCCTTCTGCACTGTTTCAGGCTGTCTGCAGACTCAGGCAGGCATCACACAGTGACACTTGAATCACGTTTTCAAGGTTGAATAAAAAAACAGGACTATGTAGCACTTTAAAGACTAACAAGATGGTTTATTAGTCCTGTTTTTTGATTCAGCTACACCAGACTAACACGGCTACATTTCTATCAGTTTTCAAGGTTGCCTTTACAAATCTAAGAGCAAGACAAAAAAATTAAAATCAAAGTCCAGACTCTGATGTAATCACATGACTTGTGGGGTTGAGACAGAGACTTAAATCAGGTGATAACCCTGGTTCAGACCACCCTGTGCAGCAGCAACTGCCCTTAGCAAACTCACCCATGACTGTTGGGATGCTGGTTGAAACCCTGCTCAGTCTGGAGCTGGCTGTGCAGCCGCATGATCCAGGTTGGTGTGCAGCAATTCTTGAAGCCTGGCCTATGTCCTCCTGGCCTACAGGCCTCAACAGCTATCAGAGAATGGAACTGGGTCAGGGGACAGTGACGAAAGTCAGGCAGAGCACATCTCATTTACTCCCAGTCCAGCAGCTTTTTAGCTGTGGGAACTCCGTGCAAACGTTCCTACCTAAATTCACAGAACTTCCCTGCATTTTCCTACTCTAGCCATTTTGTTGGGCTCCAGCGGTGGACCCAATAGGAGCATCAACTAGAAGTCTTCACTGTCATGGGCAACCACCAGATCGCACGGTTCTTGCTGGACTTGAAACCTTGTCCTATCATCAGAAATCATGGCTCTCTTAGCAGGAACTGATTTCTGCCAGCAGATGGCAGTATTTCCTTCCATGCTCCTGAGGAGCTGTGCTTGTAGGTAGAAGTAGTAACTGACATCACCTGTCTACAATCACACTCCTGGCACTTACAGGGAGCCTGGATTAGACCTTTCAATGTTTTCCTTGAGTTGGCTGGAAAAATGGAGAGTGTTTCTCAGGAGAATTTTTGTGACACTTCCTATCTCCACCACATACACACCTTTGTCAAAAATTTAACACAACACCAGGTTTGGTTTGGTTTCTTCAAACAGACTCTCTAAATGTAAGGGTGGTTGGCATTCCAGTGTCCAAACTTGCTTTCAAAGTACGGTGTCTGGACAGTACAGTAGTGGCATTTCTGTTATGGAGTGTTACGAGTTCTTGCTGGGGTCGGAGGAAATGCCCACCACCTGACCCCTCCCCTGACCAAGAACCAATCCTATACAGCTTCTCCCAACAGTTACCTGCGGGTTTCTCGACCGTCCTCTGACTTTTGCATGCAGGAAGGGTAGGGAGACCTGGGCCCACCCTCTCTCCCCGTCTCAGCCCAGGATGCTAAGAACAGGAACACCAACTTCCTGTTTGGCCGGCGGGACCAAGACGCAACTCACTGGCCCACGGCCTCCGTCTCTGCCCTGTCCTGGGCTGCTTCCTACCCTCCTGTGGTGTTCCCAAGAGCCACTCACCTCTCGTGGCTTCTCTTAGCCTCCCTCAGCGAAGTCTCCCCTGCTGGCAGGCTTGCTCAATGCCCTCTTGCTGGGCGTGCTCACCCTTCCCAGCTCGTGCTGCGATACTGACACAGAGCACTGGGGTAGTATGGGGTGCGGGATTCCCCGTGCGAGCCCCTGGCACCCCATCACATGGACTAAGGACACAAGGGACCGTTATGACCTAATGCGTGACATAGGATTCTCACCCAGTAATTTTGGCATCCAGCCCATAGCTTCTGGTTGAGCTTGAACATCTTGTTTTGAAAGCTACCCAGTCTTAATATAAAGGGTTCTACTGATGGAGAAACTATCACAATCCCTAGGTAAGTTGATCCAATGGTCAATCACCCTCACAGTTAAAAAATATGTACCTTATTTCTAGTTAAAATTTGCCTCCCTTCAGATTTTGACTATTGGATCTCAATATGCATTTTTCTGCTAAATTACAGAACCATCACCTGTCAGAAATCTCTTCTCTGTGCAAGTACTTAGAGATTATGATAAAGATACCTGTAAATCTGCTCTTGGGTAAAATAAATAGAAGAGCCTTTTAAATCTCTTGCAATATGGCATATTTTCCAGACTTGGAATCACTCTTGTATCTCTTTTCAGAACCCTTTTCGATTTGTCAACAGCCGTTTTGAACTTGACATAGGATTTCAGGATATGTTTCCCGCTCCCTATTTCTAGTTGGTGGCATTTGTCCTCCTTAGTTACAACTTTGCACTGGCAATTTGTGTTCGATTAGTTATCCACAATGACACGGAAATTCTTTTCACTGTTACTGCATTCTAGCATGTAGCACCTCTCCCACCCCGCCACATTATCTGTTCCTTGATGCATGTTCTCACATTTGGTTCTATTAAAAACACACCCATGGACCCATTGTTACCAAGCGACCCAACTCTGAGTTTGCGTAACGAGCCTTTCTTTGGCATTCTTTATGGCTCCACCAAAGTATGTTTCATTTGCAAATCCTGCCAGGACTATATCCACTCTGTTCATATTAATGTTCATATTAATCCACTCAGCCTGTACTAACTCTCCTCTTTTTATGCTCCACCTCTGTTACATTCTCTCCCTTCATCCATTAAGTCACTAATGATGTATGAGGGTGTCTGTGTGTGTGGGGGAGGGATTTTCAAAGACACAAAGGGTAGCTAGTTGAAAACTTCTCCCTAAATATCAACAAAATCTCTCCCAGATCCCACTCAGTGTGCAGCGGCAGTGAAAAAAGCAAATAGAATGTTAGGAGTAATTAAAAAAGGGACAGAGAATAAGACAGAAAATATTTTATTGCCTCTGTATACAACCATGGTATGCCTAGATCTTGAATACTACGTACAGATGTGGTCGCCTCATCTCAAAAAAGATATATTGATACTGGAAAAGGTTTGGAAAAGGGCAACAAAAATGATTAGAGGTTTGGAACAGGTCCTATATGAAGAGAGATTAAAAAGTCTTGGACTTTTCAGCTTAGAAAAGAGGAGACTAACAAGGGATATGATAGAGCTCTATAAAATCATGAGTGGTATGGAAAAAGTGAATAAGGAAAAGTTATTTAATTATTCCTACAATATGAAAACTAGGGGTCACCAATGAAATTAATAAGCAGCAGGTTTAAAACAAATAAAAGGAAGTTTTTCTTCACTCAGTGCACAGTCAACCTGTGGAACTCCTTGCCAGAGGATGCGGTGAAGGCTAGAACTTTAACAAGGTTAAAAAAAAGAGCTAGATAGATTCATGGTGGTTAGGTCCATCAATGGCTATTAGCCAGGATGGGTAGGAATGGTATCTCTAGCCTCTTTCTCTGGAAGTGGGAGACAGGGGAGGGATCACGTGAGGATTACCTGTTGTGTTCCCTCCCTCTGTGGCATCTGGTACTGGCCACTGTCGGCTGACAGGATACTGGGCTAGATAGACCTTTGGTCTGACCCAGAATGGCTGTTCTTATGTTCTTATCCCCTTAGATCAGAAATGGCTCTCTCTGAGCAGCATTTTATATTAGGGTTCTGCATCACAAACTCTGTTTGAAAAATAGAAAATCTGGTGTTCCTGTGAATATTCATCTTAATTTTCTGGACCTCACAGTACCCTGTTCATTCCAACATCCTTCAACAATGTCTTAGAATCCGGTTCTTGCAAGAAAAGCTCTTCTAGTCAGAGGTGGATGCATGAGCACAGAACAGTCTGTGTGGAGGCACGTAATTACTGCCCTTTTTTGTAAAGGCCACAAATGGAATGATACGGCTGATTCCAAGTCAACCATGAACCAAATATGCTTTGCATTTGGGAGCAGGTTCTCTGCTCCTGTCACATAACTCTGTCCTATGCCCACCCAACCTTGGCAAACCTTAACCACCCTCATCACTGTGGGTGCAGAATTATTATTAGTGCAGGCCATCTCCGTGGAGCAGTCATTTATCCATCTCTTGGCAACAGCTACGCAGGGGATCCAGGAGTCTCTTTACTGAGTCATGTCACTAGAGGTGACGGTAAGCTGCTATGCTCTGCTGTGTGCTCCGGTAAAAGCCATCTGGGGTGCTCGGCTGCTGAAGGTGTGGCGCATTCCGAGCCATGATCCTGGGGCTCTCTTGCAGGCTGCTGTTCTAAGCAGCAGGCAGGTGAAAGGGGCTGGCTGGGGGCATGCCCCACACTGAACCGTGACTGCACCAGTCCAGCCTCCTTCAGGTCACCAATAGGGAAGGCAGAGGAGCCCCAGGCAAGGGTTGAGCACTGGGCTGAGAAGACAGGTTGATTCTTTAGGATTCTGGAGAATACCTGGACATTTGGTTTTCCCAGAAAGGGGTTGGACTAGCTGCTTCTCAGTCTGAGGGCTGTCTTTGCATCACAGGGATGACTTGCATGGGACACTGGAGATAAAATGTCCTGTAATGTTGCATCTTGAAACAAGGTAGTGCTCTGTCGTGACAGCACCAGTCTCGGAGACAAAGGATAAATGGACATAAATCAGACATTAAGAAAGGAAACATACATTAAACCAGTAGGAGAACACTTTAACCTCCCTGGACACTGAGTAATAGATTTAAAAGTAGATATCCTTCCACACAAAAAACAACAACTTCAAAACCAGATTACAGAGAAACAGCAGCATTGTTGGAATTCATTTGCAAATTTAATACAATTAAATTAAGACTGAATAAGGACTTAAAATGTTATCCCACTACATAGGCAATTTTTCCTCTCTTAGTATTCACACCTTCCCATCAACTATTAGAAGTTAGCCACATCCACCTTGACTGAATTGGTCTTGTTACCACTGATTCTACACTTGATGGGTGCATCTAGACTGGCAAGATTTTGTGCAAAAGCACATGCTTTTGCGCAAAAATTTGCCAGCTGTCTATACTGGCCACTTGAATTTGCACAAGAGCACTGACTTTGTAATGTACAAAATCAGTGCTTCTTGCGCAAATACTTTCACACTCCCGCTCAGGAAAAAGCCCTCTTGCACAAGAATACAGGGAAGAACTGTTTTGTGCAAAAAAGCCCCGATGGCTAAAATGGCGATCGGGGCTTTCTTGCGCAAAATTGTGTCTAGACTGGCCATGGATGCTTTTGCACAAAAGCACTTTTTGCGCAAAAGCATCCGTGCCAATCTAGATGCGCTTTTGCGGAAATACTTTTAACGGAAAAACTTTTCCGTTAAAAGTATTTCCGCAAAATCATGCCAGTCTAGATGCAGCTGATAAGTAACTCCCTTCTTTTGTTATCCTAATATATATCCCTACCTCTGCAATTTCTACTCCAGTTCATCTGATGAAGTTGGTTTTACCCACAAAAACTTATGCCCTAATAAAACTAAAAAGAGGAAAGAAGAAAATAAATCACCAGTGAAACACAGACCAGTAACCTTGGCTGGATCTCCAGTCTGTGATCAGGTTTGGCCCAGGATATTCAGTAGAGCCAAGTGAAGCCCTGGAGGTACTAGGGCCAAAATGAGGTTGCCAGGGTCTTGAAATTCAACAGATGATTCCCCCTGCGAGTATTACCTGTGTTAAATCATATTGGGGAGGGGAAATCCCATCCACCTCAGAAAAAAGAAAAAAAAACAACCAAGCAGGTGCATTCTCCTCTTTTTGGCTTGGACTCTCCTATAGCTGAACACCTGTAATTCTCACCTAGCTCCCAGCAGAAACCAACCTGGCTTTGTGACTCTCACTTAAAATAATAATAATAATCATAAAATCTTCCATTTGCACAGCACTTTAACTCCTAACAGATTTCCCCTAAGTGCTTTCCAAAGTGATAAATCAACCCCTGCCATGTAAAAACATGCAGAAGAGGAAAAACAATACAGAGAGGTTGCACATTTCAGTGCATGGCCAGGAGGAGGAATCTGTGTAAGGAGGGATTCATGCCATGTTTCCTTTCCAATCTGAAGGCAGGCTTAATGAGAGGATAAGAGGACTGGTTCAGTAAGACTTAGGATGGTTCAGAGGAAAGCTGCAAGATGGGTATGTGTCCTATCATCCCAATTTCTAAGATGCTTCCATGGCAGTGGATCATTTCTCTTAAGTTCACAGCTTCTGTTCCCCGATCTTGTAGTAGTTCTTAACTTAGCTACCCATAAGTGTGGTTCATGTATGCAGTAGGGAAGTAAGCGACTAGTTGACTATCTGATTAGCAAATGCTCATTGGATAATTGAGAAGTGACTCGACTAGTTGCTTCCCCCACCCCTTGCTGCCTCTATCAGAGAGAGGCAGCAAGGGGGAGTAGCAGGAGCCAGTGCTCGGGGCTTTGGCTCAGACCCCAGTTCTGTTAGGCTGTGTCTACACTGGGCCACTTATTCCGGAAAAGCAGCCGTTTTTCCGGAATATCTTGCCAGCTGTCTACACTGGCCGCTTGCTTTTCTGGAAAAGCAATGACAATCTACTGTAAAATTGTCAGTGTTTTTCCGGAAAAACTATGCTGCTCCCGTTCGGGCAAAAGTCCTTTCTGGAAAAACTGTTCCGGAAAAGGGCCAGTGTAGACAGCACAGTAGTCTTTTCCGCAAAAAAGCCCCGATCGCGAAAATGA
Organism: Pelodiscus sinensis; assembly: GCF_052426305.1. Lineage (NCBI taxonomy): Eukaryota > Metazoa > Chordata > Testudines > Trionychidae > Pelodiscus > Pelodiscus sinensis. The sequence continues at coordinate 230,526,629 of NC_143053.1, read as the reverse complement.
AGATCGGGGCTTTTTTCCGGAAAAGCATGTCTAAATTGGCCACGGACGCTTTTCCAGAAAAAGTGCTTTTCCAGAAAAGCATCCTGCCAATGTAGACGCGCTTTTTCTGGAAATACTTATAACGGAAAACTGTTCCGTTTTAAACATTTCTGGAAAAGGGTGCCAGTGTAGACGTAGCCTTAGTATTTGCATCTAGGGATCTTTTTATCTGGGCCAACAGAGCCCTATTTAACCCTGAAATAATGGTGAAAGTGTCACCTAGTTTTTATCATTTATTCATTGGGTTAATGTTTTGCCCTTGGATTTTGACGCTAGGCTGAGCAGTCTCACACATTCCACCTTCTGGTTCTCAGGTAATAACATAATGTTGCAATGATACCTATGGGAATTGTTTGAAGTTAAAAAAATGTTTTCCTTGAAATATTTCTGTTATTTCTATACTTGTTTCTATGACTATTAGGTTGTGTAAACCCACAAAGGGTCACTGCCTGACACTGCCCTTTTAACAGCCTTCAGCAAAACAGCATGTCAGTTTAGCTCATTATGCAAAGAAAAATCTTCCCATGCCAGGGACTTGAGACCACTGCAGACTTCAGGCTGATATTCCTTTCTTTTCTTCTCTTCTTCTCAGCTCCAGTAGGTGGCAATCCTGAGTGCAGTTTCTCTGTTGGTAGGAAAGGTGCGCCTCCCAGTCTGTTCTGAGTGAATGCCAGGTTGACCTGGCAGCTGGCACTCTGTAGGGCAGTGCAGAGCATTCTCGCTTTCACTAGAAGAAAGCTGTTATTTCGAATTAACTTTAATAGCGTCTATACATGCAAACCGCTATTTCGAAATTAATTCGAAATAGCAGAGCCCTTAATTCGAATTTGGTTAACCTCATTCTACAAGGAGTAACACCAAATTCGAAATAGCTATTTTGAATTATGTGCTGTGTAAACACTTAATTCGAAATAGGGGGCCTCCAGCGCTTCCCAGGGAGCCCCAGTGGCCACTCTGGGCACAACCAGGAAAACGTACTCTCCTCTTCCCCAGCCCCGGAGCCATTAAAGGGGTAGACTCTGGTCATAGTGCCTGTGCCAGCTCCAAGTCTGCCAGCCCAGAGCCAGCAGTGGCCACCGGGGCTTCTGACCCAGTGGCTTCCAAACATGAGCCAGCAAGCCACTGGCAGCCAGCCCTCCACCGCTCCCCAGGAGCAGTCTGCCACTTCCCAGGAGACTGCCAGGGGCTGGAGAAGGTGGGCACCTTCCTGGCCACGGCTGGAGATCATGGGCCTTATTCAGGTTTGGGGGGGATGCCCCCAACATCCATGATCTCTGCACTAGATGGAGGAATGCGGCCATCTATGGCAGGATAGCTGCCAGCCTGGCCACCAAAGGCCACATGCGAACCCAGGAGCAGGTTATCATGAAAATCAAGTTGGTCCAGCAACACCCCCCCCCCCCCCCAATGCTGGGGCCTGAGCTTCCCCTCCCCTTTCTTCCCCTTGCTTCCCCCTTCCAGCTCCCTCCTCCCAGGTTTCCCCTTCCCCTCTCCCACCCTCTCTCTTCCCCTCTCCCACCTCCTTTTCCCAGTCTCCCCAGAGGTTCATCCTTCTCCAGTTTTGTTCAATAAACCCAGTTTCTATTTTTGAACATACGTGTCTTTTGTTTGACATCAGGAAGGGGAGGTTAAAGAGGGGTGAGTAGAAGGACGTGAGGGAGGAATGGGGCATGAACCCCTGGTGGGGAGGACCGGGGTGGCTCTGAGGGCTCCTTGGGGTGGACGCTCTCCCTCAGGGCCTCCTGGATCCTGACAGCCCCCCCAATGGACCCCTCTGGATGGCAGCCTGTAGCAAATGCAGCTGGGCTGATGGCAACGACCCCATGAGACCCACTGGCATGCCCAGGGGCAGCTCTGGCTCCATGTGGCCAAGTACTGTGGTGTCCCGAGTGCGGGCACTTAGGGCACTCCGAGACAGGACTGCTTTGCTGTCCCTCATCGAGGTAGACAAGCAAGCGGGGAACCTTGAGAACTGTCTGTCCGGAGTGGGGGTAGGGTCCCTTTAAGCATGGAACTCAGTTTAGCCTCAGGCAGCAGCCCCACACACTAAGTCCTAACCTGATGCCCTGCCAGCACTGGTTCCGGCCAGCCTTAACTTCAGTTCGGGGTCCACTCCGTGTGAACGCACTATTTTGAAATAGCAAAACGCTATTTTGAAATAGTTTTTGTGTGTAGTTGCATTAATTCGAATTAGCTTAATTCGAATTAACTATTTTGAATTAAGTTAACTCGAATTAACGCTGTAGTGTAGACGTACCCTAACAGATGTATTGGAGCATAAGGTTTTGTGAGCGAAGACCCACTTCATCAGATGCATGTGACGAAGTGGGTCTTTGCCCACGAAAGCTTATGCTCCAATACATCTGTTAGTCTATAAGGTGCCACAGGATTCCTTGACGCTTAACTATGCTTCAACTTTTGAAGTAAAGTTGTAGCTGCATAAGGAAGCTGCTTGTCTGATTAAACAAGCTTCTGAGGGTATGTCTACACTACAGGACAAAGTTGAATTAAGATACGTAACTTCGGCTACGTTAATTGTGTAGCTGAAGTTGAAGCACCTTAACTTGGCTTTTGGCGCTGTCTACACTGCAGGAAGTTGAAGGGAGAACATTCTTCCTTCGACTTCCCTTACTCCTCATGGAAGCAGGACTACCTGCATGAACCAGAGTGCCCCTCTCAGTTTGAAATAGCTGTCTTAACTAGACCCACTAATTCGAACCCTAGAAGATCGATAATGGCAGCTTTGATCTTCCTCTGTAGTGTAAACGAACCCTGAGGTGCTAGAGATCATAGAATCATAGAATACTAGGACTGGAAGGGACCTCGAGAGCTCATCGAGTCCAGTCCCCTGCCCTCATGGCAGGACCAAATACTGTCTAGACCATCCCTGATAGACATTTACCTAACTTACTCTTAAGTAAATGGTAAGAGGTGGAGATTCCACAACCTCCCTGGGCAATTTATTCCAGTGTTTGACTACCCTGACAGTTAGGAACTTCATCCTAATATCCAACATAAACCTACCTTGCTTCAGTTTAAGCCCATTGCTTCTTGTTCTATCCTCAGAGGCCAAGAAGACCAAGTTTTCTCCCTCCTCCTTATGACACCCTTTTAGATACCTGAAAACTGCTATCATGTCCCTCCTCAATCTTCTCTTTTCTATACTAAACAAACACAATTCTTTCAGCCTTCACTCATAGGTCATGTTCTCTAGACCTTTAATCATTCTTGTTGCTCTTCTCTGGACCCTCTCCAATTTCTCCACATCCCTCTTGAAATGCGGTGCCCAGAACTGGACACAATACTCCAACTGAGGCCTAACTAGCACAGAGTAGAGCGAAAGAATGACTTCTCATGTCCTGCCACAACACTCTAGTTAATGCATCCCAGAATCATGTTTGCTTTTTTTGCACAGCATCACACTGCTGATTCATATTTAGCTTGTGGTCCACCATAACCCCTAGATCCCTTTCTGCCATACTCCTTCCTAGACAGTCGCTTCCCATTCTGTATGTGTGAAACTGATTGTTCCTTCCTAAGTGGAGCACTTTGTATTTGTCTTTATTAAACTTCATCCTGTTTACCTCAGACCATTATTCCAATTTGTCCAGATCATTTTGAATTATGACCCTATCCTCCAGATTAGTTGCAAACCCTCCCAACTTGGTATCATCTGCAAACTTAATAAGCGTACTTTCTATACTAATATCTAAATCTTTGATGAAGATTTTGAACAGAGCCAGTCCCAAAACAGACCCCTGCGGAACCCCACTTGTTATACCTTTCCAGCAGGATTGTGAACCATTAATAACTACTCTCTGAGGGTATGTCTACACTACAAAGTTAGTTCGAACTAACAGATGTTAGTTCGAACTAACTTTCATAGGCACTACACTAGCGCTCCATTAGTTTGAACTTAATTCGAACTAACGGAGCGCTTAGTTCGAACTAGGTAATCCTCATTCCACGAGGATTAAGCCTAGTTCGCACTAGCTAGTTCGAATTAAGGGGTGTGTAGCCCCTTAATTCGAACTAGTGGGAGGCTAGCCCTCCCCAGGTTTCCCTGGTGGCCACTCTGGCCAACACTAGGGAAACTCTACTGCCCCCCTCCCAGCCCCGGACCCCTTAAAGGGGCACGGGCTGGCTATGGTGCCCGTGCCAGGTGCAAGCCTGCCAGTACCCAGCCAGCAGACCCTGAACCTGGCACGGATCGAGCCACCCACCTGATGCCCCCCAGCCCTCCCCCTCTTCCCGGGACTAGGCTGGCGGCTCCCGGGAGCTTACCCGGGACTGCAAGAGGCGGGCACCCGCCTGGGCTAGTGCGGACATCGTGGACCTTGTCCACGATCTCCGCACTAGGCACAGGAAAGTGGCTGGCTTGGGCAGGAGAGCTGCCAGCCTGGCCTCCCAGGAGCAGGTGTGCAAGAGAATCAAGGGGGTCCACTGAGACCCCCGACCCTGAGCCCTGAGCTTACAATGGCCATCCTGGGTCAGACCAAAGGTCCATCTAGCCCAGTAGCCTGTCTGCCGACAGCGGCCAACCCTAGGGACCCTGGAGGGGATGGACCGAAGACAGTGACCAAGCCATTTGTCTCGTGCCATCACTCTCCAGCCTTCCACAAACCTTGGGCAGGGACACCACTCCTACCCCCTGGATAATACCACTCCATGGACCCAACCTCCATGACTTGATCTCTGTTCCAGTTCTAGCCTTCACAGCCTCCTGCAGCAACGAGTTCAACAGGTTGACTCTTTGCTTTGTGAAGAAGAACTTTCTGTTACTAGTTTGAAGCCTGCTACCCATTCCTTTCCTTTGGTGTGCTCTAGTCCTTCTTTATGGGAACTAATGAAGAACTTTTCTGTATGCACCCTCTCCACCCCACTCCTGCTTTTAGAGACCTCTATCCTGTCCCCCCTCCGTCTCCTCTTCTCTAAGATGAAAAGTCCCAGTCTCTTTAGCCTCTCTTCATATGGGACCTGTTCCCAACCCCTGATCATTTTAGTTGCCCTCCCCTCTCCCAGCCTCTCTCTTCCCCTCTCCCACCTCCTTTTCCCAGTCTCCCCCAGTTTTGTTCAATAAAGACAGATTCCATTTTGGAAGACATGTTATCTTTATTTTGTACATCAGGAAGGGGGGCTAGGGAGGGGTAAGTGGAAGGAGGTGAGGGAGGAATGGGGCACGAGCCCCCAATGGGGAGGACTGGGCTGGCTCTGCGGGCTTCTGGGGGTGGAAGCTCTCCTGCAGCCCCCAATTGCCCCCTCTCCCCAGATGGCAGCCTGCAGCAAGTGCAGCCGGGCTGATGGCCGAGTGGTGTGATGTGCCGAGTGTGGGTACTCTGGGCACTCCAAGCCAGGACTGCTTTGCAAGCGGGGCACCCCTGAGAACTGTCTGTCCGGGGTGGGAGTCGGGACCCTTTAAGCACAGCCCTCGGCTAGCCTGAGACAGCATCTCCATGCTCTAAGTCCTCCTCTGATGCCCTGCCGGCACTGCTTCCGGCCATCCTTAAGACTGGTTCAGGGTCCACTTAATGTGGACGCGCTAGTTCGAATTAGCAAAACGCTAATTCGAACTAGTTTTTTAGTCTGGATCCGTTAGTTCGAATTAGCTTAGTTCGAATTAAGTAATTTGAACTAAGGGTATGTCTACACTACCCTCCTAGTTCGAACTAGCGGGGTAATGTAGGCATACCGCACTTGCAAATGAAGCCCGGGATTTGAATTTCCCGGGCTTCATTTGCATAAGCGGGGAGCCACCATTTTTAAATCCCCGCTTGTTCGAACCCCGGGTAGCGCGGCTACACGGGGCTCGAACTAGGTAGTTCGGACTAGGATTCCTATTCCGAACTACCGGGACACCTCGTTCCACGTTAGTTCGAATTAACGTTGTAGTGTAGACATACCCTGAGTATGGTTATCCAGCCAGTTATGCACCCACCTTATAGTAGCCCCATCTAAGTTGTATTTGCCAAATTTATTGATAAGAATATCATGCGAGAAACAGCTGGGGCTTTCCCCAGGCTTGAGGAACTGGAGACCCAGGGCCTCCAGAAGTGTGGGGCATATGGGTTCAGTTAAGTCAAAGATCTCAATAGCTATATGGTCCCCCAGAATTATTATAATTAATCAAAGCAAAAATACTGGAAGGGGCAGCAAACCTGGTGCTTCAGAGTTTGAGCCAATCTAAAGTGGTGGTGTGTGTGTGAGGGGAGGGGATTACCCCACATCTGTCCAATGCAGGGGTCTTACACCTTCCTCTGACTCAACAATTCCTAAGTTTGTATGTTTCCCCCAGCCTCTTAGGTCAGTAAAATTGGGCTGGAAATGTCATAACAGGCTCTGTCCCAAGAGCAATAGTCAGTACATACAGTGGAGGGAAGGAGATGTGGTACTTCCTGATGCCTTATGGCTGTTCTCGCTTTGTTTTTAAACTGTCTTGTGATCTTTTGGCCCGTTGGTGGCAGAGGGGGTTGCCTTATTTTAGTATCTCTAATTCAGTTTCACTGGATAGGGAGATATTGTACAAACTGTGGAAAAAAGGTGGAGGAGGAAGGGGTCACTGGAGTCACACATGGTGTAAATGAGGGCAGAATCTCTCTCCACCTATCTCTCTTGGGGGGTGGGACATGCAGGTGAGGGAGGAAAGTCAGTGAATCCATGGGCAGAGGGGATTTGGGTGGGAAGAAATGGCTGCCTCAGGTGAGGTTGGGGTTAGAAGTACAATGTGGATGGTGGGTAGGGGAGCTTGTCAGAAAGGCCTGTGTAAGGAAGGACTGATTTTCTGGGGCCTGTCGGTCACAAGGTTGCTATTTAATCTTACAGATCACCCTGGTTCTGCCAATAGAATTTCTGTCTGATATTATCATTTTTGGTTTTCTTACCCTTTCCTCTCTGTCTTTTTTAACTTGTGAAATAATAATTAGACTTTTAATTGGCATTTTGTGCCAGTAAAGAGCCCTTTTCCTAGGCCTTGCACATTAGTTGGTACTGGATACCTCATCAGAAAATACACATGGGCAAAAATGGACATTGCTACTTCTGTATTCCAGCAGGTGCTGGGGGACTTCATTTTTTAAGATGCCCAGTGCCAAAGCTCTGGATCAAAACACTCCCAAATTTAATGAAGTAGGGGTGGTTCTAATCCAACCCATATTTCAGTCAATCCAAGATTAGCAGAAAATCCCTGTTTTAAGAATGGTCTGAATCCAACCTTAGGTCCAAATATTTCAGGGTGTTTGAAACCTAGATTGAGATCTCAATCTTTTCTTGTCCTCAAGCTTTTGGAAATCTAAATGGGCTGTTTTATTCCCTTCGGACAATACCATCTTGAGAGCCAGGCTCTATTGTTAGAATAATAACTGGTTGTGTAGTAGCATCTCCTTCCCTTGTGCTTTCTTTTTAATAAGCACTGGCTCCTCCAGACAGGGACCTCCTGCAGTCCAAGCCACAGAGCTCATCCCAGCATATTTGTAGAGTTATTTATTTATTTGCAGATATGCTGAATTCTGCTCACTTGCCAACGGAAATCTGCCTTGGTAGTTTATTTCTTGCTTTCTGCCTTGGAACTGGGAAATCCATCTTTCTAGCTATACCAGAGAACTATTGACTTATTACTGGTCAATAACAGCGGGACATACCAGCTACATAATACAACATACATACCAGCTGATTATGAAACACATCTCCTTCACTAGTTGGAAAAATTCAATCTTCAAAGACCCATCTGCGATTCTCCTCCTTTGGAAAATAATTATGTTATCAACAGTAGCTCTCCCAAGGGAACAAAGGATCCTCTTGTAGCCCTGCTGGGGAACTGCCTTATCTGCAAATTACGTCTAATCACTCCAATTTCTCTGTAGCCTAGCACATTTCATTGCCTGATTTTAGCTCTTTGATTCTTTTCCTCTTAGCCTTTTTTTCTAGCAGAATGTATTACATCTTTTTTTTAATGATCAGTTTAATTCCTGTTTCCAAGAGGATGCTGATGAAACAACTTTCCAAGTTAACATTTACAGCTTTGCATTACGGACTAGATACGCCAAACCTCAGATGCCTCTTCCCATCAACACTTAAGGTGCCCAGTTGAATGTACAAACTCTTGCAGAAGATTGACTTGTGAAAGACATGTTGAATCAGTAAGGGTGGGTCTACACAGCAGGGCTGGCTTCAAAATAAGCTACGCAAATTGAGCTATGTCAATTGCATAGCTTATTTCGAAATTGGGAGCGTCTGCACAGCACTTATTTTGAAATAGAGCACTCTTCCTTTAACTTTCCTTACTCCTTGTAAAATGAGGGTTAGAGGAGTTGGAGTAAAAAGTCCTCCAGCTTGACAGTATTTTAACATTATTTCGAAATAACTGCCTGCGGTGTAGACATGGACTAAGTTATTTTGAAATAACACCAGTTATTTTGAAATACTGTTGCTGTGTAGACATACCCAAAGTAAAGTTAAGGGATTCAGTCAAACTTCACTGAGTTCTTTTGAAGTCTTTCCATTGATTTCAATGGGCATTGGCTCAGACCTAATGAATGAAGTGCTGTCCCTACTGAAATTAATGGATTTTTTTATAGTTTAATAGAACTCAAGGCCTGAAGAAATTATTGTGGTCAACTAGTCTGACCTCCTGTGTAACACATGCCACAGAACCCATCCAAACACATCAGGTGACTTTCATTGTTCCAGGATTTTATCCTAAGTGTGTGTATGTCTACACTACCACCCTACTTCAAACTAGGGTGGTTAATGTAGGCAACCGAAGTTGCAAATGAAGCACGAGATTTAAATATCCTGGGCTTCATTTGCATCTTGCTGGGCGCCGCCATTTTTAAAGCCCCGGTAGTTCGGACTCTGTGCCCACGGCTACACGCGGCACGGAGTAGGTAGTTTGGATTAGGCTCTCTAATCCAAACTACGGTTACTCCTCGTGGAACAAGGTCATGATTGTGTTAAACATCCAGCCACCAGTATTATGCAGCATATCCATGGAGCAGTGTGAGAAAGAGGTGGGAGGAATCCCTGAACCATCTGTTGAAGGTGATAAATCCTAGGCTATATTATCCATCAGCAGACAGAACAACATTACTGCTTACTTGATTCCTTAATTTCTTCACCTGCTTGCCACAGCCAATTTGGATTATCTGATCAGCAACAAAGGGAGAAAACAGAATTAAAAAGACAACAAAGGGGTAGTAGGCTATTATATATGTCAGTGTATATGTCTGCATGTATTTGTAAGAATTCATTGGAGCCTTCTTCTTGGAGTAATTTTCATTGAACTGTAAACTCAGCTTGGCGTTAATATGGAGCCATAAATGGCACCTCTATAATTTAAACTCATAAGTACTGACCAAATTCATATTCACACCTTGCAAGCTGTAGTCAGCTCTTCAGAGTAGGGTGTGGGAAGGCGAGTACAGAACCTCCACTTCTATGATCTTCTCCCAGGCCTTGTAAACCCTGACTATGGCCTTCGGTGGTACTATGACTCTAGGCTTGCAAATGTAATCTTCAAAGAAAATTGGTGTGAGCGAGGACCAGTCCAATCAAGGAATCCAGAAACCTCAGAAAAATTAGCTTGTGTAACAAATAACTAGAAGAAATGAAGTTACTTGAGTGGCCCATGTTAATGGCTAGTATACATGTAAGGGACTGAATTAGCAGAAAGAAACCCTGTTCACAAGTCAGGTACCACTGGTTATAAATTGACCCATCATATATATAGTACCCCACTGTCTGAGAGTCTGTAACGCCGAAATGCTGGCTATTCCTTCTGGGGGGCGCTGTTCCCGAAATGCTGGCTGTTTCCTCTGGGTGGCGCTGTTGCTGAAATGCTGGCTGTTTCCTCTGGGTGGCCCGTGCTGCATGGGGAGTGCCGGGCCCAAACGGCCACTTGCACTGCTTGCTCCCCCTCGGTGGCCCAGCTGAGCAGCGCAGAAGTCAGCAGAGTGCCATGGCGAGAGGTGAAGGAGAGCGGGGTGGTGACGTGCGGTGTGACAGTGGCTCCAGGCCCCGACCCCAGCTATGAACGTCACCGCCCCGCCCCCCTTCACCTCCCGCCGTGGCGCTCGGCTGACTTCTGTGCTGCTCAGCCAGGCCGCTGCGTGGGAGCAAGTGGCACAAGCGACCGTTTGGGCTCTGCGCCCCCCATGTAGCACGGGGAGTGCGTAGCCCAAACAGCCATTTGGGCTCCACGGTCCCCTGAGTGAGAGGCAGGAGGGGGAGGAGAAGAGAAAGAGAGAGACAGAGAGAGAGAGGCAGTAGGAGGAGGAGGAGAGAGAGGGGGAGGCAGTAGGAGGAGGAGGAGGAGGAGAGAGAGAGAGAGACGGAGCGAGAGACCGGAGGCTCAGGAGAGAAGACCGACAAGGAGGAGAGACCTGAAAATCCCGTCTTATGATGGGTTAATTGGCTAGTTGGAATATAGTAGCTGGCCCTTTTCAGACCTCACAGAGGAGAAAAACGTACATACAGGTATAAAATTGAGTTCTTAGGTCCTGATCCTTCAGACACTGATGACTTTATTCAGCAGATGTGCAGTAAGGATTGGGAAGTGGCTAAGAGCTCACGCTTGCAAAGTTCTGTGTGCTCCCTTGAATGCTCTCAGCTCCTGCTGACTTCAACAGAAATCAAGGTTGCTTCTTGCAGGACTTGCCTCTTTTGGAGAGGTCAAATTTCCAGGCGCCATACTTCATCTGAGTTGGAAATACCTCACACGATAGATAAAACCTGCCAGGCACAAGGCTGAATGAGCAGTGCATGCACTTTGAGATATTGACCCTAACACACTACGCAACCTCTGAAGATTTCTGTGGTCATATGCAGGGCATGAGTCAAGGCACAATTTGGCTCATGATCCCAAAGAGAACCAGTCACCATACAGTACAATATGCCCTTATGATTTACAACTGGAATAGTATGTCCTAATGTACATCAGAATCTACGGACTGCAGTATAAATTTGATTAGATAATTAGGTCAGCCACACAAAGCTAACTGTGTCTGATTATGGCAATCATTTCTTTCCTTAAGAATATAACGATGTAAGGATGATGTGAGTCCTTATACCAAGCTTTATGTCCATGAGCAATTATCCCATAATTGATTATGCCCCAGTTGCTGCATCACAGTAAACTTTAGTTTTGAGATGTGTAATACAAAGGGGTATTTGAAGGCAGACACAAGATGGAGGCATACATTTAAAAGAGACATATGCCATATATTTGGGGCTTGACACATGTATTTTTCAATTCACCATACATACACAAGGATAGATATTTCATACGAAGGGTTATTTACCTTTCAAATTACAAAATTTTGCTAAGAAGGTATTATTGCAACTTTATTTACAGTAATATATTAACACAATGCAACTTCAAAGCACTGCACAAACATTAACTAATTCATCTTGACATCCCCCCTCTGAGGTAGGTGATGATCATCTGCAACAAGGAGGCTAACGCACATGTCTCAGGCCTCACAACGAATCAGTGGCAGAGTTAAGATTTAAATCAGGAATTCCTGTTTCTCTGCTTAATCCACTAGACCTCACTGCCTCTCTACTTATGGATTCCATACATTGAGGCTATGTCTAGACTGGCATGATTTTCCGCAAATGCTTTTAAAGGAAAAGTTTTCTGTTAAAAGCATTTGCGGAAAAGAGCGTCTAGATTGGCATGGACGCTTTTCCACAAAAGCACTTTTTGCGGAAAAGCGTCCGTGCCAATTTAGACGCGGTTTTGCGCAAGAAAGCCCCAATCACCATTTTCGCAATCAGGGCTTTTTTGCGTAAAACAATACCGCGTTGTCTACACTGGCCCTCTTGCGCAAAAGTATTTGCGCAAGAAGGCTTTTGCCCGAACGGGAGCAGCATAGCATTTCCGCAAGAAGCCCTGATTTCAGACAGTAGGAAATCAGTGTTCTTGTGGAAATTCAAGCGGACAGTGTAGACAGCGCCAGTCTAGACGCAGCCAAAGAGTATTAGTACAAACTCTGAGGAAGTGTGAGTAGAGTGCCTGCTAGAAATTTATGAAGATTCCCATAAAGACCAGACAACAGGAAATCTTTGGGTGATAGTCTGTCTGTACTTATTTGCATAGGCACTTTACTGGATTCTTATCACATATATTATGCTGGGAATATCCTTTGAAGACTGGATGCATTTTTTCAGTAATCAAGCTATGTGTTTGTGACGTACATGTTGGATAAAACTTACTTGTCTGAGACTTATTCAATATTTAGCTTTAAATCAAAAGCTGTATATTTTTCATTACCATTAAACTTTCTACATGTTTAACTAAATGACCTGAAAAATGTATGCTTAACACATGTATTCAATAATCACTTGTTCAGCAGAAGAGAAATAAATCTTATTTGGGCCTCAGTTATATCTCCTTCGATACAGTTCTGCCTGTTATGATATGTACTTGAGATAGTTTTCATACATTCACTTTTCATTTGTCTATGTGTGAAAAGTGTTGGAAAATGTGAAAATACACTTAGGAATAGAACAAAATAGGAATTTTCCAACAACACGTGTTTGTCAGAAATGCTGATTCATCTAAATCAAAACGGTTTTGGGAAATAGTGTCAGTATTGACAAAACTCTCAATTAAAAAAATAAGTAACAAAAAGTTTTGAGATTGCCGAACTGGAAAGATTTTGACTCAAAAACCAGTAAAACTGGGGGGAAAGGTTGGAGGTTGGGAGAACATTGTATTAAATTTACATTAAAAAGGAGGGAAATGAGAGGGAAAGTTTGAAACAGAAATGTAATGTTTTGAAATGATGAAAATGTTTTGATTGAACTGAATAAAAATGTTCAGATTTTTTATTCACATTTTGGAGATTTTGACTTTTTTGAACTAATTCAGAATAGCCTGACAGCATGATCAGGCCCCTGGGCAAGGCGGCGGGGAGGGGGGATCCTGCTCCATGTCTCTGGAAGGGGAGGGACCTAAGACAGATAGGGTGGGGCAGAGCCAAGGGAGCCTTTAGCACTGCCCAGAGAGCACCACAGCAATTTAAAGGGTCTGGGTGGCAGCAGCTGGATGCTCTGGGCCCTTTTGTATCACTGGGCCCCAGGGTAACTGCCTCCTTTGTCGTCGTTGTCCCTTTCCTTTGACCCCCATCAGAGAGCCTGAGAATAAGAAAATATTTTGAAAGATTGAAAATACTTGCAGGATGGGAACACAATTGACCTCTCAGCCCTATTTACATACAGTCATGAGTGTTAGACATACAAAGTGGATCGTGTCCAATCAGGGTTGTTTGCATATCAGCAATCCACTCTAAAAAACTAGATAAGTCACTGTGAAACGGCAGGCTACAGCCATTGAATAATACCGATGATGGAGTGTGTATCCCACACTGGAAAAGAAAAAGTTAACTGGAGCCAGAGAGTGATAAGTCACCTGGTTGCACTTGGAGGGTTGACCATGCATCCAGCCCAATTTAGGATAGGCCCAATTGTGGAGGAGGAGGGTTACTAATAAAGGAATGACTCCAGGGGCATAGCAGGGAAATAGAAGGCCCAGAGAAGCTCAAGAGAGGCACTGAAAAGTCACTAGGATGGCACAATCATCTGTCGTCATGTAGGGTTGCCAATAATCCCCTATTAGAAGGGACGGTCCCTATTTTTTCATCTCTGTAAAACAAGACTGGGAGTTGCTGAGCACTGCAAAGAGCGGCAAGAGAGACCCCTAGCAAAAGTAGGTGAGTCCTGCTCATTATTATTGTTAACTAGGCAATTAGCCCGTCATAAGACGGGATTTTCAGGTCTCTCCTCCATGTCGGTCTTCTCTCCTGAGCCTCCGGTCTCTCGCTTCGTCTCTCTCTCTCCTTCTCTTACTGCCTCCCCTCCCCCCTCAGCTCTCCTCCACCTCCTGCCTCTCTCTCTGTCTCTCTCTTTCTCTTCTCCTCCCCCTCCTGCCTCTCACTCAGGGGATCGCGGAGCCCAAATGGCCATTTGGGATCCACACTCCCCGTGCTGCATGGGGAGCGCAGAGCCCAAATGGTCGCTTGTGCCACTTGCTCCCCTGCGGCGGTCCAGCTGAGCAGCACAGAAGTCAGCCGAGTGCCATGGTGGGAGGCGAAGGGAGGCGGGGCGGTGACATTCATGGCAGGAGGCAGGGCCTGGAGCCGCCCCCCTGAGCCTCCTGCCGTGGCGCTTGGCTGACTTCTGCGCTGCTCAGCCAGGCCTCTTCAGGGGAGCAAGCGGAGCAAGCGGTCATTTGGGCCTCGCACTCCCCATGCAGCACAGGCCGCCCAGAGGGAACAGCCAGCATTTCGGTGTTACAGACTCTCAATATTGGGCTACTATATATATGATAATGATGATAATATCAGGTAGGAAGTGCTGGGTGGAGGTGCTAAGAAACAGTCTGTGGCAGGGTGCTCCTGCAAACACACCTATCATGCCTGCTATGCCAGCCCCAATCCAGTGGATACATGGGGGCTGGTTGAAAAGCCTTATGTCTTCCTGGCGAATGACAACAGCTGTCAGCCTGATGAGCCAGGAGCTACATAGGCTGGAAAGGAGCCAGAAGAAAGGGGACAACCAGAAGTCAGTCAAAGTGGGAGGTGGAAGTCCTCTAGCTGGTTACTGACCCACCCTGTGGTAGGCAAGAATCGAGTAAAGATTGTATATAGTTGGACACCAATGGTGGGAGAACGCTTAAAGAATAAAGGACATGAGTGTTGCCCAGAGCTGAAGTCTCTCTGGACTTATTTGGGAGGGCAGATGGGCCCAGAGGAAGAGGGGCAGGCTGTGTACCCCATTACACTTATTTTTTAAATAAAATGTTAGCAACCTTCCAGGGCAGGACTCCAGGAAGCAGCCTGGAGGCTGAGTTTCTGAAGGAAAGACACACACACACACGGGCAGATGTAGAAGGCCTTGCAGGAGGCAGACAGGAGCTGGACCTCCTGGGAGAAAGTCCGGGCACAAGAGCTGGGAAGAAGCCTGCAGACCCTGGAAAGGGGAGAAAAGACTGCAGAAGAGTGAATCCAGAAAGGGGCTAGGGAAATGGGCCCAGAGATAGGCCATGCTAGGAAGTCCAAGGAGACAATCAGGAGTCTGTGGAAGCAGATCTTGCTTGCTTACTGCAGGGACTCTGGACTGAATCCCAGAGAAGAGAGGAGAGCCTGGGTTCCCTAGTGGTGGTGAGGACAATTGATACCTGATCAGGCCAAAGACCTGATTATTGAAATGTTGGGTTGTGGGACCCTGCTACTCTAGGATAGGTGGACCTGGCTGGAGATCTAAGGCCCAGGAAGAAGCAGACCATGGCAGGGCTGGAAAGGCTGTCAGCTGAGGCAGACAGAGGAGGAGAGACTGCTGTGCCAAGCCAGCCAGTAAATCTCTCTTTTACTGAAGCTAGCAAAGCAAGTACCTACAGGTTTTCACTGTCTCTAAATGGGATAATGGATCCACTCAATTTTATCCTACAAATTTAACCCACTGGGGCCCTCCAGTTGGGAGAGTGCTTTTGTTTTTCAATGTATTCTGATGTAGTTTGGGGATTACTGCTGCTGAATTGTAGCTGGCTCAAATTAACCAAATATCTATGCAGCAGTTCAGTCATGCATTGAAACTACAAGCACAGTAAGTTAACAAAGGGCAGGTTGGCCTGTGAATGATGGCTTTTCTTCAATCAGTGATATTCTGCTGAAATCCATAACTAAACTATTGCAGCCATGTGCTCCCAGAAGGCTTCAGTTAGACTTCTGGAAATAATTGGTGGTGCTCCAAAAGAGTTCTTCACTGTTAGTTGTAGAAGCTAGTCCACATGGCCCTTTCTTCTTACTGTGTCACTGTGTGTGAGAGGGGTAATGGGAAGAGAGACACACAGGCACCTGCCTTTGGTTTTCAGACCTGGGCCTGAACCAAAAAAATTTGGATCAGGATCTAAATTTCCCACGGTTAGGGGGTTTGGTTCAGCAAAGATGAAATGCGAGAGCTAAAATTCGTCAATGTTCTTGGGATTCAGAACTTTGGCTTGAGTCCATTTGTGTTTGGATTTACTCTCTAAGGCCCAGATCCAGCCAAAACTGTGAATAGTTCCATTGACACACAATTCAGAATCGACTTCAACAGGACTCTAGTCTGTGATGAAGGTGAAATACGGGCTTAGATGCACTGCTGGGTTAAGGCCCATTTGTGGTGATGGATGAATCTCAGAATGTACTGAGGATCACTTCAGAGAAGCAATCCAAAATTCATTATGTTTCCTTTAGAAAAATTCTGAAGCTCCTACTGTGAATGCTTCAATTAACTAAGGATTACATATCCTGGAGAAATTTAATGGCTGAAAATTAAACAAGAAATGCTGCTTGCTTTTGCTTTTATTTATTTACTAAAACCACATACAATTATACACAATTATAGCTTTCAGTTTCTTTCTGTGCTTATACCATTCCATATTCAAACAAGTATTAGTGATCTTAGTCCCTTTTATCTGGTTAATAAGAAAACTGCTCCTTACTTATAGTGACCCATGTCCCAGAGAAGTTCCTAACTCAGCATAATGTTGCAAATATCTAAACAAATAAGGGGCTGAGAAGAAAGTACTCTATTCATTCCTAAGGGATAGTATAGCATAATCAATACAAATATTTTTTCAAAGGCAACCGGTGACCAGGAGTCTAACTAGAAGTGTTTAGGCTGAATAAAGCTTTATGGCTAGACGGTTATTTTGGTAACTAGTAGTGATGCTTTATCAAACACACTCCTGCTGTGTAATTGCAATCAAGACCTAAGCAGCCATCAATCTTTCTGATGGCGTTTCTAATGTAGCTAATACTGACCGAACAATGGTTCCTTCTGTTGACAAAATCATTCAAAGCACAAAACATCAATGTTAAATTAGCTTGTAATTGGCATTCATAAGAAAATGTGTCTATGCCAGTGACCTAATCCTTTCCCAGCAATAGTCGTCCTATGTTACAAACATCTCTGTTTAGCCTACTGCTTGGATATCTTGGAAATAACCCTGATTAGAGGCTAAGCCCTCCTGTTCAGGCAGGAAGGGACTTTCATAACATTGTCCCCTCTCCAGGGGCGGATGAGAGTGCCGTGGGGCCCAGGGCAGCGCCGCGGGGCCCCGGGGAGCAAAATTTCGCGGGGCCCCCCTTTGACACGGTGCATGCGCGGGACCTCGGGAAGTGTGGCGCCCGGGGCAGCCGCCCCGCTCGCCCTGCCCTAAATCTGCTGCTGCCCCTCTCAAATACAGAGCAGATCTGTGAAAGGAAGTAGCCAACACAATGGTGCAGAGGCCACCACCTCCAAGGAAGAGGACTAACAGTTCCTGCCTTCATAGGTTTCCAGGCCATGTGGCACTGAGAGTTGTCAGCAATACCAAGTCTTGCCTTCCCTGTTGTTAACTGCAGCTTCAAGAGCTTTTGCTGCTCTCAAAAGAAGGAGCAGAGGCAACACCAAGGTGTGGGGTACAGCAAGCAGAACCATGTGTCTCCTCTCCCCCAGATTTGCTGCTTGTCTTATACTGAGTATAAGCACATGGGCTGAGCATACTCAGTAACACTGCTGAAGCCAGCTGCCCTCACTCCGCCTGCCCATTCTCTGCAAGTGCCCCCTTGTCTCTGGAGAGGAGAGGGACTTAACAAAAAGCGCCCTACTCCCAAGTCTTTGCTAGAAATTTGAGTTGAAAACATGCTCACAACTCAAATCGAAGAACCTGCTCTCAGTTGTTCAGATTTTACCTCTTTTCTTTTGTAATCCCAGTAGCTCTCTAATCATTCATACAACTCTCTAGCAAAAATGATCAGAGACAAGAGCTTACAAAGAGATGGGGGTATTTGTATATTTTAATTGTTTATGGTGGAGGAAGCAGGTAGCACAAGACTGAACATTCATGTCTTATTCATTCTAAAGTATCAAAAATAGAACTTTTCCTCTTTGGTAAGTCACCTTTGAAATAGCATCATCCTGTATTTTATCTTAATCCTGTTTCAGACTATATTCATTTTATCTTGTCTGTCCATCTAGCTGTCAGTCTGTCTTAGCTGTCTTTCCGCGATCCAAAATCTTTATGGATGAGAATTCATTGATTGAGTCTTCAATCCCAAGTAGCAATGGAATTTGAGTTTGGATTTTAGTTCCGACTGTTCATTTGGAAGCTATAGCATGAGCGTAGAAATGACTCATCATTAGATGAAACTGACCCTAATTAGATCTAAATCAACTGTCACTTGACACAGAGAAAGAAAATGAATTTTCTCCAAAATGTGGCAATACTGAGGAAACTAGCCCCAGAACCCTAAATTAAAAGCAGGTTTCAACATGCTGGCTCTTTGCCTGCTTTCAGTACTGGGATTTGTCTGGTTTTGTTAACTAAATGGTAACAAAAGACGACAGTCTGAATGATGTTAAATAAAGAGAAATGTAAGAGAGTAATTAGGGTATAACACAGGGCCAGAAGGTGAGGGGTTACAAGTAACAAGACACTGCTTTCTGAAACAAAATGCAGCATCACAGTTTAAAGTAATCTTTGCTCAAGGTACTGCACATTTTACTCTAGACACATAGGGCTAAATGTTGCATATCCTGCCCTTCACCCCAAGGCATAGACTCCCAAAATGCTGTTGTATAGCTCTGGTGTCACACTGCAGCAGGTGAAGAGTATGCCATGGGGAGTCAGTACAGGGAAATTCAGCTGTGCCTGCCTTTTGGTGGTGGCATGGCAGGAGAAGGGTATTTTGTCTACAGAAGAGAAGTGTGAGAGGGGATTTGATAGCAGCCTTTGAACTACCTGAAGGGAGGTTCCAAAGAGGAAGGAGAAAGGCTATTCTCAGTGGCGACAGATGGCAAAACAAGGAGCAATGGTCTCAAGTTACAGTGGGAGAGGTCTAGGTTGGATATTAGGAAAATCTATTTCACTAAGAGGTTGGTGAGGCACTGGAATGGGTTTCCTAGGGAGGTGGTGGGATGGTGAGGTACTGGAATGGGTTTCCTAGGGAGGTGGTGGGATGGTCAGGCACTGGAATGAGTTTCCTAGGGAGGTGGTGGGGTGATCAGGCACTGGAATGGGTTTCCTAGGGAGGTGGTGGAATCTCCATCCCTAGAGGTTTTTCAGTCCTGGCTTGACAAAGTCCTGCCTGGGATGGTTTAGCTGGGATTGGTCCTGCTTTTATCAGAGAGTTGAACTTGATGACCTTGATGGAGGGAATGGCTGGTAGCCTGTAGCTCCACAGAACCAACACACACATCCAATGGAACGTGCAGCTTCTCTGCCCTAAGCTACTGTATGGCTGTGGGGGAGAGGATTACTCCCCCCAGATCCAAAGCACAAAGCCTGTTTATTCAGGCTTTGCATGAAGGGTCTAGAGGCAGCATTTGAGAGTCCCTGAGAATGTGTATAAATGTTAGCTATTATAATGAAGGCAAAATCCCAGTAATACCAAATGCTGTAATAACTTGTGGTGGGCAAAGCTCAGGAGATTAGTTGGCTCATTCCATGTAAGTACCGAAAGGGGCCCACAAAGGGGAGGTAGATCAAAAGTTTCAGTTTGGGCGCCTGTTGTCTTTGAAGTATGACACTCTTTGGATAAAAGAGGCTATTTGACAAGCAACAGTGCTTGTATGTTTGGTTTTTCTATTCTCCTGAGTGGGATAAATTGATCTGAGTGTTATCCTGGCGATCTTGTGTAATAGAGAGGACAGAAAGTCAGGTTTAACTCTGGCTGTACATTCAGTTAATTGTATGTGGGCTGTAGATGCCAATCAAAACATCTCCCAGGGGGAGTTTGGGGCTCCCAGGGGGAATTTGGTCCCACTGAGCATGCAAGTGGTATGACACTAACTCAGAGCTGCCCCAACCTTTGTTTTTCATTGCAAACTGACCTTCAGATTTAAAGGCATGCTGCTACAATGGGCACAAGGGCTGGTTTTTTAGAGACCTAAAAAGATGGACTCTGCCTTCAAGGCCTGGGTTCAGGCCCGGCCCTAGGGCAAGGCGAGCAAGGCAAATGCTTTGGGCCCTGTGCTTTCAGGGCCCCGCCTTGCTAGTATTCACCATCCACCAACCGGGCCCAGGGCCCCAGTCCTGGCATCCTGCCTTGGGCCCTGCAAACCCTTTGGCCTGGCCTGCCTGGGTTACTGGCTACAGGGAATCTCTGGCTAGCATGGTACATGCCTGTCTAATTTTGTGTTTCCAGCATGTCTATTTTAGATACGTATATGAACCCCCATCATTGTCACATCTGTGCACCTCACAGTGTATGTTGGTCTGCTGCCCAGCACCTCTGTGAAATAGACAAATGCAATTATCCCTATTGCGTAGATGAAATGAAGAGATTTGCCCTTGGTCACACAGAGTCAGGACTACTGATGGGGGAAGCAAAGGGGCAGTCATAGAGGGCATACTGTTGTCTGGGTGGCACTGAGGGGTGCCTGGGAGCCAATGTGGTGCACTGCAGGCAACACTCAGGTCTGGCTGCCTCAGCCCAATCCCTTCTGCCTGAGGCCCTGTCCCTTCTGGGAGCTGCGGAGCCAGTCTTCCTCCCCCTTGCCCACAGAGCCTGTCAGGCCCCTGCACAAAGTTTGAGGCACAGCAAAGATTTGAATACAGGTCTCTTGAGTCCCACACTAATGCCCTCAATTGACCTATTCAGCCTCACTGGCCTCAGACATTCAGACAGCAGGGAAGGCATTTGTGGATTGACCATGTTCCTTAGAGCACAAATCTGGAATACCACGAATTCTTTCTAAGGGACCATGCATTATGGCTGAGAACTTACAGCTATGTCACTGTGCAATAGCACACCTCAGCATAGGAACTGTGACAGCACTGAAAAAGCTAACCACAAGCATTCAGAAATCATGAAGCCCCCAAAACTCAAGCGATTTAAAAAAATTAATAGCTTTCTTTGTCTTCTGGTTTCATAGTCTTTAGAGGTCATGTTCTCACATGTTTTTCTCCAAAACCATGAAGCCAGAAACTTTTAAAAATGAAAGCTGAGATTCTCACCTCCTCACAAACATGTAGGATGGAAAGGCTTTATGAAAAGTACCAAACATCAAGAATTGTTCTCAATGCCTGAAAACTAATGAGAAGTTTGAGGCTCTTATTCCTCCCTAATTTAGAAATGTCCTGTTAAGTAAATGTTAAATAAAGTTATTGCTACATATTAGAGTTTGTAAAAAATGGGAAATTTGTTTTAAAAAAAAATCTTGAAAAATTCATCCTTTTCTATTGTATTATCATTGTAGAAGTGAGTCAAAATTTTGACACCACTTTTCTTTTCTGAAAATTTTCAACCAGCAATATAATTCGTCAAAAAACAAGATTTTTTTTCATGATCATATCAGCAAAAAAATCATTTCTGTTTTAAACTTGACATTTAAAAAATTAGCATGCAAACACGTTTATACCAGCTCTACTGAATATAACTAAAGAAAAGGTTTTCTTCTTATATGGGAATGTGTAGCCAAGGACATACTGGTCAGGGGGTGACCAGTTACACTTTCACTGACACCACATGAAGTGGAGTAATTACAATGAATTGACTGAGTGAATTTTCCCTTGATGCTTTAAGGTGACATTCATAGACACACAACATTCTGAATGCAAGACAGCACTGGTTCTCAATCTTCCCAGACCCTTTAAGGAGTCTGATTTGCTTTGCACATTCCCAAGTTTCATCTCGCTTAAAAACTACTTGCTCACAAAATCAGCCATAAACAAACAAAGTCATAGAACACTATTACTGAAAAATTGCTTATTGTCTTATTTTTACCACGTAATTGTAAATAAATCAAGTTGAATATAAATATTGTCCTTACGTTTCAGTGTATAGTATATAGAGCAGTTTAAAAAATCATTGCATGAAATTTTAATTTCTACTGATTTCGCTAGTGCTTTTTATGTAGCCTGTTGTAAAACTAGACAAATATCTAGATGAGTTGATATACCCTCTGGAAGACCTGTGCATATTGCCAGGGGTATGCGTATCCCTGCTTGAGAACCACTTCCATAGAACTCAGGGTGGCTTCTAAGTTGTGAAACCCTAGCCAACTGGAATGGTTAGACCTTAGAACACTCTGGATGTTGGCACTCCATCTTCTGTGGACTTGAAGTACGCTTGTTAGTGCCATTTGTTTGCTGCCAGCGCGTGGCTTTGCACACTCATTCTTGTATACATTTATAGAAATGACATGTAGAACCAATGAAGCATCTATCTTCTTCACTCATAAAGGGCAGAGTGAAACAGACATTTACACAGGGTGTCTCTGAATAAAATAAAAATCAATTGAACCAATCTGACAACATGTATTAGAGGAGAAGGGGCAATTCCGGCCTCCCTTGCAATGTGGCTACTAACTGGGAGAACCTTCTCCATGTCTCTGATTTCTATTGGAAAATTCCCCCTCTACAGTCCCTGCCTTGGCCTTTCCAGTGAGCCCTGACGAAAAAGGAAAAGATATGCATCAGGTCACCTTGTCTAAGGTCAGGATATCTACTCTCAGTCTAAGAGGATTTTGTTAAATTGGTTTCATTACTTATTCCCATACGTCTGTCATTCACCTAAACTTTACCTCACTCTTTCTGGAGTTGTCTTGAACTCCTGAACCAGCCTTTTGCTGCATAACTAACCTAGCTTACAGCACCTCCCATTATGCCCCAAGGCTAATGATCGGTGAAGAGAAGCCACGTTCATGACATGGTTAATGACATGGATGTTAATACATTTGCTCTGGGGATTTTACAGCACAAATGGTATTTCTCTCATTATTGTTAATTGGCTCACCACATAAAATGTTTAATTGTGGCCAGATTCCAGTGCCCTTGCTCACACTGAGTAATGCCTTACTCCTTTATCAGTCTCTGAGCTCAATGGCACTAAGTGATAAAGTCCTAGTAAAAATAAGGAAGGGTTTTCAAGAATCTGGTCCGTACTGTCCACAAAGCACTTCGATAGCCTATGTCGAAGACGCTATTAGTGTTATTCATTAATATTATTTTGTTAGTAAGTAAAGGAACCCAGGTTTTCAGAAATACAGGCAGTATTTGATGGTTGATAAGTTGATAAGGCACAAATGCTCTGAATCTGATGTATTTGCACACGTGTAACTGAGAGCAGAAGTTGGCCTCAGAATATTATTACCTGAACTTGAGACATTTTATGTTTATTACATTTTAGGAACAACTCAGATTCACGGATTAGATGTGATTTTTAAATATGAAACCCATTGGAGATGTGATATTGTTTGGAGTGGAAAATATAAATGAAAATTTAAAAGATACTCCCAGTAATCTCTTGTATTTCTACAGTCTCTTCTGTCTAAGGTGCTCAACACACTTTTCAAACATCCATATGATTTTAGCCTCTTGACAACCCTATAAAGTAGAAAATGTTATTGTCCCCATTCTACAGATGGAAAAACTGATGCAGACAATGAAAGAGAGCTCCAGTCTTCAAGGTGCTGTGTTCCCTCAATTTTCACTGAAGTCAGTAGGACTTTGCGATTGCCCACACCTCACAGAAGTGCTCAGAACTTTGCAGGATGGAGCCCTAAGCTTATGTCGATACTGCAGGCAGAATCCAGCCTTCCAGCCCAAGTAGGCAGACTTATACTAGCAAACCAAAAATAGCAGTGTGGATATTGGGCCCCGGCTACCTATAGCTCAAATCTCTCAAGCCCACTTGCCCCCCTAGGATTGAAAGCCCAATTGCTGCCCAAGCTACAATGCTATTTTTAGTGTGCCAGCTCAAGTCCTGGTAATGTCTACATAGGCTAGGGGGATTCCTCCCAATAGACACAGCCCAAATGTCTTGTCCATGGCCCTAGATCAAGCCAATGCAGAGCTCTAAGTAGCAGATTTCCTAAATTCCACACCAGGGCTTGAACCAGAAGACCATTGTTCCTAGCTGTGCCTCATCTAAGTGAGGGCACATCGTGTGCTTTGCTGGTCATCTTTAGCATAGGAATTAGGTGCGACATTTTGCTTTTAAGAATTCAGCTGATTTTTTTTCAGGGAGTTAGGGACTGGCAATTCCTTGATCTTTGCCTCTGTTGCCCACGTTTGGTGGAGGAGCACTCGATGGGGAGCTCTCCTTATAGACGCACACAGGGCACGGTGGGTTTTTCCCCTTCTCAAGTACTAGGGCCGCTATGAGTGCAGGGAGCTTATAGAATCATAGAATCATAGAATAATAGGACTGGAAGGGACCTCAAGAGGTCATCGAGTCCAGCCCCCCGCCCTCAAGGCAGGACCAAGCTCCGTCAAACTTGCCAAGCTAGTGTTAGCAGTACTCCTCTCCCAGGTGACTCAGTGGGCATGGCGGGGGTATTGTGAGAGCAGCAGGACCTTCTGCTGTCCCTGTGCAGTGGTGAAAAGAGATGTAACTTGCTTATTCTCAAAGGGAGTTTCTACAGCTGGACCCTGTCAGTACCACAGCTGTATTTTTCCACATCATGTTACAACCAGGGGTGAAAGGAACTTAAATTTCTTATAGATACTGTCCTATTGCAAGCCAGCTCCCTACTGGCTCTTTAAATAGCTCCCGGCTGGCTTTTGCCGCAGCTCAGCCAGGGTATGTCTACACTACCCCGCTAGTTCGAACTAGCGGGGTAATGTAGGCATACCGCACTTGCAAATGAAGCCCGGGATTTGAATTTCCCGAGCTTCATTTGCATAAGCGGGGAGCCGCCATTTTTAAAACCCCGCTGGTTCGAACCCTGTGCAGCGCGGCTACACGGGGCACGAACTAGGTAGTTCAAACTAGGCTTCCTAGTTCGAACTACCGTTACTCCTCGTGAAATGAGGAGTAACGGTAGTTCGAACTAGGAAGCCTAGTTCGAATTACCTAGTTCGTGCCCCGTGGAGCCGCGCTGCACGGGGTTCGAACCAGCGGGGTTTTAAAAATGGTGGCTCCCCGCTTATGCAAATGAAGCCCGGGAAATTCAAATCCCGGGCTTCATTTGCAAGTGCGGTATGCCTACATTACCCTCCTAGTTCGAACTAGCGGGGTAGTGTAGACATACCCCCCGTTGTTGCCGGAGCTGTGACTGGGGTACATCTGCTTACTTTCACCTCTGGATACAACATCATGCTAATATTTTGAACTTTTAACATGGTAAGGGATAACCAGCCCCTTCTGTGATTTGCACTGGCACTTGACAACAGGCCAGCTATTTGACTATAGCTCCAGGGAAGAGAAAGTCTAGTACGGTATGAAATATGTGATATACAGTATAAAGTGAACTAATAAGTAACAGAAGTGCATCTCCAAAACCCACCATGCTGATTTTATTTTCCCCATTCCAGACTGGGGTGAGATGGGAAATTAGAGCTAGATCTCTTATTGGCGGGGTGGGGAGAACAAAGGGTTCTGGAACTCTAACCCACCAGCCATTGGACCACCCAAATAATGAATTTTGACCCTGTTCAGTACGGTTTTTAAACATGTGAGTAACTCCAACTACTTAAATGGGCAGTTCAAATACTTACATTTAGGCATGCTTCCCAGTACCTTTTTGGCTTAGGGCATTTGTTAGCAATCTATTTGGTTTTTCCTTTTTTTTTTTTTTTTTTTTTTTTTTTTTTTTTAAACAAAAAGATAGTACATCTCATATGCCTTGTAATATATATAATAAAAGGGGGGTTTCATATACATTTTATAAGCAACAACTATACAATTAATCTGAATGCTGAAAGCAAAAATGCTAAGGGGGTGGTGGCTAATTGGAGCAATGTTTTATATATTGTTTTACAACCGCTCTTTTATGCTTTCATCTTACAAGGCTCCTACAAAGTGCGGTATTCTCATATACCAAAAAGCAGGCCACATATTACAGGAGCAAAAGGAATTAAGTCTGTTTGGTTTATGATGGCTATTCAGGGTTTTTCCTTGTCTGTATAGTCTAAGAAGAGCGGCCAAGTATCAAGATAATCTACTTGTTCTTTCTTTATGTATGTCAGCTCTTCCATGACTAATGTGTCCCATATTCTTATCATCCAAATCTTGACGTCAAATGGTTCTTTTTAGGGGGGGCGATGTGATTGTGCATCATGGGGCACCAGGAACTGAGAGATCAGTTTACCCTTCTGATTCTGAATAGCTCCTTAAGCAGCACACTGAGAATAAAGGGTTTCCCCAGGGAGATCAGCTGAAACTATTGCTCAAATGTAATGCAAAACACCAAAGACTAAAGCCTGAGCAGGAGGGAGCCTGCAAGCAAGCGCAGCAGGCCCAAGATCCTGGAGGGGAGGCAGGAGTGGGGGAGGGAACTCATTGGTCTCTGGGAATCATGACACTCTTGGATACAGCAGAACTGTTGGAACTATAGTCTGCTGCCTGGAGACAGCAGCAGCCTCCACAGAGTGGCCCCCAAGGAACAAAGGGGGCCTAGACGTTGCAGGTGCACTTGGAGACACCAGAGTTTGAACTGTTGGGGACCAGAGGTTTGAGGGGTTCATTTGTGTTTTGGTGCTGGGTGGAAGAAGGAATAATGAACCCTTCGTACTTCCATGGGCTGTCACTATGCCAGAAAGCTCAAACAAGGATGTCAAACGGATATAGGACCCTACTGTTGTCCCATGCACACACTCCAGCCACTCTGCTGGACGTAGGGTTGCCAGGTGTCCTGTTTTCTAATGGACAGTCTGGTATTTGCACTGTCTGTCCGGTAGAAAAATTCAGAAAATACTGGACACGTGCAATGTCCAGTATTTTCTGAATTCCAAGCTGGGTGCCAGACGGAAGCCTGGCGGGGATGGGGGAGTGACTGGGAGGTGGGGCCACAATTGGCCCTGGGAGCCCTATGGTAGCGCAAAAGCCGGGTGGGGCGGGGCGGGGGCCAGGACTCCCAGCCACTCCCCCTGCCCAGTTTTTGTACATGACCAGAGGCTCCCAGTCCCAGCCTCCATCCCCGCTCCCGCCTAGCTTCTGCTTGCAACTAAAGGGAGTTCCTGCCGGGGGTGCAGCCCGAAGGACTCCAGCTGTGGCCAGTGGATGCACCCTTCCCCCCTCCGCGCCAGGTCTGCTTCCTGCCCCCCTTCCTCCAGGCCCCCCTCTCCTCCCGTCCAGCCCCCCCCGGCCCCAACCCCTCCTGCCAGCTCTGCTTCCCCCTCCCCCTCCTCCCATCCCCCCCCTTCCTCCCATCTAGCCCTGCAGTCCCCGTACCCCCTTCCCCACCACCAGCTCTGCTTCCTGCCTCGCCCCCCTCCTGGCCGGTTCTCCCCCCACCGCCCACAATCAAGTGTGTCCAGTTTTTTGGCGGGGTCTACCTGGCAACCCTAGCTGGACTGGGCCAACTTTGAGCCTGGCCTCTAGGAGTATGTCTACGGAGCAATGCTATTTTGAGACACCAGAAATATCCTGAAATAGCTATCCCACGTAGACACACCCTAGGGAAAGGACAGCCAAGGGCTGGGTAGCTGTGACTCAGCTGCATAGGATGGCTATTGCCCAGGAGGCCTAGTGCTACATTGTGAGTGGGAACCCTGCGAGCCCTTGGGCCTTTTGTTAAGACAGCATTAGAGCTGCACAGTTAAACATTCTAGTCAGAAATTGCCAGTTAGGAAGAACACCCAGTCTGACCTTTGCCCCCTTGTATGCACAGACTCTCATTACAGGATCACAACTACGACTTCTCGCATCGGAATTTTTACTTCAATTTAAGATCTGCACATGCAGCTTCTCTTACTACGGCAGTCATTCTTGGAAACTCACCTGAATTTCATTTTTTATTAACTTGGACATTCGCTTTTCTCTAATTGCTCGATCATGTGAGATGCAAAGCCAGGCTAATTGCCACTATTCATACATCAGTGGTGTTTGTAGTTCCCTATTCCCTGGTAACAGGTATTTTCCTTGTGATTATTAACTCTCTGATTATTCCTCTATCTTCCATTCATCAACACTTATATTTCAGTGACATGAGACCTTTTACATAGGTTGTGTTCTAAACGAAGCTTCAAATAAAAATATTTCCCATTACTTAATTCCCTCTGTAGCAAAAGTATGAGAGCTGGTCATATGAATAGCCTAAGAATACAAAGTTAGTTAAAACTTTTCCCCTCAAGCAATCAGACTCTTTCCTAGTTTGAAAAGCTGGGTTGTTTAACTGCTTGGTACTCTTTTTGTAAGTGGATGGTGGGGAGTTAGGGTATGTCTACACTACAGCACTAATTTGAACTAACTTAATTCGAATTAGTTAATTCGAACTAAGCTAATTCGAACTAGTGCATCTAGACCTAAAAACTAGTTTATTTAACAAAACGGGGGGGGGGGGGGGATTAACCTCTGGGGAGACTGGGAAAAGGAGGTGGGAGAGGGGAAGAGAAAGGGTAGGAGAGGGGAAGGGGAAACCTGGGAGGAGGGAGCTAGAAGGGGGAAGCCAGAGGGGGAGAAGGAGGAGGGGAAGTATCAAACTATGGTACGCCATATCTTCAGTACTGTGTACAAATGTGATCTCCTCACCCCAGAAAAGATATTTTGGCCTTGGAAAGGGTTCCGAAAAGGGCAACTAAAATGATCAGGGGTTTGGAACAGGTCCCATATGAAGAGAGGCTAAAGAGACTGAGACTTTTCAGATTAGAAAAGAGGAAACTGAGGGGGGATATGATAGAGGTCTATAAAATCATGAGTGGTGTGGAGAGGGTGCATAAAGAAAAGTTCTTCATTAATTCCCATAATATAAGGACTAGAGGACACCAAATGAAATTAATGGGTAGCAGGCTTCAAACTAATAAAAGAAAGTTCTTGTTCAGAAAGCAAATAGTCAACCTGTGGAACTCCTTGCCACAGGAGGCTGTGAAGGCTAGAATGAGAACAGAATTTAAAGAGAAGTTAGATAAAGTCATGGAGGTTGGGTCCATGGAGTGGTATTAGCCAGGGGGTAGAAATGGTGTCCCTGGCCTCTGTTTGTGGAAGGCTGGAGATGGATGGCACAAGACAAATGGCTTGGTCATTGTCTTCGGTCCATCCCCTCCAGGGTACCTAGTGTTGGCCGCTGTCGGCAGACAGGCTACTGGGCTAGATGGACCTTTGGTCTGACCCAGTATGGCCATTCTTATGTTCTTATGTTCTAAGCTCAGGGCTCAGGGTCGGGGGTCTCACTGGACCACCTTGATTTTCATGCAAACCTGCTCCTGGGTTTGCATGTGGCCTTTGGTGGCCAGGCTGGTAGCTATCCTGCCCTAGACGGCCACTTTCCTGTGCCTAGTGTGGAGGTCGTGGACGTTGGAGGCCTCCCCCCAAACCTGGATGAGGTCCACGATCTCAGCACTAGACCAGGCGGGCGCCCACCTCTTGCAGTCCCGGGCAGGCTCCTGGGAGCCGCCAGCCTGGTCCCGGGAAGAGGCGGAGGGCTGGGTGGCAGCGGGTGTCTGGCTCGTGCCATGCCAGGTGCAGGGTCTGCTGGCTGGGTGCTGGCAGGCTTGCACTTGGCACGGGCACCGTAGCAAACCCATGCCCCTTAAATGGCTCCAGGGTTGGGAGGGGGGCAGAAGAGTTTCCCAGAATGGCCACCAGGGCAAGCTGGGAAGGGCTAGCCTCCCACTAGTTCGAATTAAGTGGCTACACAGCCCTTAATTCGAACCAGGCGTTACTCCTCGTAGAATGAGGTTTACCTAGTTCGAATTAAGTGTTCCACTAGTTCGAATTAAGTTTGAACTAGTGGTTTGCATGTGTAGCGCCTATGAAAGTTAATTCGAACTAACGGTTGTTAGTTCGAATTAACTTTGTAGTGTAGACATACCCTTAGTTAGTTATCTGGTTATGGTGACTATTTTCCACCAAATAAATGAATGTCACTCCTATAAGATGATGTTTGGACAGATTTTAGAATCTCTTCCTCCTTATAGAAATTTGACTTATATCCCCGAATGGTAAGATCAGAGGTATACCTGCTCCAGACAGGGCAAGTAGTGCAAGGAGTTTCTGCCAGACGTGCCTCACTCAGCAATGGGCACAACACAGACATTTACACCTTCTTACCACACTCTGGATGCAGAAACACTCCCTAAGAGCCAGGGGAGGAAGTAGGCAGGCTAATGGAGTGACCCTGGAGTACTGGCCATCTTGGGCTGCACCCTTGCTCGGATGCTGTAGTGGGGTACACAATGAATTAGTTCCAAAAGATCCAGGAGGGACAGCACTTTACTTCCATAGTGGAAAGTCACAGCCACGCTCCTTAAACTGTTTGGCCCCATCTAATATTGCTTTTTAACTGGACCACTCAGTACTTAGTTAGAAGTGTGGATAAAGTTAAGCCACCAGTATCTCTGCATTGATTAGCATGATTTGTAAATGCCATACAAAGAAGAAGTCCTTGCTTGGCAGCTCCTAGGGATTTTCTGCCACTCTTAAGTATTTCCCATCTGTATATCCCAATAGCCGAGTAGCATATTCAGTCACTGAGACTTCTGTAGTAGCTTCAATCTCGGCTTCTCCTCTGTGCCTTAGTATACCTGAGGTGTTTAAAGATAACAAGTAACATCTGCTAAAGGTAACCTAGTCTTGGGCAATATTAACTTTTTTACAGATCATAATCACACAAATCATAGAATAGAAAAAATGTATATATGAAATGCAAATCTTCTTCTAGATGGTGGAAAGTTCTTCTCAAAAAAGTCCTCGGGAGGGAAGGGTAAGTTACTCCTATGGGCTATGTCTAGACTGGCCTGTTTTTCCGGAAAATCAGCCGCTTTTCCGGAAAACTTGCCAGCTGTTTACACTGGCCGCTTGAATTTCTGCAAAAGCACTGACTTCCTACTGTAAGAAATCAGTGCTTTTTGAGGAGGAAATACTATGCTGGTCCCATTCGGGCAAAAGTCCCTTTTGCGCAAAACTTTTGCACAAAAGGGCCAGTTTAGACAGCTGAGATTTGTTTTCTGCAAAAAAGCCCTGATCGCGAAAATGGTGATTGGGGCTTTTTTGCGGAAAAGCACGTCTAGATTGGCCACAGCCGCTTTTCTGCAAAAAGTGCTTTTGCGGAAAAGCGTCCGTGCCAATCTAGACGGTCTGTTCCGAAAATGCTTTTAACGTAAAACTTTTCCGTTAAAAGCATTTCTGGAAAATCATGCCAGTCTAGACGTAGCCATGGTGTATATCTGATTGTCTCTTTGGCTTGCGTCTAGCGACAGACTTTCTGGACCAGCTGTCTATCCCTCTGAGATTGCATTGCTGATTTTGGTCCCCAGTGTTGTTCTGATTCCATTTTTTTGGATCATTGTAGAGGGTTTGCATGTGCTCAGCCATGAAAATGTCATCTGCAAATCTCATGCACTGGATCTCACTCCGATGTCCTCCTCCCTTCTGTCTGCTTCTCCCTCTGGGCAACATCTTGTTCTCCTGTTCCTGCTTCCAACACAGATGTGTTTTGCTTCCTCTCCAACTCTGATTCCCATGATCGTGACCTTCTCTGCGCCTCCTGCCCCACCTTTTTCTCTTCCTTCATCTCTTTTGCTTATCTGGTTTATTCCCGTAACACTATGAGCAAACTCTGATCTTCCCCATCCTCGGAAAAGTGACTATCCCCTACCTTCCTTCCAGTTATAATCAACAAGCTTGACTGCCAGGAAATCTGACCATGTCCTCCTCCCTCACCCTAGACTATTAATTCCTCCACTGACTCACTGTCTCTGCTATTGCAAGTTCAAACATCTCATCCTCAAGTTCTTGTGTAACTTCATTCTTGTGTAACTTCACTCCTATCTGTCTGACCCCGGGTATTATTGCATCTATCCCTGTCCCCTCTGCTCTGCCAAGCATGAGAACCTGGTCCCCTTTTTATTAACTTCTCCCACCACCATTTCTGTGCTTTCTCCTATGGGGGCCCTAGATACAAAACCTCCTTCTGGACTTGCACTACGGCCCTCCATCCTGTTTTCATTCACCTAAATCCTGAGCAACCAGAGAAATTCACAAAAAGGAGCCAACAAAGATTCCTGCTTGTGCTTATTTTAAAATACAGACACACACATGCCCCTTCCTTACTCCTCCATGCCATGCCCTGGCTTAGCCTAGCACTTCTCAGATGTGGCCACAATGGCCACATGCAGCCACCAAAGGCTTGTCTTGTGACCATGCCCTTCTGGGCAGTGATGGGGTGGGGGAAAGTAGCAACCCCTCCCCACGGAGCAATCAGAAGTGGTTGGGCCCCACCTCCCTCTGGAGATGCACAAGCTGGGAGCAGGCAGCCAATGAGTTCTTCACCTTCCTGGGGGTGATAGGTTTGGGCTTCAGCTTGGGGAGCGGCTGGTGGCAAACTCCAGCAGTCGAATTTCAGGCTCCTTTCCCAGGATGTGCAGTGCTGGGCTCAGGCTTTGAGATCTCCACCCACCCCCATCATCTTTGGCCTCTGCTGCCTACATACCCAACATCCAGGTTTTAATTTATCTCCAGGCTTGGTGGGGCTGAGAAAGTCTGCTGTGAAAAGTACTATTGGTATTTTTGGTAATATATCATTTCACAGCAGACTTAGTAGCCAGCAAGTCTTTAAAAGATACCAAAAATGCAAAAGAAACAAGGAAAAAGACAATAACATACAAAGCACCTTATTTATGTTTATATTCTGATTAGGTCCAATAAAGAACAGAGACAATGGAACATTGGCTTTATTGACTTTGCAAAAAAAAAAAAAAAATCCCACATAATTACATTACCAAGATTTGGATGTGTATATGGGCATATTTGTTTTTCCTAAAGTTAATCAAGTATTTGTGGAGAAATTGTCAGTACAGTTACCAGCAAGCACTGGTGGCTGTTCTGTGAGGCCACTGAAAACTCTGTTGTGAGAACCCCTGTGTGGATAACTACATAGTGCTAGTGGCAATGTCCCCAATCTCCCTATTGCAGTTTTGTTAGGCATCTCTTACCACCTTCTTTATGCAATAGTTTCTGTGCGCTTCATGGTAGGGTTCACTACTTTTTACTTGTATCGAGAGGAAAACTCTTGTGTACCATATACAGCAGCAGATTTATCAGTGATTTCAGCTCTTGAGCTAATGGCACTATGACAATGGCATAGAAGTAGCCCAGAGGGCTAACATGCTAACTTGTATTATATAGCTTGCTTTTCTTTATTTGTTTGATTATAATCTTGGCTTATATTTTTGTACTAATTTCAGCAGACATTTCCTGGCCATTACACAAAGAACCGACAGGCCTCTGTATGATTTGCTAATGGGAGTTTGCATAAGTGCTTTTAACCTTTGGCATAGATAAATGACCTACCTTTTTAGACTTTGGGGAGTTGAATGTGTTTACCAAAGTTCTAGGACATCACGGTAACCGTGTTCCCTGTAAGCTGTGTACTTATGCGGCCGCTCAAGAGAGATTCAGATGCTACCCAGCTGATTAGCGGAGTCCCCACAGCTAGGTTTTGTTTCTATTGGTAGTGCACATTCACACATGGCTTGGGGCACATTAAAATTATTCTGCACATGGGTGGAAAAGATTAGAAGGAACATGGCTGGTAACCACAAGGTACATCACAAGGACATAGAAGTAATAGTTCAGGCCAAAGGTAACTGATTTTGAGAATGAGATAATTGACATTAATATGTATGGCTGTTTTATTAATATGTATGAATATGCTAGCCTACAGATTAATTGTATCGTAAGATTTATATGGGTGAGGAAATGAGACCGGGTGTGAGCACTGACATGAATATTCAGGATAGTGCAAAGACCCCGTAAGAGGGCAAAGCACTATGAGGAGTTAGTTCTTTTTGCTTTGGTTTCTTTCAGCTTTCAGTTCTTTAATTCCTCTTGCTACTAGCTTCACTTTTATGTATAACTTAGCTACTCAGCATTGAGCCCTTATCTCCAGCATCTTGGACCATCAGACTCTGTGGCATGCTGGAGAGGTCGGCCTTTTGTCTCTTGTAGTCAGGGAAGGGTGTGAGCAGACTAATCTAAGTAGCTTTTGTGAGCAATGTTGCCATGGATACCCCTAGAGCTGTATTATTTCTTCCTGATTCTGTCGGTTGGAGCTTTGATAACTTTTTTCTTCTTAATTTTGATAAAAATCTCTAAACCCTGGCTCTGCCCTCTAAACCCCTCAAAGTACTGAACTCTCCACATTCTGGAATTCTGTAACCTGCTTTAGGGACAAGAACCTGAGCATCTTCTGGTCAGATCATTGGTAAGCCTACAACAAATCAACCTAGTTTTTAGACGGCTAATAGAGGGGTAGTAAATTATTTGTATTGCAATGTCAGCTACAGGCTCCAGTTATAGACCAAAGCCCCATTGTGAAGACACCATACAAACCCAAAAGAGAAACACATTTTCTGCCCTGCCTTGGACGCAGCATTGCTTTTCCGGGATACTGAAGGTATCCCTGAAAAGTGCTGCAGTCTAGACATAGCCAGAGAGTAAGACATGAGACAGCAACTAGAGACGGGGGGGAACACAAGGAAATAATAACAGGAGAGTGAGCCTGTGATATAGAGGCAGGTGAGCATCAGATGCCGGTTTTAATAACAATGCTGGCATGCATGCGAGGCCTTTGTGTCAGAGTTGTCACTGTACTGCCAAGGCAGCATCTTTCCCCCAGTGCCCTCACTGAGAGGGTTGCCTATCACTCTGGGGTACTGAAAAGGGAAAGAAGAAATAACTTTTGACATTGGGCAGAATTCAGTGTTTGCAAAGAACGGTGAGAGCAACTGCGGGGGAGCTTACAGTGCGTGAATTATGGAAACCTTCCTGGCTTGTACAATGGTAGTGTCATTCAGAATTTAATCTTTCAACATAACGCTCGTGTTTTAGCCAACCGATCACAGGCCCTTTGAAAGGCAGCCGTCTGGGTGACTATGGGAACTGGGTCCATTTCCATCCTTTTACAGCTTCGGGCTCTGCTCTGTGAACTAAATACACCAAAGGGGGAGGGGGAATTTAGAGAGTAAACACAAGGCAGCTGTGCTTGTGTATTTCATAGAGTGCCACATTTTCATAGCATGGCCCAGCCTCCTGGGCTTGAATTTACTGATCTGAATGTCACCAGGAAGGTCGGTCTACACGTTGCCAGGCACAGTGACAGTTTTATAACCATTCAGACAAGCAGCTCCTCCTGTTTGCCCTGATTTCCCAAGAAATGATGCCTTGGGCAAGGGCTGTGCAAGAAAGGAAAGATCTTAAAAATCCCCGTCCTTGCCATGAGTGAGCCTAAACTGTCTATCTTCCCTAGAGATTTACAGTCCTGGTGACTTACCCAAGCTTGTCTCCTGGGCATACAGGGTGTGAGCAAAAAGAAATAACACTGATAATTGTGGCCAGTCACAGTTAACCAACACAGCTCCCATTTTGAATACTAATACATGGAGGCTGTGTCTACATTGGCATCCCTTTCCGGAAAAGGGATGCTAATGAGACACTTCGGAATTGCAAATCCGCGAGGGATTTAAATATCCCCTGTGGCATTTGCATTTACATGGCTGCCACTTTTTTTTGGCTCGGGGTTTTTGCTGGAGAAAAGTGCCAGTGTAGACGCGATTCTCCGGAAAATAAGCCCTTTTCCGGAGGATCCCTTATTCCTTCTTTCAAGCTTTCAAAAACCCCGAGCTGGAGAAAAGCGGCAGGCATGTAAATGCAAATGCTGCAGGGGATATTTAAATCCCTCGCGGATTTGCAATTCTGAAGTGTCTCATTAGCATCCCTTTTCCGGAAAGGGATGCCAATGTAGACACAGCCAGAGAGAACTGTGCATGATTAATCCACAGAATAAAAAGAAGTCACTGGTTAATTTTGAGCAATGACTACATTTCAGCTGATTGCAGTCTGCTTGTGGATAGTCCAGGTGGACAAAGCAACATTTGGCAAGTCTAGTTGTCTTTTGAAAATTATTCTTTCAGCTCCATTAGATAGCATATATTAATTGGAAGCAAAGTATCAACTTAGGCTTTATCCACACAAAAACATGCACCCATTTTGTGTAATACGGTGCAACCCCCTATGTGGATTCTTTTATTTTGATTTGAGAGACTTGTATTAGCATAGTGTAAATCTGCTCCTAGCTGAATTGATCTAAGGCAAAATAAGCCTGATATAAACCAAAAGAAGAGTGCCCATACAGTTTAAGGCACCAGTTTGACACCCATTTAACTTACATTGTTTAGTTATTCTGATCCAAGTTGAAAATGGGTCCTGAGCCTGCAAAGGGCTACCCATGGACAGACTCCTGTTCTTGCTACAAAAGTCAGTGGGACTCTGTGGGCACTGAGGATTGTTTATATGGTGTTCCTTGCAGGATCAGAATGTCATCCAAGCTGACCATGGCATCAGCCTCCAGAGTTACTGGAACAGAAGTTGACAATTGATTTCAAGCAGGCTACAAAGTAACTAGACCGTACAAGGTCAGATTTGTAAAGCATTGTGACGGGTTTAAGCCTCTCCACACACCCACTAGTATGAAAGGGCTTTGTACAGCTAAAAGTCAGCACAGCCTTTGAAATAAGAGCAGGTCGGTTCATGTGAATAAATAAATAGCAAAATGGAGAGAGTAGAACTTTCCCCCATGTAAAAATGCTCCAGAGCACTCATCTTTGAGCTCCCTGGGTGGTGCGGTGGGGAGCACCCTCGTAAGGAAACACAAACCGAATACAAAGGCACAGCAAGAACTAGCAGGCAGCTGTGAACTAGCACAGGGCAATGATGCCATTCCCTGTCATTTTGTGACATAAATAATAGTCACTGTGACAAGAAGTTGTGGAGCCCATGAATGTACTGAAGGTTTTTTTTAAAGAAGTCTCATGATAATGAGTTATCTCTTCTGCCTCTGTGGTAGAGCAGCAGCCCATGAAATCTATGGAAAGATTCTCTCTGGCTTCACTGGGCATTGGACCAGGACCTTTGGGATTAAACTGGTGCCAGATGGGAGCAGCAATTCTGATGCATTCTTCCCCAGTCCTCAGCTCTCTACAGAGGCAATGCTGCTGGCTGGATTTGGGCCTAGAGTCCCTCAGTGGGTGGAACTGGGAACAGAACATTCAGGAGGAAGAAGCAGGCAAAGGATGCTGCCTGGTTTGCATTGGAAATCCACCTGTAAATTACCTCAGGAACGACCCGCAGTAACTCCCTCTCTATTCCTGGCCTCAAGAACATCCACAGCCCCAACAGAATTCTTTCAGTGGCTGTTCCTGCAGTGCTGTGAGATCTCTGAGAACTCTTGTGAGCTAGAAGCCAATCCTTCTCCCAGAGCTGTGGGGAGGACAGGAATTCTGCTTGGCAGCTAAGTTCCAAATTTTGTTTTGTTCCAGTTAGGAATAAATCTCCCCACTCAAATTTGAAATTCTTCCTGAAACAAAATTCTGAAAAAAGTATCGTTTTGGATCTTTTGGAATGTTTAGTTTTGATTTGACTTCTTTTTGTATTTTATCATCTGTAATACAACATCAGAAAACAATTCACAACAGTCATTTCCAAAGGAAAAATCACAGTGTGTCATGCAGAACATGTCAAAAAGGGATGTTTTTATGTTGTCAGAACTCTGTTCCTCACTTTTTGTCCAAAATGAAATTTCAGCAAAATCAGCAGAATTCAGTGAAGCATTCTCTGATGGAAAACGGTTCCATCCAAGTTTTTCTGACCAGCTCTGTTTCCTTTCCCATTGGACAAAACCCAGTCCTTTTAAGGAAGAGCGGAGAAGAAACTCGGCAGTCCAAATGACACAGAATTCTAAGCTCCTTAGAGATAGGTAGCAGCTGGCCCATTGTTTACAGTTGTGATTGATAAGATTGGGGTAGCTTCAGGATGCCAGGGTTAGGAAGGAAGTTTCTGAGTTATGTAAGGCCTAACCCTTGTTGATCAGTCCCCTTTTAAGAGTGGGAAGAAAATGCATGTTCCCATGAAGCACTGAACAATGGTAAGATACTGGATTGGGAGGTTTGATCCAATATGGCAAATCCTACAATTCCCATGAAACAGCATAAAATAAGAAATAAAAGCTTGTGTGAAACACTTTCAGATTTCTACAAACACTGAGCAAAACACATGAAAGAAACTCAATGGAGAAGAGAAAATGCATGGGGGAATAGTTTCCCAAATTCAACAACTTTATTTAATTAACAATAGGGAGGGCTTTTCAAATCCCAAAGCTTTCTGGGTTTCAGATGATGCTGGCGTCTTATTATTATCCCAACTATTAAGGTACTTAAAGTCTTGTGAAAAATGTGAACAATGTTAGCACAGCACAGGCTGTGCAATCAGTTAATCCCTAGGCTTCTGGAGGAATCCCATGCTTGCTCTGGGGTTCAGACATCTGATGTTAGCATTCTCTTAGCCCAGCTCCTGTTTTGATTACACTAACTCTCTTCTCTCCAGACTCCTGCACACACATCTCTCCCTGTCTCTGCTCTATAGAAAACACTGTTGCCAAGATCACTCTCCTTGCCTGTTGTTCTGACTATGCCAGCCTCCTATTTTGAATTCTGATTCCCCGTGTTTTGTGAAGTTCAGTTCAAGCTTCTTTACCTTCAAGGCCCATCACAACTTTGCCAACTCTTCAACAGTTGTCATTCTTCCATGTATACTACTGGCAAGAGGCTAGATTCCAAAGCAAAGCTATAAGGAGTCTGGCATGTAAGAGGGACAAACGATAACAGAAAAAGGGACAATGGCAGTGGTGCTTAACAATGTCTTTGTTTTGGTTTTCACCAAGATAGTTGGTGCTGATTGGATGCTTACAATAGTAAATGCTGGAGAAAAGGAGGTAGGTTCAGAAGTTAAAATAGGAAAAGAGCAAGTTAAAAATTATTTGGAAAAGTTAGATGTCTTCAAGTCACCAGAGACTAATGAAATACCTCCTCAATCAACTCCTTGAGTATTCTAGGATGCATCTGAGACATTAGCCATCTTTGAAAAGTCATGGAAGAGGGGAGAGATTCCAGAAGACTGGAAAAGCACAAATATAGTGCCCATCTATAGAAAGGGAAATAAGGACAATCCAGGAAATTACAAACCATTCATCTTAACTTCTGTGCCAAGAAAGATAATGGAACAAATAATTAAGGAATCCATCTGCAAACATCTGAAAGATAATAAGTTGATAAGTATCAGTCAGCATGGATTTGTCAAGATAAAAAGACTTGTGGATAAGGGGGGAAGTGGTAGACGTGGTCTAAATAGACTTTCCTAAAATATTTGATAAAGTCTCACGTGACCTTTTTATCAGTAAACTAGGGAAATACAACAGAGTAGTTATCAGTGGTTCACAGTCATGCCAGAAGGGCATAACAAGAAGGGTCCTGCAGGGATCAGTTTCAGGACTGGTTCTGTTAAATACTTTCATCAACGATTTAGATAATGGCATAGAGAATATGCTTATAAAGTTTGTGGATGATACCAAGCTGGGAGGGGATGCAAGTGCTTTGGAGGACAGAGTCATAATTCAAAATGATTTAGACAAATGGAGAAATGGTCTGAGGTAAATAGGATGAAGTTTAATAAGGACAAATGCAAAGTGCTCCAGGGAGAAACAATCAGCTTCACACATACAGAAAGGGAAGCAATTGTCTGGGAAGGAGTACTGCAGAAAGGGATCTAGGGGTCATAGTGGAACACAAGCTAAATATGAGCCAACAGTTTGACACTTGTAAAAAAGCAAACGTGATTCTGGGATGCATTAATAGGAGTGTTCTAAGCAAGACACAAAAAGTCATTCTTCTGTTCTACTCTGTGCTGGTTAGGCCTCAGCGGGAGTACTGTGTCAAGTTCTGGCCATAACATTTCAGGAAAGATGTGAAGAAATTAGAGAAGGTCCAGAGAAGAGCAACAAAAATGATAAAGTTCTAGAAAACATGAGCTGTGAGGGAAGACTAAAAGAACTGGATTTGTTTAGCTTGGAAAAGAGAAGCCTGAGAGGGAATATGATAACTAGCTTTCAAGTGCCTAAAAAAATATTGCAAGGAGGAAGGAGAAAAAATATTCTCCTTAACCTGTGATGATAGAACAAGAAGCAATATGCTTAAATTGCAGCATTGGACACTTCCTAACAGTCAGGATGGTTAAACATTGAAATAATTTGCCTAAGGAGACTGTGGAATCTTCATCACTGAAGATATTTAAGAGCAGGTTAGACGAATATCTGTTAGGGATGATGATGGTGTTCGGTTGAGTGCAGGGGGATGGACTTCATGACCTCTCGAGGGCCCTTCCAGTCATGGTATTCTATGACTGCACGTAGGACACTTCTTGGTGATGTGAAAGGAATAGCACAACTGGCACATGTGCTCTTCATGCCACTAAGAGGCATTGTTCTTTAGGGGAGCTGTTGACGGCTGAGCACTTTGGAAAATTTGGGCATAATCTCTTTCTGCAAATCTATATGGGTATGTCTACACTACCCCGCTAGTTTGAACTAGCGGGGTAATGTATGCATACCGAACTTGCTAATGAAGCCCGGGATTTGAATTTCCCGGGCTTCATTAGCATAAAGCCAGTGCCGCCATTTTTAAAAGCCGGCTAGTGCGAACCCCGTGCCGCGCGGCTACAGGCGGCACGGGGTTCGCACTAGCCGGCTTTTAAAAATGGCGGTGCCGGCTTTATGCTAATGAAGCCCGGGAAATTCAAATCCCGGGCTTCATTAGCAAGTTCGGTATGCATACATTACCCCGCTAGTTCGAACTAGCGGGGTAGTGTAGACATACCCTCTGATTCCTCTTCTGTGTTTAGATAGCACTGCTGTAGCTAACAATATATGAACATATGTACCCACAGTTTCCTTTTTTCTGCTCACCTGCATTACTTTATAGTACACAGCAGTCACTCAGGGCTGGACTAGATTACATTCTAGAGGGAAAAACAGGCAGGTGATTGAGCAGGCTGGTACACAGGGGGTGTGCTAAAGGTGCAAACACCCTCATGGTCTCCCAAGTAAGCATGAGGAGCCTCTGTTAGGGGGATGGGAGAGCGCTCTGTTGCAGGGGGATGGGTGGGCAGGGCTGGTGGCAGTGCTCCAGGGCCAGGGGAACGGTACCGCCATCCACGGGAAGTGGCCCAGGCTTGTCCCCACTGGCTGGAACAGTTTTTCCGGAAAAGGACTTTTGCCCAAATGGGAGCAGCATAGTTTTTCCAGAAAAACAATGACGATTTTACATTAGATCATCATTGCTTTTCCGGAAAAGCAAGCGGCCAGTGTAGACAGCTCGCAGCTTAATCCGGAAAAGCGGCTGCTTTTCCAGAATAAGTGGCCCAGTGTAGACACAGCCTGTGTGTTTTCATTCCCCATCAGAAGAATGGGAAAGCTACTGCTCCCT
The DNA here is from genome assembly GCF_052426305.1 of Pelodiscus sinensis. Lineage (NCBI taxonomy): Eukaryota > Metazoa > Chordata > Testudines > Trionychidae > Pelodiscus > Pelodiscus sinensis. The sequence goes on along the minus strand of NC_143053.1, from coordinate 230,485,375 downwards.
TTCTCTTTCTCTGGTTTATTTATTTAAACTGTAATTTCTTCTGGACAGGGACTGGCTCTTACTATGGGCTTGTCTACAGTACAGAGACGAATGACGCTGCTGTAGTTGATCTTCCAGGAGTTCGAATGAATGGATCTAGTGAAGACCCGCTAATTTGAACTGAGAGAGAACGCTCCCATCGGCAGCGGTACTCCTGCTCCTCATGAAGACTAAGGGAAGTCAATGGGAACGTGTCGACCTCCCGCTATGTAGACGGCATCAAAACCCAATTTAAGATACTTTGACTCCAGCTACATAATTAATGTAGCTGGAGTTGCATATCTTAAGTCAACTTCCCCCTTCAGTGTAGACCAGGCCTGTGCCTGAACGATACCCAGCAATATAAGGCCCCATTCTTTGTTGGAGTTTCTAAATGCTACTGTATTACAAATGCAGATTCACCTTCAAATTCTATACTCTTTGAGTCAAACTAGTCTTCTGTAGGTTCCTACTGTTTTAGAGCTGTCACCAGCCTCATCTGAAATATCCATTCTATAGGGAGGGGATAGGTGTAAGTGATGGTATTTTCAGTGTGGAACTGTTGAAACATACAATCCATTTTATTGCCATAATCAGGTGAGGAACATATTTTGTTCACCCACTATGTACCTGTGCTTTAGATCATTCTGTTTGGTGACCTAACTACTTCTGTTGCCTAGAGCTGGTCATGTGCTCTCTGACCAGCACAAGAGCATGTAATAGAACAAGGCGGTAACATAATGGGACGGGGAAATGGCAAAGGTGAAGAAATACTAGAGAGTGCAGCAAGATTTATAAAAAAAAAAAAAACCCAGGAGCAACCAAAATAATGGTTGAAAAAGGAAGGTAAACGGGTGTTAGAGAGATAGAAAAGTTTAATTGACAAGTGGAAAAAGAATAAGAAAAGGAATGAAAGCAGTTAGGAATTTGTGTACTACCCAGGAACATGCTGGAGGGAATGGCTTCTGAGAAAAGATTAAAATAGCTAAATATGTTTAGCTTGTTTTTAAAACTGATGTTGCAGCAGGCTACGAGAGAGAAAAGAGTAACCCGAAGGAGGGAGGAGAATTGTTTCAAGTAGCCAACAGCAGGATGTAGCAGTAATAGCATGAAATAGAGCCAAAGAGAATTTTAGTTGAACATAAAAATGGACATATGAGGAAAATATTCATGTTAAGAAGCGCAGTCTCCAATCTAGTGGGGGTACCCAAACACCTTTGTAGGGATTTCCTTATGGGAAAACTATAGACATCAATAATTTTCTAAAGATCACTTTAAGCACCCTGCAGATGGTACCGGAGAATTATCACCAAACTGGAGAAATCTATAGGATGCCTCAAAAAACCTATAGACAGAACTTCATCCTCTTCCAAGCAGTCACTGAAGAAAGACATGGTTTGTATTTGTGGCCAAATTTTGCCTGGTTGCTGCGATGCTCGTGTGTCTACCTGTATTGGATTGAAATCCGATCACTGATCTCACACATCTGTCTGTAATAAGAGTTAGGGTATGTCTACACTACCCCGCTAGTTCGAACTAGCGGGGTAATGTAGGCATACCGCACTTGCAAATGAAGCCCGGGATTTGAATTTCCCGGGCTTCATTTGCATAAGCGGGGAGCCGCCATTTTTAAAACCCCGCTGGTTCGAACCCCGTGCAGCGCGGCTACACGGGGCTCGAACTAGTTAGTTCGGACTAGGCTTTCCTATTCCGAACTACCGGTACACCTCGAGGTGTACCGGTAGTTCGGAATAGGAAAGCCTAGTCCGAACTACCTAGTTCGAGCCCCGTGTAGCCGCGCTGCACGGGGTTCGAACCAGCGGGGTTTTAAAAATGGCGGCTCCCCGCTTATGCAAATGAAGCCCGGGAAATTCAAATCCCGGGCTTCATTTGCAAGTGCGGTATGCCTACATTACCCTCCTAGTTCGAACTAAGAGGGTAGTGTAGACATACCCTTAGAGACTATCCAACTAGATTACGCCACTGAAACAGAAGCGTAGCATCACACTCATTCTGTCCCTACATGAAATGTATCTTGTACACGGGAGGTCTGGGCCTTGCGGTTGTGCTGGCTTTCTGCACAAGGATAAACTTCACCTTGGCTGAGAGATGCAAATATTGACTGCAGCATTTCTGGTGGCCAAGAATTTCAATGGGAGTACTTGCAGAGTAAACTACAACTCCATGTGACTATGACCCCTAGTTAAATTTCTGTCCTCACTAGTAATATGATGAAAAGCCTCAGAGGGGTTGTCGTGTTAGTCTGTAACTGGAAAAACTTAAACAACAAATGGTCCTGCAGCACCTTAGAGACTAACAAAAATGTAGATGGTATCTTGAGCTTTCCTGAGCAAAACCCATTTCTTTAGATGAATGGAACAAGGGGTCCTTTAGTAATATAATGCTATATCTTATTGACTTCCTGCTGTGAGCCTGAAGGTTATATTCTTTATTGCCTGCAGAATTGCTTGTCTAACATTAAAAAAAAGTTAAAGACCCAACGTCTCCAGTGTTTTATTATTTGCAAAAAAGAACCAATAAAAAGCAGAATTGGATGTAACTTGATTTGTTGATCCAGGTTTATAAACTGTGACAAAGTCAGGCCACGTGGCTGCAATAGAGTGGGAAAGGCAGCCCTAGAAGTGTAAAAGGCCCACTCCTCTGTTAATGAGAAGTGGGTTACTGCAGGTCAATCAGGATCAGATGACAAGGGATTGTCTCAGTCAGATTAGGTTCAGCTGAGACAGTAATCCTCAGACCAACTAGGATCAGCTGATTCCATTTCAGAGCTGCCTGAGACCTTCTTAAACCCTCCCCTGTTCCCCGCTTCCAGGGCCTGCTCTGCTATAGCTAGTAGGGAATGAATAGCTCCAGGAGGAGAGGCTGGGCTCCCCACTGTAGGGGCAGATGATAAGCATAAACCTCTGCTAAGGGGAAGGCTGACTGCCAGGAGATAAGGTGCTTATCTGAGGCCCATCTTGTCAGAGGAGAGTCATGCAGAGGCTGGCAAGAGAAAGAAGGTCCCTTACCACAAAACAGTGATTTTTTTGTGGTCCAAGTTTAGTGCAACACCAATATTTGCAGGACATACCCTAGTTTGTGAGGGCTAACTGGTGAATGAAGAAGCTAGCTATGCACTAATGTATATGCTGAATGCTCCTCTTCACCAGGCTGCTTTGGCCTGGAGAATTCAATGCTGTTAAGTGTTTCAACCAGGTCCTATTATGCTGGCTAGCCAGAGACATCCCTTTTTTTCACATCACAAATAGGCTAAACTTCACTATAGCCTGTTGTATCAATGAGATTGGAGGTGTGATTTATAGATATTCATTTAGTAGTGTCCTGAAATGTTGTAATTTAGTAATGCCCAAGAGAATTTGCCTGCAGGAGGAGCAGTTTAGCAGCAGCTGGTCTTTCACCTTTATTAAAGGAATAAAACAATATGTGTAAGATGCACAGGCTCATAACAGTTGCTGCTAGTTTCATAATAATAGTCTAACCTGTAAAGAGAGAATACCTTGCAAATTAATATGAGACAATAAATGCAATGTTTGGGCATTGAATTGGATTTTGATGCCTTATTCATGTTGGGTAGCACCAGTCTCCACATCTTGGCCCCACTGCTTTCAATGGGTTTATTTGCAGAGTAAAGTACAACTCTGTGTGAGTAGAGGCATCCAAATATGGCCTTTTAAAATCTCCTAGTACAATGAAAACATGTTACACAAGCCTTCTTACAACTTGTTCTCGCCAGATCTCTTGCTAAGGAGGATTTTGTTGCATATGCTGTGTGGTGCAAGCCCATGAGTATAATGAGATAACTGCAACACATCTGCTTTCAGTCATTGTTCTGTCTGCACAGTGAATTTTGGTGTAAATTGTCTAAATGGGTTCAAGGGAGTACAAGTGGGTATAGTCCGCAAGTTAAAGAACCAGAAGAAAAGAGCATAAGTTTGCAGATGATACCAAACTGGGTGGGGTTGCGACTTCTTTGCAGGATAGGGACATAATTGAAAATGACCGTAGCAAGTTAGAGAAATGGTCAGAGGTAAACAGGATGAGGTTTAATAAAGAGAAATGCAAAGTGCTCCACTTAGGAAGGAACAATCAGTTCCATACATACAAGATGGGAAGCGACTGTCTAGGAAGGAGCATGGCGGAAAGGGATCTAGGGGTCATAGTGGACCACAAGTTGAATATGAGTCAACAGTGTGATGCTGTTGCAAAAAAAGCAAATATGATTCTAGGTTGTATCAACAGGTGTGTTGTAAGCAAAACTCGTGAAGTCATTCTGCCACTCTACTCTGCACTAGTTAGGCCTTAGCTGGAGTACTGTGTCCAGTTCTGGGCGCCACATTTCAAGAAAGATGTGGAGAAATTGGAAAGGGTACAGAGAAGAGCGACAAGAATGATTAAAGGTTTAGAGAACATGACCTATGAAGCCAGGCTTCATGAACTGGGCTTGTTTAGTTTGGAAAAAAGAAGATTAAGGGGGGACATGATAGCGGTTTTCAAATATCTAAAAGGGTGTCACAAGGAGGAAGGAGAAAATTTGTTCCTCTTGGTTTCTGAGGACAGGACAAGGAGTAATGGGCTTAAAGTGCAGCAGGGGAGGTTTAGATTGGACATTAGGAAAAAATTCCTAACTGTCAGGGTGGTCAAATATTGGAATAAATTGCCAAGGGAGGTGGTGGAATCTCCCTCTCTGGAGATATTTAAGAACAGGTTAGATAGACATCTGTCAGGGATGGTGTAGACGGAGCTTGGTCCTGCCTTGAGGGCGGGGGGCTGGACTCGATGACCTCTCGAGGTCCCTTCCAGTCCTATTATTCTATGATAAACAAATGAAGCAGAGAAAGCAACTGGATGGAAAGTATAAAAAGGGAAAACTTAAGCAAGTCCTTTTCCCAGTCTAACGTTTTTCATTGTGTCCTCTTCCTTTTTTCTGGTCAACTTTCAAGCTTCAAACAATATTCAGGGAACAGGAAACTGTTACTGTAGTTCAGGGATGTAACTGCATAATACACCACTACATCTTCCTTACTTGTAGAGTAACGTACTGTACTTTTCAGTATTCTATTTGTCAAAATTGGGGCTATCAATCCAGATTCTCTTCTCCTTTATATTCCAGTTAACCAAGGCACAAAATGAAGAACACTGGATTTACAGCAATATAACTCAGAGCGGAATTTGGCCCATAATCGATTTCTTTTCCCATCACTAGCCCATCATTTTACCGAACGCTTTGCATTTTACTATGTGTGGGAGAGAATCTAAAAAAGAAATTAATGAACGAAGCACCATTTAATTTAAAATAATTTTCATCTTTCTTCCTGTTTCTCATCAACTGCCTGGAATGATAATCCCAGAGGGGAAAACCAGCAATCCAGACAATATATGTACAGACATGTTAAAATGTAATGTGTCTACTGAACTAGATTATAATGAATTTAATGGTGATGTTTGCTGGTGCCTTCAGGTCATAAATTTATGTGGAAGCCTAACATTTTTCCCCACACGAGTGACAGAATCTGATGCTGGAAATCTAACTAAAATAGACAAGGCACTGATGTTGGACATCAATGATTCGTCACGTGGATTTATAATGTATTGTATATCTGAGTTATGGAAATGATATGGTTCAGACACTGAGTAATTTGACCTAACTACTGCCATGAAGGATCTGGATTCGGTGCCACCACAATGCTGCCAACTGCAGGTTCTAATAGTCTTTCTAAAAAGGAGATTTGCATTGGATTAAATGTGCAAATGACTAAGAGAATCAGGAGAGGATTTATTTATTTTGATATTAAAACTTTCTCCAGGCCTTAGTCATCTTCTAGTAGCATGGTCTCTCCTCTGCCCTGCTTCTTGCCACACTCCTTCAGGGAATCTATAACACTGCAGCTCAAATCTCAAATGGCTGGCACTCCGCCCATCTCTTCTCCCCACCTCCATGCTTAACAAGCTTCCCCTCCTCTTGCACAGCAAGTGTAACTCATTGAGGATACGTCTACACAGCAACATTATTTAAAAAATAACTAGTGTTATTTTGAAATAACTTAGTCCGCGTCTATATAGCAGGCAGTTATTTTGAAATAATGTTGAAATACTGTCAAGCTGGAGGACTTCTTACTTACTCCTGTAACCCTCATAGTACGAGGGGTAAGGGAAGTCAGAGGAAGAGGGCTCTATTTTGAAATAAGTGCTCTGTAAACGCTCCCAATTTTGAAATAAGCTATTCTGAAACAAGCTACGCAATTGATGTAGCTCAATTTGCGTAGCTTCTTCCGAGTTAAGCCCTGCTGTGTAGACTCACCCTGAGTTAGTAAGTGTCCCTTGTATGACAAACGGTTGAACAACTGAGTTGTTCTTATAAAGACTGATCACCTGCTGATGCTGTTCAAAACATTATATTTCTCTAGTATGGGCCAGAAATAATGAAGTGCTAAATGATCGTGCTTTTCTTATTTGTGTATTTTTGTAGATTTGTGAAATGCACATCATACCCAGAAGATCTTTTAATTTTTTTCCCTTGCACCCACTGTACCACTGTGTACTTATGGAAAATGTAGGCAGAATCCTGCTCATAAAGCGGCTCTTGGAATGATGACTCTTATTTAGACCTGACCCAAAGCCAAGTGAAGTCAAGAGGAATCTTTCAGGTCTTTAGTTCCTGACCTGAAGATTGTACTCTATGTATTCTATGTATGCACAGTCAGCTAAAGGAGACTGACCTGTGGCTGCAAAATCTTTCCTCTACCGACCAGCATCACCAGTTTTGCTGGTGGGGAGGGGAAGCTCAGGGCCCAGGGTTGGTGGTCTCACCAGACCAACTTGATGTTCATGCAAACCTGCTCCTGGGTTCGCATGTGGCCTTTGGTGGCCAGGGTGGCAGCTATCCTGCCCTAGATGGCTGCATTCCTCTATCTAGTGTGGAGATCATGGACGTTGGGGGCATCCCCCCTCCCCAAACCTGAAAATAAGGCCCATGATCTCCACCCTGGACGAGGAAGGTGCCCGCCTTCTCCAGCCCCTGGCAGGCTCCTGGAAGCTGGCAGACTGCTCCTGGGGAGCGGTGCAGGGCTGGCTGCCAGTGGCTTGCTGGCTCATGTTTTGGGGCCACTGGGTCAGGGGCCCCGGTGGCCACTGCTGGCTCTGGGCTGGCAGGTTTGGAGCTGGCACAGGCACTGTGACCATGGTCTACCCCTTTAATGGCTCCAGGGTTGGAGGAGAGGAGAGTAAGTTTTCCTGGTTGTGCCCAGAGTGGCCACCAGGGCTCCCTGGGAAGTGCTAGAGGCCCCCTATTTCGAATTAAGTGTCTACACCAGTGGTCCCCAACCTTTTTAGGTTGTCGGGCGGCAGGGGGCATGGCCGTTTGCCCGCCGGGCGCCAGGGGGCGGGGACCGGGGGCGCCCCCCCATCCACGCGCCCGGGGGCGGGGCCCCACCTACCGCGCGCCCGGGGGTGGGGTCCCCCCATAGCTGCGTGCCCGGGGGCAGGGCCCCCTCTAAGGGCCGCGCGCCCGGGGCCGGTGCTCCCCGCCACCCCCTCCCTCCTGCCGAGTCCCGCGCGCCCGAGGCCGGCGCTCCTCCCCCCCCCCGCCGAGTGCCGCGCGCCCGAGGCCGGCGCTCCTGCTCCTCCCCCCCCACCAAGTGCCGCGCGCCTGAGGCCGGCGCTCCTGCTCCTCCCCCCCCGCCAAGTGCCGCGCGCCCGGGACCGGCGCTCCCCCCCCTGCTGCCGAGTGCTGCGCGCCCGGGACCGGCGCTCCTCCCGCCGTCTCCCGCCGAGTGCCGCGCGCCCGGCGCTCCCCCCGCAAGCGCCCATGCGCCATGTGCCCGGGGCCAGGCCAGCCCCGAGCACCTGGCGGGCGCATTGAAATGCCCCCGCGGGCGCCATGGCGCTCGCGGGCACCGTATTGGGGACCACTGGTCTACACAGTACTTTTCGAATTAACTTTGCAGTGTAGACATACCCATATTGTTGCTGGGAATTGCTGTTTGAACCAAAGCAGGCGAGAGAATGAGAGGTCCATGAAATTAACATAATGCCAAATTATGCTGTTCCTAGCCTTGAAAATGTCTTCACTTCAGTGAGTGTGCCTGGCCTTCAGCTTTAGTGCTATGCTGCTGTTCCCGAACTCACTGCATTTATTTGGTCAGAACCTTTTTCAATGCCTCTTACTCCAGCAAAATTTCCACTGACTTCAGTGCAAGCAGAATTGGGCCCAATGGAATAAACTACTTGATGAGTGGCAGCCGCCATAGTTCCTAGACTTCACATGGGTTTCCTCAAAAATGAATGTGGCCCTCAGTACAATCTCCAGAATAACCCCTGTTTTATATATAAAGACTAAAGAGTTAATGGGTCATAGAGTGTTTCTATTACAAATTTAGAAAAACAGAAACCAAGATTATTTACTGTTCCCACACACTGTACTCAGAGTAGTTCTAAATTGCTAGGTTAACTAGCCATTCCTGAAAGAAATGTGAATGCATTTTTTTTCTGTACACCAATGTATTCTTTGTGGCTAAGGCAAAAATTACTTGCAGACAGTGCAATGTTTCTTGCAAAGAAAAGTTCAAGCCAATGGAATATTTTTAAATTCAGCTGTGATGTCTGTTAAATTCTTTCTGGCTGCGGGTTAACTTGGTCTATATTTTTGTATGGCAGCCTTTAGAGAAAATACTTCACTTCCTAGGAGACATTATCAAGGAGGGCTGACATAATGCAGAGTTTATTGTTGTTGTTGTTGTTAATAGTAATGGACTAGTTGCACAGGCAAACAAGAAGCCAAGTTACTAGTGTAAACTTAATTGAGATTGGGCCTCATTATAGATTTAAACAGGAACATCGTGACTTCTAATTCCAGGGCCGAGAATGTTTTCTAGTAAAATGATACACTCATTCATTTTAGTAGTTATGCCTTTGCTCAGTTGGCAATAGTTTTAATATATTTTTAATACATGGCTTTATTAATCATTTTTCTTAGCTTCCTTATGTAAAACTATAACATGGTTTGTAAGATGATACGTTTCATTGAACAAAACACATGTCTGACGGCAGAAGACCAATAGAGCGAGGAATTGCAAACAACTGTCATTAGACATCAATTTCATTTTTTGTGAATGACATATTTTTCCACATGGTAGGTCTGTATCAAGTCTGTTGCTCTCCCCTTTGGCAGTCAGCACTCAATCTGCTTGTTATAAGTATAAATCAAGAACACATTTTGAACAGATCAATAGTATCAGAAAACTTGCCTTCACCTGTAGATTAAAAAAAATGATGAGTATTTATTTTCTCTGGAAATGTTTGTGTATTTCCCCCATCCTTGTAAGTACACAGAGAATAATGCTCCTTTTACTTGTTGTCTGACACTGCTATGGAAGTGAAATGTTGTTTGTCCCACAAATAAAACACTTTAATTCATGGCAGTGCAATGGTGAATCAAGTGCTATGATTACTGGTTTGAGCTTTTTTTAGATGATATTTACTACTGTGCAAAAGGCCTACTAAAAATTATGCATAAATGAAGACACCTTAAATGGAACTTAGGTACTGCACAGGAGTGAATGCCACCCTAGGTCATTAATGATTCCTGCATTTGTTAGATTCTAATGCTTGTTGAAATGATTGGGTGAAATTTCTCCCTACACAGAGGATCCATTGCAGGATCGGGATCTAAACCTGCTTTCCAGGCTTTCCTAATGTTTGCCTATTTTGGATGCATTAGGTATGCAAGTCAGCATGTGAAAGATCTAATCATTAATGAGAAACCTTTACTCCCCTCCATTGCTGGGTTGTGTGCAGGGCCCCTATTCACTTTTTAGAGTATTTTATATGGTATCATTTGTAACAGCTGGAAACATTTTGTGTGCCTGTTAAACAAAAGAAGGTCACCAACATGAAACGGAAAGGGATGGGCACTGTTTTTGGAACTTGGGTCTGAAGGGGATATATAAATATGAGAGAGATTAAGAGGAGGAAGCTGGAGATCTTCTAGCCACAAGACTATTGCAGTGTGGGTGGGCTCACCAGGAGTTTCTGCACATCCTGTCCCACCGGTGATCTGCTGACCCTGGGTGAGAGCTTTCACAATGCTGTGGAGCAAGATGGTGTGGGTGTCTGGTCAGTGCTAGGCTGAGCCATGGCCAGCAACTGATAATTGTAAGATATGGATAAATAGAACAAGGCATTGTTTATGATGGGCCTTGAAAGTCTTGGGTTGAAATATTGGGAGGGAAAAAAACCAAGGAGTCACTTTGTGAGCAATCTGCATAGCAAATGGTTCCTTTTGGCATGATCTGACAGGCTATTTCATTTCGCCTAGCTGAATCAGCTTGATGCAGAAACCCAAAACTTATTGCCAAGCTCTTATGGCAATCTCCTTTCACCACAGTGGTCATAAACAGATGTTATTATCCTCTATACTGGGAGCCAAATATTCTTTGGAGCAGGTTTATGTACGATGTGAAGACTGTTCTCCAAAAATAGTAGAGAGATGAGGGGTGGGGGTAGTCCACTGTAGAAGCAAACATTCATGTTTGACAGATTGGTTATATGTGTTTGATCAAAACATAAAGTGCAGGATATCTGCCAATGCATGACATTAACGCACATCTGTATCATCATTAAAGCAAAAGTATTACTATGAGACAGTTCTTTCTATGTTTTAGCCCAGAAAATATTTTCAAAAGGAAAACAAGTGTGTGTGTGTGTGTGTGTATGTGTGTAAAAAATGATTTTTCCAGGCTTGTGGTAAATTCAGCTCAGAACAGCAGCTGCAGAAGTTTCTACAGAAATTTGCATGATTCAGAAGGAAATTTTGCAACCTCTATCTCATTTCAGTTCCAATTTCTTCTGTCACATTTTGCCCTTAGACTTCAAAAGAAACAATTTTTGTGAGCATGCATTCAAGTTAACATATTTATTATAACGAGATAGCACATGGGCAACGGTTAGGGTTTTCATTCCAAAGGAGCCTACATCATCTTAGACACAATAGAATATATAATACAGTCAATACGACACTGCTTAAAATGTAGTCACCTCAGGAACACAAGGCAGCAGACAGGCGACAACAAATACACAGCATAATATATTATAGCACCGGTGAACAGAAATTTTCGTGCAACTTCTTAAGTGTTTACAATTGCACTTTGAAAATGAATAATTGAGAATGTAAAATTGGACCGAGAATGTGCAGTGACATGAGATTCAATTTGAAAACCAAGGCTTTGTATATACAGAGGGGCTACGTCTACACTGGCATGATTTTCCGGAAATGCTTTTAACGGAAAACTTTTCCGTTAAAAGCATTTTTGGAAAAGAGCATCTAGATTGGCACGGACGCTTTTCCGCAAAAGCACTTTTTGCCGAAAAGTGTCCGTGCCAATCTAGACGCGCTTTTGCGCAAGAAAGCCCTGATCGCCATTTTAGCCATCGGGGCTTTTTTGCGCAAAACAGTACTGTGCTGTCTACACTGGCCCTCTTGCGCAAATGATTGTGCAAGAGGGCTTTTGCCCGAACGGGAGCAGCACAGTATTTCCGCAAGAACACTGACGATCTTACATGAGATCGTCAGTGTTCTTGCAGAAATTCAAGCGGCCAGTGCAGACAGCTGGCAAGTTTTTCTGCAAAAGCGGATGATTTTGCGGAAAAACTTGCCAGTCTAGACACAGCCAGGATATATTAGCAAGTGCTGCAGTAGTCTCTTTGGAGGTGGGAAGAGACAAAGTAAAATGTATTGGTCTGCTCTGGGAGGATAGGAAACACGCAGCAACTGGATTGGAGGCTGAGGTCTTAACACAAGAACAGTTTTATCCAGATAATAATCTGTGTCAGACCAAATCCATTTACAAGAGTCAGTCAGCGTTCCCTCGCAGATAGGGCAATACTGCACTATGCTTCCCAGAGAACCCTTTGTTCTCCAAAATATACATGTCTAGTTCTCCCAACGTTCTTCATGGGTTTGACTTTCCAAACTTGTACATTTTGGGGTATCCTCTGCACTTTCCAACTGAGGTGCCTTTTTAAAGCTCAGTGTTTCAAGCTGCATGCAAATATTCCCTAATCAGTGGTGAGAAGAGTGTAATAATTACTAATTCCATTGTTTTACACATACTAATTAAATACAGCTTTTGCCTCATGTAAAAGCAGCACATTACTGAGTCACACAGAGCTTTTGTATTATAATCCCCAGGCAGCAAAATAATTTCCTAAAATACATGTGTAAAATTCCCATAGACTATGGTGGGAATATCCCCCTGCCTGATCAAATAGTACAGGTGGGTGAACCTTACAAAATACCTCTTGTACCTCTTCCCTAAAGAAAAGAGCCCCAGACCAAAACTTTAGATCCCAATACCCCACAGCTTTGGAAAAGTTTTAAACTAACCCCTACCCCCGCCTACTCCTGCATCCAACCCACCATTACACTTACATTTACATTCAAATGTGCACACACACACACACACACACACACAACTTGGGAAAAATTCAGTTCTAGATCTGCAGGAAGAGCCTACCTTTGTGATAGGCTTTCCTCATAATAGTGTGTTCAAGAAAATGTGTAAGATCTCAACATCCCTGAACTCTGATTTAGGGCCATTTCTACTTTTTTCTGTCGTAGATGGGAATAAGATCCACAGCAAATTGCTACCCTTTGGTCTTCTGAAGCACAGGGGAATCAAGAAGGGAATTGTACAACAGAGGAATGTCTCTGAGGCATTATGTTTTTTGAGCTACTCCAGGGGGAGACATTTGGTGTATCACAGCTTGCTCAGGACCATGTCTAAATGTATAAGCTACTTGAACAATCTACTCTCAGTCTCTTTCCCCCGCCCTTCTACCTTTCCCCCTTATTTCTTCTTGGAACTGAACTTCCAATACTCCAGTCATCTGAAGAAGTGTGTTGTACCCACAAAGCTCATGATACCATCTACACGTTTTGTTAGTCTCTAAGGTGCTACTAGACTATTAGGTGTTTTTTAAGGTTTTTTTTCTAAGTATAATCTCTCTCAGCTTGAATAGGGACAGACAACTGGGGACATCCACTCACATCTTTGTGAAGAGTCAGTTAGGCATGAAGATGGTCACAGGTATTAAAATGTATTACCTCATAGCTGTGGTCAGCGGCCAAATCTCAATGCCTAACTATTGGAGGATATTTGACTAAGTCAATCTCAGACCAAGGTCATAGCTTTTAATAAGACCAAATGTTTGTTTCCTCAACTCTGAGACTTTAAGGAGACTTCTTTTCAGACCTTTATTATCTACCCTCCTAGATAGTGTAGTAATGGGGCGGGGGAGGGGGGGAGGGAAGGGAGGGGCAGAGATACAGAAATCTTCCTGTACCTGAGGAGAACATGCTGCATAGAGTGGCTTCTCCAAAACTCTGCATTTTCTGCCCACCTTGGTGCATCTCCTGAGGCCATTAATTCACAGTAATTTATCTCATTCTTGGTCTCCCTCTTTCAGCAGCTTCCTAACAGTGCTATCATTTTCAGCAGAGATATTTTCTGCAGCAAACTTGTAAAACTATTCAAAAGTTATTTGATTAATAGACCTGTCTATTCCCTATGCTTGCACTCATTCTATAATTTATGTGCAACAACAGGGACGTGTTCGCTGAAGAAAGCAGTACTTGACTAAATTGTTCTTCTGACGTAAACCTGTAATTTAAAAATTATATATATTTAGAGTACAAGTCAAAACAGGAAGTGCATTCCCAAAGTGAATAAAGCTACTTCTAAGCCTAAATATCAACTGTTTCAAAACTGTCTTGAAATGTCTCTCCCTTTCTCCCACCTAACAAAACCGAAGAGCTTACGAAATGGGCTTACTGCTTATGGGAAAGCTTCACTGTCCAAGCAGGTTAGCTATAGCTATATTTTTTTAATGGCATAGAAGAAAATGCTTGTGGTTCCATGCAGAACAAATGAATTTTTACCACAACAGCACACACACACACAAAAAGTAAATCTAAAGGGAAATGACATAATAGCAACAAAAAATATTTTTCTAAGATCAGGTGTAATAAAAGACCAAATGTAAGGGAGAAATCAGTGGAGTTAATTACCACGGGGCTAATGAGCAAGTGTAAATTTGGACTAAAGAGGAGGCACATTAATAATAAAATAAAACCAATTTAGAGTTGTAGGGGCGGGGGGAAACAGATTAAAACAGTAAGGGCATGTCTATATGTGCGGGATGATCGACCCTACAGAGGTCGATCTTCTGGCATTCAATTTAGCGAGTCTAACATAGATCTGTAAATCAAATGCTGAGGGCAGCCCCTGCTGGCATCTGGTACTCCTTGTTCTGTGAGGAGTAAGGGAAAATGTGCTACCATCAGCCTCCCACTGTCTGGACACTACCGTGGTGCAGCTTATGGTAAGCAGACACCAGCTATGCATTTTGCATACCTAGCCTTACATACCTTAAACCAACCTGCCTGGCCTAGTATAGACCAGGCCTAACTGATATTAAGAGATGTATTCCTCAAGTGAAGCAGCTATTTATTGCACCTGATTTCTTAGCCTAAATTGAGCAATGGGTTTCATATGAGCAGATCCCTGTTTCTGTGCAGAAACCTACTGAAATCAATGGGACTCCTGCCTGAGTCCACCTATCCATAATGCACTGTAGGATTTGCATCTTTGGTTCTCTCCCATCATAGGTTTGCCTGCAAAGGGCTTATAGTAAGTAACATATGAGTTAGTTATTATTAATAATTATTGTTATAACTCTCCATAAAATTCAAATAGTCTATCATCTATGAAAATACTGTGGGTTTTACTTGTGACTTCACACGGTAACCATACCCAGTGCATTTTATATTTATCTATAATTTCAGATTTTGCTTAGGACTTGCATTACGAATGTTACAGCAAGCTACATAAAACATGTTGCAACAAAGAAAGAAAAGCCTTTCATGTTAGCAATTAGATACAACAACACCAATTTTCTTTAAGGACTGAATTCCCACAGGAATGATTTGTAACTTATCATTCACAAAATCCAAATGTACTGTAATGAAGATAGTTAAAATTGGCCCAGCTGTTGTCTCAGAGCTACAATACTAATGGTGAATCTCTGATTTTGCTATTTTATGAAGCACAAATTGGCATTACTATAATCTGTAATTAATTTCATGGTAAATTTATGTGCAATTGCACAATAGTGTGTGCACTTCTGGTGTGTCCTCAGTAAAGCTATTAAATGTCTATGCTGTGATTTGACTACAGATTTCTTTCTGTATTGGTATCCTGACTCCTCCTCTTATCAAAATTAGTTACACAAGACATAAATATTAACTGGTCAGATTTCAAACTTCATTCATTATATTGCTCTGTTGAACCAGAGCAATATATTTCCAGCTAGATGTGTCAAATAAGTCTATTTTAAAGCATTACTGTCAAATCAGTTAGAAATGAGGCTCACAGTGAAATAAGGGCCTGTTGACTGAATGTAATACAAGGAAACAAATCTAGTTAGGTGTAGAGGCGCTTAGTAATGTTCCATTAGAACAAGATTTTTGTTATGAGAAGCTGGGGGGAGGGGCAGGAAATCATTCACTAATTTCCTTCTCTACTCCCCTTGCCCCTCTCTCCAATGCACTTTATACCAACCATAGCCTGGAGTGACTAGGAGGTTCGTACTATTACTTCAGGGCACAGTAGAGAGGAATGGAGGGGGAAAGAGAAGCAACATACCAGAATAGTTGCTTCTTTGGATGAGAGCTCACTGGCTGCAGCTTGACCTAGTCAAGTCTGAGCTAAGGCAAGTGCACGAGGGAAAGCAACCAGAGGGGATGACAGAACTCATATTGGCACCCCTCAGAGAGAGAGAGAGAGTGGAACTGCCACACACACAGCAGGTGTGCAACTCAGGTGTACACTGGCCCTGAGCTGTCTACACTGGCCCTGTAGTCTAGACGTACCCTTAGGGCCCTGAGCTATCCACATCTGTGCCTCTGCTCCCTAGATCTAACCTGCTTGGGGGGAAAGCATCTCTTCAAAGATGCCCAATGCAGGTTTGGGGGCAGCTTAGTAGCAAATACCACTGGGTTGGGTCTGGGCAATGGGCGGGGCAGATTACAGGCTCCAAAAAGGGTGAGGCTCTGGCAGGCAGCCCTCAGCATGTCCCAGACCCTGTGCCCCACTCCCCACTGGCCCCCAGAGCCAGCCAGAGTGTGCAGCGTGGGGCTCCAGCAGAGATTGTAAAAGGGGTTGGGGCTCCAGTCATTGCTGCAGTAGCAGGGATTGGGAGCTTCAGGGCAACTGCCACCTTTGCCCCCCCTTCCCATTGGTGGGCCTGGGTCTGGAAGGGAGGTGCAGGTACAGCTGGCCTGGGGCTGCTGGGCAGATGGAGGAATGGGGCTGCGACTGACCAGGGAGTCCTGTACTGGCTGGGGGCTTGTGGCCAGGGACAGAGGTCCCTTGTTCTGTCCTGGGGCCAGAATTGCTGTGGGCATGCCTGGTGCAAGGACTGGGCTGTGCTGGACTAAAGGATGGACCAGGCTGAGGCTGAGTCGAACTGTGCATGGTCAGTGTTGGGCCAGGCTGAGCCAGGAGTGGAAGTCAGTCCCCACTGCATGGGAGTCAGTCCCCACTGTGACAGACTGTGATGGCTCCAGGCAGGCAGGGGCTGTCCCTGGCGCTCCCTCCCAGGGCAAGGTCGAACTCCACTAGGGGATGCTGGCTGCTGCTGCCACCCCCAGGTCTGGGCAGAGCCAGGCGGCAGTGGCTAGGGTTACCAGATGTTTTAATCAAAAATATCAACCCCCCGCCCCTCCCAAAAAAAGGGGAAAAAATTCTGTTAAGTAAAAAAGGGGAGACCAAAGCTGTTGAGAAAAAAAGAGGGCTGACAGCAATTATTAAGCAAAAAAAAAAAACCCTAAAAATAAAAAATAAAACAGCATGGACCCTTTAAGAAGAGGCTTTTTGCCAGCGGCCGTCTTGTTTTTCTGCTCCAGCCACAGGACAGCTCTCCTGTGGAACCAGGTAAGCGGGGGCCTGGCAGGAGGTCCGGGTAGGTGCCCAGGGCCTGGGCCTGGTTACTGAGTGTGTCGTAGGGTTGCCAGGTGTCTGGTATTTTCGCCTCCTGGCAGCGGAAAAAAATCAGAAAATAACAGACATTTTAGGTATCCAGCATTTTCTGAATTTTTTTACCAGATGGGAGGCGAAAATATCAGACTGTCTTGGTCAATACCAGACACCTGCCAACCCTAGTTAATTATGCCTTTTCTGGCCTGCATTAGAAGAATGGTTAGATGAGGGGGTTCAGCACCAAAAATTAGTGGCTAATTCAATTTTAATGTTTGCTTTAACGTTTACCTGTGGACTGAATTCTTTTACGAACCAATTTATCTTACAATATATTGCTGTGGGCCAAGTTAGCATTGAGAGAATTATGGATTTTTTGTTAGTTGGCAATTTCAAAATGCTAGAAACAATTTTATTTCAGGTCAAATTAAATATTTCATGTTGACTTTGACTAGTGTTTAATGGTTTTAAATTTTTCAGACATAAAATTAAAGGATTGTTTTTAAAAGTGGTTTTAAATGGAAATGTACCATTTAAAATGTGGACATGGCATTTTTGGATTTTAATTCCTTCCCCACCCTAATAAATAATTTGGTAAAAGTGAAATTTGTGTAATATTTTAGTGTCATCAAATCTGCATTTTTCACTGAAAAAAATTTTGGCCAAAAAATTTCAGCCAATTCTAGTGTGATCACTTCATGTCACTCTGAATTGGGATGTTCAGGCCTGCATGGAACCCAAACCCTGCTGTAGTTTTAGCTAATAGGCCAAATTATGATCTCAGCAGCACAGATTTAAATCATTGGATTTGCATGGGTATAAATGAGGGCAGGATGCGGTGCTATGAGTGTCACACAACTGCAGTGGATGTACAAGAAGGACCTTATCATGTAGGAAGTGCTGGAATTAGACTCTACAGTTGCTTTTGAATCCCACATAAGCTCTATACTGAGAACTGAAGTAGGACATAAACTGTGCATAGGAATTTTGCAAGCCTTCTGCTTAGGAGTTCACCCCTAATATGTAGCCACAGTTACTATGAATATGTGCATACATCTAGGGTTGCCAGATGGTTTAACTAAAAATACTGAACACCCTCCTCCCAAACAAAAGAAATACCATGGAAAAAATTCTGTTGAGGCAAAAAAAAAGGGGAGAGACCAAAAAAAAAAAAAAAAAAAAAAAAAAAAAAGGACCCCTACAGTTATTAAACAAAAAAATTAAAAAATTAAAAAATAAAACAGCATGGCTCCTTTAAGAAAAGCCTTTGAAGTGTTTTGCTGGTGGCCATCTTGTTTTCCTGATCAAGCCAGAACGCAGTTTCCCTGCAGAACCAGGAAAGTCGGGGCGGGGGGGAGCTCCGGGGGACTTGGAGGCTTGGCCCCGTTGCTGAGTGTGTTGTAGGGTTGCCAGGTGTCCTGTACTTTCGCCTCCTGGCAGGGAGAAAAAAAATCAGAAAATACCGGACATTTTAGGTGTCCGGTATTTTCTGAATTTTTTAATGGACAGGATGTGAAAATACCGGACTGTCTGGGTCAATACCGAACACCTGGCAACCCTAGCCAGAGGCAATGGTTCTGCAGTGACACTTGGTTTGACCGGTTGGTAATGACATTGCGGCATGCAGCAGATCTTGTCCAGTACCCAGCGGGAGAAGCTGTTGGCCCCATGCAGGAGGCCGCAGTAGCAGCGTGGTGATGTGGCAGTGCTGAGGCCCAATGCATCTGCCTCCTTCCCTGCTGCCAGATTGGGATCAATTGCCCAGGACTCCACCACCACCCTATGCTGAGCTCACAGTCCCTTCTGTCCCGCCAGCAGGGCCGGCTTTAGGAAGAGCGGGGACCAATTTGAACAATTTCAACGGAGCCCCTCAGCAATTTTTGTTGAGCAAAGAAAAAAAACATGGCACACAAAAAATCCCCAGCTACCTCCCATGCAAAGCCCCGGAGGTAGCTAACACCCTCCCCCCCGCCACGGCGCAGGGAAACCCTGCGCTCAACTCACACCTCCTGCGGCGCAGGCAGTCACCGCACTCCTCATCCGGAGCCGACAGCCCCTCCCGCAGCACACCCGGCACACTTCTTGGTTCAGGGTGCAGGGCCCCGTTAGGTACGGGGCCCAATTTGGGGGAATCAGACGAATTGGCCTAAGGCCGGCCCTGCCCGCCAGAGTACCAGGGAGGGAGGAAGGATGCTGAGGGTGGAGGGAAGGGCTGCAGGATGCAGAGTGATGTGATGATGTCACTCTGTCATCCCACAGGAAAAGGGTTTTTTTTATATATAGAGAGGGAGAGATGCCTCTTTAAATAGCTTGCCTTTCGGACTGGCCGGCATTCAGGCTAAAAGAATTCCAAAGTCAATTATTTCTGGATTTTCTTTATATGAATAGCAAAATTTTAGAATGGTGACTTGTGCTTATGGTCTCAGTACATTTCCCATTGTTGTAACTGGCACTAACACACACCTTTGTCTGTGCACAGTAGCAGAAAAGAGGCCAAGGATGAAATGAGTATGATGACAAATCTTCCCTTTGCCTTCAAAGGTGGTATCTCTTGACTAGGAACAAGGCACATTTTGAAGGCAGAGGGGGGAGGGCCTGTGATGCTACTGTTTATACAGTATCTGTTTTTGTTATTAAATAGGGGACTGCAAGTCTCCTGAACTCTCAGTCCAGCCCTTTGCATAAGCATTGTAATTTTAATAAAGGAAAGAACTGGATACTCCCCCTTTGATCTTTGCAACTAATCTCCTGAAATTCCTAAAAGGATTAAATCTTTAATAATGATTTCAGGAACAGTTGATTTATAGAGTCTGCATTCACCACTCTGATTTACAAGTAATGATAAGTATAAATGTTTAGCATTTGTTTAAAGTTTTAAATAAATGCCAACCACAAAGAGAAAACATTTGTTGCACTCTCAGGAACTCCTCTAATTGCTAAAGAGAATTCTATTCATGAAACCACCCAGTTATGAGTCTTTGATCTTGGAAGAAATCATTCATCTTGTTAGTGCTAGTTACCAGAATACAGTAACTCTCTCTCTCTAAAAGGTGCACATCAAAATCTTTGGTTTGCAAAAGGTATTGTGACTCATCCTGGCTAAGTGTCTTTTTCAGCTATGTACCCAAAATATATTTGCAAAAACTGAGTTGCAAGATCAGATCAGGTATAAAAGTGCATTATACTGGTACAATTTAATCTCCTTCCTTTATGGAGAGAGATGTAGCTCTCTAATCACATTTATACCAATATAATTGAGTCCAGACCACAGGGTGGTACCACTTTAAACATATTGGCATAATTAAAACAATACAGTTGTTGTGGTAAGACAAGCCTTCTATAAAGATAAGCATGTGTATAAGCGTATACAAGAATGCAGTCTGCCTGACAATACAAGGGCGGCAGTAAAACTGACACTGCACAAAGCCCAGATTGTCAGAGGTACTTAGACACCTAATTCCCATTGGCTCTTTGAGGTTCTGGGCCAAAGTACTGTCAAAGAAAATTAAAAAATAGCAGAAACTTTTCCATTAACTCCAGTAGGTATTCTCAGGCAGATCTGGGATTTGAAAGTTGATGGTAAGCACCTCTGACAATTTCTGTTGAAGATGTCCAAGCTATATGCGAATCAGGCCTAGCCTTATGGCAAAGAGAGCAAGGTGGTTGCCTTGGGCCCCATGCCTTCAGGGTGCTGCGCTGCCCGGCACCTGCCCTCCCAGCTGCTTGTTTGTCACCCTGGCTTGGAGCCACCCGGCCATACAGCGTGGCCAACCGCATCATTCCACCTTGGGCCCCTCAAACTCTTTGGCCGGGCCTGAACGGAATCCAGCAGACCTAGTGTCTGGAGAACAAACATGGCTATTAAGTATGCAGAAGTGGTTGTCAGCAAGGATATCAGCAAATATCCTGGATACACACAGAGCAGGGTGGCTGTGTAAGAAGGTGCCATTTTGTTATCGTAACTTTTCAAAATACCCTCAATTATACATTTAAACACAATCTGTTTCCATTGTAATAAAGAATACTAATCAAACATGGCTATTAATTCTAGATTGACAAGCTTGTTGTTTACAAAACATTACGGGGAAAGGAGGGCTAAATGAATTAGCAGTTTCTTTTCATGTTTTTGTCATCAACATTCAAGAAATTATAACTAGGGCCCTACTAAATTACTTGTACCCAATCCTTTACAGATTTCACTGGAGTTTTTGAAACTGGGGCTGAAAGAGAGTTTGAGTACTTCACATAGTTATTGTTAGGGGTTTTGCGATATTGCCACCCTTGTTTCTACACTGCCGTCAGTGTTTGATGGCACTGACCAGGTGCCAAGCTCTGAAGGCAGCACCCTGCCCACAGCAGTACAAAAGTACGGTTGGTGGTGGTTGACTAAGGACTCAGCTATGAAGGAGGCAGTGCAGAAATAAGGGTAGCAAGACAATAACCCCTATAGGATAATTTGAGATACCTTCCCCCCACCAACCCTCCTGCCCCACAATCTCATTTTGAGTCAGGACTCCTACCATAACATTTCTGGTTTAAATATCTGAAATAATGAAATTTATTATTTTTAAAATCTTATGACTGTGAAATTGACCAAAATGGACCATAAATTTGTTAGGGCCTTAGGGTATGTCTACACTAAGTGCTATTTTGAATTAACTTAATTCGAAATTGTTAATTCGAATTAAGGTAATTCAAATTATCGCATCTAGACACAAAAACTATTTCAAAATAGCATTTTGCTATTTCGAAATAGCACGTACACACTGACTGGACCCTGAACCGAAGTTAAGGCTGGCCGGAACCAGTGCCGGCAGGACATCAGGTTAGGACTTACTGTGTGGGGCTGCTGCCTGAGACTAACTGAGCTCTGTGCTTAAAGGGACCCTACCTCCACTCCGAACAGACAGTTCTCAGGATTCCCCACTTGCTTGTCTACCTCGATGAGGGACAGCAAAGCAGTCCTATCTTGGAGTGCCCTGAGTGCCCGAACTTGGGACACCACAGCACTCAGCCACATGGAGCCAGAGCTGCCCCGGGCACGCTGGTGCATCTCGTGGAATCGTTGCCATCAGCGTGGCTGCACTTGCTGCAGGCTGCAATCCAGGGTGTCCATCGGGGGGCTGTCAGGATCCAGGAGGCCCTGAGGGAGAGCATCCACACTGAGGAGCCCTCAGAGCCTCCTGGTCCTCCCCACCGGGGCTCGTGCCCCATTCCTCCCTCACGTCCTTCCACTTACCCCTCCCTAGCCCCCCTTCCTGATGTCAAATATAAGACACATGTGTTCAAAAATAGAAACTGGGTTTATTGAACAAAACTGGGGAGGGGGATGAACCTCTGAGGAGATTGGGAAAAGGAGGTGGGAGAGGGAAAGAGAGAGGGTGGAAGAAGGGAGGGGAAAAGCTGGGAGGAGGGAGCTGGAAGGGAGAAGCAAGAGGAAGAAGCTCAGGGCTCAGGATTGGTGGTCTCGCCAGACCAACTTGACTTTCATGCTAACCTGTTCCTGGGTTCACATGTTGACTTTGGTGGCCAGGCTGGCAGCTATCCTGCCATAGATGGCTGCATTCCTCCATCTAGTGAGGAGATTGTGGAAGTTGGGGCATCCCCCCCCAAACCTGAATAAGATCCATGATCTCCACCTTGGACCAGGAAGGTGCCCACCTTCTCCAGCCCCTCTCAGGCTCCTGGGAGCTGGCAGACTGCTTCTGGGGAGCGGTGGAGGGCTAGCTGCCAGTGACTTGCTGGCTCATGTTTTGGGACCACTGGGTCAGGGGCTCCGGTGGCCACTGCTGGCTCCGGGCTTGCAGGTTTGGAGCTGGCACAGACACTGTGACCAGAGTCTACCCCTTTAATGGCTCTGGGGATGGGGGAGAGGAGAGTAAGTTTTCCTGGTTGTGCCCAGAGTGGCCACCAGGCTCCCTGGGAAGGGCTAGAGGCCCCCTATTTCGAATAAAGTGTCTACACAGTACTTAATTCGAAATAGCTATTTTGAATTTGGTTTTACTCCTTGTAGAATGAGGTTTACCAAATTTGAAATAAGGGCTCTACTATTTTGAATTTATTTCGAAATAGCGGTTTGCCTGTGTAGACGCTATTATTGTAGTGTAGACATACCCTTAATTATCTACTATATATTTGAGAGAGTCTGTCTGTCTGTCTGTCTGTCTGTCTGTCTGTCTTTAAGAACCCCTAAACAATAAGAGCAAGGCCCAGCAATTTGGAATACACCTTCCTCTTATAACTGAAAGCAAGACAATGGTTTGGCTGTGCCCAGAAAATGGGATGTGCCTGGAATGGATTTGCTTATCATAAAACCCTACAGAAAAGAGACAGGTGAAAGGAGCTCCCCTGGTTGTGCCCACAGGAGCTGAGTGGCCATGGAGAGGTGATTCTCACCTGGCTACAACCTACTGCAGTGAGAAAGGGCTGGGGTTGTCCTCTCGCCCCAGGGGCAGGCTGCATATTCTTACCCCCAACCCACCCCAGTGCAATGATTTAAATGATGCATACACATTTTTCATTTTATTTTTCAGAAACCAAAAATGAATTAATTTAAGGTCCCAACACTGGGTAAATCTTCTAATAACTTGTATCTGAAGTTTCCTTTCTTCAGAGTTGATCTGAACATGTTTGATTTATCTTTTGATTCACTGAAACTGTAACGCTACATCTAGACTTGCATGATTTTCCGCAAATGCTTTTAATGGAAAAGTTTTCCGTTAAAAGCATTTGTGGAAAAGAGTGTCTAGATTGGCATGGACGCTTTTCCGCAAAAGCACTTTTCGCGATCAGGGCTTTTTTGTGCAAAACAAATCTGAGCTGTCTACACTGGCCCTTTTGCGCAAAAGCTTTTGCGCAAAAGGACTTTTGCCCAAACGGGAGCAACACAGTATTTCCACAAGAAGCACTGATTTCTTACATGAGATCGTCAGTGTTCATGTGGAAATTCAAGCGGTCAGTGTAGACAGCTGGCAAGTTTTCTGCAAAAGCAGCTGCATTTGCGGAAACTTGCCAGTCTAGACACAGCCTAAGTCTGTGGCATACACACAATGTACATTACAAAACAGTCTTTAATTGGATTTGCTAGATAATCACAGTCAAATTCTATATTATAGAAAATGTGAAGCATTCAGTTACAGTCCACATATTCCACTGCAGGTAATAGGTTTTTTACTTCAGGCATATTACTGAGCTGGTTTGTACTGAGAAGGTTACGCCCTTGTCTGATGGCTTTACAGTACATTGCACAATAACCTGTTATTATGTGATTTTTTACAATATTCTCCAAGGCAACATGAGCTCTTGTAATTGAAGTGAAATACTAAAACAGAGTTTTCTATGAAGTGTACTACCATTATGCATGATACCAATCTGGAGCTCTCTGCTATTAGTTCAATTACAAGAAAAAACATTAAAGTATCCCTACTACCTCTGTAGATTTATGCCATAAAGCAGAAAATGCTAAGACCAAGGCTAAGAGGATAGGTGGCTTTTTCATTTCCATGGTACTAGCCCGCAGAAAATCTGTCAGAATGTTGTCGCCTGCATGTCGTTATATATTTAATTTTTTTCTCTGTGAAGTGCTTCTTTTGAACGCAAAGGCTGTGGACCATAGAGCTAAATGTATTAAGAGAAGGGGTTCAATGTTCCCTCTTCCCTGCAGAATCTCAGAATTGTCAGGTTCTTGTGAAATTCCCAGGCAGTGCTGTTTGAGAAAGTGGCCCTCAGATCTGTATTTGCACAAAATAAGTAAAATTAAATGTGGGGCAGGCACAGGGAGATGAGGGAATGTGTAGTGAATGTTACGGTGCCACAGGTTATTGTTATATTGGAGCCTTGGAATAAAATTCTGTTGAGCAAGGCTATGTTTAAGCTAGTATTTTGTACAAGTCAATTCGTTTTCACTTTCAAGGCTTTGCTTTCCCCAAACATACCTATCCTCTCCTTTGCTATTGAATTGTCCTCTCCCACCTCCGTTCAGCCAGTGATGTAGCCTTCATTACCTACTTGTTAAATTTTCAACCAAACATCTTTGTGCTTACTCCCACACTGACTCTCAAGCCTGAAAGGAGCTCCCATGAACATCTGCAAAGCCACCTCGTTGTCCTCCTTCAAACCCCTCCTTAAAAACTTTCTCCTTAACGTGACCTTTACAAAACACAAAGTCCCACACCCTAAATAATAGCTAGGTGCATGGTGTATTCCCCTTGTCTGCCTTGTATATCCACCTCTTGTCACTGAGGGTATGTCTACACTAGCTCGTTAGTTCGAGCTAGGTAGGGTAATTAAGGCAACCGGAGTTGCAAATGAAGCCCGGGATTTAAATATCCCAGGCTTCATTTGCATGTTCCCAGGTGCCGCCATTTTTAAATCCCCCTTAGTCCGAACTCCGTGCCCGCAGCTACACGCGGCATGGAGCAGGTAGTTTGAATTAGAGATTCTAATTCGAACTACCGTTACTCCTCATTTCACGAGGAGTTATGGTAGTTTGAATTAGGATCTCTAATTCGAACTACATACTCCATGCCGTGTGTAGCCATGGGCATGGAGTTCGGACTAAGGGGGATTTAAAAATGGCGGCGCCCGGGAACATGCAAATAAAGCCCGGGATATTTAAATCCCAGGCTTCATTTGCAACTCCGGTTGCCCTAATTACCCTACCTAGCTTGAATTAACGAGCTAGTGTAGACATACCCTTACTTAGCTTATAAGCTCTTTAATACAGGGACTTCCCCCTCACCCTTTTTTTTCTGTCTCTACAACACCTAGTACAACAGAGCCTTGGTCTATGACTGGATCTCCTAGGTGCTATAATAATACAAATTTTAGTGAATTTTGATCCAAACAGTCCAAAGTGTAAATGTCAGCATAGCTCTTCAGTGTACTGTATGGAGGATGGCATTTTACTCTCCAAGGAGATGGATATGCTGGGGAAGGATGACGTGGATATTACTTGTTTCAGAGCTACTTTATTAGCATCTAATATGATTTCTTGTCTACTCTATTGCTGACTTTTTGCAAGCCTCCAGGCAGCACTGCCTGGGAAAAAATGTGCTAGGTAGACATATGTCCTACCTACCCCTCCATAAGCACAGTCAAAAATAGTACAGTGAAGTCCAGGTTATCCGACCTTCACTCATCCAACCTTCCGGTTTATCTGACATAGCCATTCGACGTGCTCTTTACACGTCCATGCATCGCATACCGTCATGGCCGTAGCTTCGTTTCCTACTTTGCGCCAGTGCTTTATGTTTCTGCTGTGATTGTGTTTCATCTTTCCAATTCCATTTTCCCCTCAGTGCAATAATATAATTTTTGCAGTGTATAATATAATTGTATTATTTGAGAAACATGGTGAATCGGGATGACAATGACAATGAAGATGATGAAGATGAAGATACAAATATCAATGAAAAAACGGAGAGAATTAGTCATAGCGAAGGGGTCAAGGCTCTCGAGGCGGCACTGGCTTATGTTGAACAACAAGGGGAGGCAACTACTAGGGATGTTATGCTATTGAGACGCTGGCACGACCTCGCTGCAAGGAAGAGAAACAAAGCTGGGAAACAAACTTCAATCACTAATTATTTTAAACAATAACTTTAGCATTTTGCTCTACGGCAGTCTGTTAGTTGTTCTGTAGAATAATAGTAATTCTGTTATGTTAGTTGTTCTGTAGAATAATATTGTTACAGTATTACAGTTTGTTAGTTACATATTACAGTATGTTAGCTGTTCTGGAGAATAATGAGTAATAAACCTGATTTCATACCAGTTTCTGTTTTATCCGACATTCTCATTAATCCGACCATCCCTTGGTCCCGTTTATGTTGGATAATTGGGACTCTACTGTATATGCTTAGCCATAGGAAAAAACGAATATGGCTTTGAGTTGTGTCTGTCAGTCGCTATGCTCCTGAGAGCTGACTCTAGGGTGGAGTCTGCTGAGGTTGTGTGCCTCTGACGTGTGTTGTGAGGTTCTCCAACGCGAGTCTGTGTCTGTGGAGATATCACAGGGACTCATGAGGGTCTCCTCCCCTATTCTGTGGCTGCCCCCAGCTGTGTCTGGGCAGTTTTATGTAATGTGGCATTTATTTATATGGGACCAAGATTTGGCTCAGAGAAATATGTCTTAAAAATCAACAGGTCAGTGTCCGCGACTGACAAGCAAAGTCTGGAGTGACTGGAGTAATTCTGAAAGCCGGGGCCAAGATTTCAGGGATCTTCCAGAGAAATTCCAGAAAAAACATTTTTGAGCTGCCAATGTATTTGCTGTTGAAACAGGCCAATTATTTCATTAAACTCTCATTGCATCTGACTGCCCTCAAATCCTTCTGTTCCCCTGACTAACTACTGTAAATATCTAGTGGTAGATCCCCTGGGCCCTGCATACCAGCCTAGTGGTGCAAAGAAACCAAAAACTAATCCCAAATGCGCTGCTGTGGATTCTCTGGGCTAGTAGGTGGGGAAGAGGCATGTTAGAGGTGAAAGGGGACGAAAGCCAGACAGCAGCGTGAGAACTTGGCTGAGCCTTTGGTAGTAAGAGTATTTCCTGTGGCCCTAGCAGCCCCAGGAATGCAAAATAGAAAGGTGGTATAAGCTTGATAGAGCTGAGATGTATCTCCTAACCTTGCTTATGGTTGTTTAACATACATACATACACTTGTGTGTGTGTGTTTATGTATACACATGAGCTTTCAAGGGTAAAACCCACTTCATATATAATTTTTTAGTCTCTAAGGTGCCACAGGACTACTTGTTTTTACAGAAGATAGGAAATCTCTTTAGATAAAAGGAGAAAGCACTTTACTGCCAGATAGTACCTACTGAAAAGAACCTGGGTGTGTGGGGACTTTTATACAATTACCTTAAATAAGAAAAGAAAATGAAGTGATAGTTCTTTAGGGTAACATAGCTAGAGCTAATTACTGTAAAAAAAGATGTCAATGTTTACATGTATACACACAGATGGCCTCATTCTATTCTCACTTCCACCACAGCAACCCAAGAATTACTGTCAAGTCAATGGAAAGAACTGCATGCAGAGGTAGTGTGATAGAATCAGGATCAGAAGACAATAGCTACCTAGAAATGATGACAATGCCCTTAACAAAGAGGTTGCAGGTGAATCCTCCTGTTCTAATCAGGTGCTGCAAAACTGTGCAAAAATGACTTCCTGCTGTTAAATGGGTGTCTCTTTATGCTTGTTTTCCCTGCACAGCACTACATATTGCCAGATTGTCACAGCCACCAAGTTATTTGTCGCAAAACCACAGTGGGGTTACGTCAGTGGGGCTTTATGAACATCTCAGGACCTGTCACAAGATGTGGTGGTTCTAAGAGACCTGGCACCATGAAGATGAGGCAAATGGAACTCCCCAAAACAAACACAACTAACAGGACTCGGTCGAAAAAGGTTTGTCGGCTGTTGAGCTTTCTGTATTGTCTGAAAATGCTAGAAGAGTTTGATGCTAATATGCTCCTGAGTTTGGAAAAAATGACTCCAAAATGACCTTTACTTTTCCTGCAGCTATACTGCCCCATGCTGGGATCTTGTCAGATCTCATTAACTAATCAGTGTTGGGTCAGTCTTCATGGGCCAAATCCAAGGAACACCTAGTTGCTGCAGGAAGTAATGTTTATGGAGCCTCTGAGATGAAAGCAGGAGGCAGCAACATCTTTTCTTCCCTCTCCCCTGGAAAAAACAACATAAATCACTAGGAGTATGCAGTGGGTTATATACGGCCAGAAACGGAAACACTAGTATTTTGTAGTCTGGAAAGGAGAAATGTTATCTGGGGACTTGGCTGAGCTTTTCACTTTATGAAGGGTGTAGCCTAACCAATCTCTCCTTTTTATGTAATCCCTAACTAGGGAAGGAAGGAAATACTGCTTCATACAGTGTAATAGGTGATAATTCACTGCTGGCTGAAGCAGATTTTAGGGTCATGTTTAATATTGTATAATATTGATGCTCCTACAATCTAGTCTGCTACAATCTCAGGCTCTGCAACTCATTCTGACACTTCTGTGTTCATGAGTCCATGTTCTGGCACCTCTGTGTTCAAGTACAAGATTGAAGTAGGGTCTCTGAAGACTGTTCAGGGGCCAGAGGCATGAAGCCAGAGAGGAGGGGATCTGGAGACTGTTTAGGGCCAGGAGCATGAGGCTGGGATGGAGGGCTGTGGGGAATGTTAAAGATACAGGGGGGACAAGGTCTGGGTAGGGGAGCATAAAGCAGGAGTGGGGAATTCTGGGGACTGCTTGGAGCACATGAGGCTGGGGTGGGGAGCTCTGGGAATTTCTTGGGGTAGGTAGTATGAGGAAGTGGGGGTCTTTGGGGACTGCTCAGGGGTGAGGAGCATGAAGAGGTGTGGGGCTCTGGGGACTGCTCTGGGTATGGGGGATCTGGAGGACACACTCTGGGAATTGCTCAGGGGTAGAGAGCTTGGGGCATGAGGCCAGGATGGGGTACTCTGGGCTGGGGCGGAGGCCATGCTGAATTCAATGTGGCAGCACAAGCAGTTGCTGTGGGACCCAGTCAGGCATTTACCAGACAGGTTCTCTGGTAGGACCCAGGGCCCATGACTCATGAGTCACAGCTCCTGGCCTGGCTGGCTCTGTGTCTGAAACCACAGAAGATTTTGAATTAGGGCGCCAACAGTGCTGCCCTTTGATTGGGCTGCAGCGTGAGCATGTGACACCCCTTCACTCTGTGATTGGAGGGGCAGGACATAGCAGAGACTCCTCCACCAGGCTCCTGCACATCTTCCTCATGGGGTGGGGGAACCCAGTCTCGGTTGCCCATGTGGAGGTTTGGAGATTTCTCCACATCACGCCGAATGTTGCCAGGCCCCCTAACTTTCCTACATGCTGCCACGGGGGAGGCACATCCTACTTTTTTTGGTAAAAACTGAGCATTTATCCTGTTTGCTCTTGTTGGCAAAAGCAAATGGGACACATGCCCGTTTTGGTGGGTTGGGAGGGGGGAGTCAGGATGTTTAGGACTGAGCTTCCAAAGGAGACTGTCCTGGCCAAAGGGATATAGGGTCACTTTAATCCATTGAAATGGCAGGTTGAGATAAGGTGGGATTGAGGATAACATTGTCCCACAAAACAAGAGAGCAACTAAGAACAACTTGATGGAATATAGAAAGTGGAGGAAGTGTCTAGAGGTGACGGGAGGGATGGGGAGGAGAGGAAAGCATTCCCACAGCCCATGTATGTCCTGAAACAAAAGAGAGAACATGATCCTTGGGAGCTTGGGACAGTATGCCCTCGTCTCCAGTAGGGAGTTATTTCAGAATAACCCACCTTATTTCGAAATAATAAGTGGAGCATCCACAATACCAAGCATGTCATTTCAAAATAAAGGGCTGGTTATTTCGAAATCTGTACTACTGCTTTCCTCAGGGAATAAGCTTATTTCAGGAGTTAGTGCTTCAGATTTAGTTATTTCAAAATAATTTCCTAGTGTAGACAAGCCCTATTAGAGCAACCGAAGAGGTAACTGTTTATGAAGCATGTACTTGTGAAATGCTTCCCTGGGAAATGTTTCTAGTTAGCAGACCTTGTGGAGTCAAATAATTCATTTTATTCATTGCCCTGAGATGTACAACAAGATTAGTCAGGGGGGAAATGTCTATCATATGGTGAGTAATTTCTCCTGGTACAACATGTGAGGGACAGAGCCTCAGTGGCTGTCAATCCTGTAGATGTACTGAAGTCACTGGAGCAACTCTGATTTACAGAAGGGGAGGACCTAGCCAGCAGCACTTCACAGAGATGTCCACAGTGTTCGCTGAGCTTGTCAGAGTGTAAAATATTTGGTGTTGCTGACTCTCATCCAGCATTCAGTCTAGTTCCCCACACACACCTCCCTGTGAGACCTGGCAGAGAAGAGCTGCAAGCCTGAGACAGTCCTCTTTTTGTCTCCCCTGCAGTTGTTTTCCTCATCTGCCTTAGACACAGACTCTCAGATGAAGCTAATATTAATTTGTTGTGCGTCTTTTAGTCCACATTTGTAATGATTTGTGAAACAAATCCCTTTTCAGTTAGAATAAGGAGAGGGCTTGGGGTTTTTATAGACAAGGTTGACATCAAAATTTCCATAGCTATTTTGAATTCTAAACCTAACCTTTCTGTTTGTAAACACTCTGGCAATTGAGAGACTGGTTTCCCCTTCCTTCTTCCACAAGGCATTTCTGATGCACCAGCTAAAAGCATTTATTTGCCTTACCTCCCTCTACCTTAACTATCCCTTTTTGGCTTAGAAATAAGAGTGTTCGGGTGAAAGATGTTATTAAGGATCCCAGAGAGACTCCTCGTCTTGCTCTTAATGGTTAAGATTAAAGTTTTCGGATTTCGCAGATCTGATTAATAATCCCCCCCCTTTTTTTGGACACCTTCCTCCTACTGTGTTAAGTCTCCCAAAGCCATATAACCACTTTCCAACTTATCTGTAGTAAAACTTCTCACAAGACCAGACTGGGGCCTTTCCTGGAAAGGGAGAACTAGTTATAGCCCTTCATGAAGGACACCTTTTCCCTTTTGATAACCACCAGACTCCCATCTACAGACTCGTGACCAGCATGAGCTGACCTGCCTCCAGAGCTCCACTAGGTGCACTCTGGACTGACCAGCAGAGTCCCTACTCTTAGCACTCTCTCCATGTCTCCAGCTTCTGCTGGCCTGAAGATGAGACCAAAACTGGGACATGAATACAGGTTTCCTGTCTGGAAGAGTGAGGCACTAGCTCTAGACCACAGAGCTAACTCTTTGTAAGCTATGCCAAATACCTTACACTTTACTGTCTGAAATTATATCTGGTTTTTTTAGGTATGCGGAGCACCCATTGAAGTCAGTAGGACCTCAGCACCTCCGACAATCAGTTAGCATAGGTAGCGGTCTGCAAAAGTGGAGGTAGGTGCTTAACTTTGCTTTCGGCTTAAAGTTACAGCAGAATAATACAGCACCTGCAAACACTGTTGACACTGGCATTGGAAATGCAACGTGTGCAGTGTTTTCATCAAGGAATACTCTTGTTTAGGCAACAACTGGTGAACTGTGCTCCAGTCTCAGTGCTTTCACTACAGAGCAAGTGTTTGTATCCATTCCAGACTAGATTTTCTGCTCTGCTCAGGCCATTTTGTCCTCCATAAATGGTGCAAAGTGGCATTCAACTGGCTGGAGAACTTCCCCTGAACAAGGGAACTCTGCCAGTGATAGCTGATGGAGGCAGCTTCTGCTCCAGTTCCCCCTCCCAAAAGTGAAGGAGGAGGCAGTGGGGGCACGTGGGGGCAGAGCCATAGATGGGTTGGGGAGGAAGGAGGGAGAGGGAAGTG
The DNA here is from genome assembly GCF_052426305.1 of Pelodiscus sinensis. Lineage (NCBI taxonomy): Eukaryota > Metazoa > Chordata > Testudines > Trionychidae > Pelodiscus > Pelodiscus sinensis. The sequence continues at coordinate 230,452,962 of NC_143053.1, read as the reverse complement.
ATGTTATTCCCTCTTGCCCTGGGGCTAGGTGATCCTCAGTCAGAGAGCCATGTCCCTATGCTGCATCCAGGTGCATGTGGATGGAAAGCAGAATCCAGTGGAATTTTCAGGTAGGGGGTTGGTGTGCACTCTTCTTCTAATTCAAGAAAGACAAAAAGGAAAACTCAATTTCTGCCTGGTAGAGTATCCTGTAGGTGAGGTCAACCTACGTGCATCTTGTTGTTAGATTAAGGATAGCACCAGAAATTCAGACAGATTAGCCCTCGCTAGCCACTCTGCTTTTGTTGTCAGACTCTTCTGACTTACGTGAAAGAACTTTTATTGTTCATCCCTGGAGCCCTAAGCCTTATATTCTGGTTAAAGCACATTAATAATAATCGTGTATTCAGCAGCAGCTCTCTGTGCTCAGCAATGTTGAAGACCTAAAGTTAAGAGAGACCTTCCCCTGAATGTTTGCTGTCTGAAAGACCAAACCAGAAGTGATGAGACACATAGGAAGCCCTCCACAATAAATAGTAAAAGACTTCTCCAAAAGCAGCCCCCGTTTGCTAACCAGGAGCCAATGGCATGACATTAAACGTGACTGTTCTTGCCTACAATGCCTCAAACACTCAGCTTGGGCCTAATAATGCTTTCTTTGAAATCAGTGGGGAATGTCACCCTTGCTAGTTTAGCCAACACCGAGTGCTTCTGAAGCACTTACTCTGAGTGTTTCACATTGTCTTAGTCAACACATTATTTAACTTGTTCCAACACAATGTAACTTTCCAGGTTCTTAGAGATCTGCCATGTTGTCTGCAAGGACTAGAGTTGACCTGTATAGAGATTGTCTGTAATGGTTCCCCAACCTCAGTCTAATTGTCTGTTTGGCTTTCCTTATATTGTGAGGTTTTTCTAACCAGAGACTCTGAATATTTGCAAAGCTCTTAAAACATCATGGGTGCTATCAGCAAAAATAAAACAATAATCTTCATTGTAAGATTCTAGGCTAGGGTTGCCAGATGGTTTCAGAAAAAATACCAAACAACAACAAAAAACATTCCAGGAAAAAGTTTGTTGAGAAAAAAAATAAGGGACTCTGAGAGTTGTTAAGGAAAAAAACATGTGGCCCCTTAAAAAACCACATGGTGAGGCTTTTAGGCCCTAACAGGCTGATGGCAGCCACCCGCCATCTTGCCTCCCTGCGCCAAGCCAGACAGCTCCCCTGCAGAACCCGGTAAGCACTAGGGTTGCTAGGCTGTCTCTATATTGAGCTGGACAGCCCAAGATTTTCGTCCCCTGGCTGGGAAAAAATCAAAAAGTTGTCCAGTATTTTCTGAATTCTTTTACCGGACAGGAGGTGAAAATAACGGACTGTCCGCTTTAATACTGGACACCTGGCAACCCTATTCCAGGCTTGTCTTTGTCACTACGAAGACTACGATGTCTGTATGGTGTAACGCGATGGGAGCAACTTCAGGCATGGCTGAGGGCTTTCTCTGTTAGGGAATAATCCGATCGAATCGTCATGGTCTCTTCCTGTCTAATTTGTTGAGTTCTCAGCTATTTTGGCTTTATGAATGATCATTGTGCAGTGTACTGCAGTAGTAAAGCATGTATCTATGGCTGGCGCACCAAGAATCCTTGTGATATCAGAAGTAACTCAACCAATCCCCACCACTGTTAATTTTTATGCAGCAATTTAACTGGCTGTATGAGGAAGACTGCACAGATGGTGAATCATCCACCCAGCTGCTACACATTGCTCATTGGCCACCCAACAACTTCAGACAACTCTCCCAGAACAACACAATCCACACAATATAACAACCAACATGTACAATAACCCCAAATACATACAACCTCTCACGACAGACCACAATGCTCATCTGCCACCTGCACAAATCCTTACAACTTTCATAACGCAACCCACTTACAAATCAGCACTACTACCCACACAATACCACAATCAACATAACCCATTGTATTTGTTCCTCTATAAGAGGGAAAGTGTTCTCAGGGCTCAGTAATTGGTTTAAAGACAAGAAACAAAGGGCAGGAATACATGGTCCATTTCCAGAATGGATAGTGGTAACTAGTGGTGTCCTGAGGAGTCCGCACTGGGACAATCCTACCCAACATATTCATAAATGATCTGGAGAAAGGGGTAAACAGTGAGGGAGCAAAATTTTCAAGTGATACTAAACTATTCAAGATAGTTAAGTCCAAAGCAGACTGTAAAGAGCTATAAACGGATTTCAGAAAATTGGGTGACTAGGCAACAAAATGGCAGATGAAATCCAACGTTGAGAAATGCAAAGTAATGAACACCCTTGCACTACAATCTTCTGCTCTAGCCGTGAGCTCCTCATCCATGGGCCCACGCCCGGGCTGCACCCTGATCCATAACCATCACAGCCTTGCACCCCAATCTTCTGCCCCAGCCATGAGCCTCTTCCCACAGTATGAACCCCTTGACCCTACTCCTGCCACATTAATTTCATTATGTGCATCAATATGAAGGTGATGCGTCACATATTATCGCCATATTAGAGCACATAATAAAATTCATTCCACTCAGGGTGGGAAAAATGTGAGGGAACACTGGATGATGGGATGGATCACCTGATTGCCTGTTCTGTTCATTCCCTCTGGGGCACCTGGCATTAGCCACTGTTTGAAGACCAGATATTTGGCTAGATGGGCCATTGGTTTAACCCAGTATGGCCATTCTTTTGTTCTTAACCCCGAACATCAAGCCTAGAATATCGGTTGAGTCAGTGTAATATGATAGAAACAGCAGCAAGCATGAGATCTGGTTTGGTACCTCACCAGGCTGGTATGTATCAATGGGAATCATAGTTTGTTACTATCAGTTTTCAGCTACTTCTGGCTTTTTTTGTACATGACTTTACAAACTACACCCAAGCAACAGCATGGGCTTTCAGCTGTTAGTAATGAATGCATCTCTGTGCTAATCCCCTCTGACTACACCTTTGAAAAGTGTATTTACATTGAAAAAATAGCAGACCAATAGGGTGACAATTAGAGCCTCACTTATCTTAAAGTCACATCACAGAGGCCTAAAAAAAATCCATTACAGGAGATGCTGAGCAGTGATGTTTTCAAGTCAGGCAATGATGAGAACACAGTCCTGGAACTATAATTATCACATGAAGCTAGGTAATTTTCAGCACAGGTATTCATGAACCCTGAAATATATTCTGGGCACTGTGAGAAATACAATTCTGTTGCTCATCAATGACACTCCTTTTGATGGAAAAGATAAAGTGATATACAGTCATGTCTCCCATGGTTAGCTATGGCCTGGGAAAGCTAGAATTCTGTGGTTTTGGCTTAGAGATTTTTTGTTTTGTTTTGCTTTGTCCCTGTCTTTCTTGCAAGTGTGTATCAAATAATGAAAAGCACTGTGTTGAAAGAGAGTGAAGATGTGTTGACACTGAGAAAGGAAAAGCTAAATATAAGAGTAGTTAAATGCACGTTTCATGATCTCAGCAGTCTGTGCCATGGGAAAAACAACATCTAAGTTAAGTTCAGCTGTATGTGCTCAACAACTGGGCCTTAAAATGACTCTGAGTGGGCTAAAACAGCTCGAAGCCCTGAAAAAGTCAGTTGTGTCGCCACGATTATACTTAATTGGCATTGTGGGAAGCCTGCCTTTCTAAAAATCAGCCCACACTGTCCCCTTGTTGAAAGAGCCTTTTCATTAGCTCCTGTAGACGTGCAGCCAAACACCCCAGCAAAAAAACAGCATTGTAATCTCATTTCAAAAGAGAGCAAAGAAGTCCAGGGCTATTCAAGCATTCCCACTTTCCTCAAGGACTCTTCCTGACAGTCGCCATTCTGGACTGTCTAAGCTTCTCTCAGCACCCCACAAAAGGGACTTTCCTTCCCGTGTCCTTTCACCAGACACTTCTTCCCTGTCTCCCTTGTATTCTCTGAATCCCTCCTTCAGTGGGTTGGCTCGATAACATTAGCTCAGCAGCCTCCCATGGCAGCATTATAAAGATGCAATGTTTTCTGCTAGGACGGGATTTAAATCTAGTCCAGGGTCACTTGTGTCTTTCTTTGAGAGATGAAAAGATAGGGTTGTCTCTGGTAGACTGAGACTTGAAGGCTGTTCACATAGCTCAAACTACAAGGCCATTGCCCTCCATTTCACAGGATCACAGTCCTGTAGTGTATGCAACAGAACTACAGCCTTGGGTGTACCCTGCGTGACTCAGAAAAAACCTCCACTGTGCTTTTATTGGCTCCTTTGGTATTTGTGTTTGTTTTGACCAAAGTATGTGATCCCTTATCTTACCATCAATAAGTCTACTCCCATCACAGCTGTACGCTCAGTAAACATTATTGGTACAGTCCAGGGACCCATGTGCACACATTTATTTAGGGTACTACAGCACTTTTACTGTGGCTGTGATAAATGGAGTTTGCAACTAAATAAAACAACTGACAAAGAACAAGAAAGCTCAGAAAGTCTCCTTTCAAGCCCTGTTTCTGGAAGGTGTAATAAACTTTAAAATTCCCTCCATCATTCTAAAGGCCAAATTCTATCCTGCTTGTGCACGCTCCCCTGGTCAGTGGAAACATGTATCTGTGTACATTGATCTGATAACAAAATGTGGTTGTAACTTCTATTGAGCTTTTTTGTAGAGCTCAAAGCACTTTATGGAGGCTAAAGAGGCATATAAATAATAACAGCCATGCTCCAGTCTAAAGATGTCCCACTCCACATTTTTTGAAGGGCAATCAGAGACTGATTACCATGCAAACCCTAGCAATGTAAGGCAGTTAGTCTTTCCTAAGATTTACTAAAAGGGCTTAATAAAAAGTCTCAACAAATATCTATGTAATCGGTCAGACTTGATCCATCTGTCGGGATCCATTCATTACTTGGCAATAAGTTCAAGAAGCTCCAGGGAAAATAATGGAGTTATTCCAAATTTTACACCATTAGAAGAGAGATCAGAGTCTTGCCCTCTTCAGTCTCTTCTTTTGGACCCAAAGCAATTGCTTGGAAAGTGACCACTAGGACCTAAAGTGCTTCTGTGGCATCCAGCACCAGCACTGTTACATGCAAGGGGGAAAGTCCCTAGGACAGTGGTCCCCAACCATCTGAGGTTGCAGGGCGCCAGGGGCCCGGGGCCAGTGCCACCCCCCAAGCGCCGCGCGCCCGGGGCCGGTGCTCCCCCCCAAGTGCCGCGCACCAGGGGCCGGTGCCCCCCCCTCCAAGCACCGCGCACCCGTGGCCGGCGCGCCCTCCCCCCCAAGCGTCGCACGCTCGGGGCCGGCTCTGGCACCATGCATGCGCCACGTGCCCGGAGCCAGGCCAGCACCGAGCACTTGGCGGGCGCACACAAATGCCCCCACGGGCGCCATGGCGCCCGCGGGCACCATGTTGAGGACCACTGCCCTAGGATGAATTAAGCAAAGGAGGAAAGAGAGAGGCCTGAGAAAACAAAGATGTTCCTAAAAGGTGCGTCAACACAGCGAACTAAACTCGAAATAAGATACGCAATTTGTGCTATGCAAATTCTGTATCTTATTTTGATTCTATTTTGAAATTTGAAATTTGGCGCATCTACACAGTGCCAAATTTTGAAATAATGCTCTATTTTGAGACATCCCTTAACCCACATGGAATGAGGGTTGCAGGGATGCCAAAATAGCGCACCTGTTATTTTGAAATATACTTTGAAATGACGGGTGGCTTGTTAAGATGCATGGTAGTTATTTCGGATACCTCTGGTATCCTGAAATAGCTGCGCAGTGTAGACGTAACCGAACTGGAGAGAAGGAGGCATAGGGCTTTGCATACCTAATCTGCTTCATGACAACCCCAAGCTCCCAAACTCAGAAGCTGTTTTAATTCTGATATACAGTACGAAAGTCTAGCCACTCTAGGCGGCTCAGGAGAACTAGAAGATACGCCTTTTCCCTGCCTGAGTCCCTGCTGCCAGTGAACATTTCCCACAGGAAAACGAACGAATCTGTGTCCAATGTAATTATTCATAAAATGTGTTCCATTTGTTTCTCTTTTTCCCTCTTTCATACAGATAGCCAGTTGGAAAAGGAGAGCCCTTCAAATGCAGCCCTTCCCCACCCCACAATGAGCCTCATCAGGTCTTCCATCTCATGTCACAAGAATGCTGTTACCTTTATGAGATGTAGACATGACCTGAAAGGGCAGACTGCAGTGCCAAAAAGTCACAGAGCTCATGTTACAGAAGAGGAGACTTTGGAGCCAAGGCAAACTTCATCAAATGTGACATATCAAGGTGAGTTTATGCAAAATATGACCTCTTTTTTTCTTTGTTCCTTACCTCTATTTGCATGGTCTATGGAGTTCATGGACTTCCTTTCAGCTCCAAAACAATTACTTGTTAGCTCCTTCTATGGACTTGAGAACAGACACACACACACACATGCGCGCGCACGCACACACATGATATAAACATAGCTAGCCAAATTGCCATTTGCACAGACATGCATGCATATTTTACAGATAACATGCATGTATGTCTGGGCAAATAACAATTTGGCCAGCTATGTTGGTGGCCAAATACCTGATTATTGCAAGTATGGATTAGGCACACAAAGGAGCACAGCACAGGGGTTTGTTTGTTTTGCTTTACTTTTTTAAGGTCAGGCCTTTAAGCCCGATCAGGTCTTTCATGCCATAGGGACGATTCTGTTCATTCAGTGAGTTTTTATTATTATTATGATTCTCAGAACAAACAATTTTTCTATTTCTAGTTTGTTTTCTCAACTGTTGTTTGTTTTCTAACTCTCATGTTCATTCATACATGTGTCTTTAAAGATTAAGGGTCAGAGTCTCAGCTGGTGAAAATCAGAAGAGTGCTGTGGATTTTTAGTATGAACTTTCTGTCCTTTAAATTTTGTTTCCTAAAGCTTACTCTTTCGTGCAATCTTTGCATAAGGAGTAACGGTAATCCGAATTAGGGGCTTTAGTTCAAACTACTTAGCCCGTGCCGCGTGTAGCCATGGGCAGGGAGTTCAAACTACCAGGCATTTAAAAATGACGGTGCCCGGGAACATGCAAATAAAGCCCGGGATATTTTAATCCCGGGCTTCATTTACAAGTTCAAATGACTACATTAGCCACGCTAGTTCAAACTAGGGGGCTAGTGTAGACATACCCTCACATATTATGAAATTCTGCCCTTAAATTAAATGAAGGAGCTGCTACAAATAGTCTTACCTACCTGGTGCATAATATTGAGCATATTATGAGACAAGATAGCCTGAACACAATAGTCCTTTCCCTTTCCTATTTCATTTTCAGTGTTCCTACAGTACATTGCAGTTCGAATTCAGGCATATTAGCTTCAAGCAAATTGACAAGTTCAAGCATGAATCTAATTCAAACTTTGAATAAAAGCCATCTGTGACAACTCTAATTATTAAGCAGATGCATTGCTTTTACATTAATTTATTACTTAGAAACAATTATAACCATTCTTCTCCACATTCATTCATATTTCAGTGACTTAGCAGACAGGATACTTTATCATTAAAACTTGGATGAAAATACAGGTCTGCTGTCTACCAATAAATTGCTTCTGTGCCTGGATGCTGACTACACGATCACATACATGCACGGATGGGCCAAACCATTTCACTGCACTCTAAATAGAGATGAATCCAGGGGCAGAGATCCCATGAAATGTGGGGGCACACACGAAAGTGCCCACACCAATAGATTGACACTATTAACAGAAGAGCTGACAAAGGTTGTATCTGCCCTTTAATTGATAGTCTATGTGAGTCACTTGTGGTTTGATTTTGCAATATGGGATCACTGTTGGATCCTCAAGGTTGCAGTCATTTCTTTCCAATGTGACCATATCACCATTAACTACACCTTTGTCACGTGCCCCAAGTTTGTTGCAACATGCTGTACATGGGGCTGCACATGACATCATCTTAGAAGCTGTAGTTGGTGCAGAACATGGGGATTTGTTCACTAGGGCTGTGTCTAGATTGCAGGGGTCTAGACTACAGCCGTGTTCTTTCTAAATTAAATCGAAAGAACGCGGCTTTTCTTTCGACAGTGGTACTCCTCATTTCACGAGGAATAACTCCTTTTTTCGAAAGTGCTCTTTTGAAAAAAGGAGCTATGTAATGCAAACTGTGCTTTTTCGAAAGAGAGCATCCAGACTGCCTGGGTGCTCTCTTTCGAAAAAGCGGCTTGCTTTTTCAAAAGTACTTGTTGAAGTCTAGACGCTCTTTTTCAAAAGAGGCTTGCAGACTAGACGTATCCTAAGTGGAGTTTCTCACTGTAAGCGCTTTGTAGCACTCTGTGATCTGTACTGGCTGACCAGCCATTTCCAGCTGCAGCCTATGGTGGTTTTGACTGATACGATGCTGAAGTTCTTGGAACTCGCCTACCTGCTGGACTTCTCTTGCTCCCTGAGTAACAGTGCTGCAGTCCTGATCAGCAGTGGATCTTGAGGATCTCCAGCATGGGCCTTCAGATTTGGAATTGACTTCCCCCACTTGGTTCAGAATAAGCCTGTTTGACCTTCATGCGCCATCTCTCATCACAAGCGTTTTGAGGAGGAAGGGCTGAGATCAAAGCACTGAGGTTCAGGACACATGGTCACGTTAGTTCCCCCTCAGCCAGGTTTTGTTTCCAGGGAGGTTCCTACATTCATGTATGTTTATATAGAGTGGCCTGTATTTGTAATATATGACAAAAATGTCTAGAATCCTTAATGGAGCCCTTTTAATATTTTGTTTACATCAACATAAATAAATACATTAAATAAATAAATAGTTGTTGAGCTCTTTTGGACGTAGCTATGGTAGAAAAAGATGTGGCTTTAACTTAGCTTAGCTGGTCAAAGTAACTGCAAAGGAGCCTAGCATTCGCCCTATCCAACTAGCATGTGTTAAAATTGAAATTGGCCTTGTCCACCCTGGTTCATGTGCATTGGCTAACTCTGTTCAAAACACATCCCCTTCTTGCTCCGGGCAAGCCTTGCTGGGAGCGGGGGAAGTGCTGCCTTCTTGCATGCCATCTGGGAGTGATCTAAGACAAGACAAACTGCGTACCAGTCCACAGCCAGGTATCAGTCATATTCCCCATTGAAGTTGTGTGGTGAGAGCAAGAAGTGGTCATTAAACACTGTTCAGACCTTCTGCGCTAGGGTGACTTTCCCTCTCAAGGCATTGGGTGGCCATATAAAATGGGAGATGCTACTGACCACAGGCAACCTGTTTCCATCTGTCGGTGGGGGCCGGTGAACAGTGGCCACATGTTAAAAAGGTAACTGGCCAACTGTTCTTTGAAGAAGTGGCAGGCTTCAAATTAAGCAAACAGCTAGCTCATAGCATTGCCAAGTTTAGCTAATTCATTTTCACTATTTGCTCCCCTTTATCTCCTCTTAGCACTTTGAGATCTTGCTAATTAAGTTGACAGAGCCTACGCCTGCAAAACACACCACATTCCTTTATTCTGCTGAGAACAGAAAATGCTAGGAAGGGCTAGGGTTGCCAGGTGTCCGGTTTTGAAGTGGACAGTCCAGTATTTGAGCTTTCTGTTCGGGAAACAAATTGAGAAAATATAAATGGCCGGTATTTTCTAAATATGATGTAATGTAGATTGTGATGTAATGTCAAGTGTGTCTGATATTTTGTTGAAACCATCTGTCAACCCTCGGAAGGGCAATCACAGCCTGTGCTACCTGTGATCAATAATTGTCTCCCACGGTCCTTTACATGTCACCACACAGTAAAAGGGCAGAAAAAGTCTAGTCACACACAGCTGTTCAGGTGCAGGGAGGTAGTTGTTCCACTCGAGGGAGATCTTGCTTTGGAGCAGCTAGAGTCAAACACTGCCTAACAAAGAATATAAAGGTAACAGCCAATTGTTGCTGGGGTGACTAGAAGAGGAACTGGAAAGGTAGACAAGAATTCCACCCTTTTCCTGGTATCGCCAGGGGTTTCTGTGTGTAATAAAGAATGCCCAGGCCAGACACTACTGCTTATGAGCACCAGGAATGCTAAGAATTACAATTATGGCTAACCGTGTCCCCTTCCTCAGAAACCTGGGGCTGATTTGCCATTCTGGCTGACTGGACTACACATATCCCTAGAGGTGCATGTGCAAAATTGTTTTATGCCACAGTCTGTTCTGGGGCTGTGCAGGGGCCTGCCCAACTCCTGACATAAATAAGAGGTTTTGAAGATGCTCTGTCTTAACCTCTTGCTGCTCCAGACTCCTAGGGACCATTCCAGCAGTGAAGAATAACCCAAGCACACAATGTGCCCTAGCAATGCACCCTGTGCTGGCACACCTTGTGGAGAGACGGCAGCTCTGGCATAGAGGAGGCCACGGGGAAGGGCTGAATTGTGGGGAAAGGCTACGGGGAAAGGCCAGAGCAGGAGGGACAGACTTCAGCAGCAATGAAAGGCTCCAGTAGGGTGGCAGTGGGACACTGCACTGCTTGAAATAGCAGTGTAGAGAGAAAGGGGAGGAGTGGGCCTAGAGAGCCGTGCAGGGTATGGATTTGTACCTATCCACTGCTGAACAATAAAAAACTGGGCTCTCATGGCCCAGGAGCAACTTTCATTTTCACCCCTTCCCCCCAACATTACCTCACCTGGGGAAATGGACAGTGGCTTTTCTGGGATGATGTGAGGGGACGAAACGTGCCTTAGTGGCACTCAGCATCACTGTGCCAAAGGAATAGACATTTGAAGAACACTGACTCTATATTAAGGGTGAGGAGGAAGAAGGGTGTCATTTTATTCTATATAAAACCTTCATCTCCAATGTACAAGATGGAAAGCAGTGTAAACAGCCACCATGCAAAACATTATCCTGTTGTTAGATGCACGTCCTGGAAATGACTGACACAAAGAATACAACCTAAGTGGTCAGCTAGAAATGAGCTATCCCCTCCCCTCAATCAAAGGGAACCTGGGCATACAGCGATTCCTGCAGTGAGATGGTCTGGGAGATGAATGATGGGATAGACCCATCCCTAGCTTCATTAGAGACAGTTAAACTTGATTCATCCTGTCTCCTGCCGCTCCCTGCTTTGGCTCCCTATCAGGGAGAATACCAGGGCGTTTCCCATGCAGGGTCAGTTGTCAGAGGCAGAGCTGCATAAAATACAGCTTCTACAGGCCATTTGTGTGAGTCAGAGTCATTTCAGAACAGCCCCCAGCTATTGGAAAAACAACTCCCAAAGCAACTGGGGTGGTTCCCAAGCTAATAGATGACCACTGGGAAAGAGAGGAGCCAATAAAAACTCAAGGTAAGAAATTAGAAGGTCCCAAAAATAATTCCAAGCTGCATCATAATACTTATCATTTGAAATCTTCAAAGCATTGTGCAAACATTAGCTAATGAATCCTCTCAACACTCCAGGGAGAGATTATCCTCCTATTGCGCAGGGATGGAAACTGCTGCACAGGGTTAGGTGACTTGCCAAGAGCCGAAGAAGGGAGTGTCAGAGCTTGACTTGGAATTCAGGATTCCTGGCTCCCGCTCCTGTGTTCAGATCCTTAGGTAATGTACCTCCTCTGCAAGGGAGACAACAATAAACTCCCACAAACCCGTACACATTCCCAGGAACTGGGCTAGCCTGTACTTATAACGCTAGTGGCCATTCTAATTGGCAATCAGCAGGTCCCTGGGCTACATGCACACATACAGACAGACCGTAGCAATCTCTCAATAGTCAGCCAGACCTTCCAACCAGTGCTAGCATTTCCTCACGGAGTATCCAGAAACAGAGCCCAAGCCAGGGCCTGATTTAGAGTTATCATCACACTTATTGCATCATCAATCTCATTCCACATTATAGACACAGCCCTGTTCTAAGGGTAGTGCAGGCAGGTCCCAAGTAAATGCAGGTTTCCAGCGCACTCAGAAGAGTTCAGGGGCTACTATGCTATCTTCTCTAGGCATCCTGCTTAGAGGGGTACGGGGAGGGGAGGGGGCTCTTTCATGGCTTTCCCCCTCCACTGCATCAGTCATGCTCTGTGGGTTAATACAGGGGAGAGACCACAGCCTCATCACCTCCCTGCCTCTTTGGGCTCCTATCCATCTGCATAGATCTAAGGCAGGAATGACGAGTCACCATGCCCAAAGCACTACTCCAGGCTGCCTTTCTCACCTTCAGACACCCACCTCCCTCAGAAACATCCTCCAAAGTCCCAACAGTGTGGCCTCTGCAAGCAGTTCCAGAAGAGCACTGCTGTAATCAGATTTTTTAAAATTTAAAACAAGATAATAATAAAGTCCCCTTCTGGGTGGAGCTATACACTACTCGGCACGACTCAGCAACTCAGACTTGTTCCAGTCTCTGTCCTACTCACTTCCTATGCCCTTATATCATGTGCACCTGGACGCTATGTCTATTCTGCACCTGTTTTGCACAAGAAATATGCAAATGAGGCTAAGCGTGAAATATCGCCAAGCCTCATTTGCATAATTAATGAGTGCCTGCTTTTTGCACAAAAACTCCCACTTGTGCAAGAGCTGTTCTTCCTGAAAAAAAATGCTTAGCCTCATTTGCATATTTCTTGCTCAAAACGGGTGCAGTATAGACATAGCCCAGTAATATCTGGCGCTTCCCATATGAGTTAAGAGGACCATGCTGAGTGCTTCATGGTAAAATGGCATCACCTGGATGACGGGCAGGTTAGTAGCTCACAGCGCAAGAGTTCTCATCTAATCCAAGAAGGACCAGATATTCGGGCCATCCTCCAAAGCCTTCTCTTTGATAGGGGTAACCTGGTGATGGTTTTCTAGACACTTGGCATTGGCCCATTTGGATTCTAATGGTACATAACTGTGCTCTGCCTTCGGTAGTGACAAATGGACTTATTTCCCCTGCTTTTTAACAAGCCCATGCCAATTATCCATGCTCTTCAATCATTGCTATTAGTATCATTGCCAGCTATGTCTAATGACATAAAAAGAGTCTGTCTGCTGCTCTGGGCACCTCTGATATTATGTTAAACAAAGCAGCAAACTCTTATTTCAGCTAAAGTCCAACCCCTGCTCAACAGGGGGACTTTCCCCTCCTCCATAAACAATAACTTTCATCAGCCTCCCGGCTCTTCAGATGCTTAAGCAAACAGGAGGCCTGGCCTTGCAGCATGCTCTGTAGGTCACCACACCTGGATGATTTTGGGCCATGTTTGGACACATGTGCCACAGTTACGTGGCTAGCTGCCCCTCTGCCTCTCCAGGCCTTTCCCTCTCCTGGGGTGGAATGCCACAATTCTCCCACTCTCAGGCCCAATGTAGCAACTGTGCGCTGCATTTGTAGGCCTCTGGTTCTTCCCTCCAGCAGCCAGCAGAGTGACAAGACATCCTTCTCCTGAAGCCAAAGTGCTGTTTCTTTCGCAGCAGGAAGAAAGCTTTGGTGAGAAAAGGATTTTGATCCAGCAGCTTACATGCATGTCTTTCCTAGCAGCAGCTTGCAGGACAGAGTCCCAAAGAGCACCTCTCAGAGGATGGAAGTCAGCCTCTCATCCTTCCTCTGCAAACAAATGGGAGAGGGCAGTCCTCACAGTGACAGGGAGGCTGACAGCTGAAGCCTTTCCAGAACTAGGTCACAGGGACTGTGTGTAATCCAGGAGCTGCTTGTGGTGAGCATTTTGCATGGCTTAGAATGTGTGCCTTTGTATTACTGTGCTGTATAGCAGTGCTGCTCTGGTTAAAGTCACACCAGGCCTTCTGCTTAAAGCTCAGCCCTTCCAACGCCTGTAAAATCAACATGCTTTGTTGGATGCATTGCCACCTTTCTAATTGCTGGTAACCAGACCCCACAAGGCCCTGCCCCCTTGCCCTCTGCCCTGCCTCTCCCAGCTCTTTGGTGCACCCCATATCTCTGCACCACAGATCTCTCAGTATACCCCAAACCCCTGCACTTCTCCATTCTGACAGTGCACCCTAACCCCCTGCACTCCAAGCTGTCAGTGCAACCTAACCCTTTGCATATCCCTGCCCTGTCAGTTAACTTCACTGTCTACCCCCACCTACCAGTGCACCCTGACCACCTGCACCCTCAGATACACCTGTATTCCCCAGCAGTGCCTGTGCACCCCAACCTCCTGTGCCTCTAGCCCTTTGGTGAACATAAGAACGGCCGTACTGGCTCAGACAAAAGGTCCATCTAGCCCAGTATCCTGTCTGCCGACAGAGGCCAGCACCAGGTGCTCTGGAAAGGGTGGACCGAAGACAATGATCAAGCGGTTTGTCTCCTGCCATCCTTCTCCAGCCTCTGAAAAACAGAGGCCAGGGACACCATTTCTATCCCCTGCCTAATAGCCTTTTATGGACCTAGCCTCCATGAAATTATCTAGCTTTTCTTTAAACTCTGTTATAGTCCTAGCCTTCACAGCCTCCTCTGGCAAGGAGTTGACTACACGCTGTGTGAAGAAGAACTTTCTATTATTAGTTTTAAACCAGCTACCCATTACTTCATTTGGTGTCCTCTAGTTCTTCTATTATGGGAACTAATAAATAACTTTTCTTTATCCACCCTCTCCACACCACTCATGATTTTATATACCTCTATCATATCCCCCCTTAGTCTCCTCTTTTCTAAACTGAAAAGTCCCAGTCGCTTTAACCTCTCCTCATATGGGACCCGTTCCAAACCCCTAATCATTTTAGTTGCCCTTTTCTGAACCCTTTCCAAGGCCAAAATTTCTTTTTTGAGGTGAGGAGACCACATCTGTACACAGTATTCAAGAAGTGGGTGTACCATAGTTTTATACAGGGTCAGTAAGATATTCCCAAACCCCTTTGCCTCCAGCTCTGACCGTACACCCCAATCCCCATGTCTCCTGCTCTGTCAGTGCACCCCAACCCCTTATACATTCAGTTGTCAGTGCACTCCAACCCCTATGCCTCCAGCTCTGTCAGTGCAACACAACCCTCACTCAAATGGTGCACACACTCGCAAAGTGACTTAGATGGAGAGGTCTTTGGAGCAGGGACTGTCTCTGTTGTTATAGGAGTGTGGGTTCACTGTATGGCATAGAAACATTACAGGTTCAAGCACTTTGTTGTTTCTCGGAGGAGGAGGGGCATTGTCAGACAGGGGTCAGAAGCCCCTTTTCTCAATCATAAAATTGTCAGACTTTTGGCACAGAAATCCTCCCTGAGATTTCTTTCCCCACCTGCCACAAACTCTCCCTTCAGCCACTGTGAAGCCTGACCAGAGAGACCGTTCCACTGTGCCATAGCTGTCCTTCCCTCCAGGCACTGTAATAGATTCATAGGCTCTGGGAGAAATGTTTGTATTCCAGGGAGTGAAGTCTGCAGGGCGCTGTGGTTCCCTCTTGCAATGGACAAAGGAGGCTAAGTACAATAGTGGGGAGGAGCCAGGTTGGAGGGGGAAACACAATGAATGGGTTAGGGGCATGGCTGGGGAGGTGTGATGAAGCAGAGCTGCTGGGGCACGACTGATTTAGGTCCGTGTGTGCACGGGAGGGGGTGGCCAGCTCAGTATGCAAAATGCAAGATGTCATGTGTACAATTGCCTCAGTGATTGCTAACTCCTGCTAACAACGTAGCTTACATTAATGCAGATCTTAGGTTACTTAGTGGTATCTTGTCCCCTGGCAGAACACTGAGATGAGCAAAACTCCAATTTCCAAAAACCAGGGAATGCACAGGTAAGGATGCCAATGCAACCTTAACGGAACCCTCTTTCAGCAAACCCTCAGTATGTCCCATTAATACTCTCCCTTTCCTCTGCCGACTCCCCAGTTGCAGGAATATACACACCCTTCACCTCATCTCACAACCCCCAGTCAGTCTCCCCACAGGATTCCGTCAAAAACTATTAAGGGACAACAAGGCAGGAAAAGTTTGCCCATGCCACCTTCCCTCTGCACATACTCACACTGGCCCTTGGTAAGATTAGATTCAGGAATGCCTCGATCCTGGGATACATTCACAGATGTAGCCAGCTCCCCAGAAAGAACCCCATGTGTACAGTTTAAGAACCACTTCATGGCCTTTTGCAGCTCCCTTATATGTGCTCACAGGATCCCATCTCAACCTGCACTTTCACTTGTCCACCATTAAAGCAGCAGACTCCTTTCATATTACACTCAGTGCTGACATTGTGCTCTGTAATAAAAGCCCTACATTAAGGGTGAGGAACCTTCTTTGGGTCAGGGGCCACTGACCCACAGAAAAATCAGTCAGGGGCCGCACACCAGTCACACAAGAGAAAAGGACAAATAAAATCCTTACTCATGTGGCCCTCAATTGAAAAACAGGAAAAAAGAGAGATACTCACCTCATTTGTGCAACTCAGGGCACCATGGTTCCCCTCACGCTCCAGCCCCATGGGGGCACAGGCACTGAGGCTCATGGTTCCCTCCAAGGCTGGATTAACTCTTCTGGGGGCCGGGGGCCTCTGGGGTGGAGCCATTAATGAGGGTTTCAGTGTGCAGAATGGGGCCATCAGGGATGGAGTTTGAGTCAGGGGGAGGGTGCAGGGTCTGGGCGGTAGGCTGGATGCAGAAGGGAGTAAGAGGGGGATAAGGCTCAGGAGAGTGGGCAGGGTTGGGGCTGGAGCACTCTGCTTCCCACCATCATGGTGAAGCCAAGCACAGCAGGCTGAGAGAGGGTGGCAAAGCAGGCTGCCACCCCATGCCAGCCTCCTCTCTCCCCCCCCCCAGATAATTCCCTAAGCCACCCTGGGCCATACAGCTAACATCGGGGACTGTCCCATCCATAGGATGGTTTGGGATGGCTGCAGTGGGGCTCCCCAAAGCACAGGCCTTGGGGTGGCCTCCCCAAACCATCCTATGGACGGAAAAGCTCTGCTGTCACAGTTCTCTAAGGGTATGTCTACACTAGCCCCCTACTTCGAACTAGGGAGGCTAATGTAGGCATTTGAAGTTGCAAATCAAGCCCGGGATTTAAATATCCCGCACTTGATTTGCATCTTCCTGGCCGGTCACCATTTTTGAAATTTACGAGTCCGGATTAACTGCCCGCATCTACACGCAGCAGGGACCCAGTAGTTCGAAATAAAGCCCTAAATCGAACTACCTGTTATTCCTCCTAGAATGCGGCTTAACAGGTAGTTCGATTTAGGGGCTTTAATTCGAACTACCGGGTCTCTGCCGCATGTAGACGCTGGCAGTTAGTCCGGACTTGTACATTTCAAAAATGGCGACCGGCCGGAAAGATGCAAATCAAGCGTGAGATATTTAAATCCCAGGCTTGATTTGCAACTTCGAATGCCTACATTAGCCTCCCTAGTTTGAACTAGGGGGCTAGTGTAGACATACCCTAAGTAATTCACAGAGCTTGCAAATGCGCCTCTACCAAGCCGAGCTGCCTCCTCCATTCAGCTCATCTCACGTGACACCAACCACACTCACTTCACCTGGGGTGCATGCAAATAATAAATGCCTCATCCACTCTCCTAGCCCAGCTTCCTGTTGACAATTCCCTTTGTAAGAAACCCCTGGGCCTTGCTAAACATACAATGCACACAATTCTGCGCTGAAATGATTCATTGAGGGTCCTCAAGGCTCCAGGCAGCTCAACCCTCTGTTCACATATTACAGAAGGTACAAAACAGAGATTTTCTCATAATCGCAAGCTCTGTCACTCACCTCAAAGTCATCCATACATTCCGCCATTTTCCAAACACAGCTCTACTAAGTAGGCCCAAATTCTCCACCACTACATGTAGCGGTTCACCTAAGACACTGACAGCAGCTGGAGTGTGCGCAAATAATTCCCACTGGCAACTGTCAATGGAAAGGAAGACAAAGCAATATAGGCAAGAAAAAACCACACTAAATAGGCAGTTATCTTCCAAAAAACTACAGCAAACAACGTTCATTTTTTAGGGCCACATAGTGTGAAGAATTCAGCACTAGCCATAGGGCCAGATTGTCAAAAGATTGAAATTGATGCACTGGAATTAAATGGCTAGATTTTGAACATTAATGACAATAGTAGCTGCTGCAATCCAGTAATCTCCTTTAGGTGCTTAAATAAGAGATTTCGGATACAATGCTCTTCTGAAAATCTAGTCCTCTATTGTCTTTTTGTATTCCTTTGATTTTGTAGGGATTTTTTGCAGATCCAAAATTGTCGTTAAAAGTTAAAAAATAATTTTGTATTTGGTAAAATATTTTGATGAGCCATATTGAAACTATAGTGTTGTATAAACACACACACATATTGCAACCTCTTGCACATCTGAGTAAATTCATGCCAGCTAGTTTCAATGGAACTATACACAACTGTATAATTATTAACATACCAACCACTTGCATGATCAAGGCTTTATATCATAATGATGCGCTCATGGTAATAATTTCCAGGGTGAGAAGAGTAGCCTTTTGTTGGCTTCCTCATCTACATACTGAATTATTGCAATAATTAAGTAGAAAGTATATATTGCCAAGAATGTAAATCTTGGTTTACATGGAGACGTGGAAGAAACAATTACAGTTAAGAGTGAAATTATTCCCAGAAATACCACTAGCCATAAAACAAAACACTTTTTCCATGAATGGAAGGTTTTAATGGCACAAAGCGACAGTATGAAATGGCATGTTAGAGACTTATTAGGGACTGACAGCTGTAAGTACTTCATGCTTCTGTACTATAGGCAGAAGATAATATCACTGTTTATAAGGAAATGAATGAAAAACTGAGAGCACAATGCAGCTGTCAAATCCAGTTCAGGGTCTACTAAATCTTGAGACTGGGAGGGATCAAATCCTCCCGGTTTCAATGCAGTATGCCTAGCAAGGCTCCAATGTGATCTTTTGGATTTAGGCACACTGTGTCTTCAGTTATTTATTGTGTCTACCACATGGCTTACATGTGCTTTACTTCATATCACACCCTCTTGTTCATAAAACGTGAGCCTGCATGCATATAGCTATGGCAAGCAATGGATGAAATTGTATCACCGATTTCAAATGGGGTATGACCCAGCACATTTTTCATCCCACATGATCAAGTTAAGATTTAGACATGTACAGTTCACTGGCTGCAAAGAGAGACTAAAATCTCACTTGAGATATTATGCAGTAACAGGGAAATACATGTGGAGTCAATCACCCAAAATCCAGATGCTGCTACTGTTTGGCTTCTGCTCTCTGCTGTTTCTAATTTTTCTCTTCCTGAAGTCAAGCTGCTCTACCTTCATGTGTCCAGTGCTACCAGGTGCAGTCTTAGAGTCCAATAGAAGGAGAGGAAGTGGTTCTTCTATGCCAAAACCAGAAAAATAGAAACTAAACTACAAAACTACACTCACAAAATATTCCAACCTGCAATGGCACTGCAAGGGATTCTGAAGGTGTTGAAAATCATCCTGAGTACAGAGTAACTCAGGTCTCCTTGCTACAAAAATTTGTTAGCTACATAGATGGCCACTGATGTTATTACCCTACTGAGAGCAAAACTACTTCTGAAGCTCTGTTGGTCCACAGAAATAAACAGAAAGCTGGAGAAAAAAAGTTACCGTATTTCATAATTTCAATGAAAATATTCTACTTTTTCCTGTGATTTTTGGTTGGGGGGGGGGGGATTTCAGACAGCTTCAACAGCATTTGAAAATTAGAAAATCTCAATAAAAAATGTTGAGAAAAAAAGTCATAGCTGTTTTCACAAAAGTAGTTCTGCATTTTTCAACCAGCTCTAAACAGATGATTTTCTTTGGTTAAAAAATCAGGCCCTCCAATTATCATCAGAATAGTTGCTCTTTCACAGCTCCTAGTCAATTACTCGCCTTGTGTCTGAAATACTGCAACAGAAACCTCTCTCATGGGCTACGTCTACACGGCAGAGTTTTTGTGCAAAAACTTGAGTGTCCACACTACAAGTGTGTTCTTGAGCATGAAAAAATACAGTAAATCTTAAGAACACAAGGCTTTTTGTGCAAGAATTATTCCTCTTTCTACGAGGAATAAGCCTTTTTGCACAAGAGCTCTTGCACAAAAAGGCACATGTGGATGGGCAATAGGGGTTTCTTGCACAAGAAACCCCTATGGCTAAAATGGCAATCAGAGCTTTCTTGTGCAAGAGAGCATCCACACTGCCATGGACGCTCTTGCACAAAAGCACGTGGCAGTGTGAACACGCTCTTGCGCAATAACTTTTTGTGCAAGAACTCTTGTGCAAAAAGTTCTTGCGCAAAAACTCTGCAGTGTAGACGTACCCATGGATTTTTACTTCTGGTCAAAACTTAGAAGTGAGGAAAAGTACAATACGGGGGAAAACACAGCCTCCTAAAAAGAAAGTTAATCAGATATTTTCAAACCACAGGAAAACTTCTTTTGGGCAGTGTGTCAAGAACTTAGAGCTGGTTACTCAAACTAGTTTCTCTCTCTGTAGATGTCAACCATATATTAAAGATGAGAGCAAGAGCTGGTGTTCAGAATGGAATGCAGATCATAAACAAACTATGGTTCAGGTTTGAGGCTGAATCATGGCCAGGATTTAAGTTTTCATTCAATGAGGCCAAAATCTTATGAACTATTTCCTTGAGATTTGGCTACAAATGAACTGACACCAGAATACTGGCACCTCTACTTCTGGGATACCTCTGGAATCCCGGAAAAACTTCTGCAGTCTAGCCATACCCTCACTGGATTGAGACAGGATGTGTAGGCTCTGGGGTGGGAATGAGGGATTTGGGTGTGGGAAGGGGATGAGAGGTGCAAGGTCTGGGAGGGAATTTGGATTCAGGAGGAGGTGGAGAAGGGGATGCTGGCTCGGGGAGAGGGCTCCAGGATGGGGAGTGTTGGGGTTGGGGTACTGAGCAAGCCACATGCTTGTGGATGTGAGGGTGCAGGAGTTTGGGCTGGAGTATGTGAGAGGCTCAGGGCAGGGAGGTTGGGAGTAAGATGGGCAGTGTGTGGATGGTACAGATTTGCAGTGTGTGGATGGTGCAGAAGTGTTGTGGCAGAAGACTGAGGATGTGGGACTGCAGGAGTTTGGGGATGTGAGAGGCTCAGGACAGGGGGTTTCAGTGTATGGTAGGCTCAGATCTAGAGTTCGGGGGGAGGGGAGGGTATCGGAGTGTTATGATGCTGCGGCCAGATGGGGGCTTGGCCCCAATTGCGGGTTTGTTGGTCAGGCTTCAATTTTAAATAAAATACTATGTCAAACACAAAGGCCACGTCTAGACTGGCATGATTTTCCGCAAATGCTTTTAACGGAAAAGTTTTTCCGTTAAAAGCATTTGCGGAAAAGAGCATCTAGATTGGCACGGACGATTTTCCGCAAAAACACTTTTTGCGGAAAAGCGTCCGTGCCAATCTAGATGCAGTTTTGCGCAAGAAAGCCCCGATCACCATTTTCACGATCGGGGCTTTTTTGCACAAAACAATACCGTGTTGTCTACACTGGCCCTCTTGCACAACAGCATTTGCGCAAGAGGGCTTTTGCCCGAATGGGAGCAGCATAGTATTTCTGCAAGAACACTGACAATCTTACATGAGATCATCAGTGTTCTTGCGAAAATTCAAGCGGCCAGTGTAGACAGCTGGCAAACTTGCCAGTCTAGACGCAGCCAAAAAGTTTCAGCCTTGTCTTTATTTCTGAGAAGGGCGGAGAACCTTGAATCAGGGGTCACTGAATCACAGAAAAGTCAGTTGGGGCCACACAAGTGAGATGCAAAAATAACTCCTCTACCCCTCCCACCCTCACCTCACTAATGTGGCCCCATCTGTGGTGGTGGGAGGAGAGGACATGGTACTGGGGAAGGGTGCTAGTGGGTGCTGGGGCAGGGGACAGGGTTCTGCGGCAGGTGCAGGGTGCCAGTGGGGACAAGGGTGCCAGTGGGGACAAGGGTCAGAGGACAGGTTGCCAGTGGGGATAGGGGACAGGGTGTCAGTGGGTTCTTCTGCAGAGGACAGGGATTCCCAGAATGCACTTCCTCCAGGGACTCCTCCTCCCCAGAGGAGGGAAGTCTGGCCATGCGCCTCTTCTGGTTGTGCACCCATGCGGAGGAGGGAAGCTCCAGCATGTGCCTCTTTTGGGGATTCCTCCTCCCTCCCCTCCGTAGAGGAGGGAAGCCCAGGAGCGCACCTCTTCATGGGATTTCTAACACCCAACCCTGGAGAAGGGAAGCCCCAGTGCGTGCCTCCTCTGGGGACTCCTACTTCCCACCCCCCATAGAGAGTCCCCAGCGCACCACAGACCTGCTTTGTGGTATGGCACCAGCTGTTTGGGGGAGGAGGAGCAGCCTGCGCATTTCCTCAAACTCCGGAAGTGGTGCACACCTGCTGGACTTCCATCCACCCCGCAGGATGCCAGCTCTACCTCCCTCGTTGCTGTAGGTAGTAGTGGGGCTTCTTTGGGGTAGGAGGAAATGGGGGGGCACAACTCCTCGCGATCAACTGGTCAGGGCTTCCCGATCAACCAGTCAGTCATGATCGATGGGTTGGTGACTGTGGCCCTAGCCTCTGTGTGTCAGAGGCTGGAAATGGATGACAGGAGAGGGATCACATGATGATTCCCTGTTCTGTTCACTCCCTCTGGGGCATCTGGCATTGGCCACTGTCAGCAGACAGGATACTGAGCTACATGGACCTTTGGTCTGACCCAGTATGGCCGTTCTTATTCCTCATGTTCTAAGATAATTCCTGGCAAACTGGTGTGTAAATCAAAGTGTTCATGTGGACAAGCCTTTAGGAATCTAAATCTCACTGAAAAGTAAGTGCCTCAGTCACTTTTTCATATGGGACTAGGCACCTGTATAACTTAGACACTTTTGAAAATGTTGCCTGGCAGCTAAGTGCTTGTGTGCCTGATCCAAAGCTCGCAGACATCAATGAAAGAGCTTCCACTGATATCAGCAGGCTCTGCACCAGGAATTGCTAAGCCTAGGTGATGTGTTTGATATGAATATACACACTTTGCTGCACCTCCAGTGAGAAGCAGGAAGACAGGCCCAGCTGGAATGAGGCAGCTCCAGGAGTGTACTGGCAATCAAAATAGGCCCGGGAAATGGGTTGAGAATGGCCCTCCCCATGACGTCACCCTTGAGTGCCCCTCAAGCCCCGCCCCCTGCGTCATGTCCAGCACACGGCGCAGGAGGTGGGTCGGGCTCTGCGTGCCGCATACAGTGCGGATACAAAGCCGCTCAGAGTGAGGGGCAATGGCATGTAGACATGACGGCCCCCCGGATGATAGCCCACTGGGAAATTCCCGGTATCCCGCTGGGCCAGTCCGCCCCGGTCAGCTCCACACTCATAGGGAAACCCAGCTGCTCACACCAGCCATTTGGCACACGTGGATTCTCCATGCAATTTTCATGCTCTCTAGGGAAACCTCTGGGCACTCATTTCCCACTTCTCTCCTGAACTAAGAACCCACAGAGGGTATGTCTACACTACAAAGTTAATTCGAACTAACGGATGTTAGTTCGAATTAACTTTGATAGGCGCTACACTAGTGCTCCGCTAGTTTGAACTTAATTCGAACTAGCGGAGCGCTTAGTTTGAACTAGGTAAACCTCATTCCACGAGGACTAAGCCTAGTTCGAACTTACTAGTTCGAATTAAGGGGTGTGTAGCCCCTTAATTCGAACTAGTGGGAGGCTATCCCTCCCCAGCTTTCCCTGGTGGCCACTCTGGGCACCACCAGGGAAACTCTATTGCCTCCCTCCTGGCCCCGGACCTCTTAAAGGGGCACCCAGCCAGCAGACCCTGCACCTGGCACGGCTCGAGCCAGCCACCCGATGCCCCCCAGCCCTCCCCCTCTTCCCGGGACTAGGCTGGTGGCTCCCGGGAGCTTGCCCAGGACCGCAAGAGGCGGGCACCCGCCTGGTCCAGTGCAGACATCGTGGACCTCGTCCACGACCTCCGCACTAGGCACAGGAAAGCGGCCATCTAGGGCAGGAGAGCTGCCAGCCTGGCCACCCAGGAGCAGGTTTGCATGAAAATCAAGGTAGTCCACTGAGACCCCCGACCCTGAGGCTTAGAATGGCCACTGGGTCAGACCAAAGGTCCATCTAGCCCACACTCTGTGTGGACATGCTAGTTCGAATTAGCAAAACGGTAATTCGAACTAGTTTTTTAGTCTGGATGCGTTAGTTCGAATTAGCTTAGTTCGAATTAACTAAGCTAAGTTAGTTCGAATTAGCGCTGTAGTGTAGACATACCCATAGAGATTTGGGCATGAGCAAATTTCTGAAAATGTGGCTGAGTCACATTAATAAGGACTGTTCATGCCTACAGGCTACACAGAGGATAAAGAAAGGGGTAGAAACCAAAGGAAGGAAGCTTTCAGTGATGCAAGACACCCTGGAACAGAGTCTATCAGTCTGAAGGCTGGACACATGATCTCCAAGGAATAACTTGAATTCCTACTTAAATCATAAGACTGTAGCTACACTGTTAGGGCAGCAAAGGGAGGTTTTGCATAGTCTTAGAAGGGGTATGCTGCATTCTGCAGCAGTTTGAATTAAAGAACAAACCAACCTCTTTTTCCAATTAAATAACCTTTGTTTTATTTTAAATAATTGTAATCACTGGGGGTTGAGATCGGGGCTAATTGAGGCAAGTTCGTGCCAGGAAGAACACTCTTAGGGTATGTCTACACTACAAAGTTAATTCGGACTAACAGCCGTTAGTTCGAATTAACTTTCATAGGGTATGTCTACACTACAGCACTAATTCGAACTTAATTCGAACTAGTTAATTCGAACTAAGCTAATTCGAATTAGTGCATCTAGACCTAAAAACGAATTCCAATTAGCGTTTTGCTAATTCGAATTAGCATGCCCACATTGAGTGGACCCTGATCTGAAGTTAAGGCTGTCTGGAACAGGTGCCATCATGGCATCAGGTTATGACTTAGAGCATGGAGCTGCTGCCTCAGGGTAGCCAAGGGCTGGGCTTGAAGGGACCCAATCCCCACCGCGGACAGACAGTTCTCAGGGTTCCCCGCTTGCTTGTCTACCTCGATGAGGGACAGCAAAGCAGTCCTGGCTTGGAGTGCCCTGAGTGCCCGAACTCGGCACATCACAGCACTCGGCCATCAGCCCGGCTGCACTTGCCGCAGGCTGCCATCCACTTGAGAGATGCTGCCAGGACACGAGCTGTCAATGTTTGTGTCACGAGGAAAACCTAAATACATGGGCGTGATTCTGCACCCTATAGCCAATGGAAGCTTTGCTACTAGTTTCAAAGAGCACAGAGTCAAGCTCCAAGAAGGGCAGGAAGGAAGGGGTAACCATGAGTTTTCTATCAGTTGTGAGGCTCTACAACTCTTGGGCATGTTGGGAACAGGTTTGGTGGTTTAGAGTTGGGAGAATCTATTTCAGGCTGATGTTAAGGCCCATTTCGTTGACCAGCCACGAAGACAAGGTCTGTGGAAATCATGGAGTTGGCGTTAAAAAAAATGAGTAGTCCTAAGTGGACTGGCAGATCTATAGAGCTAGAATTAGGATCCTTCTTTTGTCAGTACTGTAGAGAGTTCATGAAGTCTCAGATGAGTCTTTGCAAAATAATGTCATTTACTTTGTGGACCCTGGGCAAGAAAAAAAAAAGTTCTAAGAAGACATTTTCATTACTGCAAAATCTGACAATTACAAAGTTGCAGCTGAACCGTTGAATTTATGGTGTTGCTGTTGTTCCCTTTCATCTCTTCTAGTTCAGTAATAAAGTCAATAAGTGTGGTCACTCACAGAGTAAGCGTGGCAGGTACACAATGCCAAACGGAGATGTATCATTTGCAGCAGGGGTTGGGTTTGTGGCTGGATTTAGGGCTAACTCTCTGGCAAATTCCACTGCTGACTCTGCTGGCACAACTTCAGAGACAGCCTCTGGGGTTGTTTTGGATTCAGGCGATTGATGGTTTGGCCTGTCTCACATGTCTTCTTGGACACAGCTCCTCTTTGTCTTTTCCTTTATGACATGCAATCCCTTTGGTACAATTAGGACCTTCATAAACTCTTTGTTTCTAACTTTGGGCACTTGAACACAAAGTATATTTATGCTAATTGCATATTTAAAGTGCACACAGCAGGGCTTTTCTTTCCCTTTGGGACAAGCCTTCCAAGTGAAATTGGTCATTACTCAGAGCTCCGTTGGAGATGGGAGCACTTGGAATTGAACTTCCCCTACAATTTGGGGGCTATGACTATTGACAACTTGAGGTTTCTCCAACGCTCACTCTATTTTTTTAAAAAAATCAGCTCTTCTTTAAAACACTATGTTCCCCATCCAAGGGAGTGTGTCTGCCAGGGGCCTGGATCCTGCAGCACACAAATGTTCCAGATGCACTGCACCTCATGAACATGAACAAAAGCATGAGAACGCCACTTGGAAAAGGATTCAGCACTCCTCTGCCAGGTGCAAGTTTTGGAGGAAGATACCCCTTCCACCTCGCTCTGGTAAGGAGCTTCAGCTCAGTGTGTGCAGGAAGGAACCACTAGAGAAATAAGTGGAGAAACAGACACAAAGGTTATTTGCTTGCATAGTTCAAAACAATACCAGGATGCTAAAATAAAGTTCATTGCACCCAGGCCTCTCCCGGCCTCTCCAGACTGCTCCCCCACATCATCATTCAAAAGCCTTCATTAAGTCACATTTCCAAGATCTATGTCTAGGGTATGTCTACACTGCCACCCTAGTTCGAACTAGGTGGCTAATGTAGTCATTCGAACTTGCAAATGAAGCCTGGGATTTAAATATCCCGGGCTTTATTGGCATGTTCCCGGGCACCGCCATTTTTAAATGCCCCGTAGTTCGAACTACCTGCCTGTGGCTACACGCGGCATGGGCTAGGTAGTTCGAAATAAAGCTCCTAATTCGAATTACCGTTACTCCTCATTGCAGGAGGAGTAACGGTAGTTCGAATAAGGAGCTTTAATTCGAACTACCTAGCCGGTGCTGCATGTAGCTGCGGGCAGGTAGTTCAAACTACGGGGCATTTAAAAATGGCGGCGCCTGGGAACATGCCAATAAAGCCCGGGATATTTAAATCCCAGGCTTCATTTGCAAGTTCGAATGACTACATTAGCCACCTAGTTCGAACTAAGGTGGCAGTGTAGACATTCCCCTACGTATCAGCATAGCATTTTGTTTGTGGCAGATCTCCCCACCTAGGCTCAAATGTTCCCCTGAAAAAAACTAATTATTGCTATTAACTAAAGGTCCTGGCCCTGCAAACATTTAAGCACCAGCTTAATTTTATTCACAAGGACTCTTGAAGTCACTAAAGTGAGTAAAGTTAAGTAAAAGACTGAGCATTTAGAGGCTCAGGATTTTACAGAGCCCACATGAACCAAGAAGGGGTTAACAACAGCCTATGGGTTCAATCAACCCTGCTGAACTACACCTGAAGGGTGTCATGCCTGAAAGGAAATGCTAAAGGGGCCAAATCTGGCTCCACTGGCAGTTGACTAAGAAGGAAAATAGTTCTCTGGCTCTCACTCAGAGAGAGAAGCCTTGCTGGACCCAGGGCACTGCGTGGGTGGAGACGGAAGGTATGGTTGCAGTAGGACTATTGTTCTGAGTTCATTTCCAGCACCTTCCTTACTGGCACTGGGAGAGACTGCTGCCAGTCAGAACCCCCGCCCCCAAGGGACAGGCCCTGGATGGAAGGACTGGATCTAGGGAAGAGCCAGGAGAGATGACTTTCCTTTTTTGTGTTTGTGATATTTGCCTGGAACACTGATACCCCAGAAGGGAGACATTAAGGAGTGATTTAGCCTTCACGATAGCACTGGACGTCGCTGAAGTCAGCTGCCATCCCATGAACACCTGAATGGGACCTGAAGCAGGGTGAGTAGTGCTGGAGCAAGCCACACTGGGGTGCTACAGAGATCAACCATGCAGTACCCCCACAGAGTCCCTGCTACGCCAGACTGCAGAGAGTGGAATGCTTACCCAGCAAAATATCAAGGATTGGAGGCAGTGGGCAGGGCCAGATTTGGCATGGGACCCTTTGGCCCAATCCACATGTGCTCATCTAGCTTTGCAGGGATCTTTGTTGCCATGCTACTCTCAGCCCCTACAGGCCAGCAAGAGCATTCAGCACTGTCAGTGGCATTAATGGGCTTGCAAAGTTGGGTGGATTTTTGTGTCCTGTGAGATTGTTCCTGATACTAGGGTCAGTTTCAGCTTCACAGAAAAGATTCCTTACAGAGGAAACTAGCATCCCTCCCATTCGCCATCCCCAGAGAGTTCTCCTTCCCTCTGATATGCCCTTCAATTGCTGGCAGCCAGTCCCCACTCTTAATTCTGTCAAATTCCCAATACAAAATATGGTCTTTGGACTTCACAATTTACACTGAGCCACATGGCAATGTGACAGTGGGAAACATGACACAAAGCAAGGAAACATCTTGAACTGACTGCTTGCATGGGGGATGAGTATCTCAAAGGGCTGACTTTAGAGCCACTGTGGCAATGGGCCTGTCACCGTGCGCCATGGGGCCGGCCCGCTGTCCAGGTCTCTAGTCTCTCCCAATCCTGGGGTGTCCCGCCCACTTATATCCGGCCGACTCATCTCTCGGCGTCTGGCGATGCAGGTTGCCTTTAACTGGCGTCTCGCTCATATGGTCCTCCTCACGGAGCAGAGGAGAGAGGGGGGCCCGGGCCCGCCCTCACTTGTGGGCCCCAGTCCAGGGCCCTAAGGACTTGGACCACGCTGTGGTCCAACTCCGGCTGATGGGGCCGTACACCTAAACGCATCAGCCCACGGGCGCACTTCTTCTCCCCTCCTCCGGTGCAGCTCACTCCCCTTGCCACGGGGAGCCCCTCCAGCTCCCCCGTTGCTCCCTGCGGAGTTTCACCTGGTGCCCCCCTCACCATCACCTGGGTCGGCACCTTTCTCTGTCCCTCCCCCATACACTCTGCCCGGGCGGCTTTTAAATCTCCCGCCGCCCGGGACATCAGGCGGAACGTCAGGCGGAACGTCAGTCTGATGTCACCAGCATAGCCCTGACCCCACGCCAACGTGACGCGGGGTCAACTCCTCCCCCTCTCCGCCTCTGGTCCCGTGTTCCTCAGCCGTGCCGCGGCACCGGTGCATCCAGTGCACGGCTGGTAAGGACTCCCTGGTAGAGCCACCAGGACGTTTACCCCCTGGAGTCCGGTGCGGGGTCTCGGGGCCCCATCACAGGGCCCAAGGAAGGCACAAAGAGCTTAGTATGTAAGCTGTTATTGAGACTAGTAGTAATGCCCAAGACTCTCGGACAAGCTAATCCTGCTAGCAAAATATAGACTGAATAGTAGAGACACTGTATTTTTAATAGGAAGGCCATGGGGTTGGCCTATGACCTTGCTCTTTGGGACATCTTCCATCATGGCTTGTCTTGCCCATTACAGTGGCTATAAGTTGAGCTAACACACGTTGACTTCCATTTCTAGTAAGTCTGCACTGGGCATTAATGTGCTTGTTGGGCCAGGGGAGGCACATGCACTTTTGCTCAACCCATCCCCCTGATTCTGAGATCCTGTCTCAGAATGGCCATCAGTGACCTCCACCATGAACAGTCCGCATCACAGGTCTCTCAAGTGGGGGTCAGAACCAGGTTGGAGAACTTCCATCTCAGGACACTCTCCCCACTATTGTTAGCTCTAAGAGGTGCACTTGGCAGTTTGGAGAATTTGGCCCAGAGACTGGAGATTCAGTGATTTGGAGGAATTCATATAATACCAGTATTTTTTTAACTGAGTGGATCTCTACTCAAAGGCCCAGATCCTCTGGTGTGCCAGACTTCTGCAAAGTACAGCTGAAAAGGAATGAGCAACAGGTAGTTTGAAGCCACTTTGTACTTCTTCGATCTCTGGAGTTCCTGGCCTGCATAATTCAGAGCAATCTCACTAAAATGCACTGGGCTGCAATGCAATGCAGTCTGTAGCTATACCATGCAGTGCATTCTTTCTCCTTGACATGCCCCTTCACAAACTCTGTACCAGATATTAGGAGCAGAAGGTGGAATAGCGCAGACTATGCTGGCTCTGTGGCATCAAAGGATTACCCTGCACTGGGGTGGGAGGATCCCAAAGAGCTAATGAAGATGGCCTTCGGCCTCCTTTTAAGGTGCCACAAGGAGGGGCTGGGATCTGGCTCACGTATTTTAAGTGGATTAGCTCACTTTACCTTTATTTGATTTAAAAATCTTTTTTTATTTCCCCATATTTGTTCTGTCTTATGAAGGAAACAGCCAACCTATATGCAGAAAGCTTGTTTAAAAAAAAAAAAAAAAGAAACGTGCCTGCTGTTGAATTTACGGCTGAGAAGGTAGCGCATAAGCACTGTTCTGGGCTTTGATAACTTAGCACTTCTCTGATGTGTGAATGAAGTCCAGCAGGCCCAGGACCATGTTAGTCTTATGGTTTTGATCTCTGTCAGTAATGAGATGCCAGCAGCCTGTACTTCAAAGCCTGAACTGATACAGATAATCTTGCGAAAGGCCCTCCAAATTTCAACTCAATTCCCAGACTAAAGTACTGGGGATTACAGAGACAACAAAGCAGCTGATGGAAGAGGTATTGCTTGTTTGCTATTCACTCCTTTGATTTCTCTCTAATATTCCTTTACATTTCCAAAGGTCATTCTGTTTCCTCCACACCACAATACAGAAGGCTTAACGTTGTCAGACTTGCTACCAGCGCGCTACAAGGAAGACGAAGCAGCTACAAATTTATCTTGCTTTTCTCTCCAGGATGTCTGTAAAAACACTGCCATTCAGGGCTAAAGTGACAAATGTGGTGCAATGTAACAGTATCCAGACTACTATGTAGGCAAAACTTGCATTACAAACTGCACAGGCAGTAAAATATTTCACTTCCACTCCTTTGAGGTTTCTTTCTTTCTTGAAACACTTGTGGGGAGAGAAGGGGTGGAACACGAGAAGAGACCACAGGCTCTGAGAAGCATGTTATAAAGGAAAATTAACATGAGTTTCATGTACACAATCATGCTTCGAGCTGAAAGCATATAATTTTCAAGGCGTGTCTGACCAGGAAACAGAATTGAAGTATTATTATGTCGGCTAATCCTAGACACAAAACAACGGCAAAGAGTCATTATAAACTATTTCTCAGTTGCTATTCCAATAGGCATATCTAAATATAACTAAGGCAGCAGCTTGATCATGGATTTAATTTGAATGAATTGATTTTGAGAGTTGAGATCCCTTTGCTATTAGCTGTAACACTGCACTTGGAATCTCTGGTGAAGGTTGTTCAATGTGTTAGGTACCCCTGATCTATGGAGCAATCAGTTGTTCTACTGTGACAGAGGCTTAAAGCTATGTTGATACTGCTCTTTATCACCTCCTTCAAACTCCTTATAGCTACAGATATCAAAACCTGTCCAAAAGGAGGATGAATGTCCTTATCTCCCTTTAACAGAGAAGAAACTGAGGCAAAGACTAGAATCCAGATCTTTAGACCCATTCTACTCTCTTTTCCTCTAGACCATGGTGACCCTCTTAAGCAGCGTGCTCAGAAATCCCTTCAACACATACCTTCAGTTAGAGACGTAGATGAGAGTGATAGGAACTGCTCCTGCTTCCACTTCTAAGGGCACATCTATACTTACTGCAAGATCAACGTTCCAGAGATCGAACTTCTAGCATTCGATTTAGCAGGTCTAGTATAGATCCATAAATCGAATGCTGACTGCAGCCCCCACTAGCATTCGGAACTCCTCCTTTGGTGAGGAGTAAGGAAAGCCAAAAGTAGCGTTTGCTCCCATTGGCTTCTCGCAGTGTGGGTACCGCTAAGGCTCAGTTTAAGTTATGTTGCTTACCTTAAGCCAACCTCCCTAGTCTAATGTAAACCAAGCCTAAGAGTTTCAAGATGTCCTATAGGGGATGAGAAAGTCAGAAATGATGGGACTGCACTGTGCAATTCATGGTGGATACCAAGAAACTGGGTTGTCTTGAACCACATGGTCATGGCAAACAATGTTTTAAGTCATGTCACATCTGGTTCTGTGCCTCATAAATGAAGCAGGGATTTTTTTGAAAAAAGTATGAAAAATTGCAGCTTGTGAGGGCAGTGGAGCAAAAACTAAACACATCTAGTAATTGTAAGAGGACAGAAGGGTGCATCCATTTCCAGTGAGACTGTCGTCTCTTAATAGGGATAATAGCTGGTTTACCTGGGAAGTCAAGGGAGACTAATAGAAAGAGAGTTGAACTGAACAAGTGGTAAAAAATGTATTTGAGATGCAAGAAAGATTAGGAGTGCAGCTTGGTAAAGCCAGTGATGAATGGAGACAATTGTCGGATGCCTGTTTGAGAGTGGCTGACCACATCAGTGAAAGAATAAAGTTTGTGAGGAAGAAACCAGGAGACAATTACAGCAGTGCTGGGCCCACTCTAAATACCTAAATTGGATTAGTTAGGCTAATAAAATGGATTAGAGAGACAGACAGTTAGTGGAATGGGAAAGTTCAGAAAAATGCAGCAACAAAATGAAAGACCATTAAAAAATGGAAGTAGATTGAGGCAGAAATCACAGACAACGCAAATGAACAGAAGAAGGAAGCGAAGCAGACAACAGGAGTTTAGCTGCTGAGTGATGAGCTACAGTGCTTGGAACAAAAGCCCAGAATGGAGTGGAGGCGGCGGCAGCACATTTTGCCCAAGAGGAAGATGATGAACTGCTCCTTATGAGGACAGAGAAAGGGAAGGCGCACTGAAGGGGGACTTTCAGAAATGGGTCATTCCAGACAATCTGCAACAGAAAGAGCAGCAGATGAAAATGAAAAGATCTGACAGCTACATGGGGTGCACCAAAGTACCAACAAGCTGCTCTGAAGAACTGCCGTGACTGAACACAGAACCAAAGCAATGGCAACAGCAATGTACTGAACAATACCGGTTAGAGTCTTCAGACGGAGAAAAAGGTTTGAAATGAGAGCGCAGGCGAGCTCTGTTGAGATCCTTCTGTTGTTTTATTACTGCACCAAATGTCATGAGCATGTGAGGTGAAGGGAAACTGATCTACCTTCAGACTGATTTATTCAAGTGCTGGACAGGCCTAAAGTGGGCAAACCTATTAACAGAATTCCCCATTCAGGAGCCTAAGGTCTGGCTTTGATAACACAGGGCACAGGTGGGCCATGTCCAGATTATCAGCACTGTAGCACATTTATAGTTAGTAACTTTGTAGCACATTTACTGTGTGTGCTCTAGCAATAAAAAGCTACATATATGGCAAATTAATAGGAAAAAGCATTGCCATTCCCTACAAGTGACAATGCACAGTGACTCTCTCTGACTCCCTATAAGTGACTCTCTTCCCCGGTTGGCCACTCTTTCTCCCTCCCAAGCCTTTTAGTTAGTTCACCTCTCTTTAAATGACCCCTTCAATGACTCTGAAGAGCTAAACTGATGTGCTACTATCGGCAGCTTCCACATCCTCATCTGCAGCTACACACGTGGTCACCTGTCCTACATTCCAAATCACACTTGCCTGGTGCGAGGGGTAGAGAGGTATGTCAGTCGCAAGCTCTTGGAAATGATCAGTTCTGTTATTTTCCATCTTCCTTGAGCCCTGTGATTTTCTCATTGGAGCCCTGTAAGAAATGTTGCTCCTATAAGAAGGAGATGCTACTACATGTTCCCTACCAAAGCTTCTCATCATGAGTATCAAAGAATTCAAGTTCTTTAAAAATTCCTGAAGGATATTTCAGATACCGGCTCTGTAATGTTCAGGGGATTGTTGTTATAATCACTCCCAAATCTAAAATGCTCTCAGCAGCATTAGCCTCACAGGTATCCTTACTGTTCTCCAGAGAGAGATCTCTCACAACCAGTCCACCACACCCATTACTGCAATTAAATTGAGAGCAAAGTAAGCTTGTCCCAGAGGGATGTTGAGGTTCATAGCCTGTGATTAACCAGATACCTTAATTTAGGCTTGCCTACTTCCAAACTGTGCTTGCTTCTAAATTCAGGGCCTACAGGCTTTTGTATGTGGGAGAAAAAAGAAGCAGATGCCATCAAAGCAGTTTATTGACTTGATTCATTAAAAGCAGCAGCTGCCACAAAGAAACGGTTTCCTCAAGAGCCACTAGCCAAGCAGCATGCTCTTTCCAGAAACCCTGATAGAAAGCTGAGATAAGCCTTTGCTTTCAATGTGTTGCTCTTACACTAACTTGGCTTCCTTTTTATAAGCATCTCTTCGTGTGTGCGGCTGTGGGTGGATAGGAAGCAGACTGGGGAGGGGTGGCTCACAATCCAGGCAATGCTGGTTATAACTCCACAATTGCACATTCCTTTTTTCCCAGTGTGCATGGTACAAGCACTTAGCTACTCTTGGCTTAGGGTTGTGCTTGAACAGAGCTTTTCTGTGCCTTCTTCAGCCTCATTTTGCAATTTGATGCCAGAGATAAGAATCAGGAGCACAGTGCACAAAGTTCCGTGTCACCACCGATGTAACATCCCCCCCTCCCCCGCCCCAGCTATCCAAGTGTGAAAACAAGACTGAATGGTCAGCTATTTGCACCAGAAATAAAAACATCCTCAGAACTGGTCCTCTGAAAGCTTTCTAGCACTGGGTGAACAATCTCTGTTTTTATTCTTTACTGAAATTCTTACTTACAAAAATGAATAACTTAACCTTGATAACGTTTAAAAACAAACTAATTACTGGGTTTGCTTTTGTCAAAATCTACTGCCTCTTACTACAAGATTGGTCTGGTGATGGCCAGGAAGGATGAAGCTTGTGTGAGAATAATAGATGATTACACAGGATCACTTTTAGTTTATTACAAATCCTTTGTGTAGTAGGACAAGGAAGTTAGCGAGCTACATACAACGCCTCTTACTTATGAAGGCACCAAAGAACTGTTTATATATCTAAGATATTTTATAACATGTAATCAAAGAAGGCTCAGTTTTTGTAGCACAGTATATTATATTCTCTCTATATAGCCATGTACTGCCTACTCCTATGCTTGGTATTAAATTATATTCCTGTAGAATCTATTACTTGTACTGTACATCACAGACTATAGAGAGCAGTAGCAGGAGCTTTTCTTTAGGCAACTATATCACCTAGATGATGTAGCTTTCGAAGATCTTCACAGTGTCCAGGAATCACACTACAAGCCTTCAATTGGCTGAAGTAAGCCCCTGAAAGATGTGCACAGAATGACTTCCATGTGAGACCAGCTTGTCACATCTTCAGCAAATTCAGTCAGGGGAATTTTAGCTCACCCAGTGCAGATGCTGCCTGTCTTCCATAATCGTCCCAGTTTGAGTTTCATTTTTGGTCATCTGTAAGACACGTTCAATGGCTGCAAGGATGATTTCTCTAATTTTTGTCTTTTTTAGGGTAAAATCCTGCCCTATGGATGTCAATGGGAGATTTTCTCATTGACGCTAATGGAACTGAGATTTCCCTTTTTGTCTGGCTACCATATAGGTAGGAAAAATCCCAGCCTACATTAGAAGTGGTCCATTCAAGAAGTTAAAGCAGCAAGGAGTCCTGTGGCACCTTATAGACTAACTGAAGTGCTGGAGCATAAGCTTTCGTTGGCAAAGACCCACTT
The DNA here is from genome assembly GCF_052426305.1 of Pelodiscus sinensis. NCBI lineage: Eukaryota > Metazoa > Chordata > Testudines > Trionychidae > Pelodiscus > Pelodiscus sinensis. The sequence goes on along the minus strand of NC_143053.1, from coordinate 230,417,438 downwards.
TGTCAGATGCATGTAGTGGAAATTTCCAGAGGCAGGTATAAATATGCAGGCCAGAATCAGGCTGGAGATGATGAGGTGGATCCAATCAGAGAGGATGAGGCCCACTTCTAGTAGCTGATCTGGAGGTGTGAATTCCAAGAGAGGAGAAGCTTCTTTTGTAGTTAGCAAGCCATTCACAGTCTTTGTTTAATCCTGAGTTGATTGTGTCAAACTTGAAGATGAACTGTAGCTCAGCAGTTTCTCTGAAGTCTGGTCCTGAAATTTTTTTGCTGCAGGATGGCTACCTTTAGATCTGCAATTGTATGTGAAGTTAGTAATACACATTTAAGGGGGCAGATGGCAACATTCCCTTAAGAGAAAAACTTGGTGGGCTTCATTTACCTCTGCCTTAGTCCTTATATAATCATTTACATCTGGGCAAAGTGAATTTCAAATCTAACTAATGATATTAATAGATAATAGCAGCATTCCCTGCCCCCAGTTTGCACAGATGTAAAAGATTTCCCTTGATGCATGCTAGTGTAGAGGCACACACATCATCTAGATAAGGGGAGATTTTATAATATAAATGAAAAATAGCCTGCTTCGAGGAGCCACTCCTGAAAATGAGTGATTGTGTGAAGTAAAAATCCTTGCAGTAGATTCTCTCTTTATCAAACATGAGCTACATTCTAATGACGTCATGACTGGGGCGATTCTCTCCCCTTCACCCCCCATTTCCTTTCCCTTATGACTGGTGCTTTCATCTCATCCAATTTTGGAAGTAGAGGAAACATGCTTGAATAGTAGTAGTGCTTATGTTGCACTTTTCACTCCCAACATATTTTTAAACTTTATGTAAGCTTCAGACCACTCTAAATAGTACTGTATCCCTATTTTACAGTTCGGGAAATGGGAAAGCCAGGAAACAGCTATTTGTTTAAGGTAAAAGAAAATTAATGTCAGAAATTAGGGTTCCTGGTTCTCACTCGTGCTCAGATCACAAAACTGTCCCTCTCTTACCAAAGATGTCTATTAACACAGAAGAAAAAATGCTTCCAAAAGGCTTGGGGCTTATCTCCATTACGCAGTGAATCATCATGGCAGTGATCGATCCACCATGTATTGATTTATCACATCTGCTTAGAAGCGATAAATCAATCTCTGAGCACTTTCCTGTTGACCCGGATACTCCACCAGAATGAGAGAAGTAGTTAGCATCAATGGGAGAGAAGCTCCCTACCCCCGACCTTACCTAACAGAAGACAGTGCAGTAAATATATTTTCAGCTATATTATTTGTGTAGCTGAAGTCACACAGATTAGCTCGATGGGGGGGATTAGTGGAGAGAAGGCCTTAGCTTGCTACCCCTAGCTTCACTGAAATACACTGAAGACACATTTTCTTCAGAATATTTCCCACACAAATAGTATTCAAAATGCAGATTCTGGGGTCCAGCTGGAGATTCAAGATGGTGATACCCAATGAATGTTTGCTTCAGACAATATCCTTCTTTCCTTTCTGCCTGCTCTGCAGCTCTCTATAGACTGGGGGATTGAGAATATATTTTGTGTAGCAAACTGAGATACACAGAGAGAAGAGAAGAGAAATCTGCCCTAAGAATCTTCATTTTAACCAAGGAACGCTTGAATCCTATATGTCTGTGGTGGAAGTCAGGTCTTCGTTAGTTTTTCTGGAACAGATATATGAACACTGCAGAAAAATATGTTAATTAATTTGGGACAGTTTTCTACTCTGTGGGAGACCTGGGATACCTGGATCAGAGCGTCTGCATGCAGAGCTTGCTTCCTGACCAAACACTCTGCCCCCACAACATTTGTGCAAAACTCTGTGGGTTTTGGGGAGTGCAACAGTGGGCCATGTCTTTCCTGTCCCTACAACACGTGTTCATGTTTGGTAGCTTCAGTTTTCTCTGTGGCATTTAAAAGTCATCTATGTTATTGTAAAACAGAAATAATTAAAAAATCGCTGCCTTTTAGAACCAGTCAGGTGTTTCGGTCATAGATATTCTGGAATCTAGTTTCCCTGTGTCCCAAGCAATCCTGTTTTACATACATTTCTGGTTTCTTAGAAAACAAACACACACCTCAAAACAAAACAAAAGACAAACTCCTGCCACTTTATTAGAAACAACGAACTATTGCTATAGGAGTGAGAAAGCAAATACATTTGAGCCAGAGCTGCATTATTGATCACGTCCTGTGATAACACTAAAAATAAGCTAGACTCCATTTAAATGAGAGCAATAGCATTCTGCCAATCAAAGTGGCAGTTGAGAATGTGACTAGGACATATACATGTATCTGTCAAACTCTATGGCTGCGTTTAGACTGGCAAGTTTTTCCGCAAAAGCAGCTGCTTTTGCGGAAAAACTTGCCAGTTGTCTACACTGGCCGCTTGAATTTCCGCAAGAACACTGACTTCCTACTGTCTGAGAGCAGTGCTTCTTGCGGAAATACTATGCTGCTCCCGTTCAGGCAAAAGCCCTCTTGCACAAATGCTTTTGCGCAAGAGGGCCGGTGTAGACAACGCGGTATTGTTTTGCGCAAAAAAGCCCCAATGGCGAAAATGGCGATCGGGGATTTCTTGCGCAAAACTGCGTTTAGATTGGCACGGACGCTTTTCCGCAAAAAATGCTTTTGCGAAAAAGCATCTGTGCCAATCTAGACGCTCTTTTCCGCAAATGCTTTTAACGGAAAACTTTTCCGTTAAAAGCATTTGCAGAAAATCATGCCAGTCTAGACGTAGTCTATATGTTTGCCCTAGGGTGGATTCTGCTGTGAGGACCCTTCTAGACAGAAGAAGGTCATGTTGTATAAACATATTTTACCACTTTTCAAAATGCTTTCTTATTAGTGTTTAAAGTATCCATGAATAACATTTGGGTTTCTACCATGAATCTATATGGAGTCCATTTTGAAATATAATCCCAGTTAAAGCAACAGGTCAAAGCCTCCAGAAAAGAAGCACAGATGTCAAATATTGTACTTTGTATCTGAAACACAGACTGTACCCACAATGAAATCTTGTATTGTGATTGATTTGTGAAGCCATCCCGGTAAACCAGGGCAGAGCTTAGAAATGAAAAGAAGAAAGATTAAGACCATCACACTAACTAAAGACAGAAGTAATTTCCCCTTGGAGACTCATATTTCTAAAGGAATAGGGGTTGTTTGTCAAAGGAAATTATTTTCAAGTCTGATTTCTATTGCACTAAAGATCTGCCCACAAAAGGAAGTCAGAGCTACCGTAAATGCAAAACCTTGAATGTTGTTTTATCCTCACAAATAGGCTGAGACCTCAATTGTTCTTCGTATGCCGGAAGAAAGGAACGAATGCCTAGCTCCAGGATGGAGATATGGGACAGTGACATCATAATTAAGGAACAGGACAGTCTCCATTCTAAGTTCAATGTTGACCCCACTTCTTCATTTCTGGGAAGGGGAAATAACTCCTTTGGGTTTGAAATGTATGCCATTTTTCTTTGACAGTGGGTAGGCTCATGGCAAATAAAATCTAATTAGGAAAGGCCACTTTTAAAAAACATGTTAGATAAAAGAATTGTTCTTAATTTTTTGAAAAGTACCTTATTTTCTGGCCCTCTCATAATTAGTTTGGAATAAAGACGTCAGAATTGTTTGGCACATTAATCCCCAAATAAGGCTCACAGAACACCTGGCTTGTTTTACCTTTCTGGAGGCCCCCAGGCTATTTAGTTAATACTAGACCATCATTATTACACTGCATATTCCCTGGGAGCGTTTGCAAGCTCTGCAGGTTCTATCTGAGGTCCTGCCACTCTCTGATTCTTCCTGAGCCCTTTGTCCAGCTGGATGAGAAGAGGACTCACAAAGCGACTTCAGCCTGGTCTTGAGTTATATAGGCTGCCGTAGCCCCCCGCTCCCTCGACCGCCTCTGCCTGCTGCTCCTCTACCTGCTCTACCTTCTTCTGCCCGCCTCCCCCTCTACCCCCCAAGCTTACGGTCCTGCTGTGGGATATCTTACTTCAGATTCTGCTTAGGGCAGAAATTAAAGTTTGGTGGTCTGAGCCTTGGCCCAAGTATCGCTGCACATTCTTCTTTCAAAGGAACTCAGAGGTATATATTATACCGTTAAGGTGATATTAATTCAGTTGCCACTTGGAACCACATGAAACTCGTCTGGTTTGCTGTTACTATATAAACTTTAAACGCAGTCCAGATGCGTCTCCAAGGTCTGCAAACTTTTTGAGTGAACCTGGGCACAGATATGAAGAACGTAAGCTAATTTATGGCTTTGTGTCTAAAAGCTATAAAACTTGCAAAACAGGAAAAACCTGGAGGTTTGAGCTGAATTCCTGGTTTACATATATGATGCCATCTTTTTTTAAACTTAAAACTACTTTTTCTTAACTGTGGGGTCAGGAACAATTACATATGTCATGGTCAACATTTTGAGTAGAGATAGGCAACTGGGAGTTAAGAACTGGTCACATTGGCTTATATGATATAAGCCCACGAAAGCTCATCATCTAATAAACCATCTTGTTAAAGTGCTACATAGTCCTGTATTTTGTTTCATGATATAACAATGTGTCATGCCAGTTCTTCATAGTACATATTGTGTGTAGTTTTGCATAGGTCATGGGGCAAGCATTGTGAATTCAAAAGGAATTGCTATCATTTGACATTAGGCTATTGGTTGTTTGGTTTATGCTGATTTTTTGCTGCATACACATACAGAGAGAAATTAGGCTGTAACTTGCTGAGCAAGGTTAGGCCAGTTAAAGTCTTCAAAGCCAAGAAGCCTTCCAATAATTAAGCTATCACAGAGGATAGTAACTCTCGTGTTTAAAAGCCCCAGCACACTGTTCAAGTAAACCCTTTATACCATCTAAACTCAGTCTTACAATTGAAAAAGGAAGGCCAGATTAGACAATAAAGATAATATTTTCAAAAACCCCTTATTGATTTAGGAGCCTAAATCCTGTTCTCAATACATCTAAGTCCCAGATGTCTCTGTACCATTGGCTTCCGGGAGATGTCACTTGGCATGGAGATCCAGGCCCTAGAGAAGAAAGGGGGTATGAGGCACAACAGTTGCCATGAGGCACCATGATGGTACTTTTGAATCAATTTTTTTTCTGTTTTTGAATGAAAGCCCCAAACTTTCAGTGTTCAGTTTTTAACACGGAGTTGACATTTTTTTCCCTGAAAGCAGACATTTTTCACACACACACACACACACACAAAATCATTTTGCTGGAAGCCCAACTTTCCATCAAAAAACCAGCTGAGATGGAAAAATTTCAACCAGCCCTAATTATGAGCACATTATCTTTCACTTCAGTGCTCATTAGCTAAAAGAATTTGGGGCTCAATCAAACTCAGTTTGGAAGCCTCGCAGGTAACCTTCTGTTCCCTGTTCCCAACACAGGATCAAAGTGAGAAGACACTCTGGAGAGGAGTAAAACCAACCAACCAAGATCTCAACTGTGATGTAAGAGTTGAACTGAGGAGGCCTATGCTTGCTGAGCTACAGATAAGACAAGGAACACAGAGGCTGTGTCTACACTGGCATGAATTTCCGGAAATGCTTAAAACGGAATACTATTCCGTTTTCAGTTTTTCCGGAAAAGGAGCGTCTACATTGGCAGGCTGCTTTTCCAGAAAAGCCCTTTTTCCGGAAAAGCGTCTGTGGCCAATGTAGACACGCTTTTCCGGAAAAGAGCCCCGATCGCCATTTTCGCGATCGGGGCATTTTTCTGGAAAAGACTACTGGGCAGTCTACACTGGCCCTTTTCCGGAACAGTGTTCCGGAATAAGGACTTATGCCCGAGCGGGAGCAGAATAGTTTTTCCGGAATAGCGGCTGATTTTGTACAGTAGAGCGTCGTTGCTTTTCCAAAAATTCAAGGGCCAGTGTAGACAGCTCGCAGCTTATTCCGGAAAAGTGGCTGATTTTCCGGAATAAGTGGCCCAGTGTAGACACAGCCAGACAGTTTAGTTCCACTGGGAACTGGAATAGCAGCTTGGCAGAACAAAGAAACATCTATGCAGGAGCTACAGTAGCATAGCTGCAGCACCTCCACTGTACCACTATAATACAGACACTTACTACAGCGATAAAAGGGTTTTTCCATCACTGTAGTAAATTTGCTTCCTTGAGAGATGGTAGCTAGGTCAACAGAATTTGACCTAGTTTCACCTACAGTGGGGGCTCAGGTTTCCTAACTACATAGGACAGGGCATAAATTTTTTCAAAGTCCTGAGTGATTTGCTAGGGCGACCTACATTTTAAGGGTAGATCAGGTCTGATACTTTTGGCAAGAGTGCAGAGAGAGTCATGGCTTGCCTACCTGGGGACACCCAGTCAAATTAAGCTGAATCAACTAAAGATGTGCAGTCAATGCATATAAATAAAGAGTGTTAAACGATGGCTACTCTACTTGTGAGTGAGAGCAACTGTATGGGGCTTACGTAGCTTACTGCTGAATGAGCGCATGCACACAGGCTATGTCTACACTGGCATGATTTTCCGAAAATGCTTTTAACGGAAAAGTTTTCCGTTAAAAGCATTTTTGGAAAAGCACGTCTAGATTGGCAGGATGCTTTTCCGCAAAAAGCACTTTTTGCAGAAAAGCGTCCGTGGCCAATCTAGACGCGGTTTTCCACAAAATAGCCCCGATCGCCATTTTTGTGATCAGGGCTTTTTTGCGGAAAACAGTACTGTGCTGTACTGGCCCTTTTGCACTGGCCCTTTTGCGCGAACGGAAAAAAGACTTTTGCCCGAACGGAAGCAGCATAGTATTTCAGGAAAAGCACTGACAATCTTACATGAGATCGTCAGTGCTTTTCCGGAAATTCAAGCGGCCAGTGTAGACAGCTGGCAAGTTTTTCCACAAAAGCAGATGATTTTGCAGAAAAACTTGCCAGTCTAGACACAGCCACAGAGTTTTAATGATCTTTCACCTACGTTCATTGACTTCACGCCTTTCATTTATGGACCTCTTTTCCCAGGGTTCAGAGACACTTGTATGCAATGTCTCTGAAACCACTAAGGCATGCAGAATCATCCACTTGATGACCTCTCGAGGTCCCTTCCAGTTCTAGTGTTCTATGATTCTATGATCTATGGATTGTTCCAAATATAAAGAGGTCTGCTTGGATCCGTTAACTTGGTATGTGTAATTTCCCTCCTTGTCTATCTGTTGTTTTCTACGCATCCTGAGGCATGTATTCAAATGAAGCGAACTTTACAAAATTTTACTTTATGCTGTATTAGGATCTAAATGCTTGAAAGTGTTTTAAGGCTATTAAGGCTTGTTCAGACTGTGCTGCATTTTACTGAGTAGCATGTTTCATTTTATGAGTCCAGCAGAGGTATTCTAATGTAAATAATATTTGAAAAAGATTCTGATAATTAAGCTGCAAAATTACAAGCTCTTCTTAAAAGCACCCTATTACCGTGTTCAAATACCCCAGCATTAGTAAGCTTGCAAACCTCTTAGAACTAAGTATACATTTTAAAATAACACACATTGTTCAACTGTTGTTACCAAATTCCACTCTGACATTTAGTACTTAAAGAGTTTAGATAATCCAGACTCTCTTATCAACTTCCCGAAAAGGGTACCAAATGTCATGTAGGCTTGCTTTGGCTTGTAGCCACAAGCTACACATAGTATTTAATATAGTCTATGGTTACGTTCTTAATGTATTAGTGAAATATGGAACAAAGTACATTGTCATTAGCAAAACTGGTGCTGACTTTTCATTTTCTACAGTTGTGAATTGGTTTTTGTCAGTACTTTTGGGACAAGTGAAAGTTTGCTGCCTGTAATTTCTTCACAGGATGCAAAAGACTGAAAACATTTCAAATGAGTGTTCTGACATTCATGTGTTTCCATTTTCAAACTACATGTATGAATCTTCATTTTAAAAAATGCCACAGCTTTTAATACAAAAATCAGAATATGGAGCATATAATTAAAGGTGCATCAAAAAGGAGATTCTTCTACTTCAATCACAATAATTATTCTAGCATAATTTATTTGTACATACTTTAAACATATTAATTGTAGAGCTAAATTCACCACACCTTTCAGGCCAAGCCTAGAAAATTGGGAAGGGAAGATGACAAAATTACCAAATCAGCTCAATTTTTTTATTGCACATTCATAAAAGTAAAAAATATAGGCATTAAAAATGTTATAGAATGATTAGCTGCTAAAAAAAATAGATAAATATGCATTAACAATGGATGTAAAAGTTACAAAAAGAAAAGTCTTTGTCAAAACAATGTACATTTAATTCTAATGCCCCGGATTAGAGTGAATCTAAAAGTAATATATTTAAAGATTCTGCTTAAATCAGAAACCATAAGAGAAAAACTCAAATGGATCATTATTAATATGCTGTAAACAATGAACAACCCTCAAGAGTTTCAAAACGTCTAAAAGGCTTACATATATTATGTTCCAGTTCAGATTTGTGGCCCTAAGGGCATCCCTACAGCAGAGGACAAGGGACTTCCTGTTATCTAGCAGTGAGTTTCAGCCAGCCTGACCAACTCAGAGTACATGAATTCACTCTTATTATAATCTGTATCTAAAGGGTATGATGTAATATGTCACTAGAAAATTAATAACTCACTGATCAGAAATATTCCTGTATTAGATAGATAGATAGATAGATAGATAGATAGATAGATAGATAGATAGATAGATAGATAGATAGATAGATAGATAGATAGATAGATAGATAAAGAATAATACAAATTGAGTTTAAAATGTGTTTAAACAAGAAATGTTGTTGGGGAGTTCATAAACAGCTATTTTTCCAAACAAAGAAATGTGGTTCCTGCTTTAATGTGTCACTCCTGTATACTGAGCAAGATGTAACAAAAGACAAAGAAAAGCACATTTGCATGCCAGGCAAACAAAGCCATCAGAAGAGCAAGTGTGTGTGTGGGCATGGGGTGGGGGTGGGAAATCACTTAATCTCAACATGGGACGGAGACTGCAACCCCCGAAAACCCATGCTGCCTCTTGAATCAGGCTCAGTAAACTTTGAGTGTGAGACTTTTCAAAGGTTTACTGAAGTATAAAGAGAGGGGCAGAGAATCCCTAAATTATCCTTCAGCAAAATTATACATGGCCTCTATTGGGATCCTGACTAAGAGCTAGTCAGACATTGCTGGAAAGGAAGACTGATGAAGAAAAGTCCTTGAACAAAGACTGTACTTTGTTAAAAAGTCTCAGAGGGGTAGTTGTGTTGGTCTGTATCTGCAAAAACAATGAGGAGTCCTGTGGCACCTTAGAGACTAATCAATTTATTAGGGCATAAGCTTTCATTGGTAAAACGTCTCTAAGGTGCCACAGGGCTCATGGTTTTTGTAGTTTGTTAAGTTATGTCTTAGCCATTAGAAAATATATTTTTTACTTTTCTTTTTTTTAAACCTTTTCTTCCTTCTACTTGGCATCACACAATCTATGTCTTTTTGTTAATAAACTTGTTTTATTTTTACTATAAATGAGCACCGTGCAGTGTTGGAAGGGAAAGATGGTGTTTATCCCAGTGACGGTCATGTATTGACTCTTTGAAATGGGAATGTTCAGTGATGGGGTTTGTATACTGTAGAGAAGTTTCTCTGAGAAACTCAGGCTGGAGTTCACAGATCATTCCTTGCTAGGCAAGGGTAGGGCTGAGAGTGCCCTGAGGAGTTTGCTAGCAAGGCAGACAAGCTGGTGTGTCAGTGTATTGTCACAAGCTAGCTGCAGCAAAACTCTCACTAAACTGAGGCTGAGAGGAAGCACAGTGTCTCACTGCTCTGGGTATTCACAGCAGATGTTACAGTCTCCAAACCCTTTTGTTTCCTGTCCATTCTCCACTGACCGTACCATAACTAACCCATCGCTTCTACTCTGCCCTTACCTCAGATCACCAATTTACCCCTCCCTACCTTCCACCCAGATGTCCCTTCTCCTTTGGCAACTTCTACCTGAACTATCCCTGCTTTCAACATCATCCCAACATAAGAATGTTATCCTATAATAACAGGTGTTCTAGAAAGATCTGTCTGATGAAGAAATCCTTTCCCAAACCTGCCTTGTCCCATTCCTCATTGTTCCTCCCACTTGGCTTTGTTCCTCAGACAATCTCTTACCCCAGTGTGACCTAGGGACCTCGTGGCACCAGCTGGCAGAGGGTCTACACAGGGGTGTACATGATTTTACAGGGCTCCCATAATAATTTACCAAAAGTTGGCATGTGAGATCTCTGCCTACAGCCATTGGTCATCATAATCATTGTAAAATATCTGTGCAGATAATACTTACGATGTTATATATTTGTACTAAAAATTATGGTCTTAAGATCTTGGAGTTAAGACAGGTCACCAGAAGGTGATATACCCCTTTCAAGCAGGAGATAACAGACACTTATATCCCTGTCTGGTCATAAGTGTATTGCATGTTCACAGCTGAGACCTGTTTGCACACTGAGCCAAGTGCCCATTGAAAGGTTGCAAAATCTACAAGACAAAAATATCTATAAGAAGAAACAAATCAGTGGTAAGGTATCCTGTTTTTGAATGATAACAAAGGATAGGCCTTGTATATCTTATGAGGCAAAAGAATATATTAGGTCCCTCATCTGGAAGACAACAGGGTGCCTATCTCATGAAAGAGGTTCACAGCCAAGCCTGGCTATAAGACACTGCAAGGATTCTGGGTGAGCACCACTCGACAAGACATGAGACTCTCTAGCTACTGAAGTCTGGGTTCCAGAACGGGTGTTAGGATTGTATTTTGTAGGTAACCACTTGTTTCCAATATTTCTACTTGCTATTTCTTGCATCTCGATGTGTTGTGAGCTAAAATTTTACACTTAATTTCACTATACCATATCTAAATGTGTTCAGTGGGTTAATGATCTGAGGTAGCACAGGTAAACTATGCAGGACTGTTTCTGTGGGAGCAGTGGATCTGGGAATCCTGGGAGTGTCCAGTGGATCAGGGGCTGGACATTCCAGGGAGATGCTCCGCAGACTCAAGGGTCAGATTGGGCTGAACACTAAATTGTAGAGAAACCCCAGGGCCTGCAAGGCCTAGAGGGGACGGTGTGTATTGCATGTAGCCCTGGGCGTGGGGAGCTGAATTTTAGCAGGCAAAGACAAGGCTTTCTCATGTTAAGGGCAGGTGGTTGGGAGGTGCCTCCCACCATAGTAACCATCACACATGGTAATCCCGAAAGCTAGCCTCGCCCTCCAATCTTGCACCCTCCACTCCATTCTGCTTTCTCCAAGTGTGCACAAAAATAGACACCTCCCATTGACTTCAGGCCAGGCCTTCACTCATGAAGTGTGCCTTCAAGCAAAGAAGCACCATGGACTATAGGTTGCTAGAGCAAATGGTAAAGGCAAAAGTGGCAAACAGAAGTGAAAACAAGGCCAAAGCCAATGAAGAGAGAAGGGTTTCTGGATTCCAGTACCAAATGTCTTTCTAGGACCAACCATCAGTTTTGGGCTTACCGAACACACAAAGACTATTCACAGGTCATTGGTTTGAATACTGAGTCATTTTGCTCCTAAAGTAATGACCCTTATGGCCCCCATTAGCACATTCAGAATTAAAACTGATTCCACACTTCATATTTCTAGCTTCATATACAAGAATGATACATGCACAAAAATAAGATACACAGATCCAACAGACGGTAACTTTTAAAATTGATATGTTATACGATGCATTTTGCATAAAGTGTCTTTTGAGTTCTGCATGTTTATATGCCAATTTTCATAAAGCATGAGGAGCCCTGTTTCAGATGGATCCAAGTAAATACAATAATAGATAAAATGAGCTTAATTGTCCTGTAAAACATGTGTTTTATGATATGCACAAATATTTATCAGGAACAAGACTATGATCCATTAAGTCCCTTTAGTATCTGAGATTTGAAACCAAGATTCCAGTAAAAGGACACTAGATTACAACCAAAATATTATTAATTATTATCACTATTATCATCAATATTATTTATTATTATTATTATTATTATTATTATTATTATTATTATTATTATTATTATTATTAATAATAATAATAATAATAATAATAATAATAATAATGCTATTTAGACAACTGAGTTCTTCTATTTGTACAGAGTTCTACATCCAGAAGGGTGACCTCACACTTTACACATAGACATTGACATTGCTGTACTGAAAGATAGCCTCTACTAGGTGTTTAACATTACTTGGTAATGCTGCCCAAAGTCTGAGGACAGATGGTGAAGAATACTATACAGGTATAGCATTAAAACTACAGGGCAGACAGAGAAGGAGAAAGAAAAAGTGAAAGGTTTATTAGACAGAACATATAATTAGTTAAACAAGGATCTGAGTAGAGCCCAGCGGTTAACATTTCTATAGTTGCAAAAGGTGCTGTGGGATCTTTAATAACCACAAATTGTCATGATGGCAATTTTACATTTCACTTACGGGTATGTCTAGAATGGGGTAAAACTTTCAAAAGTGCCAATGAGACTTAGGCTACTCTATACATTTATTTTGAAAAGGGTACTTGGGTTCTTTTGAAAACGGAGTCCAGAATAAATGTATTGTGTTTAAAATCATGTGAGCAAACCTGGTTTCAAACGGGATTTTGTGTCTATTATGGACAGAGCAAATCATATTAAAAAATGTGCAAATCACTCATGGTCAACACCAGACTACTCACTAGCATTAACCATAACTAGCTAACATTTTTAAAATTCATAGTATTGGTCTACAGTAGGTGATAAGAAGTGTTTAAAACCATTTTAATTAATTTAATCATAAATTTTAAAACAATATCCATTTCCCCAGTCTAGACAAGTTCCAAAAGAGGGTATGTCTACACTACCCTCCTAGTTCGAACTAGGAGGGTAATGTATGCATACCGCACTTGCTAATGAAGCCCGGGATTTGAATTTCCCGGGCTTCATTAGCATAAGCGGGGAGCCGCCATTTTTAAATCCCCGCTGCTTCGAACCCCGTGCAGCGCGGCTACACGGGGCTCGAACTAGGTAGTTCGGACTAGGGTGCCTATTCCGAACTACCGGTACACCTCGTTTCACGAGGAGTAACGGTAGTTCGGAATAGGCACCTAGTCCGAACTACCTAGTTCGAGCCCCGTGTAGCCGCGCTGCACGGGGTTCGAAGCAGTGGGGATTTAAAAATGGCGGCTCCCCGCTTATGCTAATGAAGCCCGGGAAATTCAAATCCCGGGCTTCATTAGCAAGTGCGGTATGCATACATTACCCCGCTAGTTCAAACTAGCGGGGTAGTGTAGACATACCCAGAGAGAACTCAGGGCTGGCCTTACCATGAAGTGAACTGAGGGGCCGCCTCAGGTGTCAGACAGTGTGGGGGTGCCAGTAGGACCCAGAGTGTAGAAAATTGTGTCTGCTGCTGGTGCATATGTATTCTCTCTGCTCCAGATGCACAGAGATGGTGGAGTGGAGGAAGGAGGGCACAAGAGACATAACAGGCAGGCAGGAGAAAAGGTGATGGGGGGAGGGCGTCATTTGAGCTCTCCGCCTCAGGTGCCAAAATGTTGTGGGCCGGCCCAGAGAGAACTACACTACATCCTGACACCAGGCTTGTGCATTGGCTCATTACTGCCTCAGAGGGAAAAGTGACACCAGCTGAATGACTACCATTATTATTTAGAGCAGCATCCTGACTGACTTTTCCTGGGGGAAGTAGTTCCAGGCCACTATCATTTATTACTTAGAAATGTTGGATTGAAAGTGGGGAATTGGACACCAACATTTTTGTTGTTCCCAAGCTTTCAGTTGTTTACCATTCAAGATAATTGCAGCTATTTTATTTGCAATACTTGGAACGAACAACTGGCACACACTTATTTCACAGCAGCACTGTAAGACCAAAAATGTAAAACATGGGTGCAATAACACACTTTTAAAGTGCAGATTTCTGAAACACTGCCTGCTGCCTTGATTTAGTGTGAACTATTGGCAGAATATTGCTAAAAATTAAGGCATATTTTAAAAAAACCTCTTATTTGATAGATTTGACATATCATTTTCTAATTTTATAAGTGAAGAATAGAACTCATCCTATCATTGCTAGAGATTAATGATAGCAAAACTGTGAGTACTATCTTACTTCCCTCCTACACTAAGTCTCAGGGGGTCTATCTAGCTCTTTGGCATTGAAGACCCAATTAATATGGATGGAATCTTTTGTTTTGAGATCCTAAGCAACAAGATACAGTTCTTGTAGGTCATGCAGAACTTGTGTAAGAAAGAAAATAATTGTTGTATGTATAAGGCTCAAATTTGTTGAACTGTGCATGCATAAAACCGATGGATGGAAATATATTTTTACTCTGCCCTTATGAGTTTCTTACTTTCTTTTGTGTATTTTGACATGTATGAGAGAGATGTATAATTCAATTACTCCTTTCAGTATTAGATTATTCTGACATTGCCTATTCCATTACTTCTCCTACGAATTTGAAAGGGTAGAATGCTGTTTTTAATTCTGTTTCTGACTCCCTGAAATTATACTGTACATAACTGTTTTCTGTGTATTTAAGTCTCTCTCCTAAAATGTTCTCATAAGCAGATCTTTGTATATAAATGTATAAAAAAAAAGTATGAAATATTTCATGCAACAAGTGAAAACTCTTTTCTCATACGCAAGTGAATCTCAAAATCATGTAATATAAATAGTATACGAGCTAAAATTTTAAATTGTAATATTTAAGGTCTTGGATATCCAAGTCTTACAAAATTAATTGCTGTTGCACTTGCAAAGATATGCAAAGAAACTAATTTTACAACACTGGAAATCGAACTCTTTTGTCACTTCTGTGGACGTAGAACATTAAAACCTCAGGCTAACTTCCTCAATTAATTGGATTCTTTAGTTTCTGCCTGTTAAAAACTATTTGTATCTAGTTGTAGCAAACAAAGAAACTGCCACCATAGTGACCTCGGATCAATTTTTCAGTATTTATGGCCATAGGTAGGCAAACCATGGACAAATGTCATGTTTTAACAAATTCTGTATTGCTGTTTGATTCAGCCACGTTCACAGACATTTTTGTTGTCTTTCCCATTTATTGCAGGGTGAATATGTCTTGCTCACATAGGCCATATCTACACTATAAGACAAGATTGATTTTTTTAAGGTTGATTTCTTGCCGCCCAGTTTTGTTAGGTTGAAAGTACATGTCCCCATTGTGTGCAAGAATTCAACACAGTACAAAGTAGTGCATCCCCGTATGGTCGCTACTGTTGATTTTGAGAGCAATGTACTGTGGATAGTTATTCCACAATGACTATGCCTTTTTGCATTCTGGATTATGCTCCTAGGGCATGCTGGGCCAAAACTGTGCAGTGCGTGTTTCTGGGTACATGTTGTCAGCAGCCCATAATGCACTTGTTTCCTTCCTCTGCTCCCTCTCCCTCCCTCCTGCCCCTGCAATGGCATGCTGAAGCACAACATCTAGCCAGGGATTTTGAGCAGCCAGACATCAGGGCAATAAGAAGAGCACAGCGAGGGGCAGCGCTAACCAGAGATGCTTTGAAAGACAGTTTTATGAAATGGCCAGTTTTGAGAGTCCTGCATGTTGCTCTCAATAAGGTGCCTCTGCATTCAGTGTTCTTGCTTATAAACTCCCACACCTTCAATACAAACAATAAAGAGACTGTTTTTCATAAACCATGCGTTTTTATTAAGGGTACACAGAGCAGTGACAGAACAGGAATCCAGAGTAGAAGCTGGGGGGGGCGGGGGGGGGGGGCGGGGGGTAGGGTTGTGTACTCACAGTTGTGAGAAGGACAGCCCTTTGGTTCATGATGAATCCCTGGGGGTAGAGTGTGAGGCTTGACTCCTCTCTCCTGCATTCTAGGACCCCAGGAGAGGAGGCTATGAAACTCGGTGAAGAGTCAACATTGGTCCACAAGGGAAAGAGGGGAAGAAGTCCTAGAGTGCCACCATGCAGTCCATCACATCCACCATGGGTATTTCGCTTCACTCCCTATTCCCTGCATGCTTTCCTTTCCTGATGCTTCATGCACATCTCCTCCAGCAGCGTATTCCTCCATTCTCTTACACGCTTCTTGTCCAAGTTGGAGGATGGCATTCGCACCTTGAATATCTCTTCCTGAGTCTGTTTTTACCTGTGAATTGTGCCAGGCGGGTAGCTAGCAGGGTGGAGGGAGTGTGCAGCAGGCTGACTGCTTTGCCCATGCTAATGAAAAATGAAGGGCAGACTTTACAGGAGATACTTGCAGAGCAAAAAGCTGAATCTGTTAGAACAAAATGAAGGTCTTTCTAAAGACAACTGGGGTGTATTATGTACAAGCCCACAGTTAGGCTTTTAGGCAGTCACTTTGCAGCAGGTACACCAGAGTTCTTAGGGGAGCAGCTGGACTTGGTTTGGTGACAAGAATGGCAAGGAACAGGCCAGGCCATGAGCTTGCAGGCATGAGTAGGGAGGCTGTCCAGCAGAAGGGCAGGGCAAGGGTATGCATAATGTTCATGTGTTTGGCACCCCTCATTTGCCGGGAGCGTGCAACTTTCCCTTGCTGCAGGAGCAGGTGGGAGGGGCGAGAGGGTCTGGATATGACAGCAGGGCAGGGCAGGTGCTCAAGCCATGCTTTACTGGGGATGAGCAAACAGAGCTTTACTGCAGGGGCATCAGCTAATAGCTTTCCCTGCCTCATCTAGGTTGCCATGGCAGATATTTGTCTTCTCCAAATCACCTGGGCTATGCCTAGACTGGCATGATTTTCCGGAAATACTTTTAACGGAAAAGTTTTTCCATTAAAAGTATTTCCGCAAAAGAGCGCTTAGATTGGCAAGGATGCTTTTGCGCAAAAAGTACTTTTGCACAAAAGCATCTGTGCCAATCTAGACACGCTTTTGCGCAAGAAAGCTCCAATCGCCATTTTAGCCATCGGGCTTTTTTGCACAAACAATTAAGGTGCCTGTCTACACTGGCCCTCTTGTGCAAGTATTCTTGCGCAGGAGGGCTTATCCCTGAGCGGGAGCATGAAAGTATTTGCGCCAGAAGCACTGATTTTGTACATTACAAAGTCAGTGCTCTTGCGCAAATTCAAGCTGCCAGTATAGACACCTGGCAAGTTTTTGCGCAAAAGTGGTTTGCACAAAATCTTGCCAATCTAGACGCACCCATAGAGTGATAGGGAGCAGATGCTGATTGAATGTGGCTAGAAATGTGGACCTTACACTGCAATGCTTTGTGCTGCAATGACACCAGGCCACTTAGGGAATGTCTACACTACAAAGTTAATTCGAACTAATAGCCGTTAGTTCAAATTAACTTTAATAGAGGCTATATATGCAAACCGCTATTTCGAATTTAATTCGAAATAGCGGAGCACTTAATTCAAACTAGGTAAACCTCATTCTACGAGGAGTAATGCCTAGTTCAAATTAAGTAGTTCGATTTAAGGGCTGTGTAGCCACTTAATTCGAACTAGCTGGAGGCTAGCCCTCCCCAGGTTGCCTGGTGGTCACTCTGGGCCGAACCAGGAAAACTCTTCTGCCCCCTCCCAGCCTCAGAGCCCTTAAAGGGGCACGGTTTGCCCATGGTGTCTGTGCCAGTTGCAATCCTGCCAGCACCCAGCCAGCAGACCCTGCACCAGGCACAGGATGAGCCAGCCAACCGTGGCCACCCAGCCCTCCGCCTCTTCCCAGGACCAGGCTGGCGGCTCCCAAGAGCCTGCCTGGGACTGCAAAAGGCAGGCGCCCGCCTGGTCTAGTGGTGGAGATCATGGACCTCATCGAGATTTTGGGGGGAGGCTTCCAATGTCCATGATCTCCACACTAGGCACAGGAATGCAGCCGTTTACAGCCGCATGGTTGCCAGCGTGGCCAGTAGAGGCCACATGCGGATCCAGGAGCAGGTCCACTACAAAATTAAGGACCTGCGTCAGGCCTACTCCAGGGCCTCCCAACCAGGAGCCGACCCAGAGGCCTGCCCTCACTTTGAGGCCCTGGACCGCATCCTGGGGGCTCATGCAGTCCATGCCCCCTGGGTGGTGGTCAACCCTGGGGCAGAAACAGAGGAAGAGGAGGATGCCGAGAACCAGGAGCTGCAGGAGCCTGCAGGAAGCCCACCCAAGACTCCTGAGTCATCCCACAGAGCACATCTGCTGTGTCATCTGAGGCCGGGGAGGGCTGCAAATGTGAGTGCCATCATGATCCCCTTATGTGTATGGAGGGGGGTGGTGGAGAAGGAGCCCAGGGACCGTGCGCCTGGGCCTTGCCCACCATGGAGCAGCAGCTGGGTGTTATGCAGGGGCCCTGGCCCGTTTCCCACACGCCGACCAAGCCTTGCAGAGGGGGGCTGGGTTTCACCCACTGTGTCCCCAGGGAGAATTAACCACTGCTCTTGTTTCACCACAGCCGCAGCACCTGGGCCTGCAGGTCGCACCACCCTGCCTGCAACAGCCACCTGCACCCGGGCCAGCAGGTGCACCAGGAACCTGGAGGACTACCAGCAGCAACATCTGCGGCTACTGGGGCAGCAGCTCCGCATCCAGGAGCACTGGATATGGGAGGACCTGCGGCTGCGGCAGCAGAGCTTAGAGGTGCTTGAGGAGCAGGGCCGTGCCCTCCGAGGTCACCTCCAGACCCTGATGGACAGGTTCCTGCCTCTTCCTGCTCCAGCCCTTGCGGCTGCCCCAGCTCTCACTCCTCCTCCCACCCCTGCTCCCCCTTCTCTTTCCTCCGCCCCCCCGTCCCTCCTGCCCCACCCTCCACACCCACTCAATAAAGAGAGATTCTATTTTTGAACACAATTGTCCTTTATTTTGTACATCAGGAAGGGGGGCTAGGGAGGGGTAAGTGTAAGGAGGTGAGGGAGGAATGGGGTACGAGCCCCCGATGGGGAGGACTGGGCTGGCTCTGCGGGCTTCTGGGGGTGGAAGCTCTCCTGCAGCCCCCCGATTGCCCCCTCTCCCCAGATGGCAGCCTGCGGCAAGTGCAGCCGGGCTGATGGCCGAGTGCTGTGATGTGCCCAGTGTGGGCACTCAGGGCACTCCAAGCCAGGACTGCTTTGCAAGCGGGGCACCCCTGAGAACTGTCTGTCCGGGGTGGGGGTCGGGTCCCTTTAAGCACAGCCCTCGGCTAGCCTGAGACAGCAGCTCCACGCTCTAAGTCCTCATCTGATGCCCTGCCAGCACTGCTTCCGGCCATCCTTAACCCCGGTTCAGGGTCCACTCTGTGTGGACATGCTAGTTCGAATTAGCAAAACGCTAATTCGAACTAGTTTTTTAGTCTGGATGCGTTAGTTCGAATTAGCGCTGTAGTGTAGACATACCCTTTGTTTTGATTGTGAAGGTGAAAGAGTGTAGGAGGCAGCTGAAGTTCAAAGCTAGGAAACAGTTTACCCATCAAATCAGAGTTCAAAGCAGACTCTGTTAATATGTCATAGCCGCTTAAAAAAAATTAAATGACCCAGTCTTCAATACATGTTGCACCTCTGAAATCCTAGACTCTCTGGTCCAGCAACATCGATGATTCGGCATGGACCATGGATGTTGCTGGCCAAAGAGCCCCAGCAGCTGGGAACAGGAGCTGATAGGAGTCCTATGACAGGGAGGCTGGTGGCAGCTTGGAAGCCCCTAGCTAAGCCAGCACAAGAGGAGACAGAGGTGGCCGTGAAGCCCTGGACTGGACCAGCTGTGGAGGGGCTGGTGGCAGCTGGAAAATTCCCAGCTGGACTGCAGGGGAGACCCAGGTAGGCCAGTGGCAGGGAAGCTGGGCTGGGATGCTGTAGCTGGGAGCATCAGATGGTGGGAGGGGGCACCCCAGTGGCAGGAGGGTCCAGCCGCTGGGAGCTCTGCCAGATAGAGGTGGACCCGGCAGGGCTGGCAGCCAGGGTGGGGCCAGTAGCCTGCAGGGGAGCACTGACCTCCCCTGGTCTCGCAAATTTCCTGGCTCAGACCCTCTCAGGCCTTGAGGGTGCCGGACCAGGGAGATCCAACCTACAGAAGAAATGTCTAAGCTGCTTCATTGATGTTTGCTTTAGTAACTGTATATGTTAATCTCAATGGACTATTCTTGACTTTATATTCTGACAAGTAGTCATTGTAACCTCATCTTTAGCAGTACAGTCAATAGCTACTATGCCCTAGCCGGAAAGCCCCTCTGTTCTCTGTTACAAGAAAATCAACATAATACAAATTTGGTATTTAAAAAATGATAGGGTGAAGGTCCTATAGTTATCTCTGCTTTCTTAACCCAGACGTTGAGACTTTGTTTCTTTAATTCAGTTCAGCGTGCAGCTTTGATATTGGAAATCATATCGTCAGCACAAAAGGGAGGAAAGCCTGCTTTGAATTAAAGAGTTACAGAGAGTAATCTGAGTTTGCTAGTTAAGAGCAATGTGAGATTGGGATCTTTTCAGCCAGATCTCTGGTTCCATCCAAATTCTGCTCACTGCAGCTGAGAATGGAGGCAAAAGTGACCTTAATCCTTGGTGCTACCCTTAGTTACACTTGGCTGACAGTAGCCCTACAGGTGTGCCCAAGAGCCAGCGTATTCTTCTCGTGGATCATTTCCCCCAGCATGGCCCATTTGCAGAGCCAGAGGACCCTCAGCTGGGCACATTTATTGGGTGCCCAACTACTTTGCACCACCATTGTATTGCAAATTAAACATAACAAGGGAAAGGCTAGGGCCTGCTTGACCAGATTCACACTAGGACACCAGAGCGATTTAAATAGAGACATTCCATAAAGACAATGTGTACAGTGAAATCACAGCTACATAAAATGCAGCTCTACATTTACTCATCTGATGAAGTGGGTTTTACCCACAAAAGCTCATGATCTAAAATATTTGTTAATCTTTAAGGTGACACAGGACCACTCTTATTTTCAATATTACCTTGCCATACTTCCAGACTCCATTGCAACATATGTACACAGCAGCATCTTCCGATTTCTGCTGCACGATAGTGTCTAAATTAGTCACATTTTCAGAGATGGATATTGAAGGCAAAATCCTGACTAAAACAAAGTACACTCCTGTGGTCCATTTTTTTTTCAATGAAATACCACGTGGCTGGCTGCTGTAGTACTGTGGCAATTAATACCCATATGATTCTTTCAATGAAAACACAAAGAAAGAAAATAAGAGAGCACTGCGAGAGAAGCATTGCTCGCAACACTAAGCATTCTTGAAAATACAGATAACATCAAAGGTGGGATCAGCTGTCCCCACTGCTCATCCCCAGGCTGCAATAACTAACAATCATGAACCCAGAACAATCCTGTGAATCATGTCAGGGAATACCAGGAAACACTTCTGACCAGGAACAGGCCTCATTTTGTATATTTTCCCAGGGTGAAGGGCAGACATCAAGAAGATTGTAGATTCCTTTTGCATCCAATATATAAACCCTGGCCAAAAAGTAATTTGTTCCTCTTTGGTTATGATATTGGACTGGAAATCTCAGCGAACAGCCCCTATAGATTTTCAGTATTTTCTGAGGAAGCAAAATCTCTAAAATAGCACTTTTCTATTTCACATTCAATACCCAAATAAATCAGGAAATGACATCTACAATAAAGGGTGTAATATGCCATCAGGTTATAAGTCTAATATCTATATCAGAAAAAGATATTTATGGCTAGCTGAAGGATACATTTGATAATGTTCTATTAAACAAGTGTGAATCAGCATGGATTTGTAGAAGATAAATCATACTTGACAAGCCTGGTTACTTTTTTTTTAGTGAAATAAAGTAGTACTCTAGATAGAAGGGAAGCACCAGCTTTATATATATGTGAAGCTTCACAAAACTATTGACAATTTCACATATATATAATGTTGGACCATTGCGTGATTTCTCCAAATATAAGTTATGAAGTAATAAACTATTTAAAAAACTATAGGTAGAAATTGGAGTTGTGGAATAAAAAGTATAACAATCCTTGCCCGGTCTTCACAGCATGTCATGTTTATATAAGTCCCTTTTATTAATCCTTTGAAGGTTACCCATCACCTCTATTAGAAGACTGGGTTCCAAATGTTAACCATTCATGTTTGCCCTTGTATCTCTTTATGAAGTCTAATGATCAGAGATAGAACTAGGAAAGTAAAACACACAATGATCTTGAATAGATTTTTTTTTCGGCTAAGTTATTTCCTAGTTGCCAAATCTGTCCTGTGGTATCCATTATATCCCAAAGGGAAAGGTTCCTCCTACAGTTAGTGAGCTTCCCACATTACCTTTAGTTAAAAAGTACGTAATACTAATCTGTAAGGGCACATCTGCACAGCAGGGCTAAAGCCGAATTAAGCTACACAACTTGAACTACGACAATTGCATAGCTTAAGTGGAAATAGCTTATTTTGGCTTTTGGCGCTGTCTATACAGCAGTAAGTCCAAGAAAAAGCACTCTTCCTCCAACTTCCCTTACTACTCATAAAATAAGGGTACAGGAGTCGGAGTAAGGAGTCCGCCAGCTCAACATTATAACGACATAACTGCTTGTAGTGTAGATGCAGACTGTGTTTCAGAATAACGTCAGTGTAGACATACCCTAAATGTGAAGGGCAATAAAGGTTTCTAAAGAACAAACGAACATTAATAAACATAACATTACACCGATAAAGCTACTGATCAAGTGAAGCCCTTACGAACATTTCCATAGTGCTTGAAAGCCTGCTGGCATCCAATTTTTTTCCAGTTAATTTAATAAAAGAAACATAACTATGTAAATAAATCCTGTGCACAGTGCTGGATTTTAAAGCTCAGTGAACATGACTCTTTCTATGAGAGAAAAACTAAAATGTCATCTTTCACAGACATTCACACGAATGGATTGCTGCTCTGATGGCCGGAGCTAACAGTAAGCAATTGTTCATCAAAGTCTTCTCAGCCAACAGGGTTACAGACATTATTTTTAAAATTACACCCTTGTTTTCTGAAAATAAAATAGCTCCATGTGTGTATTCTGTGTATATGAATAAGTCTATGTATATGTATGAGTACACAAATAGATGTGTGCACTGGGTATGAGATCAAGATCTATACAGGAAGATTAACAAGCATTTACTCATGCAATGTACTACATCCAATCCAGACAACACAAGGACCTGTGTACCAATTACCTGTGCACTGTCTGGGACTATGGGCAAAACAGCTTCCCAAGGATGCTTGCACATTCCCCTGCTCTCCAGGAGGACCCATGAGAATTCACAGGAACACAGATGCAGTCAGCCCCACAGCTGGTGTAGAGGGGCTGTGGCCACTATCTTAGCACATAGACTGAAAGAGCTGATGGAGTGGGACAACCCTGTGCCTTGGCATTAGTTTGAAGGAGATGTATCCAACCTCCTCACTTGTCCTACATCCACCAACACAATGCCTTATTGCTCAGGCTTTATGTGGGGTGGGCAGATTTTGCCATGGGTGAATAGTGAGCTGTGAAGGGTGTAAGCAATGACATTTTTCAGGGGGAATACATAATTTACACAAACTGCTGTGAAAACTTCATAGTGAGTGAATCATGGAAGGGCTGTGTAGCACCCAGAAACAAAGAACAGACAGCCACATGCATGGTAGCAATAGAGGTAAGTGATGTATTAATGATGACCTAGAGATGGGGCAACATTACCACTTTTCATAGTGAGACAAACAGGATAAAACCTTCAAAGTATAAGTTGTTCGAAATTAAAAAGTTTCATTGTGTTAATAGGCTTTGAAACATGCGATGGTCCTAGCTTTCAAGCATTCATAAGTATAGGCAGCATTCCTAGAGAGCAGCACTTAATACATCTAGAAACAACCCATCATTACTCACTTGGAAGGCATCATATCTAGCCTCCAGTCGCTAAAGAAGTTTGTCTTGACCCCATATACCTGGATTTTCCTAAGTCTAGCTGAGTGTAAAGGTGTGTTTGTCTCCTGAAAGTAGTAAAAACCATAAATATAGCCAAATTGGGTCAGATCAACTGTACATTTAGCTCAGTATCCTCTCTTCCAATAGTGGCCAGTGTCAGATGCTTCTGAAGGAATGAAGAGAATAGGGCAATTTATCAAGTGATCTGCTCCTCTTTCCTAGTCCCAAGTTTCCAGTCCGATAAATAGGGAAACCCAGAGCATGACTAATAGACCTATCCCCAGGAATGGATCTAATTATCCTTTGAACCCAGTTAGAATTTTGGCAACAAGTTCCCCAACTTGATTGTGCACTGAGTAAAGCAGAATTACATATACTTGTTCTAAACCTGCTGCATTAATGCCATTGAATCACCTCTGGTTCTTACGTTATGTGAGGTGGTAAATTACACTCCCTTATTTACTTTGTCCACACCAGTCATGATTTTATAGACTTCTATCATATCGCCCCCTTAGCTGTCCCTTCTGTAAGCTGAACAGGTCCAGTCTTTTTAGCCTCTCCACATTCCATCATTTTTGGTTTTGCCCTTCTCTATACTCTTTCCAAATCTAATATTTTTTAAATGAGGAAACTGAACTGAATATCAAGGTGTTGCTGTAGCATGGATTAATACAGCAGCATTGCATTATGCTATTTTCTGTCTTATTATCTATCCCTTACCTAACAATTATTAACTTTCTCTTTGCTTTTTGACCATCACTTCACAATGAGCAAATGTTTTCAGAGAACTATTCAGAATGACTCTGAGATCAATTTCTTGAGTGGTAACAGCTAATTTAGACCCCAGCATTTTGAATGGATAGTTGTAATTTTCCAGGGTGCACTAAACCCTTGTCTCATCCATTCATATGTGACCTTGAACAGTCCACAAAACAAAAATTATTCTGCTGTAAACCTCACCCAGATGGGGTTGGGGTGTGTTGGTGAGCTCTTTCCTGCTACATAATGGCCTAGTCTAGTCACACAGATATCAAAGACATGTCTCTGATGTGTATTTCTATTTTAATTCAAACTCCCTGAATACTGAGTGAAACCCAAATTGGCCTTGGGGCTTTTGATTTCACTGAGGTTTTTTTCTACCTAGCACAGGAAATGCACATGAACTTTCATGTTCAAATTGCTCTCCTACTTACTCAGACATGTGTTTTACATTGACATTCTTTCCTAGATGCATTTACCTATTTACCTACATTATTCCCCTCCCTCGTCATCCTAATCCTTTTCACTTTTTGAGGTCCACAGGAAGATAACAGTGACTCTATCTCCTACATTGAAAATATGATAAAGTTAAAAAAACAACAAATAGTCTGGTAGCACTTTAAAGATTAACAAAACATGTAGATGGTATCATGAGCTTTTGTGGGCACAGCCCACTTCTTCATTTGAAGAAGCGGGTTGCACCCACGAAACCCTCTCTGCTATGTTTCTCCAATCTCACAATCCTTTTATTAGTGTGGACAGAATCCTTGCAAAAAGCAGTAACTGGGAGTAGGACACAAATAGTGTAACAGTGTCTAAGCCCAGAAGGGACCACCAGATCATCATCTGACCTCCTGTGTACCACAAGGCACCAACACCCCCCAGATACCTAAGAGAAACCCTATCACTATCAGTTATAAACAACCTTGGCTCTTTTACCCCAGATTAAGGCACCTCCTTCGCTTGGGGACAGTAGCCAGGGCCACCGACAAGGCCATCACTATGGCCCAGTGATTGAAAAGGGCCCCAGATCTCCAACTGCCACCACTGTTGTAGCATCAGCTAGAGCCTCACGCACTGTAAATTGCCACCGGAGCTGCACATGGTGCTGACCAGACTGCACTGAGGACTGGCTGAGAGAGGCGAGATGTGCTTTGCTAGCTGGGCCCCACACACACACATTGCCCAGGGCTTGGTGACATCTAGTGACTTAACTCATGCCATCATGACTTCTGTACCAACTTCAACATTTCTAAGTTTTCAGAAGTCAACCTGCTTCCCTCACTGGAGCAAATCAGGAGTAAATCCACTGACATTAGTGGAGATACATTAGAGTAAAATCAGGCCCAGTGAGTGACTCCTGATTTATACCAGGCTCTACTTTTGTTTTAAAATTTAAAAAGTTCTGAAACATTTTGCCACTTTCTGTTCCTTCAGCATTTTCTGAGGGAACCAAAAGAGTGGAAATTGTAGTAATAAAGGGCCCTGTCCATTAACAAGATCAAACAGCATAAATTATAGTATTCTCAAAAAATGCTGAATCCAATATCCACAAGTACATTTCGGTTTTCAAAAAAATGATTAACCCTTAAAATTATAGTTAAATGTTCAACAGTGAGTAAAGCCCTGAATGTGATATTCTTACATGGTACTGCGTATTCACTGTGTATTATTTGCTGAATTTCTACAAGATCAGTTCAAGATGGCAGTAATATATTTCATAGCAGTGTGACAGTCTTAAAAACAAAGGTAATGGAGGGTTTGGTGGGAGAAGTAATGCAAAGCGATGAAGTAATCCCCCAGTTCTTAAAACCACAGAGGAGTTGTGTCTGACATTCTCATAAAACAATTCTAGACTTCACCATGCTCAAAGTCTCGGTTTGATAAGATAAAGATTATGCTGATTTCCAGAGCAAATCCCAGAATTGCGTATGCACAAGGAGGAATACTAAAGTCATTTCCATAAGCCACTGATTAGTATGTATTCTTTGTTGAGATTGTGGCAGCTCTCACTCTGTGCCAAGCCATTTCTATACACTGAGGAAAGAGAGCCATGGTGTAGTAAGTTGAATTTTTTTAAATGAGAAAATCAGCAATAACCGTTGAATCAAAGCAGTAGTTTTTAGCCTACCTTTCCACTCATGCTTATATAATCCCAACTATACATATAACATGATGGGATCTAAATTCATGGTTACTGCTCAAAAAAGAGATCTTGGCGTCATTGCAAATAATTCTCTGAAAACATCTCAATATGCAGCAGCAATAAAAGAAAAAACTAACAGTGTTAGGAACCATGAAGAAAGAGACAGGTAATAAAACAGAAAATACCATTTTGCTACTATATCAACCCATGGAAGGCTCACACCTTGAATACTGTGAGCAGTTCTGGTCACTCGAACTCAAAAATGACTAGATGGATGAAACAGCTTTCATGTGAGAAAAGATTAAATTGACCAAGACTAGTCGGCTTAGACAAGAGATGGCAAAGGGGAATATGATAGAGAACTATAAAATCGCAAATGGGCTATGTTTAGACTACATGGCTCCGTCGACAGAACAATGTAAAATAGTTTATTCGGCATAGTCAAAGAAGCAGGGATTTAAATAATCCCCGCTTCATTAAAATAAAAATGGCTGCAACGCTGTGCCGACGATCAGTTGATCCGGCACAGTGCAGCAGTCTAGAGGCGGTGCAGTTGACAAAGGCTTCTAGACTGCTGTGTCTAGACTGCCATGCTGTGCTGGATCAGCTGATCGTCGGCACAGCGTGGCGGCCATTTTTATTTTAATGAAGCGGGGAATATTTAAATCCCCACTTCTTTCACTATGCCACATAAACTATTTTACATGGCTCTGTTGACGGAGTCATGTAGTCTAGACGTAGCCATGGTGTAAATGAAGACATTCAAAATTGCAAATGAAGCTGGGATTTAAATATCCCACTCTTCATTTGCATATGCACGTTATGGCGCTATTTTGAAATAGCACTATTTCGAAATAACAGACGCTGTGAAGATGTGGTTATTTCGAGCGAAAACCCTTCTCTCGAAATAACCCTTATTCCTCATATAATGAGGTTTACCAGTTATTTCGAGAGAAGGGTTTTCTCTTGAAATAACCGCGTCTTAACAGCATCTGTTATTTTGAAATAGTGCTATTTTGAAATACCGCCGTAATGCAAATGAAGCACGGGCTATTTAAATTCCCGCTTTATTTGCAATTTCGAATGTCTTCATTTGCGTCCCTCTCTCGAAAGAGGGTGCAAGTGTAGACATACCCAAAGACTACACAGCGCCAAATTTCAAAATAAGGCCCTATTCTGAAAAATCCTTAACCCTCGTGGAATGAGGGTTATGAGGAGGCCAGAATAGTGCATCTGCTATTTTGGGAAATAGTGGGTGCTTTTAAATATGCGGCGTTGCTATTTCAGGATACTTCCAGTATCCTGAGAGCAACGCAGTCTAGATGTACCCTAAGGAATTGTTATTTATCCTTTCACATAACATAAGAACCAGAGGAGACTGGTTCTGCAAGAAATTGAGGCTATGGCTATACTGTGCCCATTTTGCACAAAAAATATGTAAATGAGGTGAAGCATGGAATATCACTGTGCCTCATTTGCATTATTAATGAGGCTCCGTTTTTGCACAAGAGACTTTTGCGCAAGAGCTGTTCTTCCGCATTTTTTTAGAAAGAACGGTTCTTGTGCAAGAAGGGGGTTTTGCACAAAAATGGAGCCTCGTTAATTATGCAAATTAGGTGCAGCAATATCCACGCTTCACCTCATTTGCATATTTTTCACGCAAAATAGGCACAGTATAGACATAGCCCAAGGGATTCTCCGTTGAACTGCACCATTTCGTACTGTCCTGTAATAAAAGCCATAGTAGGGCTGAGAAACAAGGAAATTTCCCTGCAATGCTTTCTCACAGAAAGGGGCTTTGGGAACCAAAGAAAAAGCAGAGAAAAATGGCTTCTAGTCCCTAATGTATAACATATTGAAAACTGATAACTTTGTGATCTATCACTTTTTAATTTCTAAGGGGTTTTCCTCAACCTGTTTGCATACTCTGGAGTTCCGTAAAGTAATGTGTAATTTGAGTCTATTTTGGAGACAGTCAGCCACCTTAGAAAAAAGTGGGGTTAGTTGTGCCTCTGTTTTAGGGAGCAACCTGCTTTATCTTCCTCTGTTCTTGAGTTCTTGTGTGTTATTGTTCTGTTGTTCTATTGTTACTGTTCTGGCTTCTAAGAATAAAAAAAGTGTTATGCAACTTTCCAGCAAAAGTATGTGATTGTTTTTGTCTGAGTCTGTTCATATGCTATGCAATATAGCAGAAAGATCCAGCTGAGCATTCATGTGTGACAATAACTGCTACCTTATCCCCATGTCAGTTCAGAGTTATGTGGTTGTAGGAGGAAACACCAAAGCATAAGCGGAGTTCTGCATGGGGTCTGTTTTGGGACTGGTTCTGTTCAATATCTTCATCAACGATTTAGATGATGGCATAGAAAGTACACTTATTAAGTGTGCAGATGAGACCAAGCTGGCAGGGATTGCAAGTGCTTTGGAGGATAAGGTCATAATTCAAAATGATCTGGACAAGCTGGAGAAATGGTCTGAGGCAAATAAAATGAAGTTTAATAAGGACAAATGCAAAGTACTCCACTCAGGAAGGAACAATCCATTTCACACATACAGAACGGAAAGTGACTATCTAGCAAGGAGTACTGCAGAAAGGGATTTAGGGGTCATAGTGGACCACAAGCTAAATATGAGTCAACAGTGTGACGCTGTTGCAAAATAAGCAAACATGATTCTGGGATGCAATAACAGGAGTGTTGTGAGCAAGACACGAGAAGTCATTCTTCTGCTCTACTCTGTGCTGATTAGGCCTCAGTTGGAGTATTGTGTCCAGTTCTGGGCACCAAATTTCAAGAAAGATGTGGAGAAATTGGAGAGGGTCCAGAGAAGAGCAACACAAATGATTAAAGGTCCAGAAAACATGAGCTATGAGGCAAGGCTGAAAGAATTGTGTTTATTTAGTTTGGAAAAGAGAAGACTGAGAGGCTGCGTCTAGACTGGCAAATTTTTCCGCAAAAACAGCTGCTTTTGCGGAAAAACTTGCCAGCTGTCTACATTGGCCGCTTGAACTTCCGCAAGAACACTGACGATCTCATGTAAGATTGTCGGTGTTCTTGCGGAAATACTATGGTGCTCCCGTTCGGGCAAAAGCTCTCTTGCGCAAATGCTTTTGCACAAGAGGGCCAGTGTAGACAACGCAGTATTGTTTTGCGCAAAAAAGCCCCGATCGCGAAAATGGCGATCGGGGCTTTCTTGCGCAAAACCGCATCTAGATTGGCACGGACACTTTTCCACAAAAAGTGGTTTTGCGGAAAAACGTCCATGCCAATCTAGATGCTCTTTTCCGCAAATGCTTTTAATGGAAAAACTTTTCCGTTAAAAGCATTTGTGGAAAATCATGCCAGTGTAGATGTAGCCAGAGGGGACATGATAGTGGTTTTCAGGTGTCAGGTAAAAGGGTGTCACAAGGAGAGGGGGGATATTGTTCTCCTTGGCCTCTGATGACAGGACAAGAAGCAATGGACTTAAATTGCAGCATGGGAGGTTTAGGTTGGACATTAGGAAAAACTTTCTAACTGTCAGGGTGGTTTATCACTGGAATAAATTACCTAGGGAGGTTGTGGAATCTCCATCACTAGATATATTCAAGAGGTTAGATCTATCAGGAATGATATAGACCGTGCTTGGTCCTGCTGGGAGGACAGGGGACTGGGACTCAATGACCTCTCGAGGTTCCTATCAATTCTAGTATTCTATAAGCACAGAGTAGTAGGGCTATTGTCCGGCTGCAGCTTCCTTTCCCAGCAGAAAGGACCAAACTGCTGCTCTGAGTGCAGCACAAGTAGGGGATTAATGCTGCTTGGAGCCCACTTGATTTTCCTCTGGATCCTTCAAATTGTGTCCTTCCCAACTCAAACAGCCCTAGCCCTAATGACCTATGGCATGCTGGGACCTGTGACTTCTCAGCTCTCCACAGCCCTGCTCCTGTTCTTTGATTTGGCTGAATTTATTACGCTAGCAGAGACATGTTGATGAAAATAATTTTTTCCCTACAGGGAATTTTTTTTAATCTTACATTGTTTCACAACTCCTACAACCTACTAAATCTCCCCATGTCCTCCAGTCCCCACAACGGGCCTGCGCCTGTCCTTGAAAACAGTTATACTGAGTCAGATGCTTCATGTTAGTAATTTTCCATGGGGGTCGCAAGCAATATGCTAGGTAGTTAGTGCTAGGAGGGCTGGACTCAAAACCTGAACTAGCTGATCTGACAAGTACAAAATAAACACATTTACACCTGTGCTTCTTCTGTTCCTGTTCTCATCCTTAGCTGGCAACCTGGTGGCTCAGGCCGGTGGATTTTGTTCTCAGATACTCAGCCAAGATGTCAGCAACCCTAGTGAGGAAAATGTGTTGTTATAATTCTTAATAAAGTCCCAGCTCACCTTCTTTCCTCCCAGCCCTGCAGCTTGCCAAACTCAACATTTGAAATCCTCTCGTTTTTCATTTAACGTGGGTGCTAGTTTTGATACCTCTCCCTCTCTCTCTCTCTCACGCTCTCTCTGCTGCTTAGATTTAGCACCATATTTATATACTGAATTGTGATTCTTATAGGTCAGCAAGGAATCATCATAGGCAGAAATATCCAAATTAAATACAGGCATGTTTCAACAAGGGAACACAATCTGATTCCAAAGGTGAAAGATCAGCTTTATTAACTAAGCCACCCACCTCCCCAGGAATATTACATGAATTAAAACCAGACTTCCTGGTGTTAGATATGCAATTCCTGTCAGCAGTATAAATTATGTTTGAAAAGATTTTACTTGCTTTTCTGCAAAATCTGAAATCATTAAATTCTTCTAATTTTCTTATGCATTAAACAGTCGCATAAAGCTTTCTAATTAATGCAGACTATATCCTGTCTTCTACATGTGGCCTTAATCAGTTTCAGTTGAGCTGTCCCTTACAGACATACAGGGGATAGTCAACAGCTTATTGTATTTGATGATGAAATTGAATACATCATTGTAAAAAAATGAGTGAGCCTCCTTCACATTAACAAGTAGCAATGGGAAGATATCCTGAAGCTACAGCCATCTCTGAAATTCACTGATACTATAAAGATTTTATTTGGAAGAGTAAAAACATGAATTGTTGGTTCTTTTAAAGCTTATAGGGGCTTTATATCCCAGATGGTTTACGCTGTATGACATCCAATCATCCTGTGCTGAAAGTCAAAACAAACAACAGACCTTTGTTGTAAAAGGCAGGCAGACAATGCAGGTCTGGAAAAACTGATGGCTAATTGTAGGGGATTGACCCCCGGGGGGGCTTACGTCCGCCCCCTCAGTTACCAAAGCGTTGTTTGCCACTGCACGCAACTTACTCGGTGTGCGCCCCGCGGCGGTCGGGGGAAGGGGGTCCGGGCCCGCCCTCGCTCCGGACCCCAGCCCAGGGCCCTAAGGTGAGGGAAAAACTCCCCACCTAACAGGGGGGGTCGAGACCCCTAAACTCCCCTGCTCTCAGGGTCCACATCCCTGCCCTGGGCCACTTCTTCCCCCCCGGAACCAAGCGGTTCACCTGGGTGTTCCCTCGGCCCCCACCCAGGGCCTCCAACACCAGCTTACACTCGCTGGGCCTTGCAGGGGAAACGTCTCCTCGGCGTCTCCCCCCTTTGCCTGCCTCCCGGCCGCTTTTGAATGGCCCGCCGGTCGCAGGCAGATGACGTCAGCGCCTTCGTCTGCCTGCGGCCCCTCCCACGGTAGAGCGTCAGGTGACGTCTCCCTGACGTCACCCCGCCCTCGTCCCCCTCCGGCGCTAACTGCCGGCCCCGGCTCGTCACCCGGCCGGGGTGCCGGTTCCCCCGTTCCTGCCCCGTGCGCGGCCGCCTGTGCCGCGGCGGCTTCCCTCGCCCCCGCCCGCCCCGGCGCGTTCCCCGGCCGGGGCGCCGGCTTCCCTGCGCTGAAGCCGCAGGCGGCGGGCTGCGCCGTCCCGGGGGTTGAGTCCTCCCCCCCTCTCTGCGGCGTGCCGGCGACTCTCGGGAGGGGCGGGGCTACCCCGCCACACGCCTTCCCCCTTAAGTCTGGTGCCCCACTCGCCGTCTCTGTTTCCGAGTTCTCGGCCACGCGGGACAGCCAGTCTGCATTTCCATTGTTGGTCCCCGGGCGATGTATGACCCGAAATTGGTAGGGCTGCAGGCTGAGATACCACCGCAAAATCCGTGGGTTGGTGTCTTTCATCTGCTGCATCCACTGCAATGGGGCATGGTCCGTCACCACGGTAAATTCGTCCCCTGCGCCACGCTAGCCGCCCTCCTGTCCGTGCCTCCCGTGCGCCTCTGCCCGAAGGTGCAGTCCATCAGGGTGCAGTCCCTTTTGTAATGGCCCTCCTGACCGCATTGGTAGCAGACTACCTTCGGGGCCCCCTCGGGCAGTGCGGCGCCCGGCCCCGTTTCCGTTGCTCGGTCTATCCTGGCCTCTCCCCCTGGGCGGCTCCACCGTGGTGCCAACCTTCTTGTCGGGAGGGGCCCTAGGGAGCCCCCGGATCCTCCTCCGGCGTGTTGGGCCCCTGCCGGCTTGGCCGTCCCCGTCTCGCTCCTCCGAGGTTCTCTCGAGGTTCCTGTGGCTTCCTTCCCTACCGGCCCCTCGGCGGCCAGGTAGTGTTCCATAAGGGTCACCGCCTCGTCCAGTGTCTCTGGGAGGTGCCGCCGGACCCACTGCTGTCCTTCGGCCGGGAGGATGCGGACATACTGTTCCAGTATCACTAGGTCGGCCACCTGGACCCCCGTCTTTGCCTCAGGCTCGAGCCATCGCATCCCTGCTTCTTTTACCCGCTGAGCCACTGCCCGCGGTCGCTCGCGAGGGTCGTACTTGGCCTCGCGGAACCGGCGGCGGTGGGTCTCCGGGGTGACCCCTAGTTGATCTAAAATGGCCTCCTTGACTTTAAAGTAGCATAAGGCGTCGTTGGCAGACATTCCCCGGTAGGCCAGTTGGGCCGGCCCCGATAGGTAGGGTGCGAGAAGGGTCGCCCAATATTCTGGCGGCCATTTCGCAGCGGTGGCCACCCTCTCGAATGTCACCAAAAATGCCTCTGGGTCGTCGTCCGGCCCCAGTTTCGTGAGGCGTATAGGTAGTTGGGTGCCGACCCCCTCTGCCCCTCCGGTCCCTCCAGCTGCCCCGGGTACCGTCCCTGGTGTCCCTCGCGCCATCTGCTCCTGCCGCTCCTGGAACTGGTTGAGGAGTTGTTGTAGCGCTTGCATTTGCTGCTGCTGTTGCACTTTCTGGGTCTCCGTCCACCATTCCAAGACCTTGTTTGCATCCATCGTGTCCTGCTAATCGATACCTTGTTAATTTCGCTTACCCCGTCCAGGCCCCCGTTCCGGGGCCTACAGTGCCCACGTTCTCCACCACGTGTAGGGGATTGACCCCCGGGGGGGCTTACGTCCGCCCCCTCAGTTACCAAAGCGTTGTTTGCCACTGCACGCAACTTACTCGGTGTGCGCCCCGCGGCGGTCGGGGGAAGGGGGTCCGGGCCCGCCCTCGCTCCGGACCCCAGCCCAGGGCCCTAAGGTGAGGGAAAAACTCCCCACCTAACAGGGGGGGTCGAGACCCCTAAACTCCCCTGCTCTCAGGGTCCACATCCCTGCCCTGGGCCACTTCTTCCCCCCCGGAACCAAGCGGTTCACCTGGGTGTTCCCTCGGCCCCCACCCAGGGCCTCCAACACCAGCTTACACTCGCTGGGCCTTGCAGGGGAAACGTCTCCTCGGCGTCTCCCCCCTTTGCCTGCCTCCCGGCCGCTTTTGAATGGCCCGCCGGTCGCAGGCAGATGACGTCAGCGCCTTCGTCTGCCTGCGGCCCCTCCCACGGTAGAGCGTCAGGTGACGTCTCCCTGACGTCACCCCGCCCTCGTCCCCCTCCGGCGCTAACTGCCGGCCCCGGCTCGTCACCCGGCCGGGGTGCCGGTTCCCCCGTTCCTGCCCCGTGCGCGGCCGCCTGTGCCGCGGCGGCTTCCCTCGCCCCCGCCCGCCCCGGCGCGTTCCCCGGCCGGGGCGCCGGCTTCCCTGCGCTGAAGCCGCAGGCGGCGGGCTGCGCCGTCCCGGGGGTTGAGTCCTCCCCCCCTCTCTGCGGCGTGCCGGCGACTCTCGGGAGGGGCGGGGCTACCCCGCCACACTAATTTACAGAACAAAAGAGGAATAACATATTTTATTTGATAGACCAAAAAGTTTTAGAAAAGTAGCTATGTTAATCTGTAACTTTATAAACAATGAGTTGTCCTGTGGTACCTTCGAGACTAACAAAAATATATAGTATCATGAGTTTTCATGGGTAAGACCCACTTCATCAGATGAGTTGGAGTGGAAATAACAGAATCCAAGATATATATAACAGCAAAAGACATATCTGTCAATTAATTGTAGGACCCTGTTTATGAAGCTAATTAAGTGGGCTGGATGTCTCCCATTCATAGCTTTTGATGTGAAAATGTGGATGTCAAAGGCAGAGGAAATTGGCTTTGTAGGGCATTAATCAGTTAATATCTTTATTCAAGCATAGGTAACAGTGTCAAATTTGTAGATTAATTCCAGTTCTGTAGTCTTTCTCTGTGATTGGCTGGTCAAATTCCGTTGTAGAAGAATAGCTACTTTTAAATCCACGACAGAGTGACCAGGTAGGTTAAAATGTTTTCCTACAAGTACCAGCCATGCTCCTCTGCCATGTATATTGGCCAAACCAGACAGTCTCTGTGACAGAAGATAAATGGACAATATACATGGCAGAGGAGAATTGCTGGCACTTGATGACATCTATCACTATATTATATTGGCCATCAGTCTCTGCGACAAATCAGATATCAGAAATGGTATTACACATAAACCTGTAAGGGAACATATTAGCCTATCTGGTCACTCAAGTATATTTTCAGATTCCATTGTTTGGCACCACCTCTACTGTGCATGATCACACACACCTCAAATATACGCATGCATAGGAATGTCTAACATGGCTATACCAATGTAATTTGGGGTTATGTGTTCGGTACTGGATTTGAGCAGAACAAAGCATTCTCGCTACTGAATTCAAAAATGAGATTTCATGAGGCCACACCAAAAAGACAATTTTCAAGGTCCCAATACAAACAAGAAGTGCTGAAATTACTGGATGTTTTGAGCACTATGTAAAATCCTTGTCAGTGCAAACAAAGAAACTGTTATGAAAAGCACAGCACTGCCTCCCAGTCAGAGCACTGAGTTTGTTTATGGTATAGCTAATGACTCCCTCTTGCCCATGCAACTCATGCTGGCACCACTGGAGAAGAAAATACTAGTTTTTTAATGAGAAATTCAAAGAGTTTTCTGAGAAATGAGCAATTATCTGAAGACAATATCATCATTTGTGGGAAGGTTTCCTTCCATCCTCCTTCATACCAGTGATATGGACATGTTTACTCCAGCCTTTCATCTAGACTGTAGCTGGCTTTCACAATTGTTCCATTTAAAATGCTGCCACAACAATACATTTTATTTGGTTTCCCGAGAAATATATATATATTTATGTTCGCATTGGGTCAGAAGGTTGTGCCTGGAACATTGCTTTTATCCCCACGCCATGAACTTGACCAAGTCAAAGGCATGAAATACTGACAATGTTACTCCCTTGCCATTGACAAGGAATTACCTTTTAGAAGATTATCAGTACTTCGAACAGAGCAGAAAATATAAGGACTGTATCAGAATGTCTGTAGTAGCTGTGGGTTCTCTCTCCCTACCATAGTATTTCACTATCTTCTTTATTTCCCTTACTCGTTTGCAGCACAGTTCGTACATAGTTCTCCCAGGGCCAGAGACAATATGATCTTTATTCATACAGCCATCCTGCTGTCCTACTGCTTGATTATCGTGTTACAGTCTTAGCTGGGAATCTGAATTAGGATCTCCTCCTCATTTAGTTGCCTCACTTTGAGCAGGGATATGATGAATACTATTGAAAAATGCTCAGCCTTTCAAGTGGCAGACTGACCTCCTTTTCTCCAGTGCAAGAAGTGGCACTGAAAAGCCCAGGCAGACTCCATCTCCAGCCTTCTTCAAAGAGGAAGGGTTTCTATGACATGGGGCCTCCATGGCTAGAGAAAGCAGAAGGATCTTTGGGTTCTGAGAAGACATCACTGTGACGTAGTGGGGGGGAACTTGCTGGTTTCTATGGGTCTGTGGTAACCCCACTGGCTGCCGCCGGTACCATAGCCCAGAAGGACAGGGATGGGTCATTATGTAAAGGGATCTCTCAACCGGTCCGACCAGCTAACCCCCATGGAGAGGAATAAAGGAAGGTGGATGCTGCCCTGGCTGGGGGGCAGGGCTGGAGGAGAGTGAGCTAGTTTTCTGTCTGGGAGCATGGAGGAAGCAGCCTCAGCTACAGGCTGGGGGGTTTAGAAGCCGAGACCCCCTTCCCTATATCAAGGGGGGCTGAGGCATTCTAGGCCTGCCTTGTAGCCTGATGACATCTGTGCTGTGCTGTATCCTGAAGAAGCAATAAACCACCTCTATTCTACCGGCTGGTGGAGTCTGTTCGTGCCAATACGGGGGTGCAGGAGGCGGGGGACCCCAACGCGCCATCACACATCACTAAAACTCTGCTCTTCAGTGATGGAAATGCTGACCATCCCGAATAGAAACAAGAGCACTTTTTATTGCAGCCTCTTTGTCTTTTGACTTTGACTTTAACCAGTGATCTCTTCAGAGCAGGAATA
The DNA here is from genome assembly GCF_052426305.1 of Pelodiscus sinensis. Taxonomy (NCBI): domain Eukaryota; kingdom Metazoa; phylum Chordata; order Testudines; family Trionychidae; genus Pelodiscus; species Pelodiscus sinensis. The sequence goes on along the minus strand of NC_143053.1, from coordinate 230,379,968 downwards.
ATCCTCATTTCTCTTTGGAAGTTGTTGGCACATCTTCCGTGCTGCCAGAAACAACAGCCCATATTTGTGATCTGCTATGTCCTACTGGGTATTTATCCTGGTCCTGCTGTGATGATGAACTCAGTATGTATCCTGTTGACTGAAGCTGATTTTAACCACTGCCATTTCATTTTGTGAGAACGGTAGTCTCTTTAATCTGTGTGCTTTAGGCGCCAGTCCTCCAAAGAGGGCAAGGTGGGGAAACCTCTATGAAGTCAATGGGTCTGTTCACATGCTTAAACTGCATGTGCTTAAGTGCTTTGCCAGATCAAGGCCAGTGTGCACAGGATTAAGCCTATATCAAATATAATCCTGCTGCAAAGGAAACTCCCAGTCCATTTATTATGGTGAAGTCGTGCCATTCTTTTCCGATTTCAAATTATACAGAGCAAAATCTTTAAATGGCCCAGTCTCATTCTGTTCAATGTAATATACATTTTGCCAGTCTGCAATGTAGCAGGATAGGGCTGTAACTGGCCCCGAAACAACCTTGTTTATATTTATTTGCTGCTTCTTAACAAAAATCCCTGCCATCAGAGCTTAATCTCTTCCAACACTACACAAAAAACAGACTTCCCTTTATTTCTTCTCTTTTCCCTCCTTCCTAGAAGAACTGCCAAGTTCCATGTCACTATTTACAACAGACTATCCCACCATAATCGTTATTATCCTTTTAAAAATAATTACTAGGAGGCTTTGAGAAAAGCTGGGGGAGGGAAGGAGGCAGGCTTGTTGTTTTGCAAAAGGCCAGAGTGAACACGAAGAACCAAAACAATGATATCAGGGTGAACAGTAATTATGAACAAAAGGCTTTCAAAGCCATAGAACCAAAAAGCATGTGCAGCAGTAAAAGCCTCTAGATCCCCAAAGAGCCTAGGACTAGTTCAAGAGAATGTCAAACATGCAGAGAAGTCACTTGAGTTTTTCCATCAGTCCTGATTATAAAAAAATAATGGGGAAGTTCCTATTCCAATGACACTTTGAGTCAGAATGTGGCCTGAACAAAGATGATCAAACTCAGCAGCAGGCTGTCAGGGCACTTGACAAATACACGCAAACTCAGCCTCCCCGCAGCCATGGGAAGTAGATCTGATCTCTCTTTTACTGGCATGGAAAGTTCATCACGGAGAATGACCTAGTCATGCACTGGGCCGGATTCTTCTCTTGCTAATGCCAGTGCATCTCCACTGGCTTCTGATTTACACCAGCCTGCATAAGGGAGGCATTAGGGCAGAGCAGGGAACAGCTCCACAATCGCCTTACTCACGTGCCAATTGGTTAGCCACAGACCATACATCCTCCGTTTCACAAAAGGCATTAGGGGCTGATCCTGATGTGGCAACAGGCTCTGCCAATTGAGTAACCGAGTAACACCAAGCCGGGAGATCAGGATCAGGCCCACACTAGACAAATACACTACAAAATCAAAAGTTCCTGAAGAGTGGAAAGCTGCTCACAGGGTGGTGCCTCTTTTTGAAAAAGGAGCCAAAGGAAACTGTGGTAATGACAGACTGCTGAGCCTCGCTTCGGTGCCCAAGGAACTGCCTGAGAAAAGAACAGAGCAGCATTTGGATATACACAGCCCAGCGAGGTCAGACCAGCACACAGCTTCTAGGCAAGAACATCACTTACGCCTTTCAAATCTGCTAGGCTTCTCTGAAGAAATTACTACCACACAGGGAGCTGCATGACATGCAGAGACATTGAGCAGCCACGTGGCTGCTGTTCTACACCTACCCTGCTTCTGACTGGGACATTTGCAAGCTTCCCTGCTGTTACTAGTATATAAACTGACTGTAAAGATTAAGGGTCAGATACTCAGCTGGCATAGACTGATGTTGCTTCACTCAATCCATGCCAGTTGAGGCTTGGACCCTAAATCTTTTTATGGTCCATCTACTGCAGAGGCACAAAGTTATTGGGGCAACCTGGTACTTGTGCTGCTGTTCTGTTGGGGATGTGCCCTCTGCACTGGATCTGGAGAGTAATCCCGAGAATGTATATGGTCAAAGAGAGGCTTTTCACATCCAATCTGCTTTTAGACAGGGAATATTTATGATATAGCTGGGTGGAAAATGCAAAAAAGAACATTTGCAAGGAATTGGCTACAGCCTTTTGGAACTCCATTTTTGCAAGTCTTGGGAGAAGGCAGTTGCTTGGCTCAAATGTCTGTAGAAAGTACATCAAAAAGTGAAATTCAGTGTCTAAGCCTGAACAGTTTGATGGCTTGCTCTATATTTCTCACAATTTAGTCCTACCAGAAATCACTATATCTAAATTCACAAGCAGTAAACAAATGTGCACTATTGCACCCAAACCAATAAATGGCAATAGAAAGGTTTTATGTGCCCACCCAAAAAGCTCTACATCCAATTTTGCCACTCATTTACTGTTTCCTTTACCACAATTTTAAACATTGGCAGTGAGATATGTTGTTGTAATAAGTGCAGAACAGAACTTGCAGCTCAAGGAAAGGGGGTTAACATAGATCTAAGCCACGTTTGTAGTCTCCTGATCTTGAGTTCCTCCAGTCACAGAAAGCTACAACAGCTTAAGTGGATTTTCTTTCTCAGAAGCTGCATAAGTTAGAAAGTCCTAAAGAGCCTGTCTGCATTACAACATCCTTCCTGGGCTGCGCACTGGCCTACGTCCCAACAGCATGTTGTACTGTGTCGATCTCCCTGATATGCCTCTCTTGGTATCAGCCCCACCCTAACACATAGCTTTCCTCAGAGGGCAGCCTTATGGATGTCCCCATACTACTTGTACTGGGGCAAAATCCTTCCCTGGACTGATACTGAGTTTTTTAGGATCTCTTTACAGAATTCCTGACATTTTACCCAGTGTAAAAAGGCTGAAGTTGGAGTGAAGTGTCTAACCCTTATTATAATGGGGTTGGTTTTCTTACTTCTAGTCTTCCTTCCATTTGTAAGATGATGTAGTGACACATAATTTTGTGTTTAAAACAATAGCCTGTTGACTTGGAAATAAATGCAATGTCACAAATATAAAGTGATAGATTGTCAGATTGTCTCTGAGGTTTCCAACACATTATCTAATGAAACTAAAACAGACAAGACAAAAAGTAGGGTTAAAAAAAAAGAAACTTAAGCTTCTTCATACAGGAGGTTAAAAAGGCAAAAAGAAGAGCACAAAATCAATTAGTTTCCCTTTCAAAGTGGCATATGATCACCTCTTTTATAACAGGAAAGGAAAAAGGAAAATCTAGCCCTGCTGTAAGGCTGGGATAATAAAATTGCACAGCTTATTCACGACGGGTTAATTTGACTTGGAAAAGTTGTCTCTCTGAATAGCCCTTCTGATGGCCCTGTGAGAATAAGAGACAGACAGAGTGGAGCCCTTATAGGGTTTTACCAGTTTGAAACACAGAGGGTAAAGAACCCTTATTGCATAAAAAATATTAATTTGAAAGAAACCGTTTTACATCCTTGCCGCAACCACATCATACGTCTTAGGCCGGAATTGAATTTATTACTGCATCTATGTAATTTTTACTAGTTACTTCCTAATTAATTATTTTGTTCCAGTTTCAAACGCATTAATCTTTGTGTTTTACCCTTGTCATGCAGCAGCTGAACAGTCACTCAGTGAAAGCATGGAGAAGAAAAGAAAAGGCTTTTTTATTCTGATCTTCCTGATGTGGGTTTGGTGGTGATACAGTCTCACAAGATGCTGGCAACGACATGGAGGCCTACAAAATGGAACAGATACCAGCCCAACATAGAGAAGTCAGAAAGCTGATATCCAGGGGTTGTCTACCCTGAAATTGGAGGTATGATTGCCACTTAGGTAGACAGACCTGCACTAACTTTAATTGAGCCAGCACAGCCATGAAAAGAGCTGTGAAGATGTGACAGCATGAGCTTCAGACCACCTCAAACTGCTGAGAACTCAGGTGCCAAAGTGTATGCTGGTCTTCTCTGCTATTTTCAGCCTTATGAAATATATTAAAGTTTGCATGGTAATAGCTGCAACCTTTGAATGAACTATAGATACACCCCAAGTGTAACGGGAATGAATTTCAAACACATGTTCCATGTTGTAATATCTCCAACCAAGGATTGTAACTGTAGGATTATTATTTGTACAGCAATAGTGCCTAGGAGCCACAGTCATGGACGAGGGGCCCAGTGTGCTAGGGTGGTGCACCAAAAGAGAATACAAATTCCTTGCCCCCAAAGAGCTTACAATTGACATTAGATAGCCAAGAGATATTTTCATCAGGCACAGAATTGCAGAATTCCTCTATGTCAACAAAAATGTCCTTCAAAACAAACATGACTAGTTTGGGGTTTTATGCTCCAATACTATACGTGCATCTGGCAGTTAACAGATTAAAACTACAGAAAAATATAGTCATACAAATAATTAGTTATTTCTTTGATTAAGAAAGAAAGCCTTGTACCTTGCAATGAAAATCCATGCCCTAATTGCAGTATTTAAATGAGGAATCTAACAAGAGACCCATCTTGGAGCAGACATTGGTTGAAGCTGAACATTTTCAGCAACAACAGTTATTTAACAACGTTGCATCAGCTTAGGCCTTGTCAGCACTAAACCTCCTTCCCTCTTTGATCTATCCTACGCAACTTCAGCTATGCTGAAGTCAACATACTTAGTGCGGTGTCTTCCATGCAATAATGTCAGCGGGGGCTGCTCTCCCTCAGCTCTGGTTAGTTTTCTCATCCTGATGGAGTACGAGAGTCGATAGGAGTGTGCTCGGCAGGCAATTTATCATGTCTAAGTAGACATGGTAAATTGACTGCCGGCAGATCTGTCACTGTAGCATCGATCCACTGCATAGTGGAGACAATACCTTAGAATGATTTAATATTTGGGAGTTCAAGGGACCTGATTTAGCTAGGATTGGTACTGCTTTTAACAGGAGGTTGGACTCAATTACCTCCTGAGGCCTCTTCCAAACCTATGATTCTATGATTTTATGATTTCACCAGAAGGGGCCCCAAAAGCTCAATTCTAGAAACAAATTTGGCTTTCTATCCTACAAAACAACTGGACAGTCTCTATGGGAAAGAATTAATGGACACAAATCAGATATACAAAAAGGCAACACACAGAAACCTGTTGGAGGACACTTTAACTTGCCTGGGCTCTCGTTAATGGATCTCAAAGTCACCATGTTGTCTCAGGCAAATTCCACAAGCCAAATACACAGGGAAGCATTGGAACTTAACTTCATTTACAAGTTTGGGACCCATCACAAAGGTATGAATAAAGACATTACTTGGCTATCACACTACCTTCCACAGCCTAATGACTTAAACAAACACACAATGAGTACTTAAGAACAATTTGGGGAGCGGGATAGCTCAGTGGTTTGTGCATTAGCCTGCTAAACCCAGGGTTATGAGCTCAATCCTTGAGGGGGCCATTTAGGAATCTGGGGCAAAATCTGTCAGGGATGGTCCTGCTGTGAAGGCAGGGGACTGGACTGGACTCAATTCAATGAGCTTTCAAGGTCCCTTCCAGTTCTAGGAGATAGAACATAAGAATGTCTGTACTGGGTCAGATGAAAGGTCCATCTAGCCCAGTAGCCTGTCTGCCAACAGTGGCCAGCACCAGGTACTCCAGAGGGGGTGGACTAAAGACAATGATCAAGTGATTTGTCTTGTACCATCCATCTCCAGCCTCTAACAAACAGAGGCCAGGGACACCATTTCTATCCCCTGGCTAATAGCCTTTTATGGACCTAACCTCCATGAAATTTATCTAGCTTCTCTTTAAACTTTGTTATAGTCCTAGCCTTCACAGCCTCCTCTGGCAAGGAGTTCCACAGGTTGACTATGCGCTGTGTGAAGAAGAACGTTCTTTTATTAGTTTTAAACCGGCTACCCCTTAATTTCATTTGGTGTCCTTTAGTTCTTCTATTATGGGAACTAATAAATAATTTTTCTTTATTCACCCTCTCCACACCACTCATGATTTTATATACCTCTATCTTATCCCCCCTAGTTGCCTCTTTTCTAAACTGAAAAGTCTCAGTCGCTTTAGCCTCTTTTCATATGGGACCCGTTCCAAACCCCTAATCATTTTAGTTGTCCTTTTTTGAACCCTTTCCAATGCCAAAGTATCTTTTTTGAGGTGAGGAGACCACATCTGCACACAGTATTCAAGATGTGGGCATACCATAGTTTTATACAGGGGCAGTAAGATAGGCATCTCCATTCATTATTACCATTATATTTTTAATTTGCACCTTCATGTAACATGAACACTCTAATTTACTCTTTTTTTCCCTTCCTTTCCCCACCTCCAGCCCCTATTTATTTTGGAACTGGACTTCTAATACTCCATTCATCTGAAGAAGTGGATTGTACTCAGGAAAGCTCAAGATACTATTTACATGTTTTGTTAGTCTTTAAGGTGCTGCTAGACTATCTTTTGTTTTTTAAGTTTTTCCAGTTACAGACTAACTTGGATTACCCTTCTGAAGCTTTTATCCTACAAAGGTTCTAATACCCTGCTCAATCTCCTAATATCCAAGTGCTTTGCAGTTGTGCATTAAACAACATGACTATATATTCATCACAAGTCACTGTTCTCTCCTCCCCTACAATTGCTTCTATGTATAGAGAGCACATTATATTACCAAGGAAAGGGTCGAAAAGGCCCTAAAAGATTGTGTAAACTCACAGCATTAAGACAAGACACTTTAGACTACAGTTCTTCACTAAGTTCAGGGTTATTATGTGACATTAAGACTGGAAGCCAGGAAAAGGGCAAATATAGTGTCCATTTACAAAAAAGGGAAATAAGAACAACCCAGAAAACTACAGATCAATCAGCTTGCCTTCTGTGCCAGGAAAGATAACGGAGCAAGTAATTAAGGAATTCATCTGCAAACATCTGGAAAACAATAATGTGATAAGTAACAGTCAGCACAAATTTGTGAGGAACAAATCATGTCAGACCAACCTTACAGCTTTCTTTGATAGGATAACAAGCTATGTGGATAAGGAGTAAGCAGTAGATGTGGTATGCCTAAAATTTAGTAAAGCATTTGATACAGTCTTTCATGACCTTCTTATAATAAACTAGGGAAATACAACCTAGTTGGGGCTACTATATGGTGGGTACATAACTGGTTGGATAGTGTCAATGATTCACAGTCATGCTGGAAGGGCATAATGAGTGGGGTCTGAAGGGATCAGTTTGAAGACCAGTTCTGCTCAATATCTTGATTAACAATTTAGATAATGGCAAAGAGAGCACACATATAAAGTCTGAAGATATGCCAAGCTTGGAAGCGCTTTGGAAGATAGGATTATCATTCAAAATGATCTAGACAAACTGGAGAAATGGTCTGAGGCATATAAGATGAAATTCAATAAGGGCAAATGCAAAGTACTCCACTTAAGAAAGAACAATCAATTTCACACATACAAAATGGAAGTGACTGTCTAGGAAGGAGTACTGCAGAAAGGGATTTAGGGCTCATAGTGGACTTAAAGACTACATCTAGACTGCACGCCTTTTTTGACAGAGGCTTTGTCGAAAAAGAGCGTCTAGATTACATTATGTGGATTGAAAAATTGATTCGCTTTTTCGAAAAAGAGCATCCAGAATGCCGGATGCTTTGTCGAAAAAAGAAGGCACCCAGAAGTGCCTTCTGTGCAGGGGCAGCCTTTATTTCCAGGTGCTGCTGCAAGCCCTTTGCAGCGATGCCTGCTTACAGGGATTCCCCTGGACAGCCTTTGCTCTGCTCCTGCTTCTGGCTTGCCTACCTCCTAGAGGGAAAGCAAAGCTGCTGCTGTGCTTGCTCTAGTTGCCCTGCTTCCTCGGACACTACAGCAGTTTATTTTCTGGGTTTTTTTTTCTGATTTTCACTCTTTTTGGCCACGGATCCTGAGCTGTCCCGGGCAGGTGATGGCCCCACGCTGCCATACTGCAGCTTCTGCTGCATCTGCATGACTCTGTCATGAATCTCCTGCCCCATATGGACTCAGACCGCACCGAGGAGACCCTCCTCTGGGATGCAGGAGCTTTGCCCTTGCCCCAAACTTTTTTGGGGGCAGGCAGATTTGGAGGCACGAGACAAGTTCGGACTGGTGGGACCAGCTCGTCATGCAGCTCTGGGATGATGGCCACTGGCTCTGCAACTTCTGAATGAGGAAGGCCACATTCCTGGAGCCTGGCTTGCCCCTGCTCTGGAACACCAGGACACACACCTGAAGCCTGGTACCCCCCTGCAGAAGTGGGTTGCAATCGCACTGTGGAAGCTGGCCACCCCCAACAGGTACCGCTTTGTGAGACAACGGTCTGGTGTGGGGAGGTCTACCGTCGGGGCCATCTTGATGGATGTAAGTCACTGTCAGGGGACAGGCACTGCTGAGTAGGGGAGTTGAGAAAGGGGGACTGCCAGGCAAGGGCAAGAGGGAGTGAGGGATAGAGTGGCACTCGGAGGCCGCTCCTTGGCCATCCCTGCACTGATGGGAGGGAGGAGGGCATCCTGACAAGGGGAGGGGTGGGTTGGGGGGTAGGGTTCTCCTCCCAAGCACTTAGGTAACCTGTCTAACTCCCTGGTTTCTGTCTGTCTGTTTGTCTCGTGCTGCAGGTGGTAAGGGCCATCAATGCGGAGCTGCTGAAGAGGCTTGTCCTTCTCGGGAACCTGGACAACATCCTTGCCATGTTTGCTACCCTTGGATTCCAGTTTATAAACCGGAAGGGCTACTATTCCATGGTGCTGCAGGCCTTGGTTGACCACCAGGGACACTTTACAGACATTTGTGTCGGGTGGTCGGGGCAGGCACATGATGCCAGCATATTCAGGAACTCCTACCTGTACCACAGGTTGCAGGCAGGAACATTCTTCCCCCAGCGGCACCTTGCGCTCGGGGATGTGCAGATTCCGGTGTGCATATTGGCTGACGCAGCCTACCCCCGATGCCATGGCTCATGAAGGCCTACACTGGCCACCTGGATGCGAGCAAGGAGCTTTTCAACACGCATCTTAGCCAGGCTCGTATCCAGGCGGAATGCGCCTTCAGCCAGCTGAAAGGGAGGTTCTGTTGCCTCCTCGCATGCCTGGAGATGGGCGAATGCAACATCCCGGAGGAGGTGGCTGCATGTTGCGCCCTCCATAACCTGGCGGAGAAGAAAGGGGAGGCCTTCCTGCCGGGGTGGGGGACAGGTCCTGATGGCGAGGAGAGGCAATTTCAGCAGCCCCGGATGGCTGCCATACACCAGGCTCACCAGGCTGGTGTCCAAATCCAAGAGGCCCTGAGGGAGAGATTCTCAGAAGGAGCCCACTGACTCTCCCCAGGGCCTCCCCCATGGGAGGTTTGGCCTGACCCATCCCTACCTTTCCCTCCACAACCCTCACTCTCTTCCCATTAAGAACACATATAAGACCCACGTTTCTTTGTACACAGAAATTTGCTTTATTAGAAACACTAGCAGCAAAGAAAATGTGTGAACTGTTTAACAAAACTTTCTCTTTTAACCGTTCACCTGTTTATCCACAAAGTAAATCTGTCAGTCAAAAATAAAGATTTTGTAACATAACCGAAATGTCCTTTAACTGGGGGGTAGGGGACTGAAAATCTGGAGGGGGGAAGGGGCTCAAGAGGGCCACTGCTTCCCTGATTGCAGGGTCCTGCCACCTTCCTGCATTCTGGCATCGCCATGGCCTTGGGATTGGGTGAAGCGAGAACCAGTCCTGGCCTGGGCACGAGGGGGGCGGGGGGCAGCTGTTGGGCCTGTGAGGGCTCAGGAGCAGGAGAAGCTGGGGGAAGGGGGAGCCTAGGAGGAAGAGGGGGCTGGAGGAGCAGGGGGAGCAGGGGCCTGGCATGCTGGAGGAACTGTGCCCGTGACAGGGGCAGGCAAGGCAAAGACCTCCCGCATTGTGGCACAGATGTCAGTGCGCTGCTGGACCAGCTTGTCCAGCAGCCTGGTGCGCCACTCGGCCTCTGCCTCCGCCCTCTGCTGGAGGGTCCTGTTGAGGTCCTGCAGGGCCACTACGTGCTCCCTTAGCAGGTCCATGTACACACGCCAGTGTCTGTGGGTGCCATGGGTCCGGGATGGTGGTGGGGGCTGGTGTGGTACTCCCCTGTTGGGTAGAGGATCCAGCTGTGGAGTACAAGAAGAGGAGACAATCAATGTCTGTGTGCACCCCTGCTATCCCCGAGGGCATGCCGTGATTGTCTGGGGCTCTGCTTTGGACAGGAGACTCAGAGGTGTTACACGTGATACCACGTGAGTTGGACAGCGGCCTGAAAGCCTCACAGGGGCCCCACAGTGGCAATGGGACTAGATGGCCCCCCCACACTGCCAACCTGCCCATGTGTGGTGACCCCTCAAAGCACTCACCTGATGTTCCCTCTCCGCTGTCCACAGATGCCTGGGAGGCCTCTGGGGTCTAGAGGATCGGTTCCTGGGAGGAGGTCCCTGCTGCCTCCTCCTCCTCCTCCTGGTGCAGCTCCCCCGCCTGGTCTTCCTCCCTCAGGGGTCGGTCCACGATGTGCTGCGGTAACCCGGACTCCACCACACACAGTAGTAAGGGCAGCTCCTTACTACTGGCAGCTCCCATGAATGCATCCCATTGGATGCATTAATGGGAATTTTGTAAGCAAGACGAGAATTTTTCTACTCTACTATGCACTGATTAGGCCTCTACTGCAGCATTTCAGGAAAAATGCAGAGAAACTGAAGACAGTCTAGAGGAGTGCAACAAAAATTATTAAAGGTCTAGAAAACCTGACGTATGAGGGGAAATGAAAAGAACTGGGTTTGGTTAGTCTGGAAAAGAGAAGATGGAGAGGGGACATGGTAACCACTTTCAAGTACTTAAGAGAGTGCTACAATGAGGAGGGAGAAAAATTATGTTCCTTATCCTGTGATGATAGGACAAGAAGCAATGGGCTTAAATTGCAGAATGGGAGTTTTAGGTTAGACATTATAAAAAACTTCCTAACTGTTGAGGTGGTTAAGCACCCGAATAAATTGTCTAGAATGAATCTCTATCATTGGTGATTTTTAAAAGCAGCTTAGACAAACATCTGTCAGGGATACTCTAGATGGTGCTTCATCCTGCTATGATTACAGGGGACTGGACTTGATGACCTCTCGAATTCTCTTCATGTTCTAGTATTGTATGAGTCTATGCAGGGGCAGATGATGGTTTTGCGGGGCCCCGGTTTTGCGGGGCCCCCCTTTGCCACGGCGCATGTGCAGTGACGCCATTCGCATGTGCAGCGGCGCCATGGCGCATGCGTGGGGCTTTCTGAAGCGCGGGGCCCGGGGCGGCCGCCCCATTCGCCCTGCCGTATATCCGCCCCTGAGTCTATGGTTCTGCTTATTCTGTGGTACAACAGCCATGAAGCTCTCATTCTCTCTCGCTGTCTCTCGCTCTCTCTTTTGATTACTTAAACATAGAGGACTTCTAAGTGTTATTTTAAAATATGTCCAGTAAGAAGGAATTCATTCATGTATTCCTCTTCAAGCTGGGTGAGAAGGAAAATGCCAGACTTACCTAGTATCAGGAACAGTGAAGAGCATATCAATACCCCAGCTTTTTCACATATCCCCCAATATAACAATTTTATTTTCATCAAAGTATTTGCCAAAAAATGCAGAGCAAATTATACAAATGGAAACTTGCCAGTTTTGTGCATAAACACAGTACACAAACATACACACACAGTGTGAAGTCACAAAGCTTTACTAGTTACTCATGGGTTCCCTTTACCTATTTAAGAGAGACAATGTTGTTCAATTGCTTTCAAGAGAACAAAAGCTAAAACATAGCGCCTTCTTCCAGGAGTGAACAATGCAGCTAGTAAAAACAACAAAAAAAACCCCTCTCTAAATTGTTTTTACAGAAAATAGAGGTTTTGTCAAAACTAGTTTTTTTCAAGAAAGAGTCTGCTTTCCACAGAAAATGTCAACCTTTTAGTGAAAAAACCAAATTCCTGAAAACAAAAAAGTTTTCAGTGTTTTGGCCAATAACTAACAAATGTTAGTTTAGAAATACGATTGTTGTTATAGCAAGATGTGTAGGTCAGGTGCCTCATTCACCCAGTCTTCTCTATGGGCTGGGTTCTTCAGAAGGACTACATCTTCTGAGATCCACTGCAGCCATTGTCTCCCATGGCACCTTACACTGATTATGGCATAGCATGGGAGATGTAGTAAAGCCTAGCTCACAGAAGAGAATGAGGCATTTGAACTACAACTCCTGTTATGCACCAGCATGGCACTTCTGAATCAGTACGTTTCAGTTTTCAGCTGATATTTTTTAGTTCTTCATTAAATATTTGTGAGTTTGAATGAAAGCTATTTTCTTTCCTTTCTTGTCAAAACTTTACACAAGAAAAATACAATTTCAACAAGTTCTAGTGACTAGTACACTAACAGCAACCAATCAGTATTAAATGATATTATGACATCACTTAGGCTACGTCCGGAAGAGATCTTCTGGAAAAGCTTATTTTGAAAGCGAGCATGCACACAGCAAAAGTGCAATAAAAAGCGATCTGCTTTTTGAAACATAGAATCCACATTCATTGGATGCTATCTCACATTTAAGTTGTGATTAGTCTGGACGGAGTGGCCACGAAGGCACCTGTGTTATTTCCTGGAGGCCTCTTCTTTCGAAAGAATTCCCTCTTCCGCATCCACATACATCTTTTTTTGAAAAAGCTTTTTCGTAAGAAGGCTTCTTCCTCATAGAATGAGGTTTACCGCCCTAAAAAAAAACCTCTGTTCTTTCTAATTTTGGTCAAAAGAACTCAATGGCAGTGTGGACGCAAGTATTGGTTTTTTTGAAAAACAGCCATTTTTCCAGAAAAATGCTGCTGTGTAGACGCACTCTTTTATAGACAGAGCTATGTTCTAGCAGTCTGAAGAAGAGGCTTGAATTAAGGTTCTAATATTAGCTCTGTCACTGATCCAATAAAGCCCCGTGATAGTCACTAAATTTCTTTATGCCATAGTTATTCTGTCTGTAAAGTGGTGTTTATCCTCCTGGGTGAAAGTGCTTTAATAAACACAGGTGAAAAATGTTCAGTTACTCTTGTGAGAACGGATGAATAACTAGATTGATTAGGCAGAAGTGCAAATACTAGATCAGGATAGATAAAATAGAAATATTACTGGTTGTATTACTTTCCAGGGCAGTGCTTCCTGGAGTGATGTCTTTAGATAGGGTAATGTTTCAGAGGCAAGTGCAACAAACACCAATAAAATATTAGAAGTGAAAAAAAAAATCTGTAACTGTTGAAATGCCTGTGGACTGACAGAGGTAAAAAATTGCTTGTTTGCTTATTGTGTCAAAATGCCAGATCCAGCCCTGGGCAAAACAGAACCTCTCCTGCCCTAAGTGCCTGCAGTTCACTGTGTCAAAAATAGAAATATTCATAACAAGTCACTCTTAGTTTGTTATCCCATCAGTTTATTTGAACCAGGAAGTTTTTAATGTCAACCCAATTTAATAAAGGATATTTTGCAGCATATATTGTTGCAACACAGAGGTGAATAGTGGAACACATTTTTTTGAAACCATTTAACATTCTCCAGGGACAGATATGATTTCATTTCACACGGAACTACATTTAATTTGACAGGGCATTTTTATTATCCATTTTGGATTAAATAATTGACATTTTTTGGAGCAGCTCTTTCAGTGTCGCAACACCAAGTAGCCAGTGAAAGGCAAAGTGATAATTATGGGTGGTGGGTAAAGTTGTTGTTTGGAGAGGACAGTTCCTCAGTCTACCTCTTCTGCCGATGACCATGACATAATTCAACCCGGTACCATCACCATTCTGCCCAGGCCCCGTTCACTCCTCATAGTCACTCTCTTAGGGTATGTCTACACTACAGCACTAATTCGAACTAACTTAGTTCGAATTAGTTAATTTGAACTAAGCTAATTCGAATTAGAGCATCTAGACTTAAAAACTAGTTCGAATTAGCGTTTTGCTAATTCGAACTAGCATGTCCACACTGAGTGGACCCTGAACTGAGGTTAAGGATGGCCGGAAGCAGTGCCGGCAGGGCATCAGATTAGGACTTAAAGTGTGGAGCTGGTGCCTCAGGCTAGCTGAGGGCTGTGCTTAAAGGGACCCGACCCCCACCCCGGACAGACAGTTCTCAGGGGTTCCCCGCTTGCAAAGCAGTCCTGGCTTGGAGTGCCCTGAGTGCCCACACTCTGCACATCACAGCACTCGGCCATCAACCCGGCTGCACTTGCCGCAGGCTGCCATCCGGAGGGGGGGTCAATCAAGGGGCTTCAGGAGAGTTTCCACCCCGGGGAGCCCGCAGAGCCAGCCCAGTCCTCCCCATCGGGGGCTCGTACCCCATTCCTCCCTCACCTCCTTCCACTTACCCCTCCCTAGGCCCCCTTCCTGATGTACAAAATAAAGGACACGTGTGTTCAAAAATAGAAACTCTCTTTATTGAACAAATCTTGGGGAGACTGGGAAAAGAAGGTGGGAGAGGGGAAGAGAGAGGGTGGGAGAGAGGAGAGCAACTAAAATGATCAGGGGTTTGGAACAGGTCCCATATAAAGAGAGGCTAAAAAGACTGAGACTTCTCAGCTTAGAAAAGAGGAGACTGAGGGGGGATATGATAGAGGTCTATAAAAGCATGAATGGTGTGGAGAGGGTGCATAAAGAAAAGTTCTTCATTAGTTCCCATAATAGAAGGACTAGAGGACACCAAATTAAATGAATGGGTAGCAGGCTTCAAACTAACAACAGAAAGTTCTTCTTTACAAAGCAAATAGTCAACCTGTGGAACTCCTTGCTGCAGGAGGCTGTGAAGGCTAGAACTAGAACAGAGTTTAAAGAGAAGTGAGATAAAGTCATGGAGGTTGGGTCCATGGAGTGCCATTAGCCAGGAGGTAGGAATGGTGTCCCCGGCCTCTGTTTGTGGAAGGCTGGAGATGGATGGCATGAGAAAAATGGCTTGGTCATTGTCTTCGGTTCATCCCCTCCAGGGTACCTAGTGTTGGCCGCTGTCGGCAGACAGGCTACTGGGCTAGATGGACCTTTGGTCTGACCCAGAACGCCCATTCTAAGCTCAGGGCTCAGGGTCGGGGATCTTAGTGGACCACCTTGATTTTCATGCCAACCTGCTCATGGGTGGCCAGGCTGGAAGCTATCCTGCCCTAGATGGCCACTTTCCTATGCCTAGTGCGGAGGTCGTGGATGAGGTCCACGATGTCTGCACTAGACCAGGCGGGCGCCCGCCTCTTGCGGACCTGGGCAGGCTCCTGGGAGCCGCCAGCGTGGTCCCGGGAAGAGGCGGAGGGCTGGGTGGCAGCGGGTGGCCGGCTCGAGCCGTGCGAGGTGCAGGGTCTGCTGGCTGGGTGCTGGCAGGCTTGCACCTGGCACAGGCACCGTAGCCAACCCATGCCCCTTTAAGGGCTCCGAGGCCGGGAGGGGAGCAGAAGAGTTTCCCTGGTTGTGCCCAGAGTGGCCACCAGGGAAAGCTGGGGAGGGCTAGCCTCCCACTAGTTCGAATTAAGTGGCTACACAGCCCTTAATTCGAACTACTTAATTCGAACTAGGCATTAGTCCTCGTGGAATGAGGTTTACCTAGTTCGAATTAAGCGCTCCACTAGTTCGAATTAAGTTCGAACTAGCGGTTTGTATGTGTAGCGCCTATCAAAGTTAATTCGAACTAACATCTGTTAGTTCGAATTAACTTTGTAGTGTAGACATACTCTTATATTCCCTCTCCCTCCCTGGTCACCTCCTTTCAGTCAAATCCCTGTACTCAAATGAAGCAAATACATTTGAAAAAAGCCCCACTCTTCTGCGTTGTCTTTCTAAAGAAAATGGAGCATGTTTTTCACTGCATGCCAGATGATGAAAACTGAACATGCAGAAGGTACAAAAAAGCACTAAACTTGGGAATAAAAGATATCATTCACAGTTTTTTTGATATACTCTGATTTTTGTCAGAGAATGTGCAAAACCTTGGAGTAAAGGCAAGCCAGCTGTCCTGCTGAATAGAATATAACATTCAATATTATGGAATGCATAATGCAGCCCTTCTCTATTTTCCATTTTCTAAATCAGTATTTCTAAGCTGAATTTATATTTTAAATGTACTCTTAAGCCTTCATAAAGTATTTATTAAAATATTTATTTAAAAAAACCTACATGTCTGAAGATCCAAGCATTTAAGGCTAAAGATGAATAGTCAGATTGTGCACATAAATATCTCTACAAGGATTTTTTTTTTTTTTTTTGGAGATTTTATCATCACTAATGAAATATTTTAAAGAAAATGATAAACCAAGGTCCTGTAGACTAACTTGTTCTGAATAAATATAATAGTAATGCACAATTGTTTATCAGCAAATTCAGAAACAGACGGTATTAAACTTGTAGGGGTTGGCAAATGCCTGTTAAATGATTTCATGACCAGTTGAATGGCTCTTTAACAATATAAATAAATGTTCTGGTCTAGCAAGTTGAGCTCTGCTGCACCACTGGATCTTTAGTAGCCCAGAGATCGTGATCAACTAGTTGCGATTCCAGATGGCTCAGTCAATCACGATCGACGAGCTGATGACAACAGCTATAAGTCATGCTTTTCAATTCTTTAATCATTCTCTTGGATATGTTCGGAACCCCTACAATTTATCAACTTTTTTCTTGAATTGTGGACACAAAATTCCAGCAGCAGTCCCATCAATGCCAAATTAGTAATTTAACTTCTCTACTCATATTTGAGATTCCTATGTTTATACTACAAGGATTGCGTGGGCCCTTTTGGCCATAGTACTCCAAAGGGAGGACATGTTCAACTGCTCAGAAGGTCAGTCGCGTTAGTCTGTATCTACAAAAACAATGATGAGGTCTGTGGCACTTTAAAAGACTAAGGGTATGTCTACACTAGCCCCTAGTACGAACTAGGGTGGCTAATGTAGGCATTCGAACTTGCAAATGAAGCCCAGGATTTAAATATCCCAGGCTTCATTTGCATGTTCCTGGGCGGGCACCATTTTTAAATCCCCTTAGTTCGAACTGACTGCAGGAGGAGTAACAATTAATCCGAACTAAGGATTTAGTTCGGATTAACTTCTGACTGATACATGTAGCCGCGGGCAGTCAATTCGAACTAAGGGGATTTAAAAATGGCGCCCGACAGGGAACATGCAAATGAAGCCCGGGATATTTAAATCCCGGGCTTCATTTGCAAGTTTGAATGCCTACATTAGCCACCCAAGTTCAAACTAGGGGGCTAGTGTAGACATACCCTTAGCCTTTAAGATGCTACAGGGCTCCTCATTGTTTTTGCTTATCCACTATGACCCTCAAGTCCTTTTCAGATTCACTGCTTTTCAGAATAGAGTCCCTCATCCTGCAAGCCTGGGTTATGCTTTTTTGTTCCCAGATGTCTGGTCACATTTGTTCATGTTAAAACACAGATGGTTTGCTTGCACCCAACTTTCAAATCAACCCAGATCTCTCTGTATCAATAACCTGTCTCCTTCATTATTCACCACTCTCCTAATCTTTGCATCATCTGCAAACTTTATTAGTGATGATTTTATGTTTTCTTATAGGTCATGGGTAAAACTGATAAATAGTATAGAGACAAAAACTGGGACCTCACTAGAAACACACGTTTAATGCTGACCCCCCATTTACAGTTAACATTCTGAGTCCTAACAGTTTTTGATCCATATAATGGGGGCCATATTAATTTGGTATCATTCTAGTTTTTTAATCAAAATGTTGTGTCATACCAAGTTGCATCCCTTACAGAAATGCAAGTATATTACATCAACACTATTACCTTTAGCAACCAAATTTATAGTCTTGTAAGAAAGAAACCAAGCTAGTTTGACAAGATCTATTTTCAATTAGCTTGACATTAATTATACAGGCAGTCCCCGAGTTACGCAGATCCGACATATGTCGGATCCGCAGTTACGAATGGGGATTTTCTCGCCCCGGAGGACTGGAGCGGCGGGACGCCTGGTCCCGCCGCCCGCCTCCTCCGGGGCGAGAAAAGCTGCTCCCCGTCTCCCTGGTCTGCTGGGGGAGCCAGCAGACCAGGGAGACGGGGAGCAAAGCGGCGGAGGACCCGGGGCCGGACCTGCGACGCTTCCAGCTGATCTGGAAGCGCCGTGGGTCCGGCCCCGGGTCCTCCGCGCTTTGCTCCGCGTCTCCCTGGTCTGCTTGGGGGGACGCAGCTAGTGCCCCCCCTCCCCCAGCAGACCAGGGAGACGTGGAGCAAAGCCCGGGGCCTGTGGTAGAGCAGGTGGGGCGCTGCCGGTTGGTCCCACAGCACCGCTCCTTGGCGCTACTGGACCAACCCAGCAGCACCCCAGCTGCTCTGCCCCAGGAGTCCTGATTCAGCCGCTGCTGATCAGTTTCAGCAGCAGCTGAATCAGGACGCCTGGGGCAGAGCAGCTGGGGTGCTGCTGGGTTGGTCCAGTAGCGCCGAGGAGCAGCTGCGCTACTGGACCAACCCAGCAGCACCCGACCTGCTCTGCCCCAGGCGTCCCCAAGTCAGCCGCTGCTGAAACTGACCAGCGGCTGACTACAGGAAGCCCGAGGCAGAGTTGCTCTGCCCCGGGCTTCCTGGAATCAGCTGCTGATCAGTTTCAGCAGCAGCTGACTTGGGGACTCCTGGGGTTCTTAAGTTGAATCTGTATGTAAGTCGGAACTGGTGTCCAGATTCAGCCGCTGTTGAAACTGATCAGTTTCAGCAGCGGCTGAATCTGGATGCCAGTTCCGACTTACATACAGATTCAACTTAAGAACAAACCTACAGTCCCTATCTTGTACGTAACCCGGGGACTGCCTGTACTGCCTTCCTTTAGCTTATATTAATCAAGTCCCATATTACCATTTCCATTATTTTGCCTTGGATCAATGTTAACCTGACAGGTCTAATAATTACCCAGGTGATCCCGTTTACCTTTTTTTAAATAGTGGCACCACATCAGCTTTCTTCCAGTCTTCTGGACCTTACACAGCATTCAGAGAGTTCCTGACAATCAGCAGTAATGGTTTATTGTAGAGAAGAAGGCATGAAATTTTCATTATTGCAAATTAGATTGAATTGCCAATCTTATGATGTGCCATGACTGTTACAGACTGAAATCTGATTAGCAGCTAAGCACATAGTTGCTTCTCAGTTCTGTATTCTAAAGACAAAGGGGTGGAAGAATAATCAGGCAACATTTCACAAAGCAAATGATGACTTTCTAATTAAAACTGGGTGATTGTGGCTTCAGATGCATTGAATACTCTACATTATGTGTTTAATTTGAACACAAATTATTTTTAAAACCATTATCATGTGAAGGTACTCTCCTGCATCATCCAATCAAAAAATAAGTGTGTAAAGAGTGTTAGGAAAACTTTTACCTTCATTTCTCATTCTGAATGCAGCATACCAGTCAGAAATAACACCATGTAGCAAGTTCTTGGCATGTTGGTGTATGTTAATGCTTCATTTTCTATATGAAAAGAATACTCCACATTTCACGCTGTAGTCTTAGCCAATGTTTCCTTCTTATGAAACATCCAAGGTCTCTCAGAGGAGTTCTATTACAAAAGATGCATTGTTTCCACTCATTTATATATTAGAAGTGATCAGGCAAACTTGCAATATTAACCCTAAGAGATGCAATACTTCATTTATTAGTTGCTGTTGTTGATGAGGAGAAGGAGAATGAAACTTTGCAATCTGAAGGGACTCCAAAAATTATAATTAGCTTAAATAAGGTAAGAAAAAAGTCAGCTTGTTTTCTACATGTCCTCACTTTCCATGCTGGCTGGACTAATGGCAAAGTGTTCTTAAGATTCCCAAATTTTGGCCAACAAAGTAAGAGAAAGAAACCATTGTCCTTATGTTGCCTTCCATTGTATGACATAGATGGGGCATATATTATAGCAGAGGTTCAGAGACTGGGGTCCGAGGGTTACTGGTGTTCTGCAGGCACTTATTAGTGGTCCACAGAACGTTGGCTGGCCGTGTGGGGCTGGATTTGTGTCCATGTTTTCATTATTTTAGCTTATTTTATTTACATGAAAAGCTTTCCTGCTATTACATTACCGCCAAGGACAATTGCTGTAGATCAGAGGTCTCCAACCTTTTTACACCCAAGATCACTTTTTAAATGTCAGGGCAAGCCATGATCTACCCCATCCCTTTCCCGAGACTCCACCCCTTCCTTGAGGCCCTGCCCTCTCTGTTCCCCTCCTCTCTATCACTTGCTGCTTCCAGCCCTTACTCACTCTCACTGGATTGAGACAGGAGATGCGGGTTCTGGGGCAGCAATGAGGGATCTGGGTGTGGGAAGGGGTGAGAGGTGCAAGCTCTGGGAGGCAATTTGGGGGCAGGAGGAGGTGGAGAAGGGGATGCTGGCTTGGAGAGAGGGCTCCAGGCTGGAGAAAGTTGGGTGCTGAGCAAGACTTGTGAATGTGGGGGTGCAGAAATTTGAGTTTGGGTGCATGAGGGGCTCAGGGCACAGGTTTGTGATGTGGGGTGGTGCAGGAGTGTTGTGGCACAAGACTGGAGATGTGTGGGTCACAGGAGTTTGAAGATATGGGGGGCTCAGGGCAGGGGCTTCAGGTATATAATGGGCTTAGGGTTGGGGTGGGGGGGGTGCAGGAGTGTTGTGATGCTGCAGCCAGATGGGGCTTGACCCCAATTGGTGGTTTGTTGGCCAGGCTTCATTTGTAAATAAAATATGTCAACACAAACATTTCAGTATTGTGTTTATTTATGGGAGGGGCAGGGAACCTTTTTTGGGTCGAGGGCCACTGACCCACAGAAAAATCAGTCGGGGACCACACAAGTGTGATGCAACCCCCCACCCCCTCTAAACCCTCCCTCCCCAACCCTCACTGATGTAGCCCCAACTGAGACTCTTCACTCCCCTGGTGCTCCAGCCCCATCGGGGGGAGGGTAGGTAGGACTGAGGTTCAGGGCCTCAGGCCAGATTATCTCTTCTGGGGTTCCAGGGATGGTGAATTTCATGGCCCCCTTAAGCTCTGGTTGGGGCCAAACATGAGGGGTCCAGTTTGCGGGACAGAGCTGCCAGTGAGTGGGCTAGGGATGGGGGTGCAGAATCTGTGTGGGAGGTAGGATGCAGAAGCAAGCTGGGGGTAGGTGTCTGGCCAGGAGGAAGGGGGCAGGCACAGGGTTCTGGTGAGTGTCTGGCCAGGAGGCAGGAGCAGGGTACTGGCAGGTGTCTGATCAACGGAAGAGGGAGCAGGTCAGGTTGGTCAGTACCTAGTGGTCTCCAGAGAATCTCTCTCAGGCAGGATCTGAAGGCAGCACTGAAAGAAGTGCACATGCTGCTCCTTTATGAAATCCAGCCACGCTTCATCCCCAAAGTCCGGATCCTCCATCGCCATGTTAGCCCCCCTCTCCCATCCGTCCCCAGAGCATAGGGGAAGGAAGGGAAAATAAGAAAGTTTGCACACTTCCTGACAAACAAGGTTCTGGCGTGAAGCTGCGGAGCCTTGGGGCTTCCCCCTAACAGGAAGCCGGCGTTGGCTCCAATTTTGCAAGGAGTGGGAGGCTGTAGTGCCAGTGTGGGCTCCTCATTGCGGGAAAGGGAGAGTGAGGAGGAGGGCTTGGAACACTGACTGCATTGAGATTGACTGTCAGTGATCAACCAGTTGATCGCAATCGATCAGTTGGTGACCAATGCTGTAGTTGCTCCAGGAATGTTATGTGGTCACAAATTATATGCTCCATTGACTGACAATAAATGGAATGGGAGATATGTGTGTATAGAAGGAGAAGTGTTCCAAGAGAGTCTCTTTGCTCATGTGTGACCTACACTACATGTTGAACCTTTCTAGTCTGGCACCCTCAGGACCTAACCAGTGCTGAACCAGAGAATTTGCCAAACCACAGGAGGTCAATATTGTCTAGCAGCATTACCAACACTTCCACTGCTTACTGGGTTCTTAGAAAACATTTAGGGGTAAATTAGAGTGAAATAACAGCTCACAATGCTGAGAGCCAGGACGGTGGCTGTAAGCTAATTTATTGGACTGTGAGAAACTTGCCCACAGCCACGGTAAGTGGACATCTGGCTAACTAAAATCATGCTGGACCATGGATGTTGCCAGACCAGAGAGTGCTGGACAAGAGTACACCAGAAGTCATTCCTGGGGTTTTTGTTCAACATATTTATTAATGATCTGGATGACTGGGATGGATTACACCCTCAGCAAATTTGCAGATGACATTACGTTTTGGGGGGGGGGGGGTAGACAAGCTGGAGGGTAAGGATATAGTCCAGAGAGACCTAGACACATTGGAGGATTGGGTCAAAAGAAATCTGATGAAGTTCAAGAAGGAAAAATGCACAGTCCTGCACTTAGGATAGAAGAATCCCATGGCTAAGCAGCAGTTCAGCAGAAAAGGACCTGGGGATTACAGTAGATGAGAAGCTGTATATAAATCAACTGTGTGCCCTTGTAGCCAAGAAGACTATCAGCATATTGGTCTTCATTAGATGCATTGCCAGCAGATTGAAAGAAGTGATTATTCCCCTCTATTTGACACTGGTGAGGCCATACCTGGAGATTTGCATCCAGTTTTGGGGCCCCCACTACAGAAAGGATGTGGACACATTGGAGAGAGTCCAGCAGAGAACAAAGAAAATGATTAGGGGGCCGAGGCACAAGATTTATGAGGAGAAGCTGAGGGAACTGGGGTCATTTAGTCTGCAAAAGAGAAAGATGAGGAGGGATGAGGAGGAGAGATTACTTGACGCTTGGGTTAAGTAGTTGTCTGTAGTGAGTGTGTTTGTGTTTGGTGTGTGTTTGCTGCTTGCCTGAAAGATACTGTGTGCTAAGCTTGTTTGTTTGCAGGTCCATGTGCTGAATGTGTTTGTTTGGAGTTTCATGTGCTGAGGTGAGCAGGCTGCAGGAACAGCTAACAGGAGAGTTTGGCAAGGGAGCATACAGGGGGACTTTGAAGAGGGCTATGTGAACTTAACATTCTTTAAACTTTAAACTAACCTAAAACAAAAACCACCTGATCTTTTTTTAAAAAAAAGCTATTAGAAAAGGAATTAGTTTAGGAGTAAAAAGAGGATGCAGACAGAAGCCCAGCAGCAGGGTAGTGCTATCCAGTTTATTGCACCCGATGTAGCATGCATGATTACCTGCCCTATGAACAGGTGGAATGTGTATGCCTTCCGGGCAAGGAGCTGGTTAGGGATCACATGCAGGCTTTGGAGACCAGGGTGGCTGAACTGGGAGCTAGGAGAGGCAGAGAGGTACATAGATGAGCCCTTCTGGGACACAGTAGAACTGTCCCACGCCCTGTCAGACAGCCCCTGTGCTGCTGAGGAGGTGAAAATCTCAGGGAAGGAGAAAATCCATCTGTAGCAGAGGGAAATTATCCCATAATTGGGACCCTCCTTCCAGATGATGTTGTAGTATCTTGTCTCATGGAGAACACCTCTCCAGGGGAGGGAATCCAAGTTATTAGGAAAAGATAGTTGTTATTAATGGGGGATTCAATCATTAGAAACATAGACAGTTAGGTTTGCAATGACCAGGAAAACTATATGGTGACTTGCCTGTGTAGTTCTGGGGAAGACCTGGTGGTTGTGGGTACATGTAGACACCAATGACATAAGGAAGGATGGAAGAGAGGTCCTGGAGGCCAAATTTAGGCTGCAAGGAAAGAGATTGAAATTCAGGACCTCAATGGTACCATTCTCTGAAATGCTTCCAGTTCCACACACAGGGCCAGGAAGACAGGCAGAACTGCAGGGTCTTGATGCATGGATGAGATGATGGCTTGTGGGGGAGAGGGTCATATTGCCTTATATTGAATGAGGATATTGATACAATACGCATCATAAACACTTGGTGGTATGAGGATAACCAATAGGACACAGTCATACCAGGGTACAAAATTTATCGGAAGGACAAAAAAAGTTATGCTGGGGGTGGGGGTGTGGCACTATATGTGAAAGAAAGCATAGAATCAAATGAAGTAAACATCTTAAATGAACCAAACTTTTGCATAGAATCTCTATGGATAGTAATTCCATGCTCTAATATTAAGAAAATTGCAGTAAGGGTATATTACCAATCACCTGACCAGGACAGTGACAGTGACTCTGTAATGCTAAGGGAGATTAGAGACGGTGTAATTTTTTTTTAAAAACCTCAATAATAAGGGAGATTTCAACTATCCCCATCTTGACTGGGTACACATCCCCTCAGGATGGGATGCAGAGTTATAGTTTCTTGACATCGTAAATGACTGCTTCTTGGAGCAGCTGGCACTGGAACCCACAAGAGGATAGGCAATTCTTGATTTAGTCCTACGTGGAGTGCAGGATGTGGTCCAAGAGGTGAATATAACTGGGCCTCTTGGAAATAGTGACCATAATATAATTAAATTTAACATCCCGGTGGTGGGAAAAATACCACAGCAGCCCAACACTATGGCATTTAATTTCAGAAAGTGAAACTATACAAAAATAAGGAGGTTAGTTAAACAGAAATTAAAAGGTATAGTGCCAAGAGTAAAATTCCTGAAAGATTCATGGAAACTTTTTAAAGACACCATAATAGAGGCTCAACTTAAATGTATGCCCCAAATTAAAAAACACAGTAGGAGATCCAAAAAAGTGCCACCGTGGCTTACCAAACAAGTAAAAGAAGCAGAGAGAGATAAAAAGGCATAATTTAAAAAGTGAAAGTTAAATCCTAGTGGAGGAAAATAGAAAAGAGCATAAACTCTGTCAAATGAAGAGTAAAAATATAATTAGGGAGGCCAAAAAGAAATGTGAAGAACAGCTAGCCAGAAAATCAAAAAGTAATAGCCATGGGTGGTGGGTGAAGGTAGGGCTGAGGGAAGCAAGCCCCACCTCCTAGGACTACCTCCTTCTGCGCAGGCCTCATCCCCTTGGGAGCCAGGCCCACACTCCCAGCACCACGGGGAGGTGGGGCGGTGCACAGCTCCAGTCTTCCCAGCCCCAGGCAATGGGGAGGGTGGGCCGCTCATAGCCTGATACTCCCTGGCCCTGGAGCACAGGAAGGGAGGGCACTCGGGGGCCACAACACTCTACCCCCAGTACACCTACAGTAGGCATTCTGGGGGCAGAGTAATGGTGGGGCCAAGCTGGTGGTTTGGGAAGGCAATGTCTTCTCCCACTGCCACCCCTAGTGGTAGCAAATTTTTTAAACAACCAGTAGGTCCACTGGATGATCGAGATGCTAAAGGAACACCCAGAGACAATGAGGTCATTGCAGAGAAATTAAATGGATTCTTTGCATTGTCTACATGCTTGTGGATGTGAGGAAGATTCCCAAACTTAAGCCATTCTTTTCAGGTGAGAAATCTGAGGAACTGTCCCACATTGATGCGTGATAAGAAGAGAGTTTGGAACAAATTGATAAACTAAATGGTAACAAATCACCAGGTCCAGATGTCATTTACCCTGGATTTCTGAAAGAACTCAAATGTGAAAATGCAGAACTATTAACTGTGGTTTGTAATTTATCCTTTAAATCAGCTTCTGGAAGATAACTAGTGTCATGTCAATTTTTAAAAAGGGCTCCAGAGGTGATTCTGACAATTACCAGGCCAGTAAGTTTAACGTCAGTACTGGGCAAATTGGCTGAAACTATAGTAAAGAACAGAATTGTAAAATACATAGGTGAATATAAATAGTTGGGGAGAAGTCAACATGGTTTTTGTAAAGGGAAATCATGCTTTACTAATCTACTAGAGTTCTTTGAGGGCATCAACAAGCACATGGACAAAGGAGATCCAGTGGATATAGCATACTTGGATTTCCAGAAAGCCTTTGACAAGGTCCATCACCAAAGGCTCTTAAGTAAAGTAAGTTGTTATGGGATAAGAGGAAAGGTTCTTTCATGGACTGATAATGGGCTAAAAAATAGGAAACAAAAGGTAGGAATAAATGGTCAGTTCTCAGAACTTCACTTACCTGAAAGGGATTCCAAAGAGGATAGAGCCAGGCTATTCTTAGTGGTGACAGATGACAGAACAAGAAGCAATGGTCTCAAGTTGCAGAAGGGGAGGTCTCGGTTGGATATTAGGAAAAACTATTTCACTAGGAGGATGGTGAAGCACTGGAATGGGTTACCAAGGGAGGTGGTGGAATCTCCATCCTTAGAGATCTTTAAAGCCTGGCTTGACAAAGCACTGGCTGTAATGATTTGGTTGGAGTTGCTCCTGTTTTGAGCAGTGGGTTGAACTAGATGAGCTCCTGAGGTCTCTTCCAACCCTAATCTTCTATGACACTATGAATTTTGAAGGTAAGTGTTTCCTTTCCCACATCTTTCATGCAGAAGGGGGAACACAATGATCGTATACAATGATCTTATATAATTATCTGACCTTACCCAAACCTTTCACAGACATTTAAAAACTGCATTTGGGTTCCAATTCAGCAAGTTATTGAAGCATGTGCCTACCTTTAAGCCAATTTGTACTACTCACTTGCTTAAATATAAGCATGTGCTTACATACCTTGCTATATTGCAGCTTTGGTTCCTCTTTCTTTCCCCCCACCTTTGTAACTTAACTTGCATCACTGCTCTGAACTATATAATATATTTTATATGAGGCACTTCCACCAATATGAATTAATGATATGAATTATTTAAGTACAAGCTGTAGTTTGCTATAAAATGTGTTTTTCATTTCTTGCTGAATGAAACTGAATGTTTAACTTACCTGATGAATATATTTCAAATGTTATTACTATGTTCTGTTTTCTGTATAGGGTTAAAAAGTTGCCGTGGCTACATTTAAAAATCACTATAATGAAGAACAAAAAAATGGCTCCAGTGGAAGGTAACTGAAGTGCCTAATGATATAATTCAATGTTTCCTATAGCATTCAGATTAAAATGTCACCGGAGTCAATGGATTTCCACAGAAGAACATAAATTCAAAATACCAGCTTGAATATGAAATTCTTCTGGAGGGAGAAGAGGTGTGGAGGTAAAACACTCCACCTCTGGAAGGACTGGAGAAGCCGTTTACATTCCTCTCTCGTATCTAGGGAATGGCACTGGCAGAGCCCAAAGGGAGATGTTTCTGCTCTCATTCACCTGATGAAAGAGACGTGACCAATGTTCCCTGTAAGCTTTTCCATCCATGTGTGGAATACATTTTGTCACATGCACCAAGGCATGTGCAGATGTGCACCACAAGTAGAAACACATGCTTCTGGCTCCAGGCTAATCAGCTGGGCAGCATTTGAATCTCTCCTGAATGCCCACGCAAGCACTCAGTTTATAGGGAACAGTGGTCATGACAGGAGGAGTCTTTAAGGAACTGCTGATGGCTGGGGGGATGGGAGCAACAGCGGGGTAGACAAGGCCTGGGAACAACCTCTACCCTTTGTAAGGATGATATTAAAATTAACAATTTTGCTGCTATTCATCAGAAATATAACCCCATAAACACAGGTAATGTCCCATGAACTTTGACCCACTCAGTGCTTTAGAATGTAACATAAGAACAGCCACATGGGGTCAAACCTGTGGTCCATGTAACCCAGTATCCTGTCTTCTGATAGAGGCCAATGCCAGGCTGTAGCCAGACACAAAAACCCCATCTTGTTTTTCCACGAGCCCCATCTTGTTTCCCCCCCCCCCCCCCCCCCAGAGAGCAAGAGAAAGGCAGTCAGCCTTTGATGCCCTGGGAACACAGGTTTGCTGCCTGTCCCTGACTCTACCATAAACAGAAACCAGACAGTAAATGGGCTAGCTGACGACCCGGGGCCTCCCGTTGCCCTGATGGCTAGTACCAGTAATTGACACGCCTGCACTGTCCCAGAGAGGAATCTTCGCCCATCACATACCAGAGGTGCCCATTGTCTGCATTTTCCCAGGTGTGAATTATGCTTTGCACCCTTCGTGGGAAACTTGGCATTCAAAGCCATTTTTCCTAATTGGCCACTTGAGCCCAGGAAGAAGCCTACATGACCCAAGGGGTATAAAAGAGGTTCAGCAGCCCACCCCATTTGAGCTCCAATCATCTATACCTGCTGGCAGGTATTGATTGTCTCCCGAGGTCTGTGGGACGCCCAACCTCGCCCTACTTCTTCCCGAGGGATTGAGAGAAAGACGCTGGCCACGCCAAGTCTGGAACGCAGGGGTGAGAATATATACCTGCTATGTGTCTATTTTGCATGCATTTAATAAGAGCTCAGAGAACCAAAGGGTTTCATGGTACCTGTAAGTGACTTATTAGTGTAATTTCTGTCCTGTCCTTTGTAGTGTCTGTGTTATCTGTAACACAGTAGTAGCATTTAACAGCTAAATTTACCCTGTAACAATAAAATAGTAACTGTTTAAGCTTTAACCTGACTCCTTCAGTTGCTGTAACAGAACCAAGCACAATTTAAAAGAACTTCAGCCGGTCATAAGGGACTCACTGCCCTGACCGTCGGCTGACAGAGGCAGGGCCATCCTTATGGGTGTGCAGGGCCTGGGACAACCCCCCCCCCCATTCTGCCCCTGCCTCCATCCTTCCTCTTTCTGCTTCTGCTCTGCCCCCATCCAGTGCTGCCCTCTCTCCACTTCCCCCCCCCCCCCCAGGTGACATGGCCTGGAAGAATAGCAGGGGGCCTGGCACCAGCTGCAGGGGTCAGGGGGACATCTCCCCAACTCTCCAGCAGCGTCAGGAGACAGAGTGACTCCCACTCCAGCCTGCTTTATTCTGATGCCATGTGCTTCAGAGGGAATAAACAAACTGGGCAATCAATCGAGCGAGCAATCCATCTGTTGTCCTATCCTAACATCTGGCAGTCAGAGATTAGGGGCACCCAGAGCATGGGGTTTTATCCCTGACGATTGTTCCCAATAGCCACTGATGGACCTATCCTCCATGAATTTATCTAGTTCTTTTTTGAACCCAGTTATACTTTTGTTGCAAAGTCTGGTCCTATCCCAATGGAGCTTCCACAAACAACTAATAATTTGTGCTCATGGCATAAAGTCAGGAGCCAATCCTGCAGGCATCACTGGGTAATCCCATTATTTGCAAGGTGCCCAAACAGCAGCACATTAGTTCTCTGCCATCTTCAGACTTCCAGGCAGCAAAAACATACTAATATCTGAACACCAATGCCTGCTTATTGAACCTTTGCTGAAGAGACCTGGAAGCATAAGTGACACGTGGCAGCACTCGGGACGTGCACTGGCCCTCTGTGTCCCTGCCAAAATATGAATTGCTAAATGGGGTGCCTCCTCAAGCCCCCTCCCTGTTCCTCTGGGTGGCCCTCCCTCCACCCTCTTCCCCTACAGGAACCAGTCATCTATGCCTGGAAGGCTAGTGGAATCTGCAGGATAACCAGCTGGGTTCTGGCCAAGGTCCTCACTCCCTAGACCAGCAGAGACTGGGAAGATTAGGAAGGAAAACAGGAGGAGGAGGATTCTGAGCACAGCTCGAAAGAACAATGAAAATGGCACCAGGTACCATCAGTTTGTCAGATTACATTATTCAGTGACAGACTGTTCCCTGTGGGAGAGAAGGATCATTATTTTAGCAAATCCTTTTATCTAGATCTCATTTCTGAGGCCCCTTTTTAAAAGGGTCATGCTACTTTGTAGCCAAATATATAATTTCAGATTTCCTCAAATGTGATTTGATTTTTGTATGATGTATGGATGGTAGCAAAACAGTAAAGTTTTTAATTGATTAACTCTGACTTGAATCAAGGACAATTCTTAGCATTCATAAATAATGCTCAGTCTTTTTGGATGCAAACTGGTACCTCATTTCCATTTTCTGAGCTTTGCTAACCCCTCTATTTTTTCTCACAACTCTGCTCCTGAGGACATGTCTGATGTGACCAGTCACGTATTCTAACTCCTGGGAAGATGATTATTTAGTGATCAGTGGATTTGGTTTGGAGAAAACTAGGCTAATGGAGTTGCATGGTGTCATGAATAAAATAAAGAAACCTGACAATGGGATTCACATGCTGCCTACAGATTTCCCATAATCCCACTGTACTGTAGAGTTAGTCCTTGTTTACCACTTGGATGAACATGCAAAACAGCTCCAGTCCAGTTTCTGTTGTAAAAGGGCTTTCAAGACAGCACAAAAATTGTTTTTGTCATTTATTTCACATGATTTCTCTGATGTAGCATATTACTCCTGTGTTACAGGGAGCGATATTAGTAAAAAGAACAGCCTTATTTATAGGAGAATTCAACGAAGTCCTTTCCACAACTTTCTGAGCCATGGGGGAAATGAAGCGACGATATTTTGGCTCAATCAGCTCATAACACTGTAAAGAAAATTGAAGCTACAATCCCCTTCGTTGTATCATAGGACATATGAGAAGATACTGTCTAATTTGTTGCATTAAATCAGAGTGTCATTAAATAGTCAGAGTAAAATCATGGCCCTATTGCACTTGGCTCTATAGAGCCAGTTTTTCACCTTTATGGCCATTATATATTTCAAAGTGTTTGAAAATAAATTAAGTAGTGAGGACTTAGTAGGTCAGGGCTGAATTAAAAATCTATATGGAAAAGAAGGAGGCACACAGGAATAGCAAGTTATATGGGCCTGTAGTGCATGGGCAGCAGGTAGGGTAGGCAAGGAAAGGCACTGCCTTCCCAAAATTGCCTATACACCCTGGCCATCAGGAAGGCTTGGCCCACGCACAGCATCCCAGCTTCCCCGGCCTCCGGGAAGGCTGAGGCCGTGGTGCAGCAGCTCGGCTCCACAGCCACCCCGGAGGGCTGGGGCCAGGGCCACAGCACGGCAGCCCCAGCCCTCCAGGTGGCCAAGAAGGATCAGGCTGGAGGTGGGTGGGGGTTGGCTCCGGGTGCGGGCCCTCAGGCAGATGGGGTGGGGCTGGAGTTTGCCTTTCCCAGCTGGGCCTTCACCCGCCACCCAAGCTGTGCTACCTGGGCTCCAGGAATATACCTGGCCTGGGAGCCTAGTGCGTGCAAATTCTGGGGCCAGGTCTCTCTTCTGGACCCACCTGCTGTCCCCCCATACTTTCCTGAGTTCACTCCCTGGCCCTGCCAGCTGCCCCTGCCAGCTGCCCCTGAGCAATTTAAAATGACCCAGAGGCCCTGCCTCCAGAACTAGAAGTGCAGTGGGGCTTCTGTGGCATCCTGTAGCCAATGGGAGCTGCAGCGGCACCAGCAAAAGGAGAATCTCCCAGACCTCTTTGCCTAGAAGCCGCCGCCAGAGGAGGGTTCCTCAGGTAAGCACTGCACCCCCACCCCTTTTCCCCACATGACCTACCACCCCAAAACTCCCTTCCACAGCTGGCACCCTGCACCCCCTCC
The DNA here is from genome assembly GCF_052426305.1 of Pelodiscus sinensis. NCBI lineage: Eukaryota > Metazoa > Chordata > Testudines > Trionychidae > Pelodiscus > Pelodiscus sinensis. Next base: position 230,348,632 of record NC_143053.1, on the reverse strand, counting down.
TGCACCTCAATCCTCTGTCCCAGAGCCTGCACCACAAACCCTCTCCTGCACCCAGATTTCCCCCCAGAGCCTGGTCCCTCATCCCTTGTATACCCAAATTCTGACCCAAAGTCTGTACCCCAAACTCCCCCTGCCCAGCACCCAAACTCCCTCATACGGCCTGACCCCTCACTCCTCCTGCACCCCAATCCCCTGCCCCAGCCCAGAGCCTACACCTAGCACCCAAACTCTCTCCCAAAGCCGGCACTCCAGACACTCTCCCCCCATCCAAACAGGGGAGCTGGGGAGGAGGGGACTTGGACCTATTCTGGGCACAACCATGGAGGTTTTATATGGGTCAAATGTAGCACCTTGCTTGCAGCGCCTTCTCTAGCTGATATTGCAAAGGAAGCTGCTGAAACAAACACGTTGAATGTTACAAGCTGTATAAATACAGGAGTGACAGCTGGGGGGGAGGGGCACAGAGGAGACACTGGCCATAAGACACTTCCCTAGCTCTGGAAGGGCTGGGACAACCCCCTGCCAGCCCAGGCCAAGCCTCTTCCTGCCCCTGCTCTGTCCCCTCTCGATCCTTGCTCCGCCACCTTCCTGCCTCTTTCCCCAACTAAAATGGCCAGGGGGCACCAGCAGTGGAGATCCGGCTCTCCCCCACCCTGCACTGACCACCAGCAGCACAGCAAGCAGAACATGTGGCCCAGGCCGCATCACTCTACTTCCTACTGGTGTGTGCAGGGAAGTTCCTCCTCCCTCCCCCAAGTGATGCAGCCAAAAGAGCAGAGCAAGCTGGGGACACGTTGTTTTGTTTGTCCTGCTGCTGCTGGTGAGTGCCCTCCTGTCTGCTGGCCAACTCCTTGCCCCTCCTGCCCACAGCATGGCCCCACATGCCCCCTCTTCCCAGTGCATCATCCCTGTTTAAATAGGGTATGTCTAGACTACATGGCTCTGTCGACGGAGCCATGTAAACTAGTTTACCCGACATAGTCAATGAAGGGGGGATTTAAATAATCCCCGCATCATTAAAATAAAAATGGCCGCCACACTGTGCCGACAATCAGTTGATCTGGCACAGCGCAGCAGCCAAGACGTGGATCGGTCGACAAGGGAAGCCTTTGTTGACTGCTCCCTTATGCCTCATGAAATGAGGTTTACAGGAGCGGTCGACAAAGGCTTCCCTTGTCGACCGATCCACGTCTTGACTGCCGTGCTGTGCCGGATCAGCTGATCATTGGTACAGCGTTGCGGCCGTTTTTATTTTAATATCGCAGGGATTATTTAAATCCCCGCTTCATTGACTATGTCGGGAAAACTAGTTTACATGGCTCCGTCGATGGAGCCTTGTAGTCTAGACATACTCATATACAGGGCTCGCCGAACCGCCGTGAGCTCCGCTCGCCAGCCGCACTGTACAGCAATCTGCACATGCTCAGATCGTTCTGCGCATGCGCAGATCGCCCGAACCCAGCTCTTCTGGGTTATAATCTACTTGCCACGGGCGAGTAGATTGTATTATTTGTCGAGCCCTGCCCATATAGTTACTGATGTCAGCTGCACAGGTTTTCCAGGAGCGAAGGGACAAAGTAACAGACTCACTCCACAGAACTTCACGTTGTAACAGACAGAACCTGAGGGCAGCACATGGCTTAAATAACCACTCCTATGACAGTGTTGGAGTGGAAGGAGTAGTTCCCCTCCTGCAGCCTAAAGTCTTTGAGACTTACTGGATCAGGAGCTTGTATTGTGACTGACCCATGCATGGGAGAGGATTAGAGGTGATGTGGGATTAAATAAAAATCCACATCACCTCTAATCTGCTGCTCATGAAACAGACACCAACTGTATTTGTTTCCCGTAGCACCCACAGTGTGACAATCACATTTACATTCAATAAGGCCTGGTTTCTGTTCTGAAGACACAACGGTCTGCAAAGGGAGAAAGCAAGCGGGCAGTGAGACAAAGGGCAAGGGGGGGGGGGGAAGGATGCATATGGCAAAACAGCAAGGTGGCTGGATGTGGACTGGCCATAAACATCATCAACAATGTTAAATACAGTTGGTGTTTTAATATCACACACAGAGAATCCTAATTAATTTACTGCCTGCTGTATGATTATGGTGGGAGTATCCAACAGCCCCAGTCATGGAGCAGGGCCCCACTGCATTTGGCACTATTCTAACACTGAACAAAAAGACAGCCCCTCCTCCAAAGAGCTTACAAGCTAAGCATAGTCGTAGCTTCACACATTTCAACAAATATTAACCAGATATGTGGGGAAATCAGATGGGACCCCAAAGACAAAACATAGTCACATGCTTCCTGCTATATCTCCCGGGGTCCCTCCAAGCTTCACCAGCGACTGTTCACAACAGTTCTAAAAGTAATGTGGGTTTAGGGTCCAAATATTTTCCAAGTATGCCGAACAAAAGACAACATACATGGGTAATAAGTGTACAAGGGCCGTGCAGGACGTCAAAAAGGGTTTACAAAGAAAAACAGTTTTATATCCTTTGCTCTTTGGCACTTCCATAGCCTCTGGGTTTATTTTTATAAGTAACTGAGGGTATGTCTACACTACAAAGTTAATTCGAACTAACAGACGTTAGTTCGAATTAACTTTAATAGGGGCTACACATACAAACCGCTAGTTCGAACTTAATTCGAACTAGCGGAGCGCTTAATTCGAACTAGGTAAACTTCATTCTACGAGGACTAAGGCCTAGTTCGAATTAACTAGTTCGAATTAAGGGCTGTGTAGCCACTTAATTCGAACTAGTGGGAGGCTAGCCCTTCCCAAGTTCCCCCTGGTGGCCACTTTGGGCACAACCAGGAAAACTCCTGTCCTCTCCCCCAGCCCCAGGCCCTTAAAGGGGTAGACTCTGGCCAGAGGGCACTTTCCAGAGACAGCCCTGCCAGCAGTCTCTGCCCCTGACCAAGTGGCCGCACGATAAGCCAGGCAGCCAGTAGCAGCGAGCCGTCCCCCGCCCAGTCCCCCAGCACCCAGGAGCAGGCCAGGGGACGTAGACGGCACGCAGCCTCCTGGACTAGTGCGGAGGTCATGGACCTCATTGAGGTCTGGGGGCAGGCCCTCAACCTCCATGATCTCCGCACTAGGAGGAGGAATGCAGCCGTCTATGGCCACATAGCGACTGCCATGGCCCGAAAGGGACACAGGTGCGCCTGAAAGTGAAGCAGCTGCGGCAGGCATACGCCAGGGCCACCAGGGGCAGCGCCGCAGCAGGGGCTGACACCTGCCCCTACTTCCCCGCCCTTGACCAACTCCTGGGGGGCAGGGTGGTCCACACCAGCCCGGGAGGCAGCAAGCCGGGACCGGAGGGCCCTGATCTGGGCACACCATAGGGGCCACCGCCAAGTGTTCCGGCACCGGAATCAGCAGGGTCGGCCACGGAGACCATACCGGGTAAGTGTCCCCTGCCCGGAGGGGGGGAGGTGGGGAGGAAGACCAGGGACAGCGCGCGTGGGCCATGCCTCCCACGGATCATACAGATACCTGTGCACATGCTCGCATGTGCCATGCCACCCTTGGGCAGGTGGCTCCAGCTGCGTGACACCCATGGGCCGTGGCCCAATAGACACATGCGTGTGTGAAGAGACCTGACATGCTCCCGACCTCGGGGCAGGACCCAGCAGGATGTTCTCCCTTCACATGCCCCCCTACACAGAGGTAGGGGACACCTCTCTCCCGCCCCAGCCACACTATACATGGCATAGGGACATGGGTGAAGTCTTGGGGCAGTTCCCAGGCCCAGGGAGAGCCAGACATCCTGAACATGGCCTCTGTACAAACACAATGGCTCTGACGGTGCAGGGCACAGTTGCCCTCACGTCGCAGGAGGGTGCTGGGCATCATCCACTGTGTCCCCAGGGAGAACTGACCACATCTCTCCTTTCTCTACAGCTGCACCAGCTGCTCGTGCAGAGCGCATCACCCCACCCAGGACATGCTCCCGCACCCGCGGCCTGCTCCAGACCATCACCACGGAGCAGGATTACTGGGACCGGCACCTGGGTTCCCTGAGAGCCCTGACCCGCACCGTTGAGGCCTAGGTGCGGGCAGACCTGCAGCTCCGCCAGGAGCAGCTGGCTGAAGTCCGAGGGCTGAACTCAAACCTGCAGGCCCTGCTGCAGAGCATGGTGCCCCATGCCCGTCCTGCACCTGCTGCCCCCCAACCACTGTCCCTCCTCCTACTCCTGCCCCCCTCCCACCTCTTCCTCCTCAACCTCCACACCCCCCACCTCAACCTCTGCACCCTCCACCCCATCCCCTGGTGGACGCCGAGGCCCCCTCCCTCGCCGTGCTGGGAGGCGGTTGGCCCGGCGAGACCCCCACCCCGATCCCTGAGTTTCTCCTCCCCCTTCTTCCTCTTGCTTCCCCCTTCCAGCTCCCTCCTCCCAGTTTTCCCCCTCCCCTCTCCCACCCTCTCTCCTGCCCTCTCCCGCCTCCTTTCCCCTGTCTCCCCCACAGATTCATTCCCCCTCCCCAGTTGTGTTCAATAAACAGAGTTTCTCTTTTTGAAAATACATGTCTTTTATTTGACATCCAGAAGGAGGGCTAGGGAAGTGGAAGGAGGAGAGGGAGGAATGGGGCATGAGCCCCCAGTGGGGCAGACCAGGGAGACTGTTAGCACTCCTCAGGGTGGAAGCTCTCCCACAGGGCCCCCTGGATCCTGACATCCCCTCGATGGTCCTCCCAGATGGCAGCCTGCAGACAGTGCAGCCAGGCTGCCGGCAACGTGTCTATGAGATGCAGCAGAGTCCCTGGGAGCAGGTCTCATTCCACGTTGCAGAGTGCCGTGGTGCCCCGGGTGAGGGCAAGCAGAGCACTCCGAGACACAAATGCTTTGCTGTCCCTCATCGAGGTAGACCAGCAAGCGGGGAACCCCTGAGAACTGTCTGTCCGGGATGGGGGTCGGGTCCCTTTAAGCACAGCCCTCGGCTAGCCTGAGACAGCAGCTCCACACTCTAAGTCCTAATCTGATGCCCTGCCGGCACTGCTTCCGGCCATCCTTAACCGGTTCAGGGTCCACTCAATGTGGACATGCTAGTTCGAATTAGCAAAACACTAATTCGAACTAGTTTTTAGGTCTAGATGCACTAGTTCGAATTAGCTTAGTTCGAATTAACTAATTCAAATTAAGTTAGTTCGAATTAGTGCTGTAGTGTAGACATACCCTGAGGGGTCAGAATAGCTGGGAAGGGTCAAAATAAGAATTCTTATTTCCACGGTTTCTTTTTGCATTTCCTTTCCATCCGTCTGCACCAACCCACGCGGAGTTCATTGTTCTAATGAGAATCAAAAGGATTCCATTTCCCCCAAGCTTGACCCCTTCTGTACTAGCTCCTCCTACCAGTCCCAGTTGTGTCTCTTCTGTTCCACTGGCCCCTCGTTCCAATCTCTTCTCCCCTACTAACATAGTCATTTGATTACTGGTCTCTCAACTTCAGCTGGGAGGTATCTGATTGGTCACAAGTGAACCTGGGATTGAATTCTCCTTAAGGGACCAATCACCCTATGACGTTCCCCCCTCACCCAATTGTTTCCTAATGTTGCCGAGCCAGTCCCTACTGCCTTGCTTCCTAACCCCAGTCTTCCCACCCCCCGGCTCCTTGTTCCAATATACTCCCCTACCTTCTTTGCCCCCTCCAAGGAGTACTGAATTATATGGGCCCATGGTAGGACCATGGCTTCACCAGTGTTGGGTTCTGGGTCTCTCTCTGGGTCTGACTTCTACTGCTGCCCCAGCCTGCCATCCTAAGTGTCCCTGTCTGCACCCTGGGTAGTGGGTGGCTAACCCCTACAGCTCTGCACTGTGCTCCCTGCTGCCCACTGTCACTGGCAGCAGCAGCCACCAACCCAGACCCAGCCTGATCCAGTCCATCAACTGCTGCTACAGGGTCCTAGTGCCCCAGGGTATGTCTACACTACCCCGCTAGTTCGAACTAGCGGGGTAATGTAGGCATACCGCACTTGCAAATGAAGCCCGGGATTTGAATTTCCCGGGCTTCATTTGCATAAGCGGGGAGCCACCATTTTTAAAACCCCGCTGGTTCGAACCCCGTGCAGCGCGGCTATACGGGGCATGAACTAGATAGTTCGGACTAGGCTTCCTATTCCGAACTACCGGTACACCTCGTTCCACTACTCGAACTACTCCTGCCCCCCTCCCACCTCTTCCTCCTCATCCTCCACACCCTGCTCCTCCTCAATGTCCACACCCCCCACCTCAACCTCTGCACCCTCCACCCCATCCCCTGGTGGACACCGAGGCGTCCCTCCCGAGGTGTACCGGTAGTTTGGAATAGGAAGCCTAGTCCGAACTACCTAGTTCGTGCCCCGTGTAGCCGCGCTGCACGGGGTTCGAACCAGCGGGGTTTTAAAAATGGCGGCTCCCCGCTTATGCAAATGAAGCCCGGGAAATTCAAATCCCGGGCTTCATTTGCAAGTGCGGTATGCCTACATTACCCCGCTAGTTCGAACTAGGAGGGTAGTGTAGACATACCCCCATTCACTGTTGCCAGGGTAGACTGACCCAGGCTAACCTTAATCCTGCCTTTCTGCCTTGGACAAACTAACCCTTCCCTTTTTAGTGGGATCCTCCATCTGCACAGGGGCCCCTCACCCCTGGAACAGGTGGTCTTCATCATCCCTTGCCCATTGCCCAGCACTAATGTCCCTCCACCCCCATGTCCACATCTTTCCTTCCACTGCCTTTTCTCCCCTCTCTCTGCACTGGGCAGGGTCCTTCAAAGCCACCTTCAGGCCAGGGTCAGCCCTTATCACCTTCCTGCCTTGGGGTTCTCCTGGCCTTTTTCATCTCTCCAGCCTTGGGATCCCCCTCCCGGCAGTACCAGTACATGGGGTCCCACAACTCTGCTCTCTCTATGGACTAGGGGTCTTCTTCTATCCATCTGCTTTTCTGCTTCCCCTCCCACTCCCAGCCCCCAGATAAAACAGATATTAGAGCTTCTCCTCCGGGCTGAAAGGTCCTGTCCCTGCTCCCCCCCCCCCCTCCCAGCACCAGAGCACATATTCGTCCTCCAAGAGTCACCCAGTTCCCAATACTTCATTATAATTATAAAAAAGAATTACAACGTAACTAGAAGAAGATTTACCTACTTTGTTTAGGTCCTTAACTCAATTACATTTTCTTTTTCTTAATTTAAATCTGGGGTGGGGATGTGGATGAGAGGTTCAGTATGCAGGCTGCCCTGGATGGAGAGGACAACCCCAGCCCTCTCTCACCACGGCAGCTTGGGGCTATGTGAGAAGTGCCTGTCCATGGTCACTGAAGTGGCAGCAGGCACATCTGGGGGAGGGGTACATGTCCCCTGGTGAGGGACAGACACACATAAACAACTCTCAAATACATAAATCCTATCAGTTGGTTCTCCTGTATTCACTATTTTATTGACCCATTCAAAGAATTCGAATACATTTCTGAAACATGATTAATTTCCCATTTAGCTGTAGCATTCTTATTCTGCATAGGAGTTACAGTTACGGAACTGATCTTAACTGTAAGTTGACAGTGTTTTCTATGCTGGTATTTGCTAGGTGCACAGATAGTACAGTAACGAAGACATTTTAACTACCTAGACAGATTAATAATGTAGCACCAAAGAGAAATACAAGTCACTTAATATTAATGCCAATATCAAAAGCTGTCTAGAGCAGCAGACTACATAATGTCACTCTGCTATGAGGAATTTAGAGAGGTCAATGGGATCCCATTCATGAAGTGCCCAGCCAGATTTTAAAGTTAAAATGTTTTAAAGCACTAAATAATGTGTAATTGTCAGTATAGTTCTATTTAATGGTTTTTTTTTAAATCAATACTATTCCTTTCTTCCTTGGTAAAGAAACTGGACCTATGACCTTAGCCAGGGGCAGTCAAATTCTGTTTCTATACCTTGGTAGAAAGAATTACAGAGCACCCAACCAGAATAAAACTAGAAGGATATAAACTAAAATGACAATCTAATATTGGAAAGAATTGATCAGTCTCCTTTCCCTCTCTCTGGAGCCTGCTCAAAGCTCATTTATTGGCAAGATTGATGGCAGGGTAGAGACTGTGGGGCGAGCAGAGATTCACTCGGCAATGCACTTAAATGATTAGGGAATATTGGACACCTTGGCTGGAGTCAGCTGTTTGTCCTTCAGTCTCTGAGCTACACAGAGCTGCCTGCCAGCTGTACATCAGGGCAGCTAAGCATGCCCTGGGATGAGCCATTTAGTATTGATGATAGTGCAGTACTCCTGAGTTGATCAATAGCATCGTTCCTTCTCTGCCTGGGCTAAGAGCTAATGAGACTAGTTGGTGCATATATGATGACTAGAATTTAATTATATATCAGATTGATTTTCAATTAGAACTCCAGGGAGCTGTTTGCCAGCTTTTCAAACTAGTGCGCAAGGCCCTAAAAACCCTTTTATCCCCAGTTTCCTACCTCACACAGAAAAGGTGCAAACTCTCTTCATCAGAGAGTGAAGAGCTTGCATGCTGCCAGGGTTCATATTTAGAGAATCAGCAACTATCCGAGGGTATGTCTACACTACAAAGTTAGTTCGAACTAACGGACGTTAGTTCGAACTAACTTTAATAGGCGCTACACTAGCGCTCCGCTAGTTCGAATTTGAATCGAACTAGCGGAGCGCTTAGTTCGAACTAGGTAAACCTCATTTTACGAGGACTAACGCCTAGTTCGAACTAGCTAGTTCGAACTAAGGGCTGTGTAGCCCTTTAGTTCGAACTAGTGGGAGGCTAGCCCTCCCCAGGTTTCCCTGGTGGCCACTCTGGCCAACACCAGGGAAACTCTATGCCCCCCTCCTGGCCCCGGACCCCTTAAAGGGGCACGGGCTGGCTACGGTGCCCGTGCCAGGTGCAAGCCTGCCAGCACCCAGCTAGCAGACCCTGCACCTGGCACGGCACAGAGCCACCCACCCGATGCCCCCCAGCCCTCCCCCTCTTGCCGGGACCAGGCTGGCGGCTCCCGGGAGCTTGCCCTGGACCGCAAGAGGAGGGCACCTTCCTGGGCTAGTGCAGACATCGTGGACCTCGTCCACGATCTCCTCACTAGGCACAGGAAAGTGGCCGTCTAGGGCAGGAGAGCTGCCAGCCTGGCCACCCAGGACCAGGTGTGCATGAAAATCAAGGGGGTCCACTGAGACCCCCGACCCTGAGCCCTGAGCTTACAATGGCCGTACTGGGTCAGACCAAAGGTCCATCTAGCCCAGTAGCCTGTCTGCCAACAGCGGCCAACCCTAGGGACCCTGGAGGGGATGGACCGAAGACAATGACCAAGCCATTTGTCTCGTGCCATCCCTCTCCAGCCTTCCACAAACTTTGGGCAGGGACACCACTCCTACCCTCTGGCTAATAGGACTCCATGGACCCAACCTCCATCACTTTATCTCACTTCCCTTTAAACTCTGTTCTAGTTGTAGCCTTCACAGCCTCCTGCAGCAAGGAGTTCCACAGGTTAACTATTTGCTTTGTCAACAACAACAACTTTCTCTTACTAGTTTGAAGCCTGCTACCCATTCCTTTCCTTTGGTGTCCTCTAGTCCTTCTTTATGGGAACTAATGAAGAGCTTTTCTGTATGCACCCTCTCCACCCAACTCCTGCTTTTAGAGCCCTCTATCCTGTCCCCCCTCTGTCTCCTCTTTTCTAAGCTGAACAGTCCCAGTCTCTGTAGCCTTTCTTCATCTGGGACCTGTCCCCACCCCCTGATCATGTTAGTTGCCCTCCCCTCTCCCAGCCTTTCTCTTCCCCTCTCCCACCTCCTTTTCCCAGTCTCCCCCAGTTTTTTTTCAATAAAGACAGAGTCAATGTTGGAAGAAACGTTATCTTTATTTTGTACATCAATAAGAAGGGGGGCTAAGGAAGGGTAAGTGGAAGGAGGTGAGGGAGGAATGGGGTACGAGCCCCCGATGGGGAGGACTGGGCTGGCTCTGCGGGCTTCTGGGGGTGGAAGCTCTCCTGCAGCCCCCCAATTACTCCCTCTCCCCAGATGGCAGCCTGCGGCAAGTGCAGCCGGGCTGATGGCCGAGTGGTGTGATGTGCCCAGTGTGGGCACTCAGGGCACTCCAAGCCAGAACTTCTTTGCAAGCGGGGCACCCCTTAGAACTGTGTGTCCGGGGTGGGGGTCGGGACCCTTTAAGCGCAGCCCTCGGCTAGCCTGAGACAGCATCTCCATGCTCTAAGTCCTCCTTTTATGCCCTGCCGGCACTGCTTCCGGCCATCCTTAAGCCCTGTTCAGAGTCCACTCAATGTGGACTTGCTAGTTCGAACTAGCAAAACGCTAGTTCGAACTAGTTTTTAGTTCTAGACGCGTTAGTTCGAACTAGCTTAGTTCGAATTAACTAATTCGAACTAAGTTAGTTCGAACTAGCGCTGTAGTGTAGACATACCCCGAGAGAAGGGGGATGAAGGAGGAAACTCAGGGGGATGAAAGATGATGACGATGTTGGTTGATTATTATTATGCTGAAACTTTTTTCTATTGAGTTTAACGAATGTGTCCCCATGCTCAACCAGGAGAGGCAGACTATCCCCTATATTCAAGCTCTGTATGGGTCCAGCCATATGACTAAAGCAGTGTTTCTCAAAGTGGTCCGCAGACTGCTTCCTGTGGCTCCTCTTGGCTGCAAATGGCGAACCACAGCCAATGGGAGCCACGAGGCTCTAAGGCTGCGGAGCCAGTAAGTAAACAAACTGGAGCAGCCCAGTATCAGCTTTTTCAGAGTGGGTCTGCGGACCACTTTGAGAATCACTGGACTGAAGGATGCTTCATATTACTCCCATCTTTAGAAATGGGAGAATATATGAACAAAGAAATTATAACCTAAATAGTCTAAACTGATTTCCAGATAAAACGGTATAAGGGCAGGTGCTCAGGGAGAAGGGACGGCATGGGGCAAAGCCTCAGACAGAAGGGACAATGCCGGGGACAGAGTTTGGACACCAGTAGTTCCCCCAACTTTTAGGGACCCTTTTCCACTCCTGTCCTGAAATTGCTTTTATAGCCTATATAATGTCATATTTAAAACCAATGATGTTTCAGATGCAAACTGATGGAAAATTGCCATGCCCTGAAACACCACAAGAGTCTATCAAATGTTATATCCTAGTCCATAAATTTGCAAAGAAGCTGCCACAAGTCCAGAGGAAAAGACGCCCCACTGGAATATTTTCCCCAGCCCGAAAATGAACCTTGAGAGTTCAAAAAAGTTCTGATGACACATGTAAACACAGTATGGCATCTTGTCAGCTGAACTTGCTCTTCAGCTTGTGTGTCTTTACGAAGTGCCATTCAAAACATTTACTCTACCTTCCAATTTCCTTGAATGTATTTATTTAAAAAAAGACAGTAGGGCCCTAGCTTGCAACCACAGAATTTATACCTGTGAGCAGTCCCCTACTGAAAGTACTGGAACTATTCACAATAGTAAGGGCTATAGCTAATAGTCACTGTCTGCCAGAATCCAGCCTTTTTGTGTGGAGGGCTAAATAACATTAGTGACACCCTATAGCTGAGCACATGAATCGTACGAACATCTTGTCTGTCTGTGGCAAGACTAGCAGATTCAGGTACACAAAGTTCTACCAATCAATACAGCCCATTTTTAGAGTAGACATAGGTGGTTGTAACAGATACCGTACCTTTTATGTGAAGGTGAGAAAAATCCACAATAGAAAGGACTCAAATGAATTGAAGTCAGATGGACTGTCACCATCAGTATTTCACAAGGCTCTGTTATCTCTTGTGCCTCCCTTTCTTAGTTTTCTTTTGAATGCTTCATTTTTGGCTCCGACATGTAGATGCTGGAACAAAGATGGAAATGGGTAATGTATTACAGGGGAGAAGTCACTTGAATTCTCTCTGGAAATAATGAGACAAAGGGAAACTATAAATAAATCAGCTTTACTATGAGATTAAGAGCATGGTACAATTAAAGTTTAGTTCTTCTCATGAGGATTAGGCCCATCATTTCAGTATGTGTCACCTGAGACTTGGCACTTCGGGGTGTGAAAAGCACACAACATAATGAGCACAACCTTAGGAAATGAAAAGAGCCCGATAGCAGTCTGCTCCTCAAGGGAGCCACCTCTCATTCAGCATTAGAGTGCTCATAGCAATATTTTCTCAGGCAACCCAAAACCAAGGTTTCAGAGAAAGGATTGTCACAGAGAAACAAACCTCTAAAGGAAGAGGCAACAGGGTGTTTTTGTCCTTCTCTCACCAGAGGACGAGGCTGACGTGGAACCTCACCTATGTTCTACTTAGGACAAAAAAATAAGCCGTAAAATGAGAACTGCCTTGGGAAGGCAAGAAGAACTAGATTCAGGCCAAACCCAGACTGGTTTGGATTTAAATTCTCATACAGCTCTGGCATAGATAAACTAGGTTTCTTCCTTCTACCCATACTCTGGAAATGAGCTACCAGAGCACAAAGGTCCTATCCAGCCATACCAAGCAAGCAGCCTGCTCCTGTAACTTGTGCTCTAGAGATGGGGTCCCAAAGCACAGAGCTTTTCTTGGCCAGTTCTTTCATCTTGTGGCACATGGGTGTGTTTCCTGATCCATGCTTTCAGTATTTGGGGTCAGGTCAGTAAAAAGGAGGGGTTCTCAAACTGGGGGTGGTGATCTCTCAGGGGATCCTGAGATAATTATGTGGTGGGGGGGGGGTTGTAAGTTGTCAACCTCCACCTCTAAGCACTGCTTCACCCCCAGTATTTATAATAGTACAGGCAGTCCCCGGGTTACATACAAGATAGGGACTATAGGTTTGTTCTTAAGTTGAATTTGCTCTGCCCCCAGCTTCCTGGAATCAGCCACTGATCAGTTTCAACAGCGGCTGAATCTCAAGCCTGGGACAGAACAGATGGGCTGCCAGGTAGGTCCCTGCAGGACCAACCCGGCAGCACCCCAGCTGCTCTACCCCAGGGTCCACAACAAAAGCCTGGTCTGCTGGGGGGGGCGCATTAGCTGCGCCTCCCCCCCCCCCAACAGACCAGGGACACCGGGAGCAAAGCCGGGGAGGCGGAGGGGTCCCGTGCCTCTGAGGCTTTGCTGTGGTGTCCCTGGTCTGCTGGAGACGGTCCCCAGCAGACCAGGGGCACCCGGAGCAGCTTTTCTCACCCCAGAGGTCGAGGTGGCGGGACCGCTGCGCTCTGGGCGGTCCCGCTGCCTGCCAGCTCCGGGGCGAGAAAGCCCCGTTCATAAGTGCGGATCCGACATAAGTCGGATCCGTGTAAGTCGGGGACTGCCTGTATTAAATATTTTTTTAAATTAATTTATAAGGGGGGGTTGCACTCAGAGACCTGCTGTTTGAAAGGGCTCACCAATGCAAACATTTGAGAACTGGTAAAAAGCAATGTAGCCACGTTTGAGAAGTCTTAAATATGCCTCTAAAACAATCATTCGCTTTCATGCAAACTCCTGAAGGAACAACCTGACAAAAGCAACTTTGTAGAGTTCCAGTGGGCAGATAAGATCCATTTTTAACATAGGCACAAGGGGCCAATTTGCCCATAGTAGCTGATATTTATCATTTGGTTCATCTCTCTCCTATGCTTCCTCTGACTAACATGCAAACTGGATGAAATCCCTCTGTTCAGTGAGTTGTGTTGTTTCAGTTCTGACATACCAGTCCCTTCTGAGCATAAAACCATTCTCTTATAACCTTAAATGTCAAGGGAAAGTGATGTGTCTAGTACGCTGACACCAGAGTACTGGCTCCAGGAAGCAGGAACATTTCACTCCTATTTCCTAAAACCTTCCTTGACTGTCTATTAATCTCTGATGCCAAAATGTTCTTCTTTGTTTTCCAAAGTCTCTGTGGACTTGCCTCATTTTACTTCTGAGCTCTGATGCGCCAGTCCACTTCCTGCTCCTTCCAAATCTCCAGTCACAACAACCCTGTCTCCACATCTGTTCCCTGCAGCTCTCCATGATTATAGTTCATACTTTCACTAGTCCTATCACATTAAACTGGGCTTTTCTCTCTTCAGATTTCATCTTAGGCTAATGTAAGGAGAAAATATTTTAACTTGAATCCCCACTCACTTCCATAACTTTCCATTTCCTCCATCCTCCTTCCCCTGCAACTGCTCTGCAATAACACTGATTTAAAAGCTTCAGAGGGTACTGATTTAAAAGGCATTTGAGTTCTTCAGACAGGGTCCTCATTTCTTTGACTCCTCTCTATCTCAGCCTATTGTTTCTCCCTCTCTCCTTGGATGTCAGTCCTTTTGTCCAGTGCATTTCCCCTCTATTCCACTACTCACTGTCAGGTTTTCCTTGTGATACTTTACAGGGAGCACACTACATAATTTTTTTTATTGTAACATATCCTAGGGAACCAGCCATTTTTAATGTTATCAATAGTGTTACTAGAATTAACATGATTATAAAGAAGCCTGATATGAAGCAGGAGCCAAGTTGCAGATTTATTTACATCAAAGAAAGAGACAGCAAGTCTTGTAATGCAAGGAGGGAATGTATGACAGCATCCTGAAAGGCATATACAAATTACATCAGGCTAAAACAAATAATAATAATAGGTCTTTATAAACCCAATCAAGTTTTTGCCTCATCTGTCTCACATACTAGTGAAATTTTTATATTCCCTTTGCCATATTTTTGTCAAGTATGGGTTCTCTTGGCCAAGCCTTGCACGGGTAAAACCGAGATCTACCTCAGCAACCTCACCACATCACAAGGATAGCAACAAGGTTTATCTACCGTATTTTCCGGCGTATAGGGCGACTGGGCGTATAAGACGACCCCCTATCTTTTTAATTAAAAGATAGGGTTTCATCTTATACCCCAGCGCCCTTCCGCCTCCTTTGCTCCCGGTGTCCCTGGTCTGCTGGAGATGGTCCCCAGCAGACCAGAGGCACCGGGAGCAAAGCCGCCAGGAGCGCCTGGGCTCCCCCCCGCCGGAGCCCCTCCGCGGCTTTGAAAGCCTCGGGGGAAGCCGGCGGGGGGGCATCCCAGGCGCGCATGGGCTGCCCGCCCGCCGGAGCCCCTCCGCAGCTTTGAAAGCCTCGGGGGAAGCCAGCGGCGGGGCATCCCAGGCGCACATGGGCTCCCCCCCGCCGGAGCCCCTCCGCGGCTTTGAAAGCCTCGGGGGAAGCCGGCGGCGGGGCATCCCAGGCGCGCATGGGCTGCCCGCCCGCCGGAGCCCCTCCGCGGCTTTGAAAGCCTCGGGGGAAGCCGGCGGGGGGGCATCCCAGGCGCGCATGGGCTGCCCCCCCGCCGGCTTCCCCCGAGGCTTTCAAAGCCGCGGAGGGGCTCCGGCGGCGGGGCATCCGGCGTACAAGACGACCCCCGATTTTTGGGGGATGTTTTTTAACTTCAGAGGTCGTCTTGTACGCCGGAATATACGGTACCAATAAAATGGAGCTTGTCAGAGTCCAGCACTCAACACCATATATGGGCCTCACACCACACCCAGACCACTCCCATGCCACTCCCAGAGCACAAACAACACCAAATATGGTAATAGGCAAGAACATAAAAACCTCTTTGCCCTTAGCTTGGGGAGGACTCCCAAATATTGGAAGACAGAGTGTGAGTCTGGCTTAGGACTGATCACCCAAAGGCCGCCTCCCTCCCACCCACCGAATCTAAAAAGGGGTGCACGTGCACGAATCTCGAGCATGCTCCGATTCCTTGTGTGTCTTTGTGTTGTTGTTGCTGAGTTTGTAAGTATTTAATCTACCCTCACTGTTGTTAAGTCGTTTAAAAGAGACAGGTTAGAAAACACATTGCTCTGTGGTAACTTTTACCCTTGCTATTGTCAGTGTTAAAGAAACAGTTTTTTTTTAAATGTGTTTATATTTGACTTAGCTGTAACTTAGGTAGGGTGTAAAAATTGTTGTGTGGCAAATATTAGGTAGTTGCTCATTTAAGTAGTTCAGTTTAATAAATCATTCTTTCTGTGATAAAACTTGTTGTCTTGCCATCATTTGGTATTTTCACTGGGTATTTGGCCTTAAGCCTCTGGGACTCCTGCCATTTTATCGAACCAAGCACCAACAATTTTATATTCAGATAGCAGAGCAATTATTCCCAAAATAACTCTTCTTTAAATGTGATTGCATAGACACCTCTGCACATCCCAGAAGCAGAATTAGTACTTGCTAAGCAACATGATGATGCTCATCAAGAAAAAATTAATAGGTGGTGCAGAAACATGTAGATTTAATGTGATCATCTCCATGATATTAAGGGTGTGAGTTACCTACGGTCAAAAAATTAACCCACAATTTTAAATCCTGACATGAGTGAGCAAGATTCTGTCATGGGAATGAGGGAGGATATGGTGCACCCGCTGTCTCTGAAAACTGTAATTACAACATCTATAAACCAAATTCTGTTCTATGTGCTGCAAGCACTGGCTGTTACTTGATTACACCTAGTTTCTCTCATGTCCAGCTCTGCCTCTATAGGATCATAAAACATTGCAACATATCTGCTTGGGGAGAAAATAATCTGCAACAAAGATCAGATGCCACCCCGTAGAGCACTCACTGCTCAAAAAAGGAAGAGGAACAGAAGCTGCTAACCAGGCAATACTTCCATTCCACATCCTTATCTGCAAGAAAGTCCATCTTCACAAACCATCCCCCATTCCCCCCCCCACCCCCCCGCCGTTCATGCCACACCACACCATACCACACAGAGGGGTTGGTAGGTTAGGCAGGGATAGAACATACTAATGGATTCATCCTGCTACTGCTCTTTGCAGACTTGGAGAGCCTGAATTAGCCACTTTGAAGTAAGTGCCCTAGGACTGCCCCCAATTGCTTCATTTCTTCCCCACAAAATTAGCCTGTGCCTGGCCTACCTACAGTCTAGTTCACAGTGCAGGTTTTTGCCCTGGATGTATATGATGCACACTGAGGAATTGGGAGCTGGTGGAGACTCTAAGTGCAAGATATGAAGCAAACACCTGTCTTGTGATGCATAGACACACTGCCGAATGGAGCAGCTCTTACAATAGCACAAACTCTCAGAGAGCCAGAGCTTTTGTGACCATGGCTGTGCAGAGAGGGAGGAGGGAAACCCTACATCTGTTTGAAGTTGGGAGGGTCACCCTGCTATTAATCTCAGTGCATAGTGTCATGCCTCTATGCATGAACTTTTGAAACTGCTTCCAGGAGTCTAATTTTAACCACTCTGTTCACTGATAGCTGCATCTCACTAGCTGCCAGGTTAGAATAAATGCTGCAAGTGTTGCAACCACCTCACAATTGTATCACGAGTCTCATGGGTGGCTGATATAAGGAGGGGGGAGGCACAGCCTTCCCAAATGGCCAAGCATGGCCCCACCCACACTCCACCCTCAGAACATCTGCTGCTTCAGCACAGCGCCTGGCGGGGTGGACGTTCTGTGGGGTGGAGTGTTGCTGCCCAGGTTTCAGCCACACTGAGGCTGTGGTGCCCTCCCAATGCTTCAGGGCTGGGGAGACTGGGGCTGCATGCCACCCACTCTCCCCGTGATAACTCCAGGGCTGGTGAGGCTCCTATGGAGGGCTGAAAGATTGTCCGTGTATCGGGGTGGAGGGTCCTTGACTTCCATGGGGGAGCAGGGCCTTGAGCAGAAAGGGCGGGGCTGGGAGTTTCCCTCCCCCAGCCCTACATTCACCCACCACCCATGATGAGTCGGTATTTTATGCTTGTATTACAGCCCCAGATCCTGGAAGCAAGTAATTACTAGAACGGACCAGTAATCAGGTTATCCAGTCTGTGAAAAACTCCACATTTCTGATTTTGCTCTTATCATTCATGTTATTCTATAGCAGCAGCAGTGCAGCCAGAACTGCAGTCTGGAGCTGGCCAGGTAGGGAGGTGTCCTTTCTGCTCCCCAGGGAACTAGTAAGGTGGGGAACTGACCAATCCTGAGAGTCCATAGGAGCTGGGAAGCTGGGAACTTACAGGGGGTGCTAGCCCGGAGTATGGACCCTGCTGAGTTGCAATGGGTCTGGGAGCATGGGAGCTGCAAAGGACATGGGTAGGCCTGCTGGCAGGAAAACAGGCTGGAAATTCTCCAAGCAGTTCTAGTAACTTGAAAATCTCAGCTGTCATTTATAAAAAAATAAGTTTTTTATAGCCAGCATGGATGCAGAGAAAAAACTTGAAAACAGGAACAGATGCACCCAGAGGGCAAATGAAAAGTTTTTCTAGTTTTTAGAAAGCTCATGATTCTTAAGCCAACTTCAAGATTTTTTTGTTATTTTTTAGGGTGAGTGACTCATAATTTCTGAATTCTTGGGGTTGGCAATATCAAAACTAGCTGTGGCCCATAGACCATTCTTGAAGAGCCTCTGGCTTTAAGGAATTCATCATTTTCCTGCCTCACCTTCAGTTATAAATCAAACCTGTTTAAAGCCATCTTTTCAAAGAACCATCTACCTAATACCCATATTTAAATTTAAGACTCAACAGTCAGATTAAAATCATACTGTTCAATTTTTGTTAGAGATAGAAAATACTTCTAACATTTTCTGCAGAGATTCACATCAATAAAATATTGTATTCACTTTGCTTGCCTTTATGTCCCTTGTTTGTTCATTTTGCACTAATATTTTAGCTAACATGATTCCTGGTGGGGACTGCTCATGGAAACAGGGAATTTTGTTTTAAAAGAATATTAGAAATTATTGTGAAAAATTCTGATGTTATTTTCACAGAACAAGATACTAATAGTTTGTGCATGTACTCAGCGAAGAGAAACATACAGCTCTCATTTTGAAATTCAGATGCTCACAATAACCTGCACACAAGCTGTTAGAAATTTTTTTTGTCTATAATATGGAATAACTGATTACACCTGAGAAAGTCACAAACTGCTGTGCAGACAATTCAACAAGAGTGAAACTCAGCCCTGTGCAGAAGGTTAGCAAAAGGTCTAAACATCACTGAAATCCCAGTAAACTGCATCTGGAATTAAGTGGCTCATTGTGATTGTTCTTGAAATATCACCCCAGCCAAATAAGAGATGAAGTTAGCCACATAAGTTATCAACCACTCACACACAAAATATGTACCTTAAAATACTCTTAATCTTCTTCTTTTCAAACACATGTTGGCTTGAAAGCAGTGTGTGAACCAAATGCTTTATATTTATTTAATTGATAAACTGAATATATATACAAGAAAAGTTCCTTGGATTTTGGTAGCATAATTTTGAGACAGGCCCTGTGATCTAAAAGGAGTGTTAGAACAGGGAGATGTTCTGAAACATTGTACCGGTTGAAAACAATGTGACGTTAATAAATCTTTTGGTACAGAGTCTTGTATTGAATGTAAGACATCTTATATTTTGGATCAGCTAGCACTGAGCATCCTTGGATAACAACAACGTCTGAAAGTAGGAAGGAAAATAACTAACAAATAAAAAATTATGAATTCCAAGTGGGAGAAGGGGAGAGGCTGAAGGAAAGCTCTACTGGAAGGAAAAAGTTCTGCTTTTTGACACCATAATAATAGTACGTAGAACTTGTTCAAAAGTTAATTAACAAATGTTAATTAATCCCCCACATGGCTGTGAGGTAGAGAGACATGTACTATCACTGCTTTATAGAAGGAGAAACTGAGACATAGAGATCAAATGGCTTGCCCATGGGCACACTTTGAAACAGTGGCACTGCCCTGGCTAGAACACTGCTAAAAGGCCTCAGATTCTGAGCGAAGTATGAAGGCCTGAGATAGACCCCAGAAAACCAAGTGCTTTTGCATGTATAGCAAACACCGGTTCCCCCAAGCAAAATAAGCTAGCCTGGCAAGAGTACTTTGATGCCAATATATCTGTGTCTACACTAGGGCTTTTACTGGTACAGAAATGCCGCAGAAATATGCTGAGGCTGACCTAGCCTGAATCTCATACCAAAAGCCTGTAGTTAGGCAGTTAGGGCATGTTTCCTACACTAGGAATTATTTTGAAATAACTAGATTCAAAACAATAACTCCTGAAATAACAAAACTGAAATAGCATGTCAACACAGGGGAGCCTCGCAATTAGTCAAAGGCTGGCTCTATTATTGTGAATGTGCTACCTTAACGTAGAGCCCCAGGAAGCACTAGGGAGTAATTACTTTGAATTATTCTGGGGAGCAATTATTTCAAAATAGCAGAAGCAGAGCATCTACACTACCGCTATTTTAAAATAATTATTTAGAAATAAGTGTTATTTCCTGAGGAAAGCGGGAATACAGATTTCAAAATAACCAGCCTATTATTTCAAAATGATGGGCTTCATAGTATGGACACTCTGCTTATTATTTCAAAATAAGGGGGCTTATTTCAAAATAACTCACTAGTGTAGACCAGGACCCTGGGACCCTTTCTATCAACACACTACCAACCCTTTCAGGTTTATCAGAATATTGATGTTTTCCCTGTAGCTGTTTCTTGGTGTCATATTATGAGCTGAGAATCTCAGCTTGCATGAAAAAAATAAGTTTCTACTGCTCATAGTTAGTGAAAGGCTTGAAAATGTGGATCCTAAGGGCTTGCCCCAAACCCCAGATGGTAAATAAAGATCCAAACATTGATTATTTTTAAACCCTCATTATTTTTAAGCAGTTCTCATAATTTCTTTGTGGCCTGCCTCATGATTTATTGGGACTGACAATACTGGGCAGGTTTCCTTCCCAGCTCCTCCGAGGATTCAAACTACTTTAGTTTGGTTTGGTTATTCCAGCCTCTCTCTAGAGAGCACTTAACCTTGCTTGATTTTACTAGGCTCAAGGCAGAACATGCATGTGACAGGGAAACGAGACAGAAACAAACCCAGTACAGTAGGCTATCTGCGGCTCTTGTCTGGCCCCATCATCGTTGTAGTTCCTGAGCACCATGCCTCACAGAACCCCTAAAAAATACTGTTGTCTCCATTTCAGATATGGGGCATGGAAAGTGACTTGCACAGAAATTCTGTAGAAGAGCAAATAATTGTATCTGGGTTTCCGGTGAGCCAGGCCTAGCACCCAAGCTACTGGACCATCCCATGTCATCTTCATTTGGTAGTGGAAATGGGGTGGTTTCTTTATGTAGGTTTGTGCACGTATGTTTAACTCATAAATTTGGGAGTTTATAGTACAGCAATCTAATGCCATTGTGGGCTGAGGCTCACAGTATATATATTCTTCATTATAAAATGTATCTGTCCTAAAATCGTATCCTGAGGTGCTGGTACTAGACACGACATCAGAAATGTGTGTAATCAGATGCCAACAGAAAATCACAGAAGAGGGAGATTCTAAACCTAAGAGGAAGAGTTGGATGACACGGCTGGTTTTAATCTGACAGTTCAGTTTCCACTGGATTTCAAGATGTAGCTCCTTCCCTGAGGTGGGACTCAAGCCTCCTGCCTTGGACTTGCTAATCAGACCAGCTTCTTTTCCTTATTCATGTGGATCAAGTCCTAGGTATTTGTTGCATTTTCTTGTGCCTCCATTCTGGGGGCGGGTCACAACTGTGAGTACCAACATTAGGTCAGACTGGTGGTACATTCTAAAGTAAGATTTAACCAAACCAGCAATGTATATATGCTTCTGGGACATTTACTAGCTCATCATAAAAACACAGATAGTCCCCTTACAACTCCAGGCTCATTTTCCTCCTAGACCAACTGGACTTCTAAGATGAAAGATTATTAAAATCAAAAGTCATCACACATTAGGTTACTCCTAATCCGAAAGGATTGAACGATCACCAGATGCTCCGAATCTCACCAGAGATGCTGCTGACTGTCATACAATTACTTCACTAACTAACTAATGTTAATTAACTGAGGGTATGTCTAGACTGCATTCCTCTGTCAGCAGAGGGATGCAGATTAGGCAGGTCGACATTGCAAATGAGGCAGGAATTTAAATATCCCATGCTTAATTTGAATAAAAATGGCCACCACGTTTTGCCAACTCAGCACTTTGTCAGCAAAAAGCAGCAGTCTAGAGGGGGACCTGCCTAACCTGCTGACAGAGGGATGCAGTCTAGACATACCCTAAGAAAGAAATGAGAGTTATTAATGGACTTAAAGCAGGTAAATTTCAAGTGAATTAAAGCTTGCACATCCAAGATGCTAGCAGGGATGTTATATCTGCTAGTTTTTATATATGTCTCTTTTTTGCTTTACTCCCAAACAGCATTACAGACCTCAGTCCTTTGTCCAAAATTTTCTTTGTCATGTTCATCAGTCCAAACATGAGGTAGGAAAGAGGTACTCCTGAAATGTTCATTTGTGGGCATTTCCCAAAGTCACAATAGGTTTGAGTTACAACCACGCAGCAAAATTTAAAAACTCCATGCATTCATTGATGCATAAACTAAAATAAACCCATCCATAAACTGTTCTCTTTCTCTCAACTCCAAACTCAAAAGATCCAAAAGCAAAACTAAGCCTAGTCTCTCATTCAGTCAGTCCTCCCCCACCAAGGGACTGGCCAACCCTGGCTCATATATGACTCAACAAACTGCCTGTATAAATCACCCCATCAGAACCCTCTTCTCTACTGGCCATTGTAGAAGTTTTTGTTCCCACATGAAATTATAGGCATAAACACATAAGAAAATAAGAACAGCCCTACTGAGTCAGACCAAAGGTCCATCTAGCCCCATATCCTGTTCTCCAACAGTGGCCAATGCCAGATGGCCCAGAGGGAGTGAACAAAACAGATAATCATCAAATGATCCCTCTCTGTCATCCATTTTCAGCCTCTGATGAACAAAGGCTAGGGACACCATTCCTATCCATCCTTGCTAATAAGTATTGATGGACCAACCTCTATGAATTTATCTAGTTCTGCTAGGGTATGTCTACACAGCAACATTTATTTGGAATAACTGACATTATTCCCAAATAACATAGTGCACGTCTACACTACACTAAATTATTATTATTTCGAAATAATGTCGAGCTGGAGGACTTCGTACTCTGATTCATGGTAACCCTTATTTCATGAGGAGTAAGGGAAGTCAAAGGAAGAGTGTTCTTCCTTTGACTTCCTGCTATGTAGACAGCACCAAAGCTGAATTAAGCTATTTCAACTTAAGTTATGCAATTGATGTATATGAAGCTTCATAGCTTAATTTGACTTTAGCCCTGCTGTGTAGATATGCCCCTGAAGTCCAGGTCTTCACAACATCCTCTGGCCAGGAGTTCCACAAATTGACTGTGAGCTGCATGAAGAAAACTTCCTTTTATTTGTTTTAAACGTGCTACCTATTAATTTCATTTGGTGATCCCTAGTTCTTATGTTATGGGAACAAGAAAATAACTTTTCGTTATTCACTTTCCCCATACCTATCATGATTTTATAGACCTCTATCATATCCCCTTAGTCGCCGCTTTTCTAAGCTGAAGCGTCCCAGTCTTTTTAATTTCTCTTCATATGGGGCTTGTCCCAAACCCCTAATAATTTTTGTTGCCCTTTTCTGAACCTTTTCCAATGCCAAGATATCTTGCTTGAGATGAGGCGACCAGTATTTAAGATGTGAGCGTACCATGGATTTATATAGAGGCAATAATCTGTCTGATTCTCTATCTTTTTTTTCATGATTCCTAACATTCTGTTTGCTTTTTTGACTGCTGCTGCACCCTGAGTGGATGTTTTCAGATAATCCACAATGATTCCAAGATCTCTCTCTTAAATGGTTATAGCTAAATTAGTCCCCATCATTTTGAAATGATGGCATGCTAGGAAATGATATATGGAAGGTCAGAAACCATAGTTACTGTAGCCTGTAGAGCAGGTCCCCAAAAAGCTCAGTCCAGCATTCCAGGAACTGACAAACTCCACATGAGGCTACAAAGAAAAAGAATGTATTCTTTCCACAGGAGATCATAAATGTGATATAAGGGCACGGGAATACTTTGAGACATGTCATGGAGGCAAGAGCAGATTTTTATTGTTATCAGGGCATTTTCAAAGTTTAAGTTTCAGCAGGGATTTTTTTTTTCATGCAATTAATTAAAACAAAAAGTTTGGAAGTATTTTAGTGGCCTGAAACACAAAACAAG
Source organism: Pelodiscus sinensis (assembly GCF_052426305.1). Lineage (NCBI taxonomy): Eukaryota > Metazoa > Chordata > Testudines > Trionychidae > Pelodiscus > Pelodiscus sinensis. The sequence goes on along the minus strand of NC_143053.1, from coordinate 230,324,583 downwards.
CATTTAAAAAAAGAAAGGCAGTAACAAGAACAAGATAGGCAGTCAACAATGTGTAGGTTCCTCTCAGAGTCAAGTAAGTGAATGTTCTGGTTATGAGTTTCAATAGTTTGAGGTTTGGAGGTTTAAAATCACTAAGAAAATACAAAAATATTATTCTTAAAAAATATTTTCAGGAAGTGAAACCAATATGGACATACTTTTCAGATTATCAGAGAGAGATGGAGAACCTTTCTGGTTTTGATAAAAATCATGCTAGATTTTTTTCTGTATCAAAACTTTGAGCATAATCTAACCAGTGAAAGAAAGAAAGAAAGAAAGAAAGAAAGAAAGAAAGAAAGAAAGAAAGAAAGAAAGAAAGAAAGAAAGAAAGAAAGAAAGAAAGAAAGAAAGAAAGAAAGAAAGAAAGAAAGAAAGAAAGAAAGAAAGAAAGAAAGAAAGAAAATTTCATTTAGCAGCACCAATGATGAGTGTGTGGCATTTATACATCTCTCATTATTGGAATCTTGATTCGTCCTCATTCTACAATATCCAGTGGATTGTTTTGTGGTGACAAGAATAGACCTGTTTCAGATGAACTGGCTACAAAAATATATAAATAGAATCCTGTATCAAACATTCCATTATTTTGCCTGGAATCAGTGTCAGAATTACCTATATTATCTACCAGCTCTGTGTTCTTGGAGTACCAGGCCATAGTGCACATGGAAGGCTCCCCCCACCTCTCCTCCCCCCCCTTTCCTCCCCCCATGGCCTTTCCTTAAAGCCAAAGCCAATTCAAAAAGCAATGAAAAAGTGGAGGAAAGACACATCTAAACCCTTCTAGATAAGGATGATAGTATTCAGGAAACACCCCTAGACTCATTTGAATCGAAGAAGGGACAGAAAGATGTCTCCGTTAGCATACAGAATGGAGACCAGAGATTGCAAAACAAGAATTGAACTGAACTCTGGGACATAGAAAGCAGAAACGCATTGCCTGATGGAAAATCTCTGTCCTCGATGCTAAAGAATCCACGCCTACCCATACCCAGATCAGTAATAATCAGACCAATTTTAGTAATAAATCCTCTAATGCCGGGGTGGGCAAATATGGCCTCTGACAGGCCACAACTGCTATATTTACCTGCATCTCTACAGGTCTGGGTGATTGCAGCTCCCGTTGTCCACGGATCTCTGTTCCTGGTCAATGGGAGCTGTGGGAAGCTCCCATTGACCCAGAGTGCACTGCTTCCTGCACCTGCCTTAGCTGGGAATAGTGATTCATGGCCAATGGGAGCTGCAATTACCTGTATCTGTGGAGGCACAGGGAAATATAGCGATGATAGCCCACCAAAGGCTAATCCTGATGAATCACCACTGTTCTATTGACCACTATTGGTATCCAAAATACTGAAACTGACTAATTGCATTATGAGCACCCTCAAAGGAACACCACCTATAGCCAGGAATGATCAGTTGATATGGTCTAGCCTAAACAAAACAACTTTAGAATACTCCTTTGATCCATCGGTTTACCCATAAACACATCTACTGTTCCCTTTTGAACCAATGTTGTTTCCCTACAGAAACTCCTAACCATCCTCAAGTAAAGTGTTCTCATGTCTGGATCTAAATTTTGTACCAGTTCCACTGGAACTTCATCTGCTCCTGACTGAGCATGGAGAGGGGTCTGCTCTGTCAGCCTCCAGCTAGCATCGCCATCTAGGAAGCTCAATCAGTTCAAGCTTCAGTAAGTAGTGAGATCCATCTCTCTCTCTCTCTCTCTTTCTCTCTCTCTCTCTCTCTTTCTCTCTCTCACACACACAAACACACACGCACTAGGTATAGCCTCATGACCCTACCTTATGGGATCAGTTATAGTATGTTAGCCCTAACATTTGTAAGCAGATTTAAGTTAGATCGTAACCGTTTTGTTAGTCTGGCTCCCCTTGCATGATTACTACCTTGAAATAAATAACTTCCATTGTTAAGTTGGCTACTCTCTCTCTCTCTCTTCAACCCCCCCCCCCCCCCGCCCCCCAACTTGGAGTATTTTTTTTAGCTTCCCCATTCACTCTGCAACAATGCTCCTTGTATCTGAACTAAAGAACACTGTAGTGCCCAAAAATTCTCTGGTGTTTGCTCATCAGGTGAGTTACTAGCATAATGTCTGTGGCGAGAATAGGGAGGCGTTGAACCTGGAGACCTATGAGGGCGTCAGCTTTAAAGTACTGTTTTAATCCAGCCCACTGAATCCAAGGGCACATGAGGCTCACAGCTTGGCATTGTTGTACAACCCAACCTACTGATTCCAGGGACATATAAGGGGTCAGCTTGTGAGTGCTGATTATCTGGTGCACTCAGACATGCTTTGGTAGTGGGTGTGAGTGTGTGTGTTCATCTATTCTAGGATGGGAAGAACCCAGTTCTAGGGAACCTAGATCCTGCAGGAGAGCTCCATTGCGAGGAAATTGGCAGAAGGAAGAAATAAAGCTCCATATGAGAACACAAGTCACACAAGAAGCACATTGATAGAATTACCATACACACCCCTCCCAAAAGATTAACTTTAATAAATGAGCATACACCAAACTAATGGGCAAATTTGGTAACACTTGAATCATCTTGTTTACATTTCTAAAATATTGTCACATTAGCTTGCTTCCAATCTTCTGGAATGTTTCCTCTGTTTTCAAGGGAAGTCAACATCAACAACCAAGAGAGAACCCCAGCCAGCTCTTTTAAAACTCTCTGTTGCAAGTTATCAGATGCTGTTGATTTTAAAATGTCTAACTTCAGCAACTCGGGTTTAGCATACCCTCAAGTTATTGTTGGAATGAAAAGTATGCCATGATTGTATGATATTTTTATGTCATCTGGCTTTTCCCCAGAAATCAGAACAGAACTATTTATGGAATACATCTGCATTTGCTCCATCATTACTGAGAATTGTGCCATTTCTATCTAGCCATGGGCCAATACCATCGCTAGGATTTTTTAAAATTACTTAAAGGGCTAAAACAGAACTAAGGGACTGGCACTGAGAAAAGTCACCCCAGGCAAGTTCCCTTTTCTTACGGCCACATCCTCCTCACAGACATCAGGAAGAGATCTGGTTTAAGGCCTCTAAGTCAACTGTGCACCATAAGTGGATTTTCCTTGCACTGGGGTGATTCTCCTGGGGAAGGGCACAAGACAGATGGAATTTGCTGGCAGCATGGATATGCTATCTCCCAAAGTGTAGTCCTTTGTGTGCCTGTGGAACATAATAATTTGACCTTTTATTAATAAAAGTAAAATGTATTTCTGCCCAACTATGCTCAGTACACAACACACACATACAATGATGTTTAAGCCTGTACAATTTTCAGGTAGCATTCTTTTAAGGACAGACCTTGCCTGGAGGGCAGCATGCAGACATCTCTCACAATCATGTATCATCTTTACTGTTGGAAATGCTCCCTCTCATTATGCAGTCTCTAGAGGAACTTTACAGGGCCCAGGCTTATGTCTAAAGAGATAAAAGTTAAAGGTCACACGTCTGGGTCAAAGGTTAAAAGGCAGATAAAACATCCTGCCTTCAGAAGCAAAATCCAAGGTAAATCAAACCAGCTCCCAAGAAATCAAGTCAGGCTGAACTCCCCTGACAGGACTCAAATGCCCTTGTTTTAGAAACTCCTGGTTTCTTTCTTTCCCCCTTCAATTTTTTTTTCCATTTTTTCCCAACACTGGTTAAACAAAACAAATTGAAGCATACACAGTTAAAACAAAAGCCTGTGAAACTCTGATTGCTTTCCAAAGTCTGAAAAAAAAATCCCCACATTTACGGATGGAAAGATAAAATTATTTATAAAAATTATTTACTGTAATCAGCTAGGGACACAAATGATCTACCAGATTGTAACTTTGAGGGGATTTGAAATAACAATGCAGGTAATACCATAGTTCATTCGCACCTATTGGACCCAAGGCTGATTTTGGATGACATAGTTTTCATACAAGATATTGTAGGGATAGTATTAGACTCAATCTCCCCAATAGAATTTCTGCAAACAGTGACAAAGACTATGTCTAGACTACATTCCTCTGTCAAAAGAGGAATGTAAATGAGCCCGATCGAAAGTGCAAATGAAGCGCAGATTTAAATATCCCGCACTTCATTTACATATTTGCGTCTGAGCGCTTTTTCGAAAAAAGGTTTTTAGAAAGTGAAAGAGCAGTCTAGACACAGAAAGAACCCGTACGCCTCATTTTTTCGAAAAAGCCAAATGAGAAAAATATTTCAAGACTTTCAGAAAATTATAAGAGCAATGTATGTTTAATAAAACACGAAACTTGCTACAACCTTCATTGTTCAGTGGTTCATTATCAAAATACATTTTCTTTTCCAAATGTTTCCCTCACAAAGGCTACGTCCACACTGCCATGTGCTTTTGAGCAAGAGATGTGCTTTTGCACAAGAGTGCATCCAAACTGCCATGGACGCTCTTGCACAAGAAAGCTCTGATGGCCATTCACAGAATGGCCATCAGAGCACCTGTACTTTTTCAGATAGGGTTTTCTTGCGCAAGAAATCCCTGTTGTCCGTCCACATACTTTTTGCTCTTGTACAAAAAGTCTTATTCTTTGTAGAAAGAGGAATAATTCTTGCACAAAAAGCTCTCTCTTCTGACAATCTTCTATACTTTTTCTTGTGCAAAAACATGCTTGTAGCGTAGATGCTCCACAAGTTTTTGCGCAAAAATTCTGCAATGTAGACGTAGCCAAAGAGAGAATCACCAGTCAGTCTGAGATGTTAAAATGTATAAATCTTCAGGAATCTTACTATATAGTTTAGAAACTTTCTGCATCTGTTTGTCTGTCAGCCCTTCTGTGAGTACGTTTGTTCGAGAACTCCTCCTAAACGGTAGGAGCTAGGACCACCAAATTTGGTTTGCAGCTTCCTCTTACCCCAACTTAAAGCAAGGTCAGGGTTTGATTGTGCCTGGACCATTGTGGCTGGAGATGGGCTGTGTTTAGAAAGTGATTAGTTCTCATTCAGTGGAAAGGGAGGGATCTAATAGCAGAGACAGTTATGCTCCAGAGTGACCAGAAGGGGGTGGGAACCTGCATATTGCTGGCCATCAGCCAATGGCAAGTGCCACACCCACCTAAAAGCCAGAGGCCAAACTATTCCCTACCCAGGCCGTGGTCCTAATGCTGGACACCAGGGGTAGCCTCACAGCCATGGCCACCCAGACACACTCTGGCCAGCCTAGGAAATAGCCACTGACTGGGGATGGGCAGTACAGCCCCGACCACTGCAGCCCCCCTGGGAGCAGAGGCCAGCCAGGGCCAGGCAATGCAGCCCCCACTGCTGCAGCCCCCTTAGGGAGCAGCCCCAAACTGGGCAGCACAAGCCCAGCTAGCTTCAGGGATGCCCCGCCCCCCCACACACACACCTCTCAACCCCCTGTCCTGAGCCCCCTACTCCCTGCTCGAGCCTCCCCCACACCTTCCAATCCTGACTCCTTCACCCTCCCTCACATCCCTAACCCCTTGCCCTGAGCATCCCCACCCTCCAACCCTGACTCCTGCACCCACCACACACCTAGCTCCCTGCACTGAAGGACCCGAGCAATGCTGGGTATATCTTCTAGTAAGACTATATATATATATATATATATATATATATATATATTGGCTCATGGTAAATGTTGCTTAGGGTCATCTAGACTGCAGGGGTTTTTGGTTTTGGTTTTTTTTGAAAAATGGCTGTTTTTCCGAAAAAACTTCACTTACGTCCAGACTGCTATTGCGTTCTTTCAAAAGAAAATTGAAAGAACGCAGGAGTTTTTCTGACATTGGTAAACTTCATTCTATAAGGAAGAACACCTTTTCCAAAAGAGCTCTTTCAGAAAAAAGTATGTGAGGATGTGGAAGAGGGAGTTCTTTTGAAAGAAGAGGCCTCCAGGAAAAAGCACAGGTTCCCTGGTGGCCACTCCGCCATAGTAATCACAGCTTAAATGCGAGATAGCATCCATTCAGTGTGGACGTTATCTTTCAAAAAAGCAGATGGCTTTTTTGATGCGCTTTGGCAGTGTGGACACTCTCTTTCGGAAAAAGCTTCTTTCAAAAGAAGCTTCCAGTCTAGACATACCCTTAGAAGCAAAACCAACATAATTAATAAAGCTGTTAATCTAACAGCAGATATTGTGTCCTGCAAATCATTACTATTACAGAACAGGCCCTTTGAGTAATTTTTGGCTTAAAGTTTGCCCTTAAGCACATTTTAAAATCTTTGAAGTTAGTCTGAAATTAAATCAATATCTAGTTCTACTCAATTGTAAATCTTTATTTAAAATTTCCAAGGAACACAGGCCAGTTCTCAAACACCAGGAGATCTTGGGCTAGTTTTATCTAAAGTCTTCATTCTGAATTTTGGAATATTTGAATATTCTGGGAAAGCTCCAGAAATGATTCTGCCAGGAGCTGAACAAACAGTTACATAACACCCTTCCCTTCTAATCTGGATGTTGACCTAGCTATTCATTCCTTGTTTGCTGTGGTGAGTTCTGTAAATCTAGTTTCCATGGTAGCCATAATCCATGAATAGAACTGGCTCCATCGGTGGTCAGTTACAACATGCTTTGTCCTTTTCTGTGTCCTGTAACTGACTGAGTTAAAAGACAGAAAACAAGCGCCTTCAGTAAACATGACCTAATGAGGTCCATGACTTTCAGCTAATGGGGGGCCTAGTGGCTTGAAAGGGAACGTAGCTAAACTGCAATATGCTGTGATACTCACATCTGCTGATGTGTCATTTTCCACAGAGGCCTCACAAAGGCTTTTGAGTAGTTTGTTAGTATGATTTTAATTACACTACATTTCCATTGACTTCTTGGGGTTTTAAAAAAGATACATGTATAATTGTGTGAACATGGTATAATGAAAACAGAGGGATTGACAGTATTGGTTAGACCTAAGTACTGTGTGTTCAAGTGCTATCCAGGTTTCTTCCCAGGCCTCTGCCCCCTCTCCATTCTGTAACTGTCCTCTGTTATTGGAAGTTCTAAGCCTCTACAGAACAGAAATTGTCAATAGGAGGAAATGGTGCTAGAAATCCTTGAGAGATTCTTTGAATCTTGAAAGGTATCTTCAAGGGATTAGGATGAGACTCCCTACAAATTAAACTCTTTTGTTAACCAATCAACAGCTGAACCTACTTCTCCACAGGTTAAAAGAGCAGCATGTTAACTCATTGTTACTAATGTAAGCAGATTCTAAACCACTGCTTCCAATGCATCCAGCTGAAAGAGGAGAGGAGTCCTGAGTGTGGTTATGCTGGTTCCGTTGTTTTGCCCTGCAAGGAATTCAACTGTTGATATGTAAATACAGCTCATGCTGGGCTAGGAAAGGAATCCGGGGTGTGGTTCTGTAAATCCAGTTCAGTCAGTGCTATTGGTTGATGGATGGCCAATTGTTAGAATGGAATTTTGTGTAACTAATTTGGCTGTTGTGGGGTCACAGGCCATGTTGACCCCAGATGTAGGAGTTGTAAACTGTGACCACCAGTGCTTGCAGGAGGGACACTGTCATTGCAAAGAGTCTTGGATGGACAAGCTTACCCTTCTAGACTCAAGTGGATTGGATTGGGGGGAAGGATCTTGAACCAACAGGCTACAGGTTCTCCAGAAATGAGCTGTAAGACTGGTTCAACCTGTCTCTACCTCCACCCCTGTTCTAAGCATAGACCTAAAATAGACTCCATACAGAGTTTCTTTATTATTTTGAAATATTATTCCAGTGGGAGCTGGAATCTTTTGGCCAACCTAGGTGATGGCCAAGAGCTGAAATCACTAGGTTTGGCCCAGAGCCAGATCCATCGTGGAAGCAGCAGCTGGAAGGAGCAAGTGGCCAGCAGGGCAGCTGACAGGAGTGGCCAGTGGGTGGCTGGTAGGAATAGCAGCAGATGGTCAGCAGAGTGGCTGGCAGGAGCAGTGGCGAGTGGCAAACGGAATGGGTGAGATGCCTCTTATCCCCACCCACACCCCCAAAGGAGGGAGGTGAGCTCTGGAAATCACCCCTGAGCTCTGATCTGCCCTGACCAAGAACAGCAACTGTGAGTGGGGTACAGAGAAAGTTTGGGCATGTGAATGGGACACTTACATTGCTGGACTTGTAAGCCTAAGAGGCAAAGGACCTGCTCAATCCATTTGAGCTGAGATGTTTACTCATGGCTTGGTTATGAACTCAGTTTTGGTATTTTCCCAAGCTAATGCTATGTTACTTCTCTCCCTCTTTTATTAAAAGTTTCTTTTCTATGCTCAGACTCTGTGCTTGTGAGTGGGGAAGCATTGCCTCTCAGAGGCACCCAGATGTGTGTGAATTTCTCAAGCTACTGGGTGGGGGCTCGAGCCGGTTCTGTGTGAGATGGATGAGAAGAAACCCCTAGATATTGAACCCAGGCCTGGCTGCTGCCAGCACTACCTGGCAGAAGGGTAACACTAAACTAGCCCCATGTTTCTAAAATCTGTTAGCAAAAGGTTTCGGCAAAAGATTTTCAAATAAAATGAAACTCTACGAAGAGGAAAAGATGTTCCACACATTACTAGCTTTTTTTTTCATTTTATGCTGAATGATCACATCAATTCATTTCAGTATTAAAATAATTGTTTTATCTGTGCTCTCTCATGGCATTTCACAATTATTCAAGAAGATGAAGGCCAAATATTTTCATAAGAATTTCAAGCCACTTACAGAAAAGAAGTACTGTATAACATTGAATATGTGATGTGCTTTAAAGTAGAAATGTGAAGGGTATGTTGAGTATAAAACGCGTATGCTAAAATACTTGTTTGAAACATCATCTTTTCACAGTACATCCAAGTTTATTTCCTGCTGTGGTGAGGCTTTAAAGTCTTGCTGTCCTTCTTCTTTTTCTTACATTAGATATGTTAAAATAAAAAATAAGCAGTAGAGTAATGACCATTCTGCCTTTGTACATGGAAACCTCATAAAGTCACTTATTTTGACATTCAAGATAGGATGGATCCTGCTTGGTGTTATTTAAACTTTTATTTCAAGTGCAATTATAACAGAAATCTGGACTGTTTTAATAAAAAAGTGTCATCCAAAATGTACATCTGATTCATAACTCCAAGACCTGCAAATAAAATCTGAAGTGTACAAATGAACAATTCCTGCAGTCCTTACTTAGGCAAAATTCCCAGGGCATGTCTACATTAGGAAATTATTTCAAAATAACTAAATTTGAAATAATAACTCCTAAAATAATCAAAACAAAATAGTGAGTCTACACTATAGGGAAGCCTCAAAATTAGTCTGAGGCAGGCTCCGCTATTGTAGACATGCTAGCTTGACTTGGAGTCCTGGCAAGCACTGGGGAGTAATTACTTTGAATGACTCCGGGGAACAGTTATTTCTAAATAGCAACCATAGAGTGTCCACACAACTGCTATTTCAAAATAACTATTTTGAAATAAGTGTTATTCCTCATGGAAAGCAGGAGTAATTATTTTGAAATAACCAGCCCATTATTTTGAAATAATAGGCTTAGTAGTGTGGATGCTCCGTTTGTTATTTCAAAATAAGAGGAGTTATTTTGAAATAACTCTCTAGTATAGGCCAGGGCCCAGTGACTTTATGTAGTATGTATTTTACTCACAATTAGTAGATACAGTAGATATATTTATAGGAATTCCTCTAAAATGGAAAACACAGGCAGACTAATGGAATCAAAAAGAAAGAAAGGGGAAGTAACTTTGGGCATGGCATGCTTCCACTCCATAAACCTCTGACTGGATACCTAAACGAACCTCTGGCCCAAAGCCCAGTCGATTACCTTAATTTTAACCAAGAGGGCAGCAATACTAAACACTCCAAACATTGCCATTGAAAAAAAAATCTTTAACCCTGTCTCCCCAGACATAGCTCTAGTCCCGGACAAATTGCATTATATATGGAGTAGCATATAAACATAAAAGACATACCCTCCAGTGAAAAGCTTGCACAGCTTTCCAGAATGAGTAGAATTAATCATAGGGAATAGTTACAGTTCTAAACAAGAATATTTATGACATTACATAAACCCCATTAAAACAAACTGAATGGCAATAATTTTTAGAAAGGGGAAAGGAGGAAGTGAGGCGGGGGAAAGAAAGCCAATCAAAGTTTATAGTTGAAAAGATAAAAGTCCCTGTGTGTCAGTCATCTTGGAAATCATTACTTCAACAAGCATTTGGGTCTTGTTGACCTCCCGTCCCAAAAACAGGGAGAAAAAGAATATTCTTTATAGAGCTGGTAAACATTTTTTTTGTTTGAAAGATTCCTTTGTTAAAAACTGGGTGTGATTTTTTTCAAAAACAATTTTTCCCTAAAATATTCTGATTTTTTATCAAATAAAAAGTTCTTCATTTCTTCCTTTATTCTGGGGGGAGGAGGAGGAAAGCTACGGAAGTAGAGAGAAAGGAATGTGGGATTTTGATGGGTTTTTTTAATAACAAAAATTGTCAATTTTCCAAAAATATTTGAAAATGTTTACAAGAGAACATTTTTGGAAATTTGTCATGAAATACACTTCCCATTTTCTGGCCAGCTCTAATTATTTACATTTGTGTCAAAATCTTGCTACTTAAATAATTTTGCAGGATTTAAGCTCTCTCAAATGCAATACAGGCAGTCCCCGGGTTACGTACAAGATAAGGACTGTAGGTTTGTTCTTAAGTTGAATCTGTATGTAAGTCAGAACTGGCATCCAGATTCAGCCGCTGCTGAAACTGACCAGAGGCTGACTACAGGAAGCCCGAGGCAGAGTTGCTCTGCCCCGGGCTTCCTGGAATCAGCCGCTGATCAGTTTCAACAGGCTGAATCTGGACGCCAGTTCTTACATACAGATTCAACTTAAAAACCCCAGGCGTCCCCAAGTCAGCTGCTGCTGAAACTGATCAGTGGCTGATTCCAGGAAGCCCGGGGCAGAACAACTCTGCCTCGGGCTTCCTGTAGTCAGCGCTGGTCAGTTTCAGCAGCGGCTGACTTGGGGATGCCTGGGGCAGAGCAGCTGGGGTGCTGCTGGGTTGCTCCAGTAGTGCCGCTCTGCCCCAGGCGTCCTGATTCAGCCGCTGCTGAAACTCCTGGGCGCTACGGGACCAACCGGCAGCGCCCCAGCTGCTGTACCACAGGCGTCCAGAGCAAAGCCGCGTGCTCCATGGCTTTGCTCCCCATCTCCCTAGTCTGCTGGTCTCCAGCAGACCAGGGAGACGGGGAGCAAAGCGGAGCAAAGCCACAGAGCACGCCAGCAGCGGGATAGCCGCGGCGCGTCTGGGATGTCCTTTGCCCGCGTGTTCCGCAGCTTTGCTCTGCTTTGCTCCCCGTCTCCCTGGTCTGTTGGTCTCCAGCAGACCAGGGAGACGGGGAGCAAAGCCACAGAACACGCCGGCAGCGGGACAGCCGCGGCGCGTCTGGGCTGTCCGCTGCCCGCGTGCTCCGCGGCTTTGCTCCCCGTCTCCGTGGTCTGCTTGTCTTCAGCAGACCAGGAAGACGGGCAGCAAACCCCGTTCGTAACTGCGGATCTGACATAAGTCGGATCCACGTAACTCGGGGACTGCCTGTACAGCAACACTCTCATGGGCAAAGAAGGGAGAGATTGAGCTATTTGACAATAACTGAAAAGGTTTTTGTTAACTCAGAAAAGGCCAGTTCCTATTCATCATGTAGGGAAAGGTGTGACACTTCTTGGAGGACTGGAGAATACACATACAAAAGCATTCACTCAAACCAGGAGACTCACTCCCCAATGAAAACCACCGCAGTGGGAACTGCCTGATTTACAATAGACAATAAAGAAAACATCTCCTAAGTTTCTCTGAACAGAAAAGCTTTTTGGAATAGAACCCAGTTGATATTTTGATTTGACATATTTTCTGAAACTAAGGGTATGTCTACACAACATGGCTAAAGTCGAATTAAGCTACACAACTTCAGCTATGTCAATTGCGTAGATAAAGTCAAAATAGCTTAACTCGGCTTTAGGTGCTGTCTATATAGCAGAAAGTTGTTCTTCCTTTCACTTCCCTTACTCCTCATGAAATGAAAGTTACAGAAGTCAGAGCAAGAAGCCCTTTATTTTGAAATTATTTCTAAATAACAGGCTTGCTGTGTAGACACGCACTATGTTATTTGAAATAACATGAGTTATTTCAAAATAAGCGTGCAGTGTGGATATTGCCTAAGTGATATACTCATGAGCCCGGCATTTTCTAGCAGCATAGTTCAAAGACGAGGATGGAGGTCAGAGGTGGTAGAAAAAGCACATAAAGGAAGCACCAAGAAATGCTTGAAAAGGTTTGACCCAAAGGAAATGCCAAAGGCACAATAAACAAGATTAATTTGTGGTGTAAATTGACATGAGTAAGTGATGTGTTTGGACCAGGAGTTCCCTTCAGTGAGGAGATTGGATCAGATACTTAGGCCAGGTCTACACAAACGGATAAGTTTGAATTAAGATACATAACTCCGGGTACATTAATTGCATAGCTGGAGTTGATGTACCTTGACATGAACTTTCCCATCAACTTCCCTTATTCCTCGCAAAGACTAGGAGGACCAGCATTGACGGGGGCATCCTCTGTGTTCAATTTAGGGGGTTCTTACTAGCCCCGCTAAATTGAACACCAGAAGATCAACTACTGGAGCGTCACTCCATGGGTAAATATACACATGGCCTTAGAGTCAATGGAGCTGCATTTGCTTACATAAGGTCTGAATATGCAACACCACTAACGGGCGTCATCACATCTGAGATGTGGAATTATAAAATTGATAACTTTAGTGATTTCCTTATGGCGTTCAGAGCAAGACGTAGTGATGGTATCCATCACATACAACCTCCTTTGTGCCCAGTCTGTTCCGTCAGAGTTGTCAGCACATTCCAAGCACTGGGAAACTTCAGTCCCACCCCTTGCCCAGCCAGCAATGATATGGCCATGCAGTTTTACCAGCCTAGAGCAGTGAGGGGCAACATTTTCTAAAGAGGCCTCATAAAGTACCTTGTACCAAAATAAATCCATTATAGACTGTTCTTTTGGGGTCAAAATATATTGTTGGACTTGAGGGATGCCCCATTACATGTATATATGGTCAGCAATCTGAGCAGGAGAGTGATGGATAATGACTTCTGGCAGATCCTGATGTTATTTTGATCCTCACTATGGACTCAAAACATTTCCTAACAGACAATCAAAATGGGATAAGATGCCCACTTGAAGCCAAGAATCAGAAGCCAGGAAAGAGAGAGAAAATCCCCTCTTTACAGAAGAGGGTGCTTGAAGATGTAGTCCAGTTATTTCCTGAGCGTCAAACCACTGGCCAGAAAGTGGATATGGGACATTCATACGCCCGAAAGAGAGAAGAGGTCTTTACAAAGGCGAGTGAGCACCTGAAGGTAGGAAGAAGTCTTTTGCTTAGTTTTGTGGTATGGAAGACAGTGAAATATAGTGTGCAGTAAAGTGAGCTGGTAAGCAATGAGAGTGCAGATAACAAATACTTTAATTCAAGGACAAAATAATTACATAAAACTTCTTGGGCTACTAACGTATACTAGGTGAAGTTTGCAGCATGTGACTCTGTAAAAATTCTGTGCACCTAACTGGCCATGGACAGGATAATAGCCATGAAGTCCAAAGCCAGTTTTTCAGTTATATGCACTACGGACGTGACTAGTCAAGTAGTGACTTGACTAGTCACTTCCTCTCCCCACCTCCCTTGCTGCCTCTATCAGAGAGAGGCAGCAAGAGGGAAGAACACGAGCCAGTGCTGGGGGGAGCCAGCTTAAAAATCAGTTCCCTCCCAGCCCCATCGAGGCGGGGGGGGAGGGGCACTGGGGGCCTAGTAGATTCCCAGCTCACACCCAGTCTCAGACTCTATGCCTCTGTTTTTTAATGTATTAAGAGCTGCCAGGCTCTTAATACATTTAAAAGGCAGAGCCAGAGTGGGGTTAGCTCCTGGGGTTAGCTTCCGTGTGCTAACCCTGCTGCAGTTCTGCCGTTTCCCTCTTTATCGACTAATTGACTAATCAATGGAAATTCCATGAACTACTCAATTATCTGATTGCATGTAATTTAACATCCCTAATATGCACATCAATTTTATGTGCAACTAACTGATGTGTGTAAACACCAGATACATGCCTGCAAATCAGACACAATTACTGGAATCCATCACAATATTCACTAAAAACATGTCTCACTTCCATGCTACATAAGGTAGAAAAAAAAAAAACAATTTTCCACTTTGCCACGTAGACTCAAGTCAGCCAGAAGCTTGTAAAAATGCACAGGACATCATAAACAGCTTTGGTTTAGTTGAAAGCGTGTGCTACATGCACCCATGAAATCCTGCACACTGTGCCCCAGAATTCCTCTTCTACAAGACTCAAATGCTTCACTTTACAGATTATTTAATTATTCAATAAACTCCTGTTTAGAAAACCTTTTACCCTCTACCCAGGCACATTCCACCCTTCTTTGCACTCCCTGGAAGCTAAAGAGAGTTGGGCCTCATGACCAAATATGGGCAATCAGAGGAAACCTGTTTGTTCCACCTTCCTTTTTCATTTCCACCATACACCTAGTGGCAGACCACTGTGCACAGTGCTAGATACTTTCCTGCTGTACTGATTTACTCATTTAGGTGTCAGGTAGAGTTTTGCTTGACTAACTTCAGTAGTCAGGCAATATTTCCTGAACCAGAATGATGGCTTAAGCAAGGTCCTTCCACTGACCTCCCCATGACACCGTGCTCATGAATAACCAGGTCTGTTGCTACCCCTCATGCTTAATTTTCTCTGAGGAAATCTTCTGTTAAGGGGCAACAGTTTTCCATTTCAGTGTGCAGCACTACCCAGCTGCTTGTTATTTCACTTGGCTGAGCCTGACAAGCTAATGGTATGTTTGATTTGCACTACAAGTTCCTGCTATAGACATCATTACTTTTATTACAGACGTGGTTCTTGTTAGAGCCTCAGTTGTCCATACAAGAAGAAAAACTCACATTTATTTCAGTCAGTGTTTAACTCCTTATTTGCAAGAACAGCTCTGGCATGGAGCACAGACTCTGCTTCACTCCTTTTTATTATATTTCCCTGTCATTTTGGTGGCACACCAGGAAATCATTCTTGTGTCTCTGGGTAGCTGCATAGGTGCTCATTTCTTCTATCTGCCTGAATTCATGGAGAACAATCACATTCCTGATAGCTGGAACTCTCGTTGCACAACATGGCATAATACGGCGCAACTTAACTAGATGGTTGACAAATAACATGGATTGATATAAAGAAGGATTGGCATCATATTTCACTGAATGGAAGCCAGGATGAACTTTTCCTGATGGTTTGCTTGCTTAGCAGTGATAACAGTACGGGATTCCCAACCAGTGGACATATATTTCTACTTTCTTGCATTATCAAATATAGTGTCATATTTAAAACTAATATACAGAAAAAAAGGAAATGATTTTTAAAAGACTGAAAGATAATGTATTCCTCCTAGCAGCTGAAACAGGAGATGGTCATTTAAATGGTTTTCTGGAGGATCGTGGCCGTCATTTCACTGCTCTGTGACTCAGTTTCTCCATCTATGAAATGGTTATATGATACTGACCTCTTTTGTAAAGTGCCTTGAGATCGATGGGTAAAAGCTGTACATCAGAGCTAGGAAGTATTAATTATTATTAATAAACTATTAGTAGTATTTATTATTGTTATTATTATATTGAAAAATTTGATTGGTCCACAACATTTGAGTAAACTGTTGGATTCTGTTTCATGTCTCTATATCTGACTAACCCTATGAACTTTTGGAAATCATTTGCCTCCAAATTTTCAAAAATGTTTATTGATCTGGAGTGCCCAGTTTGACATACCCGCAATGTCTCACTTTGGACACTCCCAAAATTGAAGTGCCAAAATTCAAGGACCATTTACGTTAGTCTTAACCTCCCTCTGTCTCAGTTTCTTCACCTGTAAAATGGGAATAACATTTACTCACAGTATCCCACAGGGACTTCGGGCCTTATTATGTAAAAAGTGCTTGAATAAAATTCAGCATAGAATTTTTTTTTAAAACTGGCAAAAGTTTCTTTGTTTTCTTTTTAGATAGCTGTTCACTACTGGGGTGCAAGACATCAGTTCTCAATGTTACCAAAACACTGTTAATTTCTCATGCAGAATGTTCTTTAATAAACATTTTAAGGACATTGATCTCTTGACCTTGGATACAGCCAAGGTAGTGAGCGTTTCTGCCAGACTGGGTGCTTTGAAGTTCTAAAACTCATAAAACTGGCCATTGCTGGTTGTGGGCTTGTTTTATTTTCATATCTCTCTTCTCACTTTAGGACTAGACAGAAGATGACATTATTAATAGGCTGCTCACAAGCACCTAATAGCTTTTGGGGCAGCCTTTAAATTTCTTCTTTCAAGCAGAGATGAAAGATTGTTAAAAACTCTTTTTTTTTTCCTTAGGGAATTACAGCTCACAAAAGTTCTTGTAACTCCCCACAGCAGCTATTTTACTACTCAAGGAGGATATTTACTAGGTCAGTTTCTTCCTGCAGCAGGCCTCAGCTTTAATAAATGGTGTCTGTGAGCTACTTTATGCTCTTCATACTTTATTTTGATCTAGCTGTGTGTTTAAGGGGCTGAGGAGAGTGTGTTTTGATGAACTATTTGCACCAGAACTCTGCTTTAGGCCAAAATGCAGACAGGGGTTGTTTTTCTGGTATACTGAAATTTTAGAAAGGGGAAACTTGCCAAGAGAGTCTGTTAGCTTCTGCTAATTCTGCATTCACATCTGTCTTTACTAAGTTGTTACTGGACCCCCTGGTATATTGCACAGAGCAAGCTCAGGAGGAATTAATAGAAATCAGAGTTCCTAGCAAGGAAAAAAACCCAAGAATCTACAGAACTAGTAGCAGTTTGTTCAGTCAGATTAAGATAGCACCTTGTTCTGGAAAATGTTGTCACATATTTGTCAACGCTAGTGCAAAGCTGCTAATAGCTAAAGATGAAAAAGAGAACCTGCCAAGAGGAACTTCAAGATTAATTCCACCGTGAAATTCCACATCCCATTCAAGACATGCCATAAAATATAACACTGTTTTTTCTTCTTCTTCCAACAAAAAATCAGAAACTATTTTACTACATTGTTTAAACTCAAACCATTCTTTCTTCTGTTAGGTCAGTTAGCATGAAGCCCCCATTGAAGTGTGTGCCATTCTTGCCGTGTGGAGCCCAGTTTTAACACATAGAAATATCGGCATTGCTGTGCATCTCTACGATGTGGTTTCATGATGATTTATCTTAATCTTAGGGCCCAATACTGCGAAGACTCAGGTAAATCATTCTGCACATGCACGTAGCCCAATTAATCTTACTGGATGAAATTCACCCCTCTATAGAGGGCTGGCACAAGTTCTATGCATTACATCCTACATAAACCCCCATTTGGAGGGCTTGCATGGGACCTAAGAGTTGCACAGATCTTGTGTGAGCCATCAGCAGAAAAGTGAGTTTTACACATCAAGACTATGGACTTGAATAAATTTACTTGCACATGTAAATTACTGCAGAATCAGGGCCTGTCAGGGACTACATTTTATTCACTCACAGGCTACATCTATACTGCTTCCTTCTTGTGCAAAAGTCTATACAAATGAAGTGTGGATTAGCATATTGCTGCACTTCATTTGCATAAATAATTAGTGGCCGTTTTTGCACAAGAAGCTTTTGCACAAAAAGGAGCTGTGTAGATCGCTCCTTTTTGCACAAAAACCCCCTCTTGCACAAGAGCCGTTCTTCCTGAAAGACGAGGAAGAATGGCTCTTGCACAAGAGGGGAGTTTTGCGCAAAGAGGGGCCATCTACATAGATCCTTTTTGCGCAAAAGCCTCTTGTGCAAAAATTGCCCCAATTAATTATGCAAATGAAGCATGGCAATATGTTAATCCACCCTTCATTTGCATAGACTTTTGCTCAAGAAGGAAGCAGTATAGACGTAGCCACACTATCAGTGCTCAGCAAATAATTCCCCTTTGAAGATGCTATTTTTAAATATACATTGTCACATTCTAGACATGGATACAGCTTTCCACCTGAATGGACAAATTTTCAATTCTTTCTTTGTGTCCTATCTATGCTTGTATGCCCACTAGAGAACCAGGCAGTGTCCAGGATTAGGGGTTTATTAACTGTGACCCGACGCAGGCTAAGTAAACAGATTAATATATATTATACTGCATTTGTTCAAAGTTCAGAACTTGTATGCACACATAAAAGTGGTATTTAGCTAACACTCCTACAAAAGTCACTGATTAAAAACTGGATCATACAAGGTAAGGAAGGCTGTAAAAAGACAGCATTAAAACTTTTTTTATGAAGTACCCTGAATAATTGTTACGGGATTTAATGGCTCATCAACCTAGAACTCTCACATAATCTTGAAGGTTTCAGTAGTTTTATGTTGCAACATGTATTTTATACTGCAAGAAATGAGTGCTTGCAAAATTGTTTCTGCGTTGTATCCAAGAAAAAATATGACAAGGAGAAGTCCTACTGCACTGTATATATAGCAAACAAATAAACCACAAAGAGGTAGTTGCAAATTAAACATTCTGATAAAGGAGTCTTCTCAAAACTAAGACTCTGAAAGTCACTGAAAATATGATGCCAGACATTAGTTTTGTGGCTTTTAACCTTAAACCCTTTAGGTATTTTCTACCTTAACATAGGGGATGGCACAATGAGCCACCATTTTATAATAGCAATAAAAAGCTCTAGGGTGTTTGTTAATGCCATCAAACCTGCCAGTATAACGTACCACTGAATGACCTATACGTTTACCACAGTCAAAGTGATGTCAAATAAATAATATTGGCAGAGCTCTATGGGGATCAAGAGCAAGGACTCGTGGTTACTATGGGTTACATTTTAAAAAAGAGGTGAGAGCCAGATTTCAGAGAACTCAGCATAGCTGGCCATAAAATGGAAATCCATTCATAAAAATAATTCCACAGTTTTGACAAATTAGCTCAAAAGATGACAATTTTCACAGAAAGGTTTTTGGGGAAACCAAAGTAGATTTTCTCAGTTTATTGCCTGCCTGCCTGCCTGACAGGTTCTTGTCAATTTCACATTTACTGTGCAATTGGAAAGTGAAATTGACAAGAACATTCAAGATGGGCTGCCCCAGGCTGAGCTCTCTGGCTCTCTGCCTTCCTGTGCTTCCACAGCTGTCCTTTCAGTTCTCTTCCTGGCCCAGAGACCTGATGCCTCTCTAGCAGCCAGAGAGGGAGGTGGGGAGGCTGAGCTAAAATTCTATAGGATATACCAAAGAGGCCCGTACAAATTAAAATGAATAGGTTTGTTATTTTAAGGCCACGTGTTTTCTGTTAATATCGTAAACAGTTGTTGGTACTTTTCAAAAATAATTTCAAAGTTTTGCTTTAGTTTCAAACAGATTCTCTGAGCATCTAAATCAGCAGTTCCCAACCTTTTCCAGATGGGGACCCATTTTGACAATTCAGGAAGACTTGGTGACATAAGAAAATTCAAAAACGGGGGGAGGAGAGAGGGCAGAGCCACCTGGGGAGACACTTGGCGACCCATATTTGGGTCCCAACCCATAGATTGGGAAATCCTGATCTAAATGGAGCAGTAATTGTTCCCATTCTTGATTCCCTTCCTTTTAAATAAAGAATCCCTGATATTAGCCACATTCCAAGGGCTTGTACAAATATATAATGCTAAGTTGCTCTGATATTGTTGTGGTTTTTTTGTTGTTGTTGTTGTTGGGTTGGTTTTTTTTGTTTGTTTGTTTTGTTTTTTTGCAGGATCACCATGCTCTTTGCTGGCAGGCCCACACCTCATCTCTGACTGATAGCACACACAGTATTCAAGTTCTGGGACTTCTCTGAGTAGCAATTGTTGATCACACTGAGCTGTACAAATGAGCATTTGTGCTGCGATGTAAGTCTGACCAGAGCTTTACACCCTAACTCTAGAAAAATTGCTTATGAGATAGGCACTAAGATACCAGGATGGTGAGCATGTAGCAAACAAATGCATCCCTCCAGCTACACATGTCTTGCTATTATCAAACAGCAGCTTTGGTTCAATATGGATTATCTACTGAGCACTTCCTTTAAGCAGCTGGGCTTTCCTTGGAGCACTCCCATCCACCTACTGACCACTAGTCCCAAACCTTCTTTAGGCAGAGGTCTGACACAAATGCAGCCCATGATGGAATGGCTAAATTTCCTTCTGGAAATACCAAGCAGTAATTCCATAAATACCTTTTGACACCAGTGCAGTTGTCTGACTGTCATTTATAATTAAAACCATTGCAAGATTTCCCAAGGTAAATATTAATAATTTAGAAAGGAAATACTAACAAACACTAAATACACTCCAGCCCATCTGTTTAAATAGCTATCATTTTTAGTGGGGTCACCCAATCCGGCTTGTTTTAGATTTTTTTTTAAACAGAAAGAAAAAAAAGGCGAAGCGGTTATACTGATGTCAAAACTTCTCAAACACAATTTTATATTTTTCTTTGACTTGCCCTATAAATATTTTTACTAAAACATTCAAAGTTTATGAGATCACTAAGACTTGTAAAAAGGTGAGAAACTGGAAACCAAAGGCTAATACCTACCACAGGGACACAGGGTTTTTATTTATTTATTTATTTATTTAAAGACAACTCAGTTTATTCTATTAACATTAGCCATGTGTATTTTACCAGTGATCTGTTTACAAAACTGAGTATATATTTTTCCTTATAATTTCGCAACAAATAGTGACAAGAATCTGCATCCATGCTATCTGTTGGTGCTGTTTTGGAGCACTGTTCTCAAACTAGAATATTGTGGCTTATGCCCAACAACCAAGCTTCTACAGCTTAAGTGGTATAGAGTCCTAATGTCATTCAGGAGCTACAAATCACAGTATTATTGAATCTCAGAAGTTAGTGGAGAGGGGTAAATTATTTGTTGTGAATAGACCTGACAAGTTTAGTCCTTTTTTCTTGCTTGTAACTCACCTGTAAACAGACTTTATCCTTACTAATTTATTCACCTTTTGTATTGTCTGTACAATCATTTATGCATACAAATTTCAGCCTGGGAGTTAGTAAGACTATAAGAACAGCCACACCGGGTCAGAGCCATGTTCCATCCAGCCCTGGATCCTTCTTCTGACAGTGGCCAATGCCCAATACTTCAGAGGGAATGAGCAGAACAAGCAATCAAGTGATCCATCCCTTCCCGGCTTCTAGCAATGAGAAGCTATTTCCCTGCAGCTTGTGCAAATGAAAAGCTTTCCGCGCAAACATTCATGACTAATTAATAAAGAGATAACTTCGGTGCAACTGAACAAACATTGATTTTAATATATGCAGTTACTTCAAGAACAGCTCTATTAGGTCAAGTCCACCAGTGCAAGCAAGATTGTTCTCTGCAAGGAATTTTCTAGTACCTTTTCCAGACTAGCTGTAAATGCTTAAAAGTCATGGTGTGATGAGGTGATTGCCCTCACAAACTGGCATATAAGGAGTTAAAAAAGCCCTGGAAGCAGGCCAATTCTGAGAGCCAATCACAAGTGGGCATGAGGCGGGCAGTTAGGGCTGGGCTGGGCCCTTTAAAAAGGGATACAGAGCAGAGGGAGGTCTGTCTATCTCTAGCCTGGGAGAGAGAAGGACCCACTACCTACACCCGTGGTCCCCAACACGGTGCCCGCGGGGGTAAGTGGAAGGTGGTGAGGGAGGAATGGGGTACGAGCCCCCGATGGGGAGGACTGGGGTGGCTCTGCAGGCTCCTTGGAGTGGAAGCTCTCTTGCAGGGCCTCCTGGATCCTGACAGCCCCCCGATTGGCCCCCCTTGGATGGCAGCCTATGGCAAGTGTAGCCAGGCTGATGGCCAAGTGCTGTGAAGTGCCGAGTGTGGGCACTCAGGGCACTCCCAAGACAGGACTGCTTTGCTGTCCCTCATCGAGATAGACAAGCAAGCAGGGAATCCCGAGAACTGTTTGTCGAAGATGCGGGGTCGGGTCCCTTTAAGCACAGCCCTCGGATAGCCTGAGGCAGCAGCTCCACGCTCTAAGTCCTAATCTGATGCCCTGCCGGCACTGGTTCCGGCCAGCCTTAACTTCGGTTCAGGGTCCACTCAATGTGAACATGCTATTTCGAAAAAGCAAAACGCTAATTCGAATTAGTTTTTAGGTCTAGATGCACTAATTCGAATTAGCTTAGCTCAAATTAACTAATTCGAATTAAAGTTAGTTTGAATTAGTGCTGTAGTGAAGACATATCCCCAGAGACAGAAAGAGTTGTGATTCCTCCTCAGACAGCTCTGAAAAAAGACTGTGCTTGCATCTGGCGGGGGCCAAACTGAAGCCAAGCTTTACAGACTGACCTGATGTGTTTCATTAGTTTTTATTTGTCAGCATCATATGTAAGATTAACCAGATCTCAGACTCAGCCAAAAAACATTGAGATGAGTGATGGTTTCTTATGTGGGCAAGAGTAGACTGGTTGATGGGATGTAGAGCATTGCTCATTACTGCCCCTAGTAAAACTGAACAGCAACCAATGAGCTGGAAAGAGGGAAAGAGAAGGAAGAACTAAAATAATATTAATTATGGAAAGGCCTGATAAGATGGTGTGGCAATTGAGGAGCATGGGCGTTATTGGCATGGCATTGCTAGTAGGGATGTAAGCAACTGAATGACTAGTTGACTAGCTGAGAAGCGAAAACTTATCTGGAAAAGGACTGTTTGACTATCCAATAAGCAAAAGCTCATCATATATTCAACTAGTCCCTCAACTACTCACTTTCCCCCCCCCCCCTCACCACCACCTTGCTGACTCTGATAGAGGGGAGCAAGAGCTGGTGGGAGCCAGCTTCAAACCCAGTCTCTCTCCAGCACCATCTCCGTGGAGCGACAAGTAAGGCTGGGGAGTAGCAGGGACCAAGTACGATCCAGAAATCAGCTGATTGCCAGCTCATGCCCAGTCCCAGATGCTGTGCCTCTGCTTTTTAAATGTATTAAGAGCCTGTCAGCTCTTAATACATTTTAAAAGCAGAAGCGCAGCAAGAGGGACCTGGCACAAGCCAGGACAGCTGATTCCCAGCTCCCACAGTGTCCCTCACTGTGCTCCAGCCTTTTTACATTTAAGGGTGGTGTGCAGTGGGAGGGAGCCAATGCCAGCCGGGAATCAGCTGGCCCGGCTCATGCTAGGTTCCCCCCGACTGCGCACCAGCCTTTTAAATGCTGGCTCTAGTCGATTAGTTGATTAAATTAAATTTAACATCTCTAACTGATAGGCTGTTGCTTGTTTGGGGCCATGTTACCCTCCTATCTACACCCTGTGCAAAGAGACCAGGGATCCCTGGTCAAGATGAATTCTTGGGCCCTTTCTTCCTAATCCTACTTGCTTGCATGGCAAAACCAAAGCTACGGAGGTGGGGAGCAGGATTTGTCCCTTAAAGAACATAGTTAAGTGTATTTAGAGATAACCCTGAACAAGAGGCCTGCATCTGAATACCCCAAAGCTTTGGGGAAGCTAGCTCCTGGATTTTGCAGGAAAACCCTATTTGTATAATAGGCTGAACCAGAAGCCTGTATTCAAAAACCCGGTAGAGTTTTTATTTAGATCTCCTCTATGCACATAGTCAACTCATCTTGGAATTATGATGCTGTAACCAGGGCTGCTTAGGTTTCAGAGATAGCCGTGTTAGTCTGTTTCTGCAAAAATATCAAGGAGTCTGCTAGCACTTCAACTAACAATTGCATTATGGTAAAAGCTTATGTCAAAATAGGACTCCTTGTTGTCAGGGCTGCTTAGTGAAGGTTATGGCTGGCTCTGTAATCTAAGCCTGAGTTCAGACACTGCCTAACCTTGCCACCAAACATAAAAAGAAGTTGCTTTCAATTTGAAGTACTGCATGTATAATTTGAGCCAAGAAGGATGTGGGTTTTTTTGTTTTGTTTTGTTTTTTGTTTTTGGAAGTTAAAAACAAATCATTGGCAGATCATCCCTGTGAATGTGTCGTTAAAGGGCAGTTGAAACCAGACACATTTCTGACTTTCCTTAAAATACTGCTTCTGCAGAGGAGTGCATTTCAGCAGGTTCATGACAAACTCAGTGACCCTCTGAAGAGAACTTCAAGTCTCAGAGGGAATATTTTAGATCTTGATTTGTAAACAAGCCAGATGTGCAATTAGACGCCTAGTGTGCTCACATGTCATCACATTTGGTCATACAAATTGCTAACTGTGGTAACTTGCACACACATTTATTGGATATGTGCACATATTCATAGTAACTGTGTCTGCATACTAGGTAGGGGTGAATTCCTAAGCAGAGGGCTTGCAAAATGCCTATGCACAATTTATGTCCTACTTCAGTTCTCAGTATAGACTAAGAGCTTATGTGGGGTTTAAAAGCAACTGTGGAGCCTAATTCCAGCACTTCCTACATGGTAAGGTCCTTCTTGTACATCCAGTGCAGCTGTGTGAGACTCATAGCACCGCATCCTGCCCTTATTTATACCCATGCAAACCCAAGGATTTAAATCTGTGCTGCTGAGATCATAATTTGGCCTATTAGCTAAAACTACAGCAGGGTTTGGGTTCCATGCAGGCCACAGTGGGTGCCCTGAACACCCCGATTCAAAGTGACGTGAAGTGATCACACTAGAATTGGCTGAAATTTTCTGGACAACATTTTTTTCAGTGAAAAATGCAGATTTGATGACACACATTTCACTTTTGCCAAATTGTTTACTGGGGTGGGGAGGAATTAAAATCCAAAAGTTTCATGTCCACATTTTAAATGATATATTTCCACCTTTTGTTAGGGTTGCCAGGTGATTTAACCAAAAATACTGAACACATACACACACACACACACCCCAAAAAAATGGGGAAAAAAGTTTGTTGAAAAAAAGGGAGAAGGACCAAAGTTGTTGAGGAAAAAAAAAAGGACCCAGAGAGTTATTAAGCAAAAAAAAAAAAAAAAATTAAAAAAACCCAGCATGGCCCCTTTAAAAACAGGAGGGGCTGGGCTCTGCCTCTCCTAACTGGCTGCCGGTAGCCAGTGGCCATCTTGCCTCCATCCCTGCTCCGGGCCAGACAGCTCCCCTGCAGAACCAGATAAGCAGTGGGAGGAGCGAGGGGCTGGGCCCGATTGCTGATTGTGGAAGGATTGCCAGGTGTCCAGTATTGACCCAGACAGTCTGGTATTTTTACCCTCTGGCCAGGAAAAAATCAGAAAATACTGGACATTTTAAGTGGACGGTATTTTCTGAATTTTTTTACCATACAGTAGCTGAAAATACCAGGCTGTCCGGGTCAATACCGACACCTGACAACCCTATTTTTTGCATCAAAATTTCCTTTAATTTTATGTCTTAAATATTCAAAACCATTAAACACTGGTCAAAATCAACATGAAACATTTAATTTGACCTGAAATAAAATTGTTTCTAGCATTTTGAAATTGCCAACTAACAAAAAATCCATAATTCCCCAATGCTAAATTAGTCCACATTGATATAGTATAAGATATGATGATTCATAAAATAATTCAGTCTACAGATAAACTTTAAAGCAAAAATTAAAATTGAATTAGCCTCTGATTTTTGGTGCTGAACCCCCTCATCTAGCCACTCTGCCAATGCAGACTAGAAAAGGCATAATTAGTCCTTTGAAATATTCTCCCCTCTGTTGAATTTCTTTGTATTGTCTGTGTACCCCAAAATGCATCATTCCACTACCTTATACAACATTGTAAATTAGGTTGCTATATAACGCCTGCCTGAGTATAGGGGCATTCAGGATGACGCATGTATACATCAATGTTTTGATTTTGTTTTCTGGTGCACAGTTAGGGTATGTCTAGACTGCATCCCTCTGTCGGCAGAGGGATGCAGATTAGGCAGGTTGACATTGCAAATGAAGCGGGGATTTAAATATTCCACGCTTAAGTTGCATAAAATAGCCACCATTTTTGCTGACTCAGCACTTTGTTGGCAAAGCGCAGCAGTCTAGAGGGGGATCTGTCAAAAAAGAAAGCCTTTTTCAACAGATCCCTTATGCCTCTGGAAAGGAAGTTTAAAGGATCTGTCGAAAAAGTCTTTCTTTCTTGACAGATCCCCCTTTAGACTGCAGCTTTTTGCAGACAAAGTGCTGAGTCAGCAAAATGGTGGCCTTTTATGCAAATTAAGCATGGGATATTTAAATCCCCGCTTCATTTGCAATGTCAACCTGCCTAATCTTCATCCCTCTGCTGACAGAGGGATGCAGTCTAGACATACCCTTAGGCTATGTCTAGACTGCAGGCTTCTTTCGAAAGATGCTCTTTCGAAAGCATCTTTCGAAAGAGCATCTTTCGAAAGATCGCGTCTAGACTGCAGGCGGATCTTTCGAAAGAAAAATCCGCTTTTTCGAAAGAGAGCACCCAGTGAGTCTGGATGCTCTCTTTCGAAGACGGCCTCTTTACATTGAAGAACGCCTTCCTTCGAAAGAGGAACTTTCGAAGGAAGGCGTTCTTCCTCGTGAAACGAGGTTTACCGCCATCGAAAGAAAAGCCGCGTTCTTTCGAAATAATTTTGAAAGAACGCGGCTTGAGTCTGGACGCAGGGGAAGTTTTTTCGGGAAAAGGCTACTTTTCCCGAAAAAACCCCTGAGTCTGGACACGGCCTTAGAGAGAAACTCTCAAATAGAGGCAAGATGATAAAAGATTAGTGCAAGAGTTTGAAGTACAAGTTTGAAGTGCAAATGAAATTTAATGTGGATTAATGTGGATAATGTTGATAAGTGTAAAGTAATGCACATCGGGAAAAATAACCCCAACTATATGTACAGTATGATGGGGGCTAATTTGGCTACGACAAATCAGGAAAGAGAACTTAGAGTTATCGTGGACAGTTCTCTGAAAACTTCCACGCAGTGTGCAGCGGCAGTCAAAAAGGCAAATAGGATGCTAGGAATTATTAGGAAAGGGATAGAAAATAAGACCCAGAATATCTTACTGCCCCTATATAAAACTATGGTACTCCCACATCTTGAATACTGTGTACAGATATGGTCTCCTCACCTCAAAAAAGATACTTTGGCCTTGGAATGGGTTCAGAAAAGGGCAACTAAAATGATTAGGGGTTTGGAACGGGTCCCATATGAGGAGAGGTTAAAGCAACTGGGACTTTTCAGTTTAGAAAAGAGGAGACTGAGGGGGTATATGATAGAGGTCTATAAAATCATGAGTGGTGTGGAGAGCGCCGATAAAGAAAAGTTATTTATTAGTTCCCTAAATAGAAGAACTAGAGGACACCAAATGAAATAAATGGGTAGCAGGTTTAAAACTAATAAAAGAAAGTTCTTCTTCACACAGCGTGTAGTCAACCTGTAGAACTCCTTGCCAGAGGAGGCTGTGAAGGCTAGGACTATAATAGAGTTTAAAGAGAAGCTAGATAATTTCATGGAGGTTAGGTCCATAAAAGGCTATTAGCCAGGGGATAAAATGGTGTCCTTGGCCTCTGTTTGTCAGAGGCTGGAGAGAGATGGCAGGAGACAAATCGCTTGATCATTGTCTTCGGTCCATCCTCTCCGGGGCACCTGGTGCTGGCCACTGTCGGCAGACAGGATACTGGGCTAGAAGGACCTTTGGTCTGACTCAGTACGGACATTCTTATGTTCTTATGTTATGTTCTATTTTCTTCATTGAATTTCTCTCTTATTGGCAAAACGTATACTTAGGCAACAGCACCTGACAAGCTTTTAGTATTTCATAAACTAATGCAGGCATGGTCTCTAATAGTAAATCATGTATCAATATCCAGAACACAAGTTTCCATTTCCAATAGATATAAAATAGAGATGTGAGCTGGTCTCCACTGTACTCAGTGGCAAAATTCTAATTCACTTCAGTGGGAGAGGGATTGGACCCTAAAGGAGTAAACAACACAGCTAGCGTAAAGCACAAACATTATTAATCAGGAGATTTTAAATGTATTTAAAAATGAATTATGGAATAATGCAAAAGGTGACCTTTGGGGTGGGGAGTTTGTGCAGCTGTGAATAGGGAGAGAATTTAGCCCTTTACATACATTGCATACCCCAGGATGTCTAATATTTAGGATTGCGTCTTAAGAATTGCAGAGTGAAACCTGTTTTGCTCTATTGAAATAATTCAGCTCCACAAGTCACCTTTGAAAACCCTGATTCTAAATTAGATTTTCCTAACCAAACTAAATTGGTTTATTTAATTTTTTGAACATATGTAAACATCTACTTTACAGACTTACCTGCTATCTGCTCTCCTGCAGCCACCTTGTTTGAAGGGGCACAAAGCAACCCAGTACTGTATTGGGTGTGGACCCCGCTGGAATGCAACTTCTGTCTTTCAGAGAATGTTGCCCCCTGAAGGTGGCAATGAAGGAGTTACAACTTTGGCTGACAGTCTCACAAGAAAACACATGTTTCAAAATCAGACTGACACCAGGTCTGTGGGTAAAATCCTGGTCCCGCTGGATACCCAGAACAAAATTCCAGTGGGACCAAGAGTTCACCTGCTGTCTCTAGTGGGAAACATATTTGGTGAGTTCTGAAATAGCCACACAGAACAGTGTGGATTCAGGATGCAGTTTCTCTATAGAGGATGTGTGCTCTAGTGCCTATACCAAACAGCTGGCATGCAGCACTGGACTCTGCTCAGACTCTGCTTCATCGTCTGATTTGTGCTGGCATTCACAGACCAAACTTGGGGATTTGTTTTGTGAATAGGGTTGCCAGGCGTCCGGTTTTGAACCAGACAGTCCTGTATTTGAGCTTTCTGTTCAGGAAACAAATTGAGAAAATATAAATGAAAAATGTAAATGTCCGGTATTTTCTAAATACGATATAATGTAGATTGTGATGTAATGTCAAGTGCATCCGGTATTTTTGTTGAAACCATCTGGCAGCACTATAAGAGCTGGCCATAAACTAGTCCCTTTGTGTTCTCCTGCAAGCACAATTTCAACAAAACAAAAGACAGCTCCCTGACCTACCCACGTGTTCTTGTACCAATCCCTATGTGCCTTAGTGCCTCAGACACCATTTATCAATATCTAGAGGGCTCACAAAAACTAGAATGGCTCCTCCAATGTGACATATGCCATCAGGTGCCAGCATTGCCCTTCTGCCATATACTGCTTTGTGCAGTGGTGGAATCGGTGATGAAGTCACTCAAGTCTTGACCGGCAAGTAGAGAGTACGCAGTGGTTGGATGAGTTCTGTTATCGTCTGTCTGTTGTGGGTGTGTGGTTTTCCAGAACTGACAATAAATAACAGTGCGAGTACGGTGTAAATGAACAAAGATAGTGTGTGTGAAAAAGTCAGCCGTTCTCAACCCATTTCTCGAGCCTATTTTGATTGCCAGTCCACCCCTGGGGAGATGGCAGGGCTGCTGACCAACAGGGCTCCCTCCTTCCTCCTCCCACTCAAGCAGTGCAGCCAAGGACTGCAGAAGAGGAGTTAGGGCAGAGGGGCCACTTTCCTGTTCCAGTGGCCAGCAAGATGGTGAGCTCCAGCCCCAGCTGGCCACTATCTTGGTGGTGCCAAGAGATCCTATTACAGGCAGATCCCATTTTCCTGGCACAACCAAACTCTGACCTTGTTTTAAGTTAGAAAAGGAGGAAACTGAATGTCACATTTGGTTGTCCTAGCTTTTACCATTTGGAAGGAGTTATTGAGCAAATAGACTCACAGACGGATGGACAGACAGACGCACATTTCTAAAATATATCCAAAGATAAATGCCTACCTACATCAGAGTCCATTGCTAAGCCTGAAAAATAATCAAAAAGGCCCATCTCCAACCACCTTACCTTCTCAAATAACCTTTTGATAGCTGCTGCTTGTTTTCAAAGGGTAACTGAATAGGAGTTATTGATATAATACTTCAAGATTTCATAAGATTCTGTCATTAAAATGAGATCTGCCCCTGGGAAAAATGCCTCCTGCCAAGAACAGGACCATGAGGGGACAATGGCCATATCTGTGCACTACCTTATCATTTGTCAAAGAAGAGCACATAACCAATTAGGATCAAACAAAAAGGTGAAACAAATGTCAATTTTCTGAAACTGTCCATATTTAAGAAAGGAGAGGGAAAATGTGAATTTTATTTTACTTGTCTATAACCAAAGTCTTGGCGTTTTCAATTCCAGAATCTTGTTAGTTTGGCAACTTTAATCTATCCCTCAAGTGAAGGGAGGAATAAAAAGACATGAATCCATGTCAGGAATTTAAACAAAAACCATTCTCTGCCATTAGCATTTCTTTGATGGTCCTTTGGTTTATTGTTGTGTGTTAACTTCTGTATAATTACATAATTGCTGCAACATTCTTATAAATAATGCATTTGAAAGAGAAAGTAAACAGTGTGTCATGTTCTATTCTCCAGTGGATTCTGTGTGGCCTTCTTTGTAGCCCTTTCCTGGCCCAGTCCCGGATTTAATTTCATACAAGCCACTTCTGCTGGTGAAAGCTTCAGTGAGCCCTGGGTCTGCCAGCTGTTATTGTGCACTACATCAAAAATAATTCCCCAGTACAATAGCCTCTGTTTTCCTTCCTTTTCAAACACTTAAGGATTGAAAAAACAAAAGCCCTCAACATTTGACACACTGCCAAGATCTAAAGCCAGTACCGAGGGTAGTTAGAATAAAGAAAACTGCATTTGAATATAAAATCCAGGGATTTTATACATATGCCTGTTCCTGAATCTCAACAGTGTTTTATAATGTGTCATTTTTCAGACTTATCGTGCTGGATTATCTTCTGCTAAAGTCTCTGGGTCTGTGCTGGTCTCTTTTTATTGTAAGTTACAAGGAAACATCCTGTATTCAGAGTGGAGCTATAACAAACAGCCTTGTAAAAAAGAGAAGAATAAAAATATAGATTCATAGGTGTCAGAATGTCTGATTTAGTAAGGGAGGGCTATTGTTCAGTGAATATTTTGACTTCTTCCTCAGGCACACTCATTTACATGGTTCTGCTAAAAATCTCTCACATACAAAGCCCTAAAATTCTCTACCTATGCCACATGCAGCTCACATACCAGTGCCCCAATGAATGCCAAGAGAAAACACAAATCTGAGCTGTCAAGGCTTAGCATTAGCCTGTCTGGACACAGTAATAATAGAGGCAATAGAAAGGCAAAGGTTGGAGCAACAATGAGAGAGAAATGACTGAGATAGAGAGTGAGATGGAAATGAGAGGGGACATATGGAGACATATTTTAGATATCACTCACTGAGCACTAAATTTTGCCTCACACACATGGATGCTGACAGCCTGCAATCCTACCCAATCTTGTAACTTAGCGGTCCATTTGGATACTGGGTCTTAGGTGTGGCCGTATACTACCATTCCTGTAACTGTAAAAACCCTTTGCAGGGGCCCAGGGAGGTGTCACTAGTGAATTGCATGTGCTCACTCAGGTGTCTTCCTCAGCCTGGAAGGGTGATCTCAGCTGACAGTTCTGGTGCTGGTGCATGGAAGAGGCAATTATTAATTCTGTGTGTCCTTTCCTTGTGATACACTAAGACCCCCCTTTCCCCCCCCCCCACACACACACATACACACACACCCTCAGCTGTGCCAAATTCCTTTCCCACCTACCTACTCGCAGGATTCTTTACACACTGGAGGCAGATCCTGGCCTCCCGCTCATTCCTCAGATGGACACTTCCTGGGGCTTATTGAGCCCAAGGCAGCAATAACTCTGATGGTCCCTGTGGTCTCTGTTGAGAGGCTCAGGATCGTGTGCTGCCAAAGGATCTATATTACATGAGGTCCCTGTTCCTTCAAGTAGTTCTGCAGGTCCCAACCATGCAATGGCCATAAAGGAACTCCCTTCCCCTGGCACCCTGAGCCTGACTGATGATGTAATATGAGTCATGTTTCAGGGTCTCATGGCATGTTACACACAGACACCATATCCAGAGACAATGCACCGTATTCTTCATGCAACAAAAGAAGTTGAATCCCTACTTTGAGTGCCAAACAGAACCCAAACGAAAAAGAGGCACTTCTGTGCCGCCATAATCTCACTGGTATATTACAGCTATAGATTTAATCAGTTTATAGACTTGTCTACTCTAGATTTTCTTTCTCACCACTGAGGCTACTGCCTCTGCTCTAATCATGGTAACAAAGGTGGAAGCACCAACAGCTTCCCATGTTTTCACTTCGACCTAGCCTGAACAGAATTAGAGAACACTGTTTAAAATGCCAGCTGATCCCTGGAGTTCTTGGAACACTTGTGCTTTCACGGTTGTTACCACCAGTAATACTAAACCAGTGGTAGCAAGAGTGGGAAACTTGTGGGGGGGGGAAAGTGCAGACGCAACCTGTGAATGTATAACTGTAAAGAGATAATCTCACATTTCTGAAATCCTCTTCCTTGATTTTATCTGTTGTGAGAAAACTTTTTTCTCTTGAGCCATCATATCAACATCCTTTCCGTTGCCATGAAAACAGGCTTGTGTTTTCTGTTGTCTTTGGTGATAAGATCAGGCTTTGAACCTAGATACGCTGATGTCTATGGTTCTAAAAGAAATAAGGGGAACAATGAGAAACACAGCATTAGTTTTGTCTACATTTGCTTCCTCTGTGCCTCATTAGTCACTTAGCCAGTAACTAGTCAGGTGCAAAGGAGCAAGGACCTAAAAATGGGCCTCTGAGGACCCATATTCCATCTGTAAGGGGGAAGTGTGAACTGCAAGCCAAATTCATTTAGTTCCCTTTACAGAATTGTCAGCTTCACTCAACGCAGTTTCTTCTCCTTGATTGCAAGAGAAGACAGTCAATTGTTGTTCTATTCACTTCATCACATAAACCCATTTGACAGGCATGACAG
Organism: Pelodiscus sinensis; assembly: GCF_052426305.1. Taxonomy (NCBI): domain Eukaryota; kingdom Metazoa; phylum Chordata; order Testudines; family Trionychidae; genus Pelodiscus; species Pelodiscus sinensis. The sequence goes on along the minus strand of NC_143053.1, from coordinate 230,291,651 downwards.
CAACGGCTTGCTAATTATGAAGCAAAATTTGCAGTGCAAGGTTTGTTGTGTCAACGGTCCCTGGGACAATCCTGTGATTGTTTTATGAGAAGATTGGGCAGTCAGGGTTGAGCACTTTCATTTCAATTATCCCCATTTGCTGTCACGGCTTGGAACTATTCTAGTGGAATGAAGAGAACAAAATAATGAGCTCTGCTCCCACCCCTGGGAGTAGTATCTGAACCCTGAAGAACTTGGTTGGTCGTATCTTTCTAGTCACTATTAAAGATATTATTAGAGTGGTGCTCAGTAGCAGTACTGGAGCTAAGAGTCTGTTAACACTTCCATGTTATTTCCAAGAGTTTATAACTCAACCTCAAAGATTTGTGACAGGGTGAAATTTGACATAAAATCTCAGCCTAGGAACAGTTCTATTTATTTTAGAAGGAATCAGTTTGTCTAAAAAAATAGCAATGTGGTGATTACTAGTTTGGTTCATCTGTTTTTATCAAGAATTGTATTTTTCTAAACAGGATAATTTGCACATGCATTAGATGCACTAAAGGGATGTTCTTGCTGTCGCTAAAGCACAAGACTGAGGCCATGCCTGTGCTAGATCTGGAAGCCTGGCTTAAGGTACGTCTTAAGGTATTCTATGTAGCTGGAGTTTGCTTACGAGCTTGGTGCCATCCCCACTGCAGAAGGCTGACAGGAACAAACACTCCCATTGGCTTCCCTTAATCCTCATTACTGCAAGGAGTACAGATGCCAGATGGAACTACTCTCTGCATTCAATTTATGGGTCTATACTAGACCTGCTAGCTCAGAACGTCGATCTCCTGTGCTGCAAGTGAAGTAGGGTTGCCAGATGGTTTCAACAAAAATACATTTGACATTACATCACAATCTATATTACATATTATTTAGAAAATACCAGACATTACCAGGCGAGTCATAGATTTTTAAGGTCAGAAAGGATCATTATGTTCCTCTAGTCTGGCCTGTAAATCACAAGCTATAGAATTTTACCAACTGGTTCCTGCCCAAGTCTATGGTTTCTGCTTTAGCTAGCGCATATCTCATAGAGAGACACTCAGTCTTGATGTACTTTCTCCAAGAGATGTAGATTCCACTACTTCCTCAAGTAAGTTGTTCCAATGATTTATTGCCCTTACTTTAAAAAGTACACTTTATATCTGATCTCAATTTGTCTGTCTTCAGCTTCCAAACATTAGCTCTTGTTTTGCCTTTGTCTGATGAATTAGACACACACACACACTATCAGGTATCTTCTCCCCATGAAGGTGCTTATGGAGATCTTAGTTCTATTCCCAGCTCTGCCAGAGGCTTCCTGCATGAGACAGGACAAGCCACTTTTATCTCTCTGTCAACTCCTCCATTTCCAAAATGAGGGTTATAACACTTCCCCACATCACAGTGGGTGTGTCTAAACTACATGCCTCCGTTGACGGAGGCATGTAGATTAGCCAGATCGGCTGAGGGAAATGAAGCCGCGATTAAAATAATCGCGGCTTCATTTAAATTTAAATGGCTGCCCTGCTCTGCCGATCAGCTGTTTGTCGGCAGATCGGGGCAGTCTGGAGGCGACGCGCCGACAAAGAAGCCTTTCTTCATCGGCACAGGTATGCCTCGTGAAACCAGGTTTACCTGTGCCGATCAAGAAAGGCTTCTTTGTCGGCGCGTCGCATCCAGACTGCCCCGATCTGCCGACAAACAGCTGATCGGCAGAGCAGGGCAGCTATTTAAATTTAAATGAAGCCGCGATTATTTTAATCGCGGCTTCATTTCCCTCTGCCAATCTGGCTAATCTACATGCCTCCGTCGACGGAGGCATGTAGTTTAGACGTACCCAGTGAGTTGGGCAGACTGAGCTCACTGTGGGCCCAATCCTGTCAATGGCTGCATGCTTGATTCCTATTGGAGTTACCACCTTAGACGCCTGGACAATGTGTTTGTAAAGCCCTTGGCAATCTTCAGATGCAAGTGCAAAGCATTATTGTTTTCCATTCACATCTCATGAGGATTTTCAACATGTAGACCAAGTGCACTCATATTTTATAGAGTTCATATATGGTAACAGCTAAACACTCCTGAAGTTGACTTTAACAGCATCAGAAACACTGCAGTCTTTCCTCCCTCTATACAGAATCTAGGCATATGAACAGATTTACAAGGTAGACAACTACGCTGCAGGAAGCAGAGTATGTCAATAGTCCATGTAAATTATCTGAAGCCCCACACCACACTTTAATATGATAGAACAGATGTTAGTGACAAGTACCCATGTCAATGGTAGTCAATGTTTAAAGACTTAGTAAGGGAATTTACAGCTTTATTATGTCAGTAAAACATGTACTGAGGCATATTCTAAGTGCTCATTGACAGTTTATGTCCTTCCCCCTTCCACAGAGATTGCTTAGGTTTATGGATGGGAAGAGAACTAGGGAAAATGTGAGGTTTTGCCAAAGCTGTAGAATACCTAAGGCCTGGTCTACACTCAGACCTTAGTCTGAAATTAGCCCCCAAGATCGATTTTCTCAGCAACACGTCCATGCCACCAAGCCCATTATTCCAGAATAAGGGGCTGTGGAATTCAAACTCTGTAGTCCTGCTTTTCATGAGGAGTAACGCTATTCCTGAACTTGTAAGTCCGAAATAACATTTGTGTAGATGCTCCAGTGCTGCTAATTCGAACTAATTGGCCTCCAGAAGGCTTCCCACAACTTCCCAGAGTGCTTCTTGGGGCTCTGAGTCTGAGGCAGGCTCCATTACTGTGAACACACCACCTCAGACTACATTCAATACTTCCCCATAGTGAAATCGTGGAACTTCAAATGTGTAAAATCGGGTGCCCAGCAGTCAAACTTAGTAAATTCGAAATGATTGCCTAGTGTTGATATGACCTAAGAGAGTTCTGTTTATTTTGCATAAACATTTTAGAAGGTTTTTCCTCTAAATAGTTAAAAATATTTCTTTTTTCCCCTCTCATCCTTGCACTATGTCCCTTAAAGTTCATTGAGGCTACGTCTACATTGGCAAGATTTTGTGCAAAATCGGCTGCTTTTGCGCAAAATCGGCCGCTTTTGAGCAAAATCTTGCCACCTGTCTAGACTGGCCGTGAATACTTGCGCAAGAACACTAACGTTCTAATGTATAAAATCAGTGCTTCTTGCACAAATAGTCTGATGCTCCCGCTCAGGGATAAGCCCTCTTGCACAACTGTTCTTGCGCAAAAGGCGCAAGACAGGCAACGTTAATTTCTTGCGCAAGAAAGCCCGATGGCTAAAATGGCCATCGGAGCTTTCTTGCTCAAGAGAGCGTCTACACTGGCACGGATGCTTTTGCGCAAAAGCACATCTTTTGTGCAAAGGCACATGCCAATGTAGACGCTCTCTTACTCAAATACTCTAATTCAAAAACTCTTGCATTAAAGAGTATTTGCGCAAAATCTTGCCAATATAGACATAGCCTGAGGGTTTGATTTCCTCAACCCAATAACTTCTAAAGGATTAAAAATTGTAGGTTCTCCTATCTGTCTATCTGCCAAAGGAATGCAGGATCAGATAAAGGGAAGGGGGAGGGGATGAAAATAAGGCAAATAGGGACTTTGAAAAAAGGAGATGTTCAATGTCGCTATTAATCTCAGGAGATGCTAATTCCATATAGCTTACTGTACAAAGAACTTCAGAGAGGGCATTGGAGTCCCCACCTCAATGCCCACATAGAAAAGCTTAGATTTTCCTGTACCAGTCCTGCTCCAATTTGTAATTATAGAAAATAATACGCTATTACATTCCTTTATTTTTTCAGATATATTTTTAATTTTTTCTTTAATATTCCATTGAGGTCTTTGGCTGTTTTACACAGCCTGCAAAACAAATATGAAGAATTATCTGAAAATCATTTATACTCCCTAACACCTGAATACTAATATACAGGGCTTGACAAATGGCGGTGAAAACTACTTGTGAGGCCCATACTGCGCATGCGCAAGACCTGCATTGCGCATGCGCGTGCCGCTGGTGAATGGGGCAGTGATTTGTCAAGCCCTGCTAATACAGTAGATTTCCGATAATCCGGAACCTTTGGGACCTAGGTGGTGCTGGAGTATCGGAGGTACTATAAGCTGGTTATATAAATATACAGTATATACTGTATATAAAGTGTTTTTAACCCTTTTTATTGTAGCACAAGTACTGTCCAGCATCACACAATGCCAGTGGCAGATTGACTCAGTCCCGTCTGGTTTCGCTCGGTTCAGCTGCTGCTGCTACTGCCTTGTGACTTGTTTTTTGCCGAAGCTCACTCACTAGGCTCTTGTCATTTTGATGCCAGACTATAAGGAGTGCCGTACAATTGTATGCCAGACTATTGGAGTTTTATTGTAGTTTATTTCCCCAGATGTGTAAACTCAGCTATAGTCCACATATGAATCTAATTAACAACATAGGCATTTACATAGTAGATGCAACTTCCCAGGGGATTTAAATACCTACATAGGAAGAGGATTTGGCAGGCAATGGCTCTTAGGTCTAGCAGACAAAGGCATGATGAAAATCAATAGCTAGAAGCTGAAGCTAGATAAATTCAGGCTAAAAATAAGGTATACATTTTTAAACAATGAGAGGAACACATCAGTTCTAAAATATATGTTGTAGTTCAACCACGAGTTTTGGCCTTGATACAGGAATTATTGGACAAAATTCTATGGTCTGTATTTATGCAAACAATCATAGTGGTCTTTGAGGCTACATCTACACTTCAGAGCTATTTAGGGATACTAGAGTATCCCAAAATAGCTATCCCACATCTTCACAGCAAGCCCGTTATTTCAAAATATAACAGACTCACTATTCCAATGTCCCTGTAAACCTCATTCCATGAAGAGTAACGGACATTTTGGAATAGTGGGTTATTTTGAAATTAAGTACAAATTAAGCTATTTCGAAATAAGATCAAAATTGCGTATCTTATTTTGAGCTACAGTGCAGTGTGAATGTAGCTTGATGGTTTTAAAATCTGTGAGGCCTTTGACAGAAAAAAGCATTTGCAAAATTCACATTGAGACTCAGTCTCAAAGATTGGGGGTGTTCATGCCTCAGGATTTGATTTAGGCCTTTCTGCAACAGGAATCTTTCACTGTTTTCAGTCGTAATTCCTACATTATTTTACCATTGAGGTTATGTCACTTAAACTTACAAGGCTAATTTATGCCACAGGGCATGTCTAAACTAAGATCAAAGTTATATTTGTCCAAAATCAGTGCAAATGAAGCCGGGATTTAAATATCCCGCACTTCATTTGCCTAATGGAAGCCGCTGCTTTTTTTTGAAAGGAGGCTTTTCGAAAAAAAATGGCAGTTTATATTTTCGATAGAAATGCCCCATTTCAAAAGATCCTGTTCTCATTTTTTTGAATTACCTCTTGTCCTAGTCTAGACATGCCCTTATGCACAGAACAAGGTAAGCAGTGGTGCAGAATCACATCATCCCAAGGGGAGCACTGGGAGGCATTCACTAGGCATTCCCAACGGTGCACCTATTGTAAGTTTTGTAAATTGTTCCAGTAGCGAGTTATTCACTGTGCAGCCATGTAGCTCCATTGGGTGGGATGATAAAGTAACAGCAGAGATAGGTATGAATGCACAAGCCCATAGTCACAGAAATCTCAGTAGTCAAAGAGCGTCACCAGCCAACCTAATGCCAGACAGTGGATGTCAGGAATGAGGGTCTGTAGCTTTGCCTGTGACTTAGCTAGCAGTCTCATGAGCCCCAATGGTCTTCAGAAAAAAACCCTGATCGGCTGACCTGTCTCATTGGTTGACAGGAGCCATTAGGCATGCTCTTAAGCCCTGCAGCATTAGCTGGTCACTAGCTGATCAAAAGTTACCCCTGAAGCTATGGTTGATCCTGTGCTTCCCTTGTTCTCAGCATTGCTCCTGACCTGACCCAGTCCTCTCCAGCCCTGTTCTCCTGCTTGGTTTCTCATTCCAGCTGTGACTACTAGGCCTGACTATCCACCACTCCAACCACTAGGCCTGACCACTCAGTCCTGACAGTTTCAGCAGCCCAAACAAATCTGGCAAGGAACAGGTTCTATTACTAAGAGAGACCCCACTAAATCTAACATATCCTTCCCGGGGTAAGTAGTTGCTTCGCAAAACCAACAGACCCAGATCAATGCCCTGCAAATAGAAGCCACACCATCCATCAGAACAAGGGATTCTCTGGCTGGACAAGTTCAATGATGACTATGGAAAGTTCAGTGTGCCCCCAGACATTCTGCCGATCAGTCTGGAGTGGGACTTATCGTCTGTTGTTGGTCTGGTCCTCTCTACTTCTGGAGACATCTAGTGTCCTGCTGAGCCAGTCCAAGGATTGGGTCCAAGCTCTGGCAATGATTTTCAGTGACTCAAGTTGTATGTGCCCAACAAAAGCTGCATTCAAGGCACAGGAGCAAGGAAGCTGACTAGTCACTAATTATACCACTTAATTAGTATGCCACATGGAATGAAGCTGCCCTTCATTCAATCTTGGTTTAAACAATTAGTTCAAAAATGAGTTGATGTGGGCAGAATTCCCTGGCCAATCTGGATGCCCTAATCAACCTATCAAGACTGACAAACGCCTAATGGAACACCTTCAAAAAAGGGGGGGTGTTTTCCCAATCCACACCTGTCTCAATGGCAGCCTGGCAACCTCCCACTCCCAGCCTAGAACCGAAACCCAAGGGCCTTGGCACAGCACAGCCCCGCTTCACTGAGGTGGACTAGAACCACTGCCATGTGCCAAGGTAACTATGTCTATACTACAGGGAACCTTGAGCTTGAGTTTTGCCTTGAGCTGCCCTTCAAAGATTCCCATCCACATCTTGGTCAGAAAACATAAGCACCAGCCCCAAAAAAGGAGTCTGGCTTGGGCTGGTATTCCATCCCTCATTCTTGCCTGCAACTCAGGCATTTGTCTATGGCAACATGAATTAATGCTCTGGCAACATCTAACCAGCACCTGATGCACCTTCAGCTTCCACTTCACCTACCCCACCATGTCATGTAACGTTATGGATTTGGATTTTACTTGAGCACATAAGATTCCAATGCAGAGCAAGGTTTCCCCTGATTGAATAGTGCCCATGGATGGATCTCTCCTCTCATCAGGTGCAATGATGCAAGTGGCTGTGCCTTTGGAAATCACCACCCTTCAGGGACATCATGAGATCCTTTAATTCTCTTTGGTCCATTTCTCAGTTATTCTCAGCATCATCTAGTTTACCACAGAGGAGCCACCCAGAAGCTGGGGAGTATGCATGCGCTTATGTCTGCAGCTGCAATTGCTCCTGTGTCTGTTTTGTTCCCAACTTTGCTCCAGTTCATGCCAGCCCTGCTCCCCAGATTGGTTTCTAACTTTAGCTCTGACCTGCAGCCCTGTTCCTGACCACTGACTCCAGCGCCAATTGCTAGGCAAGACAGTCCACCGTTCTAACAATCTGGCATGACAACCAATGCTTGGCCCTAACAGTAGTGATTTATAGGCATCATATCAAATATTGTTTTTAAGGAGGGATTTAAAAGAGAATAAAGTAGGGACTCTGCCAAATTTGCCAGGAAGTTTTCCTCAATGGTAAGGTAAGCTTGGAGAAGGCATGAAAGACCTTGAGGGGAACAGAAGGCAATTGAAACTTGTATTAGTGCAGAACAAAGATGGAAGCTGCTGTCATAATAAGAAATGGGATTTGAAACTTAGGGTGGGGCAAAATGATCAAAATTCTTAAAGATGAGAATAAGAATGTTGTGTAGGGTGCAGCGGAGAAAAGGAAGTCAGAGGAGAGACACAAAGAGGATGGAGATGATCAAACAAGAGGCCAGAAAGAGAAGCCATGAGCAGCATTTTAAATTTATGTGAAGGAGTCATAGTTGGGGTCATCAAGGCCACAGAGGGAAAGATTACAGTAATCAAGGTATGAGATAAAGGTCTGGGTAAGAGTAAAGCAAATAACATGTTGCAAGAAATGTAATCAATACTTTTAGTCTCCTTTTCTGTTTGTTATTGTCTGGACAGCTTGTAATTTTCTCACTGTTATTTCTTATTGAAAGTTCATTGTGAAATTATTTACATTAATAATTATTGACCTGATAATTATTCACAAGCTGGTCATTGCAAGCAATTGATATTTGAAATTCAAGATCAGATGATTCATTTTGCTTGTACACATAAGTCATCCACAGTAATTGTGGCACACATACAGTGATCATGGGTCACAGATGTTGCCAGTTTTAAAAGGTTGTGCCCCGTCACATGGTATAGAGGTTAGTACCAACTGACTCTAATGGCAATTGTTACAGTATTGTGTCCCTTCCCTAATTACATACGTATAACACTTAACATCAAGCAGCAGGTTGTTTGTGTGCATCCTTGCATTTGCAAATTCAAAATTAGGTTTCAATGGGGATCCCTTACAGATTACTTAAAGTTTGCTGGGCCTGTGAACATTCCTGTCAGTAAGTTTGTTTGCTAGATTATCTAAGGAATATGAACACAAAAAAGGGCCATAAACACAGCAAAATGTCTTTAATTTTTTAGTTGAGTGAAAGTTCAGGGAACAAATGTACTGGCAGGATCACTTACAGAATTACTGAAGGAATTTGAAAGTATTTGCTCAAATCTACTTAACAGGCACAGACAGTTCATAAGTGATTTAAATAAGGATCTATGTTTTAGGTGCTAGTGCAAACTGCATTGAATAGTTAACTATCCTCTCTTTAAGTGAAACCCTACCTATTACTGTACATATGCAAATCATAGCCTATGGATCCAATCTCATAGAATTTGTGGCATTAACATTAATCAAAGATAATACAGCTTTGATGTGTGGTGAAGTACAAAAACTCAAGCAATGTACTCTGCAGCTTCTATCACAAACACCATGCTTTATTTTGAAGGGCCTGAGACATGCCTTCACTATGAAATACATTCTGCACATAGAAACAAATCAAAAGAACTATGTTCCAAAGCCAGGGCATCAAGATGAGCAATAAACTGACTCAATGCAGAATATCTATGTGGATCAATCTCCAGCACAAACAATAGGTTTTGTTTTAAAGGCAACTTTTATATTTGTTATTCTTTGAAGACTCATGTCAAGTCTCGAGAGCACCTGAAATTCGGAAAGCAGCCCAAAAGCTGTTCCATTTCAGTGATCCACAAGCTTTAACATGACAACTTTATTGCATGTCCTACCCTGGTGGGGATAACTGCAGACTGGAAAATGTATGTTGTCTATGTGGGATCATTAGGAATGCATTTGGAAGTTGCACAGTATCCTCAGCGTTGTCTCATTAATAGTTTCCTTTGTGGTCATTCTGAGGAAAAACAGGTTTTCTTGAGCAAATATAAAACTGTTTGAACAAATATCCCCTCCAGCACTGGACAGGCAGTCTCTTGGGCATTCTGAAAATTCTTTCTGCCCCTCCTTCTACCGTCCTCCTCACCCCCCATGAGGAGTTTTTCTAAATTTTTATAGGCAGCAGCATGACAACTGGGGGGGGGGGGGGGGGGGCATCTTGAAGCCAGAAGCCAGGGGTGGTTGCATGAAAACAAACAGAAACTAACTGGCCCCACTTAAAGGGTATGTTTACACTACAAGCCAAAGTCAAGTTAAGATATGCAACTACAGCTACGTTAATTGTGTAACTGAACTTGGAGCAGCTTAATTCGGCTTTTGGCGCCATCTACACAGCAGGAAGTCAAAGGAAAAACACTCTTCCTTCGACTTCCCTTCCTCCTCATGAAATGAAGGTCACCGGCATCAACAGGAGCACTCCTCTCAGTTCCAACTAGTTTTCTTAACTCGACTGCTAATTCGAACCCTGGAATATCGACAGTGGCAGCTTCAATATTCCTCTGCAGTGTAGATATACCCAAACAGATTTCCAGTCTTCCCGATTACTGTCTTGTTATTCCCTCATGCCTGCTACTTCTGGACTTTATCTACAGTATCTTCCCTATTTGCTAGCTAGTGTCCAGCCCTATCTGCCCACACCACTATGCTCCTCCAAGAGTGATGAGGGAACAATTTTTAATAGCTTTGTGGTGGTTCTTTGTTTGTTTTAGTCATCTCCTGTTATGCTCTGCCACACATGGAGCCTGTCTACATTCTGGTTGAAGCCCAGCTAGAAATAATCATGGGTTTGGCAAAATCTTCATAAGCAGCATGGGAAAGGATTTTGTTTTCCCAAGATCCTTCTATGCCAAACCATGCTATTCACACCCCCTTGGTAGCCTTCTATATGATTTCCTAGAATGGAGAGAGGCGTGATCTGTGTCTGCCGTGGTCAGGAGAACAATCCTAGGTCCATTTTATAAGCACAAAATAATAAATAAGAAATCCTCCATTGTTTCCCTTTCCCCTTACGTTGCTACATGTCCATGTAGACTGCAAGGCTGTGTCAATTTGCATATCTTTTTCCAATTCTTTTTTCGGAAGAGGCTTTTCCAACATTTGGCCAGTCTACACTGGGCCAAATGTTGGAAAAAAAAACTTTTTTCTGAACATCTCTTCTTCCTCATAAAACGAGGTTTACAGGGGTGCTGAAATTTTTTTTTTTTTTGGAAAAGCAGACGCATTCCTTGGACCCAGCAGAATTTTGCTGGGATACCTCTTGTATCCTGGAAAAACTTTGTAGTATAGACATAGCCTAAGAGAGCTGTCATATTTTCTGTCTGAAAAGCTCTTAGTGAACTTTGGGGCATTGTATAAATAAAATACATACATAAAAATATATACTAGTATATTGTTAATAATGAGAACCTGTTTGCTCATATGGTTTCAGACTCAGTGAGGACAGAACTTAACCAGCACCATATTACAGTGTAGCAGTTATTAACATAAAGTACTATTAATAGACTTTAAGGCCAGAAAGGACCATTATAATGTCTTATCTGACCTCCTGCATAGCACAGGCCAGAAAATTTCATCTAGTATTCAACTGTGATGTTTCAGTGCATTTCAGAAGCAGTAAATACATATTTGCAATAAAAGGTGCATCAAAAATATCTCTTTAATCTGAAAGCTCCTATGCAAAGACAAAACCACCTGGGATTTGGCTCCTGACTTCCATGGACTTTGGAGCAGGTCCTGGGGAAGACACATTTCTCACTATTTACCAGAGATCAACTCTATTTACTGTTGCCAAGTCTGCGCACCTATCTATACAAGTGGCACTATCATGGGGCCTAATCACATCAGCTACTCCATCAGGGACTCATTCACCTGTATATCTACTAAAAACTAAAGTGATATGTGCCATCGTGTGTCACTAATGCCTCTCAGCTATGAAGACTGGCCAAACCAGAGACAGTCTCTGCACCAAAGGATAAATGAACAAAATCAGACATCTTTAGACTACTTCAAAAAGGTCAGTTAAAATAGCTGTTTGTTCTAGAGTTGCTGCTATACCCATCACATCTTTGAATGTCTCTTACCTGGTATCTTTACATGGGAAATGTTTTTGAGTTAAATATTATAAACATACATGTAATTAATACCCTAAAATTATTTTATAACATCCATTCATCTACACGCGTATGCACTCTATTGATATGTCTGCATTACAGCTGCACTACTGCTATAGTGTAGACACTTCCTACATTGACCAAAGAGGTTGTTCTGTTGATGTTGTTAATTCACCTCTCCTAGAGGCAGTAGCTATGCAGATGGAAGAATTCTTCTACCCAGCTAGCCAAGTGTACATTGGAAGTAGCTGACTAACTATGGTTCTCAGGGCTCAATATTTTTCACAGCCCTGAGGGTCGTTGCTAGATTGATCTAATTTTTAAGGGTAGGCCAGGCCTATATATGAGTTATCAAACTTATCAGCACAAACTTCAGATATCATGGGGAGGGGCTGAAGGAGGAACACAGTGTGCTAATGGAACAACATATATTTTGGCAGGTTGCTTTCTGAGCAAAGTCTCTGAAATCCAAAATGTTAACGAGCTCATGTGATTGTGTCCATGCCAACAAAGAGATATAAACAGCTTTAATTACTGTTTCATGTCGCTTTTGACCCCCTGCTTGGCTTCATTATTCTCTTTTTAGCCACATCAAGGCATAACACTCCAACTAAATCATTCAGCCGGTTTGTGAAGACCTGTCCATGTAACGAGATTATTTTTTTAATCACCCCATGTTTTCTTTGCACTGCTGTTTAATAAACAGCAGGCAAGCTTGGTGTTCGTTTGAACCAAGCATCTAGGTAAGGAATTAGTGCACAATAGCTCTTGCTTGGTACCATTGTTTCCAGCTGAATTTCTAAACCTTTTGCTTTAAACTAACTGATCCCCATAGGGATAATGAATGGGTTGCTAAGCGTTTGGTGATCTGCTATATATATTGTCAGTTACAGCACTGAAGAGAGAATAAAACACTAGCGTAAAGGGAAAAGGATGTGTTAACAGTTTGACTTGCACGGTGGTGTTGGCTTCCATAAGCTAATAATATTGGACAATTCTCTATAGACTAAAATGTCCCACATTTCTCCTACAGAGCTCCAAATACTCCATGATCAGTGAACCGTGCCGTAATGATGCATTCTCTTGTAGAGTTAAACATTTGAAATATTAAAGCTTTGTTCTCATGCATATGAACAGTGGACTACTCTGTTACACATTTATTAATGAAAATTGGCTATCTCTTTATCGATACAACAAGGGCACAAATCAGCAACATTCATTTAAAAAAAATAAAAAATAAGAATGTGAGAATGTAACCAATGTGACACAAAATTACAAGTGCAAAAGGTTGCTGAGGACTAAGGTTGGATGGCATGAAGAAAATATTGTATCCTCATCAAATGTAAGTAATTTCTTTCCTCCTTTAATAGACTCAGGAAATTCCTTATACACACTAATCATTACTGTTCTTGAGTGAAGTTTGCCAAAAATTTATAAGAAACATATACATTCTTATTATTGGTGTGGAAAAGACAACATTGCTCACAGGCCCTGGAGAAATACCACTAAATCCAACAGAGTCTAATCTTGCTTTGATGCCATTTTTTATCTCCCAACAGGAGTTAGAAGAGCACATCAAGGGAAGAATAAATGCCAATGACTTCTGAATTTTATTACTGCGGGTTTGTGTTTCCGCTCAGAAGTTTACCTCTCACAACTTTACTGGGGTGTTCTAATGAAACATTTAATTTATTTTCTATCAGAGTCATAGTTTAGGACTTAGGTGCGGCTTTTCCGCCCACACAGAGGAAGTCAGATGGAGCAGAATGATGGAGCAGAATGAGCCCAGTGAGCACTACTATGTGCCATAGTGTTTCCCAGAGCTCAGGTGAGCATTGCTACTGAGCAAGCCTTTCAAAGAACACAAGTCTTAATCCCTAAAATATAGAACTACTTCACTGGGTGTCTAGTGAGATTGCTAGCCTCTGTCTGGCACTTTCAAGATTCATGAGGTGAAAAGTATTGTAGACAGTTAACATTACCAAGGAGATGTAGCCTGAAGAGTAGAGTTCCCTCTAAGCTGCATGTCAGTACAGCTTCACAAGTGACTAATCATCCCCATCCAGTCAGTCAGCTCCATGCAGGGAGCCCTGAGCCTCTGACTGGGCGGGGCTGATTAAACACCTGTGAAGCTGTGCTGCCACCCAGCTTAGAGGGAACACTGCTGAAGAGTGTGACATATGTCTACTCTACAAGGCCTATAGTAGCGCAGCAACCTTTACTGTAGTGTAAACCCTTTCTACAGCAACAGAAGGGTGTTTCAATCACTGTAGTAAATCCACCCCCTCACAATGGAGTAGCAGCTTGACAAAAGAATGCTTTGGTCAACTTAGTGGTGTCTACAACAGCGTTTAGATCAGCTTAACTCCATCTTCTAGTGATGAGAATTTTTCACCTAAATGTGCTCTCAATTTTAGGTATAGATCAAACCTTTGTCAGGCAAAAACTGCGTTGAGGTCAGTAGTAATAGTAGAAATTACCATCAGCAACTACTAATAAATGTGGTAGCACCTAGGAATCCCAGTCACAGAGCAGAACCACAGTGTGCTAAGTACTTTGCAAACAAAGAACAAAAAAATATAATTCATCAGAATAACCAGACAGAGGATGAATAACATACATAGAGCTTTTTGTTATTTAGACATCAAGCATGTTATTAAATCTTTCATTATTTTGCTGTTACTAAATTTCCCAATGAGGTTCATTGAAACAATGTTTTCCCTGCATATATAATTTGTAGTTGCAGCTGAGCGAGAAATGTAGGTGCTAAAGCTCCACTGTTAAGATTTAATCTGTAACAGCAAAAAATGCTTAATCAAAAGATTTTTAAATTTCTGATCAAGTATTTTAGCTAAAGAGTAAAATATAATGTGAGGCTTTGTTGTCTGGGCTTCAAGTAAAAGCCACAAGAACACTGAATACCTAACTCAGAGTACAATATTATTACTATAACCCAACACAAGTGCACAGACATTACTATCCTGCTTTTCCCTTGGATGATCTTAATGAAAAGTTCATTTTTTATGAATTTTGCATTTTAACAGCAGAGAACGTATCCAGTCATCTCACTTGGCACAGTAATGCAGACCTGGTTTCACGAGGCTTACCTGTGTCGATGAAGAAAGGCTTCTTTGTCGGGGCATCGCGTCCAGACTCTCCCGATCTGCCGACAAACAGCTGATCGGCAGATCGGGGCAGCCATTTAAATTTAAATGAAGCCGCGATTATTTTAATCGCGGCTTCATTTCCCTCTTCCGATCTGGCTAATCTACATGCCTCCGTCGAAGGAGGCATGTAGTCTAGACACACCCTTAGTGTATGTCTACACTGCAGAGTTTTTTTCAGAAAAATGGATTTTTTTCTGGAAAAAAACAACTTCACTTACATCCACATTGCAATCACATTCTTTCAAAAAAAAAAAAAAATCAAAAGAACAGAGGAGTTTTTCCAACATTAGTAAACCTCTTTCTATGAGGAAGAAGCTTTTTTTCTGAAAGAGCTCTTTCAGAAAAAGGCATGTGTGGCCGGGGAAGAGGGAGTTCTTTCGAAAGAAGAGGAAAGAGGAAAAAGCACAGGTGCTCTGGTGGCCACTCCGTCCATTGTAATCACATCTTAAATGTGAGATTGCGTCCATTCAGTGTGGATGCTATCTTTCAAAAAAGCAGATTGCTTTTTCGATGTGCTTTGGGAGTGTAGGCGCTCTCTTTCGGAAGAAGTTTTTTTTTGAAGATCTCTTCTGGAAAAGCTTTTCCGAAAGAAGCCTGCACTAGACAGCAAACCAAGTCCCTTATGTCCCCAGCTTATTTAAGCAGTTCTTAATTATGATTGTTAAACTGTTGACACATCAGTACAGACTGGGCCAAACTGTTTATGACAGTTAATTCCTGGCACTGCTACTGAGGCAGTACATTGCTACCCCTCCCTAAACTAAAGGCATAAGCAAACCTCATGCATAGTACACTATGGGCTTGAACTTTCATCCAGATCTAGGCTTTCTTCTACTTTGTGTGTTTTTGGATCTCAAGTTTTGGTTCAGGCCCATCTCTACTTCAATGTTCATGCAAGAAAGCCTCATATTTCTTCAATGGAAAGATTTATAACCATATGAGAAATTTCCTAGCCCAGTACGTTCATAACTTCATGATTATAAACACCACAACAGAATTTCAGACAATGTTATTAGAGGCATACAAATCAGATTAGAAGGCAACATTCCAGAACAATGTGCTTAATGCTATTAATGTTTAAAAGCTGTGCCACTTTGAAATCATGTTGAGCTTTGATTTTACAACAGAGAAACTACTTGTTTTTGTCTAATCTTCATGCTGTCATTCCTCAGGGAGTCACCATATTTCAAACATGTCTGGCTTAATGAAATTCGTTTTATTTCCTTCTGTTTTGGTATCAGATTTATTTTTATCCACTAGACAAAAAACATTTCAGATTCACGGCAAGCATTAGTTCTACCCAAGGCAAAGCAAATGGAGTAGAACTGAGCCAAGGGAATCTATAATACCACTGGAGTATTAGCTAGATTAAACATTAATAATGACTTCTTTCTACTTTTGATCAGTGAAGTAGCAATGAAGTGGTAGAAAGAAAATCTAAGATGTTGACATATGTTTTTATTATCTTGTGGTCAATTCTTTTTTTGAAGTCTTGGGAACTAACTCCACAAATACTTCCCAGGTGAAAGGAAGAAAAAGAGAGAGAGAGAGAAAGAGAGAGAGAGAGAATTATTTAATTACATCAGTTAGATGTGTAATTTATTCATAAAGATACAGCCAAAAGTTAAGCTTTCATAATTCATCAAGAAACCAGTAAAATAAAAAAACTATAACAATAGTTCTTATTCATTTTTTAAAAAAAATCATATTTAAGTATTGCTAATTTAGGGGATCAGATGTTGAAGAGAGTCCAAATATTACCCCAATCAACTTTCAGAATCAAAACTGAACTGAATCTTTCAGCCAAATTTTATTTGACCTTCACTTTGCTTTTCCATTTTTAATCATTTCTTCCAATTCTGGTTTTGCCAAGATTGAAACTAAAGTCTCCCTGGGTGATGAAAGTTCAATTTTCAACTGAATACAAGAAAGTATCACAGAAATTTCACAAGAAAGCCATATCCTCATAAGATTTCCAGCTCAATTTTACAGGACGTAGGGGTATAGATAAACTCCAGAAAAGCATCTGAATTTTTCAGTGTTTATCTGAAATAAATCTGATATCTAAACCTTTTGAGATTTCCCCATCATTAGTAATGTCTGCAATAGATGTGTTTCTGGGGGGAAAAAAACCTTATTTTTAACAGGGTATTTTGTTTGTTATGTTTTTAAATTTTTTTTCTAAAAAAAAATTTTCAGTTTTAGTCAAAATTTTCCAATTTGCTAATAAAAAATTGAAAAAAATCCTGGTTCATTTATCTGTTTTGCTGTTTTGAGTGCCCTGAGAAATATTTCATTTTCTTAAAAAAAAAAAAAAAAAATTCCACAGCAAATATTTTTAAGAGAACTGTTATGGAAAACATGTCAGTTTTAGACCAGCTCTAATTTGAAATGCAGAGGTTTAAACAAAAATTAAAGGGAGGAAGGAGAGTAAGGGTATGTCTACACTACCCTCCTAGTTTTCGTTCTTCCAGTGCACAACAGGAAAGGATTTAGTATTTTCTTTGTGTCTTGGCTGCTTTGAGATTTGGGGGGAAATGGATACATTTCCCCTCTTAGGGTATGTCTACACTACGCTCCTAGTTCGAACTAGGAGGGTAATGTAGGCTTACCGCACTTGCAAATGAAGCCCGGGATTTGAATTTCCTGGGCTTCATTTGCATAAGCCGGGCGCCGCCATTTTTAAATCCCGGCTCGTTCGAACCCCGTGCCGCGCGGCTACACGTGGCACGGACTAGGTAGTTCGGACTAGGCTTCCTAATCCGAACTACCGTTACTCCTCATTCCACGAGGAGTAACGTCATTCCACGAGGAGAAACGTCATTCCACGAGGAGTAACGGTAGTTCGGACTAGGAAGCCTAGTCTGAACTACCTAGTCCGTGCCACGTGTAGCCGCGCGGCATGGGGTTCGAACGAGCCAGGATTTAAAAATGGCGGCGCCCGGCTTATGCAAATGAAGCCCGGGAAATTCAAATCCCAGGCTTCATTTGCAAGTGCGGTAAGCCTACATTACCCTCCTAGTTCGAACTAGGAGCGTAGTGTAGACATACCCTAAGAGGGGAAATGTATCCATTTCCCTCCAAATCTCAAAGCAGCCAAGACACAAAGAAAATACTAAATCCTTTCCTGTTGTGCACTGGAAGAACGAAAACTGAGTGATGTCTGAGAATGATCTGCTCTTAAGTGGTCTCTAGTAATGTGTCTATAGACTGCAGGAACCAATGAACTACTTAAGTAGCACTAAACTACTACTGAACTGCTCTATTAGTACTTACATGGCAATTCAGTATTTCCTGTCAACCATAAATGTGTTCCTAGAGACCAGTGAATAGCAGCTCTTTATACTGAGACTCACGTCGGTTTCTGTTTTTTTTCTTTTTTCAAAGTACAGAAAAAATAAACTGAAAGAAAGAAAGAACAAACATTTATCAAAGAGTTTCATACTGCTTCAATGTCTCCTCCGTCCACAACATCCTTGGAGCAAATCCTAGCTAACAAAATCCCAGATTTTGTCCCAGACATGTCCTCTGACACAGGCAGCTGACCGTGGATAATGAATGTTCAGCATATGAACAACTCAGTGTTGCTCTGGAAAGACTTGATCTATGAATGGATTTTCCATAAGCTTCCATTTTGCCTCCTTCCCATTTTTCATATTTATATAATGTATAAGGGCTACTTTATAAATATGTTTTATTTTCTGTACCCTCAGGGCAGTACTTTATTCTGGTAGAGTTATGAGATAGCAAAATGTGAATAATTCATCAAAATATAAAGCCGCGATTGTGACATTTTAATGGAAATGTGTTTTTGAATATTAATATGCATAATTCAAATATAATTTATGCAAAATGGGGCATGTGACCTATCATTGGAGAACTTGTAATCCCCTGAATGTGTATATGTTCATGTATCATTCCTGTATTTAAAGTTAGAAATGTGTAACACAAACCTATTTATTAATCTAGGTTTGCTAGTGAAAGCCATTAGCAGTACTCAAGGAACTTAAAGGCACAGAGCTCAAGACAAATGATCTGTGAATAGCCTTTTCTTCTGAGCCTGGACCATGGTTGTCCCTACAAAAACATGTGACCATGCCATCTGGGATTGGAATCTTGAATTTTGTACTTTGCCACAGGTGGAGAGGAATTGAACAGACTTTCTACGCTGGGAAAATTCTATATAAGAAATGGGAAGTAAACAATGACTGTCTTGAACTGGTTTCAAAGGCTAGGTCTACACTACAAAGAAAAGTTGGAAAGATATGCAAATTGCAAACAGCAATTTGCTTATCTTTTTCCACTTTTTTTTCGAAAGATGCTTTTCCTAAATTTGGCATGTCTACACAGTGCCAAATTTCAGAAAAACCTTCTCTTTTGAGCCATTCCTTCTTCCTCATGCAATGCTTTTCCGCTTTTCTTTTCTTTTTTTTAAGTGGATGTGTTCCTTGGATGTGGCATAACTTTTCTGGGATACCTCTGCTATCCCGGAAAAGAGCTGCATTCTAGATGTAGCCAAAGACTGCTCCCATCCCATGACAATACATGAAAAGACCTGGAAACAAAGAATTCTAAGAACAGACGTAGAGAGAGGCTACTGGATCCAGGTCAGAAAGGACAGCTCTAGCCTGAGATGGACTTTACCTGAATTAAGAACTAGGGTGAGAAATTATGGTTAGTAGCAGGTTCTCTTAGGGTACATCTACACAGCAGTGTTATTTTGGAATAATTGACATTATTCTGAAATAACACAGTCCACATCTACTTCACAGACAGTTATTTTGACATAAAGTCGAAATAATGTCAAGCTGGAGGACTTCTTATACTAACTCCTGTAACCCTCATTTTACAAGGAGTAAGGCAAGTCAGAGGAAAAGTGCTCTTCCTTGGACTTCCTGCTGTGTAGACAGTGCCAAAAGCTGAAATAAGCTATTTCAACTTAAGCTACACAATTGACATACCTGAAGGTACATAGCTTATTTCAGTTTTAGCCCTGCTGTGTAGATGTGCCCATACAGTATTGGGTTTGTTTTGTTTGATAGAGAGAGAAAGAGAATTTGTTTGTTTGTTAATCTCTAAGGTGCCACATGATTACTCATTGTTTTTTAAGTTACATGGCTACCCCTGTGAGATGTTCACTTGATCTTCACTGGTTTTGAGACCATGTTCCCCCACTTTCTCCAAACAGCTTCAGTCCTTTCCCACATGACAGAGAAAACAGCCTGAACTCAGGGTTAAGCTCATGGCTCACTCAACAGAAAAGGGAAATACAGCCCTTACCGACTACATTCGATAGGAACACAGGATTCACCCTGCTTGTCCATTCTGTCACCACTTGCATACAACTCTTTCTAATACCTTTTTATCACCCGTTTCACTGCTGGTAATTTTAACAACATTGATTTGAAAGCAGCCTAAGTAAACAACAGGACTTTAATCTCTTTCCTTAAAATAAAGTGAAAAGTGTTGACAACTTACACTGTCAATGAAATTAAGAGAAGCCACTCCTCATCCAGGCAAAATGATGAACACAAACAACCTTGTGAAAAGAGAATATATGAGTCTGCATTATTAAAAGAGAGCTACTGTATGACCTTTACCTAAGCTCAGTCCATTTACAGCAGAGGAGACAGGAAGTTCTTCTAATACATCTATCATCCCACAAGTACCTGCTCCAGTATTGTCATCACTCCATTGTCTGGTGGATTACTGATAATTTCATGTAATTGCTGTAACCAAGTTCCCATATTTGCTTTTGATGTAAAGTGTTCTTGGCACACAGCCCTGTTATAAAATAAAAGAGGAAGGCAGAAAAGCTCATGTGCTGGTACTAAATACCCCAAAGACCTATATATGCAATTCTTGATTCATTCATGCTCTAACATTTTCACAAAGAGCAATAAAACAATATTCTGTAATTTATTTACTGTATTTGTAAAAAAATCTATGCCACTGTATGAAAATAGCAAAATTAATTTTGACAAGCTGGCCATTCAATGCATTGGCATTATTAAACAAATGCAGGCACTTGCTTCCTGGAATTGCATGGCTCACTGTTACTGTGTACCAAGCACGATCTTGACCTGGGTCTTGAGATTTATCATTAGGCCTTCTTGTTTAGATTAATTGAGTTTGACTCCCTTTTACACCTTTTCCCATCAATATTTGTTATTCTAGGTTATTGTGATGTTTTATGAACTTTCACTCAATTTTCACAGTTGAGTTTAAATTAAGGTAAATTTGAAACCCTAATTATTACAACTATCAAAATACTAAACATCTGAGGCAAAAAATCATAGTTTAGGAAAATCTTGGAAAAGTCAGCTAACACAACACTTCACAGTTATTTGACCAACCAATGTCATTTATCCAGAATTTACTAATTTCTCCCAATTGTTTGTGTTTATTAAAAGGAAAATGCACAAGAGTGGGGAAGAAGAAAAGGAATCTCTTCATATAATAAATATAATCACAAAGTATATTTATACTCGGTGATCTGTATTCCATGAGGGCATTGTTTTATATATAGTGAAGATGTTGACCGAATAAGGACTACAGGTTTTAGCCCTATGAGCAATGCTAAATATATAAACATGTACATCATATACAATACTCACATTCGTAACTATGTAACTATATATACAACATATCAAATGTCCCTCTTTCCAGTATATTACTACTGACTACTTTTAGGTAATAGAAGGACAGGATTTTCATAGCCCATGTTGCAATGAGAAATAATCTTATACATTTGATTCTGGGTCATTGACAGAGAATAAAAAGATAGGAGAGGTATTTGGACAAAAGTGGATCTGGATGAGTGGGCTATTTATATGGGAAAGAGTATATACGTCTTCAATTTGTGTTCCTCATAATTTTTTTTTTATAAATTGCTATATAAATGGCTCCAGTTAAGATCCATCATAGTTTTGCTACCAGGAAGGCACTCTGTGCAGGGGGTGTGAGGAAAGAGGAACATTTTTGCACATATGATAGTTGTGTCCAGGAATTAGATGGTTTTGGAAAGAAATTATTAAACCTGTCTGACTTATGACAAAATGCATCTTCCTAGAGGTCCCTAACCTACTTTATTGATGTTCCAGAACAGGATCTACATTTTAAATATGATAAATTAGTTTTTTTAAGTTAGCAGCAAAATTTTATCATGCACAATTCTGAAAAAAAAGTGACTTCTCTTCCTATAGGATCTTTGTATAGTAAAATTTCTAACCATCCTTCTATTGGAAAAACTTTCACACAACAAACATATACGCGGAAGGGCCAAAAATAGCTATTTAGAAATGTGGCTACTTTCTCTAAAATAATCAGAGGAGGAGGGCTCCCTAGCCAGCAAGCCAGGGTCTTTGGCCATGTTCTTTGAACATACTTGATCCTGAATAAGAAATAAGTAAAGTATGGTGTAATATTATAATATTTTATTGTCATGTTGCCTTAATTAAAAAAGTTTTGATGAATAAAACTTGGAGTATTGTGTTCAGTTCTGGGCACCGCATTTCAAGAAAGATGTGGAGAAATTGGAGAGGGTCCAGAGAAGAGCAACAAGAATGATTAAAGGTCTAGAGAACATGACCTATGAAGGAAGGCTGAAAGAATTGGACTTGTTTAGTTTAGAAAAGAGCAGACTGAGGGGAGACATGATAGCAGTTTTCAGGTATCTAAAAGGGTGTCATAAGGAGGAGAGAGAAAACTTGGTCTTCTTGGCCTCTGAGAATAGAACAAGAAGCAATGGGCTTAAACTGCAGCAAGGGAGGTTTAGGTTGGACATTAGGCAAAAGTTCCTAACTGTCAGGGTAGTCAAACACTGGAATAAATTGCCCAGGGAGGTTGTGGAATCTCAATCTGTGGAGATATTTAAGAGTATGTTAGATAAATGTCTGTCAGGGATGGTCTAGACAGTATTCGGTCCTGCCATGAGGGCAGAGGACTGGACTCAATGACCTCTCGAGGTCCCTTCCAGTCCTAGCATTCTATGATAAGTTAATACAATAGTTTCTAAGGGCAGCAACAAAAGAAACAGCCAAAAATCCTGTGCAGCATCACAGACTTGCTCCACTGATAAAAAACTGAGGCAATCTGAGGAAAATAACTCTGCTGATTTTAGTTCTCTTGGGGACAATGACCAATGCATACAATTCAGTGTGTAAGTCACAGAATATATTAATCTTACTACATAACAATGGAAGTAGAATAATGTGTTTACTTGTAAAAAAAATAAGAATTTTTGCATCTGTAATTAAAGTAGATTTATCTTCAGTTTAATTTTCCTGTCCAACCTCCAGCAGCAGTTTAACTGTAAAATGTCCTGAATAAATATGCTGTCATAGGAAAATCTGGTACTACTTTATGAATCAAGTTTTTTTTTTTAAGAATGGGCATAAATGCTTCCATGTGTTGACATGTTCCTGCTAGTATTTTACTATGTTCTGCTGCTAACTCCAGTAGCTGAAGGACTAAAAGAGTTGGCCAAGAGTGCTGTGTCTTTAACAAGGGATAGCACCAATTGAGTATCTTACTGTTCCCTGTATGTGTAGACAGAGCAGGTGTTCTTTCACCATTAACTTCAAGCATTTGTAGCTCTGAAATGCAGGAATGACAGCATCAGACCAAAGCTGTCATCTTTCCAAACAGCTCTAAAAGTTCAAACCACAAAATATTGGAACTCATTTGGTGCTGCTCATTGAAACTTTTCAAGTGATACTTGATGAAGCCAAGCTGGTGGGAAGAGAGATAAAGTAAAAAAGAAGAGTGGTAAATAGGGAGATTAAAAAGGAAAAACTTTGCGGTACAAGGCATTGTTTTTCCACCCTAGTGATAGGTCAACTATCTCATCACAAGGCAGAAATGGAATAAGCCCAGGCAACCAATGATATTCAATGTATCCAAGCTACCGATCAGAGGCAATAGTGCCAAGTAGGGTTAATTACATATATTGTACCCTAAAATGTTGCACCAACCTCCCATTGACTACAATGATGTATAGTATTTCCCCAGATCACTGAAGTTTCGGCTTCAAGAACAAGGAATCCAAAGTCAGCAAAAAAACCCAAGATTGTATTGAACCCTTGCATGGGAGTATTTCCACTCATCCCCAAAGAATTCATAGCCTTATAACTGCAGGAGCTGCACAGTTGCACCTAAAAGCAGATTTGACCATTATGGAGCATCACAGTTTTTGTATCTGTGAATACACTCTCTCTAATCTCAATTGTCCAGAAAATCATGATTGCCTTAAAAATCATGAGGGTTTAAAAAAACCGACAAGACAATAAATTGTAGGATTCTTTTTATTTGCCTTCTGGTTTTGAGCTGTTAAGGTTCACATAATCAAGTTTTTCTTTAGAGTCATGACAGCTAAAACATTATTTTTTAAAAAAACAGTGAAAGCTGAGATTTTTACACAGTCACATAATTCCAGGAACTGGAGCGTTAAGAAAATTTGTAAATATCAAAAGATTCATAAAATCAGAGCGTTGGCAACTAATCAGCAAGTACAGGATTCAATTCTTTTAGAGCTATCAAGTTTCAGACAAAAGCCAAGATAAGCTGTCATGGTGCAACCGTTTAGATTGATGAAACACATCTACACCAGGGCAGTTTCTGGCTGAAGCTACACTGCTGGCCACTCTCCCCACCCACCTACCAGCATAGATTAGTTTTGCAGCATTCGCTTTCATAGTGAAGATCTACACATAATCCCCCTGATTTCTCACTACCCCTTTAGCTCCTTTTCAAATACCTTCCAATGCTAAGAGGCAAGCCCTTTGGCCTTTCTAGAATGGAAAAAGAACCCCTCCCTCTCTGTAACAGGGAGGAAAGTCTCCTAGAAGAGATGCAGAGTCCCAGATGCAGATTGTACCATGGATCTAGACCCATATTAGGGCAGAAACCGGTCAGATTTTCCCCTCTCTTGCCTTTGAACACAGAAAAGAAACAGTAAGATCACAGGGTCAGCTCGAGCCATTCCTGCACCCAGGCAGAGGGTGCACAGCACATGCGTGGCTCTGCCCCCGGGCACACGGCGCATGCGTGGCCCCGCCCCCGGAGTGCTGCGCACCTTACAGCTGCAATCTGGCATGTGGCGCCTGATGGCAGCTGTAAGGGGCACTGCATGGCCCCCAATCCCGGGTGCGCAGCTCCTGATGGCAACTCTAAGGGGCGCTGCGCTGCCGGGCGCGTGGCGCCTTTACAGCTGCCATCTGGCGCCCCCCATAGGTTGGCGCCCCAGGCAGCTGCCCGACTACCCCCCCCCTTAATCCGGCCCTGTATGGACCATAGAATTGAATTTGACCTATGGGGAGGGGAGAGCAACAACTGCAGTAAGGCTTGAAATTTTAGAATTAACTTAAGTGTGTCTTTGAATCTACCCCATTTCTTGGGACACACACAGAGAAAGAACCTCACACCCAAGAAGCAGGGCAGTTTTCAATGCCACAGGGCCTCCCACTTACTCTAACACAGGGGTTCCCAACCTGGGGTCTGCGGACCCCAGGGGATCCATGGCAGTACTATAAGAAGTCCACGTGGAGCCTCTCGCAGATGCCGCGCGTGAAGAGGCGTGGGCTGAGGGACATGCAGGCTGTAGGCACAGCTCTATTGTTTGGGGGGGGGTCCATAAAATTATATCTGTAAATACATTGATTGAAAAGGGGTCCACATCCTCGAAAAGGTTGGGAGCCACTGCTCTAACAAATCCTCACCAGTGGCTGCTTTGTTCCCCTGCTCAATAATGATGCTTTACTGCAGGGGTGAGGATCCTAAGGCCTGGGGGCTGAATGTGGCCCCCAGTTTGCCTGGATCCAGCCCTGAGGCTTGGGGCTTCCCCTCCCCAACACGGGAGCCTGCACTGGGGCCCCAGTCCTCTGCTGTCCCTCTGTGGAGCACACAAAATCTAGCAGGCCCCCAAGGCTCTGGTGTGCAAGAGGAATGTGGGGAGTGGCTTTCTCCTTCTCAGTTGCCTCAGTGATGGTTTAGTTTTTTCACTTCTCACTTGTGTGTGGCCCCTGACTGATTTTTCTGTGGGTCAATGGCCCCTGACCCAAAAAGGTTCCCCGCCTCTGCTCTACTGTACTAAAATATCCCCATCAAAAATATGGAAGACCACCACTCCTCCTATCCGATTCTTCCTCATTTCTTTTTCCTTTCTCCTATATTCCCTCCTCAGCTCATGTTTTTCTTCATCATTATTCCCTTCTTCCATTCTTAGTGTCCCCTATTTATTTTGTCCCTTTGTTTCTGAATTTCTCCATGGTCTGGAAAAACTGAAGGCACACAGCCAGTTTTGCCTCCAGTATATATTTGTGGAGCCAAAAGCATGAAATGTAAATTAGCTTTAAAAGAAAAGAAGATTTCATTTAGTATGATGACTGTCTGGCATTTGAAAATATTCTCTTGAGACATATCCTGGTGATTCTGCAGAAGGGTTGTATTTTATTCATTTGAAACAGCTATATGGTATATTTAATAATGCCTTCTAAATACTTTGCAAAAGTAACACACATTAGCTCCTTTTCTGTAACTTGGAACTGGCCCACAAAAATAACCTTTGCTCCAAAACAACTTATGATAAAGTTTATCGCCAAAGCTAGAGTATTTTCTAAGCTCCATGTTAGTTTCCTTTTGCTTGTGTCAGCTTCTCTTTCAACGAGATTTTCTTTAAAAGTCACATATCCAAAATCTATGATTTTGCCTCTGAAATAAAAAGATTACAAGAAAAAGAAAAGGACCATGTTTTAAAACTAGCAGACTGCAATACATTTTTTAGAGGTTATCAAGCTGCTTTCTTGAGTAACAGCACAATTTTTTTAATTGTATGCTTTGGTATATATGGTTGTGACAATTTTCTTCCACTATTTGATCTGAGGAAGTGGGTCTGGCCCACGAAAGCTCATCACCTAATAAAGCATCTTGTTAGTCTTTAAAGTGCTACATGGGCCTGTTTTTTTGTTTCAGCTATACCAAACTAACACGGCTACATTTCTATCACAGCACAATTAGAAATATTCATATAGTGGAGTCATGTTTGTCTCACAGAAGCACAAAGTTCCAGCTTATACCATAACCAAGCTATCAGGGTGATGCAGCTGGGCATTACTTTTCAGCTAGTTACAAACAGTAGCCACATATCAGCTGATGGAGCAACAAAGTCCTGCAACCCTGCCCCACCAAGTCTCTTCCTTTGCTCCAGATTTGACTCCTTATGATTATGGAGGTCTTGTATAACAACAAAATAGTTTCACATACCAGAAAAGCTGCATAGCTTGATGTACAACAAACATGTGATCACTGGAGTGTTACCTCTTCAAAAGCCCTGGAAGGGCAGGTTCAGCTGGGGTAGGGAGCAGGTCAGGTTAGTCCGGGCCCTGACTTGCACTCAGCTGCCTGCAGGGCCTTGAGGCAGCCAGAGTGCAGGACTGTCCTGGCCACATACCCTCAGACTCACCCTGCTCCAAGGGCTGGTGCAAGGGCTGCAGAAAGTCTCTTGTGACATGAGAATACTGGGAAGGACAGCGGGGGGCTGGGAAGATGTGTTAGCCAAAATGAGTCACAGGACAACCATGAACCAGGCCCACGTACATTGCCCATTCGGAGTATCACAGAGCTGGTTTTATCTAGTTCCCTGTATTCCCTCTGCAGCCTGACTGAGCCTTCAGGCTTGCCTCGTGATTCCACCCTGTATGCGTGTGTAGGCAAGGAGAGAATAAGCAAAGTCCCTTTTACATAACGGTAAGTTGGAGATGGAACCCGGTCAGCCTGTAACCTTGCATAACAGAAAGTCTTCCAGCTGTGGGTCCCACCTCTAAATAAGGTGTTACAACTCACATGATAGCTATACGAATAGGAAAGCTGTACTTAATAGGTCCCAGTTAATCTGCTCTCAGTTCGGGCTGAACTCAGTGCTTAAGTGGAGTATTAAACAATCTCCATTACCATTCTGGCTCAGCTACTATCTCGAAAGCAGAACCTTCGAACATAACAGGCTCATAATAGTTACCCTGTGCTTAAACCAGAGATACTGTCTCTTCACTGTGGGCTAGAGTGACACATATCTCTTGAGCCACAGTCAAGCCCTTCTTTGCAAAGGGACTTGAGGATGAAGTGAAGACACAAGCCCCAAGCACCCAACCCTGCTCCAACTCAGCCCTCTCCCCACTTGCCTCTCCTCCCCCACCACTGCTGCTCACTGCTTCCCTCCTCTCCACCATGCTCCCTTCCACCACAAGACCCACAGAGTTGTGACAAACGACAGGCAGGGGAGACCTTGCAGGAAGGAGGGGCGAAGTGGAGAGGAGAAACTCAATCAGGTAGTGGAAGGCAGTGGGGGCAGAAGGGGCAGAGCAGGAAGGTGTAGAGGGGGGCCACCATGGCCCAGGGTATGGTGGCAGGGCAATGGCAGCTGCACCGGGGGGCTCATTCTGCCCTGGCCTATTATAATCTTCCTGGGTAGAGGGCGGTGATGATCCCGAATTTTATGGCCCAATAGGCTAGTCCAATTTTGCTGCGTGGACAAGACGTGGGCATACTTGTGGACCAAGCAGTGTAGCCTCTCCCTTCATTTGGAGCTCAGTTCTTCTCCCAGGACAATCGGGTAGTTGGTGGTGGAGTCGACGGCCAAGGTCCCAAGTTGTCCTTGGGTGGGCAGGGAGTGATCAAGAGTCCTTCTTGTGACTTCCATTTTTTTAGCAAGTTCACGTGATAAGTCTGCACTCCTTTCTTCCTACCCATCAATCTCACCTCGTAATCGATGGGCCCCACTCTGCGAACCACCTCAAACAGGCCTTGCCATTTGGCTAGCAGTTTTGATTCTTTCGAGGGTAGAAGTAGGAGCACATGGTCCCCGGACTCAAAAGTCCGTAGCTTCATCTCCCTGTTGTAGTAACGGGCTTGTGTCTCCTGAGCCCACAGCAAGTTGGTTCGTGCAAACTCCCCTAATTTCTGCAGGCACTCTTTTAGCTGCAACACATAGGGGACAGTGCCCATCACCCAGGACTCCTGAGCCTCCCTGTCCTCCCTCAGGAGGTCAAGTATCCGCCGGGGTTGCCGCCCATAGAGGAGCTCGAACGGGGAGAAACCTGTTGATGCTTGTGGTACTTCCCACATGGCAAAAAGCAAGGCTGGGAGAATTTTGTCCCAGCCCCGGGGGTCCTCTTCTACGAACTTTTGGAGCATCAATTTCAATGTCTGATTAAACCGCTCCACCAAGCCGTCTGTTTGGGGATGATATACAGTAGTTAGCAGGGCTCAGATGTTTAACAGCCGGCATAGCTCCGCCATCAGTTTAGATGATACGTTGGTGCCTTGATCAGTCAGTATCTCTTTTGGTATCCCCATTCTGGAGAACACCTTAAGGAGTTCAGCGACTATGGTAAGGGCTGTAGTATTCCGTAACGGCACCGCCTCGGGGTACCTTGTAGCATAATCCACTATAACCAGGATATATTGGCATCTTGAGCTTGCTTTCTTGAGGGGCCCCACCAAGTCAAATCCAATCCGCCCAAAGGGGACTCCTACCACTGGCAGGGCCACCAGTGGGGCCTTTAGTACTCTCTTTGGGTTGGTGCGCTGACATTCAGGGCAGGATTCGCAGAACTCGCGTACCTCCCGGTATATCCGGGCGGCTGCTGGCTCTGCTTCGGGGTCGGCTGTGGGCAGCAACTCGGGTCTCAGCTGCTGCAGAAACACAGGTGCGGCCTGACCTGCTCCTTTCACCAGCGGCCTCCCTCGCTGCAGGGCTCTCTCTGCCTTTATACTCTGGCTCTGCGTGGATCATGCCCAGCTGAGCTGGATGGGCAGGGCCTTCTCAGCCAGCTGGGCCTGGGCTACTCCCTGCCCTTCAGTGTGGGGCCTGTTCGCCCCATCATGCACCCATATTGCTAAAGATGTTTAGAAGCTACTATGTTCACTTTTTAAACAGCTAACTGAATTAGAAGCCTACATTTCATTTTCAAGGGGAATTCAGGAAGTAAGGGGTCAAAAACCCATTTCTTCAGGGAATGAAATTTGGCCAGGTCTACACTACAGCAGCTACAGTGGCACAGTTACAATCACTATAGCAATACAGGAAGAATCTATGCAACATCCATCTAGGTGATTACCAGCTGGTAATTAGGTCAACAGAAGAATTCTTCCATCAACCTAGCTGCATCTAAGGTCAGAGTGTTAGGTTGATGTCCCTGCAACACATAGGGCAGGAGCGGGAAACCTATGGCCCCCAACTGATTTTTTTTTGTGGCCATGATTCTTCTTAGCTGCCTGTTATTCTAACAAGTAGTTCCCATTGGCCGGTTTCTGCCAGAAACCAACCAATGGGAATGTGCTGGGGGCAGGGAGGCTCCTAAAACTTCCGCCCTCCCCTCCAGTTTTAAAACAGAAATAGAGCCCTACAGCCGTGTTTCTGCATGGCGTGTGGGGCTGCAAGGCAAACTGGGCTCCCTGCTGCCTCTGCGGGCTGGATCTAGTGGCTTAGTGGACCACATCCGGTGGCTTAGTGGGCCGTATTTTGCCCAGGCCTGGCTTAGTCCATCTGTCCTCTCAAAATCTCACCTTTTCCCTGACAAACTACTGAGTCATTGTATATTATTTGGAATTACAAGTGTGCATCTTTCTGCTGATTCCTTTTCTTCCCAAATATTCTCTTTGCCTGAACCTCCCAACATCTTTATTTATGACCCGCCATATTGATTTTCTACCTATGACAAATCATGTATGTGTGGATTTAAAGGAAGTTAATACTATCATGGAAATATAAACAAAAATATAGTGTTGGCTTAGATAAACCATTTGGACAGATAATTTCTTGCATTGAATAGTTAATTATCTGACACGCTTAGCTCTTTTTCCTCTTCAAGAAGCAACTGATTTTCAATATACTAATTCGCTGTTCATAACCCAAGAAGAGCCTGATCCAGGGCTCACAATGAAAAGATTCCCATTGGCTTCAACAGATGTTGGATCAGCCCCTAACTGCCATTCTATAGTTACATGCCCACTGTTCACTTAACTATGTGCTATGTGATTCCTGGTATGTGATTGCTCGACTAAGACACATGATATTCTCAGTGAAGTCCTGCCAATAGTTTAACAGGGGGCTTTTACCAAGGGAGCATGTGTTCTGGCAGAATGGGAGGATAAGGAAAAACTAGGGAATTCATTAAGTTGTTTTCTCATGTAAACCAAAAATGCCTTTTATAAACATTACCAAGGAAGTAGGCCTCACCATTAGAAAAACAAGCAGATTAAAATGCACTTGGCTGGAAATGTTTATCCTTCTCTTCCCCCCACTCTGAACAATGGTGTACCAATAGTATCACTCTGTATTCAGTGTGTGCAAATGGAACAGCACAGGAAGGGTACTGAAGACTTCTTTGGGGAAATCTGGAAATATTCTCATCCAGGACTTTTCCAGAAAACAGCTGGCATTTGTAGCTTTCTTCTTTATTCCAAAGGGGAGGGAAATTGCTCTTTAGAACTATTTTGCTGAACTGCGGGGTTAAATGAATTTTGACAGTAGCCAGGCCCAGAAAGCATGTGTCTCCATCACACACAAGGCTATCATTCCCTTAAATGTTGTGACTCTTGAATGCTGTTTGGTTCTCTGACAGCGTGACTGAATCTGTCCCCTGAATAGGTGACCAAAAATTTCCAAGCACAATTAGAGAAAATTCCACTTTGCGGGGAAAAGGAGAAAAAGTTTCTCTGGCAAGTTTTTAAAAAGTGTTTGAAACTGCAAAATCTGGGGTCTTACAATTACCTGCTGGAGAATGGGAGCGGTGAGCAGAGTTCTCAAGGGGAAATAGTGCCTGATGATTTATCAATGGATTGCATCATGTCTCAGGTGTGTCGCTAGCTGTACAGGTGATGCACATTGATCTTCAGATTAATTATTTGATTCACAGCAGTTTGTGAAAATATAAGAAAATTGTGTAAGTAGCAAACTTAATAGTCGGGTGGGGTGATCCACATTCCAATATTATCAGGACCATCTAAATAATCTGAGCTTTGTCTCCCACCTACAGCCCAAAAAGTGTCCCAGTTTTTCACACTTGCTATTTGGTCACCCTATGGCCAGAGTACCTTCGAGCTCAGGTTCTCATTGTGCTACAGTATCTTTAAAATATGTATATGTCCTTAATATATTTAGATTATGGAAATATTGATATTTAAGGCAAGTATACCTTAGTTACTACCTCATGTTTATACATTTACAATGTCACTATATTTTATTATAGTATTCTTGTGAGTATATTTCTCTTTTATATCTTTTCTTATTCATACAAAAATATCCTAGCAACACAATCAGACCCTGATCTTGATAGAAGGCCGGGCACTGTAGTAATGCACACATCCACTACCATATTTACACACAAGTATATCTATCCATCCATACACACACACTTTAGAAAGGTACCATTTTAGTTAATCTCAGCAGCTGCTTTTCCTTTGAAGCACTGTTTTGAAGGGACTTGGTATCAGCAATCTTGACAAACATTTCAGTTTACCCACTGACATCCAGGGACTATGCACACAAGTTTGCTTTTACTAACCTCAGAAATACAAGCAGAACAGAATTACAGTAGGTATATAAACAATGAGGTCACAGGGTTAATGTCTGACTAATACTAATGACTTTTTGTTTCAACCACTCACAAAGAGCCATACCAAAAGATAAACAATGAAATGATCACAACCAACTCCTTTATATAGTCTCTGAAGTTGTATAAAGGATTTAAATTACAAAATGAAAATAACCTAGTTTTATAGTAAATGTAACTTCATTCCTTTCTTCACCAGTATATTTGCAATATGCTGTTCCCAGGTGCCAATAAATATGTCAGAGGAACTTACTAGTTCATATATATTTGGAAGGAATAGAAACAGTTCCTTAAATAATCACAGTATGAAGAAAAATATCTCCCCAAAAATCTGTAAAACTGGGTTATTGAACTAACCAGCAAAAAACTTTACACCGTCCACCCCAAGTTGTATTACTTCTCTTGAGTTTAAAAAAAAAAAAAAAAAAAAAAAAACTACCTTTCCTGAAAGATCATAGTTGCTGTTTTAGTTGGACAAGAGTTAAGTCAATTGTTTACAGTAATACTTGAAAATGGTGACAAAAATAGTCTGGACACTTTGGTTAACTTTCTAAGTGATATGAAATATAACAACTGTAGTACTGCTAATAAAAACCTCCTGTTTAAAAAAAAAGTACTGAAAGGAGCCCTAGAGCTCAGGAAGCAAGTTCAGAATGTAGTGTGTGTGGCTTACAAAAGATACA
Source organism: Pelodiscus sinensis (assembly GCF_052426305.1). Lineage (NCBI taxonomy): Eukaryota > Metazoa > Chordata > Testudines > Trionychidae > Pelodiscus > Pelodiscus sinensis. Next base: position 230,258,682 of record NC_143053.1, on the reverse strand, counting down.
AATGCTGGCAATAAATAGATTCACATTTCTTCTCACTGATAAATGCAAACTCTTATCAGAAAGTTGCTATATGCCCAGATGTTTTTCTTTTTTTTCAGTTTCAAGAACAGTTTACTTTGGCAGCTTGTTTGGTTTTGCATCTGTAATTAAATGATGAAGATGAGACAATGTGGCTCTGGAGAGATCATAGGAAAAGCCATCTTATCTATTTGTCTTTTATTTACACAGTTCTTTTTCATGTTTTGGCCTCCCTCATGCATTTTTCATTAAAGCAGGAAGGCAAGTTTAACACATGCCCTTATCCTTCAGTTCCCTCAGGAAGTAGTACACAAATCCCAAATTCAGCACTTTCTATAGCTCCAACTCATCACCAGCTTTTTAATTATTCACCCTTGCTGTGAAGAATGATAGCTACTTCTACTAGCAGCGCTACTGGCTGCGAATAGCCATTAAACCTGGCAATAAGCAGCTAAACTTGGTTTCTGCCCTACCAACTCTGCAGAATTGGATTTTAATAAGCGCCCAAATAGTCCTTGAAAATAGTCTCTAAGGGTATGTCTACACTACCCTCCTAGTTCGAACTAGGAGGGTAATGTATGCATACCGCACTTGCTAATGAAGCCCAAGATTTGAATTTCCCGGGCTTCATTAGCATAAGCGGGGAGCCACCATTTTTAAATCCCTGCTGCTTCGAACCCCGTGCAGCGCGGCTACACGGGGCTCGAACTAGGTAGTTCGGACTAGGGTGCCTATTCTGAACTACCGGTACACCTCGTTTCACAAGGAGTAACGGTAGTCTGGAATAGGCACCTAGTCCGAACTACCTAGTTCGAGCCCCGTGTAGCCGTGCTGCACGGGGTTCGAAGCAGCGGGGATTTAAAAATGGCGGCTCCCCGCTTATGCTAATGAAGCCCGGGAAATTCAAATCCCGGGCTTCATTAGCAAGTGCGGTATGCATACATTACCCCACTAGTTCGAACTAGCGGGGTAGTGTAGACATACCCTAATTCAGAGTGACATCAATATATGTGTAAGATGAATGTGTAATTTCAAACACATCATACTCTGCACTTTTGCAGACCCTTCGGAGGTTCCCATAATATTTGTACACACTATGTAAGTCTCATGCTCCTGAGCAATGCTGTTAACCCTCTTTTGCAGACCTCGCAGACTGAATGACTTGCCCTCAGCCAAACTAGGAATAATACTACTGCAGTGTGCTGAGTGGAAGGGAACTTATTTCCCACCTTTCACCAAAGATTCTCTGATTTAGAGAAGAGTGCAATGAACCTGGCTAGGTAGTAGCTAGCCCAGAGTCCCTCTGTTCCTAAGAACACACCAACCAGGCTGGGATGGTGGCAGTTGTGAGGGCCTAAATTCCATTGTGCTGGGTACAGTACAAACACTTAGCTAGAAAGATAACTATTAGATGATGGTCAGTCTTGGGACCTGCCTGTTGGGGGAGGGAATTATGAGAAGAGACAGGAATTATGAGAAGATGGTTCCACAGTCTTGAACATTCCAGATTTAGAACCCAGTTGGAAAGTTGGTTTAGAATGAGTAGAGGTATGAGACAAGGAGATCCGATATTGCCAAGTAACTTCATCCCACACCTAGAGAGAGCGATGTACAAAATCAAGGAAGAGGTAGAAGGGATATCGGTGCACAGGATGAGAATTAACAGCTTGAGTTTCGCAGATGATATAGTTATCATCGAGGAAGATGAAGAGAAGCTAGCGAGAACAGTACAGGTGCTAAATGAGGAAGGGAAGTGGTATGGACCAATTATGAATATCGATAAAAGAAAGACAATGGTATTTGGAGATAAGGAAATAGGAAGGAATCAGTGTAGATGGGATCGAACTAGAGAATGTAGAGAAGTTCATGTATTTGGGGAGCAACATGACATATGATCTAGACGGTAAGAAGGAATAGCTACTAGAATAGTGAAAGCAAGAGTGGGTTTGAAGGCGATGGATAAGATCTGGAAAAGTAAAGTGATTAGCTTAGGAATGAAGTTGAGCATCTTGAAAACATGTGTATTTAGCAGCATGTTGTATGGATGTGAGACATGGGTGATAACGAAAGATTCGAAGAGAAGGATATTGCTGTTCAAGAGGAGGAGTTATAGAAAGATACTGAGAATAGGATGGATGCAGAAGGTCACCAACGAGGAATTATATAGGAAGATACGGCCAAAAGAGAACCTACTGCAGAAGGTTATACAACGGAAGTTACAGCTATTTGGGCATATCTGCAGAATGAACGATGAGCGAAAAGTTAAGACCCTGGTATTTGGCATAATGGATGGTCCAAATAGGAGAGGCAGACCCCTCAGACAATGAGTAGATGATATAGTACATTGGTGCGGAGCTTGTCTACATAAACTAAGCCACTCCACACTGGACAGGGAAAGATGGAGGGAAATAGTGAGGGAGGCATCAGACACCAACAGACATTGAGCCGGTGGTTGTTGGTGATGATGATGATGATGACTTTTGGATGCTCCAAACTTTTTTGAGTTTTCCCAGGACTATGTGTAATGTTTGATTTTGCTGTGTTGAAAAAGGTAGTCTTTCATTCAAAGGTCAAAAGGAACCCTTTTTGATCATTTGGTCTGACTTGTGTAATGCAAGCCATACAATTTCCTCAAAACTATCCCTACAGAATATCTTTTAGAAAAAACATCCAGCCTTTATTTAAAAATTGCCATTAGTGCAGAAATCCTGGTGACCCTGAAAAATTGTTCCAATAGCTGATTACTCTCACTGTTAAAAAGTGGCAGAAAATCTACAAAACGGTTAAGTATTGACAAGGAAGTGACAATGACCAGCTGTAAAAGCAATGGGAAACAGATTCTACTATGCCTTAAATTAAGTGCCACAAAATCAACAAGATTCTTTGTAATATCAAAAGTGGGGGTAGGTGGGAGGGGGAAGTGCCTGCCTATAAGGCATTGATTTTTTTTATAAGTAAACAAAGTAATGTTTTTAAAGAACTAAGTCTTGGTTTCCTACTCTTCTTGAGCCAGCCTATAAGCGCATGTAAATGTTTGTTATATTCGCAGTACAGCCGCCCTTTAAACTGTGTTTCTTGGCCAATGTGATGTTTTCTCCTAGATTACTCCTCCTGTACTCCTGCTGCCTTAGTGTTATCATGGGGATTTGGAAATGTTAATATTTTGTGGCCCAGAAGTTGGAAGCATCTCAGTCACTACAAAATCCAGATCTAATGAGGGGAAACTTCTTCATAAGTTCTATTTTATATATGTTTGTGTGTGTCTGTGTATGACTCTTTTAGCATTAACCATTGAATAAATAGAGCATCAATCATATTTAAAATACTTTTGAATTACAAAACAGATTAATCAAAACCAAAATGACCATAAAATGATAGAAACTGGCTTCAAAGGATGGAGGTAAACTATTTCAATTTGCTCTGATGAAAGTCTGCCCGTGGCTCACCATTGGCAACAATAAGGGCACAGCGGTGCGGGAAGGGAGCTAAGGGAAATTACAACAGAAGAATCTCTTCACAATCATCTGCTATACCAGGACATGGCACTGACTAGAACACAAGGATGGCCTAGATCCTGGAACATGCACATTTCCCACTCAGCTCCTCCAGCATGGCTCCATGCTTCTCTTCCATGGCAGAACCCCAGGAGAAAGACAGAGCTAAAAATTCTTGGGAATAAATTTTTCCTGGGGTGCAGAATTTATTTCACTCATTTGAAAAATAATTGCAGAAAAAAAAGCAAAAAAAAAGCAATTTCTATGGTTTGTTCTCAGAGTCTATTATCCAGTAAGTAGCTCTCTACCCCATAGGAGCAATGAGGCTTACCTTTGCTCTGGGATACGTCACTGTACATCTGAAGCTTAGCTAGGAAGCATGCCCAGGAGTATGGTTTCAAAAAAACAAAGGGCACTTCAGCATTTTGCTATTGTAATCTATGATGTGTCAGGTGTATTAATTTTGCTATGATATTGAAGCTAATGGACTGACATAAATTCAAACCACAAAATAATTTAATTATTTTAACATGTACTTTAAATTAAGAAGATTGAGATACAAAATTTGTCATATTGTCTTTAATTGAGAGCTGAGCAAATCCCCCCAAGAGAGCTGAGTGAAGCCATGGGGCTGTGTAGTATTGGGAGGCACCATCTCCTCCTCGGGTTTGTGACTAGCATGTCCAGCCCCTGGGTAAGGGAATCCACAAACTCACTCCATTCAAATGATATGCCACCAGGAGGCAGACACAGAAGTGCACAAGACAAGCTAATTAACTTTTCGTTGTTTGCCTGAACATACTCATATATATACATACTGTATTTCTTAGAAGAACATGAACTGGCAATACAGTCTGTATGGGAGAGGGAGAGAAGCTCTCTCATGATCCCTCGGTGCTGGAATGGTGGCTTGAGTAGTACTGATGTCACAAGAAGTTTCACCAGGTAACCACATACATCTCCACAGGTCAGGATCCATCTCTGTACCATCTGTTGTGCTATGATGAGCAAAGCTCTGGTGTATGGAACCTGGCTCACTGTGTATCTCTAGACGTCTGAACCTACTTCAACAGATTCCAGGCCATTTTCAAATGAGTGTCCAACAATTTTCAGGTGTGTGGAGAGCTTGCAAAAAAAAATCAAAACCACCCACTGACAAGTGTTATTTGATGAGTGTTCAAAGCAATGAAGAACATCTAGCTGCTGAAGAAGGTAGATTTTATTTGCTGCAAAGGTGTAAACTTTGCTGATCATGCAGCACTTGGAATATGTTTCCCAACAATATGGGCTGTTTGAATCAGCCTCTGAAGTGATAGATAAAATCATTAATCTGTCATGCAACTGTGTGATAAAATTGCAGGTTTCCAACATTGCATACATCAATAAGCATGGACATTATGAGACACCAGGAACAATAAGCCCTCTCACTTACACAGTACCTTCCAAAAGGGGCTTTCAAGGCTTTTTGCAAACACTAATTAAGTTTCAAAGTTCCTCTGTGACATACGCATTATCCCCATTTTACAGATGGTGAAATGGAAGCACAGAGAGACTAAGGCCTGGGGCCTCAAAGCTATTTAGGTGCTTACTGTCCACTGAAATTTAATGAAGTTTAGGTGACGTGCCCAAAGTCTGTGACAAGAGCAGGGTACAGAATTCTGAAGTGACTCCCCAATCCTATGTATTAACCACTCTCCCATCTTTCCCCTCTCTCCAGTGGTCCTCAGCCCCTTTCCCCCTGCTGTTTACGGACAAATGACAAGTTTTCGCCTTTTTAATGACCTCAGGTTTTAGCAGCACTGGAGCACTCCAGCAATGGCTCTTATCTTATAATTGTTTTTACAAGATGCATTAAGCATACCACATAATTTATTTTGTAAACATCACAGTATCACAATACTATCTTAATTAAGTTCCAATGAGAAGTAAGTACATTGTCAAGTTAATGCATTATTTTAAAAAATTGCAACCAACTTGGTTCTTGGCAAGTAGCATGAGATTACTACAAATATACGTGATCATACGCTCTGCCAAATACTGTAGTTGAGTGTTTGTTCATAAAATGTAATTTGAAATGCATGTAGGATGGTACAGGCTTTTTGTAAAAGGAAGTTATTATCTGTGATAAAAGCAGTTGTTGACATTAGAAATACAGAGTTGAAGATCCAGACGGGAAATTTAATAAAAAGAAAACAAATGCAGAAGGGAAAGGGGGAGGTTAACAATATGGCAAAGCAAAGCCAGATGTAGCAGTAAATATCTGCCCACAGGCAAAACCTGGGTGACTACCTTTCAGACGGGTGATATAGCTGGTTTGCTTATTACACTGGACATGGAAGATTGTCAAACAAAGGGGGGGACATTCACTTCATCTGAAGAAATGAAAGGTTCATTGCATGTTTCATTCTGGTGGTTTCATGTCAACTCAAAAGGGGGAAGGGGCCATTCAAAGACGTAGCAGACACATTTTTCAGCTTGTGGGGCAGGAATCGTGTATCCCCTCCCCCACAATTTACATTACTTCCCCTCTTCTCCCTTTTCAAAGGATCTTAGATCTCATGGTTTGTAAAGACAGAGCCCTACTATGCAGTAGTTTATTGAAATGTTTTTAATTATATACCCTCCAATCAAGAATAAAATATACCTCTTCAGCACAAGAATAGCATCTACGCATATTTTATTTGACTAAAATAAACACAGTTAGATGTTCTAAATAATAACAAAGTATATACTAGAAAGATTTCCTGTCCTAGAAGATTTTTTTAATACTGGAAAGAATATGAAATGAAATGGGCATAGAAAATGAATTACCCTCTCATTCCTGGAGGGGACCTGCAGCAGGGACTCTTTAGCAGCACAGCAGCCAGCTGGCTGCAATCTGAGCCTTCCCCCAGCAGCGGTATCGGCTGTGCAGTTTGCCCAGCATTGGAGGCATGCAGGGGCCCTTCTTGGGGGGGGGGGGAAGGGGCCGGAGTTGCAGAGAAGCAAGGGGCCTGGAGCTGAAGCTGCCTGGTGGCCCAATAAAGCCATTCACTTCTACACAAGACAAGTGCCCTGCCCACCACGTGATTGGCTATTTCAGGGTGCTCGCTCTCAATCAATATTGCTCTCCCTGTTTTTGATGCAAATAATTTAGAAAGATCTTGTTTTCATTCCATTTTTGTTTTCTGGCCAGCCTTCATCCTAATCGAACCCTTTTGGCTTCCTTGGGCATTTATTTTTCTATAGGATCTGGAAATACTAAAAAACCCCGTTTTGCGCAAAAAGGAACCATCCACACATCTTCTTTTTGAGCAAAAACTCCTTGAGCAAAAAGAAACGGCAGAAAATATGCTAATGAAGTTGTGACTTATGCTAATTAGTCCCTCATTAGCATATTTTCTGCTGCAAAGATGTGTAGTATAGATGTAGCCTAGGTGACTTCCCAGAGCCACTGAAGTTGATTTTAGAATTGAGGTGTTCATTATTCCCATTCCAGAGTTCAGACCACATCCCTTTTAATAAAGTTAATCTCCTACCTATGAACACCCCTGTCTATAACATCACTCACAATTGCACCATCCTTTTTTCTCTTTTCCCAATTGCTCTGTGATTACAGAGCATTGGAAAGCATGTACACAATCAGGGACTGCTTTGGAATCCTTCAGGATAAAAAAAATTACATATATTCAACACAACCTCACCACATAGTGTGGGGGACATAAAAGATTCAGATAACAGTGATTTCAGATAATCAAGACAATTTTCAATGAAACGATAGCCGGTGAACATAACCATTTGGATAATGGGCAGGTTTACATAGTATAGGTTGTATTGTAGGACTTTTTAGCATTCAAAAACCATTAAGAGGATGTTACCAGCAACAGACAAGATGATACACAGCACAGTCATGCTTTCATTACTTTCTTTTAGCTTTTTACATATTTGTATGTAGTATTGCACAGTTACCTCAATATGTAGAACAACCTGCTGAGAGACAGAAGGTTTTATGGTACTTTATTGTGGTTCTTGGAGTGCTTTTATTAGTTAGCTACCATTGTAGAGTTGGAGAACTTTACATTACAGTTTATAGAGTAAACATTTTGTGCTTTATTTTTTAGTTTTCTAATGACAAGTATGTTAAAAGTGCGTAGTGCAGTGGGAGGGAAGTAATATTTGGAATCCATAGTTTCCATCTGCACTATATTATACCACTTCTAAGGTAACCTGCTTTTTTCCAGCAAACTACTTACCATGTTCCTTTAATTATTGGAAAAGCAAGTTAGCTGGTGAGTGTTTGTCTACCAATAGCCTAAAGCAAAAACAGACTCAGCAGAAAGCCAAACTCAACCTTTAAGAGCAGAGATGTGTATAATGAATCCTGACCATAGATGCAATGCTACCTAGATAGAGCACAGGCATGGGACTTAGGAGACTTAAGTTCTATTTCTATCTTAGCCAATGGTCTACTGGGTGACCTTGGGAAGTCACTCCCCTCCCTTTACCTCAGTTTCCCCATCTGCAAAATGAGGATAATGATTTCTTTTATAAAGTGCTTTGAACTCTGCTAATGGAAAGTGCTAGGTATCATTACTAACAAGAAACCTGTGCATCCCTGAAAGTTATTATGTAGATTTTTTAAAAAAATTAGTAAGCCAAAGTTACAATAAAATATCAGTGTACAACACCGTACAGTACTTGCTCAGCATCAGGGTAATAGTCAAAGAATCTAGCTATAAATTCGGGCTTGCCAGGTGAATAGCTCTCTTCAGCCAAGCATACTAGAAATGGTAACAAATTGTGCAAATATCTATCATATTTTTGGTGCTTCTCTTCTGTCCATACTGGAGGACTTACCTGGTATTTCCTGGGTCTTTGTAGGGGTTCAGGGCAGGGGTTTGAGGGTGCAGGAGTTAGGGCAGGGGTTAGGAAGTCTGGGGGTTCAGGGCAGGGGGGATATGGTGGAGGCATGAAGGAGTACAGTCGGAGGTTTGGGAGGCATGAGGAGGTTCAGGGCAGAGTGTGGGGTGCAGGAGTGATAGCAGGGGGTTTGGAGGTATGGAGAGGCTCAGGGCAGGGGATGGGGAGTGTAGGAATCAGGGCAGTGGCTTAGGAGGAGTGAAGGGCTCAGGGCAGGGGATGCGAGGCTCAGAGCAGGGAGTTGGGAGGTATGGCAGGGCTCAGGGCAGTCCCAAGGATGGTTGGGAATGTGCTTCCTGGCTGGCAGCTGGGAGCGCTGTGGTGGCAGGGGCTATGCTGTCCAGCCCTGGCCAGTGGCTGCTCCCCCAGGGGGCCGTGGCAGAGGAAGCTGTGCTATCCAACCCCAGCTGGCAGCTGGTGTCGGGGGGGCCACTGTGGCAGGGCAATGGCCCGTGGCTCCCTTTCCTCCCCTTGCCTCCCCCTCATGTCTGATGCTGGGACTGAGGGTTAGAGAAGGGAATGTCTTGAACTCTGGCTTTGGAGTGTGTGTGAGGGGGGGTACTTACCTGTGGCAGCAACATGCAGAGGCCTGCCCCTAGCCAGCCTTCCTGTTACAAGTGTGGCCACCCTCCTATGGTTGCTGCCCCACTGTGGTGATTCCGGAGCATAACTGTCCCCATTGTCAGAGTCCTCCTTTTCCATGTTATGGAAAAAATTGGATTCCAGGTGCATTCCATTGACTCCTGGCACAACCTAACCCTGACCTTGCTTTAAGTTAGGATAAGAGGAAGCTGCATACCAAATTTGATGGTCCTAGCTCTTAGCATTAAGAAATTCTTGAACAAACAGACTCACCGATGAACAGATAGATGCACAAAATTTGAAAAATATATATAGTAAAATTTGGTATGAAAGGTTTTCCATTATAAGAACAGTCCATAGTTTACCATTCTAGAACTTCGTAAGAGGAAGGATCACTTATTCCAATAATGTGCAATATGGGGTCTAGATGCTAACAAAAAAAAATATTTTGTCTTCCTGTTTAAAATGTAAGTCCATATTATTAATAGGTAACTGACAAGTCTTTGAAATCTATTATATAATTCTTTTTAAAATTAGCCATTTAAGAAAAAGAGTAAGCAGACATTTATATCCATGGAAATAAATCTGTCCCTGAGCATATGAGAATAACCTGCTGCTGATCTTTCATCTGAGAGCTCAGTAAAAGTGTAGAGTGGTTACTATAATTTCTCAGCAGATAAGTGAGGAAATCCATATCCAAATGGCAAAAATAAAACTAACTAGTTGAATACAATGCAATTTCCATATGTATTTTGAGAGGAACCTATGTGTGAGGAAGTACGGAGAAGGAAGTAGGGGACACTGAACAGAGTACTGGACCAACTTCAGGAGGAGATAATCTTGTATAGCAATTATGAATTAGTTTAGTGTTTATTTGTCAGATAAGATACTAATAGGAATAGAGGTTAAAGGGAAGAAAGAGAGAATATGAACTAAAATGGAATACGTGGCATATTCAATTTTGGTGTTATGTACAAATGCAAAATAATAAGAATAAGAAAAAAGGAAAGAGCAGAAATGAAAAGAAAATGCACATGGAAGTGGCATTAACTTCAGGAAATCAGTGTTCCTAGTGCAGTAATTTCCAAGGAATGTGTGGGAAAGATGTACTTTGTACAATCTAGCACAGAGCAGTCACATCAACTGGTTTCCATCTTGCTTATACCCAGATTGAGAAGCGTGTTGAGTGTTTGCAAGACAGGTCAGGTGACTTGTCCAGTGTCACCCAATGAGTTCTAATCTCTCAACATGATTTGAATATTTGTAGCTTCCAGTCCTTTCAACCGGCAGTGTTACGAGTGCTTCAGAAGTGTAGTCAAAATGTATGAGTGCCCTGAATGGTGAGAGAGGCTAGAAAGTAAAGATGGGAAGAAGTTTGGAGTTCTGTTCCTTATTATAGTCTAGCTTGTCTCTGAATCTTAAGGGTTTGTTTGTTTGTTGTGTAGAGACAAAATTTATTCTTTCACACTTGGCAAAAATCAGAGAGAAAATGATGTTATATATATAGAAAGAAACAAGGAGTATCAGAATGGAGCAGCTAGGCCTCTAAGGGTGTGGCTAAACTACATGGCTCCATCGATGGGTACCAGCCACATCAAAGCCAAGCACACTAAAGGCATGTCTTCACTCTCCATGATGGAGATCAGTGTTCTGGCATTTGATTTAGTGGGTCTGGTATAGACCAGTAAATTGAATGCAACTCCACAGTTGTGAGGAGTAAGAGAAGTTGATGGGAGTGTTTGCTCTCATTGGCCTTCCGTAGTGGGGACAGCGCCAAGCTCAGCTTAAGGTAAGCTGAGTTGCATTCCTTAAGCCAACCTTCCAGGTCTAGTGTAAACATGGCCAAGAGATTTTTGTGAAGGAAAATGTAAAAAGTTTTGAATCGTCAAACACAAATTACCTTATCCAGTTCCATCAAAGAGCTGCCTAGTTTTGCTTTGGACTCCAAACCCATTAGAAGGTTCTGCTGCTACTACAGGAAGTGCCATTTCAACTTTGAGCAGAGATATCAGTCACTTCCCATGTATTCCTGGGAGCAGGCTCAAGCTCCTCATAGCTTGTGCATTTGATATATGTTTTAGGTAAATATGCCCCCAAAGTATCCAAGTTGGCTGCTGTAAATATTTACTTATAAAAGAAAGTCCTTGCTTGTTTCTGGTGCATTTTCTTAGCATTCTGAAGGTTCACAAGGCAGGGGGACAGCAACCAAAACAGCCTAAGTTGTGGAAAATCAATTCGTTCCATTTTGTATACAAGTATCAACTGTACAAACTGTCAGTGACTCAGATGTAAAATATGGTTTGGGTTTATTATGTTTTGCTTGTTTTTTTAATTCAGCGTTAGAAATCATGGGCCACATTTCAGGCTGACTTACATCCTGTCAAAAGATCTTGATCCTGCAAATGCTTATTCATACATGAGTGGGCCTGCATTCGATGGACCTACTTGTGTGTGTGATCATTTTCAGGATCATGGCTTAAGGCACAGCATGGAATTAGGGCCCGCAGGTTTATGTGGAATTGGAATTGACACACGACTTTAAAGAATCACTGTCCAACTCATGTGGCATTGCTCAATGTACAGTGATATTATTTAAGAAATCCCTAGGAAACTCACTCTCCCATTATTGCCTTTCCTGTCATTGTCAATCACCAGTAAAAAGAATCTATCCCCTTTCTAATTTGCCTGCTTCTACCACACAACTCTTTTCTATTGACACATTTCAATTTGTGCCAACACAATTGCTTCTATGATAATGGCATGTGTTATCAAAACACTAGATGTTGGCATTAGTGACTGAATCAGGCAGAAGGAGCCTAGATACATACAGGTAATCTACACACTATTCAATAAAAAATTAGCTTGGTGCTATTTTTGCTTCTTTACAGTTCATGAAGAGACAAAGTGTTTTATGTTTATTCAGCTTATTTATTTCTTGTCTAAAAATATATGGAATTAATTCTGGTCTTCCTTGCTTTTGCTGGACCACCTACGAGAAATCTCAAGGAAGTTTAATATGAACTCTAACTCCTTAAATTAAGGTGTGAGGGTGTTAAAACTTAAACAAAAACTTCCCTTATTCCAAGCCTTGATTTGTCATAAAGGGTTAAACATCACATTATTAAAAACACCAATGCAAAAGAGTTTTCAACAGTCTGAAAGAGTTTCCCCTCCTTTCCTTCCTGGTGCTCAGCTTTCCATCTCTGCTGATGCTCTGAAACTGTGCTACTGTAACATTTCAGTGTAGACAGATAACCTATGCCAGCAGGAGAGGTTCCCCCATCAGCATAGGTAATCAACTGCCAGAGAGACAGTAGCTCGGGAGATAGAAGAATTGGTCTACACAGGTGACTAGGTCAACTTCATTGCATCACATAGGGATGTGGATTTTTCATACCTCTAAGCAGGGTTTAAATTCTCCGTGATTATTTCCCAGATCCACCTACCTACCCTCGCACACAGCATTTGGGGCTCCAAACTGTGGGAAGGGAGGTCTCAAGGCTTTGGCCCAGCAGAGGAGAGATATGGAGGCTCGGGATTTCAGCTCTATGGTACACATCATGGCTCCCATGGGCTTGAAAATATTTACTAGAGCTCCACTCCAGTGAGATCCAGCTGAATTTAATCCCTGGCCCCTAAGGCTGTGTCCAGACTCCATGCCTCCGTCGACGGAGGCATGTAGATTAGCCAGCTCGGAAGAGGGAAATGAAGCCGCGATTAAAATAATCGCGGCTTCATTTAAATTTAAATGGCTGCCCCGATCTGCCGATCAGCTGTTTGTCGGCAGATCGGGAGAGTCTGGACGCGATGCCCCGACAAAGAAGCCTTTCTTCATCGACACAGGTAAACCTGGTTTCACGAGGCTTACCTGTGTCGATGAAGAAAGGCTTCTTTGTCGGGGCATCGCGTCCAGACTCTCCCGATCTGCCGACAAACAGCTGATCGGCAGATCGGGGCAGCCATTTAAATTTAAATGAAGCCGCGATTATTTTAATCGCGGCTTCATTTCCCTCTTCCGAGCTGGCTAATCTACATGCCTCCGTCGACGGAGGCATGGAGTCTGGACACAGCCTATGTGATGTAGTTGGGTTAAACTAACTTTCTAGTGTAGACCAGGCCTCAGGCTATGTCTCCAATGCACAGCCTATGCTAGCATAACTATGCTAACATGGTGCCTTAGCTCAGACACTCACAGGAGTTTAGGGTTTTTTTATGCTGTAGGAACACCATCTCCTCAAACAATCTTAGTTATGCTAATAGAAGCACTCTTTTAAAGGCATAGTTAGTTGTATCAATACTGGGTATGTCTACACTGCAACACTATTTTGAAATAACTAGAGCTATTCTGAAATTACTTAGTCCGCGTCTACACAGCAGGGAGTTATTTCGCAATAGTGTCAAAATACTGTCAAGCTGGAGGACTTCTTACTCTGACTCCTATAACCCTCATTGTATGAGGAGTAAGGGAAGTCAGATGAAGAGTGCTCTATTTCGAAATAAATTCTGTATAGACACTCCCTATTTCAAAATAAACCACACAATTGACGTAGCTCATTTTACATAGCTTCTTTCGAGTTAAGCCCTGCAGTGTAGATGCACCCTAAGGGTATGTCTACACTAAAACTTAATTCGAACTAACAGACATTAATTCGAATTAACTTTGATAGGCGCTACACATGCAAACTGCTAGTTCGAACTTAATTCGAACTAGCGAACCGCTTAATTCAAACTAGGTAAACCTCATTCTACGAGGACTAACGCCTAGTTCAAATTCACTAGTTCGAATTAAGGGCTGTGTAGCCACTTAATTCGAACTAGTGGGAGGCTAGCCCTCCCCAGCTTTCCCTGGTGGCAACTCTGGGCACCACCAGGGAAACTCTTCTGCCCCTCCACCCCCCGCCCCAGAGCCCTTAAAGGGGCACGGGCTGGCTACGGTGCTCGTGCCAGGTGCAAGCCTGCCAGCACCCAGCCAGCAGACCCTGCACCTGGCACGGCTCGAACCGGCCACCCGCTGCCACCCAGCCCTCCCCCTCTTCCCGGGACCAAGCTGGCGGCTCCTGGCAGCATGCCCAGGTCCGCAAGAGGCGGGCGCCCGCCTGGTCTAGTGCAGACATCATGGACCTCATCCATGACCTCCGCACTAGGCACAGGAAAGTGGCCGTCTAGGGCAGGATAGCTCCCAGCCTGGCCACCAGGAGCAGGTTAGCATGAAAATCAAGGTGGTCCACTGAGACTCCCGACCCTGAGCCCTGAGCTTAAAATGGCCGTACTGGGTCAGACCAAAGGTCCATCTAGCCCAGTAGCCTGTCTGCCGACAGCGGCCAACCCTAGGGACCCTGAAGGGGATGGACCAAAGACAGTGACCAAGCCATTTGTCTTGTGCCATCCCTCTCCAGCCTTCCACAAACCTTGGGCAGGGACACCACTCCTACCCCCTGGCTAATACCACTCCATGGACCCAACCTCCATGACTTGATCTCACTTCCCTTTAAACTCTGTTCTAGTTCTAGCCTTCACAGCCTCCTGCAGCAAGGAGTTCCACAGGTTGACTCTTTGCTTTGTGAAGAACAACTTTCTGTTACTAGTTTGAAGCCTGCTACCCATTCCTTTCCTTTGGTGTCCTCTAGTCCTTCTTTATGGGAACTAATGAAGAACTTTTCTGTATGCACCATCTCCACCCAACTCCTGCTTTTAGAGACCTCTATCCTGTCCCTCCTCTGTCTCCTCTTTTCTAAGCTGAAAAGTCCCAGTCTGTTTAGCCTCTCTTCATATGGGACCTGTTCCCAACCCCTGATCATTTTAGTTGCCCTCCCCTCTCCCAGCCTCTCTCTTCCCCTCTCCCACCTCCTTTTCCCAGTCTCCCCCAGTTTTGTTCAATAAAGACAGATTCCATTTTTTAACACAATTGTCCTTTATTTTGTACATCAAGAAGAGGAGCTAGGGAAGGGTAAGTGGAAGGAGGTGAGGGAGGAATGGGGCACGAGCCCCCCAATGGGGAGGACTGGGCTGGCTCTGCGGGCTTTTGGGGTGGAAGCTCTCCTGCAGCCCCCCAATTGCCCCCTCTTCCCAGATGGCAGCGTGCGGCAAGTGCAGCCGGGCTGATGGCCGAGTGCTGTTATGTGCCCAGTGTGGGTACTCCGGGCAATCCAAGCCAGGACTGCTTTGCAAGCGGGGCACCCCTGAGAACTGTCTGTCCGGGGTGGGGGTCGGGACCCTTTAAGCACAGCCCTCGACTAGCCTGAGACAGCATCTCCATGCTCTAAGTCCTCCTCTGATGCCCTGCCGGCACTGCTTCCGGCCATCCTTAAGCCTGGTTCAGGGTCCACTTAATGTGGACATGCTAGTTCGAATTAGCAAAACGCTAATTCAAACTAGTTTTTTAGTCTGGATCCGTTAGTTCGAATTAGCTTAGTTCGAATTAACTAATTCGAACTAAGTTAGTTCGAATTAACGTTGTAGTGTAGATGTACCCTTAGAGGAGAGTTGATGACACTCTTTAAATATGTTAAGGGCTGTTATACAGTGCAATCAACTGTTCCCCATAACAACTGGTAAGAGGAGAGACATAACTGGCTTAAACTACAGTCAGAGAGCTTGAGATTAGATATGAGAAAACTTTTTAACTATAAGCAGAGATTGTTATTGTTGACGGGGGGTGGGACACAAATTAAAGGTTCTGGTGGTACAAATGGGGTTCAGAGCAAGTCATATTAATCCTGCCAGAACTTTGGGTGAGGGGGATATGTGATACTATGTGCCTGTCCATGCAGCACCCTCTCTGACTATCAGTGTAGGTAAACTCTGCAATACAATTCCAAGGGAGGTTGTGGAGTCCAGTGGAAGTTTTTAAGAACAATTTGAACAAACATAAGTCAAGGTGCAAGGATGCTCTAAGTCTTGCCACAGGGCAGGGAGCTGGATTGATGACTCTGAGGTCTCTCTGGCCTTACATTTCTATTATTCTTCCAGAGGAGACTCGAAAAAGTCTAAGGCAAAGTAAGTAGAAAGACTAAAACTTGTTTCCATTGTTACTAGGACTAAATCAGAGGCTGGTCGTATTCACTTAGTCCAAATTGAACATTAAGAATCCAAAGAGCAGTACTGTGGCACCTTAGAGACTGACAAATATATTAGATCATGAGCTTTCATGGGTAAAACCCACTTCATCAGATGAGTTGGAATAGAAATTACAGATGCAGGGTATATATAGCAGCAAAAGCAGTTACCTGTCAATTGTAGGACCAGTGTTAAGTAAGCTAACTGAGTCAGTCTGGGTGTGTCACATTCATAACTTTTGATGTGTAAATGCAAATATCAAAGACAGGGGAAACTGCCTTTGTAGTTAGGTGAATTGAAGGTACCATAGTTTTAGTACCGCATGGCATGTAAGTGTTTAGATAATTTGTTGCCCTTTTTCTTCTGCAGGGAAGAAAAATGAATGATGTAAATGGCTTGGCTTGTTTTTGTTTCTGTGGAAGCTTGGTTTTTCATGAGAGTCTCTAGTTTTGAGAGCTCATTATTGATTTGCTCCTGTTTGTTGTACAGAATGCTGATTAGATGGTTCCTCAGTTTCTTTGAGAATATGGGGCACAATCTCTCACTGTAGTTTGTGTAGTATGTTGATTACAATGGATTTTTACTTTCAGTCCACTGGGTGTGATGTTTATCTGTTTCCACATGGAAAGGAAGATGATGTCTGTTTGTATCTGTGCTAGTTTCTTCATGAAGTTGATGGATTTCCACTTCATACACCTAAATGCAGTGCCTTGCATGGTAAAAAGTCTCAGAGGGGTAGCTCTGTTAATATGGCTACTCCATTAAGAATCCAGTTTTATGATGACTATTGCACAGCCAATCTCAATACCAGCGTAGAAGTCAATAGATTGTGCAGATGCAGGGATCTGCCCCCATGTAGCTCAATGCATCACCAAAATTTAAATATTATATACACCGGCCCACCAAGAACACACAGTTCTTTGTTGGCTGAGCCCCATGTGTAAATACCCCGACCAAAAAAGAAAAAGTAACAGGTTGCTTTGTGCACTAATTTAAAATTTATTTGTACCATTTCAAATATTTTTTTCAAGAAAGAGCCTGTGGCTGTTCTTTCCTTCTCACTCCAATCCTGCATCTCATTTTAAAAAACATTTTAGGATTGGAAGACCAACATACAGTCTATTCTTGAGGCTATGTTGACAAAATAAGGGATCTCAACAAAGGCTTACAGACAAAGAGAAAGGGTGTGAGGGACTAAACAGAAGTTTTGAGCTGGGTCATGGAAGACTGTCAGTTATAAATATGTGTAAACCGTAACAAAGAAAAATGTCATTTATTTATTAATTTAGCTGGATGAAATGAACTCATGCCTGATGATAATGGTTTATAACTATGGCTAAGATTTTTAAAAGCAATTAGTGATTCTGGGTGCTTCCATTTTTAATGGCCCAGCGTGAGACATCTTAGAAAGTCCTACTTTCAGAAACAAGTCCTTTGTCTCTCTGAGAAATCAGATCCTTTTTTAGTCTTTCAAGATGGGCACCAATTTCATGCTATCCCAAAATCACTAATCAGTTTTGAAAATCTCGACTGAACAGTCTTTTGGGGAATTAAGGATAAAGCAGCAGAGAGATGAGATACACTTTTTGACCATTCACAGTATAGTCCACAAATGAACTTTTATCAATATCAGCTGGAGGTAATTGGAGCAAGCATAGTCAGGCTTTTGGCTGACTTTCCTCAGAAAGTTCACCTCTTACACAAACATTTTAGACATCTCATTTACAGAAGTACAAATTCCACAGAGAAACAAATGTTGCATCTTAAAGAACGAAGATTTTTTTTAAATAGAACTTATTAACCAGAGTGATGATTTCTCATCTTCTCACAAGTTGTTGAGAATATTTTAATCAAAGGAAAAAAAGCCGTCTCTCTCAGATTGCTGTCTCCTTGATAATCTTGAGTGGGAATTAAAAACTGCCTCTCAAATGCACCCATGCTTTCAATCCAAGCAATAGTTTTGGCAGCTGTAAACCCAGAGTGGGTCCATTTAAGATGATCAGAGGAAACAGGCTGACAGTGAGCTGATTAGAAAGCTCTCACAGCCCCCTCCGCTGAAGAGGAAAAGGAACATAACTTGCTTCATGTGCTGTCAGAGTGAGACCCAGGAGCACTGTTAGTTTGACTTGATATCCTTGGTGAGTTTCTGCATGTATATATTTTTAAAAAGGCCATTTAAAAAGCACAAACAAATACTACACAGCTGCCAACCCCTTGCCAGCCTTCCTGTTCCTGTCAGCTTTTCGCTTTGAGGGAATGTTTGAAGATAACAAGGGAGGAAATAATGAAACAATGTGGTGGTAAAGACTAGCTGAATTTGAAGGGATGACTGCAAGCTGTTTCCTGGCCTCAGCCTTATCTAAGGACTGCCAGAAAATAACCCTGGCTCGGTGTTCTTTAAATAACTCATTATGATCAGAGCGAAGACTTTAATTTAATTTTTTCGGTCAAGGCAAACCTTCCATGTGAATAGAGGCTAGCGTTATTTCGAGTTCCACATGGGGGGGAGGAGGGAGTGGAATTCTGTGCAGAGTCCTTTGAAATATTTTCAAAAGGACTGAGTGAAACAGTATTTAAGCACATTTTAAAGAACTGCATATGAAAATACAGGTTTAAGGTGGGAAGGGAGCATTAGATGGCAAGAGTCCAAAAGCCTCGTTGAGAATTTTGAATGTACAAAGCAATAGGCATTAAAATAAATTCAGCTACAAAATAAAAATAAATAGATGGGGAAGCTATTTTGCTGCTGCCTGAGTAGCTCTTACCAATGGAAAAGCTTTGAGCCCAGGATTGTCTTTCCAAAATGGCAGAAGACAGCTCATCTTAGCTCATAGGGCAAATGAGAGGACAGAGAGGAAGGCTCAGATCTGGTGAGAAACAAAAAGGTACTTCATAGATCTTAAATCCAGAAAGTACCATTATAGTCATCTGGCCTGACTTCCTGCATAACACAGGCCAAAGATTTCCGCATCAATTTCTGTTTGAGTTAGGGCATCTCTTTTCAGGGCTGCTGCCCAGCTGTTCCTTTGCATACAGTAGTTTAAATTCAGGCCCAGGAGCTGACAAGAAACTTCATACGTCACTATAGTTTGTACAACTATTGCTCTGTAGGCTATAACCTGGAGTGACTGTAGAACTGCTGAGGACATGAGTACAAGACAGCCACTATAGAGGTTTCCCTTTCATTCATGAGTCTGCTGAATGACTGATTTCAGAATTACAATTCTCCACTATTTTGTTGGTTCTGTGTTTTTATTAAACTTTCTAATGACTTCCCATAAGTATGACCACAGATCACAGTGAAACGTGGGGCATGAGTCCACCCTTATTAGGCATCTGTTTGTCTTAAAAGACCATCCTATGATAGATTCAAATTTGTTGGGTATAATTCTGTTTCACGAACTTCCCCTCAATTTGGAAAACCACCCTTGCAGCAGTGGATTTTTGCTGGTCCCTTGAATGGCCACTTAAGGCAATTTCCACTGCAATTCGTTGTTACTGTGTTACATGTTACTATGTTATACTATGTTATAAAATTAAATAAATAAGTAAACAAATATTACCACCAATGCAGAATCCTTCCACAAGCACAAAAACTCTAGTTAGGCACAACTCTGCTCAGCCTTACAATGGTAGCTATACACCTACGGGTGTGTCTAGACTACATGGCTCCGTCGACAGAGCCATGTAAACTAGTTTACCCGGCATAGGCAAAGAAGCGGGGATTTAAATAATCCCTGATTCATTAAAATAAACATGGCTGCTGCGCTGTGCCGACGATCAGTTGATCCGACACAGCGTGGTAGTCTGCATGCGGATCGGTCAGCTGGGGAAGCCTTTGCCGACCGATCCTGTAAGCCTCATTTCATGAGGCATAAGGGATCGGTCGGCAAAGGCTTCCCTGGCCAACCAATCCGTGTCTAGACTACCGCACTGTGCCAGATCAGCTGATCGTCAGCACAGTGTGGTGGCTATGTTTATTTTAATGTTTATTTGCCTGTGCCAGGTAAACTAGTTTACATGGCTCCATCGACAGAGCCATGTAGTCTAGACATACCCTGCCTCATGAGATAAGATTTTTCAGTAAAAAGAAATAAGTGGGAGTAGTGCTCATAAAGTCTTTGGATGAATTTGCTGGGGTCTGAGAGGTACTGAGAGAATTCTGGGTGGAATAGTGTATTTGGTCACCAGACCAATTTAATTCATAGCCCCATTCATAAGCATTAAAGTTAGCCTAAAGCAGACACTGAAGCAGAATTACATGAACAAGTAGAAAGCATTCTAGTTCCAATTTAGCCATCTCCACTCAGGAGGTGAGGGCACATAAATGATTGTACATTAGCTGCTGTTCTTGAGAGGTCATGATTTGGATATTGCATTTCTTTTTCTATGGTCTTTTTTCAAACAGGGGCAGGATGAGCAAGAATACCACTTCCGAGGGTTGTCTTGATGTTCCCTGATTCCTAGGGACATTTCTTCACCTCTTTTTGAAAGTCATTCTGTCTCCAGTTGTATATACAATTTTAAAGAGGATATTGCAGCTGCACCACAAAGAGGTCACAGGAGATAAGGCTTAACCATTCATATATCCTGGATAAACAAGACAAATAGAGAAAAAGGAAGGCTTTGTGGTTGAGATACGGGGACTTGGGAGATAAGGGTTCAGCTCCTCTACAGACTTCCTGTGACATCTTGGGCAAGTTGTTTAATTTCTTTGTGCCCTCACTTGTAAAATAGAAATAATAATGCTTCTGTAGCTCACCGCAGTGACTGAAGTTCTTTGACACTACAGTGAAGTGGAACATTAAATAGAAATCTCAGGTGGTACATGTGTTAGTCTGTGTCTGCAAAAACAATGAGGAGACCTGTGGCACCGAGTGGAAATCACAGAGAGTGGATATAGTTCACTTCCAGCAGTTGATATGAATACCAAGAGAGGGGAAATTGCCTTTGTAATGAGAGAACCATTCTAAGTCCTTATTCAGTCCTAATTTGATCATGTTAAATTTGCAAATGAATTCCAACAGCACTGCTGTTTCTCTTTGTAGTCTAGTTTGAAGTTTTTATAGAAGGATGGCTACTTTTACGTCTGTTACTGAGTGCCCAGGGAGGTTAAAGTGTTCTCCTACTTGTTTTTGTATGTTACCTTCCTTGATGTCCAATTTGTGTCCATTTATCCTTCAGCACAGGGACTGTCCCGGTTTGGCCAATATGCATGGCACAGGGGCATTGCTAGCACATTAAGGGTTGCCAGGTGTCTGGTTTTGAACCAGACTGTCCGGTATTTGAGCTTTCTGTCTGGGAAACAAATTGAGAAAATACCGAACATATAAATGTCCAGTATTTTCTAATTAAGTAAGTTTTATTATTATCATGGGTATCTGTACATAGGTGCGTGCTGCCTGGCTGGTAGACATGCTCACACTGTGTGAGCATGTCCATCAGCCAGGCAGTATGCAACTACATAATAGAGAGGAGGGGGCGGGGCCAGCGCAGGATGGACTCCCCAAGGCCAGACTCACCCGTACGCCCCACCAGGACCATACACGAGACAGGCAGCACCCCAGGATCTTCATGTGCCTGGGCCAGCCCCACTCCCCACCAGCCGGTTCCCCCCCAGCCAGTCCCACTCCCCCCAACCTACTCCCAGCCAGCCCTGCTTCCTGCCAGGCAGTTCTCCCCCCAAATCTCCCCTGAACAGCTTCGCTCCCCCCGACCTCTTCCCAGCCAGTCCTGCTCCCCTCCCAACCAGCCCCACCTGCCCCCTCCCCATCTGAGATCAAATGTATCTGGTATTTTTTTGAAACCATCTGGTAACCCTAGGCACATGATGGCATATATCACATTAGTAGATGTGCAGGTGGGTGACCCCCAGATGCTGTGGCTGACGTGATTTCCACTCCATGCATCTGATGAAGTGGCTTTTGCCCAAGAAAGCTGGTGCCCAAATAAATGTTAGTCTTTAAGGGTGCATCTACACTGCACCCATAGCTTAAAATAAGCTACACAATTTGAGCTATGCAAATTTGCATAGCTTATTTCAAATCAATTTTTAAATAGCTTATTTCAAAATTTGGCGCTGTCTATACAGCACTTATTTTGAAATAAATCACTATTCCGAAATGTCCCTTGCTCCTCATAGAATGAGGTTTACAGGGACATTGGAATGGCAAGCCCATTATGTTTCAAAATAACAGGCACGCTCAAAAAATGCAAAATAGCACTGCAGTGTAGCCGTAGCCTAAGATGCCATAGGACTCCTTATTGTTTTATTAAATACATAGAGAGAGAGAGGGCTGAGCAGGCCCTTCTTCTCAATTCAAAGTATCACAGCCATGTCTTATTTCAAAGGTTTCCTTTTTTCTAGTTTGGTTGGTTTTTAAAATATCACAACTCTGTGGGGGTACGTCTACACTGCATCCCTAGTTCGAACTAGGGATGCAAATGGAGACAACCGAAGTAGTTAATGAAGCGGGGATTTAAATATCCCGCGCTCCATTAACATGATCTCGCCGGCGCGCTAGTTCGAATCACAGCTGATTCGAACCAGGAAGTGCGCGCCGGGACGCGTTAGTTCGGACTAAAGCCCTTAGTCCGAACTAATGTTACTCCTCATTTTTTGGAGTAACAAAAAATGAGGAGTAACATTAGTTCGGACTAAGGGCTTTAGTCCGAACTAACGCGTCCCGGCGCGCACTTCCTGGTTCGAATCAGCTGTGATTCGAACTAGCGCGCCGGCGAGATCATGTTAATGGAGCGCGGGATATTTAAATCCCCGCTTCATTAACTACTTTGGTTGTCTCCATTTGCATCCCTAGTTCGAACTAGGGATGCAGTGTAGACATACCCTGGGTGAATTGTTCTTTGCTTGCTTTCTCATATATGTTAAATGTTGGGTATCATGCAATAAACCCAGTAAGTCAGAGGTAACACCTTGACTGTTTTATTTGCTAGTCTGAAAATCATGACCATAGTTAGTCACTTTTCTCCCACATGTGACCAACAATGTATTATCAAGAAACTGTGTAGACTTAGCATATATCTGCACAGCACAAGCTATGTCTGCACAAGCTATGTGCTAGCCTTTGAGTGACTCCAGCTAGTGTAAGTAACAGTAGCAAAAACAATGCAGAGGGGCTTCAGCATGAGTGATAAGAGGATGTACTCTGAAGAAGCTACTCTGAAGATGTTATTTTCCATTAGTAGTCACATACGATAAGTAAACAGGTGCTAATGCTACTATAAAAATATAACAGAGTTTTGCTGAAAGCTCCTTCCAGGTTTTAAACACAGATCATGGAAGAACTCAGGAAAAAGGAAACAGTTTCATCAAAAAAGATAGACACATATTTGTGGAGGGAAGTGAGCAACTTCTCATAAAGTATCAGGAATTTTCTCAGTATTTCCAATGAATGTATATGGCCTTGATTGATGTCCCATAAAATGATATAGGTGTCTGATCTTAGGGTACATTTTCTTATAAAAAGAGGACAAAATAACAGAAGTCAGGCAGAATGCTTCAGAATAGTCAGAGCATGGCTAAGCTTTAATGTTCTGTGCCCGAGATTATAGATTTTCTTTTGGTTCATTCTTTTGGTGAAAAAATAAATTGGAGCTGCTCCATTTGTGTGGGTCAAATCAGATGTGTAATCCATATTGTCTTATGTAACTGGTGAAAAGGTTCTATAAAAATGACTAAGACAAAAAGGAAGGCTGCTTGCTGTCTTAAAAGCCATTACATAGCTACAGCACCAGACTCCTTTGTTATCACCAACCAAGTTTCTTATACCAGAAACCCATTGTTTCTTGAGCCAGTTTAAGTAGGGGAGTGTCCCAGGATTCTAGGGCACCTCCTTATGGCTGCACCTGGGAAATACACGCAATCTGACACTCCCTCCTGTCTCTTGTTTGTGCCATGGCCTCTCTCACACTCAAGGAGTTACAGCGCTTCCTTTTTGTGGCTTGGCCTGGCTCTTTGGTCATCTGATCAGATCACTATACAGACTTCCTCTTCCCCTTCCAGGGTAACAGAATCTCACTGGACCAGATGTCTGGGGGGCATTCCGGGCAGTCTTCCAACTCTGGATTATGCCACTTTCCCAGTGTCTGATAAGAGAACCTGGGCCTGCCCACTATTCTGGATTCCAGCCCAGGAACCCTACAATTAGCAGCCAATGTCTGCATCATCTCAACCCTTGCTGCCGCTTCCTTGGGCCTGTTCCTACTCCACCCTCCACAGGCTTGTTCCACTATCTCTCTTAGTAAACTCTGTCCTAGATCCTGGAGCTTGGCCTCGCCCTGGGTTTGTTCCTTCTCTCCTCATTAGGCCTAGAAATTAAGTGCAGAGCTCCACACTACAGAACCTTGGGCTCCCAGTTCCTAGCTTTATACAAGCCCCTGCCTATTGCCCAGATAGGCTCTATTGTCAATCACTGTTTGTCAGTCAAGCCTAACTCTTCCCCCAAGTGAAGCCTTCCAGAGAGAAGTGAAGCCTTCCATCACAGAGAGCCCCAACAAACTCTGTAAAAAGATGAGGAATTTAAATATTTGATACTTCATTGGATCTTACCATAGCCCCAACTTCCCAGTCAGCACACATGTCCAGATTTCCATACTTTTTAAATCTATTAGTTAAGCTGAAGACATTTAAAAGTTCGGACCATGGTGAGATTGAAGCTAGCTCAAGAGATGTGAGTGGCACTTAAAATAAACAAACGTCCAGGTATTCATGACTCCTAATGGAAGAATGACAGGGCCAATTATACAAACTCTTTCACTCACGCTGCAGTGCCACAGACTTAAATGAGAAGTTGGCAGCACTTTTATTAAGGTTTTCTGAGGTGGCGCCCAAAGATATTAAACTTAAATCAGCGTGAAAAACCATGTAATCAAAGGGCCTGATTCTCCTCCCACTTGAAGACTGATGTCAATGGATCTCTTACAGATTCACACCAGAGTGCATGAGAAGACTTTATGGTCACAGTTGTATAATTGTGCTACAAGTCCCACCGAATTATCCCAACAGGGAGAAAAAGAGAACCGGCTATGTATCAGACATTGCTATCATCTGAAATGTTTATTGTTTAGTCAGGAAATGTACATAAAACACTTAAAAATATCCTCTGACATCTGAATAAATTATTCCAGCCTGGTAAGAGACTGGATACCGAACATTTTATATTTACAACTGAAAAAAAAATGGCTTTTTTTTCCCTAAAGGGCCACAGGCCACCTAGCTTCTTAGAAAAAAGAGGCTAACACTGCAAGGTGGAACTTGTAGGAAGTAGGTAGAATATTCTATGCTGCATTGTATTGGTTTGTGGGAATCAGGAGGCAACATTTATTACAGGAAGTACTAAACTAGTGATGAGCAAAGCTCAAAAGGTTCAGTTTGAATACTTTACCCAAGTTATCTGAACAAGACTCCCTGGTCTTGGACCAACAGCTTCTTGAAGAGGAGACACAAGATTTGCAGGACTTCTTGCTTCTGACAGGGTTGGAAACAATGAAAAGGAACCTCTCTCACTGTTTTTTGGTTTATGTACCTCCACTTCTAGTAGAAAGTAGTAATTGCAGTAGTCATTAACAATCCCTAGGACCACACTGTGGAGGAATTACACAAAGTGTGATTGTCTGGAAGTCCCAATTATTATTTATTATTGTTGTTATTATTAATTAATTTGTATTACTGCACTGCCTAGGAGCCCTAGCTATGCCCCGGACGCCACTGTGATAGCTACTGTTCAAAGAGAGAAGGAAAAGACAGTCCCTGCCAAGAGAGCTTACTTTTAGCATTAAAGATGAGGCAATGGCTACTTCCAATCTTTCTAGACTCATCAGGTGGCAGAAGCTGGTAGATGATTATTAATGGCCTTCCCTGCAAAGAAGAAAATAATAAATTTGGTTGGCCCTAGTGATTATCGGAAGCAGTGGAGTAGATAGTCCCTGTTTTGGAGGGCAAGGTGTGCTCACAGAGGGTTGGGCTGGCAGTTTCAAACCTAGATTAGCCTGCAAACCCATCCACGAGTGCCAGTGAGAAATGAACATACAGAATTCTCATAGGATTCTGAATACAGAACTAGATCTCAATATCATTGATAAGAGACTTGGGGTAGAGACTTAGGGTACGTCTAGACTACATGGCTCCATCGACGGAGTCATGTAGATGAGTTTACTAGACATAGGAAAATGAAGCGTCAATTTAAATTCATCAAAATGGTCGCCGCACTGTGCCGATCAGCTGTTTGGCAGTACAGTGGGGCAGTCTGGATGCGCTGCGGTCAACAAGGGAAGCCTTTGTCGACCTCTCCAGTATGCCTCGTGAAATGAGGTTTACCAGAGCGGTTGACAAAGGCTTCCCTTGTCTACCGCAGCGCGTCCAGACTGCCCCGCTGTGCTGCCAAAGAGCTGATCGGCACAGCGCGGTGGCCATTTTGATGTAAATGAAGCAGCGATTATTTAAATTGACGCTTCATTTTCCTATGTCTAGTAAACTCATCTACATGGCTCTGTCAATGGAGCCATGTACTCTAGATATACCCTTTGAATATTAGTGCAGCACAGCTGCAGGGTATAGAATTCTTCTGCTAACGTAGCTCTGTCTATACTGAAGGTTAAGTTGCTATAGCTATATCTCTCAGGGGAGCATGTTTTTTCACCAGCATCTAACTAGAAAAGTAGGAAATGTGTGTTCAATGGCACCCACAGCTTCCTTGTTTGCCTAATGCTATGATACTACCAGATAAAAAGAGGTGTCTGTTTTATGAGCTACTCTCATTTAAAGCAGTCAGGAACTTGAGAAAAGGTCTGCTTGCATGATGGTAAAAAAGGAGAGCAAGTGTAGAGATAGGATGATTTTCTGTATTTTACAGGGGGCACTATCTCTGCAAGGGATTCTAAAGATTTTTTTTAGAAGAGGCACTGAATATACATTTAGTAACAGGCAGAAGAAAATCATTCATTCACCAACTTTTTAATGGTGAAAATTACTTTAAGATTTATTCCATGTCAGTATTCAGAGCATACTCATGATATAAACTTTCACAGCAACACACACACCCAGAGGATCGAGAGGACATGTAGCTGGATGCATTCCAACAGTGGCACTAAATAACTTATGAAAATGATTAGCTATGTTTTAGCTGGAACTAAAACTAAATCTGGAGGTGAAAAGACAATCAACAAAGCCACAATGTTGAGACTCCTGAAATAGAAAACATCTGTCTCCAGAGGAAGCATTGGCTGGCCTCATATTTTGAGGTAGCGAGCAGAGGCAGATACTCCAGCTCAAATTCTTAGTAGACGGTCAGAATTAATGAGCACAGGGCAAGAGACTCATCTAAACAGGTTAGGGGTGGTATATGCAGAAGGACCTCACCATTTGTTTAAAAAATAATTGCCCCTTCTTTGGTGTTCATCAAAAATCCCACATGTCAACAATTATCATGCAAAGCATCATACACACTGGCATAAAAATATGATTTTTATATTGTGCAGCATGAGTATAACATTGTGGGGTGCTGTTCCATGCAAGTAAGCTTTATCTTGTATTTTCCATACAGTTGTTCTTTATTTTGGTGCAGCCTAGGCAATGGCCATAATTGCATGAGGGTACATCTACACAGCAGCGTTATTTTGGAATAACTGACGTTATTTCAAAAAAACAAAATATGTGTCTATACAGCAAGCCATTATTTCAAAATAATGTTGACATGGAGGACTTCTTACTCTGACTCCTGTAATCCTCATTTCATGAGGCGTAAGGGAAGCTGAAGGAAGAGTGTTCTCACTTTGACTTCCTGCTGTGTAGACAGCACCAAAACCCACATTAAGCTATTTTAACTTCAGCTGACATAGCTGAAGTTGTATATCTTAATTCAACTTTTTCCCTCCTGTGTAGACGTGCCCTGAGAGAGAAAGAGAGGACTAGCCCAAGTTCTGAGAAGAATCATGCCAGTGCTGTTGGAATGAGGTAAACAATGCCCTAGTATGCAGCATGGGAAAATGTTTTTGGTATTTGGTTGCGGTGACTCTTAAAGGCTTGGGAGGAATCAATATGGTTCCAGCTAGACTGGTAAAGAAATCTGGTCAGCAATGAATGACTCTTTAGTATATTGTGACCAGCTGGAGAAACTGTACAACTGAAATTCACAAGGTCTGGATAGCTCTCAGCTAAGATTTAAGCATTTCCAAGTAGTTGAAGTTTCTTAAAGTCCAAAAATACAAAATACAGAAAAGCATAAAACAGACAAAGCAATCAGAAGACTATGCCGAGAACACACAAAAAGCCTGAACAGAAGGAAAGAAGAAATTAATGAGTCTTACTTTTGACTGGATGTTTTACTGTAGAGACAGAATACCACAGAGGCACACTACAAAAATTAAAGCTGAATGATGCTAGTAGCAAAGTACTTTACATTTTGAGAGAATTTTGCAAGCACAGGAATGACAAGCCTTGTACATACTGCAAACATAAGAATGACAAGCCTGGTACACAATGCAGTCCTGGCCTAAGTTAAAACTAATGAGACAATTACCATGTAAAGATACAAGTCACAAAAGAACACGAAGATAATGAAGTGAAATATCTAGGAACCCATGATTTCATTATAGTGAATCAAATGCATTTCTGAATTCAAGAACCAAATTCTGTTCATATAGTCACACAACTCAGTGGGAGTGGTACATAATTATCTGAGGGCATAATCTGCTTCATAATGCACAAAAAATAGTGCTTTTGAAAGCTGGTAATTGTTTCCTATGGTTTCATAAAGCTCTGCCGATTAAGAAGAGCTTCTTATTTTATAACAGAAGGTCACGGAAACCATAGTAAAGGAGAAAAATGCAGGAAGATTATATGTTGTAAGAAAACTCAGAGGCAGTAAAGATGAACATTAAAAGAAAAACTGAATAGAAATCTAGAATTTCTAAATTACCGTTGGCCCAAATGTCTGGCTTACCACTGAAATAGCATAATTATAAAGCTGGCATAAAACAGACCATGGATCTAGTTACTAATTTCTTACTAGCAATAGCAGCAAAACAGTTTCTGCCAGTAGCGGGTCTCTTGACAAAAACCTTGTGTCTTACACATGATGTGACCTATAGGGGAAACTGTTTTTAATCAGGCAAATCTATAAATGGTATGCAGTTGTGGTCTCTCGTCTCAGATGTCAAAAGGAACTGAGAAGAAAGGGGGGGGATAAAATCTTCAGTGTAATTTTTGTTTTAAAAACTTTTCTTGAAAACCCTTTGTATTTTGAATGTAATTTATGAGTTACCTTTGTTAACTAGTTCAATTATGATAGTAGTCTCTCTGAAATATGCATGGAAAGCTTTCCAGTGAGCATATGTTAGCTCCAATTACATTCTGAGTGCAAATCCAAGATGTTTTTGCACTGTGGTAAGTCAGTCACTAAGGTCTTCATACATCAGAATACTTTGCACCCCAGTTAACACCAGCAAAGCATGTAAACACACGCTTAACTTTAAGCACATGAATGTAATCCCACTGAAGTCACAGGACTATTTACATGCTCAAAGTTAATTATGTGCTTAAGTGCTTGCTGGATCTGGCCACAGTACTCAGAACCATGGAGCATCAAAACCTAAATAGTCCTAAATTAAAGGTGTTTATCATGTTTATTCATGCACTAGCATCACTGAATTATTATGCAGAAATCTGGTAGCATGTGCCTGTTGAGTAGAGCTATCAGAAAGTTTCAGTATTAACTGATTTTGGATATAAAATTAAATTTGTGACCAAACTAACTTTTTTTTGCCAGAGGTTCTGGCTTTCAATAGAGAAATTTGCATTTTTAATGAAAAAATGAAAACCCAAATATTGAAAAAAATTGGCTAAAACCCAAACATTTATTTTTGGCCAAAAGTTTTCAATTTTTTTGATGAGAAGTTGAAGTTTTCCGCAATATAAAGCCACATTGTCCAAACAGCACTGCCATTGAGCATTGGGCATCCCCTGAGGTAGCATGTTAGTCAGATTTGAATTACCAAAATGTATTTCTCTTGATATAAAACAACTGGCCTTAACTTTATAGCATTTTCAAATTGTCATTCTCTGTTTAAGATTTTAGATGCAGTAAACATGTGCTTTGTTTCTTTACAAATATTCTGTCTGTTCTGGGTATATCTAAGGCGCCTATCAGCATGATATCTAAGGGCTGCTACAATATTTAAATATTTGTTAGATGTGGTTCATAGCCTGTCTGAAAGTCATAAAAGATTGGGTGCAGAAGCAGCTCCCAAGACAGCCAGTTTAGAGCCTTCAGCATGACTGTTGCCATGTAAAAATATTATGAAATCTCACCATTAAGTTATTTTCCATATACAGAAACTATGTATAGTAATGCAGTCCATTGTAAACCGACATTTTAAAACACACACCTCACAGTACTGAGAGTATTTATGGGCTCCCAGATTTCCTGCTAATGGTTTCCTGAGTAAAATTGCTCCTTGTCATTGCAAGGTGGAAAAATGGTCGAGAGGGGACACACAAAGTTGGTAGCTAATTATTTTTAAAAACAAACAGAAACCTGCAAACTGAAGGAATACGTGTGTCTGTAAAAAATATATTAGCCACAAAGAGGTCAGAGTGACTTGTGCTTATAAAAACAGTTAAAAATACCATTCGGGCTAGTCGGTGGAAAACGATGACCATT
Organism: Pelodiscus sinensis; assembly: GCF_052426305.1. NCBI lineage: Eukaryota > Metazoa > Chordata > Testudines > Trionychidae > Pelodiscus > Pelodiscus sinensis. The sequence goes on along the minus strand of NC_143053.1, from coordinate 230,227,955 downwards.
CCCACCACTCAAGAGTGATCAAAGTAGAAAACACTCTCTTCATAAATGTTGGTGTAACAATTGTGCAGATTCTCTTGCAATGTGCTGTGATTTTCATGAGCAAGTGAAAACATAACTAGGTTGGGACTTAGCAACCTAGATAACTTCTTCTAGCTATAACTGACTGATCCTTTTACTACCTTCCCCCCGCCCCATTTCTATCTGTCTCATACTTCTCTGTGTATGGAACCCCACAATAACCCTTGAACTCAACATAAAAAGATATAGCTAATAGTTAATTGATTCCTGAGTTGTTATTTTTGGTTCTCTTTTGTATCATTGATCCCTACTGAATGGCTACAATCCTTTAGGGACACATTCTGTTGTATTTATTTATGTTGAGTGGTAATTTACCCCTCAACTAGTCCCACTTAGTAAATGACTATTCAGCATGAGTTTGGGCGCCAATGGACTCAATAGGACAACTTTGCAGAGTAGGGCATAATGTGATACTGAATGGATTTCTCCTGCATGGCAATTTCCTCCTTTTTTCCTATTTTCTCAAAGCTGCAGTTTGCATAGGGGAGATATGTTTTCACCTACATTCTCTCTTCCTGTTCTCCAGTCTAAGGGTTGAATTCATGTTGCCAGAAAGCCTAGAGCTGGTCAAAATATTTAAAATGAAATATTTTGTCAACCAAAAAAATTACCTTTTTTCTAAAAACAAATTTTTCAGTCAAAACTTTTGATTTTTTTCTGATAAAATTGTATAATTTTAAAACAATATTTTATCCACATTAATAAAAAACAGTTTTGATAAAAATGTCCCAAAACTGATCCATCTTAAAAATTTCAGGTTTATTTTTTAAACGAGCACATTTTCATTTTTTCAATCATCAGGAGTAAAGAGTGGCATAATAGTGCCTATCAATTTATTTGCTAACAAATTTATTATTATTAATTTGTATTTTTTAAATACACCTGTAAAAATAATCAGGCTATAGAAATAGTCTCTATCCAGACTGGAGAAAGGAGAGAGTTAAGGCCACCAAAAATGTTTATTTCCACAAGCCTCAGCCTTTTATAACTTACACCCAATCTTCCTACTCTAATTATTATGTACATAAATGATAAGGTGAGCTAAAATATTTAGCCTTGTTTTAAGAGCAAGATGCTGGAGTTAGTTCTCTTAGCTTAAACTGCAGAATAAATTGTATCAATTACAGCTACTAGGTCTTGTTATTTTGACTTTTTTTTTACTCTCTTTGCACTCAGATATATAAATTAGCAGCAGTCTATACAATGCACAACTGTATTTGTTCATAAGGAATGCCTTCATTCTTTTGACTTTTTCCTTCCCACTCCTAATGGTTTACAAGTATAAGTATAACTTTTGAAAAACTACCTAACATATACTGTGTTTAATGAGTACATTAAACATACTTCAGCTACAAATCTTATCAGTTGATTACTTAACCTTTGTGGATAGGTTAAATATTTTCTGTGGTGTTCAAATAAATATGATACTTGGTTTCGGGGAAAAAAAACTAATGAAAAGGAAGCTGTTTTAAATCTCAAATCACTGCTTTTCTTTCCACTTATTTTATCTGCATTTTTTAAAAAAGATCAAAGAAAAAAATTCACATAGCACATCTAAAATAGTAGAAGACAAATTAAGTACTAAAATATTCATGCTGCTGCAATTTCTTCTGGGGTGGAGGTTGCAGTTCTCCTGAAATTGAATTTGAGAACGTATCATCCAGTACAACCACAGAAACCAATCTACAGTAAGAGATGATGAAGGCAAAGTTCCATCCTCCCTTATAAAAAATGGAAAATATGGAAAACAAAATTCATTGTTTATTTAGATTTAAATAATAAGACACTTACAAACACTGTAGTCACCCTGACAAGTAACTTTGCAACAAGCATTAAAGTGGGAGGGTTTCTCTAGGCAATGCTCTGTGGCATTCCCCACTGTCAGAAAGAGGCGAGCTCTGGCCAAGGTGTAGTTGTGAATGAATGATAGATTCTAGGTGACCGCTCCTAATTCAAGCAGGAGTCTTACCGTACTTCACTCAGGGATCCAGTCCTGCATTAACAACCACATGTGCAAAACGAGTGTCCACACTGAGCCCCAGTGATGCCAATGGTGGTCTCCTTGGGCAGCTCTGTGTGCAGGACTGGGGCCTAAGTGATTGACTCATCAGAGCACATATGGGACTCATATGGAAGAGGGGAGGGCCGAGGACGAGAGCATTCTCTGCCTGACCATCTGACTGCATAGTAAAGCACGATCTCTGGGAGTGGGTCCCAACTTATGTGTCTGCTTGTTCATCATATTTCCAAAAGGACATGGTATAGGGTGCACTGCTAAAAACTAGCACTCTCCGGTCTGGCAACATCCGTGGTCTGGCAGAATCACAGATGCTCCTGGACCAGAGAGTCTGGGAGTCTAAGTGCTGTAGGGCCAGCCAGGGTAGGGGGCAACAGGGTCATCAGCCTTGGGGCAGTGTGGGACAGGGGTTGGAGCATGGGACTGGGGTTAGAGCCCCACTGCAGCCCATAGAGCCCAGATCCAGAGTCCCATGGCATCCCCATGATGTGAGGGGACAGAGCTGGGGACAGAGCTGGAGCCCCACAGAAGCTGGGGCCCCGCAACAAGAGCCAGAGCCAGGGCCACCCAGGGAGCCAGCAGTAGCTGGGCAAGCAGCCCAGCCAGGTTAACGGGGGAGCGAGGCAGGATTCCTGCTGGGGCAGACTGATGGCAGCTATGAACTTGGGGGCCATTGGCAGGGACCTCCCCTAGTCCGGCAAATTCTCTCGTTCAGGACTAGTCAGTTCCCAACAGTGCTAGACCAGGGAAGTCCAAGCTGTATCTTGAACAGCATACCACGTCCAGTCCCCCCAGGCAGTCTGGCTAGCACAAATGCTTCCCTCTGCAGTGGCTGCGGGCTGGCAGTGAGTGGACCCACACCTTCTTGTTCAGAGATTGATGCAGTAAAGCATGCCTCACAGGGCATGATCTCCAGTCTGCTCAGTGGAATCCTGCCCTGGCAGAACTCTGGCCAGTCAAGTGTAAAAGTAAAATGAGGCAAACCAACAGAAAAATTTGAAGAGCAACTAGCAAAAGATGTATAAATTAAATACTAATAAAAAAAAACAAGTACCTCAGAAGCAGGAAACCAGCCCAAATAGACAGGAAGACCATTGGACAATTGAGGTGTGACGAGAGCATTCAAAAAATACAAGGCTAAATCAATTTTTTGCATCGTTCCTTACTGCAGAGGACATGAGGGAGAGTTCCACATCTGAGCTATTCCTTTTAGGTGACAGATCCAATGAACTGCCCCAGACTGATGTGTCAATAGAGGAGGTTTTGGAACAATTGATAAATTAAACATTATGGTATGTTTAATTTATCAGATGGTAAATTCTGGACCAGATAGTATTCTTCCAAGCATTCTGAAGGAAATCAAATATGAAACTGAAGGACTAACCAAACATGGTATGTAACCGTTTGCTTAAATAAGCCTCTGTCTAAATAACTATCAGATAGCTAATATAATGCCAGTTTAAAAAAAAAAAAAAGGCTTCAGAGGAAATCCTGGCAATTACCTGGCAATCTTGGTAAGCTCAACTTCAAGACCAGGCAAATTGACTGAAACTATAACAAAAAACAGAATGATCATGCACATAGATGAATACAATATGTTGCAGAGGGGTCAACATGGCTTCTGTGAAGGGAAATCATGCCTCACTAATATATTCAAAATTCCACAAGGGGATCAAAAAACATGTGAACAAGGGTGACCCAGTGATGATACCCAATGATATATTGTACCTGGACTTTCGGAAAACATTTAATGAAGTCCCTCATCAAACGATCTTAAGAAAAGTTACCAGAAGCAGTCGTCAGGCTAGGTCCATCAGTGGCTCTGTTCCAGTCATTCCCTTTTCCAACAGTGGCCAGAGCCACATGCTTCAGACTGGATATTAGGCTACATGGACAATTGGTCTGATCCAGTATGGCCATTCTTATGAGCTCTCTTTAAAAATTGGCCCTTATCTGAGATATTTAAGAGTATTTGTCACATGCCAACACAGCACAGAGGATTCTTAAAAGCATTGCCAGAGGTCTGTAAATACAATTGTATAGAAGCTATTCCATATATTATCTCATTACATAACTACAAACAACCACTAAAGTACTTTTCTTTCAGAATTAAATTTAAATGATTGCTTAAGTGTTGACATCTAGATTCAATTTTAAGAAGTCAAAAAGGGTAGAACCAAAGCACTCTTCAAAATAGGTACAACCATGAATGACTCCGAAAGTAAATATTAAAGGCTGTACATATGTGTGTGGTAGATTAATGGGGCAACAGAAAGACACAGAAAGCCTTCTTCATAGATTCTAAGGCCAGAAGTAATCATTCTGGTCATCTAGTTAGAACTTCTGTATAGCACAGGACATATAATGTCTCCAAAATAATTCCTAGGCCATAATATTAAAGGAAAAATCTTGATTTAAAAATTTTCAGTGATGGAGAATATACCATGACACTTAGTAAATTGTTCCAGTGATTAATTACTCACATTATTAAAAATGTTTGCCTTATTTCCAGTCTTATAATTTCCAGTCTTACACTTTCTGGGGCTAGAAGAGATAGCTGGCTGGAAACTAGCAGTTCAATTCTGTGTGAAATTCCAATTTTTTTTATATGTTCTTGTTTTGAACTGGAAAAAAATTGAAATTTAAAATATATCATAAAAAATAAATTTTGAAAAAAATTGACATGGAGCCATTAAAAACGGTTTTGAAAATGTAAAAACTTTGTATTTTGATTAAATAGAAACAATATTATATAAAATCATAATATTAAGATTACTGTAACATGCAAGTCAAAGTGAAATCAAATGATAAGAGTTGAAACAATATATTTTACCCTATTAGAATGAAATATGCTTATATCAAAAAAGAGAGAAGAAAGTTGACTCATTTTGACTCTTCCGTTGAAAATTTTTACATAATCTAAGGCTACGTCTACACTGGTGGCTTCTTGCGCAAGAACACGTGTTCTTGCGCAAAAACTTGCCAGGTGTCTACATTGCACGCACATTCTTGTGCAAGTAAATTTACAGTCTAGTGTCGGAAAACAGGGCTTCTTCCAGAGGAATAAGCCTTCTTGCTCAAGAGCTCTTGCTCAGGAGGGCAGTGCAGACAGGCAACATGAATTTCTTGAACAAGAAATCCCTATGGCTAAAATGGCCATGAGAGCTTTCTTGCGCAAAAGAGTGTCCACACTGCCATAGACACTCTTGCTCAAAAGCACATTTCTTGCGCAAAAGCACATGCCAGTGGAAGCTCTTGTGGAAGACATTTTGCGCAAGAACTCTTCCGCAAAACAGTTTTTGCACAAGAAGCTGCCAGTGTATACGTAGCCAACATGTGTTCTTGCAAGAAGTTTACATTTTGTTAAAACTGTAGTTTCCAACAAAAATCTATAATGGGAAAAAAATTGAACATCCCTCCTGCAGGCTTGATACACCAAGGGACTGGGGCCCCTTCACACCAACCAACTCTAAAAAGTTCATGGAGCACTATTTTCCCCAGGACAGGTGATGTGTCAGTTCAGCATTCTCTTAATTGAAGTCCAGGAGGAACTACGTCAAAGTCTGAATTACAGAGGTGCTAAGCACTTGCATCTCTCCTTAACTCCAATGTTATTATGGTTGTTCAGCACTTCGAAAATTAGTGCCAATGTATTCGAGAGTGGAGTCATACATTTTTGCAAATGGTCAAATGTGAAAAGGCTCCCTTTAAAATCCATGAAGCAACCAAATGGACAGTGACATCTTCATCCAGAAACTCTATTTAGATCTGTATTTCAAGTAGAAGTTATTCTGGGGGTAATTATTTATTTTATTTTATTTTATTTATTTAAATATTTTTACCCCACCTTTCTATTTAAAATATTCAAGGTGGCTTACAAGAACAAACAAAAAAATTCAAATATATATAAAAATTTAAAATATGAGAATTTTAAATATGAGACCTCAGAGGGACATAACCAGCTAAAAATATAGAGAGAGGAGAAACACACACATACAGACTCAAACATTAATAAAAGCACGAGTAAAAAGGGTGGCTTTAGCCTGATGCCAACACTAGCATTGGTGCCTTGTGAATATCACAAGGAAGAAAATTCCACAGCCTGGGAGCAAAAGCTGAGAATGCCCTGTTCTGCGTAGATGTTAATCTTATCTCCACAAGTGGGAGAACACAAAGCAAAGCCTCCCCAGCTGACCTCAATCCCCAGGCTGGTTCATATGGGAGAAGACCGTCTTTCACATACCCTGGACCCAACTCATTTAAGGCTTTATAGGTCATAACGGAAACCTTAAATTGTGCCCGGAAACATACCGGAAGCCAGTGCAGCTGCCAAAGCACTGGCATAATGTGCTCCGTATAACTAGTGTTAGTTAAAACTCGAGCAGCTACATTCTGGACCAGTTGAAGTTGCTGAAGGCTCTTTAGAGGCAGCCCTACATAAAGTGCATTACAGTAATCCAGTCAGGATGTAACAAGAGCATGGATCACTGTTATTATTACCTTCTTGCCTGCTCTGTGCTTGCATGTGACTTGATGATGCCAGAAGTTTGAGATGAAAAAAGTCTCCTCCCGCTCCCTCTATTTTTTCATACTTATATTTTATTTAGCATTCATAGCTCTCACTCTTGGAATCAGCCATCAAATATATTGATGTAACATTAGGGATTGCATGTGAGGAGTTGTCACCACCAACTTTACATGCTTCATAATGCTTTCTGTTGTAGCTCCCAACTTGGGCCACTCACAAACAGCCTACATATCAGCATGCAGGTCAAACCCTGACAGTCCATGCACAGCTGCCGCCCTGATCCAGCAGCTCCCACCCAAGCAGCCTGCAGCCACACACCAATCACCCTCTGGCTTCCACCAACCTGTTTACCATGGCCAGGGTGACCACAACACACTCCCAGTTCTGGATTGTCCTGAAACGTGTGTTCTGCACTGTCCAGCCTTCTCCTGAATTCTTCAGATATTCAAGATCCTTTGTCCCTGTAAAAAGTTAGTTGTCAAACAGTTCACTTTAAACATAGCACTGGGTTGGTTTAGATTAAAAAAATAAATAAAAAACAAGATGATAGATCTATTTTAAGTGAACTCACATATAAGAAATAAAACTAAAAATGATTCTAAGCAAATAAAAATGAAAATACATATCAAGGAATCTAACACTTTATCTACCACATTCTAGTTCAAAGCTCTTTTTAGATAGCCTCTCAGGTCAGGATTGCTTCCAGAAGCCCAAGGGCACTGGTGCCTTTGTCTTCTTAGATGAAAGAGTGATCTTGGGATTCTCTGTTCCTTCTATTGTAGTCCAATGAACCTTTGAAGTGGATTCTTCTGTGGGCTACTCTTCAAAGTAAAGCTTATTCAAGCAGTAAAGGAGGCAATATGGAGTCTGGTAGTGAAGGAGGCTTCCTGCTCTTTTTACCCTCGCATGTGTTTGCTGAAATGTAAATGTGCTTTGATTCCTGCCATCTCCTCCCACTGCTGTCTCAATTACCCTATTTGCTACTTATTTGTAAAGGGAGGCAAACATTCATGCCTTTGTTTAGGATAGCCCTGTTTAACAATTTTTGTCTAGGCGGGGTTTTGTCATTTTCAGTGTGTGCCAATAGTGTCATACCTGGGGATTTCATAACTTTACACATAATACTGCTTCATATATTTCACCATGATAATAATAATAATTATTATTATTATTAGTTTTCAAATGATATCTCACCAACTACCAGCCATCTATTTTCAACAAGAAAGCCCAGTGAGGGGTGAGGACTCAGAGAAGGGTTGGGATGTCCAGCAGGGGGAAAGGCCAGAGGGCAAGGGGATGAGGAGGGTGGCATAAGGGCCAGGGCAGGCACATTTGGTTTTTTTCAGTTAGAAAGTTGGCAACCCTATACGTACGTCACAAGGCATATTTTGTGCAAAGATTTTTACAGTAGAGTATTGGGTTTGAATCCAAGGGTGCATTTGGTCACAATCAGACCCTCATTTATTGTCCTTTAGTTATAGAACAACATTAATCCATGCAGCCATACAGCAGGTAACACAAAATCATTCCAAAATCTGTCTCCAGAAAGATTTCTCATGGCTTCAGCTACAACACTAACTTTATATTTGCCCCATTTATTCATTTAGCATGAAAATCAGACAGGAATGAAATGACAAAAGCAGAGACACAGAGCCCCATGAATGAGTGTGTGATACACTGGGCCTTTTTCTGAGAGTCACGTTGGGGCAGCTTCAGAGACTACTCACTCTCAGCATCTCTTCCCCAGTTAGGAAACTTATTCCATCCTCTCCTATTTCAGGTATATGGTGAGGAGTGGGGCGCTCTTCTGTTTAAGGAGCCATTCAGTCTCTTAGCCTCCTATTAAGGTCTAGTTTGTTAATGGAGTGTCCAGAACAGATGGACCTTGATCGGGGTTTATCTTCAACCCTTGCCCCACAATGATCGTTTTGTCCTGGATCTAGTAAGTCCTTGCGGCTGGTAAGGATGCTAAGAACCAGCTCCTACTACATTTAAATTGCAGAGCCACAGCAGCGGTAGGTTTGGGACCTGGCACAAGCCAGGACTCAGCAGTCCCGGCTCATGCCAGTCCCAGACCAGGCAGCTCTTACTACATTTAAAAAGCAAAGCCACAGCAGCCCCCCTCATTCCAGGTCCCCCGCTGTAGCTCTGCCTCCCCTAGCCCCTTTGCACACCGTGGAGACAGTGCTAGGAGGAACGAGCTTTTAAGCTGGCTCCCCCCAGCACTGGCTCCTGTTTCCTGTCCCACTTGCTTTCTCTGATACGGGTAGTCAAGTAAGTCTATCAGGTAATTGACTACTTGAATAGCAGCTTTTCCTCTGGTTGCCACCCTCCTCTCCTCCTCCTTCTCGCCTCCCCCCTTCCTCCTCCCCCGCACAACATCTCCTTATTAAGCCAGGCCCTCCACCTGATTATTTAGTACTGATTTAAGTCAGAGAAGCCTTCTCCTGATTTGGATGGGGGCATGCGTCATCCCAAGTTATAATCACAACATGGTTCGTCACATGCCACAGTAGGGCAACATTCATTTAATGTTGTATGCCCTGAAAAATGACATTGATTGTTAAATAAAATACTTAACCACACAATGTAGGGAGGATGGGGACATTTCTGTGCAATGACATGATGTTAATGACTAATCTTGTGTTTGTGAATCAATGCTTCTCAGTTCGGTCCCAAGAAGCAATTCAGAAGACATCATGTGATTGACATCCTGGCTCTCCCAGCAGAAAGCTCGAAAGCTATACGAGCATGGACAATGAATAAGCCAACTCACTGGAACAGGTCAGAACTGAAGCCTCTGGCTGGAGCTCTGATGGGAAGCTTCTGCTACCACTGCCCATACTATTCTCTCTATTCTGTGTCTATGCAGACAGCATCATTCCCTACTCATTGGCAGCCTGGCACCTTTCAGAAACCCTAGCATGTGACCACACATTCACAGACAATATTAAACCAGTCATGTGACATTCCAAAACAAAAGATAGATGAGGGGTATATATCTATATCTATAGTTATAGCTATAGCTATAGCTATAGCTATAGCTATAGCTATAGCTATATTTGGAGATTGTATATGTTGCCGGGTAATATATTTTACTGTTGCTTTCCTCTGCTCTCCTCTGACCCCTGTTCATTAGCTTACACACACACACACACACACACACACACACACACACACACACACACACACACACACACACACACACCATTGTCACTTTATGGAGATTCTAGCAACTCCCCTAGTCTGCACTTCTATATCCAGAATTATCAAAACAAAAATTTGCTCATTAACTGTTAAAAGGCCACTTCTATATGTAGTGTTTTACAAAGAACATATTAAAACTAAAATATATTACACAGGGCATACATTGAAATGAAAGAAAGATATACAGCAGATGTCCACATGCTCTTGTCATGCAGAGCAACATCAATGTGCAGGACAGCCTACAAATCAGGACTGTGCTGTGTCAAAATATTGGGATCTCATAATGACCAGTGTGACAGCATCATACAGACAATGGAGTAAGGAATAAAAAAAAGACTGAACTTTGCTTGGTAGAGTAGAGAGGAGGCTCTTTGGGATTGGACCCAAGTCTTATTTCTTGGAGTTGCACAGCCCCCAGCACATTTTCAACAATACTACAACAGAAACAATCATGACAGCACTGTAATGACACGTGACAGCATCGCAGCACTGCCAGTCCTGCATTGTAAGTTTCTCTATGAAAAAGCTGCCACTTCTGCCAGCTATACTGGTGAATCCACTACATTCAGCCACTCCGTTTGCTACATGTTCTAGATCGAGTGGCTCTAGCATGTGCCCTTGCCACCTCCATTGCTCTGTCTGCTGAAAATGCCACATCTACCAATTACATCAAATATGTGTTTCTTAATAAAATGACACTATTGCACATACTTTCTATTTGAGGTGGATCAGTTCTCATCGTCCAATACATGTTCCTTGTACTTCCAGAGTCTACAAGGAATCCAAAACTCTCCTCATAGTCCTACTGTTTCTGTTACTATGAAAGCAGTTCCACACTAGAGGCCTTTTTTCAGTGCTGGAAGAGATGCACTTTGCATTTTGCCAGCAATTTTTTTAAAACGCAAGCTCCTGTAAAGCCAATACAAAATATGAAAAGCAAGAGCTCAGTTCCTACTTATAAGAAAGAAGAAGGAAGGAAAGGGTGTCAGTAAACCAAGAAAGCCTGAACAGGACCGAGGATAAGTCTGCAGAAATAAACTAAATTTACCTTAGGTCCAGGGCCAGTCCTCAAAACCTCCTAGCGCACCAGTGGACACCCACCTCTGGCAGCGGCTTTGTGGCAGTAGGAGTCTGTCACCATCCCCAGCACATCTCCCAACCCTCCCTCCTGGCCCTCACACACACACACCCCATCCATGCATGCTGCAGCCCTGCCTGCTTCCCCTGGAGAATTTAAAATGACCAGGGAGCCCAGCTGTCACTACCAGCAATGCAGTGGCTTTTGTCTACTAGCTCCGCAGTGTGGCCGGAACATCCCTGTGGCCTGGGTACAGTGTGTGCAGAGCCATCCTGTCCATAAGATAGTCGCCCATATTCAACTGCACCCATGCCCCTATGCTGTATATAGTGTGAGGGTAGGGAGGAGGGGAGATGTGCCCTGCCTCTGCATAGAGGAGGCTTGTGGAGGGAGGGCATCGTGCAGTGTCTCTCCCCGGGATCAGGAGCATGTCATGTGCCTTCACACATACATGCGTGTGGCTAACGGGCCAGGGCCCCTGTGTGGCAGCCAGCTGGGGCCACATGCCCCGGCTGGCACAGCACATGCACAGGTTGCTGTGTGATCCATGGTCAGCAAGGTCCAAACGCGCGGACCCTGGTTTCCCTGTCTCCCTCCCAGCCCCACATAAGGGGACAGTGATAGCACTCACATGTCAAGGCCTCCCTGGCCTTGGAAGACAGTAGTGACATGGCTGCTGTGATGCCTCAGGGTTCCTGGGTGAGTGCCACGCTCCCTCCAGGCTCCTGCAACTCCTGGCCATCATCCTCCTCCGTGTCCTGGTCAGGGCTCTCTGCCCAGGGTCGATGACCACCTGGGGGGCATGGACCATCCGGCCCCAAGGATGTGGTCCAGGGAGTCATAATAGGGGAAGAGGTCTGGGTCAGCCCCTGGTTGGGAGCTGTCCCCTGTGGCCCTGGCATAGGCCTGCTGCAGCACCTTTATTTTCATGTGCATCAGCTCCTGGGTGCACATGTGGCCTTTGGTGGCCAGGCTGTCAGCCATCCATCTGTAGATGGCCGCGTTCCTGTGTCTAGTGCGGAGATCATGGATGTTGGAGGATTCCCCCCAAACCTCAATGAAGTCCATGATCTCCGCACTTGACCAGGAAGGTTCCCACCTTTTGCAGCCCCTGGCAAGCTCCTGGGAGCTTCCAGACTGCTCCTGGGGAGTGGTGGAGGGCTGGCTGGCCCTGGCTGGCTCACTCATGCTGGCAATTAGGTCAGGGGCAGAGCCTGTGAGCTGGCACATACCCTGTGGCCAAACAGAGTCTACCCCTTTAAGGGCTCCGGGGTTGGGGCGGGAGGAGAGGAGTTTTCCTGGTTTGGCCCAGAGTGGCCACCAGAGCACCCTGGGGAGAGCTGGAGGCCCCCTATTTCAAAATAAGCATCTACACAGTGCTTATTTCAAAATAGCTATTTCGAATTTGGCATTATTCCTTGTAGAATGAGGTTTACCAAATTTGAAATAAGCACTCTGCTATTTCGATTTAATTTCAAAATAGCGGTTTGGCTGTGTAGACGCTAGGAAAGGCCACCCAGAACCGGTTCAGGCAGGGCTTTAGGTCATCAGTTGCTTCCAAGTGCTGGTGCCAGAGCCTCGCAGAGACAAGCACTTAAAGGGACCGCCTCAGATAGCCATTTCTCTGCTTCTGCTGAGTGCTTACTACCTCTTTGAGAAACAGCAAAGCTCTCACAGTGCCTGCTGTGGTTGGCCTTTTGTTTTTGGATGCTACAGATTTTTCCTTTGAGCCATGGAGCCCGAGCTGCCTCTGGGCATGAAATGGCACCACATGGCTGTGTAGACACTAGGAAAGTTATTTCAAAATAACGGCTGTTATTTTGAAATAACTTTGCTGTGTAGACATACCCTAAAGGACTTTATGTACAACTCAGTTATCCAACACAAGGATCGCTGAATCTGTTGCAAGATGTAAACATTTGGTCATATTGGCTGTATGGTTTTAGGGTCCATCCTGAAGCTCAGTGTATTCAGTGGAGGTCTTTCCAATAAAACTAGACACAATTTACAAATGTCCATACAATAGAATTAGAATCTGTTCATGAGGTCTGGAGAAGTTCCATTAAGTTTGTGTTTCCTTAATTTTCATACCACTCTGCACTTCTGCTAATATTCAACTAGATACAGAAGTAAAATTTGTCTACACAGGCTGTTTGCAACTTAGACAAGGGATTTCTGGGAATCTCACAAGGAAACCTGATCTTTCCCAACCAGGTTTCAAACCAAGGAGGCTTGGATATCTTTATTTAAATTTGTTGGAAGGGTCATGTAGTTTTGCAAAAGTTCCCTTCAGGACCAACCTTATCCATAATCAGAACACACAGCTGCACAGTGCACCCAAAAATTTGGGGCACCATTGGGTCTTGATGTTCACCCACATCTTCCTTTCCCTATTCTGTGGCTCAGCTTCCTACAGAAAGAGTCTAGTTAACTTCAAAGTGAAAAGCCTTCTAGCCTGCAGAACCGTGAACCTGTAAAAGAGCCACAGAACACAGGTAATGAAGCCATTTAACAGACATTTGTCAACCCCAGGCATAGTGTCAGTTTCTGAATTTACTGTGTTAGTCTACAGAACCTTAGTTTAAAATGTGCTGTAAAAATATTTCATTAGTGTGTTGCTAATCTCTTTAAAATAGTCATCCCCCCATTTCTGGGCTGCCATCGGGCACAGGGGCACCAGTTTAATAGAACTGTGTAAGGCCCCATAAATCTTAAGGACGTCTCTGGTTCCCTTCCTCCTTCTAGTTGTGGGTTCTGTTCAAAACTAGGTAAACATAAGTTTGGCAGTTATTTCAAAGCTCAAGTGAAACTCACCAGATGTGAGCAAACTCAAAGTGGAGGAAATAAAGGACTAACCCACTTCACAAAATAAAACTACAGAGCTGCATGCAAACCCTTTGAGATTCACCCATTAGTAGTGATAATGCAACCCAGGCTGAAGAAACATTCACAGGTTTGGGGGAGGAGGGATTGTAAAAATATATTACAGTAAAGCAACTCTCCTCCATTTATAGGTATGATTTTTTTCGCATTCATATTGACTATTCATTACCCACAGGCAATTATTTTTCCTAGCTGGCTAAAGCCAATGGTTATAGAATCATGGAATACTAGAATACTAGAACTGGAAGGGACCTCAAGAGGTCATTCAGTCCAGTCCTCTGCCCTCACAGCAGGACCAAGCACTGTCTAGATCATCCCTGATTGAGATCTATCCAACCTGCTCTTAAATATTTCAAGTGATAGAGATTCCACAACCTCCCTAAACAATTTATTCCAGTGTTAACCACCCTGACAGTTAGGAAGTTTTTCCTAATGTGCAACCTAACCCTCGCTTCAATTTCAGCCCATTGCTTCTCGTTCTATCATAAGAGGCCAAGGAGAACAATTTTTCTCCTTCCTCCTTATTACACCCTTTTATATACTTGAAAACTGTTAGCATGTCCCTCTCAGTCTTCTCTTTTCTAAACTAAACAAGCCCAGTTCTTTCAGTCTTCCCTCAAAGGTCATGATTTCTAGACCTTTAATCATTTTTGTTGCTCTTCTCTGGACCTTGCCCAATTTCTCCACATCTTTCTTGAAATGTGGGGCCCAGAACTGGACACAATACTCCAATTGAGGTCTAATCAGAGTGAACTTCTCATATCTTGGTCACAACACTCCTTTTAATGCATCGCAGAATCATGTTTGCTTTTTTTGTAACAGTGTCACACTGTTGGCTCATGTTTAACTTGTGGTCCCTCCACTCTGACCCCTAAATCCTTTCTGCAGTACGCCTTCCTAGACAATAACTTCCCATTCTGTATGTGTGAAAATGATGGTTCCTTCCTGAGTGGAGTACTTTGCATTTGTCCTTATTAAACTTCATCCTATTTACCTCAGACCATTTCTCAAGTTTGTCCAGATCGTTTTGAATTTTGACCCTATCCTCCAAAGCACTTGCAACCCCTCCCAGCTTAATATCATCTGAAAACTTTATAATTGTACTCTCTATGCCAATATCTAAACCGTCGATGAAGATATTGAACAGAACCAGTCCCAAAACAGACCCCTGAAGAACCTCACTTGTTATGCTCTTCCAGCATGATTGTTGAACCATTAATAACTACTCTCTGAGAACGGTTATCCAGCCAGTTATGCGCCCATCTAGGTTGTATTTCCCTAGTTTATTGATAAGAAGGTCATGTGAGACCGTGTCAAAGGCCTTACTAAAGTCTAGGTTTACCACATCTACCACTTCTTTATCCACAAGGCTTGATATCCTATCAAAGAAAGCTATCAGATTACAAATCCATACTGGCTGTTACCTATCACCTTATTATCTTCCAGATGTTTGGAGATGGATTCCTTAATTACTTGCTCCATTATCTACCCTAGCAGAGAAGTTAAACTGACTGGTCTGTAGTTTCCTGGGTTGTCCTTATTTCCCTTTTTATAGATGGGCACTATATTTGCCCTTTTCCAGTTCAGATGTCTCAGGGTACATCTATACTACAGAAAAGATTGAAGCTGCCGCTGTTGATCATCCATGGTTTAAATTAGTAGAGCTAGTGAAGGCACGCTAATTCAAACTGAGAGGGGCACTCAGGTTGATGCCGGTAGTCCTGCTTCCACAAGGAGTGAGGAAGTTGAAGGGAGTGTTCTCCCTTAGACTTTCTGCAGAGTAAACTGTGCCGAAAGCCGAGTTAAGGTACTTAGACTTCAGCTACGACTTTACCCTGTAGTTTAAACATACCCTCAGAGGACATGTCTACACCTTATTTTGAAATAACAAGGCAAACATCCACACTACCAAGCCTATTATTTCTAAATAAGGGGCTTGTCATTTCAAAATAATAACTCCTGCCTATGAAAAGGAATAAGCTTATTTCAAAATCGTTATTTTGGGAGTTATTATTTTGAAATAACTTATTTCAAAATAACCTGGTAGTGTAGACATAGCCAGAAAAGACACAAGAAATCCCATTAAGGGTAATTATGAGGCAAGCTACGCGTAGCTTCCAAACCCCAGGCAGTTAATGGTTCGTTTTTTCTCTGAACCATGAGGGTTTATATCCCTCATACATTGTTATCCTGTCTAATGGAACTAGATAGGATCATTATCCATAGAAAACTTGAATCCTTTTTTGAATCCTGCTAACTCTTGGCCTCAGTAATATCTTGTGACAGTGAGTTCTGTGGGTTAAATATGGATTTTGTAATGAAGTATTTCCTTTTAATCAGTTCTAAGTTTGTTGCCCCTCCATTTCATTGAATATCCCTTGCTTTAGTATTAAGAGACAGGGTGCGTAGCTGGAGTTCTTGAATGGCTTTCTCTACACCATTCATGATGTTATAGTACTCTCCTGTTCTGTCTTTCTTTTCACATGTAAACAGCCAGATAAACAATGAGTGGCCTTGCAATTCCTCCTTGATCCCACATTCATGTTTAGAAGCATCCAGTACATTAATCATAATTCTTAGAATTACCAGTTACTATTCTCAAGTTGCTATTTTATAATGAATACTTTACCTGAGGCAACTGGATGCATGTGAAAAATGAAACTGTTCTTTATCTGACTGCATGCTACAGAGGTTGTAAACGTTGGTTGCAAACATGGGCAGCGAGTTATATGGAGCCTAGGTGCTCAGGTTTTATGAATATTCAGGGTCAGGGGCTTGGCTCCAGCAATGTTAACTGCAACACAGCCTCAGTGTGACTCTGATGAATTTGAAAGCTGGGAGGCACCCAGCCTTTGCAGCAGGGAGTTTGTTTATAAACAGAGGAGGGTGATTAAGGTAACATAAGATGTGTCATTTAAAGTGAAGGAAGGATCATTAGTGGATCCCAAAAACATTGTCAAGTACTTTCTCATGAAAAGATAAGAAACAAAAGGTTTACAGGGGAGTTTTGCTAGGGAGTTTAGAGGCAGAGTTTGAGGGGCGCTAGATACATTTGACACTTATTTTTTAACCTTCTTGAAACTAAAACCAAAACCACCTGATTAAAAAAAAATATCAGGAAAGGAATTAGCTCTAGGATTAAAGAGAATGCAGGCAGAAGCACATCGACAAAGTGGGGGGCGATTCTGTTTATTGTACCCAAAGTAGCATGCATGACTATTTTCCCTATGGGTACATGCATTTGGTGCAAGGAACTCCTGGTCCTCAAGGACCATGAACAGGTTTTGGAGACCAGGGTGGCTGGATTGGATAAGCTAAGGGAGGCAAAGAGGTACACAGATGAGACTTTCTGGGACATAATAGAATGGTCCCACCTCCAGTCAGACAGCCACTGTGATGTTGAGGAGGGTGAAAGACCCAGAAAAGGAGAACATCCAACTGGAGCAGAGGGAAATGAACCTATAGTTGGGACCTTCCTTCCAGATGATGTTGTGGTATCCTCACACTTAACTGAAAGCCTACTAGCCAACAAGCTTTTGCTCACACTGATAAGTCCCAGTCCTCCAAAATGACCCGCTCAGACAGACACTTGCACTTACTTGGAGCCATTCTAAAGCCATAAGACTCCAGATGGCTGAACAAGTCTGCCTATGTGTGTTTCTTTGAAAGATCAGGGACAAGGTCCAAGTAAGCATCTTACTTTTCATTGCAGGAAATAGTTGGTGGAGAAATGTGGCCAAAACTAGCAACATCAGATAATTATCAAGCAAGAGAATGCTTGAGATGAAACATTTGTCTTAAGGTTTCTGTTTACTTTCAAAGTAGAGGGTTTCCTTTATCTCTACCTGGTGTTGTCCAGAGTTCCTAGTAATTAATTAATAGATCTTTCCTACTTCTAGTCCCAACAGCTGGTTACCCACAATGCAACTAAGGTATGTTTATCAAACTCTCCCTGCCATTCCTACTTTGTGCAGATCCTTCCTTTCTTGGAACAATTATTAAACTACTTCAGTGCCTTTTGTGATTAATGATTGCCCTTCTTTGCCCTGCTCCACCTTCTTGCTGAAGGCTGAAACTTAAGATTGAGTTCAGCATCTACACTTTCATTCTCTAGTATGAATACAGCTGCACTTTTTTGATAGTGAATAACAGCAATTTAAGTTGCTTTCACATTTGTTGAGCATTTATCAATGGCTTTTTAAAAATCTGATATTTGATAGAAAGTTGTTGTTTTGACCTGGACTTCATATACTTGATTTGGGCATCTTTCCACTTTTGTTTGATTGATTTGTTTATTTTTACCAGTTAACAGATTGCAAGATGGAGAATTCCCATGGGAATGTTACATCAGCACTGACATACATCTATTCTTGCTGAAGCAGGGAGAATAATATTCATGGAATAATTGCTATAAACTGTGCAATATTTTGAATAAATTATTCAGCCACTATTTACTACATTGTCATAGTTTAAAGTGTTTCACAAATAGCTTATGAATATAGTTCCCAAATGATTTCATGTTTTTTTCTTGTTTTTTCTAATGTATCTTTTTTCCCCACTACAGCTACCAATCACATAGAAAAAGCCTTATCCTAGCATAAGTATTACCTGCATATAACATTACTGATGCCACTGGGAGTGCCTAGGTGTAATGGAGGGCACCATATTAACAATATTATTGTGAGATATTGGGTAAATATGAAGGAAAATAAGTATTTTTTCAAAACTATGCCTTGGGTCTTGTCCACACACACAGTTATTTTATTTATACTGGTATAATTAAAATGGTCTGACACCACCTTGCCGCCCCACCTCCAGGAGATAGGGATGAAGTTAAAACAAATATAAGCTGCACTCATGACAATATAACTGTGTCTACACTTGGGATTGTGTGTTATTCATTAAAATAAAAAATGTAATTTTGTGCACATTTTCAGTTCACGATACAGTTAATTTGACCAGAACAGAAGATGGTACATTTGCTATTCTTCAGCTTTTGAAGAAAATCTAAAGTAATCAGATATTTTAAAAGCTACTAATGGGTGGGTAGGATGACCAGATGTCCCATTTTTAAATGACAGTCCCATATTTAAGCCCTCCTGCAGGTGTCCCTTCTTTCTTTTAAAAAAATGTGCCAATTGTCCCTTATTTTCTGTCTCTTCCCTCCCATCAGTGCTGGTGAATCCTACTGCTGGCCAGATCCTAGTTCACCAGCCACACATCCATCAGTGGTGATTGGTGGGCACCCATTGGCTGATAATGGGGGTGGGAGTGCAAGGCTGATGGTCGGACAAAGCTGCAGTGTGCAGGGTTGGCCACTCCACCTGCTGGTCCGTTAGTGCAGTCCCTGCTTCATGCTGGCTCATGGCCAGTAGGCTTCCACTCCTGCCCCATTTCCAGCCAGCACTGGCTGCTTACACTGGTGGCTGGTGAGTATGGGCTGGCTGTGTCACCTCTGCTGTCCCATCAGCCCTTCACATGTTTCTCCTCTCACTGTCCTCTCCCTGCTGTGCCCATTCAATGCCCCCATCAGACCCACTGCTCCTCCATATCCCCACCAGTTGGGTGTGTCCCACTCCTGGCACCGTGCGGAGAGCCAGACTCTGGTTGGATCATTCAGCTCACCCATTTTGCATTTGTGCAATTGATTTTTCCTTCATATTTGGAGAGCTCTGCATTTGTCCTTATTGAATTTCATACTATTTACATTAGATCATTACTCCAGTTTATCACAATCATTTTGAATTCTAACCGTCTCCTCCAAAGTTCTTGCAATGCCTCCAAACTTGGTATGGCTCACAAACTTTATAGTGGACTCTTTGGGTGTGTCTAGACTACGTGGCTAGGTCGACAGAGCCATGTAGATGAGCTTTCTAGACATAGGGAAATGAAGCAGTGATTTAAATAATCGCCTCTTCATTTACATCAAAATGGCTGCCGTGCTGTGCCGATCAGCTGCTTGGCAGCACAGCGTAGTAGTCTGGACACGCCGCGGTCGACAAGGGAAGCCCTTGTCGACCTCCCCGTTATGCCTTGTGGAATGAGGTTTACCAGGGCGGTTGACAAGGGCTTCCCTTGTCGACTGCGGAGCGTCCAGACTACTGTGCTGTGCTGCCAAACAGCTGATCGGCACAGCGCAGCAGCCATTTTGATGTAAATGAAGCAGCGATTATTTAAATCGACGCTTCATTTCCCTTTTTTGAGTACATTAATCTACATGGCTCCATCGACGGAGCCAGGTAGTTTAGACGTACCCTTTATGTAATTATCTAAATAAAACGGGACCCAGGACAGATCACTGCAGGACCCCACTTGATATGCCCTTCTCACCTAATTGCTAACCACAGATAATTACTTGTTGAACATGCCTTTCCAACTACTTGTGCACCCATGTTGTAGTAGGTTTGTCTAGGGATTCCCCTTATTTTCTTATGAGAAGGCCATGTAAGACAGTATCAAAAGCCTTACTGAAGTCAAGATATTTCACAACTACTGCGTCCTCCCTCTATGAGGCTTATTATCCTGTCAGATAAGAATATTATGTTGTTTTGATATGATTTGTTCCTGACAAATAAATGTTGACTGTTACTTGTCAGCTGATTACCTTCTAGGTCTTTAAAAATTGACTGTTTGATTATTTATTTCATTATCTCTCAGTACTAAAGTTAAGATTACTAAGTCTATAAGTCCCTGGGTTGTCCTTATTCCTCTTTTGATGAATACGCAGTATATTTGCCCTTTTCCAGTCCTCTGGCATTTCTCCAGTCCTCCAAATACATTCATAATTCCTCCACACCTCCTTAACACATCTACATGTGTACCAGCAATCTATGGAAACACAGAACTAAACTCTAGTGTCCTTCCCCAAACTAAATTGAGCAAACAATATCAGGTGTAGTCATTAAGCTGAGAAGACATTTAATGATACTGTGATGTGGCTAAGTTGATGATATGCTGAATACAGACCAAAATATATACCAAACATGAGACACTACAAGCAAACCTTCATATAGAACAATCACAGAACTTAACGTAACTCAGTAATGTGTTCTATACCAAAGTAAAACTATAGAGACAACTGTACATGGTTAAATCCTGATCCTTCACCCATGTGTGGTAATACAATTACCAATGCATTAATGTGAAGACTACTGGCTAGACTAGATTAATCCCTGCACTATTGCTCACACAGGCACAGCAGCAAAGTTGTGACAGCCTACATCTCTCTGATTGCACTTAGCACAGCCTATGGCAGCCTACCATCACAGGTGGCAGGTATGATAATGGAAGGCTGTGCCTCCCCAAACAACCAGCTGCAGCCCTACCTATGATCTGGGGAGGGTGCTGATGGCCACAGTAGAGGGCTCTGGACTCTGGCAGAGGGGATGCTGAAGGGTGCAGACTGTGAGCTAGCCTCCCCCAGCCAGCAGTTCATGCATTTCCCATACCTGCCAGGCTAAATTGAAGATGGAAGCCCTTGACCCCTATGAACCTTTCATGTTCAGGGAACAACTGGGTGACAGGGATGCCCTGGCCATGTCTGTGCACCTGATACAGCCAACAGAGATCCTGCAGGGGAACACCTGTCAGGAACACCTGCTGCACCACAGGTATTCCCCAAGGGTATGTCTACACTACCACCCTAGTTCGAACTAGGGTGGTAATGTAGGCAATCAGAGTTGCAAATGAAGCCCCGGATTTGAATTTCCCGGGCTTCATTTGCTTCTCGCCGGGCGCCGCCATTTTTAAATGTCCGCTAGTGCGGACTCCGTGCCGCGCGGCTACACGCGGCACGAACTAGGTAGTTCGGACTAGCTGCGCAGCACGGAGTCCGCACTAGCGGACATTTAAAAATGGCGGCGCCCGGCGAGATGCAAATGAAGCCCGGGAAATTCAAATCCCGGGCTTCATTTGCAACTCCGGTTGCCTACATTACCACCCTAGTTCGAACTAGGGTGGTAGTGTAGACATACCCCAAGTGAGCTTTCCTCAGCTTAGTGTAACCAGAATGAAATGGTCTCAGCTGAGAGGTGAATTCCTGCCCCCATTCTGTAAGGAGCAGTGGTTGTTCTGCTGCTGTTACATATATGATCTGGAGAGGGGGGATTAGTGAGGGAAGGCTCAGTCCAAGCTTCATTCTGAAGATACAGACTCCTGACCATTCCACTCACTGGTATCTCTGCCATTGCGCTAGCAGAGAGACCCACTGCAATCAAAGTGGTGGGTGTTTAAGGCTCAGTGGTACAGTGCCAATGGCAGCATCTTTCCACAGGCAAAACTTGCCCTTCTCTTCAGAAAGCAGCTCAAGGAAAAGCAACAAAAAGCAGCCGCGGTTCTCCGAATGCAAAGGAGTGGCTGCACAGAGAGTGGAACTAGCCCTTTGAGGAAAGTGTCTATCAACAAAACAAAAAATCCTTCTGTTGCTTGTAAGGCACTCCTGCTACCAATACAAATATCACCTACTGTAAGTGAGAAATGCAAACAGGTATTTCTCCTACTGGGCTAACTGCCACCAGTTCATTCATTCCCTCAGTGGTTTAGAATTACATCATTTGAGAACTTTGACACTATGAAATTACAAAGAAATGGAAGTTTGAAATGGTCATCCGGTTTATGAGAGTGGGTGCACATGTATTACATATGGAGATACGCCTATCTCCTAGAACTGGAAGGGACCTTGAGAGCTCATCGAGTCCAGTCCCCTGCCTTCATAGCAGGACCAAGTACCATCCCTGACAGATTTGCCACAGATCCCTAAATGGCCCCCTCAAAGGCTGAACTCACAACCCTGGGTTTAGCAGGCCACTGCTATTAGGAAGCTAGTCATACCTATCTTCTTAGAACCTTGCTTTTAGAAAAACTAGATTATGTGGTACAATACACCACTGGAGGACCAAACCCTGAATTTCTTAGGCTATGTCTAGACTGCAGGCTTCTTTCAGAAGAAGTTTTTTTTGAAAGCTTCCAAAAAAACTTCTTCTGAAAGACCGCGTCCACATACAAAAGCATGTTGAAAAAGCGATATACTTTTTTGGAAGAGAACGTCCAGACGGAGTGGATGCTCTCTCACATAAAAGGCCACCCCGAAACGGTTCATGCAGGGCTTTAGGTCACCAGTTGCTTCCAAGTGCTGGTGCCAGAGCCTCGCAGAGACAAGCACTTAAAGGGACCCTCCCCCCAGACAGCCATTTCTCTGCTTCTGCTGAGTGCTTACTACCTCTTCTAGAGACAGCAAAGCTCTCACAGTGCCTGCTGTGGTTGGCCTTTTGTTTTTGGATGCTACAGCTTTTACCTTTGAGCCATGGAGCCAGAGCTGCCTCTGGACATGCAATGGCACCACATGGCTTTGCTGCAGTTTTTGCAGCACTTTGTTCCAGCAGCCTTTCTGGTCCTGCATGAGCTGGACCCCGAGCTTATTCTGGGGACCCTATCTCTTGGTGCCGCTGCTACACTCTGCCAACTGCACCCCATAGTGGAGAGGTGTTTTTGAAGGTTCAACAGCAGTTTGGACTGGTGGGACCAGTTGGTCACGGAGCAGTGGGACAACCAGCAGTGGCTCCAAAACTTCCTCATGCAGAAGGCCACCTTTTTAGATCTATGTGCCTGGCTTGCTCCCGCCCTCCGGAGATGCAACAGCCACTTGCAGCCTGCCATCCCCCTGGAGAAGCGGGTCACAATCGCCCTCTGGAAGCTCGCCAACCCAGACAGTTAGTGGATGGTGGGCAACCAATTTGGTGTGGGAAAGTCCACTGTCAGGGCCCTCCTCATGGAAGTAAGGCACTCCGGGGCTGCAATCCCTGCATGGGATCATCTGCCTGGGAGACCTGCATGTGACCGTGGCTGGATTTGCTGCCCTGGGTTTCCTGAACTGAGATGGAGCCATTGATGGGACCCACATCCTGATCCACGCACCTGACCATTGAGCAACCCAGTATATTAATTGCGAGGGCTACTTTTCTATGGTGCTGCAGGCCCTGGTCGACCACTGAGGACACTTTGCAGACATTTTTGTTGGGTGGTCAGGCAGGGTACACGATGCCCGAGTCTTCAGAAACTCCGGTCTGTATTGTAAGCTGGAGGTGGGCACATTTTTCCCCTGCCATGAAGTTGCCATTGGAGATGTGCAGATGCCACTGTGAATTATGAGGGACACAGCCTACCTCCTCATGCTCTGATTTTGAAGCTGTACACCAGCCAACTGGATCCAGCAGGGACCAATTTAATGCCCACCTGAACCGGGCTCAGATCCAGGTGGAGTGTGCCTTTGGCCACTTCAAGGCATGTTTCTGGTGCATGCTGACCTGCCTTGATGTGGGAGAGCACACCATCCCCAAGGTGGTGTCAGCATGTTGTGTCCTCCACAACATTATGGAGAGGAAAGGGAAGGCCTTCCTCCCAGGGTGGGGAGCAGACGCTGGCCATGAGGGGTGATCCTTTGATCGGCCAAGGACAGCTGCCATCTACCAGGCCCATCAGGCTGGGGTGCACATCTGGGGGTGCACATGAGAGGTTCTCTCAAGGACCCCAGTAATTCTCCCCAGCACCTCCTCCCTAGGGGCCTCTGGCTTGTGGCCCTATCCCTTCCCCACCACAACCCCTCCCTTCACCCTTTCCCTGACCTCCCAATAAACACACCTGTTTGATTTTCCAAAAAATTAAGTCTGTATTTTATGAAACGTTCAGAAAAGGTGGGGAGGAGGGCTCAAAACTTGGAGGGGGAGGGATGCTCAGGGCTGGGAGGGACATGGGGGTCAGCTCTATGTGCCACCTCAGGTACAGGGATCTCGTTGGAGTTGGGGTTGGGTGGGTCTGGGAAGCACAGGGGGGTGGACAGGAGGGGGAGCTGGAGCAGGGTCAGGGTTGGCAGGGGGGCAGGGAGAGTGGGCATAGGAATCACTTGGGGAGGGGGCATGGGCATTGCTAGGGGAGGGGGCATAGGCATCATCTTGGGAGCGAGCAGAGGCATAGTGGGGGGGCAGGCAGAGGGAGAGTGGGCATAGCAGGGGGGGCAGGAGGATGGAAGCCAGGTGTAGCAGCATCAGGCGGTTGTGCCATTATGCATGACATGACGGCACACATGTTGTCACACCACTGCATCAACTGGTCCCATGCATGGTTCTGCCACTCCAAGTCCTCGCAGACCTTGTGTGCCAGGGTCTGATGGATGTCGCACAGGATGCCGATGTGCTGGTGCATCAGGTGTTCTTGGACCCTGGTGCTCCTTCGGGTCCCCCGGACTCTGGCAGGTGGCTGCTGTGTTGTGGCTTGGCCCTCAGTCCCAGCTGGTCCGGCTGTGACGAACACACAGAGGGAGAGGCGGTCAGTTATCCCTGCAGAGACTGTCCCTGAGGCCGTGGCCTCCTCTGTGAGCCGTGATCAACAGTCCATGGCCCAGAGGAGAGGGATGTCCTGGGAGCAAGGCCATGTGTGGCCTTCACAGCAGGCCCAGCCTCAAAGGGACCCCGATGTGCCCAGAGGAACGTGCTGCCCATTTCCCACTCCCCACCCCGACCCACAAACAAGTAGGCAAGGGAAGTGTCCAACCACTGTGGGATCCCCACATGGGTGGTAGAGGAGCTGGGAGCAGCCTGGGCCTCCCTGGGGTCCGCACACACAGCTGCAGCTTGCAGTGCTGTCTGCGGGAGCAGCTGTTGCCTTGCACGTGCAGGCATGCTTGTGTGCTGTGTGCAGCACTCCTCAGTCTGTGTGGAGTCATGCCTGCGCCCTTGTGGCTAGCCTGCTTCGACCCGGGCCACTCTCCCTCCCTCCTCCATGGCAGGACAGGTGTGGCCTCCCCTGAACCTGGCAGGAGGATCCCACCTGTGCTCAGGGGCTGCCTGCTGCATCCACGTGCCACACACTGATACTGCACATGGTTGCATATGCTGGTACCAGCTCGAGCAGGGCGAGGGACACTCGCCCCCAGCCCCCTGTGCGCCCGCCTCCCACACCCAGTTTGTGTGACAAAGTGAGACCAGTCACCTGAAGATCCCTCCCAGGAGTCTGGTGAGGCCTGGCAGATGTTCTAGGTCACTGGCACCACCTCGAGGGACAGGGTGACGGTGCCTGTCTCCTCCTCCTCTGCCTCTGGCTGACCCTGGCCCTCCTGCTCCTCCTCCACGGAAATCTCTGGCTGGGCAGTGATGGGGGGTCTCCAGGCCAGAGTCCACCAGGACAGGTGGTGCAGCTCCTAGTAATAGAGTCAGGTGTGAGGTCCTGCCCCCGAACGCGAGCTGCACTATGTGGCCCAGACATATCCCCACCGGAGCGCCTTTAGAATCATAGAATCATAGAGATGGAAGAGCCCTCAGGAGGCCATCAAGTCCAGCCCCCTGCCCAACGCAGGACCAATCCCAACTAAATCAACCCAGGCAGGGCCCTGTCAAGCTGAGATGTAAAAACCTCTAGGGATAGAGATTCCACCCCCTGCCCCCTCAGGTAACCCCTTCCAATGTTTCCTCCTAGTGAAATCGTTTTTCCTAATATCCAATCTAGACCTTCCCCACTGTAACTTGAGACCATTGCTCCTTGTTCTGCTATCCGTCACTACTGTGAACAGCCTTTCTCCATCCTCTTTGGAACCTCCCTTAAATTTCCGCATTTCTGCACTTGGACCAGAGATCCTGCAAGGTTCTCCTCCTCACCCCACAGTGTGAGGAGGGACAGTATCTCTGGCCCGGGACAGGAAGGTGAGCGCCTCTTACTCCCCCTGGATGGGTCCTGGGAACCCTGGGGCTGCTCCCTGCAAGGTCCAGGAGGGTCGCAGGGGGCTTGGTACTCGGTCATGGCTGGCAAGGCCTGTGTCAGGAAGAGCTGCGCAATGAGGTGCTGCTCTGAAGCCAGCTTCCTGCCACAAGGCTTGTCCAGGGTGCTGAAAACTTTAAGAGGGGTCAGGAGACAGAAACTATAGAGTTGTGATTACTTTGTATGGAGTGGCAACCAGCGCACCTGTGCTATTTCCTGGAGGCCTTGTCTTTCAAAAATAAAATCTCCTCCCCATCCACACACGTCTTTTTCCAAAAGAGCTCTTTCGGAAAAACGCTTCTTCCTCATAGAATGAGGATTACCAACATCAGGAAAAACCCTCTGTTCTTTCAATTTAGTTTTGAAAGAACATGATTGCAGTGTGGACGTTTCTCAAGTTTTGTCAGAAAAACGGCCATTTTTCCAACAAAACTCTGTAGTGTAGATATATCCGTATTCAATTTCCTCTTGGTCCTTTTCAGGAGAAACTCCTGTTATTTTCTGTGAGAATGTGCACGAGTAACTACTTGGTAAAAACTGGCATAAAGACCTCAGGGTTTGTCGCAATAGTAATAATTTGACCATTAACCTTTCCCCGCTAGAGACTTGGCTTTTAATATAAAAGTCACAACGAATTTGATACCAATTGGATTCATAAAATAACAGTACAGGTTGCACCTCCCTAAATAGGACTCTCTGGTCCGGCAATATACATAGTCTGGCAGAGCCACCAATGTTCCTGGACCAGAGAGTCCTGGGGCCCAG
This sequence comes from Pelodiscus sinensis, assembly GCF_052426305.1. Lineage (NCBI taxonomy): Eukaryota > Metazoa > Chordata > Testudines > Trionychidae > Pelodiscus > Pelodiscus sinensis. The sequence goes on along the minus strand of NC_143053.1, from coordinate 230,200,655 downwards.
AGCCCAGTGGCAGGAGGGCCAAGGGCTGGGTGCCCTGCCAGTTCAAGAGCCTCATGGCAGGGTGACTGGTGTCCAGGAGTTCTGTGGGGCCAGCATCTGGCAGCCCAGCTAGAGCCTGAGCTGGCGGCAGTGGGGCAAGGGCTGGCATCTGGCAGCAGGGTCGGGGATGGGGCAGTAAGGGGACCAGCATCGGGCAAGCCTGGCCGTGGTCAACTAGCTGGGCTGGAAGCAGAGCCAGAGGTGGAGAGAGGCAGCAGGCTGGGGAATCAGTGGCAGGGAACTTCCTATGGTCTGGCAAATTCCCTCATTCAGAACAGGTAAGGTTCCAAGGGTGCTGGACCAGGGAGGTCCAAACTGTACTGCGATCTGTCCACAGGGCTATAGGCTATTCTGGGGCAGGGCTCTCTCAGTTGCTTTTGTTGAAGCTGTTCCACTTCGTATAAATCATTAAATATGGATTGGAATAGAAACTTGGGTTTCCCAAATCCCAGGTGAGCATCTTAACCACTAGGCCATGCAGCGACTGTCATGCTTTCATAGGACCAATGAATATTGGCTGGTATTGCAGAGCCTGAGTCCAGCCTCTTGGGTGGTGGAAGAGATAGGCTCAAATCTCTGCTCCGACACAGATACAGGGCAATTTGAACCTGGGTCTCCCATATCTTTCATGAGTGCTCTAAGCACTGAGCAAAACATTAAAAGTGAGGTACTACCATCACCACACCCTTTTGCAAACAACGGGAGAGGATCTGCATCTGTGAATCCCAAGTCGAGCTATACCTCCCCAACATACACGTAGATGCCTAAAGCCCTAGCCTCAATATGTCCATTAGGCTACCTTAGGCAGCTCTCTGATCAGATTGCTGGCTTTTGTGGATTCCTTTTTTAGGCACCTAGCTCTCTCCATTTATTGTACAGAGAACCTGGGCACCTAATTTGAAGTTATAGATGCCTTTGAGCGGTAGGATGCCTAAAGTTAGGCACAGGAAAAATGAGCCCTTCTCTGTACTGTTGGCCTAGCCTTAGTACTAGTTGGATAGTAAATAAATGAATAATAATAATACAACATAAAAAACAACAACAGACTCTGGAGCATCAAGAATGGCAAACATATACTTATGTAATTTATCCTAAAGATCCAAGACTTACTAAACACCAAAATTCATAGAAAAAATGTAATGTATGTAATTGCTTATTGGGACTTTTGGAAGTGTTTTATTAGGGAGAACAATTACAAACTGAAGGCCACATCACAAAATCTGGGCTCTTTAACTAAACTAATTGACTGCGGGCATGTCTACACAGCAGGACGAAGGCCAAAATAAGCTATGCAGCTTGAGCTATGTCAACTGTGTAGCTTAAGTCGAAATATCTTATTTCAGCTTTTGGCACTGTTTACACAGCAGAATGTCCAAGAAAGAGCACTCTTCCTCTGACTTCCTTTACTCCTCATAAAATAAGGGTTACAGGAGTCGGAGTAAGAAGTCCTCCAGCTCACCATTATTTTAACATTATGTTGAAATAACTGCTTGCAGTGTAGACTCAGACTATGTTATTTCAAAAAAAACACTGCTGTGTAGATGTAACCTTAGTGTTTGGACAACACATTTACTTTCTCCCCACCTTCTTATTATATTTTCTATTTTAATACTGTAAGATTGACCTAGCTTCTAGAAAAACAAATTCCCCTTTTACCCCTTTCCAATATTTGTTAGTCTTTCTCCACCAGGTTAATTACTGGCTGGAACAGTAACATGGCCAAGAACGGGTACTGGTTTGGGCAGCTGCTAACTGGGTTGTTATTAGAGAAAAAAATGGAGAAAATTATTGCTATTATAAGCTAAAGAGTGTAAAGGAAAAGAAAATGATATAAATATAGAACAGTTATGCCAGGGAAATTATGGATCTTAAAGCTCTATTTTTCTAAAAGATCCCTTGGGACTTCTTGCATGCACTGAAAATAAAATAGACCAGCAATGTAACAGATTTTATTTTTTATATCATTTGGAAAAAATGTTTTCTTTTTCTAAGCCAAAACCCAGAAAGATTTATGATTTAGGCCCCAATCTTGCAACTGCCCCCACATGGCCAGACCCTATGAACAAGCCATTTGCAGGAACAGGACCTAAGTTTGTGTTGAAAATTAAACTTTATGAACAGACATACACACTTTACAGATGGTGTTTCAAATTTATTATTTCTATGCACAGGCTCCTGTGGATGTTTTGATTTAGTTAAGGAACAGCTGTGGAAAAGCCTTCATGCAGTTTACTTTATTATTGCTATACTAACATGATGTTGTAGTTTTAGGCCCTAGATCCCCTCCTCAAACTTCTTTTAGTCAGACAAGCTGCTGTATCCACATGGTGTCTCATTGTCTGCAAAGGCACGTCTACACTAGGAAATTATTTTGAAATAACTTATTTTGAAGAAATAACTCCTGAAATAATTATTTCAAAATAATGTATCCATACTACAGGGAAGCCTCGAAATTCGTCCGAGGCAGGCTTCCTTAATGTGGACGTGTTACCTTGACTTAGAGCCCCAGGAAGCACTGGGGAATAATTACTTTGAATGACTCTGGGGAGGAGCTATTTCAAAATAGCAGCAGTGGAGCATCCACACTACTGCTATTCCAAAATAATTATTTTGAAATAAGTGTTATTCCTCGTGGAAAGCAGGAATTACTATTTCAAAACAATCAGCCCCTTATTTTGAAATAATGATCTTGGTAGTGTGGATGCTCCGTTTGTTATTTCAAGACAAGGGGAGTTATTTCTAAATAACTCCCAGGTGTAGACCAGGGACAGTAGGGCTCAGAGGGGGCAGCACTTCACAACAATCAGTGCCAGATTAAGCCATAAACTAACTAAACTCCCACTTAGGACCACACAACATGAGGGGCCTCTCAAAAAGAAAAAACTGATTCCATTTGAAGTGCTATCAAAATCTGTTTATAATAAAGGAGATAGAGAAAAAGAAGATTCTATCCAAATAGAGACATTTTCATTCAACTATGACACAAATATATATATATGATTACACAAATACCCTTAACCCACTCTCTCCCTTCATTAATTGAGACAAAGGAGAAATGGACACAAATCAGACATCAGGAATGGTAACACACATAAACCTACAGGGGAGAATTTTAAACTACCTCAACATTCAATAATGGATTTAACAGTAGCCATTCTTCTACAAAGGAATTGTACCATCAGCTAGAGAGAGAGACTGCTGAACTAGAGTTCATTTACATACAAATCTGACACTGTCAACCTGGGCTTGAATAAAGATATTAACTGATTAATGCACTATAAAGACAATTTCCCCTGCCTTTGACATTCACACTTCACATCAAAAGCTATGAATGGGATACATCCAGCCTGCTTAATTAGCTTCATTAACACGGGTCCTACAACTGACAGGTAACTTACTTTTGCTGTTATATATATGTTGGATTTTGTCATTTCCACTCCAAATGACCGGATGAAGTGAGTTTTACCCATGAAAGTTCGTGATCCTATATATTTGTTAGTTCCTAAGGTGCCACAGGACTACTTGTTTTTAAAGTTGCAGACTAACACTGCTACCTCTCTGAGACTTTACTAATTGTTTATTGACAGGCAGGATGCCAGGGATAAGAAAAAAATCAGTAATTGTACTTGTTACATTAGTATTTCTACAAGTAAGTCTGCTCTCAGTCTCCAGTTTTGTTGGCCAGCTGCTACTGGTGAAATTCTGACTCTGCCGTCATTACTTATTTAAATCCATAAATAATCACACTGCTGATAAAATTGGGAAAAAATGTGAGGTTGGAGACGGCAGTGCTCTGAAGCAATTCTTGCAAGCTCATACTTATATCGGGCTCATCCTAGGAGCAACATCATGTATAGCCTCCCACTTGGCTGGTAATAGCCAGAAAGCCGCCACCTTTTGTTTATAGTCCAGTCCATTCACACATATAGTGCCTTTGCTCCTGTTTTAATTTGTTTTCTTAAGTGTCAGTTTGCTTTTTCTTCTTTTGAACTGTACATTTGTACAACTGTATGTTTAGTGTGCATGCTGCTTTCTGCTTCATGTGCTATCCATGCTTCACGTGATTGAGTTTGCAGGTAATTGTCTTACGGACTTAGGTCGAGTGGCTCTTGAGGAAGACAAATTTGTGTTGGCTTCTTTCTGTCAGTTTCAGGAACTTTCACTGTGTTTTTATAGATTGGAAAAAGAAAAACCCCAGCAAGTCATTCTTCATAGCAAAAAATAAATCAGAATAAACATCTGTAAATATATGTTATATAGTCTGGATATATTTGTAAATACTTTGTATTTCCCTAACAAAATTAATCATTCTTTTTATTTATTCATATGAAAATAAGGATAATTTTAATTATTCATGTTATACAAAATTATTCATGCTCTCTTGTTTTCCTGTGAAAAGATAAAGCTTTCCTATTTATATAGTCAATGTCCTTTCTGTGAAAATAATAAATTATTTTTTGATGGTATGAGGTTCTTACACTTGACATATCTTGTGGCCTCCTAGGGTATGTCTAGACTACAGGCTTCTGTTGACAAAGAGCGTCTAGACTACATCCAGTTCTGTCAACAAGGCAACGCTTTGTCGACATGAGAGTGTAGACGCAAAGGACAGTGTAGATGTAATAACGCCTTCTGTTGACAGAACTCTGTCAACAAAAGGCATTATTTCTCATAGAATGAGGTTTACCACCGTCGACAAAACCACCGAGTTTTGTCGACGTTATGTCGACAAAACCCTGCAGTCTAGACACACCCCCAATGTCACAATCAGGCCCTGACAGCAATTTGTTGCACATGAGGCTCAGGAACTTTGACTGTAAGTTCCCAGAATGGCTATCTGCAGGGGGAGAAGGGTGGCCTCCCTTCTGCCTACCCATCCATCTGCCCCCATTTCCATGCAGCAGACCTGAGCAGCTTTGTTGTCCTGCGGGTGGTCCATAGCCCTTCTACAAGGTGTGAATTGCACCTCAAGTAAATTATTTCTAGAGGGATCACATACAGTGAGAACAAACATTCTGTCTTCTCCATCATAGAAACTTCATAGGAACCCCTGCAGTCTTAAATTAAACCATTGCGCTCTGCTTTTTGCTGCATCTCTCCCAGCCTCTCCCATTCACCACTCTGGGAAAAATGAAAGGCAGGATGACTTTCCATAGGTTTACACAAGGAAAATTCTACCCTAATTAACAGTAAGCTTGTACCTATAGCGTTCTCCTTCAAAATTCAAAGTCTAACAAAAGGCTGGGGCTGGGCAGAAAAGGAGATTATTAAAACTTTAATAACATGAGCCTTTGACCCCTCCTAAATTCTTTACAATTTTCTCACATCTCTAATCTGTCTCTGTTTTAATAACATGACAGCAACATGAACATCTTTGTTTACACTTTTTTTTATCTTTCAAAGAGCCTCTTCAAAAATGATAGGAACCACCAAGAGACTAAAATGAAAAATTCTTCCCGGGTAATCTTTTCCCAAGGCAAGTTAAACCTTTCCCACAATGCTACAGTATTGCAGTACAGCAGAGTGATGGCAGAATCCGCTCCCACTCAGATTATCACAGAGCTGGAAATAAAGAAAAAACATCAGCATTGCTGTTATTCTTGGGATCCCCACTTGGTCTATTGCGAAAGACGAATAAGAATGGTAGCGATCCCAGCCCAATAAGAATGCTCCGGTATTTTACAGAAGAAAAACTCTTTGTCATAGGAAGAATTAATATTGAGGGTCTTGTGCTATTCTGGCCATGAGTCAAGCTCAAGTAATCCCAGTGCATCTAGATTTTAAAATCAGGGGTTGTTCAAATGTATAACTCATCATATATTTTCAATGCCCAAAGATAGATTCAAGGGTCCAGATCCAAGCTGCTGTAAATCAAAGTTGCTCCATTTGCTCAAAGAGGATCTAGCTGCCAATGTTTACAGGGACAATGCTGTTCAGGCAGATTTTATGTAAAGAACATAGCAGGCAACAGAAATCAAACACGGGAAAACACCTGTTTGATCTACAGCCACATCCAGGCCCACCAATGGGGGAGGGAGGCAAAGGGGATAACTTTGGTGATTCTTAAGGGTTTGGGGCTCACAGCTGCTACTGCGACAAGGCAGCCACTAGGAGTTTTGGGCTCTTTAAATCACCACCAGAGCACCGTGTCATACGCTCCGAGCAGCCCAGAGGCTGACTAGATTAGGCACAGTACACTCCAGGTGGTGCTAAGGGATGCCGGTGGGGGATAATGGGGGTAGGAAGGCTGCCCTGCCCCTTCTGGGGTGTGGTGCCACTCCCACACACACCTTGCCCAGTGAGGCCGTCAATCCCACTACACATATCCACTCTCACCTTGTAACAGCAATGTAGTCAATACCAGAATTTCACTGCAGATTATCCAGTTACAATACATTCCTAGTGGCCCCTCATCTATCCAGACAGACATAGGCACAGACAACTATTATGGTTGTATGTGAATTTATTCGTAATTTTAAATTACTGCTGCTCTGACAATAGAATCAGTTTCCAGCTGAAGCACATGGCCAATACATCTCCAACGCCACCTGGCAGCTCATATCCTCTTGTTTAAACAGAGTCCCTGTTGCTGGAGGATCTTTCTTGGCACTAGCAATGGCCCCAGTACCTCTGCCTGGCACCTGTCTCCATGCTGGGTAGAGATGCCTGGGCTAGCTTTGATCATGGTAGCCTACTAGAACTAGCAGTGAAACCACAGGCCATGGGTGGCAGCCCAGGCTGACTGAGTACAATCCTGTTCAGAACCTGAGGTGAATATTTGGGCAGCTAGCCCATGTGCCCATGGCTATGCTGCCATTTTTACTGCATAGCTCAATCAAAGCTACTGCACATACATCTGCCAATGCAGGAAATTACAGCTCCAACTGCAGTGTGGACATATCCATAGATCCCTCTTTGCTGACTTTTATCCAATTGGCTATTCCAGGCACCCACTGCCTCTAAAAGTAGGCAGCTTTTCATTCCTCACCAGGCCTGCTGATGTGGGCTGGGGCAGGGGACAAAGGCCCAGCAATTCAAAGGGGACCCAGACCCTTTAAATTACTGCCAGAGCACCACACTCTGGGAAGCGCTGAAGCCTCGCTGCCCTTGGATCCACCCCTTCCACTCTCAGCCCCACCTCTTCCAAGAGTGTGGAGCTGGCCCCACTCACCTGGCCCAGGGGCCTGCGGAGACGCTGTTCCTCACATAAAATAAGCTGACACAGTTTGTCCTGGGGGTGACATCACACACCTAGCTAAAGACCATACAGCTTACGTGTCCTACAAGTCTTTACATTAAGGCTACAATTAACAGTCAACGAGTTACTTGGCTCTAAGCAGTCCAGGATTTGAGAATCTCCTCATGTTCAGTAGCTCACTAACTGCTGTTTTAATACAGAATCTTTTCCAACCCAGCTGCAATAATTACCCCCACTGAGCATGAGGAATCCCAGTTAGTTATAAATTCTCTGGCAGTCTTGCAAGAATATGTCTGCTAGAGGACTTTAGAGCATTTCTTTCAGAAGTTAACCATATTAAATCATTCTTAGATGCTGCCGCCAAATAAAGAAAGAACCTTTAGAATAACCCTTGCTTTTAAATGCTCCACTTTCCTGTAAAAGTCAGCAGTTCTTTGGAGCCTGCAAGTCTCTCAATTGTCAAACAATTGCTAATGTTCTCTCCTATCAAATTTGAAATGATGTAAGCATTTGACAGTAAAACTAGAACACAGAGGAAAATGCTGAGCCATCTCAAGCCTGTAAGTGAATCAAAGATTCACAGGAGTAGCTCTAGGAGGCCTCTTGCATTTGTGTGCTACAGGGGGACAGGAACAATTTGTACAGTGGGGGTGATGAGGGCCATTGAATTAAATTGTACACCCTGTATGTGATGGAAACCACTTCAAGCCAGGAGCTGCAGCAACACTCCCACCCCACTCCGCCCCAATTCCAGCATCTCTGGTTGTGACTCAATTTACGCAAAGAACTGCATTCAGTACAAGAGATGCTACACTGAAGGTCTTGTCAGCATTTAGAACTCAGCTGCAAAAACTTTCACTTTGGGCTAGAACTGGAGCACACCAGCTGTAAGCCATGCTTAAACTGGTCTGAAAAGGCCCAGAGAGGTCTATCATCACCCCCACATCTGCCCATTCCCCTCCCCAGCATTAATTTTGCCCCTTACAGCCCAATCCCTGATCAATCTTGTCCCATCAGGCTATGCCTAGACTGCAAGCTTCTTTCAGAAGAAGCTTTTCCAGAAGAGATCTTCCAGAAAAACTTTTTTCAAAAGAAAACATCTACACAGCAAAAGCACCTGCTTTTTCAAAAGATAGTGTCCACATTTATTGGACGCTATTTCTCATTTCAGTTGTGATTACTGTGGACAGAGTGGCCACCAGGGCACCTATGCTTTTTCCTGGAGGCCTCTTCTTTCGAAAGAACTCTCTCTTCCTCATCCCCACACGCCTTTTTCCTGAAAAGCTCTTTTGGAAAAAGGCTTCTTCCTCATAGAAAGAGGTTTACTGCGATCTGAAAAACCACCCCGTTTTTTAATCTTTCTTTCGAAAGAACGCAATAGTAGGGTGGATGTAAGTGTAGTTTTCTGGAAAAACAGCTGTTTTTCAAGAAAAACTCTACAGTGTAAACATACCCTCAGTCTGCATATCAATTCTGGCCCCATCTGTTCTACTCCTCTGTGTTCTAGGGCTTCACCTTTGAGTCTCCTGCAGCTCCTGGAGTTATCAGACTTTCCCAGGCCTGGCTACAGCAGGGGCCTCCTTCCTCTTTACCAGATTGGGTATTGCAGGATAACAGCTCTTGAGGAGAGCTCTGTTACTTCCTGCAGCAGCCCTCCTTCTGCTCTTCCTCCAGGTGGCAGGCAGGCAAGTGCAGAAAGCAGCCAGTCAAGAGGGGTTCCTCAGGCAGCACTAACAATGCGCACTCCTCCCTGACAATGCTCACTTTTTAGACATTTGAATTCCCAGGGATGAGAGAGGGTGCACTGGAAGGCAGGGTTGCCAGATGGTTTAACCAAAAATACCGAACACCACCCCTCCCCCACCCCCCAAAAAACCACTGTTGAGAAAAAAAAGGGGGAAAACAAAGTTATTGAGCAAAAAAAAATAATACAAAAAACCCAGCATGGCCCCTTTAAGACTTTTGGGCTTTTTTTGCTGGTGGCCATCTTGTTTTCTTACTCTGTGCCAGAAGAGAGCTCCCCTGCGGAACGAGGTAAGCAGAGGGAGAGGGGGTCGGAGGTGAGCCTGGGGGCTGGGTCAGGTTGCTGAGATTGTGTAGGGTTGCCAGGTATTTTGGCCTCCTGTCAGGAAAAAAAAATCAGAAAATACCAGACTTTTTTTTACTGGACAGGAAGTGAAAATACCAGACTGTCTGGGTCAATACCAGACACCTGGCAATCCTACTAGAGGTGCTGGGTTTAAGGTTGAGGTACTAGTAATGATTCAGAATTACCAGATTCAGACTGGATGGAGAACTGGCAGGGGGAGAGCAAAGGGGCAATTGCCCCAGGGTCTGGTGATTCAAAGGATCTCAGGGCTCTGGCAAAAGTGGCACCCAGAGCCCCAAAACCTTTAAATCGCTGCTGGAGCTCTGATACAGCATTCTGGGTGACACTTAGGGCTGCCTGGGGAGATAAGGGCACCACACCATGCACTCCAGGCAACACAGGGGGCAAGGGAGGCTCTGGTCCAGGCAGGACTGAGGGCATTCTGAATGGGGCCTTGCCCTTTCCAGAAGTGTGGAGGTGCCCACCCACACCTTGCCCAGGGCCCAGCATGGCTCTCAGCTCCCCTAGCCAGATCCAGCCCAGCGCAGCAGTGACCAAAAACTATTACCCATCTGATGAGAGCAGCACAGTGGCCATGCCCATGTGGTATGAGTCGGTGACCTCAGGGCAGTTCCCACGGGACAGGGATCCCAATTCCTACCCTTGTTGCCAGACTTTTCAGAGAGCAACTGAAAGAATGAACTACCCTGTCACTCCCAGAGGCAAGTCACTCCAGCTCACAACTGAGACATGTTGGCAGAACAGGGGAGAAAAGCTTGTGCTACTGAAGCCTTGTTGTTTCTGCTCTGTGGGTTACAAACAGAGTTTCGATCTCTGGAGATGTCAGTCTAGGAGCTTTCACTAGAGGCAACATTTTCAAAGGTATTTTAGGTGCCAAAAGATGCCCATAGGCACCCAGCAGGATTTTCAAAAGCACCTAGGATGAAACTGTAGAATTAATGGGGTTTTACAGGCCAGTCAGCCTTACCTCAGTCCCTGAAAAAATCATGGAAGGGATCCTCAAGGAATCCATTTTGAAGCACTTGGAAGAGGAGAAGGTGATCAGGAACAGTCAACATGGATTCACCAAGGGCAAGTCGTGCCTGACCAACCTGATTAGCTTCTATGACGAGGTAACTGGCTCTGTGGATATGGGAAAGTCAGTGAATGTGATATACCATGACTTTAGCAAAGCTTTTGATACTGTCTCCAACAATATTCTTGACAGCAAGTTAAGGAAGTATGTCTTGGATAAATGGACTCTAAGGTGGATAGAAAGCTGGCTGGATTGTTGGGCCCAATGGGTAGTGAGAGATGGCTCGATGTCTGGTTGATGGCTGGTTTCAGATGCAGTTCCCCAAGAATCGGTTCTAGAGCCAGTTTTGTTCAACATATGTATTAATGCCCTGGCTGAGGGGATGGATTGTACCCTCAGCAAGTTTGTGGATGACACTAAGCTAGGGGAAGAGCTAGATACATTGGAGGGTAGAGATAAGATCCAAAGTGACCTAGACAAATTGAAGGATTGGGCCACAAGAAATCTGATGAGATTCAACAAGGACAAGTGCAGAGTCCTGCACTTGGGATGGATGAATCCAAAGCACTGATACAGGTTGGGAACTGACTGGCTAAGTAGAAGTTCAGCAGAAAAGGACCTGGGAATTACAAGGGATGAGACGCTGGATAGGAGTGAACAGTGTGCCCTTGACTCCAAGAAGTCTAATGGCATATTGGGGTGCATTTGGAGAAGCATTTCCAGCAGATCTAGGGATGTGATTATTCCCCTTCATTCAGCACTGGTGAGGCCACATCTGGAGTACTGCGTCCAGTTCTGGGCCCTCCACCATAGAAAGGATGTGGATGCATTGGAAAGGGTCCAGTGGAGGGCAACCAAATGATTAGGGGGCTGGAGCACATAACCTATGAGGAGAGGCTGAAGGATTTGGGCTTATTTAGTCTCCAGAAGAGACAAGTGAGGGGGGATTTGATAGCACCTTCAACTTCCTGAAGGGAGGTTCCAAAGAGGAAGGAGAGAGGCTGTTCTCAGTAGTGACAGATGGCAGAACAAGTAGCAATGGTCTCAAGCTACAGTGGGGGAGGTCTAGGTTGGATATTAGGAAAAACTATTTCACTAGGAGGGTGGTAAAGCACTGGAATGGGTTACCTAGGGAGGTGGTGGAATCTCCATCCCTAGAGGTTTTTAAGTCTCGTCTTGACAAAGCCCTGTCTGGGATGATTTAGTTGCTGTTGGTCTTGCTTTGGACAGGAGACTGAACTCAATGACCTCCTGACCTCTCTTCCAGTCCTGGGATTCTATGATTCTATGATTGGCATTTATGCACTTTGAAAATCTCCTTAGGCATTGAGTTGCATATCTAAATTCCTGTGAAAATCTGGCCCTGCATGTTTAGGTATCACAGTGATGGACATGAACATAGAATTTTGCCAGCACAAAATGCTTCTTAAAATGAACTAGAAAAGTAATGGGCTCGCCCTGTGTGAATTGCAACCAAGTTTGGTTAAATGCAGTTGGGCTGCTTACAGTTTCATAATAGCAACAAAGAAAATTAACCAATTTCCGATTACTTTTTCATGCTCCTATAAGTGAAACATCATTTGATTTTAAAAATGGAACCATGAACTATGAACCCATTATAGGGTCTGATTGATTCACTTGGGTGAAAAGGAAGAATTATGTATATTAGGCTATTCTCTATGGCTACGTCTACACTGGCCCCTTTTCCGGAAGGGGCATGTAAATTTCACCAGTCGTCGTAGGGAAATCCGCGGGGGATTTAAATATCCCCCGCGGCATTTAAATAAAAATGTCCGCCGCTTTTTTCCGGCTTTTAAAAAAGCCGGAAAAGAGCGTCTACACTGGCCCCGATCCTCCGGAAAAAGTGCCCTTTTCCGGAGGGTCTTATTCCTACTTCGAAGTAGGAATAAGACCCTCCGGAAAAGGGCACTTTTTCCGGAGGATCGGGGCCAGTGTAGGCGCTCTTTTCCGGCTTTTTTAAAAGCCGGAAAAAAGCGGCGGACATTTTTATTTAAATGCCGCGGGGGATATTTAAATCCCCCGCGGATTTCCCTACGACGACTGGTGAAATTTACATGCCCCTTCCGGAAAAGGGGCCAGTGTAGACGTAGCCAAGGGGTATGTCTACACTGCAGCATTATTTCAAAATATCTGATGTTGTTTCGAAATAACAAAGTGAGTGTCTACACAGCAAGCTAGTATTCAAAATAATTTCAAGATGGTGGACTTCTTACTCTGACTTCTGTAACCTTAATTTCACGGGGTTTTCCTTCAACTTCCTGCTGTGTAGACAGTGCCAAAAGCCAAATTCAGCTATTTTGACTTCAGCTACACAATTAACATAGCTTAACTTGCGTATCTTAGTTTGACTTTTGTCCTGCAGTGTAGATGTGCCCTAAGGGTACATCTACACAGCAACATTATTTTGAAATAATTAGCATTATTTTGAAATAACATCTACACAACAGGCAGTTATTTCGAAATAATGTCGAAATACTGTCAAGCTGGAGAACTTCTTTCTCTGACTCTTGTAACCCTCATTGTACAAGAAGTAAGGGAAGTCAGAGGAAGGAAGAGCGCCCTAGTTCAAAATAAGCGCTGTGCTGTGTAGATGCTCCCAATTTCGAAATAGGCTATCTCAAAATAAGCTACGCAATTGGTGTAGCTCAACTGGCGTAGCTTATTTCGAGGTAAGCCATTGGGGTGTGTCTATACAGTAGGGCTTAACTCAGAATAGGGTTACAGGAGTCGAAGTAAGAAGCCCTCTAACTTGACAGTATTTCAACATTATTTCAAAATAACTGCCTGCTGTGTAGACACGGACTAAGTTATTTCGAAATAAGGTTATTTATTTCAAAATAATGTTGCTGTGTAGACGTACCCTTAGGCTCAGTCCTACAATGAATTCTCCATAGGCAGCTGCCCCCCTCAACATCAATGAGGCTCTCTACAGGCATGGGGGTACCTCCTTCCCCTCCCTCCTCACGTAAAATTCTCCACAAAACAAATCCCTCCACGTTCTGCCATCAAACCAAACCTCTCAGTCATGCTCTGCAGATGCCCCAGGAAGTGATGGCACCAATTAGACAAGTACTTCTTGAAACATAAAAAGGTTGCAACATTGTGGTTTGAGCCCTTCCACAACAGCTTCTTTTCATAAGAATTTGTATTATGGATCCATGGTGTTCGAAGCCCACTGCTGTTAACAAGCATTTACAGCATACGCGCTAACAGCTCCAAATGAATACTTAAGGATAATGAGCTAAATCCGTAAGCCATAGTTTCTTTTTCTTTTAATTAAATCACACACAAAAAATGAATTAAAATGAGATTAAGGCTTTGTTCTAAACCCACACAAACCAGGAGGAGGGTCACATCTGATACGCCAGTCTTAATTTGCTATCTTGCACCAAACAACTGTTACAGGGGATTTATGATTATGTACTGGTTTTACATGTTCTTTGTGCTGCAATACTTGGGCATAAAAGTATGAATCCAGGGCTGAGCCAGAGGGATGGATAAATCCTGCTGCTGCAAGGAGATGTAAAGTGTACCTGCCTTTTCCAGCAAGCCAAGCTGGGGTGCACCCAGAGGCAAAGACAGCTTTAATATTCTTCAGACACTCCATAGGATCTCAAACACCAGAGGCTGAAGCAGGAATGAATGGGCTCTATCATCAAATCCAGCTGTCCTGTCTACTTCACATCCCTGGCCATCTTCAGAGGCTCTGCTGGCCACTTATAGGCTGTTCAATAGAAGGGAGGGTATGGGTCCCTTGCATTGCTCAAGTTTCCACTGTCTGAACCTCTGTCAGCCTCTACAGAGTCCAGAACATGCAGTCTCTGCATTTTATTGTCCTTGGCTATTTTAATTGTCACTTTAAGCATGACTGCATCATTTAATTAGAATAGATAATTACTAAAATGAGCCACAGCATCCTATGCCTACAGAAACAACTTGGGCTGAAGTCACTTGCACAAAACAACTTCCCTATAGGAAGAGGCCCACTGTATCCAGCTTGGCAGTGTTCACATTGCTATGTTTTATGTGGAGCTTTCAGTCTATTTACCTACAAACAGTTTTACACTATTTTACCACAGGTGTGGGAACACCTTGCTTTTTGTAAGTTACACCTTGGGTGCATCTAGACTGGCAAGAATACTTGCGCATGAGGGCCAGTGTAGACAGGCACCTTAATTTTTTGCGCAAAAAAGCCTGATGGCTAAAATGGCCATCGGAGCTTTCTTGCGCAAAAGCGTGTCTATATTGGGCATGGATGCTTTTGCACAAAAGTACTTTTTGCACAGAAGCATCTATGCCAATCTAGACGCTCTTTTGCAGAAATACTTTTAACGGAAAAACTTTTCCATTAAAAGTATTTCTGCAAAATCATGCCAGTCTAGACGCAGCCCTTTGTGTAGAGTCAGTGGACCTGGGTTGTGGGCAGGTGGGATTGAACCTGGTACCTTAAGGGCTAAAGCCATGACCCAAAAAGCTAATCTGCCCTTATCTAAGCCCGAAGAGTAGACTTCACACTCCTGTCAAAGCTTGAGACACCTCCAGGCAAAGCAGTTCATCCCAGACAAGCCCCTATTTGTAAAGGCCACACACCCAGGTCATGGATTGAACCTGCAATCCTAGGGACTAAATCCATGCACCTCAACAGCATGAAGCTAAATAGCCAGTGGCCCTTAGAGCTTACTTCATGTTCCCTTTCTCATTGGTCTCAGGGTTACACTTGATTTTAGTTGAGGGAAGTTTTAGCCTAGCCCAGAGCTAAAGGCATTACTCTACAGCTACACTAAGCACAAGATTGCTTGTGGCTAACACCTTAGTGCTGTCCAACTTGGCTAGGAAAAGTAGTTCAGTTTAAAATGAACCCTGTATGGGACTGATCCTACAGTTCTTGCTCAGGCTGAATGAGCAATGGGAATTTTGCTTAGGTAAGGATTGCAGGTGCGGGATAGAAAGGATTCACCCAAGTAAGACAAACAAGCCCTGTCACTCTTTAAATAAATGCCTGAGGGCCAGATTCAGAATGCTAAAAGAAATGGCAGGTAAACATCAGTATCTGGAGTGATGCTGAGTTTTTCAGTCTAATCACCCGAGTCCGGGTCCTGCTGAGCCCTGCTTGAACGAGGAACATCTGCTATGCAAATTCATTCACCAAGTAAGAGTTTATAGAGCTTGACCCTGCAAATGATATTTCTCAGGCAGATTGTGGGATGCTGCAGCAGATGTCCAATAGTCCCCCAAGTGCTGTCAGTTGTGGGAGCATGGTCATACTTTAATAGCCAATAGCAGGGACATTTGAAAGGTTGGGTGATTTGGTGACCACAAAGTGGGAACCATGCTATGCTACTATACAGTGACATTCAACCCCACCCTGCATGAGAACTACACTGGGATACCTTTCGTTGAAAAGAATAAAAAATAATCATGGTTTGAAGAAGAGAGAACATGAGTCCAGCACTTAAAAATGTATTACTGCTGTGTGTGACAAAACAAAAGACAAATCTAGCTAGCTAGTTATCTAGGACCTGGGATCTCTTCCATGGTAGATGAGAGAGGTTGCTGCAACATGCCAAAAAGATCCCTTTGATGCCCAGGAACCCAAAGGTCACCTAACCTAGGCTGGAAAACAAGATCTTTTTAAATTAAAAAATGTATACAAAGCAAAACTCCTTCTGTGTGACTTGATCAGTTTCTAAGATATATCTCAGAGCCAGGCGGGAGCTGAGCAATCCTTAATAACTGGAATTCTTCAGAGAGCTGCTCTTTGCTCTGGTTGCCTGCTGCCTCCCGGGGAGAGAAAATACAGAGGAAATGAAGACTGACCTTGCACTGTTAAAGAGGAATCTGAAAGGGCCCAATCCCAATCTGAAAGGGCCCATGGCTACGACTAGACTGGCATGATTTTACAGAAATACTTTTAACAGAAAAGTTTTTCCGTTAAAAGTATTTCCTCAAGAGAGCATCTAGATTGGCAAGCATCCGTGGCCAGTCTAGACGCAATTTTGCACAAGAAAGCCCGGATCGCCATTTTAGCCATCGGGGCTTTTTTGTGCAAAACAATTCTTCCCTGTCTACCCTGGCCCTCTTGAGCAAGTATTCTTGCGCAAGAGGGCTTTTTCCCGAGCGGGAGTATACATTACAAAGTCAGTGCTCTTGCACAAATTCAAGCAGCCAGTGTAGACAGCTGGCAAGTTTTGCTAGCTAGCTGCCATTCTATATGCTCCCATTATGTGAGTAACTCTTCCTCACACAAGTAGTCCCTGGAGTTAAAGCTTGCTCACAGAAGAGAAGGACTGCAGGACTGGAGCCCAATGTTGCCATAGAGGAGTAAGACCGTAGGATCCCAATAGTCCCCTACAATCTATGAATCTCTAGACATAGTCTTTATCACTTAAGATACATCGAGCTGGAAGATCTATCAAGGTAGAGTGATAGAGATATGATTAATGTGCAGCATCTGTTTATTGCAGCAGGCAGCTATTTGCATCTCTATCTACTACATTTCATCTAGGCCTGATTGGCTGTACTCTGAGCTATTCTGATATGACAATTAACACTACACCTTGTCTAAGCTAAGTAATGGAGGTTACTACAAAGAGCAAAACTGTGGGAATAACAAAGGGTTTCACTGTGGCTGCTGTGAATAAAAGGGATGATTGTGCTGGAAGTTATGAGGGATGCTGGGGGAGGGGCGAGGAGGGAAGGGGCTGTGGCGTGTTCCTTTGAAGGGAAGGTCCTAGCTTGTGCCAATGAGACATTGCTATTTTGGGACTGTCTCCTCATAGACTGAGGTTGCCACATCAGTGAGAGCTAAAGGAGATTTTCTAAAATATACTCCCACTTGTATTAAGAATGCGGCTGAAAGCATTAATTCAAAACACAGTCTCCACTCTTTCTACCCACCACTTCTTTCCTGTCACAGCCAGTGCCTGCAAAGAACAAACTTTTGTATTTGAAAATCTGTCACACCAAGCAGCCTGTGCCCACTCTGCCTTGGTACCTTCAAATGAGGCCTCATCCAGCAAGGTGCTAAGCATCATTGAATCTCATTGACATGAATGGGAGCTGAGGACCGAGGGCACCTCAAAAGATCAGGCCCTTAAAAAAATCTGTCTAAATAACTTAATATATAGAGAAGAGCCCATGCCGACACCCTTCCCCCATATTATAAATGCAGCCATTTCCATTAATCTGGCTTTTCTTTTAGATCCTCTTGACTAAGAAAACTAAAAGAGAAAAAACATTCTCAGAATGAAAATATCAACAATAAGTGAGTCTTACTGTTCTAATTTGTGCCCCCAGCTCATTCCAGATCCCCCAGTTAACACTAAACTGGTGTGTGATTTCATTAAAGGACTAGCTGATTGCAAAGTAATTACAACCTTCCTTGGCCTGTTGGGCTTTTGGGTTTTTTAATGTCATTTTCCCAAATGCCACAGATGTGAGGGATTTTTTTTCTCCTCCCACTCAGCTGTGGTCTGTAGATTTATAATCAAAGAAGTTTACTGGGAAATAAAAATGTTTTTGTGTAATTATATTCCTAGTCATGTGCAATTGTGTTTGGAATGAGTGGATGTGCCTGTAATTTATCCTTTATTCCAGCATAGCTGTCTACAGCTGTCTGGGTGGCAGCGGCATAATGCCATTCCCTCTATGGCCCTCAGAGGCCCATGTGTTCAGCTGGGTAACCTCTGATGATCCCTGTTTATGTGAGAGGAGTTAATATCATAGCCTCACAATGCCAGCTGTTGGAACTGTAATTAGATATAGGTATTAATTCATTCCCAAGGCCTCAACAGTACAGTCGCTGCACACTTTCCAGACTGATCTGGGCGCAGGCTCAATACTGCAGGCCCGTGTTCTCCGTAAGCAGTGGGCTTGTGCAACCACTCAGGAGAGATTCCAATGCCACCCAGCCAATTAGCACAGCTCTCACAGCTACTTTTTGTTTCTAATGGTGGTACACATGCCTCAGTGCACATAATAAAATTGATTCCACACATGGATGGCAAAAATCTGCACATGGATGGAAAAAAATTAGAGGGAACATTGCTGCAGGCCTCACTCAAGTAAAGCATCATCATTGCACACTGTTGTGTGACTTCAATGGAGGGCTGGCAGTGGCCATTTTTCACAATGCTCGCTTGCTCAACCTGCTCCTGAGAGCAGCCAGGCTAGACCCACGTTTGTGTCATGCATCATCTCCTCACCTTGACACTCATTCAGGGGGTGCCCTTCAAGGAGCAGAATCCTTGAAATCAGTACTGGGAAAGGAGTGGCTGGGCCAGAACCAAACTGGTACAGCTGTCCCTGGTTTCAGCTCCTGTCCATGGCTGCCAACAGTGGGGGTAGGGATGGAGCCTTATAAAGGCTAGTGCTGCAATGACATTGATGTGGCTCCCACTGGGTGGAGGTGAGGGATGGCAAGGCTGGAGTGCCTCCCCTTACAGATCAGGTACCTAGGGGCCCACATGTGGTGTAAATGGGAGGGGAATGTGACCCTCTGTGTGCGCTCAGCTGGTAGCATGCTCTAGAAAAGCAAAGAGCATATTCTGAAATGGGCTTACAAAGACAACACAGTCAACTAACCATCCCACAGCTTGTTTGAAAAGGGAACTTACAAGGGCTACTTCTGCACTCATTATCAAAGTTTTAAAGGGGGGGGAGTCAACATCCCTAGTTAATAATGTATTCAGGGCTGCACAGCTACCACCACCACCAAGGGAAGTTTTCATCTTTAAAGGTACTTTGCAATGTAGAACCAAAACCCTGCACTTCAGTTCCTGTTAATTTATTTACTCAGACAGCGTTCCTGTTGAGTCCAACTGAATACAAGTGAGGAGCAAGCGAAACAGAGTACAGGGGAACTCTGGGTTTGCCCCCTTGGCATCAGTGGGAGTTGCAGGAGCTCAGCAACCTTCAGGACGTGCCCCAGTGCTGATCTCAGAGGGTGTTTTCTCTGAGCGAGGATGGAAGTGCCCAGCACTGAGATGCTGAACCATCTTGCAAGGAGCTCATCACTCCTGCCTATTGCAGGTCTCCCAGGGAACTGTGAGGGTGAGTGCTTAGCATCCCACAGGCTCAGGGTCTGGGTATGCTCTGAGAAAGGAACTGGTGGTTTCATTTTAAAGAGCCAAGTAGATGGCACTTGGTTCCCAGCCTTACCTCCACCCCTCCTCTGAAGCAGAAGATCAGAGAAGACGAGTCCTTCTTGCTCTACTGAGACCCTTCCAAGGGCCTATGGGAACAGAAACATTCCAGGCATCTGCTTCCATTTCTCAGGCCCTAGCATTGATCCCCCAGGCCTTCGCTCTGTCAAATTGGGGCACCCTCCACCTCCTTGGAAGAGCTTCTCACCTCTCAGGATACGCCCCTCGTAAAATCTAACAGAACCTCCAGCTCACTTACAAAACACCCATTCCCGTTATTACTACAATAGAGGTTGGTTGAAAACTTAACAGACCAATGAGGCAGATGCTGTGTCAGAGACAGCAGGGGAGTGAGCAGCTTCAGGAGGAGAGGCTGGGCTCCCTACGCTGGGGGAAGGCGACGAGCTTAAGCCTCTGCTAAGGGGAAGGCTGACTGCCTGGACACAGCAGATAAGAGGGTGCTTTACCCAAGGCCCATCTTACCAATGGGAAGAAGTGCAGAGCTAGAAAGGGAAAGAAGAGCCCTTGCCATGCATGGTATAACAGCCTAGATTGAACAGAATAGTTGCTGGTGGGAAGGGATTCTCAAAATCTGTGTGCTGTGAAGATCCTTGAACCACAAGGAGGAGTGGGGAGAGGAACCCACCAGTCGAGCTCTCAAAGGAAGGGGCCTTTCATCCCATTGGTAATATTGGCTCCAGTGTTCCCGGTAAGCTGAGCGCTTGGGCAGTCACCCAGAAGAGATGCAGGTGCCGCCCAGCTGATTAGCAGAGCGCCCACACCAGTAGCATGTTTCTATTGGTGGTGCAAATCTGCACATGCCTCAGCACACATAACAAAATGTATTTTGCACATGGATGGAAAAAATGAGAGGGAACATTGATTGGCTCCTTCCTCCTTCCAGCTCTCCACTGGTGGCAACAGGGTCCCCAACATACCTGTTTACCCGGCTCCCCCAGAGACTGCTGTTGTCTTTCTCCCTCCATCCCTCTAGCAAGCAACTTGTACTGGTGAGTGGGTGGTAGGTGCAATTAGCTGGAAGGGAAATGCAGATATGCACGCTTGCCATGATGAATTGGAAGTACATTTCCATTTTGGGACAACATGAAAGGCAGGTTAATTTAAATTTCCCAAATCTGTCCTACTGTGTCTCTTAAGCTATTAAATCATAATAGTAATTTATATTTCTCTAACATAACATTAACTCTGCCCCAGTTTTACCAGTGGCGGAAGGAACGTTCAGTGCAAGGCAGCGCTTCAGTGAATTCTGCCTAAACTAACATTTCATTTCATTGCTACAGTTCACGTCCGTTGTCAACACTTTCATGCTCCTAATTAACTTGCATCTGTTTCATGTTTGAAATTTACAACACTCGCTGACTTTGGCGGACGTAGTTTACATCCAACACCAAACATATGCTGATGTTTACACCATATTAGCTCTGAATTCTTTGACTTAACATTGTCTCATTTGATTATCCCCCTAATGGAAAACTGCTGATATGGTGCTGAACATTTTAATAACACCAAAAACCACACTCAGTTGGCTACTGATAAGTAGATGCCCATGGTACAAGCTACCGCGGGCTGATGTTCAGGGGTGCTGAGCACTTGGGCACCACAGATGCTCAGCACCTCTGAAAAGCAAGCCAGAAAGGCTCCACCATATGGATCTCGGATAAGAGACTTCAATCAAATATCTGGGGATCCTCAAGATCTTATCATACTGTAAAGGGTGCTTTGTACTGGTGGCCCATTACCTCTGCACTGAGGCTTAACAGAACTTCAAAGGGAGCATGAACTGACAAATAGGGAGATATAATACACCTTCACAGAACCGTCTGCTGCTTTGACATTGGCTTCAGTAAAACTCAGATGCTTCCTTCTCCTCACACCAATTATATGCTGGTGTAATACACTGGCTTCAGTAGAGCAACTCCTGATTATTGAGACGTACTCCCTGCAAAATTGAGGACCAGAGAGTGCTGGAGCCTGCTCTGATGGGCCAGGTATGTGAATGAAAGGAACTTCCCTTCTTTCTTTCTGCTACATAACAGCTGAGCCCAAGGGGTGTTTCTGCAAGTAGTATTTCTGTGTTCAAAGGTTCTCCTGCTGCCAATTAAAAGGCATCACTAGAATCAGTCCTCTCCTTACTCTGTATAAACTCTTATTACCCACATAGGATGAGGACTGAATAACCCCTGAAGTGCAGAAACTAAGGAAATTCCAATAGTCTCAAACACCCACATCCTTAGTGGTCTAAATCAGTGGTTCCCAATCTTTTTTATACTGGGGGCTGTCAAACCCATTCACAAACTTTTGGTGGACTGGTAGCATTTTATTTGCATATTTGCCTATTTATTATGCAAATAATGAATATGCAAATAGACTGTTATGGTCCATCAAGAGGCTGCCACGAACAGCTGGCTTCAGCTGCAGCAGCCTCCCGCCACATCTGCAGCTGATGCCGGAGCTGAAGCCGGCTCTTCGTGACGGCTCTAGAGACCAGGGCTGAGGTACACCCCGGCCCCCAGAGCTGCCACGAACAGCTGGCTTCAGCTCTGGCAGCCACCTGCCACATGACAGCTGCCGGAGCTGAAGCCGGCTGCTCCTCAGAGACAGGGAAGTGCTACGATCCTCATTTTACAGAAGGGGAATTGAGGCACAGAAAGACTATGGGCTAGATCCTCAAAGGTCTTTAGGTGCCTAACTCTCCTTGACATGAGTAGGAGTTAATACCTTTGAGGATCTGGACCTAAATGACTTGCCCAAGGCCACACAGGAGTCCTGGGGAAGAGCAGGGATGGGAGTCAAGATCTTGCAAATCCCAGGCTAGCACTCAGGGCTGACAAGAGGCAGGGGAAGGGGGAGAGCAATTCTACCGGGTCCCGAGCTCAGAGGAGGGCCTCCCACCCCAACCTCTGCAATATCTGTGTAAATACAGTGAAATGGGAGGTGAGTGGGTCCCCCACAAACATGGCTGGGGCCCACACTTCTCTCAAAAGACCTGCTAGCATTCTGTTGACTGCATCAAGTCCCCTTGGGGATACTCCATTGTAGAATAAATCCCTTCATTCCAGAATAATCTTTGTGCACTTCCCAAGCACAGCATTTATTCTGAAATAAAATCACCTTGGTTCTGAAATGGAGCATCTGGAACTGTGCTATCACAGAGCAGCTTATTCCACAATGACTATTTCAGTCCATTTCTCACATAGACAAGCCCTTACTTCCCCTGTGTACAGGCCCAGAACAATTATCTAGAAGTTAAAGGAAAGAGCATTAAACTTTAAGATTTCAGGTTCCATTTCGACAAAAGCTTTTCTATCCAGAGACAGGGGAGAGGATTAAACTTCCATTTGTTTGCCTTGGGGGGACAGAGCAGGGAAATCTGAGAGAGGTTTCAAGAGATACTTGCATGATAATATTGCACATTCATTAGACACTAAAGTCTCAGATAAGACAGTATCTACTTGTGAGTCATTCCAGTCACCAACTTAAATAGCTTTTAAAAAGTGCATTTTATACACAACAGACTGGAAAGACTCCTTCAAAGCCATTTGTGACGGCACGTTGGGGGTTCCCCGTCTCCTGCACCCCGAAATGGCACAAACAGACTGCACCAGCCAGTGGAATTGAGGGTGGTTTATTGCTCCTCCAGCACAGCGCAGCACAGATGTAATCTGGTCACAGGAACTGGGCTAGGATGCCTCAGGCCCCCTTGAGATGGGGGAGACTGGGCCCCTAAACTCCAGCTCCTCTCCCTAGGCTGTCTCATCCATGCCCTCCGACAGCCAGCAACCAACTCCCTAACTTCCAGCCCTGCCCCCCAGCCAAGCCAGCATTCCACCTTCCTTTGTTCCTCTCCATGGGGGGTGTCTGGCCACTGGTTTGCATAGTGACTCATCCTGTTCTGCTGGGTCGTGGTACCCACGGCAGCCAGTGGGGGATCCCCCAGAGCCAGCAGCATAGAAACCAGCCAGGTACCCCCACTACGTCACAGTTCTCCCCCCTCCGAGAGCGAACTGAGCAGGGTCACTCCGCTCGTGACCTAGGGAAGTTCGGGTCCTCTGCGTGGGAACCCGCCCTGGGGACATGGGTGCTCCCCTTGACTCGGGCCGGCCGTGGCAAGGCCCCACATGAGCTGGCTTCCCTCTGTCCACTCGCCGCCCCGCTCCAGGGCGACTGGCACAGGCCTGTCCTCGGGGGTCACACCCCCCCTTCCGCTGGCCTTGATCTCTGGCCAGGGTCTCTCGGGCCGGGGCCATGAGCCCAGCGAGCCTTCTCTGGACAGCCAGGGTGGCTCCCACACCCGACGCTCCATCCAGGGAGGCCTTCCCCTCCCATAACTCTCTCAGCCATCCCAGAGGGTCTATCTGGGGTAGAGACCCCCAAGCCGCTTTCCTACTGTCTTGGGCCTTCCCGCCCCTCTGGCAGGAGTCACAGGACCGGCAGTACCGCTGCACGGCTGTAAAGATTCCCGGCCAATAGAAGTGCTGGAGCAGCTTCAGCCGGGTGCTCCGGATCCCCCGGTGGCCCCCAACGGGGGAATCGTGGGCCAAATACAGCAGCTTGAGGCGATACTTTCGGGGGACGACCAGCTGCCGCTCTACCCTCCATGCCCTCGCCTTCCTGGGGGGAAGCCACTCACGGAACAGGAGCCCACGCTCCCGCAGGAATCTCTCCTGGCCACCTCTCCCCCGGGGCTGAGCTGCATGGAGGCCAGCCTGGTCCCTCAGCCTCTGCAAGGAGGGGTCTGCCTGCACCTCAGCCTGGAATTCAGCTGCTAAGGCAGGGATCGGGACCTGTCCCCCACCTCTGCCTAGGTCCGGAGTCCCAGCCTGGCTGGACCCCGTGTCCACTGGGATGGGACCCTGAGGACGCTGCCAGGAGTCCTTCCCTGGACCCACGTTGTCAGCCCCCCGCTGGCTCTGGCTCCGGGTAGTGACTAGAGCCCGCTGGGATTCATGGGGCCACTCCTCTAGGTCATTCCCCATCAGCACCTCGGTGGGCAAGTGCGGGTGCACCCCCACTTCCTTGAGGCCTTCCTTGGCCCCCCATTTCAGATGCACCCTGGCTACAGGCACCTTAAACGGGGACCCGTCTATGCCCTTCAGGGTCAGCTGCGCGTGGGGTAGTATCCGCTCCGGGGCCACTATGTCGGATCGGGCCAGAGTCACCTCCGCCCCCGTGTCCCAGAAGCCCGTCACCTTCCTACCATCCACCTCCAGGGGTATGAGGCACTCGCTCCGCAGGGGCCGTCCTGCCCCCACCCGGTACACGGAGAAATCCGCCTCCTGAGAATCAGACCTCCCAGGGGAGGTGCACTGAGCATCCTTCCCCTCTCTCTGAGCTGAGGTTTGCCTGCCAGCCCCTGCCTCTGGGGCAGCCTGCCCTTCCTCCCGCCCCAGCCAGTTAACCCTGGAAAGTCCCCGGTCCTGGGACCTGGTGCACTGAGCCCTCTTGTGGCCTTTTTGCCCACAGCGATGGCAAGTTAGGCTTTGGGCTGTCTCTGTCCAGGCCCTGGCTGGTTCTCTGGGGCGCAGACGACCTGTTCCTTGGTCTCGCCCCGTAGTTGACTCCCTCCGTCGCTCAGCCGAGATCCGGTCTCTGCGCGGTTCCCTCTCTCTCCGGGACTCCCGTTCACACCCGGACCGGCTCTCCGTGAACTCATCCGCCAGTTTCCCGGCCTCCTGGGGGTTCTCTGGTCTCCGGTCCTTGAGCCACAGCCTCAGTTTGGGTGGGCACGCTTCATAGAACTGCTCCATCATGACCAGCTTGAGCAGCTCCTCTGCGGTCTGGGCTCCGACTCCAGACACCCACTTGCGGCAGTATTGCGCCAGGCGGGAGGCCAGATCCACATAGGTCTCCCGTGGCCCTTTCTGTACCCCCCGGAACTTCTTCCTGTACATCTCGGGGGTCAGCCCGAACTTGTGCAGCAGGGCCTCCTTGACTCGGTTGTAATCCCCTGGCTGTAGGTTCTCCAGCTGACTGAGCACTCCGGCCGCCTCCTGGTTCAGTGCGGGGACGAGCTCCTGCAGCCAGTCAGCCGGGGGGACCCGTTGCAGTCCACAGGCCCTCTCAAAGGCACTGAGGAACCCGTCTATGTCACCCATGTCCTTCAATTGGGCCCCCACGAGCCTCTCCAAGCGTCTGGCAGTCCTGGGACCTTGGGGCTCATCCGCACTTGGCGCAGCCGGTGCCCCGCCGGTTCTCCGCTCTGCCATGGCCAGCTCATGCTGTCGCTGCCTCTCTCGATCTTGGCGCTCCCTTTCTCGGTCCTCTACTTCCAATTCCCTGATCCGCAGCTGGATCTCCAGCCGCCGCAGCTCCGCTGGGCTGGCCCCTGCCCTAGATAGGCTACTTGCAGGCCTCCCGGGAGACGCTGTCTCATCTCTCCGTTGGGTTCCAGCGCTCCTCCCCCTCTCTGAGCCTGACACACTCTCAGGGGGGGTCTGGCTGCTTCCCCTGGGGACAAGATCCTGGCCCTGTGGCTGGTCATTCTCTTCCAGCTGGGTAATCAGCTGGGCCTTGGTTGCTTTCTGCACAGGCAAGCCCCTCTCTCTGCACAGCCCCACCAGCTCTGCCTTCAAGAGTTGGGTGTAGGCCATCTGCCCGCTGGGCCCCTCGGTGCAGACTCACCAGTCTAGTGCTGCAGCGCCCCACGATTCCCAGGAACCGCTTCGCTCTGTCTCCAGCACGCCTGGCTCCAGGGCTCTTGCTTCTACTGCGCCTTGTCGCTTGCCGCTGGAAGCTCCATCCACGGGGTGCAGTGCATCCCACCCCTGACACCAGTGTGACGGCACGTTGGGGGTTCCCCGTCTCCTGCACCCCGAAATGGCACAAACAGACTGCACCAGCCAGTGGAATTGAGGGTGGTTTATTGCTCCTCCAGCACAGCGCAGCACAGATGTAATCTGGTCACAGGAACTGGGCTAGGATGCCTCAGGCCCCCTTGAGATGGGGGAGACTGGGCCCCTAAACTCCAGCTCCTCTCCCTAGGCTGTCTCATCCATGCCCTCCGACAGCCAGCAACCAACTCCCTAACTTCCAGCCCTGCCCCCCAGCCAAGCCAGCATTCCACCTTCCTTTGTTCCTCTCCATGGGGGGTGTCTGGCCACTGGTTTGCATAGTGACTCATCCTGTTCTGCTGGGTCGTGGTACCCACGGCAGCCAGTGGGGGATCCCCCAGAGCCAGCAGCATAGAAACCAGCCAGGTACCCCCACTACGTCACACCATTCCACTAGATTGCATGATTACTAATTATGTCTTTAGGGCACATGCCATCTATACTAAAAAATCCTTATAAA
This sequence comes from Pelodiscus sinensis, assembly GCF_052426305.1. Taxonomy (NCBI): domain Eukaryota; kingdom Metazoa; phylum Chordata; order Testudines; family Trionychidae; genus Pelodiscus; species Pelodiscus sinensis. The sequence continues at coordinate 230,173,818 of NC_143053.1, read as the reverse complement.
AACTGGTGGGAAAATGTCCTGCTCTTTCATTGCAAAGGAAACACAAACCAGAATATTGGAGTTTCATAAAATGCCAAGAACAGTTAAATTATATTACGGAATAATCTCTTTATTTCCTGTGGTCTCAAGGGTTCCTTCTGCTTCTACGAGCAGCATGAAGCAAAGACCAGCCCATCTAGCGAGGAACGCTGAAGAGGGAGTGCTCACTTCCCAGTCCTGCTCCATACATGGGCCATAGCAATCAGACTCTTTTAGGGTGGAAGAAGTCACTTTCCATGGTATCTTACCCCTGTCATCTTACGAGGAATATACATAAAAGCTGTCATGGCTGTTCCCCACTCTGGCACTTCGAGTGCAGAAGATGGAGGCCCACAAGAGACTTTAAAATACCCTGCCACTAAATACTTCTGTTTAAAAACTCCCCAAGGTCACAGATTCCCTGACCTTAGATGGTATCGTCGCCATCACCCAAATGCAAAACTCCTTTGAGAAGCCAGGAAAATGCATTTGGGAATATCTTCCTGTGGGATACCCTCAAGCTCTTTAATCCTCCTCTATAGAGATCTTAAAAAAAAACCAAAATTGTTCTTAATAGCTGACCTTGCAGTCTCAGGCATGTGCACACAGAACCTCCTGCCTTCCAGGAGACAGGTATCAGATCATGGTCTTAAAAAGGTGATTTCTTTTACATTAACAAAGCAAAGAAAGGATATTTGGTGAAGTATTACTTGGTGGTGAGGTGTTACAGAGCAATTGAAAAAAGAAAGACTAAAACACTGCAAATTGCTTCCCTGGGATTCAATTTCGAGAGTTACAGTGTAAGGAGATAGTTAAATGTGTTCATCACAGAGAAGTCAAACAAACCAAAAAATAACTAAAATAACCTGACACATCTGACTAAACATTATCTGTTCTACTCACATATCTGTTATTCCAAAGTTTAGTCCTTCCCAAGGCGCGGATGTTGCTAAATCTTCCGTGACCAGCTCTCTGGCTCAATTCATATCTTCCAGCTCTCCTCTGGTCACACAAAGACTGTCACAGGAAGATCACCAATTCCAGTTCAAAATCCCACAGTTTTAATTGGCTCTCCTGGATTCCTGCCATCTCCCTTCCTGCTACTCTAGCATTCCTGGAGACTCTATAGGACCAACTGTCTATGGTTTGAACCCTTAGAGGCAATTGAGTTAACCGAATGGTTGGAATGTCCAGAAAAGGGTATTACCTCTCCATTCCTCACAAAAACTATCATTGAACCTATCAGTATTCGTATACTCAGGTTCTCTGAGTATGAGGAGAACTCATTCTCTCCATGGGGGATTTGAAGACCAGCAGCTGATGTTAATGTCTAAAGCCACTGCACAGATGCAATATTTGTATCTGCATCCACATCTGTATCTGCAAAACTGAGCTGAAAAATGTGCAGGGTTCTAAATAAAAAAATTGTATCTGCATCTGTATCCTCAAAAACGAGCCACAGATACCTGCATCCACATCTGCAAATGAGGATACCCATGGATAGAAAGCAGATACCTACAGATTTGCAGGGCTGTATGGGTATGTCTAGACTACATGGCTGTGTCTAGACTGGCCAGTTTTTCTAGAAAATCAGCCGCTTTTCCGGAAAAACTTGCCAGCTGTCTATACTGGCTGCTTCAATTTCCGCAAAAGCACTGACTTTCTACTGTAAGAAATCAGTGCTTCTTGCAGAAATACTATTCTGCTCCCGTTCAGGCAAAAGTCCCTTTTGCACAAAGCTTTTGCACAAAAGGGCCAGTGTAGACAGCTCAGATTTGTTTTCCACAAAAAAGCCCCGATCGCGAAAATGGCAATCGGGGCTTTTTTGCGGAAAAGCGCATCTAGATTGGCATGGACGCTTTTCTGCAAAAAGTGCTTTTGCAGAAAAGCGTCCGTGCTAATCTAAACGCTCTGTTCCGAAAATGCTTTTAACGGAAAACTTTTCCGTTAAAAGCATTTCCGGAAAATCATGCCAATCTAGACGCAGCCCATGCCTCTGCCAACAGAGGCATGTAAATGAGACTACCCGACATAGTCAATGAAGCGGTGACTTAAATATCCCCCGCTTCATTAAAATAAAAATGGCCAGCTGTGCCGGCTCAGCTGATCGTCGGCACAGTGTGGCAGTCAAGACGCGGATCGGTCGACAGGGAACGCCTTTGTTGACCGCGCCTGTAAACCTCGTTTCACAAGGCATAAGGGAGTGGTTGACAAAGGTGTTCCCTGTCGATCGATTCACATCTTGACTGCCGCGCTGTGCCGACGATCAGCTGAGCCAGCACAGCGAGGTGAACATTTTTATTTTAATTAAGCGGGGGATAATTAAATCCCCACTTCATTGACTATGTCGGGTAGCCTATTTTACATGCCTCTGTTGGCAGAGGCATGTAGTCTAGACATACCCTATGAATGCCATACAATTGTGAACCTTCCAGACTGGACTGTCTCATACTAGTGTGGAAGTATAAGTCTTAACAAGGATGTCTCAATATCTCGAACCCCTTTTAAAATCCACAAAGGGGGACAGTTTGGCCCTATTGTTTTATTCTTTGTTATTATTTTTTTGGTTGGACAGTCAAATCTACTAGTACCATTGAAATGATTTGTTTGTGATGTGCTTGTGCTCCATGTAATGTCCAATAGATTAATTTCCCAAATTATGTGTCATTCTAAACCTATTATAAGGCATGGCTTGAAGATAAGTCAAACACCCTGCCCATGGGCCAGATCCACCCTTACTTATACAGCAAACATGGCAAATTCAAATTCTACTAGAAACTACTTTTCATTTTTAAAGTTTTTTTTAAGCAAAGTGAAATTTAAGACAAACGAGCCACAAAAACAGGGAGCACCTGAGCAGCAGTCCCAGGGGTTGCTCCAAGGACAGCTGAACTGGCTGCAACTGGCCACAGGGAACACCTGAGTAGAGGTCTGGGAGTGCCTGAGCAATGGTCACTGGGGCCTTGGAGAAGCAGGTGGATGGAGGCAGTCAGACCCTGGAGCCAGTACTGTTAAGTTTTACTTGTGATATTTATATAGTCAAAGTCATAGGCAGAGCACAGCCATGACTTTTTGTTTATGGCCCATGACCTGTCCGTGACTTTTAGTAAAAATACCCATAATTCAATCTTAGCCTTAATGATTACCCTGTACACTGGGAGGTCCTTGCAGAGTGAGGCTTCCATCACTTCACACTCCAGTGGTTTGGAATGAAGTAGGGTAGCATGGTGTAGGAAGTAGTGTGGGACCGGTGGATCCCCAAACATACAGAGCCTACAACCACTGCACCCAGTGTAGTGAAGAGAATTACTGCAGGGACTACTGTGGTCTCTGGCCTTCTGTCATGGCAACAGAGTGGGGGAGAACATGCTCATTGCTCTCCACAAAACCGAACCACCTGACCATTTTGGGGATGAGGTTCTGCGTGGCCCTGAGTCATTTGGTTCCATTTCCTGCCTCTAGTAGCTGATGACTAATTGGGTTTATTCCAGAGGGTTTTTTTAAACGTTGTGTTTGAGGGAGAGACACGCACAGCAATAATTGTTGATATGTCTCTCCTGTTTCCTCCTTTTACTAATTACTTGCTTTTTCCACATTACTGCAGAACAGCATTTTCATTTTCATAATTGTGCCTTTGCATTTTTTTCTCTTATTTCCCCAGCCAAAACAGCCTTCGCCTTTTCTTCCTTTAGCTGAAAAGAACCTAAAGCAAGACCCAGGAGCCTTTTCTGATGCAGTATGGCCTCTGGGAAATGTTTATACAACTTCTCACAAGATATGGGCTAGTCTGATTTGGAAAACTTTGGCTGCTTTCAAACATGAATGTGTCCATCCCCCATGACAAGCACAGTATCACCGTAACTCAGCCTGCCCCCCTTGAGGAGAAGAAACATCTCCTGCAACCTTAGTCATGGCAGGAGCAGTGTTAGGGGTGATTTTTCTGAGAATGAGGTTTGGGAAATTGAAGCCCTCAGAATCTGATCTACATGCAAATACAAGAAGCATTTTGAAGGCTACTCTACATCTGGCACCTCTCATCCTTCTTCCTACCCTATGGAAAATACACTCGCAGCCTTGTTTGTTTTTATACACTTGCAGCTTTGCGTGAGTCTATTGCTCGCAATAAGAGCTGGCCTCTAAGTTCTAGAGATAAGATGTCTCCCTTTCACCAAACTTCCCCGCTATGGTCCACCACTATGCCTTCATTACAAATAAGGGTGCCGTTCAGCCTTCATCCTCATTTAATACTTTGACCTGTCTTCTCAGCCTGACACCTAGGATGTCATTTGTGATGGTGGTAATTTTTGTGATCAAAACAATTATCAAATCCACTGAGATTTTGGCTGTGTAGACTACTTCCCTCTTTCAAAAGAGGAATTTAAATTAGACCGATTGAAATTGCAAATGAAGCCGGGATTTGAATTTCCCACGCTTCATTGGCATAATGGCAGCCGTGCGTTCTTTTGAAAAACGGTTATTTCAAAAGTGAAATTACTGTCTAGACGCGGTTCTTTCAAAAAACATACCCCTTTTCAAAAGATCCTATACTCCTCAAAAAATAAGGTTTACAGGATCTTTTGAAAAAGGGTTTTTTTTCTAAAGAACCATGTCTAGATGGCAGTTTCACTTTTTTCGAAATACCCATTTTCAAAAGAATGCATGGCCACCATGTCTGGCTAGTAACTGGGGGAATATTGCTATCTCAGCTATTACAGTATTGGGCGCCGTATAAATAACTCTGGTCATCTGAAGAAGTGGATTGTGCCCACGAAAGCTCATGATACCATCTACATGTTTCGTTAGTCTATAAAGTGCTACCAGATCATTTGTTGTTTTTTCTGTAACAGAGTAACTCGGCTACCCCCTGAAGCTCCTAAGTGCCTCACAATCTTTCATGTGTTTAACCTCACAACTCTCCAATGAGAGGGAAGTGCTATTATCCTATTCTTACAGACAGGGAATTGAGATATAGGCTATGTCTACACCACAAGGATGTATCAGGAAAAGGTATGCAAATTGCACTCTGCAATTTGCATACCTTTCTTCGATAGCTTTTTCGGAAGAGGCTTTTCTGAAATTTGGTCCATCTACACTGGGCCAAATTTCAGAAAAGCCTCCTCTTTCAGAAGAGCCCTTCTTCCTCGTGGGAGGAGGAAGCCAGGGCTTCCGAAAAAGCAGGAAAAAAAAAGCGGAAGACGCATTTCCGGGCCACAGTGGGGGTTTTTCAGGATATCATAGGTGTAGACATAGTGTAGACATGGCCACAGAAAAGCCCAAGATCACACAGGAAGTCTCTGTGTGTAACTTTGTTATCTGAATGGCAGTGGAATGCATGGGGTTCCTATAGATAAGATAAACATTTCTGTACAGCCCTGGAATGGTCTCAAGCAGTCAGAGCAAATTCTCTACACCACCTGTCCAAGCTGCAGAGTGGTTTTAATGCAAGGCGCAGTAAGCAAATCTCATTTTAACTGAGTGCTGGAGTTAGTAAATGTTCAATATGGAGATCCTTGAAATCTGACTTATTATTCAAACCTCACTAACCATATAGTCACAACAAACATGGCTAGGTTACATAAGAACGGCAATATTGGGTCAGACCAAAGGTCCACTAGCCAGTATCCTGTCTGCCAACAATGGCCAACTCCAGGTACTTCACAGGAAATGAACAGAACAGGTATCATCAAAAACTTAAAAAACAACAAATAGTCTAATTGCACCTTAAAGACTAACAAAACATGACTGGCGTATTCATCTGAAGAAGTGGGTTGTGCCCACGAAAGCTCATGATACCATCTACATGTTTTGTTAGTCTTCAAGGTACAACTAGACTATTAGTTGTTTTTTTAAGTTTTTCCTATTACAGACTAACTTGGCTACTCTTCTGAAGGTATCATGAAGTGATTCATTCCATTGCTTATTACCAGCTTCTGGCAAGCAGAGGCTAGGGACCCACCCCTGCCCAGTGCCCATCCTGGCTAACTGCTATTGATAGATCACCATGAATTTATCTCGTTCTTTTTTAACCTTGTTAGAGTCTTGATCGTCACAACATCTTCTGGCAAAGAAGTCCACAGGTTGATTGTGGGTTGTCTGGTTTGGTTGCTGGGTAGTTGGCCTATGATCAGTTGTCACTTCACCTCTCTGTTGCCCTTTTTCCCCTCCTACCGTTTCTCTGTGTGACCATTTAGACTGTAAGTACTTTGAACTGGAGTTTGTCTCTTCAAATGCATACGTATAGATCCTAGCAAAACAGGACCCAAATCTTAGATGGGGTCTGTAGACACTACTATAATGAAAGTAGTAATACGTTAATAATAATAATAATAGAAGAGATAACAATTTGGTTGTTTTTTTGGGGAAAGTGCTGTACTTTTCCTAATGATCTCAGAGTAATCCTCCTCTAACTTAACTTCTTTCTCATCATAACTGTTTTATCCAACATCAAAACATCGTCTTGCTCCATTGTATGGCTAAGGTACATTTAGATGTGGAAAGTGAATCATTTCAGAATTATTTCACTTGTAATGCTGTGAGCATTGTATACTTTATTTTGTACAGCACTTTATGATAACATTATGCATAGTCATTTTATAATCACATGTAGGACAATTATTTAATTATTACTACTACTATTTCAACTGCTTTCTTTAAAAAATAAGATTTGATGAATACTGAACTCCTGTTTGGGTCTGATCCTGCCATTTGAACTAAGGCAAAATTCCCATTCCCTTTCTATAGTAAAACAGCACTTCATGTCTTGATGAAAATGCTTCCATTTACAGTCCCATTACTGCTATTCAGTTGTGTCAGTTTTGATGAAAGAACAACGACATGCATCTGACGAAGTGAATCTTTGCTGTGGATAAGTGTAAAGTAATGCACATTGGGAAAAATAACCCCAACTATACGTACAGTATGATGGGGGCTAATTTGGCTACGACAAATCAGGAAAGAGATCTTGGAGTTATCATGGACAGTTCTCTGAAAACTTCCACACAGTGTGCAGCGGCGGTCAAAAAGGCAAATAGGATGCTAGGAATTATTAGGAAAGGGATAGAAAATAAGACCCAGAATATCTTACTGCCCCTGTATAAAACTATGGTACGCCCACATCTTGAATACTGTGTACAGATGTGGTCTCCTCACCTCAAAAAAGATATTTTGGCCTTGGAAAGGGTTCAGAAAAGGGCAACTAAAATGATTAGGGGTTTGGAACGGGTCCCATATGAGGAGAGGTTAAAGCGACTAGGACTTTTCAGTTTAGAAAAGGGGGGATATGATAGAGGTCTACAAAATCATGAGTGGTGTGGAGAGGGCTGATAAAGAAACGTTATTTATTAGTTCCCATAATAGAAGAACTAGAGGACACCAAATGAAATTAATGGGTAGCAGGTTTAAAACTAATAAAAGAAAGTTCTTCTTCACACAGCATGTTGTCAACCTGTGGAACTCCTTGCCAGAGAAGACTGTGATGGCTAGGACTATAATAGAGTTTAAAGAGAAGCTGGATAAATTCATGGAGGTTAGGTCCATAAAAGGCTATTAGCCAGGGGATAAAATGGTGTCATTGGCCTCTGTTTGTCAGAGGCTGGAGAGGGATGGCAGGAGACAATCACTTGATCATTGTCTTCGGTCCATCCTCTCTGGGGCACCTGGTGCTGGCCACTGTCGGCAGACAGGATACTGGGCTAGATGGACCTTTGGTCTGACCCAGTACGGCCGTTCTTATGTTCTTATGTTTGCCCACGAAAGCTTATGCTCTAATATATCTGTTAGTCTATAAGGTGCCACAGGACTTCTCATTGTTCTTGCAGATTCAGACTAGCACGGCTACCCCTCTGAGCTTTGATGAAGTTAACTTCATCCTGTTATTGAAAATTCTATGCTCTCTCCAGATCCAGGCCTGCAACTCTTACCTACGGGAGCACATCCATTAAAATTAGTGACGCCATCTAAGCAGAAATCAATGGGACAATATGTGTAAAGACTGGGACCTATGGTGGGCTCTATTTATTTTTCCTGCCCAAATGGGCAGGAACTATGCACCTTTGCTTCTCTTCACCGTGTTACATGTCTCTATTTTGGGCACAGGGTTTCTATCAAATGAAACTGGGCTAAAACATGCCGCAACCCCCAGGTTGTAATTATGAAGGTCTCAAGTAAGGTATCTGAAGTCTAGATTCAAAACTTGCCTAAAGATCAGGTGGCTGGGGCACAAAGTTCCCTCTAATTTTTCCCACCCTGAGTGGAATGAATTTTGTTACATGCACCAATGTGACGGTGATGTGTGCACATAACAAAATTCATGTGGCTGGAGTGAGGGCAAGAGGTTCTGAGTGTGTGAGGGACTTCAGAGCTGGGGCAGAGGGTGGGGGTGAAGGTGCTGCTTGGGGTGCAGGCTCCCCCAGCAGAGCGCTCACACTCCTCGCTAACAACAATGGCTGTTAGTTTCACAGAATTAATACACAAACATGGTATAATGCCCTTGACCCAATACTACAGACACTCTAACATGGTATAATGCCCTTGACCCAATACTACAGACACTCTAACATGTTGTTAACGTGACTCTCATACAAATAGTTCCTCAGGCGCTGATCCAATAAAGCCAGTAAGGTGGTGCTTAATATTAGGGGCAAGAATAGTTCCATTGACAACAATTATAGAACTTTATTCTCTGGATGATGCGTGAGAATAAAGTTACGCACCCACTTACTCATCTGTGGGGTCAGGGTCGGGATGGGTTAAGCCACAGAAACAGCATATAACACATCTGCTTGTGAAATCTACTTCAGTTAATAAAAATCTTAGGGACCCTGCTGAAGCTAATTCATTGTTGATAGCCATGAAAAATGAGTTAATAAATCTTCTGTCACTGATGAAAGAGGAGGACTTCACAGCCAGCACTAAACAAATTGAGCATTTCAAAGCAACCTTTTCAATACAAGCCTCTATTTGCATACAAACCGCCCCACCACCCATTGTTAAACAAGATGGCTGAGCCTTCTTAGCTTTATTGTTTATCCCTTGCCGCTGTCACAGCCAGGTTCCACAGGAGAGATTTACTGAACAAATATTTTCTTTCCAAGTGACAGGAAGGGAATTTACTTCTGTAATCTGCTGTCTGTTAAGGTGAAACAGTCCCAAAAACTAATACTAAGGAAAGAGTCTAACAAACACCATGAACACATTATTTATACAAATGGTAATTACACCACTAATAGTAGTTGTGGGAATCCCTACTCTCCCTCGATACAAACTGGATATGCCTTAACAAAGCAGCTTTTAAAATTCTTTGATTATTTTAATTTAAAAAATGGCAGTGTGGTTTTGAAAAAGACAGGTATCCATTCCCCATCTTGTGTGTTTGAAAACCATGACAAACCATTTAATCTTATATGTGTGATTCAGTCTATGATTAAAGACCATATTTGTTTAAAATACTGTTTGGAGTCAGTATTTTTTAAACATAATTGATGGAAAAGTGGAAAGAATTATTCAATCTCACTGAATTGAATTATATGGACTTCTGTTGTCTTTACAGCAGAAAAAAGTAACCCAGTAAAAGACAAAATCGTTTTAGCTTTGCAGGTTTTTGTGGTTTTATAAATCACAATCTTAAATTCATACCTGCTCTTATTCAAATGAAAGGTGCTATCAAGATTATTTACATCTTTCTTACCTGCAAGCAGGAAAGAGTGAGCGATCACTAAAGGTATGTCTATACATCACAGTTATTTCGAAATAATATCTGTTATTTCAAAATAATGTTATAAACTATCTACACAAGAAGCCTGTTATTTCAAAATAAAGGGCTTCTTACTCCAACTTCCTGTAAACCTCGTTGTACGAGGATTAAGGAATTCAGCGGAATAGTGATTTATTTCAAAGTAAGTGATGTGTAGACAGAGCCAAATTTCAAAATAAGCTATTTTGAAATAAGCTACATAATTTGCATAGCTCAAATTGCACTGCTGTGTAGATGTACCCACAGCTATTAACTGTTTCTCTTTCACTTTGAACTTAGTAGAGGGCAGCCTAAAAATTGATGGCATGGTATGACCCAGCATAATCTGAGCTGGACGTTATAAACTATGGTGTAAGAATCATAAAGAAAAAAGAAGAAGGGGCAGGGGTTGTGTGTCAGATTACAATTTGGAATCAGTGTTGATAAAGGCCTACATTTGCAAAACCAAAGTGGTAGATTTTGAGTGCCCAACCTGGACTGTCATGAAGGGGGCATAGATTTCTGAGGGGGTGTTCAGCATTTCTGAAAATCATGCCCCTTTACGACATCTCAAATTGGGTAACAAAAATAAATGCTTTTGAAAATTCAGTCAAGGTGCCCCCCACCATCAGTTGGGGAATGAATCTTCTTCTCAAGGTTGGCTGGACAATGCAACTGGTGCAATGCTTCATTAATTTGCAGGCAGCATGGCTACTGCTCTTATTTCCTTTACTTGAGATTTGTTTTACTTTAGGATTTGCCCAGAGGGATTATAAAGGCTACAGACAAAGGTTAGAGGTGAAACAAAGAAAAGGACATTGTTTGTTTATTTTGAAAGAGCCTGATTCATATTACTGGAGACCTCAGACTTTGCCCAAAGAGATAACTACTCTGGTCCCCCCCTTTTGTCACCTGTCATTGTTTTATAGAAATATTATAAAATGATTGATCCAAAAATACCAATTCACACTAACCAAATCCTATACCCCAGTGAGAACAGCATCACTTCCACTACAAGCAGACACTGGAATAAAAGCCACATACATCCCTGGGTAATCATCTTAAAAATATAATCATGAGAGACAGGTCTGCTTACTGAGATACACTTTTGTGCTTCTCTTTCCTCAACTTTTATTATTAATGTTTTGTTGCTGGGGTTTTGTTGTTGTTTTTTTTTAACTAGAAATCTTTGTTACTCAGGAAATTCTCTCCCTCCTCCCCCCTTGGGTCATAGGACCAAATATTGCTTTTATTTAAATATTGTGGAATACTCTGAACAAAATTGGACATTGATTGGCATTATGTTTTACTTGCTTGGTTCCTGTTATTTTAACAGCTACAGCAACTGCAAAGGAAGATGGAGATACAGCTGTTACCAAGTATCATATCTTCTCCTTGCTTCTGTGTGTGCACATGCAGTCAGGAACACCATATAGTTCTACAGGGTTTCTCTGGATGTGTACAGGAGCATATAATGCTATAACAAAAACTTCAACCCCCGAAGTCCTGGGTCATAACAAAAAAAGAGACGTCTTCCTGGAACTGCATTGGGGGCCAGAGTCTGACCCCAGTTACACAAGCATTAAAAATCTATTGACTTTGGTGACTTTACACCAAAGATACGCTGGAGTAAGTAGGAGGGGTACAAGACCCAGGATCGCACCCAAAGCTGGCTGCCCAACCCCAGCAGTTTGCTACTAGAACTGGCTGGTTCCTTTCAAGCTCCCTGCTCAGCCTGTAATCACCCAATATTGAAACCAGATTTACAAGCTCTTTAAAAGAAAGGTCTGTGATTTCCAAACCAGACACATTTGGTATTTCTGAAAAAGGTCAAACCCCCTCCAGAGTGAAGGGTTTTTAATAGAATCAGTTCAGCAGGAGCTAAGAGGAGACATACAATCTTAGGAGGCTGAGACTGGCAGAGACATGTGAAAAGCAACAACCACTATTCTTTTGAACAAGAAATTGTGGGGAGAGGGAACTCTGGGGAAGTTTAATTATATCTTGGACATTTGATTTCATTTATTCCTCTCCCAGGGCCTTTGCTGTTAAGAATAAGGGGAGCGGGTGCATTTAATCCCTCCTCCCCAAAACTTAAAGTACTCTCTGAGAAAATAGGTGGAGTTGTAACTTTTATAGCAAAAGATTAAGGCCCAGGATGCTTATTTAAATATATTTAAAATCTCTCTTTACCAGCAACCATCCCAATCCAGAGGGCTCCATTTTTTAGCCTTGATACATTTCTCTGCTTGATTAAAGAACAAACTCTTTGAGACAGGATGGTCTCCTGTTCTGTGTTTGAACACAACGTAGCATGACTGGGCACCTAGCCATTTAAATAAGCATAGTGGAAAATGTATTTCAGATTTTAGAGGTGTGCAGGTACTACAAAAATGCCTATTTAGTTATTTATAATGTACCTCAACTAGCAAACACTGGATATGGGCCTTCTTTGTTGTTAGGCTACAGTGAAGGGAGGTTCAAACTCTCTTCAGCCAATTTTAAATCTCAGATTCTCTCTACAGAGGTAGTTTTCATAGACTCATTACCATCATCACAACTTCAGCTGGAGTGGAAGCACAAGAATAGACTAGCCCAACCTTTCCAGACTGCTGTACCCCTTCCCAGAGTCTGATTTGTCTTGCATACCCCCTAACTTTCACCTCATGTAAAAACATACAAAATCACCGACATACAAGTCTAAGGGTATGTCTACACAGCAAAGTTATTTCAAAATAACAGCCATTATTTTGAAATAACTATCCTAGCATCTACACAGCCATTCTGTTATTTCAAAATTAATTCAAAATAGTGGAGGGCTTATTTCAAAATTAGTAAACCTCAATCCACAAGGAATAACGCCAATTTTGATATTGCTATTTCGAAATAAGTGCTGTGTAGACACTTTATTTCTAAATGGGGGCCTCCAGCCTTCCCAGGGTGCCCTGGTGGCCACTCTGGCCTCAACCAAGAACACTCCTCTCCCTCTCCCCTCCCCAGAGGCCTTAAAGGGGTAGACTCTGGCCACAGTGCCTGTGCCACCTCCAAGCCTGCCAGCCCAGAGCCAGTAGTCACTGCCCCTGACCCAGTGGCTCCAAAACATGAGCCAGCAAGCCACTGGCAGCCAGCCCTCCACCACTCCCCAGGGGCAGTCTGCCAGCTCCCAGGAGCCTGCCAGGGCCCAGAGAAGGTGGGCACCTTCCTGGTCCAGGGTGGAGATCATGGACCTTATTCAGGTTTGAGGGGGATGCCTCCAACATCCATGATCTCTGCACTAGATGGAGGAACACAGCTGTCTATGGCAGGATAGCTGCCAGCCTGGACACCAAACACCACATGCGAACCCTGGAGCAGGTTCTCATGAAAATCAAGTTGGTTCGGCAAGACCCCCAACCCTGAGCCTCCCCTCCCCCTTCTTCCCGCTTCCAGCTCCCTCCTCCCAGGTTTCCCCCTCCCCTCTCCCACCCTTTCTTCTCCCCTCTCCTGACTCCTTTCCCCAGTCTCACCAGAGTTTAACCCCCCCCCCCCAGTTTTGTTAAATAAAGAGAGTTTGTGTTCATTAAATATGTGTATTTTATTTGACATCAGGAAGACGGGTTAGGGTGGGGTAAGTGGAAGGACATGAGGGAGGAATGAGGCACAAGCCCCCAGTGGGGCAGACCAGGGAGGTTCTTAGTGCTCCTCAGGGTGGAAGCAATCCTGCAGGGCCTCCTGGATACTGACAGCCCCCCGATGGACCTCCTGGATGGCAGTCTGCAGAAAGTGCAGCCAGGCTCACAGCAACGCGTCCACGAGAAGCTCCAGAGTGCCCAGGGGCAGCTCTGGCTCCATGTTGCAGAGTGCTGTGGTGTCCCGAGTGAGGGCAACCACAACACGCAGAGACAAAATGCTTTGCTGTCCCTCATCGAGTTAGGCAAGCAAGCAGGGAAAGCTAAGAACCAGCTGTCCAGGGGAGAGGTCTCTTTAAGCACAGGTGTCAGATAGCGTCAGGCAGCAGTCACACAAAGTAACTCCTGACCTGATGCCCTGCCAGACCTGGTTCCGGTCAGCCTTCAATGCAATTCAGCGTCCACTCAGTGTGGACGTGCTATTTTGAACTACATTTTGTGTATAGAGGCATTATTTCGAAATAAGCTATTTCGTAATTAGATATTTTGAAATAACGCTGTAGCATAGACATACCCTATGAGAGTCCCCACCCACTATTACTGAGCAATTGCTGACTTTCTCATTTCCCTCACATCATTATATATCATTTAGGCTATAAATACTTGACTTACACTGTTTACTATGAAATGTATCTAAATCACTGTCTATGAAACTTTAGTTTGTACTGACTTTGCTAGTGCTTTTTGTGTAACCTGTTGTAAAACCAGGCACGTTTCTACATGAGTTGATGGGCATAAAACCACTAGCTGAGTGGTTTCAAACTATGGGTCATGGCCCAGTATCAGGTTGTGGAATGTCAGGCATTGGGTCTCATTGCTGCAGGGTAACCAGTGGAGATGTTAAGACAGGCTACCTGCCTGTCCTGGCACCACAGACTGCACTGTCCCCCAGATGTGGTCAACAACAAGGCTGGCTCTTAGGTGGTGGGGGCAGTTCCACATACTACTCCTGCCCTGAGCACGAGCTCTGCCCTCCCATAGGCTGGGAACCTGCTGCTGGCTGCTTCTGGGGCACAGCAAGGACTGCAGTGCCAGGAGAGGCAGGAAGGCCGTCTTAGCACCCCTGATCGGGAGCTGCTCAAGATAAGCCTCTCCTGCCCTGTCCTGACCCCTCCCCCCCCCCCACACACACACTCCAAAGCTCTCATCCTTGGCCCTATCCAGAGCCCACACTCTAGTCAAATTATGTTGAGGCACAGGCATCAACAATTTTCTTCAACTGGATCTTGCGAAAAAGAAGTTTGAAAACCAGTTCACTAGCCAACCAGGATTTGAAGCACGATGAGGTCGCAACACTGGCAGCCACCGGAGCTTGTCTGTGTGTCCTGGAACAGCATTTCTCAACCTTTTTTTATAAAGTACCCATTTAAAAAAAATTATAAGTACCCCCAGTGCCTACAGCTTTCAGACACACACAAAAAAATTCTACCACATTTTTTATCACATTTCTACACACAAAATTTGCAACACATTTGTTTAAACAACTTAATCGGTAGGTGAGTGAGCAATGACATTTTTGGGTGTAAAAAGTACAAAGTGCCATAACACTTAACACAAAAATTCAGTTTTCTCTAAATTTCAGTTGTGGTGACATACTTCCCCCATCCCCCTCCAGACTTCTCTCAAGTACCACTAAGGGTACTTGTACCACTAGGCCTATGTCTAGACAGCAGGCTTCTTTCAGAAGAACCTTTTTTCACAAGAAATCTTCCAAAAAACTTCTGAAAGAGAGCATCCACACAAAAAAGCACATGGAAAAAGCAATCTGCTTTTTCAAAAGATAGTGTCCATTCAGAGTGGATGCCTTTCAGCCTACCTGGACATAATCTTAACGACCTTACTACATGCATCTTACTTCAAAGAGACTTTAACACCAGATTACAGAGGGAAACTTCATTTCTTTCTTTCATGCTTAAATTTGACACTTTACGAATGGGCCTTAACAAAGATGCTAATTACCTTAACCATTACAAAGATAGCTTCCCCAATTATCACCCCTGATTAGCCGTTCATTGATTCATAAATAGCTATTCTCTCCATCCCTCTCCCTCACCCCACCTTCTGTGATAAATCTGATTTGTCAGTTTAATAATGTGTTCACTTTTTTCATTGTATTCCTTTGGTATATATGGTCATGCCACTTCTCTTCCAGAATGTGATCTGAGGAAGTGGGTCTGGCCCACAAAAGCTCATCACCTATTAAACCATCTTGTTAGTCTTTAAAGTGCTACATAGTTTTTCCTTTTGTTTTTGCAAGATCAGACTAACATGGCTACCTCTCTATTACTACTCACATTTAAGCCATGATTACTATGGATGGAGTGGCCACCAGTGCTTTTTCCTCTTCTTTTGAAAGAGCTCCCTTCTTCCCCGTCCACATACACTTTTTTGTGAAAGAGCTCTTTCGGAAAAAGGCTTCTTCCTCATAGAAAGAGAATTACCAACACCTCCTCCTCTGTTATTTCAATTTACTTTCAGAAGAAAGAGATTGCACTGTGGACGTAACTCAGGTTTTGTCAGAAAAATGGGGGTTTTTCTGACAAAAACTGTAGTGTTGACAGACGCTGGTTGAGAAACACTGTCCTAGAACACCTACCACTGTTCTCCCTGGGGCAGCTGCCCTGGTGAGAAAGAAGTGTAGAGAAGGCTTTAAGATTTTGCAGCGTGCTTCACTCATCGCATTTACAATCTCAATGTTTTTATCTGTTATTCCAGATCTCACATCTGGAGAACCTTTCAGCTGTTTAGCCCAGACAGTTCAGTTTGCTCCTAGGCTGCGTCTAGACTGGCATGATATTGCGCAAATACTTTTAACAGAAAAGTTTTTCCGTTAAAAGTATTTGCGCAAGAGAGTGTCTATACTGGCAAGTGCCTTTGCGCAAAAGATTTGCTTTTGCGCAAAAGCATCCATGCCACTGTAGACGCTATCCTGCACAAGAAAACTCTGATGGCCATTTTAGCCATAGGGCTTTCTTGCGCAAGAGATTAACTTGGCTGTCTACACTGGCCCTCTTGCACAAGAATACTTGCGCAAGAGGGCTTACCTCTGAGCGAGAGCATCGGAGTATTTACACAAGAACCACTGATTTTGTACAGTACAAAGTCAGTGTTCTTGCGCAAATACTCGTGGCCAGTGTAGACAGGCGGCAAGATTTTGAGCAAAAGCAAGTGCTTTTGCGCAAAATCTTGCCAGTCTAGACGCACCCATAGGCTGTGTCTAGACTGGAAAGCTTTTCCGCAAAATCATCTGCTTTTGCGGAAAAACTTGCCAGCTGTCTACACTGGCCACTTGAATTTCCGCAAAAGCACTGACGATCTCATGTAAAATCATCAGTGCTTTTCCGGAAAAACTATGCTGCTCCTGTTTGGACAAAAGTCTTTTTCCGAAAGACTTTTGCGCAAAACTGCCAGTGTAGACAGCATAGTACTGTTTTCTGCAAAAAAGCCCCGATCGTGAAAAAGGCGATCGGGGCTTTTTTGCGGAAAACCGCGTCTAGATTGGCCACGACGCTTTTCCGCAAAAAGTGCTTTTGTGGAAAAGCATCCTGCCAATCTAGACGCGCTTTTCCGAAAATGCTTTTAACGGAAAGCTTTTCCGTTAAAAGCATTTTCGGAAATTCATGCCAGTGTAGACGTAGCCCTAAAGTATAGCAGACAGAAAAGTAATCAAGTCCCATACGGTCTAATACATGAAAATACACACTTCTTGTTCCTGGTTTCTCTAGCTCTTTGAATCCATTGTTCTAGTGAAAACATCTTGTGGACCTAATCACTAGCATTGCACCCCTAAAATGAGTCAAAAGAGCAGAGGTGTTTGACCTTAGCATATGGGTTTGCTTGACTAGAGCTAACACATGATCCTCCCCTCCTCACTCAAAAAAGAGAGGTGAGAGCCCTGTATTTCATTGTGAATGGATTAAGTGGCTGGGTATGATGTAGGCTTAACGCTTGCCAAGTGTGCCAGTGACCAAACTCTAGTTACATTACAGGAAAAGGACTAGGTCTTTACTGCCCTCTCTATCAGCTGCCAACCAGAGAACTGAAACAGAGCTGGCTAGGCACTGAGATGGGCAGGAATGTGAACCTGCTTCCCATGTATGCTGGATAAGCATAAGCTCAAATAGAGTAGCTAAGAGCAGCACATGCATGAATCCCAAGCTGCTGCTAGAGTACAGACCACATACTCGTGCCACTAGCCCAAGCTCCTACTCCAGCTGCTCCTTACTGTGCTGCTCTCTTCACTGCAGAGCTAGCCTGTGTCTGCCTGAGCAGGGAAGTGTGCTCCTAGCTGCACTGTGGATCTACCCCCAGGGAGCCTGTGGCTACAAATTGCTCAAATTGTCCGTGGGGAAGGTAAATGGCCCTGCTCCCTCCCAGCCACTAAAGCAGTATCTTCATTGCAAAGGGAACAGTAGAGCATTGCAGTCATTTGCCTAGAAAGGGAAGGTGCTGCTTTGAATACCTGAGGACCTAGTAGTAACAACCAATGACTCAGGTCACAAGGTGCTTGAAATGGACTATAGGACTTGCAGAGAAAGATTCCCCAGGGAGTTGGAAGGAATATTAGCAAAGTGTCAATACCACTTCAACCCACAGCAGTCATTTTCATTAGATTTATACTGGCTCTGAATTTGGCACCACTTCTGTGCCTGTTTCAGTTCAACAGTGGGTTCCATCTACATAAAAATAGCTCCCAGGTATGGAGTATATTTGGCTGAACAGTTACCAACCCAACACAAGCATTTAATATAAATTAACACACTGAGTAAGAGAGCAATAGAAGACCTAAGAACATTTTGGAAGGTCAGCTAGAAAGGAAGATTGAGATAAGAATCTGAATGTTACACTTAGGCAGTTTCTGCTCCTGGGGTCCATGGGGGGTCCATGTAAGTGTTGCAACTGAAAAGGCAAGACAGACTTGGTCTGTCTACAGCACAATTAAGAACTTGTGACTGGTCCATGCCAGCTAACTGGGGCTCACAGTCCTCCAAGTCGACCATGCTGCCACTAAAGAGACAGACTGTGCACACACAGTGCAGGGCATTCTTGACCTACACTCAGCTACACCGACTCACTGTTTTGACCTTGGGCAAGTTGTTTCATGTCTCTACTTCAGTTTCCTAATCTGTACAAAGTGGATAATACTTAAACCCCACCCCCTTTGAAGTAGGTCTGAAGATTAGTCAGTGTTTAGGAGTGATTTGAATGTGTAAAAATGCAAGGTAACCATTATATTTTAGTCAGTTTTCTCAGTTCATACTGCTTGTTACTTAGAGAGCCACTTAAAAGAGCACTACTTTGGGTTTGGTTTCCCTCCCTCCCCCCAAAATCATGGTACCTGCTTTTCCAGAAAGGCCACTTTAATTACAGCATACAACAGAAGAAATATTCTATGCCCTCAATTGCTCCAGGCTCTTTAACAACTAAGCCTTGACTTCATTAAGTGATATTAAATAAAGCCAACTAATGTTTTTGAAGAACAAAAACTAAACTAAATTCAAACTTGGAATGGAAGAAAGCAGCTTACGCAGGAATACTAGAAAAGGAGCTGGAGTTTGTGAACATCTTGTTGATTTTTCAATTTAGAACACCAAAGAGGCAGCCACTCACTAAATAATCAAATGGACTTGGTTCTGAGGAAAGTATTTAAAAAAAAAAAAAAAAGATTTTTCAGCAGTTAAGAGCTACAAGGGAAAAAGATAAAGACTAGCAATATTAAGCCAAGACACAAGATTTACTGGCCAATTATGTTTACGTAGATGAATGCATGTTTATGTGGGAAGAGGGACAGTTAATCAAGAACAAAACAAAGAAATCAGCCTTGTAGCTACAACAGGGGAAAAGAAAAAAAAAAATGAGCTGGGGGGTGGCAAGAATGGGACAACACATTAAACAGTCAGGCAATGGAATAACTGGTAGAAGTGGACTCACTGTTGGCTATTCAGAGACACAGAGCAGACCTTTCAGAGAAAAGAAAAGGTCACTTCTGCCACTGCAGGAAGATGGACTTTACAGGAGGAGAACACAGTTAAAGACGTTATACAGTTCTATCCTGAATACTAGTGTCACCTGACAATAGCTTTAATATTAAAAAAAAAAAGACCACGAGAAAGTTTCAGACAAAATATATATATTTAAAAATTTTTACAATAAGTCAGGAAACATAGGAGCTTGTAGACAGTTTATTAAGTTCAATTCTCAGCTCCTTACAGCTCAAAACACATGACAGTGTGTACAACTTCTAACTTTTGCTTTCATAATTTTAAAGCGAACAATACATTGAGTGTATTTTACTCTGTGCAAATAAGACAACTTCAGGAATCCTTCGGAGGAAATATCCAAAGTTCTGTTTGCAGAGGTCCTTTGTTTCTCAAAAAAGAATAGAGGGTTTAAGATAAAGTGCTCCTGTCCAGCAGAACCCAAAGGCCTTTGAGAGTTTTCCTAGTAAGTTTAGCTCAGACAAAATTAAAAAAAAAAAAAAAAAAAAGAGTTGGTCATACAAATTCCAGCTTTCCATGCCCGCTGTACATTCCCCAGTGGACTAATGAAAGAATTTTATCATTGCTGAGGTCTGTCTGTCTCATTTTATCACAGGTCATGCAGCAGTTTTCGTGACCAGTTACTGGCACCATGCATTCCAAGTCTAGCTTTGCCATCTGTCCTTTTTTCGAATGATGTCCATGAAAACTGTAGTGCAAACGGGAAAGCATTTGCTGCCGTTGATCCTGCAGTCTTTTGTTTTCACTCCTGAGCATCCGCAAAGCTAGCATGATAAGCAGCACTAAGATCAGCCCACCAGCTATAGGAACAGCAATTACAGCTGCTCTGAACCACAGTTCTTTTGAAGAGGTCAACTCCTGAACTTTTGTGATGAGATTTCTGCTGTTGTCATGCTGATATCTGCTCCCCTGTCCTGCAAAAAGGAAAACAAGGTCAAGTTTGTGTTTCAGCTAAAAATGATTTTAAATTTAGCAATTCCTTAAACCACACACTAAAAGTTGCTGTTTGTATAACTTCACACTGGAAGGTACCTACAAACAGGTACTCTACCAATTTCTCTGAACCTTTTCTAGAAGAAAGAAAATGTTTGTTACTCATTAAATCAACTGCCAGTGTAAGTACTACTAATACTTACACTGGCAGGAATAGTCTTAGAAATGTGGAGAAGCAAGCATTACAGGCAGACATCTAATGCTAATGCAGATATAAAAGCTACTCAGCCATCTCTGCATCCCACCACATGCTTCTCCCTCTGGTATCTCTAATTACATTAACAACAAAATCAATAGCAGACATACAAGGTCTTGGCTGTCACAAGCCTAAAGATCAGAGATTTAGTTGAAACTGCTTTCTCTACCTGAGGTCTCACCCTTGGGAGGAGAGAGAACATCATGCAGTCCTCTGTAATTGCACATATCTTCATGACAGCATTCCAATGTGGGCATGGTGGTGCCGGAGTGGTTTTGTGCCTGTTTAGCTTGGCAGATGTCAGCTGTGTTTGCAATAGTGTCCAAGCAGCCATGAGTAAGTGGGGAATTTGTGTTCTGCGGGTCAAGCAGTCTGGAGAAGCAGGCATTCAGTTCAGATTTGCACATATAGCCAGTTGCAACACAGTGTGCAGCATCACAGTAGCATCTAATTTCACCTAAAAAAAAAAAAAGTATTTTATTTTGGTCACTATAGATTGTAAACCCTGCAGAGCAAAGTTAGGTCATTTTCTGTTTCTGAGTAGTGCCTACCACACTGGGGCCCTAATTCCTGATCAGGGCCTTTGGGAAACCAACAGAATACCAATAACTACTGATAAAAGCAGGAATAATGAAAGTGTCACACTTTAAGCTTTATTAAGACTAGGGTTTTGGGGGGGGGGGGGTCATGCTGCTAGACAAAACATTTACCCACATCTGTATACCTGCTAGAGTTTTTTTCTATTCACTAAACATATCAAACCAATCCTTATTTAAAGAGAAACAATCCCTTTCTCTCCCCAAAAGCTAACAGTGTTACAGCAATGCTTTAGAATTTAGATTGTTGAAAACTATTCTTTTATCAAGTTTGCATTACTCCTTTTAAGTACACAGCAGGATTTCCAGAGTTTGATTGTCATATGTAATCAGAACTGCAGAACTGTTTATTATCTCTCAGGGCTATGCTAAGGTTTAAGAACTTTAGCTAACATCTTATAAAGTTATCAGCTAGAATCATTAGAATATAGAAATTCCAAGTCAGGAAAGTTTCAACTAGTGAAATTGGGCAGCTATTTGTGATCTCTTCAGAAAAGGAACTTTTTCCTATGAAGAGCTTTTCATGCAACAGGGCTTTTTAAAGTTTTTTTTGTAATAAATCTAACAGGAACGGTGCAGTTTACAATTAGTGGTTTGTTTGCCAAAGTCAATTTCTTTCAACTCAATGGAAAATCATAAGAAGGGGTGCTACTGAAATCTCCTCCCCTAGTTTTGCATTTAATCCAACATGTGGTCAAAAAAAAGGGGAAACATTTCTACCGGTTGTATATATTAAAAAAATCTCTCAGGAAACCTCAAACATCTCTGAAGGGAAGCGATAAAAAAAGTTCTACATAAAATGCTTCATTTTGTGCTCTCCAAACCGCCAGTTATGATTATACACACATCCTGTACGGTAAGGAAAACTTCACCTTATTCTTTCTAGGCAAGTTATAACTCAAATCTATTTCAATATGCCATTAGTTCAAAGAATGAACTGGAAGGCAGTTTCTGGAGTCATCGTTACAAGTGCAGATTTACTTAAAGACTTCCACCAGTTCAGTTATTGGTGAATTACCTACCACAGATGCAGGGATACTTTCAAAGTTAGATGAATTGTCAGACTTCTTGATAGAAACATCTACTCTGAAAATAAACCCTTTTTACTGCCGCCTCCCCACTTAAGCTTAAAATAACAAGAGATGACTGGGAAAGGAGTCAAATTAACTTCCAGACTTCAGCCCATCTTAGGCCCAAGCTCTCCCTGCAGGCTCTGGGCCCTCAAGTCCCTGCTGCTCTTTAATAACTCTGCTTAATAGAAGCCAAATGACAGAGCTCTTGTCTGTCGCTCCAGCTTGCATTAACTCCCTTGGGCCTTTAGGCTGAAGGAGCCAAACTTCTCTTGGTTTCATGAGTTACCCTTCCTATAAATTAGTAAGCAGGTTTTTTCTCTGCTTTCTTATGTACAATCACAGAACTTACTTTTTGGAGGGGAGGAAAAAAGTATCAATTCACAGTTAATATAATTTATTAACTTTCTAAGCCAAGAACAAAGTTGACTGTCCTATTAAGCTCATCATATGGAAGAACATGAAACACTAAGCATACTTTTATTTTGCTTATATGACCCTGCTTAAATTCTACTTTGACCCAAGACAAGTTTTATAAACAAAATTTGACATTCTAGTCATTGGGTTATTACAACTCCATTTTAATTAAAGCCACATTTTTAGTAGAACAGAATGGACTTTGTATTAAAACTGTATTTCTGTCGATTCATAAAGTTTCTTCCTGTGCTATGCAAAAGGCCAGAAAGGGTATTAGGTATTTTGAAACTGAACAATGCCCTTCTGTTCCTTCCTCTTTCTTGTTACTGTATATAGCCATTAAAGAAAAATGTCTGCTTTTAGTCAAGATGGCTACAGGAGAGACTGCAGGCTTCTCTTCAGGCTTTTGAAGTCAGCAGCAGCCAGAAGTCTATGAGCCCCTAATTATATCATTATCAGGCACATAGTTTCAGTATCTGTGACTTCACATCACTCAGTCACTCCCTGTTCTCCTGCCTTTGATGGGGCCAGAAGGCTTTCCTCCGCCTGCTGCAAAGGCTGTTATTTAGGGTTAATTACACCCTTACTTCCAAAATAAATAAATAACAGCACATCATCACTGTGCTAGTTTATCCTTTAACCTCCGTGGATCTTAGCAATTATAAGGAGCCAAAATGGTGACCTTTCCCCTTACAAAGGCTAGCTAAGCAGCCACTGAATTGTATGGAGACAGTAATCTAAACTAAGTGTGTTTAAACTTCATACCTATTTACAGCAATGAAGCAATTGCAACAGGAAGCTAGACACGTTTCGAATCTACTACTAGTTTTTAGAAGTAGAGAAGGAGGCGTGGGGCTGGCATTAGTTCACTCTGATCTAGAGTTTACAAAGAAACCGAGCGCTTGGGGGGCGGCGAGGCTATGTGCCCTGTTCCGGCACTCAGGGCTCCACACAGTAAAACCTCGCCGGAGCTCTCAAAGGGGCAGTGTGCCGCTAGATGGCCCGGCTCCATGGCTGGAAGCGGTCAGAAATTCATTAAAGGCAGACTAACACAAACATTTTGACAACCGCTTGCCCTTAAGGTCTGACTTCCATCAATGAGCCGGGGCAAGGCTCTAGCAGCGAGGTAGGGACGGGGAAAGCAGGGAGAGAGAAAGGGGGAAAAAAGGGATCAGTCACTGCTACTTCCAAGGAGAAGCGAGCTTGTCCCAGCCTGCGCGGCTCAGCGGAGGAAACATTACACGCGAACAAAGGCTTGGCACTGGGCTTCAAAGGCAGAGCGGAGTGCTCGGCAGGGGGCTCCCAGCGGAGCCGGGGAGAGAAAACCCCGGTTCAAGGGAGCCTCCCAGCTGGAGTGCAAGGCTGGCAGGGGAGGTTGCGCCCTCTAGCTTGGAAAAGGGGGTTCAGAGCCACCCTATCTACTCTCCCTCTGCCCTTCCCCACACGCAGGCGCCCTGCCACCGCACAGCCGCCCCGCACCCCTCCCCGCGGGCCCCAGCGTAGCCCCGCACCCGGCCCCTCACCTCGGGTCAGCAGGATGGCCATGGCGCACAGCTCCAGTTGCAGCCAGATGAAGCTGTAGCTGGAATGGCGATCCATTTAACCGCCCCCCTGGCCTCTCCCCGGCCGTGCTCAGGACTCCCGCCAGGGCTCGCTGAAGCTCGCAGCGCCACACTCGAGCGCCCGGCGCGGGCAGCGTGTGGACTCCCGCCGGTGCCCGCGGCTGTCTCCCCCCCGCCAGCCTCGGGAAGCGGCAGCGCGCAGCGCCCTAGGCGGAGCAGCCCGGCTGATCACACGCCGTGGGGGCCGTTCTCCAGCCGCAGCCACATCTGGCAGCAGGGCGAGCCCGCAGCTCTGCCCGGCCAGAGCGTCGCCGAGCCCCGCAGCCACCGACTCGAGCTTTGGCAGCGGCTGGAGCCTCCCAGGCTGTAAATAGCTCCGCGGCTGCCCAGCCTGCCCCAGGGCCCGCCCCTCGCTCCTCCCAGCGCCGCTCTCATAGGCTCCGCTCCTCTGCCACTCACCACAGCCGGGCCGCGCCGGGAGCCCGCGAAGGGGGCTCAGCAATTCATGCCCGACGCTGTCGTCCCAGCAGGAGAGCCCTGTCCCCGCGGGACACACCACGCGCCCCGCCTTCCCGCCCCGCCAGGGGCGCCCCCAGGCCTCCCCTAGCCTCGCGCTGTGCGCTGCCCCGCCCGCCCCCAGCTCCTCCGCGCCCTGCTCAGCCAGCTCTTCCGAACCAGAGCCCCGGGGACCGGCCCCAGCCCCAGGCCGGCTGCTGCGGGGACAGGGAAGGGAAGCGGGGTCCGAAGCGATCGGCAGAGCCAAGGCTGCGCCAGCCGGCCGCGGGGAGACAGGAGCGTGTCGTTTTCATTTTTGTGTATTTATTTGTTCGGGATCAATAGAGCCCAAGCAGACAGACGGGTGGCTGGAAGGAGCCGGGCTGCTTGTTGGGCGAGATGTAGTGGGAGTAGCCGGCAAAAGACACTTAGCGAGAATTAGCAAATCCAAAAGCACCCGGCGCCAGTGAGACAACACAGACAGACTGACACTCAATTATCCTCCAAACAGCCCCAGGCAAACACACAGGCAGGGCCTGATCAATATCAGCCCCGAAGAGATCTGCTTACTGAGATGCTAATTCCTTTCTTAGTACATAGCACTCACCCAAGCAATTTTGCTATTCGGGATTCCCTCCTACATTCACCCACCCCTAGCAAACTTTGAAATGTTATAAAATCAAACTCTATCCAATAGATAGAGCTACTTGGGAACTGTAATCCTAGGTATTGATTTACAAATGTAATGCTGTTGTGCACTAATAAATACTTCGTGATATAGGCACCACATTTAGGTGCCAATATGCCAATGCGGTGCTATGGATCTCTTGAATAAAACAGACCCAGGAAATGAAATAGACATTGCCTTGCATTTCATTTCATTGGTTCCAAAAAGAGGGACCTCCTGGACTGTAGAACAGGTAAGATGTTTACAATTATGCTATATTATAATATATTGCTATATTATAATATATGTATTATATCATAGTTATGTTCCACAAGCATTAGTATAATCTGTCTAGGACGTTCACTTTAGAACTCAAACATTTGTTCATTTTAAATTCCAGTGTTTCCAACCACATGGTCTGGTCTAAAGAGGAAGGAGAGGAGTTTTCAGACAAAATCAAGGACAGATAGGGGAAGGATGCTTAGCACCTTTACTGTAAAGAGGATGAGGGTAATCAGGCTTGCAGGTGGTACAGTGCAGAGGGTACAAGTCTGGGACTCAAGAAACCAGCTTCCCATTACTGGCTTTGCCACTGACTTAGTGATTGTGTTGAGTAAGTCACTTTGCCCTGTACCCTTGAAGGCCGGCAGGGCCCTTTTATAATGGCAGGTACTCCACTTAGTAGAAAGAAAACTCTGGTTTCAAACCCAAACCATCAAATCTGGCAGGGACTGTTTGTAAAAGGTTGTTCTCATCACACTTGCTATTTGGATTACCCCTTGCTTTATATACAGAAAGATCATGTTCAATGAATAATTTACAAATCTCCTTGCTTAATGACAAAATGCAAAATTAAAACATTAAATGGCTAGTGAGAGACCTGTTTTTGTGCTTCATGTCCCTTACAGCTAAGAAAAAGCAGTGAGGAGTCCTGTGGCACCTTATAGACTAACTGAAGTGTTGGAGCATAAGCTTTCGTGGGCAAAGACCCACTTCGTCAGATGCATGTAGTGGAAATTTCCAGAGGCAGGTATAAATGTGCAGGCCAGAATCAGGATGGAGATGACGAGGTGGATCCAATCAGGGAGGATGAGGCCCACTTCTAGTAGCTGATCTGGAGGTGTGAATTCCAAGAGAGCAGAAGCTGCTTTTGTAGTTAGCAAGCCATTCACAGTCTTTGTTTAATCCAAATACAGGACTATGTAGCACTTTAAAGACTAACAAGATGGTTTATTAGATGATGAGCTTTCGTGGGCCAGACCCACTTCCTTTGATCTAAGGAAGTGGGTCTGGCCCACGAAAGCTCATCATCTAATAAACCATCTTGTTAGTCTTTAAAGTGCTACATAGTCCTGTATTTTGTTTCAGCTACACCAGACTAACACAGCTACATCTCTATCACTTTGTTTAATCCAGAGTTGATTGTGTCAAACTTGAAGATGAACTGTAGCTCAGCAGTTTCTCTTTGAAGTCTGGTCCTGAAGTTTTTTTGCAGCAGGATGGCTACCTTTAGATCTGCAATTGTGTATCCAGGGAGATTGAAGTGTTCCCCTACAGGTTTTTGTATGTTGCCATTCCTAATATCTGATTTGTGTCCATTGATTCTTTTACGTAGGGAAACACTCTCATTTCCATGGAGTTCAGAATTTTGTCTTAGACAGGTTATTAGAAAGAAAATTTCTCCAGGGACTGGTAATTTCAGAATTGTCCACTAAGAAATTTCTTGTACCTTTCTCTGAAGTGTCTTGTGCTGGCCAATGTCAGACATATGAACTACTGCTCTGCTCCGACATGCAGCATTGTAGCCATGTTGTGAAGTAACACCTTTTCTTGCGCCAGCTTCTGTTGGTGAGAGAAACAAGCTTCTGAGATTAGAGAAGGCTCAGCTCCCAACAGGCTCGCCGATGGGGGGGACGACAAGGCAAGCAGGATCCCGTACAGTCTTTCAAAGGGATAGGTAGCTCCCAGCTGCCGTCACTGCTACTGTGGAAGCAATGGCTGCTGGAGTCCCAGGCCTCTTTGAATTGCTGTAGGAGCCCTGCATGGCTCTGAGGACTGGAGGGGAAGGGCCCAGCACTGTGCTCCTAGCAGTAACTGACCTCAGCCCTCCCCTTCACCCAGCCGAGTCCTCAACACTTTGTCCCTGACCCCGCTGTGGCTGTCAGTCCAGCTGGCTCCCAAAAAAGAGCCCTTTGAAAGCTCAAAAGTTTGTCAGCTTCAGCAACAGAAGCTGATCCAATGTTCCCTCACCCACCCTTCTCTCTTTGGTGGTCTGACAATTGCCATGTATTGTGATTTCAATGGGAGCCGCAGCACGGGCTGGCTAGTGCATTCAGGAAAAAGAGCTGAAATTAACTTGGTTGTCCTTTTAATTTTGCCAGCTACATCTTTACACAAATGCTGGAACAGGAAGTTATGATAATAAATTATTTTCAGCTATGAGGTCTCAGCTTTTCTGTGAAGAAATACTATTGCACAGATTGAGTTGGGGATAGCTTTCCTTTCACATATTCTGAAGACTGCCTCACTGTTGAAATATCTTTGCTAACTTAATTTTCTATTGTTATTACATTTTCTAATCCCTGATTTCTACAGTATTTGCACACTTTTATGTTCCCCGTTTATTGGCAAATGGCTCTAAATATGTGGTTTTACAACTCATGCAAATATGCTGGATCATACATGAATAATAAGTTAATGGCAAAAATTATTTCTGACCTCTAATTTTGAAGTGATCTGTAAGCAATTAATTTTAGGATATAATACCATGTGCAACAGATTCATTCCTGTCCTGGAAGAAAGGGAAAATATGAAACATCAGACTGAGCTCACAAATTTACTTTAGCAAAAGGGGACAAACTGATTCTAAAACTAATTAGCGTGGCTGCTGTCAAACATTATGATGGTTTTACTGCAACTTTCTTATGGTTTACATATGTGTAATGTATTTGGACATGTGTTATACCACAACCTTTACCATTTTGCAGTACATATTTGAAATGTACCGCAAAGTAATTTTCTAATGTTTGTTTCTGTTTAGAAATTACAATACGACAAGGTCAGTGATGCCACATCATGCACTGATGGCATTATGACTGAAGCAATGTGCTGCCGGTGCCTTTTATTTGCACACAAAGGAAAATCTCAATTTGCCAAAGTAACTTATAATCTTCTAGCTCAGCATTTCCTTTATATTCTCAGAGCTGATGACAAGTGTATTTAGCAGGCTTCACTGTCGTGTGTGGCTTGTATGCTCTGGAGTTGGTTTCTGTTCATTAAGTCGCATTGTTGCACTACAGTAACATGAGAGACTATGTCTGAATATTACAAATGTTCTGTCAGACTGAACATGCATACACTCTAATATCTTGTCTAGAGGGCAATGTGTTTGAAATCAGTTTTAAGAAGCAAACTTTCCTCAACAGCTGTCACGTTTGAGTTGTGATCAAACATTTACTATAAAACATGTCAACTTCTGTTTTCAGGCTAGGCAGATGTGTGAAGTACCACAACTGGGAGAGACTTGCTGGATGCAAGTGCTACTTCCCAGTCCTGGCTCCTGGGAAACCTGTGAAGTTCATTCCCAGGTGGATCTGCTCTGACTTGAGGTGTAGAGGGATATAGCGGGTGCCAGGAGACATAGCATTTGATTTACTCAGGACTATCACCGTTCCCCCTCCACTCTGATTACTAGCTCAAATATTCTGCATAGGAAACTGTGCAGCTCCATGATGGACCAGATACACAAACTCATTCAGCTTTTGCAAGACTAGTTTGCTTCCATTGGAGAGGCAAATACAAACAAGGACAGATTTGGCTCATGAAAGGGTCAGAAGACAGGCTCTGCACAAAGCAACAGTAATGACATGTTCTGCAACAAGAAGGAATGTGGGATAATAACTACATGGAACCAGTAAGAAAAGCATCCTAGGCCTGAGGCAGCATGATATGTCTGTAACAGCCATGAGAGAGCAGCCTGGAGCCTTAACTTGTAATGATTATGTAGTACACATATCAAAAGGCTCTCCCACCACCCACACATCTACAAATACAATGAATCCCTTTGAAATGAATAATGGATAAAAAAATAACATGGTTTGACAATAAACTTCCAGTGCACCTCAAGGTAAAATATTATAGAAGTCTGACTTGATAAGTGTCTCTGCCTGTCAGAGGAGTACATTCCATCTGGACCAATTCAAGACGATATGCAGAAACATTCACACAGCAATTGTAAATACAGGGATACCAATAATTCAAAGGAACAGACCAGTTTAGAAAAACACCATAGAGCATATGAACTGTGTTTGAGATTTTGTATATTGTTTTGTAGGTTGATAACCTCAGCCAGGGGAGTTTAAAAATGGCCATTATATGAATACAACCCTGCAAATCCAAGGATATCCCTTTGTATCTGTGGGTATCCACATCTGTGGATAAGAATGGGGATATCCTCAGCTCATTTTTGTGGATAGGTATGCAGCTTCAAATACAAATTTTATATCCACACAGGACTCTACATACAAAGCAATGATCAGTTCAAAATATTCCCCTAAAAGTTTTGAACCACTTACAATTTTGAATTCTCTTTGACAGATCCAAAAGACTCTTCTTCTTCATACAGTAGCCCTGCTTCTTACTTTTGTCCTCTTAGAAGTCCCAGCATCTTCCATCAGGATCATCTGGGACAGCTCAGTCTAAGGTGGGTCCTCACTTTCATGTTGTAGGGGCTCCCAAGTGGCCATATCTGCAGAAGAGGACCTGGGGATTACAGTGTATGAGAAACTGGACATGAGTCAACAGTGTGCCCTTGTAGCCAAGAAGGCTAACAGCATATTGGGGTGCATTGGTAGGAGCATTGCCAGCAGATCTAGGGAAGTAGTTATTTCCCTTTATTCAGCATTGGTGAGGCCATATCTAGAGTATTGTGTCCTATTCTGGGGGCCCCATTACAGAAAGGATGTGGATGCATTGGAGAGAGTCCAGCGGAGGGCAACAAAAATGATTTGGAGGCTGGAGCACATGACTTGTGGGAGGCTGAGGGATTTGAGTTTATTTAATGTACAGAAGAGTGAGGGGGGATTTGATAGCAGCCTTCAACTAACTAAAGCAGGATTCCAAAGAGGATGGAGAGAGGCTGTTCTCAGTGATAACAGAACAAGGAGCAATGGTCTCAAGTTGCAAGGGGGGAAGTCTAGATTGGATATTAGGAAAAACCATTTCACTAGGAGGAAGCATTGGAATGGGTTACCTAGGGAGGTGGTGGAATCTCCATCCCTAGAGGTTTTTAAGTTCCGGCTTGACAAAGCCCTGGTTAGGATGATTTAGTTGGATTGGCCACCCAAGGTCTCTTCCAACCTTATTATTCTATATCCCATACTCCTGTGTTGTGCAAAGAACCCATCATGGGCCCTTTAGTTTTAACAATCTCATTGCTTTCAAATCTAGTGCCATGTAGAGTTTACATCCCAGAGATCATTGCCCCATTAGGAAATTCCATCCCATATTTTGTACATGTATTACTCCAATCCTTTTTGAAGCCCTGCTTCTTGTGAGACTTGAGTTGGGCATTGGAGGATGATGGACATGACAAGGAAAGATGGAATCACCTGATCAAAGAGAAAAGCAAAAGCAAATGAATAAAGACAAACGACGGACATTTTTTGGGGAGGCGGGGAAGGTTGTTGTCTGTTTTTCACTTGGCAGTGTTTCCAGATTGCATCACTTTTTCCAGAAGAAATTGGCCTCAAGAAAGTTCAGTTTCTTCAGTATCCTCCCTCCTTTCATTGTACCTACTGTACGAATTCAAGCACCTAAAAGGGCGTTCGTTACAAGGAGGAGAGAGAAATATTCTTCTTTACCTCTGGTGATAGGACAAGAAGCAATGGGCTTAAATTGAAGCAAGGGAGGTTTAGGTTGGACATTAGGAAAAACTTGTTAATTGTCAGGGTGGAGAATCGCTGGAATAAATTGCATAGGGAGATTGTGGGATCTCCATCACTGGAGATATTTAAGAGCAGGTTAGACAAACACCTGTCAAGGATGATCTAAATTGTGCTTGGTCCTGTCATGAGTTCAGGGGCCTGGACTTGATCACCTTTCCAGGAACCTTCCAGCCATACAATTCTATGATTATATTATTCATATGATTGTAAAACACCTAGGCTATGTCTACACTCACGGCTTCTTGCGCAAGTATGACTGTTCTTGTGCAAGAATCCGCAGAGCGTCTACACTGCCCGCCCGCTCTTGCGCAAGGAAATTTACAGTACGGCGTGGTATGAGAGGGCTTCTTGCACAAGAGCTACGCTCTTTTTTAACAGGAATAAGCCCTCTTGCTCAGGAGCTCTTACACAAGAGGGCAGTGTGGACGCTGGGCACGGATTTCCTGCACAAGAAAGCCCTATGGCTAAAATGGCCATCAGAGCTTTCATGGCAGTGTGGACGTGTTCTTGTGCAAGACTTCTTGCACAAGGACCCTTCCACAAGATGTTCTTGCACAAGAAGCCACCAGTGTAGACATAGCCCTTCAGTGCTACTAGCTCTCTCTGCTGCTCCCTAGCAAGTATTAGCCACCAGAATCTTTAAGCAGCCTTGAAACCTGACTAGATAAAGCTATGTGCCCCTTGTTTATTTTGGGTTTAAACTATTGTCTCCTGAAAAGTGCTTCCGAGTTGGAAATTACTCCCTCATCCAGCAACTTTTGACATTACAATATCCTCCTGGTCTGTTTTTAAACCTACTGCACATTGGCAATTTTCCACTGTTAGCCCAAATATTTGGACTTAATTTTGAATCTAACACTATTAAATAGTGACTCTGCCTACGTGATATTTTGTATTTGTTTGAGATGAAAAAATAAAGCATATTCAAATCGACTGATCATTGCAATTTAAGTATAAACCAATTGACATTCATCAGTAGTCATTTGATTATTACTGCAGCACTGCCTCAGAGTAAGCTGCATTCCTACCTATGCAAATATAATATTTCCATATTTATCTGCCTGTGTCACAACAGCATTTGCCTGCATGGCCACATAAGACATTTATTTCATAAGCAGAGAATGATTACTATTGTATTTGGCTGATTAAAATTAGCATCAGAAAGCTAACAGGAAAACGGTACCCTTCCCTTTCTCTGCTCTGAGATGATTTTTGGGCTTGATACTGAAAATAAAGAAAAATGCTTGAGAGAGAAATTGGTGCAGCATTTATTGGATTACTACTTCTGATATGTGCTTTGGGCATTTTATTGATTATTATTACTACTATTATTATTAGTTATGGTAACATATTACACAGAATGAGACCACTGTCTGCAGTTTCTGTCATTATAGGAAAAGAACCTGACCTAGCTGCCAAAGCAGAAATAATCGCTTATTCTCCAAAAGCCTCCCTTCCCACTAAATAAACTCTAGTAATGATGATCTCATCATGGCTCACCTGGACTACTGCAACTTTCTACTTTCTGTCACCTGCAATCCATACAATACTGCAACCAAAGTCACTTCTCTTGTTTGCTGTTCAGATTCTGTTACCACCCGTTTGCATTCTTGATAACTCCTTACAGTCAATGCTCTGCACAAAATTGCCCATTCCTATCTCAGTGCTTACTTCCTAGCACACTTCCACACATGCCATCTGCTCTGCTAACTTCTCCCACCTCACCAAATCCTTTGTCTCCCTCTAATGGTAATTCCATGCCATCACAATGCTGGAACAGTTCTGTACAGAGTTGTCTCTCACTCAACTCTAGCCCAGTGTTCGCTGGAGGCTGTGTGCTTGTCTGGCCACTCAGGAGAGATTGCAATGCTGCCCTGCTGATTAGCAGAGCTCCCACAGCTAGGTTTGTGTTTGTATTGGTGGTGTTCATTCACACATGCCTCAGTGCACATTAAAAATTATTCTGTATAGGGATGGAAAAAATCCACACATGCTAAAAATGTTACATTCGTCCTCTTTTAAATATAAATAACATTACCATAAATAATTGTAACTAAAATTATAGGTAAATAAAAAAATCAAATCACCTTCAAACCTGGGAACCAACAAGAAGGCTGCACAAAATTAACAGTCCAAATCGCATGACTCGATGGCCCAACTTCCCTTTCTTTTCTCCCGAATATTGTCTAATTTAAGGCCAGATCCTGCAAAGTCCTATTCATGTGACTTCAGTGGGGTTAATCACATGAACAAGGATAGGGTCATTACATTGTAAGCTCTTCAGATCAGTGTCTGTTAATCCTTAATAAATACTCTTATTGGAGGATATTATGGCTGCTCTAGGCAGAATGTTAAGGACCCCAGATCTCAGTATGGCCTGGCTGTGCTCAGGCGCTGGGGACTCTCCTCTGTGGTTTCCCACTTCTGGGTCTCTCCAAGGGTTTCTGCCATCAGTTAGCCATTCAGCAGCGGAGCATAGAGCCCACATACCCTCTCTCCCAGCCTCACCTCTTATGCCAAGGAGCTGCAGGGAGCAGCAGTGAGGGCCACAGTTCTGGCTCCACGCCAGCCCTACGTTTCAAACTGGGCAAAGGGCCAATGCTAACCGTGCGCTAGTCCAGTTTTTTAAGGGTGACTGAGTTTCACGTGGTGCACACTAGATAATTTGTGTCTTTCCAGAGCACCGCCTGTCCTGCTCTGTCCCTGACAGGCTCAGGCTCTTCATATCCTCTGTATTTGCCACCCAGAGCACATTAATCAGCTCTTCTCGGTTTCTTTCCCTTTGCACTGGAGGTTGTAGGGAAGAGACTCTTTAAAGAGTCCAGAAAGGGAATAACGGCCTGTGGCGTTCCTCAGTGCACATTTCCCGTTTCAAACCAAAAGCCCAACTAGCCTTACTCGTGCCTGGTTCCCATCAACTGCGAGTAAGGAATCACTGCTGGGAGCAGGGCCTGGGAGATCGAAAAAGGGAAGCCAAACTGAGGCTGGAAAAAGAGGCAGCCAGCAAAATTCCCCCAGGGAAAATGTAAAACACGGGAGGGAGGCAACAATTATTGTAATTGGAGGTAATGAGGCCGAGGCGCCAGCTCCTGGTCTACTTAGCCTCACTCAGTACAGAGAGAGACACAGACCCAGGAGACTCGTAGCCCAGCCCAACTCTTCCTTCTGCAACTCAGCCCTACTCACCAAGTTCCCTGCCTGCAGCCCCCCGGCCAACTCTCTCCATTGTTGTGCCTACAGCTAAGCCCCAGCCCCTGACTAGAGGTATCCTGGCTGCAGCTCCCTATCCAGCAGCAGCATGGCCACTCGCAGGGCAGGTTTCCCTGCTTGTGTTAATTTTCTGGCATTGATGTTGTGCTTGTGGTCACCAAAGAATCCAAAGTGAAATGAGGTGAGGAGTCAGTCTGGATCCAGTTACTTCCTTTCTAGCTGTCTTTTATGTATGTCTCCCATCATCAGAGTACCTGCCAAGCTATACCCTATCTACCCATTCCCTCCCCAATTCCACCCCCCAGTGAGCTAAGTATTATGATCAGCCCTATTTCACAGATGGAGAACTGAGGTACAGAGTGCCTTGCCCAAGGTCAGACAGAAAGCCTGTAGCAGAACAGAGAATGTAAAGCCCAGGTAATCCCTTGACTAATGCACCATGCTTCCTCTCTGCACATTTGGGATCAAAGAACGAACTTCCCCTTCTGCCTGCCTCCCCCAGCTCTGTTCCCCCTGCTATTTTCCTGGGGCTTGGGGCAGGCTGTCATTTGATACACATCAGAACCAGAGGCCTAGGAGAATGCATATTTTGTGACACCAAATGCATCAGTATCCACATCAATAGCTTATCAGTGAAATTACAGTTCAGGTAATAGAGAGGGTCTTACCCCAGTCTCAAGGGAGAAGATATTTGTATTTCTACTCTTTTATTTCTAGCTTGTAGGATGCACAGAGACGCCCTCAAAGATTTATTTTAACAAAATAATTTTTCTGCTTGTTTTTTACATTAAATCTCAGAATCTGGATTTTGCAACCCCCCCCCCCCTCCAAATGTATGTCAACATGCCTTCTAGGATATCAGTGCAGTTGCTCCTCATTGATCCCAACACAAGACCTGGGAGCAGGGCGGGGGGGGGGGGGGGGGAAGAGGGGGAAATGGAATCACAATATCCTGAAACATGAAAGGCTGCAGCCATTTAATTCTCATTGAGAGAAGGGTAATTAATTAGACTATACCTTTGCTTTGTTAAATCCCACCACCCCACTTAATGCAAACCCCTGAGAAACAGTCAAGAGCATAGTTCTCTGTGAAAGATGATCACTGGCCTGGTCTACACCTGAATCTTAGGTTGACTTATCTCCATTGTGTGTGAGTGAAAAATTCGCACCTAATTAAACCTGTAGGCCAGGTGTGCATCAGATGTGGAAGATCAGTGAATGCAGTTCCCAATCTGTGGGCCATGGATCCCTGGTGGTCCATGATGGTACTGCAGGGAGTCCATGGAAAGTTTAAAAACAAGGATCCTTACTTTTCTTTTCTTTTTCTGTCCTTACTTTTCTTTTCCTTTTCTTTTTTTTCTTCTCAGGGAGAAGAGGGTCTGTGAAATTTTAATAGTTTGAAAAGGGGTCTGTATGCTCAAAAAGGTTAGGAACCACTGGGCTAATGGTACGCAACTTCAGAAACATAGAATATGTAGCTGGAGTCAGCTTACCTTAAGCCAAGCTCGGTGCTGCCGTCTTCACAGCAGGAGGCCGACAGGAGAGGATACTGTCTGGACTGTCCTCAGCATTTGATTTACAGGTCTATACTAGACCCACTAAATCGAATGTCAGAACGTCAGTTTCCTGCACAATGAGTGAAGACATGCCCTGAGAGATATAGTTAAGCCAACTTAAGCTTCAGTGTAGACTAGGTTGAAAGATGAATTTTAGCTAGCTCCTTCTTAGGATTTGGATTTACTATAGTAACGCAGAAACCTGTTTTGTCACTGGAGCAACTACAATTGTGATATCACTTTCCTCCTCTAGCTCTCCAAAGATTCTTCTTGCAAGTTACAAGAATTTAAGACTTGATATTACTTTTATACCTAAAGTAAAGAATAAACAGGTTTTTTAACGTTTTGAAGTTCTCTTGTCATAAAGGTTCAATAAAAGACACAAAGAAAAATCCTTGGCAGATGATCTTTAAGAATCTGTTCATGTTTCCATTAGAAGTTCCTAATTTATAACCATAATAACTAATAATGAAAACTGTATTAAAATTACAAGCTATCATTTAAAATTCTTCTCTCCTGGTTGTGGTTGCAAGCTTAGGAACTCTTTAAGGAAGCATGCAACCTGGGTCTTAGCCATCTGTCTGCAAAAAGCAAAAAGTGATTTGAGATGAACCTCTCTACCCTAAGTAGCCACCTGTTTTGTCTCTTTTTATTGATTTGTTCAGCTGCTTTTGTGGAAAAACTTGCCAGCTGTCTACACTGGCGCTTGAATTTCTGCAAGAACACTGACTTCCTACTGTCTGAAATCAGTGCTTCTTGCAGAAATACTATGCTGCTCCTGTTCAGGCAAAAGTCCTTTTGCGCAAAGCTTTTTCACAAAAGGGCCAGTGTAGACAGCTCAGATTTGTTTTCCACAAAAAAGCCCCGATCACGAAAATGGCGATTGGGGTTTTTTTGCAGAAAAGCGCGTTTAGATTGACATGGACGCTTTTCCGCAAAAAGTACTTTTGCAGAAAAGTGTCCTGCCAATCTAGATGCTCTTTTCCGCAAATGCTTTTAACGGAAAACTTTTCCGTTAAAAGCATTTGCAGAAAATCATGCCAGTATAGACGTAGCCTCTGAGTGTTAAGTCAAAACTTTAATGATATGTGATAAACAGATAATGATTTGAAATGTATTGACAGCTTATTATTTCAGTAGCACTTTGAGGCCCGAAGCAGTCTCACTGGGTTGGGCGCTGGGCCAGCTTATAGTAAGAGAGGTTCCCAGCCCCAAAGCACTTACAATCAAGAAAGACAAAGGATCGGGGGGAAAGGCAGAGATTACAGTGACCACATGACCAGATATGGAATGTAGCAGTAATGCAGGGGTTAAAATTAACACAGTAATTTCAAAAAAATAGTCAGAGTTCTAGCATGGTTAGAAAATGCATAATCTGCATGGTCTCTGATTATTGACGAGGATTACATATTGCAGGGAACTCACTGGCAAATCAAGGCAGCAGTCCCTTAGGGTATGTCTACACTACCCCGCTAGTTCGAACTAGCGGGGTAATGTATGCATACCGCACTTGCTAATGAAGCCCGGGATTTGAATTTCCCGGGCTTCATTAGCATAAGCGGGGAGCCGCCATTTTTAAATCCCCGCTGCTTCGAACCCCGTGTAGCGCGGCTACACGGGGCTCGAACTAGGTAGTTCGGACTAGGGTCCTATTCCGAACTACCGGTACTCCTCGTGAAACGAGGTGTACCGGTAGTTCGGAATAGGCACCCTAGTCCGAACTACCTAGTTCGAGCCCCGTGTAGCCGCGCTACACGGGGTTCGAAGCAGCGGGGATTTAAAAATGGCGGCTCCCCGCTTATGCTAATGAAGCCCGGGAAATTCAAATCCCGGGCTTCATTAGCAAGTGCGGTATGCATACATTACCCTCCTAGTTCGAACTAGGAGGGTAGTGTAGACATACCCTTAGATGGACTAGTTAAAGTCCTCATTTTGACTGTGATATTGCTGATTGGGGCATCTTTTTGTGTGGGTCCATCCCAGGAGCTTCAGTCTCCTGCTCTAGATAGATGCAGCCTGTTGGCAGAGATGCTGTCAGGCCACAGCCCAATGTGGGTCTCTGTGGTTAGAGGCCTCTAGATTGGGAAGGACTTCTAGTACCACTTTACCAGGACAGAAAGGCTCCTGTATCAGCCAAAGAGGGACACTGTTCACTACAAGGAGGAGCTTCCCAACTGCCTCCCTTTCCTAGTCTTGAGCATGTGGTTCCTTAGGAAAGAGAAACAAGGGCCTTGAATCAAGCCTACTGCAGGGGTCTTCTCATATGCTGGAGGTATACAACACCCTCCCAGAGCTGCTCTAGTGTTACATTAGATCCATCTAGTGCTTATTTCCTTCCGCACAAGACCAGCTTTTACATAAAGGGATTGCCAGTTGCTGCAGGTACCTTTTACAGGTGTTTGACAAAACTATGTCTGTTTCAGACAGCAGAGCCTGCATTAAGAAACCAGCAATAACCAGTTTGCCTGTCAGCAGTGATTTCTAGCTAAAGGTTGAACTAAACAAGTACAGGAAACCTGGGGGGAAAGTGGACACTTAAGATGGGGGCTGAGGGTTGGAGGCGGCATTAGTGCAGGTTGCACTGGAACCAGTGCTTTACCAGTAGAAAACATGTATGTCTGAGGAAAGCAGCACCATGCTATTCTTTGGGCAAGCTGTCGCACCAAGCCCATTGCCGCTATTCCTATTTATTTCCTGGGCGGAGGGCTGGGGAAGGGAGTGTCCCTAAAGCACAGAAACTCTGCTGTGTTTATTATTGGTGCAGTTGGTCTCATGGACGGCCAGATCTGTCAGTGTCACACCATTTCTGCAGTGTTATTGTAGCTGTGTTGATCTCAGGGTATGAAACAGACATGGAAGGGGAGTGTATATTTTTCCTGAACCAACTTCTGTTGGTGAGAGGAACAAACTTTTGCTGTCCTGCAGAGCTCTTCCTTGGGTGTCCCACCATATGTCTTTCTTGCACTCTTGTGGGGAGAGGAGTGCTCTGTCTCAGGCATGAGTCCAGGAGAGGCTTGGAAGCCACCGGCTGTAGCAGGCTGAGGCCATGTTAGAGCAGGCTAAGCTACTATCTTGCAACCTTGTAGACGATACCAAAATGCTTTCAGTCATTCCAGAATGGCCCCCCCAAAGGCTTTCACTGCTTTGATTAGTTGGGACAAGGGAAGGCTCACAAAGTTATATTAATACAATAAGTTCAGGTCCGTACACAGTGGGAGTGCGAAGGGTGCAAACCCCTCCCCCCCCAAACAGTCCCTCACGGTCCACCATGGGGCCTATTCTGGCCAGCTGGGGGAAAGCAGAAGCAGTGCATTGCCCCAGCATCCCTCCCCAGTGCTCCAGCTGGCCAGGGGAAGGCTGGGGCTGATTCCCTCTTTTCCCCAGGAGCCAGGCCCAACCCAACCCCGGCCTCATTCCTCGGGTGGAGAATCAGCCCAGAATTTCCTCTTCAAAGAGGGCATCTCGAATCCGGGCGTGGCTCGTGCCACGTTCCGCTGTCTCAGCTAGGGTTGCCAGGTGTCCGGTTTTGAACCGGACAGTCCAATATTTGAGGGTTCTGTCCGGGAAATTTTTTAAAAAAATACCAGACATATGTGGGGGGTGGGGGTGGGCCAGGGCGGGAGGGAATCCCCTGGGCTGGACTCGCTCGTTCTTCACCGGGACTGTGTACGGAACTGGCAGCGCCCCGGGATCTGCATGTACCTAGGTCAGTCCCACGCCCCGCCAGCAGGTTCTCTCCCCTCGCTTTCCCCCCAGCCAGCCCCGCTGTCTCCGACCAGCCCGTCTTCCCGCCAGCCAGTTCTCCCTTCCTCCTCCTCCCGATCTCCCCCCACCAGCTCCACTCCCCCCAGCCCCCTACTGGCCAGCCCTGCTTCCCATTGGCCAGTCCCCCCCACCTGATCTCCCCCAGCCAGCCCCTCTTCCACCGACCAGCCCTGCTTCCCGCCGGCCAGTTCTCCCCCCACCTGATCTCCCCCAGCCAACTCCGCTCCCCCTGATCCCCTCCCGGCCAGACCTGCTTCCTGCCAGCCGGTCCCCCCACTCACTCCCTGATCTCCCCCAGCCAGCCCCACTGCCCCGACCCCTCCCCCCTGCCAGCCCTGCTTCCCACCAGCCAGTTTCCCCCATCTCTCTCTCACACACACACACACACACACACACACACACCCCCTCCCGGCCAGCCCTGCTCCCCTCCCGGCCAGTTTCCCCCTTCTCCTCCCATCTGAGATAAAGTGTGTCCGGTATTTTTTTTTAACCCACTTGGTAACCCTACTCTCAGCCTAACTGAGGAGGGATAGTTTTCAGCGCAAGGCAGGAATTTCAATGGCTGGTCGCTACCAGTTGTGTGGTGCATACCAGCCTGAGTGGGACTGGTCTAGAGGTGATGGCAGCCTCAAAGGCAGGG
Organism: Pelodiscus sinensis; assembly: GCF_052426305.1. NCBI lineage: Eukaryota > Metazoa > Chordata > Testudines > Trionychidae > Pelodiscus > Pelodiscus sinensis. Next base: position 230,133,291 of record NC_143053.1, on the reverse strand, counting down.
CAGGATTGCTCAGTGGTTTGAGCATTGGCCTGCTAAACCCAAGGTTGTGATTTCAACCCTCGTGGAGGCTATTTAGGGAGTTGCGGTAAAAATTTGTTGGGGATGGTACTTGGTCCTGCTGTGAAGGCAGGGGACTGGACTCAATGACCTTTAAAGGTCCCTTCCAGTTCTAGGAGATAGACAATCTCTCTTAATATGTCCTAAAAACACCTAATAGAAGCCAAATTTAGCTTAGACAAGATCAGTGACCCTCTCCTGAAACCCTCTGGGACCCTATTCAGCAGCAGCAGATGCTCTGATTACTGTGATGTAAGTTGCAGTTGAATGTAACATGTTACTTTTCCATTTACTGTACTATATGAATATCATACATTCATTTAGATTTTCCTTGCTGCTGCTGTTTTTTAGGGAGGAAGGGGAAAGCTGTTCATCAGAAATGCATGTGTTGAGAGAAATTGTCCCCTTCACATCTTGCTTTTTCTGTTGATTCATTCTTACCCTGAAATCACAATGCTAAATTTGTGACATCTCAAGGATGTGCAAACACAGAACTCTGCCTTGGTTGCAGGCTCAAGATGAAAAGTTAGCTGGGTTGTAAGGAAGCTTTTATCCAGATACAATAATCTTAAAATGCAAAATCCTTTGGTATTTCCCATACAACTTTGGCCACTTAACCTCTGTGTTTCATTTTTCTGAATCTGGGGAGTAGCACCTAACCGACAAATGTAGTGCCCGGCTACATTCATCAATATTAGTACAAAGCCTTTTGGGACCTTTGCATGGAAGGTGCTATCAAAGTACAAAAGGAAACATTACTGAGAAAATAAACATTTACACAAATGCATTTTTTCACCTTTACCCTAAACTCATCTGTCAATTAGTTGTGATAGATATCAGCAGACCAGTGCTCTTAAATTTTGTATCAAATGCCTCATTGTAATGTTCTGTTATGTAGGCCCTGGTTTAGAAAAGCATTCCTGCTCAGGAGCAGCACATGAACATGCTTAACTTGCTGCTGCAGAAACATGCTTAACTTCAAGTACATGTTAAAGTCCTATTCAAGTGAATGGCCCTTTTATTGAATCAAGACCATCGTCACCATGTGTCAGCATGCAAAGGCAATTCAAAGGAAATGTAAACTATAGAGTTGAATCTTTTATTAGCAACATTTAACTTCATCCTTGTTTGAAAGCTGATCTGTACCTCTTGGATTGTGCTTTGCTGTGTTTGACAGCAACTATCAAAATCTAGTAGCACCACGTCATTCTCTTAAATACAGATCTTGAAATTCATTTTGTTCATTCATACAATGGAAACTAACATAAGAGTTGATTTCAGAAGTAAGATTGAGCAAAGCACTCTGCTCTTATGGAGACTGACAGGGTTATGTGAGAAATCCCACCAAAACAAGTGGCATTAATTAGCACCCTTGTTAGTCACCTCGGATTTGTATTGTTAAAAGTGTTTATCTTTAACATGTTCCTTTAAATTAGCTCATAAGAGTATAATTTACTTTAAATCAAACCATTGAAAATGGTGTGTGAACCCACTCTTCATGCAAGATCATTGTAAGAGCCAGTTCAGGCGCTAAACCTAAAACAAAGCTGTAAAATACAAACACATGCATGAAATTAGGTAGCAGGACACAATTTTTATTAAACTTCAACACAGAGCAGGGTTGCCACTTACCTTGTATGGCAGTTTATAGGTGATGGGCATTTCATTTTTCTAATGCAGAGGTCATGGGCTCCTTACCATATAACCCATAATGCGGAGTCGACTGTACTCAGTATACCTCCCAGACTCAGCTCTGAGGCCTACCATTTCCCCTCCCCCCACACACAAGGGATACAAAGGATATAGCAAGATGCAGACCTTGGCCCACAAGTTCCAAACTCAGCCCACAAAGGCCACAAGATCTCACACTAGTGCATGAGCCCCAAGGTCCATCACCAAAATCCAAAGTCTCTTTAATCTGGGAACCATTTATTTTATACTCTTAACCATATTGGAAACCAGCCACAGGCTCACCGGAGACTACAACCATGTTGCCTGGTATAGACACTGACTGTCCAGTCCATGCCCGCGCATGGCATAGCTGTGAGTAAGTGCCTCCATCTGACAGATGAACACCATCATCTCAAAAAACCACCAGGTGATTGTAGTGGGTGTCCCTCTGCTGTATCACTGAGCCCCTTTCTCCGGGGATATCTTGCTGACCCTCTTGTTGGCTTTCTTTCTAGTCTTGTCCTCATGTACTGGGTCTGCTCCCTGCCCCATCTGTCAGCGAGTGCAGACATGACATGAGCTGATTACACTGCACAGCTCTTCTGGCTGCAAACAGCTTCAACACAAAAGCCTGGCTGAGATCCTGCTGCCAGGCAGCTGCCCTCCTGTGGGCCCGGTGCACTATAGAGAAGGAGCACTGACTCCGCATGGCTGCTGCTTTCTGTTCAACAGCTGGGAGTATCCTCTTGCCCCGGCAGGGTGATCACAGAACCTAGTCCTGGGAGCCCATTCAGCAGAGTCCCCCAGAATCGTTCAGCTAGAGGGATTTTGATCAGTTTACTGGCCACTGTTGCCAATCAGTTTTCCTGCATCACCCTCAGCCAGGGAGCGATGCCTGGCCCCTATTGTTTTTTTTTTTACTGAGCAGAAGATCATAAATATTCCCCTGGGGGGAGTTGTATCCTCCCCTCTCCTGAGCCTTCCCTCCCCATTAGATCTGCTCTCTTTCTCTCGCTTGCTCTCTCTCACACACACACCCTCATTATCACCACCAAGAAATCAAAGCTGAACTCCTTGCGCACTAAGCATTTATTCTGCCAACAGGTACTCTGGTCAAATCCCACCTCTCAGCCCAAGCACATGCCCAAGTGAGACGTAATGATGTTGATATAGCGTGTAACAGACTGAAGGATGAAAAGTGTGGAATGGATTTTATTAACACTAGTGAGCTGCTTGTGAATGATTTTGTGACACATTGGTGACTTTTCTCTGAATATTGGCAGTAAAAGATGCTAGATTTTACACATTTCCTCACTAAGGAAATCCGAAAGTCGCTAAATCTAGTAACAGAATCACAAAGTTGGCTTTCCCACAGGGAGGAGCTATCTCTTGTCTATTGGGGAGTGTCTCTTCCTCCCTCCTGGGACTGTCCCCCTTTGCTGCTGGCCCCATCAAATTTCCTATCCATTGATGTGGGCAGCTGGCATTTGGCCCAGGAGCAAGCCACATATCATTGGAGGGTTCCAGCGGACATTGTTCTGACGGCAGTGTGTCTGTGGGTGTGGAAAAAATTCTTCTGAAGAGGCAGACAAGAGAGGCAAAAAGCAAGGAACCAAGCAGCAGCCTTTGAGCACCATGTACAATCCTGGAAAGAAGCTAGTGAGAGAGTTTTGGGGTTTGGTGTTGGCTCAAGAGGCTTGAGGCTGTAAGCAAAGAAACTATTATTTTGTGACTGGTTCCTTTTGTGTTCAGAGGAGTAGGATATTGTACATGACCTGCAAATAAACAAGACAACATCATCCATTCTGCACTCAACAAGAACATCCACAGGGTCATACACTGTGACTAACCAGCTGAGTCAAAAAGGGGCAACAATATTGAACTCACAACACCAAGCAGGAAAAACAATGACAATTCAAGCCCAAGCTCTGTTCCTTAACTCACATCTCTGGGCTTTCATTTTGTGGGCACTAGGAGCTCAGCTCAAGCTTCAACCCTGGCCTCAACTTTGGCTTGTGTGTCACAATCAACTATAACACCAGTTTTATTTCATTGCACATAATCATTTACCTTCCTGAAACCCTTAAGTTAAAACAACATGCTCTAATAGAACAAAAGCCAATTGAAAATAGCTCTCTTTGTAACTCCCAGTAGCGTGAACAGCCATTTGGTTCAGCCCATTGCACAGTCTCAGTCAGCCTGGATGGACTGTCCTTTTGCCTTGTCTCTCTGTATGAACTATAAGCAAACTGATGGAACTGGCCTTGTTTTAATTAGGTTTCTTTCCTATAGGAGATGCAGTCAAGCAAAAGGGAAACTTACACACAGAGGAGAGTCTGGGCGTAGGACAGGATAGGGAGAAGAAACAGGTCACAACATTTACCTCTGTGTAAAGTAGGAGCTTGGTTGTTGATGATGCATCTTTGCTACCGTTGTTACTTGTCAGGTGTCTAGTCAAAATTCCCCTGCAATGAAGGGATTGTTCATTTTCTCTCCTTTTCTAGTCCTGCTAGGCCACAGTAGAGGATCACAGTTTTTAGATTTTGATCCCTCACATTTTTATATTACCTAATGTGCCACCAAATATTTCGCTGTCAACCTTTATCCTACTGGTGCAGTAACTATTTCTGAAATATACCATACTCTGCTACCCATCTGGGGGCTTCTCTTTTCTGAGCCTCCTATAACGATTGTACCAATCATTAATATTCAACATCTTCATATCAACCCACTAGATTATAATCCCCAGCATTTAATAACTTCTAGGCATCCCTTATGAACCAGTGTCTAGAGCTAGAGATCTGGGTTTTGCTACTATCAGACTGTGACATCTTGAGTAAGTTAATCCCTGCACTTCACTTTTCTCATCTGTAAACTGGAGATGAATAATGTGTATCTACTTTTGGGAAGTATTCTAAGATCCTTGGATGAAATGGCTTGCATACAAGTGCAAACCAACAATTGTAGCATTTTCCCATACCCTCCACATTTTGTGGATACACACTAATCAAAGTACACCTTTAGTATTTTAATACACTTTCTTATTAGTCTAGCAGATAGTTAACATGACACCAATTTTTAAAAAGACCACAGACTGGCTAAGCCTAACTTCAGTACAAGGTAAATTGGTGAGGCATGGTTCCCCTTTACAAAAGCAACATTTATCTCCCCCATGATATTGTGTTCATTTGTGAGTCTGCTAGGTCGGTTTTTTATTATAGTTTCAACCAATCTATTAGAATTCTTTGAGTGGGTCAACAAACATGTGGACAAAAGTGTTCCAGTGAATACAGTGTACCTGGACTTTCAGAAAACCTTGACAAGACCCCACAATGAAGGCTCTTAAGAAAAGTAAGCAGTCAGGAGGTAAAAGGAAAGGGTCCTCCTGTGGATCAGTAATAAACTGAAAAATAGAAAAAAATAGGGGGAGGAAGAAATGGTCAGTTCTCACAGTGGAGAAAAGTAAATGACAGGGTCCTCCAAAGATCTGTTCTGGAACCACTGGTGTTGAATATATTCAAAAATGAAAAAGGGTAAAACAGAGAGGTGGCAAAGAGTTACAAAGGGATCTCACAAAAGTGGATGACTGAGCAACAAAATGGCAGATGAAATTCAATGCAAAGTAATGCACTTTGGGAAACAGAATCCCAACTACACATACAAAAAGATGGGATCTAATGTAGTTGTTACTACTCAAGAAGGAGATCTTAAAAGCCACTGTGGCTAGTTCTCTGAAAACATCTGCTCAATGTTTAGCAGCAGTCAAAAAAGCAAACAATGTTAGGACCCATAAGGAAAGGGATAGAAAATAAGAGAGAAAGCATCATAATGCTGCTATATAAATCCAGGGTATGCCCACACCTTGAATATTGTGTGCAGGTCTGGTTGCCTTATCGTGGAAAAAAAATATTCGCATTTGAAAAAACTACAGAGAAGAGTAACAAAATAATCAGGGGCACGGAAGAGCTTCCATATGGAGAATATATAGAGAGATTAAAATGACTGGGACTGTTCAAAAAACTGACAAGGGGGATATGTAGGGCAATAAGACAATTAATGGTTTTGATATGGGGTTGGGTGCATGATGACTCAGGGGAGCATTAATGGATGAAATCATGACTGGTGTGGAGAAAGAAAATAAAGTGTTATTTACTCCTTATCATAACACAGGAACTAGAGGTCCCCCTATGAAATTAATAGGTAGCAGGTTTTAAATAAACAAAAGGTTGTCCTTTTCACACAATCCGTAGTGAACCTGTGGAACTCATTGCTAGGGGACATTGTGAAGGTCAAAAGTATAACTTGGTTCAGAAGAGACGTCTCCTCCATGAAATTATCTAATTCTATCAATGGCTATTAAACAAGTTTGTCAGGTATGCAACCACATGTTCTGGCTGTCTCTAAAAGTTTGACTGCCATAATCTGGAAATGAATGACAAGGGATGAATCACTAGAATAATCACCCAATTCTATTTATTCCCTCTGAAATATTGGCACTGAACACTGTCAGAAGACAGACTATTAGGTTAGCTGGACCACTGGTCTGATCCAGTATGGCTGTACTTAGGAATGGAATAATATGTTCAGCTACGAAGTAAGAGAAGGAAAATGTGTACCAAACCACTCCAGACTTGACAGGGAGGAGGAACAGCTGTGAGAACAGGCCAAGATGGATAGTAGCCTGACCGCTGACCAAATAGAGAGTATTTGAAAAGAAGCCACCAGAAATAAAACTAGCAAGTGAGCCTGAATGGTGACTGCATAGTGAGGAAGCTGGCCCAAGAAACTAGTTAAAGAGAACATGATGCTATATGCCAGGAAAAAGGATGCAATAATAAAGGCAAAGGATATCCTGAAAGACACTGGCATAACTAAATATCTCGGAAAAATTCTATCCTAGTTATTCTGACCACAGTCTCAATTTGTGGTGCTTGGAAGGAAAGGATGGGGTCAGCAGAAGGATATAGGCTATGTAGGGAGGGGGACAAAATTTAGTGTCAGAGAAAGATTAAGGGGGGAAGGAGAAGACCTCAAAGAATTCAAATAAACATCCAAATGTATAAAGGTTCATTATTTCCTCTGAATCTTCTGCATCTCGCAATGCTTGACCTTCCTTTCTTCTCAGCAAACCTAGGCTAAAATGTAGAACCTTCAGGGAAACCAGCTGTTTCTGTTGACTTCTTCTGGGTAATATTTAAACAAGGCAGTGAATGAAAAATAAAGAGTGTATAGGCTTAAAGGAACCAATCCTCCCAAGGCAATCATATGTCACTATAAGTTCCATATCCCATTTCCTTACTCAGTTATGTCTTCCATTGTGAATGAACAATCCACACACTAAACTCTAAAATGGTGCTGAGAGAGAGGAATAATTTATGTAAATCTGGCACTAACTGAGGGTATGTCTACACTACCCCCCTAGTTCGAACTAGGGGGGTAATGTATGCATACCGAACTTGCTAATGAAGCTCGGGATTTGAATTTCCCGGGCTTCATTAGCATAAAGCCGGCGCCGCCATTTTTAAAAGCCGGCTAGTGCGAACCCCGTGCCGCGCGGCTACACGCGGCACGGACCAGATAGTTCGGATTAGGCTTCCTAATCCGAACTATCTGTACACCTCGTTCCTCATCCTAATCCGAACTATCTAGTCCGTGCCGCGTGTAGCCGCGCGGCACGGGGTTCACACTAGCCGGCTTTTAAAAATGGCAGCGCCGGCTTTATGCTAATGAAGCCCGGGAAATTCAAATCCCGGGCTTCATTAGCAAGTTCGGTATGCATACATTACCCCCCTAGTTCGAACTAGGGGGGTAGTGTAAACATACCCTTACTTCTTTTGCATGGGGCTTGTTCTAGAAACTGTAGATGAAGTGCCTGACATTTTGGCAAGACTAAAGAATCTGCTTCTAATTCTCTTCAAACGTTTACTTAGGACAATAACTTCCAGACCCCTAACATGGAGATGTAAGACCATATACTAGATCCTTAGGGAGTATAAATCAGTATAGCTCCAATGAACTATGCCAGTTTGCACTAGTTGAAGGTCAGGCCTTAAATGAATAACCCTGTAGGCAACTCATGACTGATTTGTTATCTTATGGTAAATGATGCTACTTTCACCTACATAGTGATTTGGCCCAGACCAGAGGGGTGTCAATTTTAGTCTGCAATTGTGTGCAGAGCACTAATTGGCCCACTGTGGACCCTGGTGGCATGCACAAAAAGACCCCTAGTATGGATTAACTCAGTACTGTTTGAAATGGAACAACTTTAATGTGCACTAGGGAACATGTGGGCCTGCAAGGCCACTTATGGTATCTGGCTGCACCTGAAGAGAGAAGCAGAGTTAACTGCTTATGAAGCCCAGCCAGGCAGGAGTAGCAGGTTAGTATAAAGCCAAGATGAGAGTGAAAGGGGCTTTTAGGGAGAGAGTTTGCATTCACTCTCTAGGGGCAGAGAAGTGAGAAGGAGAAACCCCCAAGGGAAGAATAAGCCCTGGGATGCTAGCCTTGCAAGAAGGGTCAACCCCATTGGTATTGGAGGGAAAGAAAGGCTGAGATGCCTGGGTAGGAAGAAGCCCAAGGAAACAGTGGCAAGGAATAGGACTGCACTGACCTTGGATGCATGTTATAAGGTCCCTGGGCTGGAGCTGGGGCTAGGTTCCCCTGCCAGCCACTGAGCACACAGTAAAACATGACTGCCAGAGATGCTATCTGGACAGCCAGGCCAGAGGGACTTTATTACTCTAGAAAGGGAGGGCTACATAGTGACCTGGACAGAGGACTGAGCTTTTAAGAAGAACCCCAAGTCCTAGAGAGGTCACAGCAAAAGTAACCACAGAAGAAGGTGCCAGAGTGGACAAGAACTGATCCCCAGATGTAGCCCCAAGAAAGCCTCGTTTGAAGTGCGTGTATCCCTTTCACACACATCAACAAGGTCCACATATGCCAGTGATATTTGTACTCCTCAGTTGCACACTGCGGCACCATGTAGAATAACCCCTTGGTCTATCATCCTCTTGTGCATGTGATTCTGCATTAATGCCTTTTTTCCCCTACAGAGGTAGGAAGTTTGTTCACCCCTCATGCCCACCAACTTCTCACTCAGTCACCTACCTGGTTTCTGCTTGCTATTTGGGACACTGCTGGCTGGGGCAGCTTGGCTCTTCATTCTCCAGCACCACTGAACCAATAGTGTCTTTTAAACATAGATGCACATAAAGAATAATGATCAGAGGTGTGTGTCCAAACAAAGAAATAACATGTGAAGGCCTAGATCTCCCACTGAGATATGTGTGTCCAGAGTCCTGCGCGTGCACCACACACTTTAATAGCAGGCGGCTGCCTACAAATCCCATTATAAAGCTGAAGCCTTCCTCCTCACCAATCTATGTTCACATTTTAACCCAGTTTAGTGTTGATCATTTAATGTCTCTGTTTTTATAAAACTGACCTTTCATAACTATTTTATGACAATCTGTGCATTGATAGAAATTCATTTATCTGCAGCAGAATCAAGTCTCTCTCCCATTATCCCAAACTTTGGTCTTTTTTACTGTGTACAGGAAACAAGTCTCATTCATGGCTTATTGCATTGTAGAATCATGGGGATGGAGAAAATTTTACCACTACCTATTGAAACTGACTTGTTTTCTTTTCCAATTAAAATGACATCATTTTAAAAAAATACACACACAAATGATTTGGCTCTTTGAAAATGCATGTTCCTTTTCCTACTGCTGACCCAGCCAGCTGGGAATGGCCCTCACCACTGAGCCTGTGTCCGAGATTTATTTCATTTGTGTTGAAAGAAAGGGGTTGTCAGGAATCTGGAAACATAAGCTTGCCAGGGTCCCACCTTAATTCTTAAAGCTACACAGCTGCTTTACAGTCCCCAAGTGCAGATCTCTTAAAAATGCCTTAGTATGCAAATGATTTCCTATCAACTACCAGTAGATATTGGCAGATAATCTCTTAATAAATATTTTTTATTGCTATAGCATGTTTCTTCTAAAGCATCCCTTAGCTCTAGTACAAACATGAACCAAACTACTCATTAATTTTTAATGAGTACTTTACTAAGGACTGATCTACACTAGAAAGTTAGGTTGACCTAGCTATGTAGCTTAGGGTTTCAAAAATTCATATCCTTAACACACAGCAGTGTTATTTTAAGACTATGATCTGATTTCTGTGTCCTACAAGGTAGGAGAGTCTATGTGTACATGCCTGAGACTGAAAGGTCAGCTATTAGAAATTACACTTTGTTTTCAAGCTTTCTCCTGAGGGAGGCTGGGTTACTCCACAGGAAGAAATTCCCAAGTGAGTTTTCGTGGATTCAGGTCTCCCAAGACCAGGGAGGTTGCTCCACCTGAACCTCAGCTTGATCCACCTGACAATGTGGTTCATCTATGGTTGAATCTCCAGGAGCTAGCATGTTCAGGTAATGTTCAGAGGGTTCTCCTCAAGACCAAAAAGCCCTCAATGTGGTCACCTATGCAGCCAAATGGACTCATTTCTCAGTATGGGCGCAGCAGTGGAGGTAGTCCCAGCTGAAGCTTCCCTTCAGGAAATCCTGGATTACTTGCTAGACAAGTGTGAGAGCTCGAAGCACTGATATCAGAACAGCCTTACACCTGGTTCTTCAAGGATACAGTCCAGGTGTGGCCTCATCTGGACTTTCTCCCCAAGGTGGTCTCTGCCTTCCACGTGGACCAGGACATTTTTCTGCCAGTCTTCTACCCCAAGTCTCATGCGAATAATGAGGAGAGGCACCTTCATGCACTGGATATGCATTGGATGCTGGCCTATTACCTAGAGAGGACACGTCTTTTGTAGCTCCATGCAGTTGTTCATGGTCTATGCAGAGCTGGGAGAGGTTCCCTGATGTTCTCCCAACTACTGTCCCAATGGATCACTTCCTGAATCTGCATGTGCTACGAGTTGGTAGGGGCCCAGCCACAGGAGCTGATTAGGGCCCACTCCACCAGGGCTCAGGCTTCCTCACACGCTTACCCTGTGCATGTCCCGATCCAGGACATTTGTCGGGCGGCGAGATGGTTGTCGGTACATAGGTTTACATCTCAATATGCCATGAAGCAGCAGGCCATAGAGGATCCTGCAGGATTTGGCAGGGCCGTACTGCTGTCTGCATTCCCATAACTCCTACCCACCTCCACAGAGATGGCTTATAGTCACCTGGAAGAAGAAAAGACACTTACCTGTTCTGTAACCGGTGTTCTTCGAGATGTGTTGCTCAAGTCCATTAAACCTCCCACCCTTCCCCCCTCGGTTGGAGTTCCAGCAAGAAGCAACTGAGGAAGGAGGGGTTGGGGGTGCCCTATATAGTGTGATATACGTGCGCCACTCCAGCGAGTTGGGGACCCTGGTCTCTATGGGTACTGCTAATGGAAAACTGCTGGCATGTGGCAGGCACACACCCCTGTGATGAAAGGACATGAACAAGCACCCGAAGAACTGCTTTTCCTGACAAATAGGACAAAGAAGATATTTTGCAAAGATAAAACGAGTCTTTATCCATGGATGGGACTTCAAGGGAATTTGGAAAGTCAAACATACAGGAGCCAAGGTCAAGGCTTCCCTCCCAGATGTCAGCCCAGCTCCCCTGCCGCCCTTATCCCTGCTGGGGCTGCACTCCCATCTGGCATGGGGCTGTGCTCCCCAGTGTGCAGGGGGCACGAGGCCACCCTGTCTCCAGCCCGACCAGAGCTGCGCTCCATGCTGCCTCTGGCTGGGCCAGGACTGCACTCCCTGCTGTGCTGGGCTGCACTCCCTGCTGCACTGTGCCCCGGTCCTGGCCCAGGCTGCACTCCTGGGTGCCGTGGGCACTGCTGCCTCCAGCTCTGGCGGGATTGTGCTGCCCACCACTGGCCCCAGGGGCTCTGCTCTCCACCATGCCAGCCTGCTCTTGCTGGGGCTGCACTTCCCACTACCAGCCCTCAGCCCCTGAACCTGGCCAGCTCTCTGACCCTGCAATATCTGTGGTCCTGCCGGACCATGGATGTTCCAGACCAGAGAGTCCCAGATTTTAAAGGTTTAACCTATAATTCTAAAAAGTGCCATTTAACTCACCTTTACTTGCCAGCTCATGGGATCATCACACAGCTACTCTGTTCCTTAAGGCAGGGGTTGTCAAACTTGTGATACCGCGTACTGCGACCCCCCTCTCAGTTGCTCGCGACCCCCCTCTAATTTGTTTGCGATCCCCCTCTAAGTTGCTCGCGACCCCCCGGGGGATCGGGACCCACAGTTTGAGGAATGTTGCCTTATGGTCATCCAGGCCCCTTATGGAAATAGCACTAGTTGGAGTTAGTCACCTTGTAATCTTATTTCTCAGTGTGAGACTAAAACTTTAAGAAGAAAATAACTAAAATGTAAATAGTATGTGGTGCCTTTGGCACTAGCCATTAATCACCAACATTTAAACACACTCCTACTGAAACTTTACATTATTATGATACTGAATGCCTTTGGCATGAGCACTTCACAGTTATTTTAAAAATTGCCATGTAATGAGGTATGAATACAGGCAAAAACAAAAGGGAAAAGGTTGAAAGTGCAATATGCAAAATTACAATTCCAGTAAGAGCACCACTACAATAGGAATAGAGGGTGTTTAATTAGAGAGTTGTTTGGAAAAAATTAGCTTTTCTTTCATAGATTTTACTGTGGAGAAAACTGAAAGAAGGAGACACATATTAAAGATACTCGAATTGGACTTTGCAAGGTGCTGAGCAGCCTCATTGCTCATTGGAGTACAGAATCAGGTATGTATTACATAGGAAATATAGAATCATAGACCACTAGAATTGGAAGGGATCTTGAGAGGTCATCAAGTCCAGTTCCCTGCCCTCATGGCAGGACCAAGCACCATCCTCTAGCTCATTCCTGGCAGATGTTTACCTATCCTGCTCTTAAATATCTCCAATGATGGAGATTCAACAACCTCCCTAGGCAATTCATTCCAGTGTTTAACCACCCTGACAGTTAGGAAGTTTTTCCTAATATTCAAACTGAATCTCCCATGCTGCAATTTAAGTCCATTGCTTCTTGTCCTGTCCTCAGAGGCCAAGGAGAACAATTTTTCTCCCTCCTCCTTATAAACCCTTTTTAAGGTACGTGAAAGCTGTTACTATGTCTCATCTCAGTCGTCTCTTTTCCAGACTAAACAAAGCTAGTTCTTTTAGTCTTCTCTCATAGGTCATGCTTTCTAGACATTTAATTATTTTTGCTGCTCTTCTCTAGACCGTCTCCATTTTGCCCACATTTTTCTTGAAATATGGTGCCCAGAACTAGACACAATATTCTGAGGCCTAACCAGCACAGAGTAGAGGGAAGAATGACTTCTTGTGTCTTGCTCACAACACTCCTGTTAATGCATCTGTGGCACGCCAAACCTCGGTGTGCCCTCCCCCATACGACCTGGTGACACTCAATCACCCTCTCAGGACACCAGTTCACCTTCCCACATGTGTTTTATTTATCTAGAGTTCCTTACGTCCAATACAAGAGCCACTTTTGACACACTATACAGCAACTCTGACCCTGGGCTGGAAGGGGGACCTGGGCCCGCCCACACTCCAGGTCCCGACTCAGGGCCCTTAGGACAGGGATCCTTTCCCGTTCTGGTTGGCGGGGCGTTACCCCTAAACACAGCAACCCTCGGGTGTCCACTCAGCCCTACCTTGGATCATTTCCTTCCCCCAAGCTTTTGCAGGGTTTTGCTCACCTGCCCTCCTTGCCGGTTTCCTCCTCCCTCTTCCCCTTCCAGTGCCTTCTGTTTTAGGCCCCGCATCTGCTGTGCCCCGCCCCTTGCGTCCTCGCTGTCTCCCCTTTCTGCATGCCCTGTTCCCTTGTTCCCAGACATCAAGCCCCACCCACTCTTCTCCTCTTCAGTGGTTTCTAAAGCTTTTCCCAGCTGCGTTCCCACATGGTTTGGCGGTAGCACGCTCCCCCTCCCTGACTTAAGCACCACAGAAGTGGCACCGTTTCAGCCGCTCCCACGCTCCGGCTCCGTGACAGCATCCCAGAATCATGTTTGCTTTTTTTGTATCAGAGTCACACTGTTGACTCATATTAGCTTGTGGTTCACTGTGACCCCAAATCAATTTCTTCAGTACTCCTTCCTGAACAGTCGCTTTCCATTCTATATGTGTGAAACTGTTTGTTCCTCCCTGGGGCTATGTCTAGACTGCAAGCCTCTTTCGAAAGAGAGCGTCTAGACTGCACGCGGAATTTCGAAAAAGCAAGCCGCTTTTTCGAAAGAAAGCACCCAGTGAGTCTGGATGCTCTCTTTCTAAAAAGCCTGTTTGCTTTCAAGAACGCCTTCTTTCGAAAGAGCACTTTCGAAAGAAGGCGTTCTTCCTCGTGGAATTAGGTTTACCACCGTCGAAAGAAAAGCCGCATTCTTTCGATTTAATTTCGAACAAACGCGGCCGCAGTCTAGACGCAGGTGAAGTTTTTTCGAAAAAAGGCTACTTTTTTCGAAAAAACCCCTGAGTCTGGACACAGCCTAAGTGAAGTACAGTAGACTTCCAATAATCCGGAACCTTTGAGACTTAGGTGGTGCTGGATTATCAGATATGCTGGACTATCAGGAGGTACTATAAGATGGTTATATATATATACACACAGTATACTGTATATAAAGTGTGTTTAACCCTTTTTATTGTACATACTGTATACAGTATACTGAAATGTTTTAGTTTTTTAACCCTTTTTCAGCCTTTTCGTTCGGTTCAGCTGCTGCCGCTGCTGCCTTGTGATTCATTTTTTGCCGAAGCTCACTCACTAGGCTCTTGCCATTTTGATGCCGGACTGTCAGGAGTGCAATACAATTGGATGCCGGACTATTGGAGTTTTACTGTATTTTGCATCTGTCCTTTATTGAACTTCATCCTGTCTACCTCAGACCATTTCTCTAGTTTGTCCAGATCATTTTGAATTTTAACCCTATCCTCCAAAGCACTTGCAACCCCTCCCAGCTTGGTATCATCTGCAAACTTTTTAAGTGTATTCTGTATGCCATCATCTAAATCGTTGAAGATATTGAACAAAACCAGTCCCAAAACTGATCCTTGCAGAACCCCACTTGTTATGACCTTCCAGCATGATGTGAAGCATTAATAACTACTCTCTGAGAACAGTTATCCAACCAGTTCTACACCCATCTAGTTTGTATTTCCCTAATTTATTGATAAGAAGGTCACGTGAGACTTTATCAAATGCTTTACTAAAGTCTAGGTATACCACATCTACCACTCCCCCCTTATTTACAAGGCTTGTTATCTGATCAAAGAAAGCTATCAGATTGGTTTGACATGATTTGTTCTTTACAAATCCATGTTGGCTGTTACCTATCACCTTATTATCTTGCAGATGTTTACAGATGGATTCCTTAATTACTTGCTCTATTATCTGTCCTGGCACAGAAGTTAAGCTGACTGGTCTGTAGTTTCCTGGGTTGTTCTTATTTCCCTTTTTATAGATGGACACTACATTTGCCCTTTTCCAGTCTTCTGGAATCTCTCTCAATTTCCATAACTTTTCAAAGATGATCACTAATGGCTGAGACACCTCCTTAATCACCTCCTTGAGTATTCATAAGATGCATTTCTTCAGACCCTGGTGACTTGAAGACATCTAACTTTTCTAAGTAATTTTAACTTGTTCTTTTCCTATTTTAACTTTTGATCCTACCTCCTTTTCTGCAGCATTCACTATTGTAAGCATCCAGTCACCACCAACTTTCTTGGTGAAAACCGAAACAAAGACATTGTTAAGCACCTCTGCCATTTTCAAGTTTCAAGTTGATTGTTTTTTCCCTCTTCACTAAGCAATGGGCCTACCCTGACCTTGGTCTTCCTCTTGCTTCTAATATATTTGTAGAATGTCTTATTTTTATCCTTTAAGTCTCTAGCTAGATTGAGCTCGTTTTGTGCCTTGACCTTTCTAATTTTGCCCCTGCATACTTGTATTATTTGTTTGTATTCATCCTTTGTACTTTAACCTAGTTTCACTTTTTGATAGAACTTCCTTTTTATTTGTAGATCATTCAAGGTCTGGTTAAGCAAGGGTGGTCTCTTGCCATACTTCCTATCTTTCTTATGAAGTGGAATAGTTTACTCTTGTGCCCTTAATAATGTCCCTTTGAAAAATTGCCAACTGTTTTCAATTGTTTTTCCTCTTAGTCTTGCTTCCCATGAGACATTGCCTACCAGCTCCCTGAGTTTACTAAAGTCTGCCTTCTTGACATCCATTGTCTTTATTTTGCTGTTCTCCTACTTTTGCTCGGAATCATGAACTCTCTCATTCATGATCACTTTCATTCAAGCTTCACTGGGATTACTATAAGGCACCCATTTTCTGATATACTGTAATCTTGACCATCACCATGTACATATCCCTGACATGGCACACTCCTCAGAGACTAGCATCATTTTACATCAGACAGTCGCTTTGCAATGTGTCCATGCAATTAACTAAATTAAGATGTAGTTGTTGTGACCCAATCTGAATTTTTAAACTCAAGGCTTCAGAGAGGACAGGTTTGTGTAGCAAGCCTCTATGCCATGAATCTTTTGTCTTTGTATTAGTTTATTACAGTGGGAAATCCTGGTGTTGTGGAGTTAACATGTCAGGACCAACACAACAATTAAACAGCACATGATTGGCCAATGCAAAAATCTGCTGTGTGCTCATAAAGTGCAACTCACATAATCTAGAAGATAATAAAATAGCTGTGAACAATTCTGTAATTCTTTCTCTTTAAGCTTGTAACAGCTTTAAGGTCAGCTGGAAGTCAAGCTGCAGTTCTTTGGAGCAGAGATGGCCAGACCCATGTTATCCATTTGCTGCTCTTTCTCTGATCCTTTTGGATTGTTGGAGGGTGAGCATCACACCTTATGGTGTCAAGTATCAGAGGGGTAGCCATGTTAGTCTGGATCTGCAAAAACAACAAGGAGTCCTGTGGCACCTTATAGACTAACAGATGTATTGGAGCATAAGCTTTCATGGGCAAAGACATGACATGCATCTGATAAAGTGGGTCTTTGCCCACGAAAGCTTATGCTCCATTAAATTTGTTAGTCTATAAGGTGCCACCGGACTCCTTGACACCTTATGGTGTTATTCTGCTTGTGCTCCCTGCTACTGCAGAGAGAATGCAAGCAACATGTGTGAGTAGAAAAAGCAGCAGATATTATTGCAAGAACGTCTAAGGGAATTGGTGGGGACAGCTCTTTCCATTTCTGGAAGGTATCAGCAGAGCTCCAAAGTAAATACTACTAGATGGCTACTTGGTTGTCAGTACAAAATGAATTGGTGGTCTCAGATCACTCCCTAGTGACTGGGCAAGTCACGTAACTGTGCCTCAGTTTGCCAATTGGTAAAAGAGAGATAAAAATATCTGTTTACCTTTACAAAGGTCTTGAAGACCTTTGGATGACAAGGGTTATGTAAGCATAAACCAAAATCCTGCTTTAAGCATGGGGACCAGGTCTGTGGGTGCTCCTGGACTGGAGCATCCAGAAGCCCTTATATCTGTTTTTCCTCCTCTCCCCCTTCTCCCCGCCCCAATAATGCTTCTCTCTACCATCCAGCACCTCAGGCCTGCCATGACCAGCTGTTCTGCAACATGCTAGGGGAGAAGGGGTGGGGGCGCTCTTGAGAGAGGGGGCAAAACAGGGTGGGAAGAGGCGAGGTAGGGCAGGGAGTGAGAGGAGCCCCTCCTGCATATTGGAAAGTCAGTGCCTCTGGTTTTAAGGTGGAACTGAGAAAAGACCTGTACTGCTGCAAACAAGAAGAACCTCTTTAGATCATTGTAATTAAAAAGGAACTGCCAGGTTGTGTTGTGCTCTTGCTCTTGCACTCACCAGGCTCGGTCTGCCTTTCTGAGTGTGAAACATGGGAGCACAAGCTGAGGTAACACTGCTCAGACACATAAGAAATTAGGGGAGGATATGGATACAGAGAAAAGAGACAGCTAAATGTGGGAAAAGGAGGTGGATCAGGAGAAAAAGGATTAGTCAGCAACCCACTACCATAAGGCATATATGGCATCTCGCAAAAGTGGCAAAACTTGGGTACATTTCTCTGTCATCGCAAAGTCAAAAGCCTATTTATTTAAGCACAAATATTTAAAGGGGAGATGGGAGTTAGAGAAGTTATATGATGTACAATCACACACACACAACTGCATTTTAAATACAACAGACCCCTATTGTACTAAAGCTAATTCCATATGTTTTAGCTAAATTTAGTACATTTGCCTTATTCTAGAAGGTTTGTCCAGGATAACATCCATCTGGAGTAATAGCAAGCACTCACGCGGCACCCCGCCCCACCCCACCACACCACACACACCAAAAATTCCCCAGAGAGAAAGACAGGACAGTTTATGGATGTAACATTTTTATATCTATACACAGAAACACAAATAGCCATAAATCACTAAATCTGTAAACTAACTAACTTAAAACCAGAGGATCTCGCAACCAATTTGTTGGTGGTGTCAGAAAATGGCCATCATCTCTTGCTGATGATCTCACTGGCACTATTTCCTAAAATAATTGATTAACTTTAGGAGAGACAAATAGGACATGTACACAGCCACATCATTGTAATTTACCTATGTAGGATTTTTTAAAATAAAAATAATAATAATAAATAATTTTTATTTAAATAAAATAAAAATATAGGACTGTGAAAAAGGAGTG
This sequence comes from Pelodiscus sinensis, assembly GCF_052426305.1. Lineage (NCBI taxonomy): Eukaryota > Metazoa > Chordata > Testudines > Trionychidae > Pelodiscus > Pelodiscus sinensis. The sequence goes on along the minus strand of NC_143053.1, from coordinate 230,114,830 downwards.
GAGGACTTGGTGGGTTGCACATGGGTGGAGGGAAGCAGTGTGGGCCTGGGACGATGGAGGGGTGCATGTGGGGCCAAGAAGGCAGTGGGTTCCAAGGGCAATAGGGAGGGGGGCATAGATGTGGGGCAAAGAAAGAGGAGGGTGGATGATGATCCCCACAGCTACATGGCTGGAGTTGCGGGTTGCCACCCCCTGTCATGCATTCAGGATCAACATCCATGGCCCTAGATGGGTGCTAGGGACCAGTGCTTCCAGCTACAAGCCCAAAGCCAGCACCCACTGCCATGTGCCCAGGGAACAGCTCCTGCTATTTTGGGGCTGGGGATTGGTGCTTGGGACTAGCTCCTGCTGCCATGCAGCTGGGACTACAGGTCAGAACTGCAGCCTGGAGTTAGCGGCCTGGACTAGAGGTTGGAATAAGCAGCGGTGAGTTGGTGCCTGTGGCTGCTGCTAAAATCAGGACCATTTCTGTGTGGTTGGAGATGGGGAATGGAGCTTGAACTGAAGCCCCAGGTCTGAAAGGCCAGTGCTGGGGTCAGTACCCGAACCCCTGCAGTCAGAGCTGGTGTTGGCACCTGAAACCCCATAGCTAGAGCCCTGGTCCAGGCAACCAGGACCCCTACATCCTACTACTGGAGCTCACCTCCCAGCCATAGCACCATTGCCCCAGCTAGAGAATGCACTGTGCTTCTGCAGCCTTGGGCCCCGTCTGTCTCCATCCAGGCGGAATGGGGGAGGGAGGAGCAAAGCTTTTCCTCCCCCCCCATCACTGTACAGAAAGCTGTCCTGGCACAGGGAAACCCCTTAGCGTCAGCATACATGGTGGCTGCATTTAAGAAACCCTGCTTCAAATAGTCTTTTCGAGAGAAAAAATTGGGACCCAATCTGTGATCATTTACTTAATATCCATTCAGGCAACACTCTCCCTGAATTGACTGGTCCTCCCCGCTTCTTCCCCTATAAGCACTATGGGATTACAATAGGCCAATTGTAACAATGAAAAGAATGTTGAGTTTTGCCAATGGGAATGAATGGGATTTTCACCTGCTGGAGAGAGACAATGGTTCTAATTACCCACATCAGGAATGAATTGAGACACATTTGTGCTTTCTCTTCTGCCAGATCCCATGGACGTGTGACAGAGGAGACAGTAAGGAGCTGAAGGTAATGAAGATTGGATGGAAACAATGCACAATAGCTCAGAAAACAGAAACCCTTCCACATAAAGTTTCAAACAGTATTGAGTCTTAAATGTAAACCTGAGGGACATTTACTTAAGTCTTCACACGAAGAATGATAAGCCTTAATATGAACTTCATCAGAGGAAGTGGGTTTTACCCACTCATGATACTCTGTATTTTTGTTAGTCTCTATAGGGTGTGCCTACACTGTGCACTTATGTTGAAATAAGCTATTTCAGAATAACAACTCCCAAAATAGCTATTTTGAAATAGCACGTCCACGCTGCAAATGCCCATCAAAATAGTGCAGATCTATATCGAAATAGCATGTCCACACTGTTAGAGGCTGAATCACATTTAAGGCCCCCTTGAAGCTTTCTGGGCAGGGCATCGGGACAACAGTCACTTTCTGTAGCTGCTGCCTGACGCTATCTGAGGGTTGTGTTTAAAAGGGACCCCCCCCCCATGTACTGTTGTGTCTCTTCACCTTTGCCTGCCTCCTCAAGGGACAACAAACTCATCTCACTGCCTGCTCTGATTGCCCCTGCTGATACCACGGTACTTCTGCCACGGAGCAGGACCTGCTGGAAAGCACTCGCCGGCTCTTAGACCTCACGCTGCACCTCCTGGCGTAGTTACTGTAGGCTGTCCACGTGGCACTGGAGAACCAGGACCCACAGCTCAGTCTGGGGCACCGCCAGCCCACCCTCCCCTGCACACTGTGCACTGCCACTTCTGGAGACTGAACACCAGTTCCAGCTCATCATGGAGCAGTGGATGACCAGCCGTGGCTCCAGAATTTCCACATGCAGGACACCTTCCTGGAGCTGTGCAAGTGGCTTGCCCCTGCCCTCAGGCAGTGGGATGGCCATGTGTGACCTGCCATCCCCCTCCAGAAGCAGGTCACCATTGCACTTCGGAAGCTCGTCACACTGGACAGCTACTGCTCCAGTGGGAACCAGTTCAGCATGGGGAGATTGACAGTCGGGGCTGTACTCATGCAGGTTTGATTCTCTTATGATTGTCCTAGGAGGGTGGTGAAGCACTGGACTGGGGTTCCCTAGAGAAGGAGGGGTGCGGACTCTCCCTCCCTGGAGAGGTTTTGCAGTCCCGCATTCACAAAGCCGTAACAGGGATGGGAGACTTGGGGGTTGCTCCTGCTGTGGGAAGGGGCTTGGGCTCGGGGAATTCCTGAGGGCTCTGGCAACCTCTGTCTCCTTCTACAGGAGATGAGGGCCATCAACACCATCCTACTGTGCAGGGTCGTCATCCTGGGCGACGTGGATCCCATTGACCAAGGGCTTCCCCAACCATGGGGGAGCCATTGATGGCACGCACATCTGCATCTGGGCCCCCAACCACCAGACCTCCAATTTACATCAACCAGAAGGGGTAATTTTCAATAGTCCTGCAGGCCGCTGAGGCCAGTTCACCAACATCAATGTTGTGTGATCAGGGAAGGCACACAAAGCCTGCATATTCCGCGACTCCAACCTCTTCCAGAAGAAGTACACCTGTACATTTTTCCCTGACTGTACTGTCAGGTTGGGGATGTGGATATGTCCATGTGAATCATGGGGGATGTAGCCTACTCTTTGCTCCCCTGGCTAATGAAGCCCTACACTGGACACCTGGACCCAGGAAGGAATGTTTCAGTGGCAGGCTGAGCCGGGCCCACATCATGGTGGAAAGTGCCTTCAGGCATTTGAAGGGGAGATTCCACTGTCTCCTCACCCACCAGGCTTTCGGCAAACAGACCCTCCCCCAAGTTGTGGTGGCCTGCTGTGTCCTACACAACTTGTGCAGAACAAGGGGGAGACGTTCTTGTGAGGGTGGGGGCAGAGGTCGAGCAGGTCACAAAGGCCTTTGAACAGCTGCTCACCACTGCCATCCGGCAGGCCCATCAGGGGGCTATGAGCATCTGGGATACTCTGAGGGAGAGTTTTAGACAAGGACATCTGTGACACTCTCCCCTGGGCCTCCCCACAAGAAGCCTCTGCATTGCCCCAGAGTGCCTTTCTTCCCCCACCCCTCCCTTATGTTCCCCTCTCCTCCCCTGCAGACACAATGAACAACACTTTATGTTTCGAAAGAATACACTTTTTTTTATTGGGGGTAAATATAACTGGGGAGGGACTGGGGAAAGAACCTGGGAGTGGGGAAGGAGGGAGATGGATGCAGGAGGAGTGGAGAGGAGGGGCTCAGGGATGGAGATGGGACTAGAACCTGCCTCAGGTGATCCCACTGCCTCATATGTGGGGCCCTCTGCAGCCTTGGAGTAGGACTTGCTCCTGCTGCGACAGCTCCTAGTCAGTGTCCAACTTTTGCTCTGGCTGCTCTAGAGACCACTGCAGGGCACGCAGCCGGGCAATGTGTTCCCCCTCAAGGTCTTCCCATTGTAACTCTTCTGCTAGGCTGAATTAATAGCAGCAAGGGCCGGGTTCAGTACTTAGGGGTCCCATTGACCTGGGAAATCTTACATACACCCCTGGGCACCTCAAAGAGGCAATTCTTCCCCTCTCACAAGCACAGAGCCTCAGTATAGCAGCAAGTCTTTAACAACATGAGGTAAGTAACATCAGCATTAAATTGGGAAAACACCACAACTAGGATTCATAGACCAAACCATGAGCAAAGACCCACCCCCAGCCAAGAATCGCCCAAAGTCCCCAAGAGTCTAATACCCCAACAGTCTCTTGAGTCCAGCAGCCCAAAAATCACCAAAAGTTTACCTGCAGGGTTTTTACCCCCCCACCTGGGTGGAATGGAGGGGGAAGGAGGTTGATACACCTTACATGGTCCGCTGGTGGCCCCGCCTCTCTGCAGGGTTCTGCTGCCGCCTTTAACATGAGTTACTCCACCTGCTGTCCCGCGAGCTGCTCCAGCCGTCCTGCGAACTGCCCTGCTCCGCCTCTCCGTCTTGTTCCACTCCACCGGCCGCCCACCGGTCGTTCCCTCAGCTGCTCCGCTGACTGCTTGCTGCCATTCCTACCAGCCACCTGCTGGTCATTCCCACCAGCTACTCTGCAGTCCACCTGCCGTTGCTCCTACTGGCTGCCTGCCGGTTGTTCCCACCAACCACTCTGCAGGCTGCCCACCAGTTGTTCCCTCCAGCTGCTGCACTGGGTCATCCCGGCAAAGTGCTCTGCCAGCCGTCCTGCAAACCGCTCTGCTAGCAGCTCAGCAATTTAGCTTCAGGCTCCCCACAGCACTCAGTGATTTCAGCTCATAGTCGATTTCAGCTCTTTAGCAATTTCAGCTCATAGTAGAGGAGCCTCAGTGCTAGTGCACCATTGGCCCAAAGTGAAGTCAGCTCAGCAGCTTGTAATTAGACTCCTAATGGAATCCAAATTAGCTCTGATACTCCACAGTGGAGAGAGGAGAGGGTGCAATTGGTGTTTCAGGCCCTCAGACAGGGGCCCCACCACCAAGTACAAATACCTGTCCCCAGCCTCTCTCACTTCACTGGGTTTGGAACCCATGCCCCTTGTCTAGTGAGTGCTACTTAGTTGATGTTGAGTCCCTCTGTCATAAAACAGTTCCACTGTCCTTGATTCACATAATCAGGATAACAACACTTTATCCCCTACCCCCGCCTCAATAACAGAGAGACTGGGGAGCTCACAGCGGCCAAAGTGACCATTTGGGCTGCTGTGAGCTCATACTAAGCGGGGTGGGTGTGCCTATGCAAACAAGATCAGCCCCTGAAGTCTTTTTGCACCACTCGCCACAATTCACCACTAGATGTCAGGGTAGAGCTTATCCTGACGGAGCTTACACCATGATCGCTGGTGCCTGTGGGTCTTGCAGGATCACCAGGGTGGCATGGGAGGTGGTGGAAACACCTCATTCACAGCCAGTCCAGCTGTGAAGAAAAGTGAGAAGGGCAGTCATCCCAGGAGACATGGTGCATGAAGCCTAGCCCTAATCTCTGAGCTGGCACCAAAAGATCTATGGTCAGATGAAGGTGATGTGCTTCGAGTAAGGCCATCTGTGGGCTAGTCAGCGAGCACTTTCCTGCAGGTGACCCAGGGGAGCCTCACTCCCTCCATGTCCTGGGGATAAACTGGCATAGGAAGGTGCCAGCCAGGAGCCTGCGGGCTGTAGGGGGGAAATGAGGTGACTGGCTTTCCCTCCATGCCGCACATATGCAGGGTCTGACAGTGGTGGCATCCCATAGGGAGAGGACTTGTATCCCTGTCCTTTGGAGGGGGGAGGGGTGGGTGTTAGGGGAGGTGAGTGTGAGTGGCAAATGCTGCTTGCCTGGGAGGGTGCTACTAGGGTCCCCTCTTCTTTCTCTCTCCTGGCAGGTTCCCATGACAAGGGCTTGGTGTCCTCCCCCTCACAGCATTTGCCTGGGGGCAGATGATGTCCTGGCAGTGTAGGCATGGCCATATGCGGCACTGCTATGTGTGTCCATGACCACATCCCCCATGTGACTTGTAATAGGAATGTGTCCCACCAAAGGGTTGGGAGTAAGGCAGGCCTCTCCAGAAAACCTACGAGCAGGAGCACAAAGTTCCTTTGTAGTAGCTTCATGCAGATATGTGCTCCGGACTGGTGCTCCATGTGCACCCACATGCACAGGCTGTATGATACCCAGGCCGAGAAGGCCAACAGAGGAGTGTTCAGCCCACCACCTTTCACCGCACGTGTTTAGGGAAAGTAATGGAACTCACCTGATGGGCCTTCCCCGGCCTCATCTGAGTCCTGGATGACATCCTGGCAGCAGGGGGGGAGGGAGTACCAGCTCCAGGGACAGGCTTATCTCTTGGCTGGACTAGAGTTCATCCTCCTCCACCTGCTCCTTCTTCATAAAACCTTTCCCCTCTGGCTGCTGCTTTAAAGCCCGCAAGGGAAGAGGAACTGTAGAGTTCTGATAGGTGTGGACAGAGTGGCCACCAGGGCAACTGTGAGAAGCCCTGGAAGCCACTTATTTCAAAATATCCCCAGCTGCCCTTATCTACACACCCCTTATTTCGAAATAACTATTTTGAAATAGGTGTAATTCCTTGTGACGTGAAAATTCATTATTCTGGAATAAGAAGCCCATTATTTTGAAATGATTTCAAAATAACGGGCTAGCTGTGTAGATACTAACCTTGTTATTTTGAAATAAATGTGAGTTATTTCAAAATAACACTGCTGTGTAGACATGCCCTAAGGTGCCACAGGATTACTCAGTTTTGTTGTTTTTAAAGTTACAGACTAACATGGCTATCCCTCAGACTAATTTCCCAGGGTAGACCAGGTATCAATAAATGGAGACTAAATAGAGGCAAGCATCACTACTAGCAGAAGGGGCATGTGAGGAAGGTAGGAGAATAGGCAGGATGCAACAGTAACAGCAGAAGACAGACAACCAAAAGACAAAACAAAGAACAAAATAGAGAGTAACCAACACTCTCCATTCCTTTCTAGACTGTGACTGCAGCATGGTATCGCTGCATTATTATGATGTCGTTTTACTAAATCTTTAACCATGTAGTGACATCTAGTGGCCTCTATATAATATAATTCACTGGGCACAGAAATAATCTGAAGAAGTGGGTTGTACCCACGAAAGCTCAGGACTCCATCTACATGTTTTGTTAGTCTTTAAGGTGCTGCTAGACTATTAATTGTTTTTTACATTTTTAAATTTGGTTTGTTTGACAGGTAACAAAATTTTCAAAATATGCACTGGTGATTTCATTCTATGTTCTAATGTACAAGCATTCATGTGAAATCACAAACAATCATTAGGATTCCTATCTTCAAACCTGCACAGAAAAGTGAGTTGCAAGTAATTCGGAAAAAAGAAAGTGATTGGTCTAAAAAGTCAAAAGTATTATAGAAGCATGGAATACTAGAACTGGAAGGGATCACGAGAGATTGAGTCCAATCCCCTGCCCTCACAGAAGGACCAAGCACCATCTAGATCTTCCCTGATCGATGTCTTTCCAACCTGCTCTTAAATATCTCCAGTGATGGGGATTCCACAACTTTCCTAGGCAATTTATTCCATTGTTTAACCATCCTGACAGGAAGTTTTATTTATGTCCAACCTAAACCTCCCTTGCTGCATTTTAAGCCCATTGCTTCTTGTCCTAAGAGCATATGTTTTGTATCTCCAACAACATATATTTCTCCATTAAAAAAATAAGTGAATGTAGTTGAAGAAGTGGGTTTTGCCCATGGAAACTCATGATACATGTATATTTTGCTAGTCTCCAAGGTGCCATAGGACTATTTGTAGTGCTAGTCAATGTGCCAAATTCACAGAATTAGAGAATCAAACTGTTCAACCACAGAACGAGGACAGCATGAGTAGTTGCATGGTTCCTCACTAATGTGCCATCACCTTGACCTTCAGTGACATGTAACAAAGTTAAAACAACATGAATAGTTAGAACCCTGCTTTATATCTGCAGGTATCTGTGCCTCATTTTTGCAGATATGATGCGGTTATGGATGCCAAACTTTGTATCCATGCAATGCTCTATGAATAGCTGAGAGTTTCAGTCTTCATGTTCATTCTCCTTTGAGATCATCATCAAGAGGACAAATCTGGGTAGTCATTTTGGTGACGTGGATTTTGTCCTGTAAGCTCATGGAAAACTTTTAAATTACTTTCTTTAACCTCAAGACAGAATAAAATTGCAAAATCTGGATTTACCGTGACTCCTTTTGCCATTTTTCTGCCCCAGTCAAGGCCACGTTACAAAGTAAATTGAGGAAATGAATGCCTGTTTGAAATTGACTACACAATAACTTTCCATGAATAAGTACAGAATTTCTCTAACCAGGAGAGAAGATCAAATTTAGCAAAGCGATGAAGAGACTTTCCTTTTTAATTAAAGAATGGAATCACATGATCAAAGCATTAGACAAGTGTCTTTTACTGCAGCATTTTTTATGGATTGGAAGTGGGGGCAATGTAGATGTTAGAGAGTGGCTAGAGGGAGTCATTAAGGCAGGGTGTAATGAGGAGCTGAAGATATTTAAATGTGGGGATGGAAAGAAAAAGAACAAACCTTACACCCCAAGGCGCTGGAACCTTTTTTTATAGCAGGTGTGCTGAGAGCCATTGAACCCAATTGTAAACCCTGAATATAATGGAAACCACTTCAAGCTGGAGAGTGCTACTGCACTCCACCCCTCCCCACACACACACACACACACACACACACACACACACACACACACACACACACACACACACACACACACACTCTCTCTCTCTCTCTCTCTCTCTCCCCCCTCCCCCCCCCCCCAGCTCCAATGCCTTAGGTCTTCTCTACATTGCAGTTTGTTAGTAAAAGTTTTGTCTACAATCAGCACAAAAAGAAAATTGGTATTGTACATTCACACTGTGCTTCCTCTGTCAGAGTGCTTCTACAATTGGGGCATTAGCATCAGTAGTCAGAGCAGTGCACTGTAGCTATCCCACAGTTCAGCTTGCCAGCTTTTGCCACTGAGTCTTGTGGGAAAGTGAAGAGGATTGTGGTGTATCACTGATAGGTCCAGGTACAATGTCCCATGATGCATTGCTTTCTGCCCCAGCACTCCAAGTCTTTCAGTCTTTATTTGCTATTCGCCCCCTGCCATCTCTATGCGAAAGACTGGATTCCATAGCACTCACCTGTGTTCTGCTAACAAAAAAACAGGACTATGTAGCACTTTAAAGACTAACAAGATGGTTTAATAGGTGGAGCTTTCGTGGGCCAGACTCACTTCCTCAGATCAAATAGTGGAAGAAAATTGTCACAACCATATATACCAAAGGAAATAGTGGATGGCTTTGCAGAATGGGTTTCCCTAACTGCAAAGAGGCAATAGAAGACACAGATATTCAATGTAGGCATTGGACCACCTTGTGATGGAGTACCTCAATAGGAAAAGCTACTTCTCCTTGGTGTTGCAGGGACCTGTGAATCACCCCAGATGTTCCACTGATGTCAATGTGGGGTGGTCTAGGAAGGCGCATGACATGCATATCTTCAGGAACACTAGAAAGCTGGAAGTGGGGACTGTCCAGATGAAAAGTGCAAAGTGGGAGGATGTGGAAATGTCCAGAGTGAGCCTGTGAGACCCAGTGTGCCCCTTAATGCCAAGGCTCATGATGCCTTAACACAGGAAACCTGGATGGCAATAAGGAGCGGTTTAACAATAGACTAAGTAGATGCAGGTTGACTGTGGAACATATGATCATCCAGGCATGCTAGTGATCTCTTTATGGCAGATTAGACCTCAGTGTGGATAATCCCATGGCCATAGCTACATGCTGTATGTACCATAATACTTGTGAAGCTAAAAGTGGAAAGTATGTCCACCAAGCCCCCAATTGAGGTCCAGCCCCCATCTGGTCACACTCCTGCACTCCACCACACCCCAACTCTGAGCCCATCATATACCTGAACCCCCTGCCCTGAGCCCCTCATCCCAGACTCCTGCATCACCAATCCCTAGCCCTCTGCCATAATACTCCTGCACCCCCACACATCTAACCTTGTGCTGAGTCCATCACACGCAAAATCCCTGCCCTGAGTCCCACGTACACCCCAACCCAGACTCTTGCACCCCCACAGCCCCAGCCTCCTGCCATAAGATTGACTAAAGACAGCCTGAATGCATGCATGAAACTGGATTTAACCAGTTATGATGTAAACGTCAAAGAAATGTGCAAAAAGATGCAGCAGCAGCAGTCCCATTAAATAATCTGCGAGTACAAGGTTTCATTTATGCCATTAATCATGTCAATTATCAACATTAAGTTGTGTATTTTCAGTTATGCAAATAGGCACTCATATACAGCTCTGTTAATCATGTTCTAAATTTTGCTGTAATTTGGCCCTTTGGTTTGAAAAGGTTGCTGACCCCTGAATTAGAGGTTTGGGGCACTGAGATACCTACAGTACAGTGCCCCAGGAACATTCCTCAAGGTACAAGAAGAGGTTTGCCATAGGGCTTTCACCACATCTATAATTGCCTCATTGAGAGATCTAGCCAACAAGCCCCCAATCTGGTCTGCTGTGACCAGAATGTCAACCAGGCTGTGGAAGGATTCCTCTACTAGCTCTGCCTTTAAGACCAAGTTTAAGACCACACTCTTCAGCAGTTTGTGGGCCTTTTACTCATCCTGATGATGCAACATGCCTGTTCCTAACACAGCCTCATCCAGGGAGGAGACCAGCACCAGTTTAGGGCACTACTCCCTTTCTATGCAATTCTGGTTCCTGAAACTTGGCTCTGGGCTTAGTATTACAGTCCGTTTTGGGTGCTGCCCAATGAGATGGAGATGCTCTTCTCTTGGAAGCCACCACCTAGGAGCATCTCAAATGGAGTCCTGGAATCATAGTGAACCACCACAGGTTCCCAAAGGGCAACTTAACTGGCATAGGCCAATGACCATTAGGTCAACCTCTCAATGGCTCTTCTGCAAGGGTCCCTGATACAGAAGGGATGATTGGAGGAGTAACAAACGGTGTCTCCTTGGATGAGAACAATATGACCCAAACTCCGACTCCACTGAACCTCCCTCCTGTGACCTGGGAGGTGAGGTTCCCACCTGGTGCCAGAAATCAGTACTGAAACAGGAAAGCTTGCATGGGAACTAGCATGGTTGGTTTCCCTCTTAATGCTATTGCAGTGCCAGGGATTACATGCTCCCTTCTGACCACTTGCATGAATACCATCAACTCCTGTATTGCCAACACTGCACGGTGCTGGTGCTGTACTGTGCCTCTGGTGCTGACAATTTTGTTTGTTCTGAACTCAATGGTACCTACATAAAAGTCAGTTGACAATGCTGACTGTTATGTCAAAGCAGAAGAGGGGTCTGAAGTAGATCGCACTCCACTCTGTTCCCTCTGCCTGGCTTTCAGTGTCAGGAATGCCTCACCTCAGATGGCTGCTTTCTGTGCTTCTTCCTTGGCACCGGGGATGGTGAAACAGTGGCAGGATTCCCCAGCACAGAGATGTTCAGTGCTGAGTCTGACTCATCTTTCTTTGCACACCATTTAAATTCACAGCAGATCTGACATCTAACTCTGACTTGAGCCTCAGTCGAGCACTTTGAGCAACTCAGATGCATAGCCTTGTTACAGGAGGCACAGGTACCTCAAGGAGACTGAGGCATACCTCAACACTGGGAACGCACAAAATTTTGCTAACAGAGAAAAACAACAGTTCTGACTAAGAATAAAAACTATGTACAAACACTAATGATAAACAAATGTCATGAAAAATAAAGACCACCGAGGAGCAAGAGCAGTTTCAGCGACCACCATGAATGGTAAGGAGGAACTGAAGAGGTGCAGGGTTGACTGGGCCCTTTATACCGCCAATATACGCACATGATACCAGAGCTACTTCAACTGAGCAAAAAATTTCCAGAGACCATACTGGGATGCACACACATCTATACTGGAATGGATACATACAAGCATTTGCAGAACAAAAAGGCCTGAAGTGGGTAAAGAATAAGAGGGCATGACAAAGAGCAACAAACTCCTTAGTGTCACGTCACACACAGACTGTGCTAAATTAACTGAACATATATAAAAATAAACAATTATAAGCAATAGTTATAGTGAGTCACATAAGGTTGAAAAAGCAGACAAAATGAAATGTTCTAACTGAAGCCATTGGCAGTTGAGAAGGAAATGGAGTGGAGAAGGGTCCACCTTTGCACATATACTCTTGGTTTGAAACTTGTGAATTTCTGAGATGCAAGCAAGGAACTGAGGACACTACTGACAAAAATCTCTTAATAAAGAGTATTGGGTGCATGCACACTCTGACATTGAGCACCCACAAAGACAGGATATAAAGAACAGCTGGTGCAGGAAAATGTACATATTTTAGGCTTGGGTCAAGAAGGTATTCATTACCACTTTCAGAAATACAATTTCACTAAATATTTCTGACTAACTTTCAATATGATTATAAACTTGCAAAATATAGAACCACAAACAAACTGCAAGTCCAAACCCAGTTTAAGAACTACTTGGCAGTTTTAAATGATGTTACTTATATTCCTGTTTTGTTTTGGACAGTTACAGTAAATTTTGATTTCTGAAAGCAGTGCCTGTGAGACCTAAAATTTACATAGGTCAAAAATGTCTTTGAGACCACTTACAAGATTTAACAATAGTCTATAAAAATAATTTAGCATCTCTTTGGTACTGGAAAACCATGATTCTATAGAATAAACTTTCCATTGCTGGTACTTTTGAATATATATAGAAACTGAAGTACCTTCACTTCAGTCATCAGTGGTATTAATATTTTAAGAAGGGGACTTTAGTTTACTTCAAACTTCTTCAAAATATTTTTTTATTTACACATTTCTGGCAGCATCACAGTAGTATCAAGTCATGACTTGAGAAGATTTCTGAAAAGAAAAAGGCAAATTTATTTTATAGTAGCAATAGTTTCTTTTTTTATTTTTAATATACTTTAGGAAACAATATACAAAGCTGAGCTTTTCCACCATTTTCAAACAGTGGGTTGCTCCAATTACACAAATTCAGCGTTTTGTGATGGCTAAGAACAGCAGTCAGCACCAGACTTGAACAGTTAGCTACAACACAAACATCCTTTGAAATGAAATGTCATAATAGCAAGACAGGTAAACCAGGAGTTAACATATGACAACTGTTGGGGAGGTATCTTAATCATCCTTGTTGAATTTCATATTTAATTAAATATTTTATACACAATTTCTTGTTTACAACTTTTAAACAAAACCTCCCTTGAGAAATTATTTCAATTAAGTACAAAAATGTTTAACAAGAATAGTTCGGATAAAGAATCTCCAAATAGACCAAATTCTAATATGCATTGACCAAAGGAAATGAAAACCAGTATTTCGTTGTTTTAACATGTTTATTACAACAAATACAATTCACATCTGACTACCTTTTTCCTCTTTCCCCTCCCACAACCATGTTAACATGTTCATTGGGCTATTTCCTTATATTTGAGCAAGTAATGTACTTTCAGCACACATGCCCAGCAGTACTATAAGACCATTCTTACAGGGTGCAAATGGAAATACGTTTCAATAATTTATACAAACAGTGGATTATGTTCAATCACTGCAATTTTAAACTACTGTACACAGGAATGAAAAGATTATAGAAAAAGTGCCATAGCAACAGTGCCTTAAAAGGAGAAAATTAGAAGCATTAAAAAAAACTGGTAAAATCAGATTTAAGGTTTCAGGTGGGTGGGAAATGGAACACTGAAAATGAAAAATGTTTCTCTGTAAAACAGAAATGGAGAAGCACTGCTCTTGATTCGGTGCAAGTGTGGAAACAGTTGTTTCATGATATTTTGTACATTACCCAAACTGTTCCAAATTGTTGCAGCCTTACATACAGATCGCCTGGCGCTCACATTGAATTTTAGGAAATGCAAGATTTCTGAATGATAAATTAACTAAAAAAGAAAGCTAATTTTGCAGACAGGTTTACATGTAAAAGGCTAGGTATTTAGCCACCTCAGCATTGATTAGTTTTGGATGTCTAAGCTCTGATACACATGGCTTTCCCATGGCTTCACTCTACAAAACATATTTACAACGTGAAGAATACATCTACAAGAAATCTACATTTCAAGGGTTTCTTAAGTCATTCTTGTATCTTTCCCCTTGAATTGACTCCCTCCTGTCCCCTTCCCCTTGTCATCTCTTTTGCCCAGCTCAACGGTCCAAAGTCTACTCAAATGCAGCTCAAAAATGTTAAGACTGGGCAATCAGTTTTACAGTTCCTGTACTCAAAACCATGTGCAATTATTCACAACTTTTCACACCATGAAGGAATTCTGATTCTTTAGCTTTTCAAGTTCTTTAATTTGTTGCCTCAAAAATAGTATCCTGCAAGACAAAAGAGAGTTACAATGAAAGTTCATATACTAATCTATTTTTAAGATTAATATTCACATTCAAAACATGTCCCATACATTTCAGTTAAAGTCATACTTAAATGACACCTTAATCAAATTAGACATTCATTTCTCATTAACTCTACTAAATAGATCCTGTATAATACACCATCAGAGAATGTGACTGTGTAAATCAACTATTTTGATTAATTTTTTTTAAAAAAGCATAAGATTATTGGCTCCAAATACAATTAACACATCTTGACACTTAACCTTAATACACAAGTCAAATTAAGGCCAAAGGGAAGAGAACATTTAGTATCTGAATGCTACAAAGAAAGGCATTATGCCTTATATGGCACAGTACTATCCTGGTGCTGGCCTGCAATTTAACTATGCCCTTTAATAAGGTATATTCAGATACCTCCCTCTCAGGCAGCCCCCTTGCCAATTCACTGGGGTACGGACATGGCAACACATCCATCTAAACTTGCCCTCTCTTGCACAGACTCTTCTTACCCTACTTTTCACCCACCAACTGTGACAGTGGATGAGCTAATTCATGCTAGAGAAATTAGAGTGCACAACTGTAATGGCTAGCCATAATTTGGTCAAGTGTAATTAATGTTATAGTATATTTATAGCTTTTATATATCACACAACCTGTCTAGACATTCTAACCTTATACACTCTTACCATTATAATGGTAGAACAGAATTTTTTAAAAGGTATTTTCTATTCTAGAGCAAATGTCTGTCTAAAAACAATGGAATCCTTGTGGGCACTGATATAAAGAAAGGTGTCATGACAGTTTAAATTTTAGGGCTGACAATTTCATTGGTGCACCCACTATAAAAATCATTTTCTTCTACTGAACTTACATAAAACTTGCTTTTTCATAACTAACATGTATTTTGTAGGTTGGTAATGAATGATTTATGTAGGTGCCAAGATATTCATGAAATCTTGTTTTATACAAATGTTCCATAATCAGCAATAATTTTAAGTGACTGAAAAGCATACTATTTTAGCAGAATTTTGGAAACATATTTTCCAAAATGTATCCAATTAAGGGCAATGAAAACAACTGCCCTTTGAACCTTAATATATTATAATGCAGATGAAAATAACCAGAGATGCAGTTTACACATTTAGAACACAATGGGTGTGCAACTAACAGAGTGCCACTTCACACACTCAATGGAAAGGTGTTCTGTTGCTCCAAATGACACACAAGAGAAACACTTGCTCTGTCTAAAGAAGAAGCACAGATGTGTTTTTCAAGAATAACAACTTATACATTTTGAGTTGTTTCTATACCGGAGATTAAAGATCTAAATACCCAAATACTGTGGAAAATTTTGAAAATCCCAGACTTGCACAAAGCTTCCTTTTTCTGGACTTGCCATCTCCATCTCTTACATTCCGTTGTGAAAAATAATTTAGAAAAAACTATCCATCGTAAAAATCCAAGTTTTTTAAAAACTATGCCTTATCATGGTGGTATTTTTAACAGCTCAGTGTACTAGGCTCTATGCAAGGGCCATTGGCCAATAATAACTCAAAAGGTGACAATGTCATCAGTATTTACTGAAGACACTTGAAATATTGGGGAGGGGGGAAGGGAGAAGGAGGTTTCCTCTGAATACTGTCAAGAACTAACTTTCTTTAGCTTGTAAAATCATACAAGAGCAGTTCAACTTGCTGTGGCTCAAGACCTAATAAATACTTCATGCCCAGAAGTCATATAAAGTGTAACTATATAAATTATACAAAATTTACACATGATTTATTCATAACTAGATATTTTGTAAGCAGCATCTAAATTTGTGTACACTGCTCGGATTTATCTATTATGTTAATGTGGAACAATTTTTTTCTACCCATTTAATAAAAAGATGTACAGACATTGCATAGCTAATCTATTCACTGGAGATTAAGAGGTATCTGTGTGGTAAATAGTTAAAATGTATACCAAGCAAGGTAGCTTTTATACTTGAAAAAGGCAAATATACCTAAACTTAAGCTGTCAGTAAACCAATCTTGCACAAAACAGGAAACCAGAGTACGCAATTTAAAAATAATTTGAAGGTAGGGGCCCAAACACTTACCTTTGCTCACGCAACGTAGCTTGAATTTCACATACTCGAACTAAAGATCTTAAATTTTTTAATTCAGTACAAATTTCTGACATATGAACACTTCCCATATTATGGGCTTCTTCACGTAATCTCGATGCCTGCAGGAATTAAATAAAAAAATAAACAGAAAGTTAGCGCCTGGATTTCAGGTTACTTACTAGAAGCTAATGGACATAGTCCAAGGAGACTGAACTCTGATTAAAAAAGAATTAATGGGGAGGCCATTACAATTTTAACGGGAAAGCCAAATCATAAGAAAATGTTAAATTTTTTTCAACAGTCTTAATATAAACATCTAATATGGATAGATTGTGCCAGACCCAATCATTGTTGAATTAAATGACAAAGTAACAGACAAAGGGAATGGAATGTAGAAGGATGCAATATATTTAATTTCACACAGCATCTTAGTTTGTCTTTGAATAACTTTTCTTTCTAAAAAAACCTTAAAACTTAAACTTTTAAGTTTTTCTAGTTACAGATTAACTCGGCTACCCCCCTGAAGCTTTTCTTTCTAAATAAGTTTTGAACCAGCCTGGAAACAACATGGTACTGACAAAATAGTTTACATAGCTGAAGTGCTGGAATAAAGAAATTACAAGTGGAATACCTTACTGCACAATATAGGCAGAAAAAGGAATGTCCAAACTGAAAAAATAATCTGAAACAAAGATGTGATACAAGAGAATTATTTAAAAAGCAGCAGCACTGAATGAGCCATTGGGCAAAACACAAAGTGTGTATATGGACTTGCATATGCATTATGGTGGGACAGAAAAAGTGAAATCATAGCAACATATGAGAGACCAAAGTGACAAGAACTTTTCAAATTAGTGATACGCTACTATAGTTACTGGATACCCTGGTAGAAAAAAATGTGGATTTACTAATGGATTTATAAGAAACGAGAAGGAAGTTTGAAAGAACAATTGTAGAAGATTAAAATAATAAAGTCTGTATTAATTCATCAAACAAGAATGAAGACAACGCCAAGCAAATATTACAAGGGCACAAACACTAAGAAGGGAAAAGTCTGTTGGGTTTTTCTAATGGTATGGAAATGCACAATTAAAGGCACACCAACAGACAATGTGACACCATAAAATAATTTATGATTTAAGCATATTAGTATTTGTAGTCCCAGATTAGATTAAGCTGATTTTTAAACTTTTTATTTTCAGCGCTTCTCCTCAGGATGTCACTACAGGATTACCCAAGTAATCCTAACACAAACTGTGCTTTTCCCTTTCTTAGTATGATTGAGGTAACTAATTCAGAATTTTTTTCTGGATTCACAATGCTTAGTTTGGGGATTACTTTTCATTAACCCTTAAAATACAATACGCCCAACTATAACTCAAATTTAACAGGTAGATAGGCATATTTCATATACAATGAAGTAATGTATATAAAGAAAAAGTACTGACAGTAGTCTGAAACAGCACAAGGACTCTATCTCACTGTATATCTGAACTGTTAGGGTGCACCTACACAGCAGGTCTTAACTTGAAATAAGCTATGCAAATTGAGCTACATCAATTGCGTAGCTTATTTCAAAATTGGGAGCATCTACACAGCACTTATTTCGAAATAGCACTCTTCCTCCGACTTCCCTCACTCCTCATATAATGAGGGTTACAGAAGTGAGTAAGAAGTCCTCCTGCTTGAAAATATTTAGACGTTATTTCAAAATAACTTTTGAAATAATGTTGCTGTGTAGATGTACCCTCAAATAGCACTGTAGTGGTAGAAACAGAAATTCAGAAGTAAATTGTTATGTCTGAAAGCTGAGTATACACATATGGAATCCCAATGGCCTAAATGCGCTTGTAAAGATTTCTCCAGTAGCTCTATTACAACTGAATTATCAATGCAGCCACATGCAGAAACATTCCTGAAAAAATGTCAAAGCTCAAATACAAACCTAATAGTTCTACCAAATACATACAAGTTTTGAATTACCCATGGCTTGAAAAATCACTAGCTTTTATGATAACTACAACTGCACCTATTCCACGGGATGTTCTATTTGAACAGCTAAAACCATCTCTTTAGTAGCAGATAGATACTTCTCACCTGACATGTTCAAAGTAATAAATTATTATGGTATTAAGAAAGACTCCTAGTACCTTCACAGGAAAGTGTATATTTTCAACATAATCTGAATGTGTACCCACCTGCTTTTCTGCATGATCTGCAGGCCAGCCTTGAACATGTTTTATAAGATTTTCATTGAAGTGTGCTGCTAGTGTAGGTGTTAATGAACATGTAGGCCGAACAGACGCATTCTGTGGTGCAGTCGCTGAATTTGATGCACTAGTGCTGGAGGTATGATTTGGAGCTGGTGATGGACTTCTCTGACTACTGGTAAAAGGAAATAAAAGATTTAAAAACACATTTTTGAAGTATTTATAAAATCTGTAGCAAATCAATTAAACCTCTACAAACTTCACAACATTTAACATTATTAAAACTGATACTCCAACCACTTTTGATTAATATGTCCTATGGCACTTTTCACAAGCGTATGGTACGGTGTTTGTGTACTTGTTATGTTCTGATAATTGCATTTTTCTTACTTGTCTACTGGACACATCGTTTTTCTTCCTGTCCTAAACTATTTCAATGTTAGTTGTTTTAAGATTTCATGTGTCACCATAGATGTGGATGCATTTCATGGGTAAGTGAAGTGTGAATATGCACACTTTTCCCCTATATACAAGTTTACTAGGAGTTTAAAACAAACCAAGATGTACTGCAAAAAGTCACGGTCATTCAACAAGAAGTGTTTGAACATGGTCACCATTGAGTATTCAGCCACCTGTTCCTTGGTCTGAGACCAATACTTAACATGTGGCTGCCTGGTGAGCTATCAAGAGACCCTGGGCAAGCAAAGCTAAATCACTCACTGAGGCCCAAAACTCCAACAGGGGAGGGAAGAAGAGGCAAATACCAAGTTTCACAACTCAATGTACTTCTGGACAAGAAATTCTCTATTTTTGTAGGGCATCGTGACACTGAAGAAAAGAGACTGCATCTATTATATTGGAAGGACTGAAGTATTCTCTTTAAGTGTCCTAGTAAGGATAACAATTCATTGTTTCTTTTCCCTTTTAACTTACATCCTGGCTAACGTGATTCCTGTTTACTTGGGATTATCAGTTTACAACAGAATCCTTAACTTGAGACACTTACCTTATGTCACTTCCCTCAATAAAACCAAAACATATGAAAAACAAAGCAAGATAACTTAAGCAAGATTTACATGCCGTAGGACAGGACCAGGTAGCGCTGACATGCTAATAAATGGAGCTGTAATTACAGCAATACCAAACAGTTACTTGCAAAATAACTGCCATTCTCTTATCTATTTTTATAGCTACTGGCTTCCTAATTATCACATTTATTAAAAAAAATAAGAGTTTTGTGCACCATGGTAAACCAAACTTATGTTAAACGAAAGCAAAACTCAGTTTCAAAATCTGGGGAAAGGGATATTTGAAATACTAATTTAACAATAACTTCCCAGACCAACGATAACTTAGAAAATGTAAACATGCTACCTAAAGTATATAGCATCAATATTTTTTAAGGGCCAGAACAGAATTAGAAAACTGAAAAGATACCATTAAAAGAAAAATCCTGATACAACCTTAATTAGGGAACCAAAACCAATGCTTCCATAATTAGAAGTATCAATCATTCTCAAACCTTCTCTATAATCAGATTTTACAGAAAGACTTTTACCAGGCCCAATACGTTTATATAAAGAAACAAACCTACTTGACAATGAGAAAGTTTTATGTTCACTTGTTTCTGCATGGAATTGTTTCCCTGAACATATAAACAGTGGATCAAAATTTAAAATATTACCAACTTTTTAGCTACTATTCTTTACCATATTTTAATCTTAAAATTATTTAACAAGGTGTGAAAGGGTATACCAACACCACGCTTGGCCTGGGCTGAGAGATCCCTGCCCCTGCAGCCCTGCTAGGCATACTCCAGCTGGAGGAGAGATATAAAGGCTAGGGATAACTGTTTACTAGACTAAACAATTAACCGATAAACCTAGGCTTATCAGTTAATCTTATCAACTACAAGCACTCCCCCCCTCCCCTTGCTGCCTCTGTGTTAGAGGCAGCAAAGTTGGGGAGAGTGGGAGCCAGCACCAGTGAGGAGCTGGCTTCAAGCAGGCTCTTCACAAGCACCAGATCTGACCCTCCCTCCCACGCTGCTGCCTCTGATAGAGAGGCAGCAGCGCAGAGGGTGAGGTGAGCAGGCGGGAGCCAATATACACAGACATCTGGCTTTCAGACTAGCTCCCTGCATGTATTGGCTCCCATAGTCCCGCCTGCCCCCCTTTGCTGCCTCCTACAACGCAATTGGGGGGGGGGAGCAGACTGGAGCTGGGAGGACAGGGGGATGAGTTAGCTTAAAAGCCAGTTCCCTGCAGCACCAGCTCCACGGTGCCACCTGCCGCTGTCTCTATCAGAGGCAGGAGTGGAAGGGGCAGAGGAGGCTGCGGTGAAGCAGCCTCTCTGTCCACAGGAGATCTAAGCTCCCCGCAGATAGAGCAGACTCAGTCCGTGGGGAGCTTGGACCCCCGTAGACAGGGGCTGCTGCCATCCTACGCTACTGCCTCTGCATCAGCAGCAGCACAGGACAGCAGGCAACTGGTCTGCGAGGGGAGCTGGTTTTTAAACTGGCTCCCCTCACGGACCATCTCTTGCCTGCCACCCCACACTGAAGCCTCAGAGAGAGGCATCAGCAAGGGTGGTAGTGGGCTCTCCGGGAGTGGGGCTGGAGTGCACTTGCTGCCGTCCCTGCCCCTGGGGACTATCAAATAGTTATGTAACTGAAAATATTTTATGCAGTTACATGACTATTCGATTATATGATATCTGACATCCCTAATGAAGGCCAATGGAGCAGCTTAGTCTGGGTTGACTGTCACCAAGGAAGGAGGTGCTGCCACAGCTCTGGAGGAAGAGCTGCAGATAGACTGAGACAGAGGCCCAGGATGGGACGTGACTTCCTCAAGAGCTTAGCATGTTTGGGGCGGATTCTCTGCTGAGCTAATGGTGGGACCATAAGGGTGGGGACCCGGTGGAAAGGGTGGACCCGGGTCCTCCTGCCTTACCCCCATTAACCACCAAGGGGAGGGACATGCTACAAGTGTTGCTACTGACTTTGGCCACTAGACATCATTGCCCTGAGAGCAAGGAGGGTTGTTACTGGCTCTAGCCCCTAGGCCTCACAGTCCTGAGTGAAGAGAGTGGGAACTGACCTTGCTCACAATGCCTCACTGCCCTGGGGGAAGGGAGTGTTACTATTAACTCTGGCTGCTGGGGCTCACTACCCTCCTGATGGTGGACGCTAGGCCAGACTGTCTCAGGGGAGGCCTGGATCTACAGGGGGACATGGACACGCACACACTCTGTCTCTTCCCCCCCCCTTTAAAGGCCCACCACCCTGCCTCTGAGGGGCACAGGTGTACCCACCCCATGACATAAGGTATTAAGATAGCAGGTTAAAATGATTTTCTTTTTAAAATAAAACACGCTTGAGTAAAGTTATTTTTGGACAAATCTTTTTTCTTTAGTATTCCTGCCACAAAAAGAAATACAGTAAGCTTCCGATAATCCGGAACCTATGGGACCTAGGCGGTGCCGGATTATCAAATATGCCGGACTATCAGGAGGTACTATAAGATGGTTATATATATACACACTTTATACATTATATATTGTATATAAAGTGTTCTTAACCCTTTTTATTGTACATACTGTATACAATATACTGTAATGTTTTAGTTTTTTTAAGCCTTTTTTACCCTTCTTGCTCAGTTCAGCTGCTGCCGTGTTACCTTGTGACTCATTTTTTGCCGAAGCTCACTCACTAGGCTCTTGACATTTTGATGCCGGACTATCAGGAGTGCCGGACTATTGGGAGTTTTACTGTACTAAGCTTTCTGCTTCATAAACAGATATCAAAATATAGACAAAAGCCTGTTTTGCCTCAGTTTTTTCTAACAAGTGCACGTGATTACTGTAGGTTAAATAGGATTCCTCCTATCCCATATTTTTCTTTTAAGAATAGCCCATTGTTGCTGTTCTATTATGCCAATGTGAATGTCTTTCACAGTACCATGACACACAAAAAACTGTATACCTCACACCTCTAAATTTTTTTCAAGTTTTAAAAATCAAAGTAAGTCAAAGAACAGTCTGCAGGTATCACCAGATATTTAAACTATTTTAAGATATTTTAAAAGTTTCAATTCTAAAAGCGAAGTTAAGATGCAGACTGATACAGAAAAATATAATTATGCATCATTCTAAATACTGAAAAACTAAAATGGAGTTAACTGATAAAATCAATTGTCCTTTCCTTAGATTTTAAAGTCTCTAGATTTCAGTAGCTCCTTTTAGTTTAACTATACCTGTCAGATACCATGGATTCCCCTAAGGTATTACAGAAACAAAAGGATGCTCAAGATTTTTATGTCAAAAATCTAACTTACTATACTTTTAGAATAGGTAGATGAGAAAGTTATCTGGCTTTCAACTACCGTACTTTACAAATATAACCCGCACCCATGTATAACACGCACCCATGTATAACCCGCAATTTTTCTTTTTTGTATAAAAAGCCCTTAGATTACCCACAAACGGGTATAGCCCCATGGCTGCTGCATTCATCCACTCACAGCCTTTACCACACTCACGCCCAGGCCCAGCACAGCTGCAGCAAGGCACAACCCACCCTCCTCCAGGAGGGAGAGCAGAAAACACAGCGCAGGCAAGCTGACCGGTCTGGGGGAGGGGAGCCCAGGCCCCGTGGAGCCGCAGCTAGGCACAACCCACCCTCCTCTGAGCAGGGGAACTGCTTGTAAATAAAAATAAATTTATATACCCCACAGACATGTATACCATGTTGGGGGGGGGGGGGGGGGGGCGCGAAGAAGGGGACGGGGTTTGTAAAAAATGTGTATAACCCGCAGGTTATATATGATAATTTATGCTAATCATTTTGATTTACTTTATTGGAAATAGTGGTAATTAACTCATTGTTTTGTAAGGGTACATAGAAGTGGTTAGTACTGTATTTAGCAGCAGTTCATTAATATTCACAGCTGTATATGCAATATTGAAAACACAAAAAAGGTTATTTTTGGTATAAGAAGCTATGTAAATATAAACTGAGAAATGGATATACATATATAATAGTCACGTTAAATTTTAAGTGCCATTAGAAATTCAACAGGGAAAGAAAAGTTACCATCGTTCCCAGAATATACTGCCTGTGCAGATCCACCACTTGGAGTCACGTGCCCTGAAGCATGAGCCACAGAACCATTTAAAATAGTAAATTTATTCAAGAGTGTATGCACTATCACTGGATGCTGAAATCTGGGACAGACTATGCACCCACAGTTCCTCTCTAACTCAGACAGTAAATTCCAAAGACAAGCCAAAGCCTCTACTTACAGCAGAATCTTTGGTAACAGAGGATGTGATGGAGAAAGGCATAACAGAGTCCTTTCTTCTGCACTGTAAAAGAAACAGCGCTCGGTTCAGAACCCTGTCTGTTCTAGAGGGAAATCTTAATACAGACTTGTGGTAAAGAGGTCCATAGCTAGCATTTCATATCCAAAGTACCTCATTCAGCATCCCAACGACTTAAGCAAGTCATCCATACAAAGATACAATCAGAATCAATCTTCAGATCAGACACCTTACCCAACTTCTAAAAACACCCTAGTTTTGTTGACCTAGAAGATGCCTGTGCAGTTGCTTTTCAGAGACTGGTAAATCCAAGCCTTAAAAGAACTTCAATGCTTCCTGGAATCTTTGCATCTTCAGACTCTGAAGACATTGAGTCCACTCCAGATGGCTACTAAGACAAGTTCTTGGTTTTAGAAGTCAAACTTTGAATCACATGTTCAATTCCTCACAACAGAACTTGCCCATAGATCCTTGGACTCCAAGTCTTCCTCCAAAAGAAAGGTTGGTGCAGGAGGCAAACACCCATGTGCCTTACAATCACAGGCAGCATTTGTATACACACACCAAGCAAACATTTCAGACAGAGTTTGGATGTTGGTGAAATACATTTTGAGCAGAAAAGAGCATTTTGTGAAATTTGTTCTTTTTAAAGTGTACTACTAAAGCAACAAAGTCATAGTGAACAGAAGTTGTCAACTCACTAAAAACTCACTTAAAAATGAATACCAAAACAAGAAACCATGAACTTCTAAAGAAACAGCAATCCAGTAATGTGCCAAGCACAGCATTTTGTCCTGTAACTGCACTGACAGATAAAGAGGAAATGAAGCACGTTTAGAGGATGGGATCCTTTGTACTCTCAATTCCAGAATGATGAACCAGAATCACTAATGTATACTCCTCAATTTTGCTGCTGTGAATGGTTCTGTGGTTCACCTGGCAGGACACATAACTCAAAGTGGAGATCTGCGGAGCCAAACAGAGAGGCGTAATAAACAAGTTACGTAGCTGTGTCCTGTCAGCAATAGCAGAGCTAATTAATATGCTTTATAGTGATCTTAAATATACCAAAAAAAAACAAGCTCAATAGTTGTAATGAATATATGTTATATCCAGAGTTCTAGCAACAAACCAATGCAAATATTTCAACTTGCCTCGAGCGCTGAAGACTTCGAGGAGAGGCGGGCTCATGACCTGCCTGCTTGTCAGCTATTACCGACTGCTGAGGTGTTGACTGTGAAGCTGGTCCTTGCTTAACACCTGGAGTAGTAACCTGTAATGTTCAAAACTTGGTCATATTTCCTTTGCATCATAAATCTCAAGCTTATGAACTTTCAAGAAACAAACACAGGAATTACCAGGTACAATCAGATCAACGATCTCTCTAGTTTGGCATTGCGCAAGTCCAGTACTTTAAGTCTCATAGGATGGTCTAGTAAATCCCATTTCTTTCCTGGCTCTGAATTGACAGAACTTTCATTTCATGAAACGTACATTTCTTTAAAATTTAACTTGGATAAAAGCCAACTGCTATCATCCTCAATACCTCAGCACTGGTATCACCAATTTCTTTGGATAAATTCGACATAACCTTCTAATTTTTAATTGCTAAAAGTCAAACATCATTCTTCCAAAGCATTGCTTCTAACACAACATCTGCCATACTATGCCATGGTTCACGTTGAAAAGGTATTATTCACTGTGATGTGCTTCTAATGCCGTAGTTCTACATTTTCAAATAGGAACCTTCAATAATTTTTTGAGAATACCAAGACAAATTAAGTAACAACTATGACATCTCTATTAGAAAAAGTCATTTTCAAAATAAAAAATGTGTATCAGTTTGGCCCTGATGCGATTACATTAATTCTTCCCAAACCAGTAACTAGAGCTCGAGATAAGTCTCTGGATAATCACACTTAAAAAATCAAGGTGCCTGCACTGCAAGCCACTGCAGTCATCCTGAGATCAGTGTCTGTTAGAGACACCTGCTTCTCCTTCCTTTTCTCTCCCTTACCAGAGGGCTCCTTTCTGTTCATTCCACTAACATGGAAATTCCCAAACTAAAACCCTTAAGTGAGACAAGTGAGTAGCAACTCTGAATATGCAGAAGTTCATTGTCATGATGGTATTTACTTTAGAGTAAGTGGAAGTTTTGTTTTTATTTGCACTGACCCCACTCCAGTCGCACAAGCTTGAAATCTTTTAGGCAGCTGCATCTGCGGATGTTGCACATGTGCCACTGTTCACCTTTGTGTCAACTACAAGTAGTACACAGAGGGCAAAGCAACCTCTATCACCACTATTTCTTCACTAATACAAAATATCCAGGTGAGGATCAAGTATCAACAAGTAAGGAAGGTGAATCAGAGCATCCAACTGAAAAAAAATGTATCTTGAACTCCAGTTACTGTAAGCTAAGTAAACTTTCTTCAAACAGGTCTATCTGAATGTCATTGTGGGGTGGCAGATTAGAAATAACCCCTCAAGGAGGCTGATGAAAAGAGATCTAACCCCTCCAAACTGGACTTGTGATCTAAAATCTTACACAATGGAATAGTGATTAGTAAACATATGAACAGAACTCAAAGTAGGAACCTGATAAATCTTGGAAATAACATGTTTACTGAGCCCTGGCAGACTGAGTCCTACATTGAGAAAGATGTAATATATAATAATATAATGCATAAGAAATCTTAATGTAGTCTGTAACCCACTCAAAGGCAGAGGAAAAAGTTTATACTTGTCACCAAAATCCACAACACGTCTGGATGATTCACAGAATGGTTTTGTTCTGGTAAGATTAAAGAGACAAAAGCCTTAAGAATTTTTAGTGTGTGAAATGCAGCTTATGCGAGAGAGCTATGATGTTTAGGAAAAATACTGGCAAAATGTATAAATTGCTTTTTTTAAATCGAAAACCACTTTTGGTAAAGCTTTTGGATGAGGCCTGAGAGGAAATATCTTTATGACATAGTTTATTGGAAGGCTTGCCAAAAGCCTGAATTTTGATCTTCCTGTGAGCCAATGTGATGACTACCTAAAAGCTGTTTTTATACAGAAGTTATATAATTAACAGGACAATATGGAATCACCACATTCTAGTCCCAAATAGCAAATGGCTTCTTAATCATGAAAATACATAAGTCAATCTTTTTTGAAATCTCCATACCATAGAGCAAGAAAAAAATCAAATTGCTCAGATGGGTGATGTGCTAATATAGTAGATAGGTGACTGCTAGTAAGAATAATGGAGTCCTGAGTGTTTCAAAGTCAACAAGTAGTCCAAGACAGTTTTAGAACAGAGGAGCCTAAATAGCTGTTATGTGGATCAGTAATGGGCACTGGCCTTTTTAAGCAATCACAGGGCTTAAAGCCTGGGGACCAGGGTATGCCTCATCCTGAGGCAGTATCCCATATGGGGCTTGTGAAGTCTATCAATTTGTTAGGGCTACTAACACTAACGGAATCTATATGCACTATAATACAAAAGTTAAACAAGTTCGTATGAACAAGAAATAACAGTTCTAGCTGAAGCAGCAACAGTTCGTCACTGTTACTGTGGCATGAGAACCTAACTCCAGAGGGCGCTAAATTAAGTCCCCTATGGATATTGCTTAGAGAAAACTTCTGGCACTGGTGCACGTAGCAAGTACACAAACCTAAGTTGAATGGACATGAGCAAGCACTAAAGAAAGTATGAAAAATATCTGGCAGATTTTCATCAGCCCATGAAGCTAGCAATGTCAGCACTTTCAGAGGAACTTATACAGGTAAGTCCATCCTGTGTATATTGATTAAGATTGGTTTCTCATCTGGGCTGGAGGCACAATCTTGCATCCTGAGTCACACGAGTTGTCATATGATGCTATATACAGACTTTCACAGAATCTCTCTCTGACAAGAGTAAAAGTATGAAAAGAGAAGTCCATCGTGGAAAAAGTCTTCCTTGAGGAAGATATGCTTTTGCTGACCCCAAGTCCAGTTCTGCCCCTATAAACTACACATTTAGCAGGGTGAGCACAAATTTGTCTCAACTGATCTTGAGGCCTCGTCTGGAAGCCCAGAACAAACAATAATTGAGACCTACTTGGATAAATCTCAGCAAATACTTCGGGCTGAGGAAAATGCCTTTGAAAAAGTCGGGAAAGGGCCTCTCTCTTACCACTGAGGGGTGCTGTTTGTCCAAAGTCTAGTTTTTTGGTTGCTGATCCATTCAAACAATTCTCTGTCCAGAAAAAATGGATGATCTCTTACTTTATAGTAGTCTGGGAGAAACTTCTTCACAAAGTCTGAGGCTCCTCTTTTGCACCAGAAAAAGCTTTTTTCAACATGTGTAAGTGTCTTTCTTCATACAAACTTGTTTTATTGATCACAGCCCGGAACGCTCTTCAAGATGCTAGCTCAAGTAACAAGTATGATCGTATGAAGGCATTTCTCTCACCATTTAAGTAAACTAATAGGCTAGTTTTGTCAGTTAGCTCCAGAAATCACTTTACACACTGCCTCGTTCACCATGATAATGCCAATTCTTCTTGAGAGGGTTGGGGGGGGGGTAGATTAAGGTCTGATGAGCAAGTGCAACTGCAAGAGACACCACAGACGGTGGGTCAGGAGGAAGACTTGTTTCAGCCTTCTGAGAGAGAAGTGGCAGCCAAATATAGCTGTAGATTTTCTGTTTCGTACTCTTGTGATGTTGGAAGACTAGGTGACAGCCCTTAGGTATGAATGAACACTGACATACACATAGCTAAAAACTAGTCTGGCTCACCTATGTGTCAACATCTGTTTTAATAATGGTTGAAATGAGCATGTTTAGACTTGATGAATTGCTTGTAGAATGCTCCATTTGCTGACATCATTTATCTGTATTCCACAGTGCAAAAGTGTATAGAGAGTTCATAGTGTAAACCTCTGAAACTGTGTAACTCACCCAACAGGAAACAAGTATTATTAAAATAAAGTGCTGGTTCTACACACCAGAAGTCAAATGAGCTATTGTGAAATATCAAAGTTAAAGATATTGTTGACTGCACCCATAACACATCCATCCATGAAGAGGAGATGGATGTAAACATCAGTTTTAACTCTGGGGGAACAGAATAAGAACTGACAAGAAATATTTATATCACTATCTTGCTTGGAACTGGTAGAGAGCAATATTTCTAAGCCTAAGTAAGAGATCCCCTAGTTGCTCACCTTGGGTTACACCTTTAGAAAACATAAAAAAACCTACATAACATAGCTTTTTCTATTATCTTTTCGAACCCAAGACTAACTCATTTGTGTTTATATTCATCTGCTTTAACCTTGGAAATAACATTTCATTTTCTCAACTGGTTACAAGCTCTGTGTTTGATGAGAGATCTAGAATGCAACTGACCCAGGATAAGTGACTGGTCCTTTGGGTCTGAAAGTAACCTGAATATTGTTGTAATTTTTGGTGTAAGGGATTGTCTATCACAAAGACAGACTTGCCTGGGGTGGCAAGACAGACTAGAGTCCCCAAGGGGACTGTCTGTGACCCCATGTTAAGGCTGTTACTGTGCTTGAAAAAAATCACACTTAAATTGGTTGGAGAAATCCAAGTACAGAACTCACAACCAGTTTAGGGTCCGTGTCCTAGTTTGTAACCGTATGTATTGAGGTTGGCTCTCATGCTCATGAGCTATTCCAGACAGTTTGACAGCTGAGTGAAATTAGAATAAAATCAGAAGAGGAAAAAAAGGGGAAGCGGAAAAGTCAGACAATGACAAACATTCTGTTCAAAAACACATCACCGGAAATCATCAAACTACATAATGCCAGTCAGGCTTTTAACAGAAGTTGAACAGTACCATGAACAGTTTTAAAGAAAATAATACCTCTTTGTGCTCTTCATTTTATACTGACAAAAGAGCTTTTGTGGCTTATATCAATATGCTTATGTATCTATACATAATTATTCATCACTAATTTACAATTTTTTTGTCTATGGTTTCTTTATCACTTCTTTGAATCTTATAGTACCACCATTCAGTTCTTTACTGTTACCACTTGCACATACTTCATTAAACATCCTACCTTTGACTGTGATGATACAGGGGGTGTATTCATCAAAGGTTTCAAAGGAACTGCATTGGTTTGAGGCGTGCTTATTCTTGGAGAAACATATGACCTTGGTGATGAGGCATCCGATGTTAAAGACATTGGAGACTGATTAGATGGCTGAGCTAAAAAAGTAAAATTGCAGTAATTTATAGTATTTTTTTTTCTAACTAAGCGTAAAAGCTGCTTAACAAGAAAGGAAACTCAGAAGAAAATGCATAATAAAATAACACTCTCTCAATATCCAAAGAAAAAATAGAGCCACCTAAGTGATCAGAAGAGAAGTTACAAAGTGGTCAAATTTTCAAAAATGCTCAGTTTCTGAGAATAGCAAAAGCTATTGGATGTTGCGCACTTTTGAAAAATCTCACAAATTTATTTAGGTATTTATACAGATACAGCTCTTTTGACAAATATGATTTCAATTCAGACTGCTAAGCACTTCTGGAAGTCCGGACTTTTAAATGTGCAGAGAAGAATTTCAGTTTACGAATTTTGAGTAACACTAAAATGCTCAATCCAATTAATCTAAAAATTTTTCTAAAATACTTCTCTAGAAGAACAAAATATATATGCAGCAGCTACTGAAGGCCCTCAACCTTTCAGGGAAAATAAAACGCACTCAAAGCTTCCAGTAGGTTCTTCAATTCTGAAGTAGTAAAAAACCAAAACCCTACCCACACAGATCACAACCCTCTGCTACTCCATCGCACAACTTTATCAAGTACCATTCAATCTGTCACTCTACTGCAGTGGTCTCCAACCTTTTTACACCCAAGATCATTTTTTAAGTCTCAGAACAGGCGAAGATCTACTGCCCCACCCCTTCTTTGAAGCCCCGCCCACATTACATGAGGAAATCTAATGTAAATGTACTGCGCAGGTACGCAGTTCAGAGAGGGCTCAAGAGCTACTCTTGGAGCCCCTGAGATCTACCGGTAGATCGCGATCTACTGGTTGGTGACCACGGCTCTACTATATATAAACTAGCATCTTCCCCAAATTACCCAAAAACAGAGTTTGTATTGCACCAAGTAGTTAACATCAAAACTCTAGAAGACCAAAGTGACAGGGGTAAAGAAATACATTTGAGAGTAAAAAATCCCTCTCAGAAAAAATACAGTTTCACAATCTCACTTAAAATGAGGTTCAAGGTTAAATTGACAGACAGCAGGTTAAGAGCCTCTACTGATCAAAAACACAGAAGTATCATGAGAAAAAGGTGTTAGTAAGAAACCAGAGTCAGGTATTCAATGCTAAATATTCTGTACTTCCTCCATGCAATATATTAATCTAAACCTTTGATCATAAACACATAGCACATAAATGCCAAGTTCCCCCAAAAGAGTTTGGCATTTACCCATACATTATTTGTCAAGTTAGAAAATTAGAGAAGTTAAGACAGAATAGAGTTCAACTAATCTAGTCCATCAACCAACTATTCCTTGAGCATAGGCTACTGTCACATCTTACATTTACATAAGCCTTCAGCTTCTAGTGCATCAGACATCCTACCCTCAAAGGGAGGGTAACATACAACTTTAGATAAGAAGTTCCATTACCAGCATTGTCGTTAAGTTATAGTTATACAGACCCTTGTAGAATGTAATCTGACATTTTTATATAACAAGAAGTGATTCTTGAAATACCTTGAGCAGACAATTGTGCAGCTTGAGAAATCAGAGAAGTAATATTGAAAGCAGATGGTCCAGCAGTAAGAATCTTATGGAGTATAGACTGCAGAGAGGCTTGTGTTACAGCTGCTGTAAGAACTAACAAGAAGTAAGTTTTAATACTGTTCTCTAAATTTTGGTTCAAACATAAAATATGTTCAAAATTGTAAAGCAAAGCACAACAAAGGCTGTCTAATATGGGTGCTTAAAGCTACCCTCCAAAATCCACATTTAGGTATCTGAATAAGTGGACTGATTTTCACTAACTGCAATATGGATTCTATACACAAAGTGTTAACTGCCGATGAATGATTGAAGATGAACTTAAAAACTTAAATAACGTTAGAATACATAGATCAAAAGGCCATATATTGTGCCTTGATCTAGACAGGGGTGGGCAAGATCCAGCCCACCAAGCCATTTGATGTAGCACCACCCTGCTGCTCCCAGGCCAACTGAGACTGGGGGATGGGAAAGCACACAAAGTCTCCTCACCCCGCTAGGGCTGCGTGGTGCAAAACGGCACCACAGCTGGCTGTTCCCTCTAGGCATCACATGCCCCAGCTGAACAGGAAACTTCATGTGCTCCTCCAGGACAATCGGGGAGGGAGTGGGCCACGTCTCTCCCCCTCTCCGCCCCCCCGCCAGAGGTGTGTGGCTCCAGAGGGAACTGACAGTTGTTCAAAATAGCTGGTGGTTCCCTCTGGGTGCTGTGCGCCCCTGGCAGGGTGGAGTGGGGGACCTCACATGCTTCGCCCCACGGGGGAGCATGTGAAGTCTCCTCCTCACTAAGGACACGCCAGTTCCACCTGAAGCCCTGCCTCTTCTGCCTAAGGCCCCACCCCTTCCAGTGTCAGACCACAACCACTACCAAAAATGGTGAAGTGGCCCCTCTACAAAAATTATTATTCACCCCTGATCTAGACAATACTGAATCAGGGCCTCTTGAGAGTTTTTAAGTTATTTCCATTGTTTTGCTTATGCCCTAACAAATTTGTTAGCCTTTAAGGTGCCACTAAACTCCTTGTTGCTCTTCCTGAAAGAGATTAAAATGGCTACCTCTCTGAAACCTGTCCACATCTCATTTGTCAGAATGCAAAAGTATCATTGCTCTCTGGAAACATGCAAATGCTCTATAGCTCACTTCTTTTGTTCTACAAAGCCAGAGAAGATTCTGTTCCATTAATTAAAAAACCTATTAGTGTTCCATTTTTAAATATGCACACATTTCATGTGCCTTTCGTTGGAGATTTTCAGTAACCGCACCCATTTGGCCCATGCATGTACTCCAAACAACCTGATGGTGCATACACATATGGACACAGGAGATATACAGTTGTATTAGCAAACTGCCCTCAGTTCCTTCTCTACCAGTAAGTTTCATGAAATGAATCTCTAAAGCAGAAGGGCAATATAATGGGTAGTTTGCTACATGAGGCTCTGAAAAACAGTAGGGTAAGATGGAGTAACCTGATGTTACAGCCTTCAAAACCGTTTGTCAAAAGTAATATTATCCCAGACAGGTAAAAAACAGGAAAACTGATTTTTAAGATGTTAAGTAGGTTAGGCGGTACAGGTGCAAATTCCTGAAGCAAGAACATCATGATGTTTAGTTGAAGATGACAGCTGGATAAAAGTAACAGTCACTGACAGCGTCCAAGACTAAGGAATTCAGTAGGTGAAAGGACAAACTCAATTTTTGTCAATTTTTTGGGTGGTGGGAGAGAGGCCTGCCATGACAGAAGTCGGTCAGAAATTTTTTTGCAGGTTTCAAAAGAGCTTAATTTACTGGTAATGAAATTCAAGCAGCGACTGTAGAATGCAAGATGTCTAAAAGATCATTTTACATCTCTTGAACCTTCTCCAGTGGAATCTGGGGCAACTCAGCAATACATTTCATCAGCTTCTGAAGGTGGTGGGTGCATTTAAAGGAAGATTTGCCCGTGTGTGTGTGGGGGGGAGGGGATTACCTATGTCAGCTGCTGCCTCTTGCTCTTTGCATGTTTCTTTCTGAGGCTATGGAGGAACAGAAGCAACAGAAGAATCTCCGTCTATCTACATTCCTCAGAGGAGCAGAAAGAATGGATATAGGGGTGTTCTCTAAACAAGAGAGGCAACCAAGAACAACTGATCATGAAGAACTTCTAGCAGTAAAGGCAGCACTTGAAGGCAGTAAACATGGCATAACATGCAATGATAATCCTTAAAAAATGCCTCTCCAAAAAGTGGGGGAGAGAGAGTATTAAATGGAAAAGGGATCAATCCAACTAATAACGACAACTAACTAACTGGACTGAATTGAACAATTTATGGTAAGCTGCAGTAAATGTGAATGCTATGAAAAAACACGAAATGCTCCATCTTAGGCCAATGGTTATCCTGCACAGATCAATATATGTTCAGCTTGAGGAACAAAGATGTCTGGAGTACAGAGGAAACAAAAACAAGCACTGCTACAGCAAATCTCCAATCAAAGGAATGTAGGGTACATGCACACCTGAAGTGGAGCACCTATAGAAAGATTTCTAAAGTTACACAGCCTACCCTTTTCCATATCGACAGCCATCTATATGTCCCAAACGGAACAAAAACCAACCAAGTCCCCAATCTCAATGAGACTTCTTATGAACATAAATTATCTTGCTAATTAAGCATTTACATTTTACAAGGGGACTGTACCTCCTGCTTGCTGTATTCACCAGCCCCCGTCGCGGGTAGAAGGCAACCCTGGCTCTCCTCCCGGCCACCAGGGAAGGCCAAACTGCAGCTGCATCAGCCTGGCAGCCCTTCTCTCTCCCCCTGCTGCACCGGCCCAGCCTCCCTCCTCCTTCCACGACAGCTAGGGTACCCCTCTGCCAGCCAGCGTTTCCTCCTCCCCCCGCCTCCCGCCCTCCTCTGCCAGCCAGGGCTCCCCTTCACCTTTCCAACCCCACCCCACAGCCTAAGTAACTCCAGCAGCCAGGTGGCACACGCCAGGCTGGGCTCTAACCCCGGATCCTGGGCCTGGTTTTCCCCCCACACGCCAGGAGGGGCCAGATCTGAGCAGTGCTGGCCTGGTTGTCTCACTGGAAGGAGCTGGGCATGCCCCCGACCTCCCTTTGTCCACCACTGGGAGGGCCCAGATCCAAGCTGCACCGGCCCGATTGTCCTGCTGGGAGGGTCATGTTGGACCCCGGCCCAGCTTTCCCTCCAGCCACTGGGAAGAGGAGGGGAGGGGAGAACTGGAGCCATAGGCAGCCCCCAGTCCTCCATGTGGGACCTGGGAAGAGCCAGGCTGGGGGTGGGTGGAGCTTTTCCTGTGAGACGCAGAGTGACGTGATGACATCACTCTGTCGTCCCCCGGGAAAAAAATGCGTAGGTACATCAGATAGTTTATAAAGTAACTTCTATGGCAAGTTTAAAAATGTAAATTAGAAACCTTAACAGCACAGCTAAATTTGCCAAGGTATTCATTTGTCTGTTACACAATTATACTCCCCTTATTTTAAACAGAACCCCAACTATTTTGATTTTTATATTCTGTTATACATTGATTTCCATCAATAAAAGTTATAATGTAACATTACACTAAATTTGTGTAGAAATCTTACCTTCATTTATTTTGGATATATCTACACTAGAATTATTAAGCTGCAGGGTGGCTTGAAGAGCAGGCAGCAGTTGTCGAAGGAGATTTGGGTCCTGAAGTAATGGAGGAATTGGTGATTGTGGGACAGGTGAGACTGGGACTGTAGAAGTAGTAGGTGCAGAAGTTGGATTCAGTCCAGAAGCAGATGTGGAAGGAGTTGTGCAAGAATGGGATACAGACTTATCCACAGATGCAGACTCTGAACAGAAGACAAAGATTAATTCAGTTTTTTCGTTACCAATAAAGTGTTTTATTACAAATCATTACTACACTCCTCACATTAAATATGAAGGATTAGCTTCTTTCTTATTGTCTCACAAAAAGGATACTAAACTCACGAGTATGTGCCTGAAAAACTGAAAGACCTCATGACATACTGTTACTGGGATTTATTTTTCTGCAGTTTAATATAAAAAAGGAATCAAAATCTTATTTTCAGAGCCTGCAGTGTTTTGGGTATAACAACAGTAAAATACGTAACTTGAACAATATATTCACTGTCTTCCCCCACCCCTCCCTTATTTATTCTTAGATCTGGACTTTTAATACTCCAGTTATCTGAATAAGTGGGTTGTACCCACGAAAGCTTATACCATCTACATGTTTTGTTAGTCTTTAAGGTGCTACTAGACTATTCATTGTTTTTTCAGTTTTAACAGTAAAATAGCTTATCATGAATTCCATTAATATAAGGGTTTTCAATCTTCTTACTAAATCATAGTGAAAGTTGCCAGTGATACAACCACATACTTTTGGCACACTGAGCATACTTTTCACAAAACAAGATTTTTTTTTTACCTTATGAAACTTAATTTTCTTGCTAAATTTTAATTCCCTTGTACACTTACTCCCGTTTATTGCACGTCTGCCCCGAACGCTGGGCATTTTCTTTTAGAAAGTGTAGGTATGTAACAAACACTTCTAAGAACTTCATGGAATTGACAAAAAAATGGGATGACGTGTCACATATTGGGTTACAAACCAAGACCTTCACTACATATCAGAATTCAAGCAGCCAAAAAACAAAGATAGGAGCAGCCAAATGGGATAAAAATGAGCATTCATATAGTGTGATATCCTTTCTCTGACACTGAGCAGCTGTATGACAGAAAGCATCCAGAATCCTCATAATAGGTAGCTATAGAATGATGTGACAACAGAGAAAGTTTTTTCCCCTATTTCTGTTTGGAATTTGCTTTATATGTCCCAAAAGCATCATTGGGACTTGCATCCTTTATATGTTTAATTTGATTTAACCCAAGTGTCAATTAGGAATATAATAGTGTAGTCAGTTAAACAAGTAACCAATAAGAGAAAGCTTATTGGTTAATGCTACCGACTAAACGCATTCTCACTTGCGGCCTCCCTCCTATCTCTCCACAGCTCTGCCAGTAAATTTTTTAGAGGGCTGGTCAGCAGCCTAGCTCAAGTCTCAGCTTGTGACAGGCTCCCAGAAGCTAACCCACTGCACCTCTGCAGGGAAAGTCATTTAGAAGCTGGCGGACAAGAAGCCTGGCTCAGTCCCGGCTCACGGCGAGTTTAGGAGCTACTCCCCCACTGCAAAGTCAATGCACCGAGCTCTGACACTGTTCTGGCCGATGTAACTGCCACAAAAAAAGCGAAAAGTGAAAGGGGGCAAGAGACCACTGGCTCAAATGGAGAATCTGTGAGCCTAGCCAAAATCAGATTGAGGTTCCACTGGGAAGAGGGCTTGGGACCTAAGAGAATAGTCTTTCCAGACCCTTCAAAAAACAGCTTGTGATGTTATGGGAGAACACTGAGCAACAATGAATCAGGGGATGGAACATGGAGACTGCAGCAAGATGCACTCTGACTGAAGCTAGTGCAAAATGTTGGTGCTTCAAGTGTAAGAGATAATCAAAGATCAGCTGCAGCAGAGCATAGCAGGGGTGACTCCTCCTTGTGCAGTTCAGATCGAAAATCAGGTCTACTTTGTCATTCAGTTAGACTAAGTAAAGAGCTTCTTACTTTCCAGAAGCACCTGTTGTGCATCAGTTAAACTGGCATACTCCCACAGATTCAACCAGGAAGTAACTATTCCATGAGGAGGAGTAGCCGCAGGTCCGGGTGGAAGAGGCAGCCTTGATCCTGGGACAATACATCCTGGTGAAGCGGAAATGGATGAGGGGACTGCAGGAGAAAACTCATGAGTGGGCTGAACTAGTGCTGGTGAGGTCTTGCTGGTACAATGAATATTACTTTTACCGCGTCCTGCCTGATTTTCTGGAGGACCTTGCTGATCAAAAGGAATAGGGACAGCACATTCAGGAGACCATCCAGATAAGGGAAAAGAAAAACGTCTTCCATACATTTTCCAGGAGCCTTCTTCCAGATCTAGCCTGAAGCAGAACCTGGGTCGCTTTGATTTCTGTTTCACTGTGAACAAGTCTATTCAGGGAAAGCCCAACTCTCACCACTTTGGGATGTAAAGCCCACTCATGGTGAAATGAGAACTCTTCGCTCAGGTGGTCTGCAACCGCGTTGCAGGTTCCCGGAAGATGCCGTGCTTCCAAGAAGATGCCGTGGAGAATGCAGAAATCCAGAGCTGAAATGCTTCCTCACAGACAGGCGCGGAGCAGGCTCCTCCAAGTCTGTTGATGTAGAACAGGGGTTCCCAAACTTTTTGACACAGGGATCAGTAAATCCATTCATGAGCTTTCAGAGGACCGGTAACATTCATTTGAATATTCATTAAGCAAATGACAAATATGCAAATATGTTGGTTTTGGTCCTCTCAAAGCCCCGAGGGCCAGCTTTAACAAAGCTTTTGGTACGGCCACCTACAATATTCTTACCAGCAAGTTAAGGGAATATGGATTGGAAAAATGGATTGTAATCCAATAAAACCCTGCACCATCACATCGTGTATTGAAAAGGAGCTCATTTATTTTCAGAAAGCTGACGCCATCGTTGGAATTTTTTTATCCATATTCTCATTCCGGATGGTGAATGCACCAGGTTCTCTCCATTCTGACACACTGTAGTGCCTTTAAACCTCACTGTCAGCAGTGGGGATATTTAAAAGGCACTGCTTTTAAGTTTATATTCAGGATCTGTGTGCGCCCTGAACCACCCCGCTCCTGCTGGCCAATTCTCTCCCCACTTCCCTCCCACCTTCCTCGCTCCCGCTCTGGGCCAGCCCCGCTGTCCCCGCCAGCCGATTTTCTCCCAATCTCTTCTGGCAAGCCCTGCTACCCCAGCCAGCCCTGCTTCCGCCGGCAGGTTCCTCTCCCTATCTCCCCCGGGCAGCTCCTCTGTCCCGACCCTGCTTCCCTGCGGCCCATATCCAACCCCCCTTTTCCTCTCCACAGTCAGCAATAAGAGCTCACCTGGTAACCCTCATTATGCCTCTGCCAGGAGCCTGAAACATACGGCTGCATCCGCCCAGCCCGGAACACCTTGGCAGCCACGCTGAGGCCCAGTATTTTTTCCCGTGGCCCAGTACTGGGCCGCGGCCCATAGTTTGGGAAACGCTGATGTAGAACATGGTGGCCATTTTGTCTGTAAGGACTAGAACCACCCTGCCTGACAGGTGAGGTAAAAACACTTTGCATCTGTTTCAGATTATGCTGAGTTGCCTGATGTTTATGTGCAGGGCCCTCTCTTCTGTAGACTACTATCCCTGCATCTGGAGTGATCCCAAGTAAGCACCCCAGACCTAATCTGAGGCATCAGACACCAGCTCCCTCAAGGAGACTATCATGAGAAGGGTCCCTGAAGAGATAGAGAGAGGTGGGGTGAGAATGAATTGGAAGGTGTAGCTATGCACTACTGTACTAAGCACTACTGTATCCATAATCTAAAGTCATTGCTGACCATGCAAACAGGAAATTGAAAAGGTGGCTACCAAAAATTAGGGAGACTTGATCCAGAGAACAGTTCAGTGTGTTGTCCTCAGGTGTACCCTCAAAACAACTTCTTAGTTCCTTGTCTGGAGCAAGTCAACACTGACTGAGAAGGTGGTAAGGGCAGGTGCCTCGTGTGCCGTCTATAGTGCTTGGGCTTTTTATGTGGCGTGTCCTACCGGCACTGGCTCCTTTGGCCTTTGGGGTGATTGTGGATTCAACCTCTTACACACCAGGCCCACCACACAGAACCCCAAGGTTTCAGGGTGGTACAGGAGTCTGTCATCCCATGTAATTTATTATCTGTCTACTCCACAAACAAGGGCCTGGCTAGCAAAGGGAAGGTTCTCAAACAACTGCTGAACCTTGGTGGATAACTCACGAGAAAAGGAGACAGAAAGCTCGCGACATGGACAGGGCACATGGCATGATGCGAGCTGCGGAATCTATGGCATCCAAAGTTGCTTGGAGAGTTGCTCTGGCAGTAGCCGTGCCCTCACCTAGAATTCTTTGCAGGAGCCCTATAACGCGGCATTCTTCAATTTGACCTCAGGTCTCCCACATTACAATCATAGCAGCCCAAGAGAGTCTGGTGGTGAGCCTTCCTCAACTGAAGACTAGAGGAAGACATTTTCCAACCAAACAAGACCAATTTCTTGGTGTCTATTTCTGAGCATAGCTCTGGGTTGTCCCTGACGTTCCCTGTGGTTAACCACTTCAACCACCAGGGAATTTGGGGCAGGATGGGAACAGAAGTATTCATGCCCCTTTATCAGGACAGAGTACTTACCGCTTAAAGATTGGCGGGGGGGGGAGAAGAGGGGGTTTGTCACAGGGCATTATTTTATATATCCTTTCATGAAGGGAAAGGGGCATCTTTGCAGGGGCTATGGAGGAAAGGATGTCAAACAGGAAATCCACCTGCTCCTCCAATTCCTAAGCATGCAGCCTAAAGTTGGATATGACCCTTCTTAGAAGTTCCTGGTGGTGCCTTGGCATCATCCTGAGCTACAGGGTGAGGGGTCCCACTGATGGTTTTGTCTTGCAACAATCAGAAGGCAGGTACTGTGGCTTCCATGGTACTCACTGGTGGTCCAGTAGGTTGATTGCCTTCATCCACATGGACTTAGGAGGGAGGGCCACCAGACTCTCTGAAACTCCTGATAATGAGCGGGTGGGTTGGAAGCACCGAGTGAACCACAATGGGGTCCAGTAGTATCACAGAGCCAGCCACTGGGCATTTTTCAGTCCTTGCGATATACATGACATTGAAGGTCTAGGAGACTGCCCCAACAATATTGGGCCCTAACTCCATACTGGAGCAGTATCTGGAGCGGTCAGTATCCAGCAAACAGGATCTACTAGAACTACAGTGTCCACAGTTGCATTTAAAAAAGCAACAGTCCAACTGTGATGTGCCCCTCCCGAGAACATTGGTGACCACCGCTGCTTGGCGGATCTGCAACCGGAGACCAGTGATCCATATGTCACATTCCAAGACTTGTGCCAGGATAAGGAGCGAGACCTAAATCAAGGAGTTTCATGGACCAGATGCCAGGGGACGTCCCAAAATATGGTGGAAGCCATCTCAGGGAATGATGGCGGGACCTGCAGTTCTTGATGTGAAAATGTCCCAAGGATTGGAACATTAATTTCTCCCACAACCACATTTACGCTTTCTCCCATGCCACCTCTTCCATGTGCAGGGGGAAAAAAAAATCCATAAAATCAACACTTCATCATGTCCGTCCCCCCCACCCAAAAAAATTACACCTACAGTACTGACATCTAATAATAGTTAGGCATTACATAATGCAGAATTTTGTGGAAATTAATGTGCATCCAGAATCTCTTTTTCCCCCACAGAAATGGGTAGAACTCTGCATGGATAAAAAAACTTGGATCCGCATCCACTAGCCTCAACTCATTATTCAGTGTGCAAACTGGATTTTACTTGAATCCCCATCAACACAGCAAATCATCTGGAGGGGAGGGAGAAAGAAGCACAGATGAATAAGGAAGGGGCAGAGTCATGCAGGGAAGAGGCAGGTAAGGCAGTATGAAAGCAGAGACTGGGAGTAAAGGGTAGTAGACTGGAGATAAGGGGCAGCAAGGTGGGACAGCAGGGACCCATGACAGCAGAGGGCTGGGTAGGCTAGCTGTCAGACCCTCCTGCATACAGATTTAGGATAGAGTTTGTTGCATCCTTTCACTGCCAGCATACAGGGGCCTGTGCTGGCGACCTCCCTCCACCTGATGGCCAGGTAGGCGGGGAAGCCCTACGCAGGAGATATAAAATAAAGCCCTGCTCCACTATCCGTAAATATGAAGCAAATAGCCACAGATAAGCAGGGTTTTAGAAACGAGCTGCACAGAAGCTGGCTGCCAGTAAGGGCTGATGGACCCAGCAGAGTCCAGTATGCAAACAGAAAATAAGACCAGAGGATTGGAGGGAACTCGAGGGCTCCCAGCAGCTGCAGTTCCCAGCACACCCTGAAGGAAGGAAGCAGTGTGCAGGAAAAATCCATGCAAATTCAGGCACCAAAAACAAGTTGTTTCTCCCTCTGGATACTTGGTTTTGAGGGGTAAAGGGTTAAGTGTGTCTGGGCTGGGTGTGTACGTTTGTGAGTCTGCTTTCTGGGAAGCAGTGAATGTGAACATAAGTGGAGGAGTAGAGGCACAGCTGGGCTCTGTGAAGGAAGAGGTGGGAGGGGGCAAAGAAAAAGGAACTGGACTGTTGTACGGCAACAATGGGCAACTTAGACTAGTGAATGAGCTGCATGAGTGACCCTCCATCTCAATGAGCCACAAGATTGTTGTAACCAAGACTATGTCCTGGGATAAGATAGTTTTGCTAACTGCACGTAACATACTTAGAATTTCTGGGGTGTGCTGATTGAACCGTAGCAGCGTTTTCACTGGATGCAGATGGAGCTTTTACAGTCAATGCTATGTGCAATCAGCATGCACCTCAATTCATGTGCATTTGCTTTGCGTGTATATCACTTTAGTATTACTAGAACAAAGAAATGCCATTAATGGAAAGCAGGGGAATCTCTGCTCACCACTGCATAAAAGGTTTCTTAACTCTCAACTACTGGGAGAATGTGTGTCTGTATTGTTAGGAAGCCTGCTAAAAAGCCAGTGGGCTCTTGGATGATCGAGATGCTAAATGAGACTGACAAATGGATAAAAAAAAATGGACTTAGGAGGGAGGGCCACCAGACTCTCCGAAACTCCTGATAATGAGCGGGTGGGTTGGAAGCACCGAGTGAACCACAATGGGGTCCACCAAGTTATCCACCAAAGTTATCTCTGAGTTATCCACCAAGGTTCAGCAGTTGTTTGAGAACCTTCCCTTTGCTATGAAGACAGCTACCAAAATAAAAGAATGCCACCCATTTTTTCAAGATTATACTTCTGATATACATAAGAGTGTAACTGCTCAGTTTTATATGCACCAGTCCATATTCCCATGTTGCATTATAGGAAAACAAATATTTTGTCACTTGGAATCCCAACAAGATACA
Organism: Pelodiscus sinensis; assembly: GCF_052426305.1. Lineage (NCBI taxonomy): Eukaryota > Metazoa > Chordata > Testudines > Trionychidae > Pelodiscus > Pelodiscus sinensis. Next base: position 230,072,343 of record NC_143053.1, on the reverse strand, counting down.
ATCTGTGATAGAAAATACATGAGTCCAAGAGGGCTTTGAAACATGGATACTACGGTTATGTTGAAAACTGGAGTAATTGTAAAGTTCCTCAATAACATAAAAAGGATTTTAGGCACTCTTAGTGGTGGTCAGCTGAAATAAAGTTTGCAGTATATGCCTGTAAATGGCAAACCCAGAAGAGCAATTGTTTTTCTGAAAGATACATTCTAGTTTCAACGGAAAATTAAATCAGGGAAGCCTTCATATAAAGGAGGTCAGACTAGATGATCAAAGGTCAAAATTCAACTTGCAATACTGAGCAACATAAAACAGTTTATATGACATACCTTTTCTCTCTGTTTTATATGACATACCTTTTCTCTCTGTTTTCTGTGAAGGGATGGAAGATGTGGGTGTAGGCAGTTTTGATAAAGTAGATGCTCCATTAGCATCAAAGGATTTCTTTGGCTGGTGATCAGATTGTAGAGAAAATGGAGTAGGAGGAACAGTGCTAGGGGTAGCAGTTGGATGAACCACTGGTTTGATGGGATGTTGTACTGGAGTAGAACTACTATGAGTCTCTGCTCTTGGCAGTCTGTAGTCTCTGTCATTGTGTCTGCTTGTCTGAGACAAAATATTCTGAGGGAGTATACTACTGGCATCACTGGAATGCTTGTCTTCCACTGTTGTTCAGAGTTCACAAAGAATGATGCAATAAGAAAAAAGATTCAGTTAGAAGCTTCACTATCAGTGCAAAGACTATGACTAATTCAATAGCATACACATCATTAAATGTGATTAGACTTTCATTAAATTTTTAAAAACGAGAAGTCCTGTGACACCTTATAAACTAACAGATTTATTGGAGCATAAGCTTTCATGGGCAAAGACTCACTTCATCAGATGCATGTAGTGGAAATTCCAGAAGCAGGTATAAATATACAGGCATAAGAAAAGAGTTCCAATTAAGAGTAAAGTTAGAGATAACGAGGTCAATTCAGTTAGGGAGAATGAGGCCCACGTTTAGCAGCTGATGTGGAGGTATGAACACCAAGAGAGAAGAAACTGCTTTTGTAGTTGGCTAGCCATTCACAGTTTTTGTTTAATCCTAAGGCGATAGTGTCAAAACAAAGACTGGGAATGACTAGCCAATTACAAAAGCAGTTTCTCCTCTCTTGGGGTACGTCTAAACTACATTCTATTTTCGAAAGAGGATATGGAAATTCCACGGGAATTTGCATATCTTCTTCCGATCTCACCTTTCGAAAGCAGATATTCCTAAAGTGAAAGTAGTATGGACACTTTTTTGGGGGAAAAAACCCTTTTTTGAAAAAATGTATAAACCTCATTTTTTAAGGAAGAGCAGTTTTTTCAAAAAGGATTGTTTTCCCCCCAGGAAAAAAAAGCATCCAGACTACTTTCACTTAAGAAAGGGCTTTCGAAAGGGAGATCAGAAGATTCCTGCGGAATTTGCATAGCCTCTTTCCAAAATAGAACATAGTCTAGACATATCCTTGAGGTTCACTCCTTCACATCAGCAGCTAGACGTGGGCCTCATCCTCCCTGACTGAATTGACCTCGTTATCACTAACCTTACTCTTGGTTGGAACTCTTTTCTTATGCCTGTATATTTATACCTGCCTCTGGAATTTCCACTAGATGTATCTGATGAAGCGGGTCTTTGCCCACGAAAGCTTATGCTCCAATAAATCTGTTAATCTATAAGGTGCAATACAGATTCAGACTAACACAGCTACCACTCTGATATTAAATTTTTTAAAACTCTCACCTGCGAGCACAATAGCTACTAGCAGTTGGGTGCTGGCAAACAAGACCACCTGATTTTATTCATGTACCTTCTCAAACACCATTAAGACCTTTGTCCAATTTAGAATTCCAGTTAAGTACTCTGCTTAAGGACAAACTATTTGTAGTGAGTCTTCTATATTTACGGGTTTTTTTTAAAAAGAGTCCATTAACACCCCCAACTAAAATAAAATATATGCATATGCTATATATAGTCTGCAAGACTAAATTATTGCAGATCCATGCAAAACATTTTCACATTTTATGAATTTCTCTTCTATACACCTGGATATTCACAAAAGCAAATAGTTATTGTTATTATGACTGCCAAATGATTTAAAAATAATAACAGCTGTAGTTTTAATTGCTCTGTTAATAATAAAACATTTATTTAAATACTTTTGGATATTTTTCTACATTTTCAAATATATTCATTCATTCACTTCAATTACAACACAATACAAAGTGGACATTACTCACCTCATAATTTCTGACTGCATACATTTGCATTTTAAAAAAGATAAAAGCTATTTTTCAATTCACCTCATACAACTGTAGTGTCATCTATTAATTATGGAAAAATGGTTACCTATCTCTCATAACTGTTGATATTTGAGGTGCTTTGCTATGTTGATTACAATGTGCATCCTGCGTGCACAGTCTTAAGGCTTTCTCTCTAGCAGTAACCCTGGAGTAGCACGACTGTGGTGCTGTATATAGACAGCCGTGGACCCTTGTCTGGCTCCGTTCCTTCTTGCTGGAGAAACTAAGAGGGGAAGGGAGTGGATCTTGGAATGGACATGAACACCACATCTCTAAGAACAACAGTTACAAGAGGTAGGTAACCATTTTTTCTTCAAGTGATTGCTCATGTTAATTTCAAGTAGGTGACTCAAGCAGATTTCTTGTGGAGGGGGTTGAGAAATCACTGATTGGCAGACTGAAGTACTACTTTCCAAAGGCAGCGCCATCTCTAGCATGTTGAAGAATGGTGTAGCAAGATGTAAAAGTATGCACTAAAGACCAACTCACTGCTCTACCAATGTCCTGGATGGGAACATGGGCAAACCCTAATACAGGCTAGTATCTAGGAGGAGATCCTCTGTGAGATGACTGGGAAGCCCTTTGTTCTACCTGTGATGGAAATGAATAGTTGGAATCGACTTCCTGAATGGTTTCATGTACTTCAGATAGAAAGCTAAGGCACGTCTGACATTGAGACTATGAAGCCATCACTCCTTTTGTGACATGTGCGGCTTTGGGTAAAAAAACAGGCAGGAATATGTCCTGGTTGGTATGAAAATATAAGACCATCTTTAGCAGAAATGCTGGGTGAGGCTGGAGCAGCAACTTATACAATCTTCTGTAAGGACAAGGTATCTCTGAACTTAAAAGCCCTTACATCAGAGCCCTTCTGGCAGAAGTAATAGCCACTAGAAATGCCACCTTCCAAGACACAGAGTAGAGAACAGGTCACTAGAGGGTCACAGGGCAGACCCATTAGTTTAGACAGAAACAACTTCAAGTCCAATTGTGGGATAGTTGTTTCACATGAGGATACATTCTATCCAGGACCATCAGGAAGTGATTCACCACTGGGTTCATGAACAACAATTGGCCCCTTATCCTGGGTGAAAAGCAGAAATTGCCATTAAGTGCACCTTTACAGAAGCTACAGTGAGACCTTGTTGTTTCGAGTGGGAAAAAAAGTAGTCCAGAATTGTCATAACCAAGTCTTGCAGAGGTTGAATACCTTTTTGAAAAGGTTTTCCATCTGGTCTCTTCCACTTGGATAATGTATATTGCTGAGTAGGTGGTTTTCTCTTGCCTAAAAGAACTTCTTTAGCCGCTACTGAGCATGTAAGCTCCAATTGGTTCACCTACAGAACTTCCAGGCCATGAGATAAAGGGACTGCAGGTTGGATGCTGAAGACAGCCATGGTCCTGAGCGAACCACTCAGGAATCAGAGGCAGGAGTAGCATCTTGTCCAATAGGCCCATTAGCATTGTATACAAATACTGCCTGGGCCACGCTGGTGCCACCTGAATCACCAATGCCTCATCCTGGAGGATCTTGAGCAGGACTTTGTGGATGAGTGTGAATGGAGGAAATGAATACAGCAGGCTAGCTTTCCATGGAATGTGTAAGGTGTCTGCTACAGTACCCAGGCTGAGACTGAGGAAGGAACGAAATAAATTTGACTCTTCCTGTTCTGGCATGTTGCAAAGAGGTCTATTTAGGGAGAGCCCCTTCTCTAGAATATGCAGTTTGCGATATCCAGATGAAAAACCATTTGTGACAGTGGAACTTCCAGCAGAGGCTGTCAGCCAACTCATTCTGAATAGGGATGTTAGCAAACATTTATTTTTGTAACGTGTAACTGCTGAATTTTTCAGCAGTTACACATATTGCCTGCCTCCCCCTGCTGCCTCTGACACAGAGGCAGCAGTGCCAAGGGGAAGGGCATCTCTGCAGAGCTGGTACACGCAGGAAGCCGGCCCCCCGGAGAAAGCCGGCTTCCCACATGTATCAGCTCCCACCTGTCCCCCAACCCCCACGCTGCTGCCTCTCTATCAGACACTCCACAGGAGCCGGCACACGTGGGTGAGTGGGCTTTACAGGCACTGGCTCCCACCTCCCTGCCCCCTTTGTGGCCCAGGCTTATCAGTTAATCATGTAAACAATTACATGCTCACATCCCTAGTTCTGAACATCCGGATCCAGTGAGAAAATGATAGCTGACAGGGAAACCGTACAGAACCTCAGCTTTTTTTATATGTACTGGTTAAGGGTGCAAAGGTCCAAAGGCCACCATTAATCTTTGGGATAAGAAAGAAACAGGAGTTGGAAGTGGTGGTCCCCAAGACTTCAAGGGCATGGGTTTTTACTCCTGTTACTTATCTTGTGAGGTGCTTGTGAGAAGGGTCCCTGAAGAAGGACAGAGAAGGAATCTGGGAGGGAGGAAAACTGGGAAGAATATCTGAGTTCTGTCATGCTTAAGGCCCGGCAATCTGAAGTAATCTGGGCCCAAGCACAGTAGAAGTGGGATAATTGCTCCCCAAACATAGGGGAAGGATCCAGAATGGCGAGTGGAGCACCATTTCCAAATGCACCACCTTCAAAATTTCTTTTAGAAACAGGGGACTGCCTGGAGGATTGTCCTTGATCGTTAGAGGCATTAGGAGGCCTCTTCCTGTTCCTGCGGTTGCCCCTTCTCCCAAAGTCATGATTCTGCAGAGATGGGAAGTAATGCAGGGGAGACTGGAGCTCAAAGGGCATTCTCCGGCGGGCCGGTATATGGAGACCCAATGACTTTACGGTCACCCTAACATACTTTACATTTTGGAGCCTGGAATCTGTTTGCTTAGCAAACGGCACTAAGCCATCAAAGGGAAAATCCTGGATTGTCTGCTGCACTTCTGGAGGACTCCCAGAAACCTGGAGTCAGGAACTCTTGTGCATGACAATGCCTATGGAGACTGTGTGCATGGCAGAGTCAGCCGCACCCAGTGTCAGTAGAAGGGAGGAACTGAAAATAATTTACCCTCCTTCAAGAGGGCTGAAAACTCGGAACACAATTCCATTGGAAGGAGTTCTTTAAACTTCCCTGAGAACACTCAGGAGTAAACAACCACCTGCTTATTTGATATTTTCAACCGAAGTCCCCCAGTCGAATAGACCTTATGGTCCAGGAAGTCCATTTTCTTTACCTCCTTGGATTTACAGGTCAACCCTTGCTGTCCCTTTCTCTCTTTGGCATAGGCCACACCAACCACCAGAGTGCCCAGTTGAGGATGCACATATAGATGAGATATTCGTACCTCTTAGATGGGACAAAATACTTGCTTTTCCCATTGCAGTGGGAGGGATTGAAGCAGAGGTCTGCCACAAGGGTCTTAGTGGTATTTTAAATAATGTTAATAAAGGACAGAGCCACCCTAAAGGGTCCGCCATGGGTTTGGATGTCCACCATAGGGTGCAGGTCCTCAACTACCTCTTCAGCCTGCAGGCCTAAGTTCTGAGCTACCCTTCTGAGCAGCTCCTGATGGGCTCTACTACCAATAGGTGATATGGACAAAGATGAGCCTGCCACTGACTCATCAGGGAAGGACTGAAAGTCCCATCAGTCCTGTCCTAAGTCCTTCTGCACTTCCAGATGCATTGGCTGATGCAGAGCACTGGGCAGGTTAATTGCCTTTGTGGGTGGTACCTCAATGCTAGATTGTGCTCTAATTGCGGCGCCATGGTTAGGGTGAATGTGAGCACTGGTGAATGTGAGCAGTGCTGGGAGGCCGCTCCTCTGACCTCCAGCTCCAGAGAATGGTGGAGCAGAGGCATCTTGAAAGCAGAATCTTTCTGCAGTGCCCTCAACCGAAGACAGCATTCAACGCATTGACAAAGCAAATTTCAGGGCCAGCCGAAGGAGTTTGAGTCTAATGTCCCTCTCCATTCTGGTTCTCAGGCAAAAACCCTGGCATATCTTGCACTTACCAGCAAGATGTGCCTCCCCCAAACACTTAAGGCAAGAGTCATGAGGTGAGGGGGCGGGGAGGTCCCTTGTGGGGATTGGCTTCTGGCATGAAGAACAGCATTTAAAGTCATGGAACCAAGGCACGCCCCAGTCCTTGGGAAAGGGGAGGAGAAAAAATTGATCCCCACTAAGAAGACTGTCTACATACACTATCTAAGAACTGTTGACTACTCAACTATTAATTATTTACACTATAAACAGTAAGATCTATGGGATACACTTGGCCGAGGCAAGAGAAAAGAAAGCTTGAACGACCTTCACTGGCAGTAAGGAGGAACTGAGTTAGGGGAAGGTCAGCGGTGGTCTATATACAACACCATAATGGCCCAGGGTCTCCATTGCTGACCGACACATACTGCTAGGGGAAAACCTTCCAATGACTACGCATGCGGTATGCACATACCTACTTGGAATCGAGATGAACAATCACTTGAAGAAGTTCAATTTACAAATTGAGAACTTTTTTACATAACTGCACTCAAAAAATAAAACAAAGTAAAATTTTAGAGCCTTCAAGTGCACTCAGTCCTAATTTTTGCTCACCCAATTGCTAAGACAGAGAAACATGTTTACTTTTACAGGACATAAAGCTGCCCATTTCTAATTTACAATGCCACCTGAAAGTGAGAACAAGCATTCACATGGCACTATTTCAGTTGGAATTACAAGATATTTACATGCCAGATATGCTAAACATTTTATGCCCCTTCATGCTCTGACTATCCCTCTCCAGAGGACATGCTTCCATACCAATGATTGGTTCTACTCGATAACGATCGAAAGCACATTCATTTTCATCATTTGATTCAGACTGCCATCAACAGAAAATTTTTACAGTAAAAAGTAAGTGAGCACTGTACACTTTGTATTCTGTGTTGTAACTGAAATCAACATATTAGAAAAGGAGAAAAAACATCCAAAAATATTTATAACAAATTTACTATTATTAAAATTTATAAAAATTATGACAAATCATTATTAATTTATAATTGTTTTGAGTCAATCAAATGAGTTAACTGTGATTAACTGGCAGCTCTAATTGCAATACAATTTTTTTTCTTGAAATGTGCATTTTCCTTACTTCGTTCTACACTTGTTGAAGCAGAATATATTTTCTCCAGATATTATTACGCTGCTCATCTGTGATTTATAAAGAAATAGTGATAATCACCAGGCCCTTTATAAATCTCTAGTATCTTAAGCACTGAAAAAAGAACACTGGGAGAAGACTCTCAGTAGCTAGAGAAAAGCATTGTGCAGTCAAAACTGAAGGATAAATGCTGCATATATAATAGCCCACAATGAATAATAATACATAAAAGGAATAACAACACAGAACAAATATACAAGTGAATACTCTAGTTCAACAGCCTCAAAGCTGCTCTGAGACATCGGTGGGTATGATCATTGGAGAAGTTCTCTCTAGTTAGATTTTGGAGGGGGGGGGGGAGTGAATTGGGCCACCCTGACTGCCTCAAAAAGCACAGGCTACGGAAGAGGGGTTTTCTTTTTTAGTCTGGCAAAGAAAAGTATTAATACAAAGTAAGCAAAGCACATAAACCAAGTGCATTTAACTGTAAAAAAACAAAAACAAAAAAACGCTAACAAACCAAAAACTACACATACTTCCACTGGTGAACCCGCTGGCAGCTGTTGCCTGCATCACCTCTCTTCTGTAGTCCCTATCTTTTGGGAAACTGTTAACTGATATTTTGCTTGCTTCTTTTTGTCTCTGCTCTCTGCAAAAAAAACCAAAACAAATAAAGACATTCAAATCAAGTATGCTTTCCAGATTATATATTATAATTAAAAAATACAAGCGTATCTATACCTTTCAAGCCACTCTTTTGGTTTTTCCCATTGTGAAACTTCTGTTCGGCAGTTATAGTAGTATTTTTTCCCAGAAGAGCTGATGTGCTCAGACCAGTCATCCGCAGAATCATAGGACTTCAAAAATATGAACAACAATGTTAGAGAACACATGACCTGACAGTTTTTAAATAAGTTTTAGACATTCTAATATATTCAAAAGCTCAAGGTGTTTTCTTTTCCTTCAGATTAAGTTTGAAACACTAAGTAGGGGACAATATAATGTTCTTGCTATATTAGAGCATAATACAAATGTCCCTCCTCTATCACTTCCCACAACAGTACAGGCAGTCCCCGAGTTACGCGGATCCGACTTATGTCGGATCCGTACTTACAAACGGGGCTTTTCTCACCCCGGAGGACGCGGGCTGACCAGTTTCAGCAGCAGCTGACTTGGGGACACCTGGGGTAGTGCAGCTGGGGTGCGGTGCTGCGGGGACCTACCCGGCAGCGTCACAGCTGCTCTGTCCCAGGCGTCCAGATTTAGCTGCTGTTCAAACTGATCAGAGGCTGATTCCAGGAAGCCCAGGGCAGAGAAATTCTGCCTCGGGCTTCCTGTAGTCAGCCGCTGGTCAGTTTCAGCAGCGGCTGAATCTGGACGCTAGTTCCGACTTAAGTACAAACCTACAGTCCCTATCTTGTACGTAATCCAGGGACTGCCTGTAATGCATTCCAGCTGCTTCAAACAATACACTGCTTCTCCTACCTCATCTTACTAAATTACAGCATAAATTGAGATCTGGTGCTATACTCACTAGATCACTGTAATCTCACTCTTATCTATATCAGTCTTCAGCATGCTGGTGATTTCAGATCTTTTATTACTACCGCTCAAGAACCTCCTCAAAATGTCCAGATAATGTAAATCAAAAACTTGTAGCCTTTTAGCTACATTATTATTTTATAAAATAATTTGGAGGATTCTCTGTTTTCCCATACTCCAGAACAATTTTTAGCACAGACCGATATGATTATAGCAATTTTTAGAACTGAGTGTTTAAAGCATAGGAAATGATGTGTGCTAACCAGTAAGTAACGAGGCTCAAAAATCTATTAGTGTTGCCCCAAAATTCCAAAAAACACAAGAGCCTGGGGTATGATGTTAGACTACTACTAGGGAACCAAAATATTAAAGTAAGATCCTTGAGTATTATATATTTAGGGAAAGTACTTCTCTATTCATTATGTGTCTTTTTGATTAAAAACTGTCAAAGGCAAGGCAGGTACATCTGGAATGCACACTGACAATTAACTATACTGAAATCAACTAACAATATACTGAAGCCATGTATTAACATATAAACTCTGCCAAATGCAATCTGTAATACTGTTCCCTCTATTTTTAAAATACAATTCAATAAAATATGCAGAAAATTCATCCTCTATAATTCCGTTGAAAATAGCAAAACTAGTACATATAAACCAGCTTAAGGCATAGACACTGATGATAACGACCTTTAATACTTACTGCATCTGAAGTTTTACTTGGATTATTGCTTGGATTAGAAGAATGTGAATTTGAACTATGAAGAGCACTGTGGTTATGTGAATTTTCTTGTGGAGAGTAACTGGTCCCTAAAATACACAAACATAGTTCATCATGAATGTTTCTATAAAAATTAAACATACCTGTATTTCAGAGCTTGGAAGAATATCCAAGTTAAAAGGAAAAATTTGAAGAAGTTTATAGAATTTTCAATCAGTATTTGGTTTATGTGTAATGTATATGATGAAGCCATGTGAAAATATCCCACATTTTACCAATAATTTAACGACAAAATTTTATAAATCTTTATTGGTAAGATTCAATTTAATATATCGGAGTAGTTCAAACCAGGTTTCTTCAAAGGAGACTGAACTATCAAAGTCATTAGAAATTAGGGAGTTGAAAGCAAATTAACTACAGCTCCAACTAAGAGAGACCACAAAAGCAGGAGTTTTCAATGGATTAAATGTGGACTGAATAGCATCTTTCCATTCATTTTGATATAACATTTATCAAATACAGTAAAAGCTTTTCTATCTGGCACTCATAGGGAATGGGGGTTGCTGGTTAGAGTGTGCCAGGTACTTGTGCTTACTGCTCTGCCCATGCCCTACCAGGAGAATCCCATAGCAACCAACTCCCACCCCCTTAGAAACGCTTGGCAATTCTTCTACTTCCCACTGAGACACAGGGCCATACACGAATAGGTCAGCTGCCTGGGAGCCCTCTGGCAGATCTGGCTCCCAAACAGCTTGAAGGGAGGCTGAGGGGGAAGGAGGCACTTGACAGCGACAGCATCTGGCAGTGTCAGCTATCAGAAACCCCATTAATAGCCGAAGGTATCACACTGCCTTGCTAGATAGGTGGGACTCAAGCATATGCATGCCTGATGATGCAAGGTTATAGTCAGCACCCTCAATAGGTATTTTTGCGCCCAGGCAAAATATTAATTATGCGCCCACTCGCCTTAGGTTAGCATCAGTCGTGCGCTTTACTGTGTAATTTACTATTTTTTACTTTTTGTGTCTTTGCCCCCCCGATTATGATGTGCCCGGGACGAATGCCCGACCTGCCCTGCCCTTGTTATGGCCTGGGTATAGTGGTTGGGGCAATGCCAGTTAACCAAGTTTTCCAGATGTTCAAGTGCCAGATAAAGTTTTTACTCTATATGGAAGAGAAAACCTGCAATTTAGTGGAGTGATATATTTCAACAGTCATAAATATGATGGAAAATCTGAGTCTCACACACAATATAAGTATACTTTATAAAACGTATAATATTTAATAAAATTATCAAGTATTAACTATAAAACTGGTGACTGGTGTTTAATCCTAGAAAACAGTGCAGTTCTATCTTAAAAGCACTAACAACTGCACTGTGAGATTCAATGTGAGAATAAATTTCAAAAAGAATTTGCTTAGTTTATAAGTAAAAAATGAGAGTTTTCCTAGTTTCCATGCCTTACAAACTCAGCTGAAAATAAAATAGTATTTCCTGACTGTACCTCATGAGAAAATGATTATGGCTATACAAAGGATAAGAGGATTTATTTGATGCTAGTTAGCATTTTCTTATGATACCCAAAACACAGCAGACTCCACATACTGTTTTGTCCCCAGGATTAATGTGAGCAGAAAGTAGTAAAATCACAATCATAATTTTTCAATGCCTAAAAGTATATTTGGATATTAACTCTCTCTCTAATATGTATATATAAAAAATTTCCTGCAGGATGGAGTGACATCATTATGTCACTATCCATCTCACCTCCCGCCTGCACGCTCAGCCACACGGCCTCCCCTTTCACCCTAATCCTTTCTGTCCCCTTTCCTTTCCCAGTTCATTCCCCCAAGTCCCTGTTCTCCCCTCCAATTCCTGCCTTTTCAACAACCCCATGCCCTTTCACCAGCAGCCCACTGCAGAGCAGGTTGGCTTGGTGCTAGCAGTGACTCCTGGCTGCCCTGGTGGAACCCAGCAAAGCAGCTTTCAGGGTGGGGGCGAGGAGCGCAGGGGCCCAGCCCCTGGCAGCCACTACAGCACCACGTCTCCAGCGTGTCCCATGGTGGTGGAGCTACCTAGTTTCCTCCCACTCAAGATGACGGAGAGCCTCCCTGAGCAAGCGAATCCTGCAGGAGATCGAGAGCAGACAAGGCCTGCATGGGGCCCACCCTGCAGCGAGGGGCTGAAGGTCTGCAGACGGCAAGGGGCCTCCTGCCTGGCCACACCCGGGGCTCCGCAAGGCCCTTGCATAGACAGCTCCTCCCGAGACATCCAACCTCCAATGAATGCTGTGGAGGTGCAGCCCTTTGGGGGTTTGCCACGACTGAGCCTCAGGGCCCCTTGGACCTCCTAAGGAAGGCCTAACCGTCTGGGGCTACCTTGTTTGCCCCTCTGTCCATAAAGCACTGCCCCCTACTTGCTGGGATCCTGGCTCAACACTTCACCCCTCCAGCTCTCTCCGGGGCCCTGCTCGTAGCGCTGCACCCCAGCCTTGCAGGGAAGGAGTGCACCCACTGAAGCACCAGGATCAGACCTCTGGCTCAGGCGAGTTTTTCCAGGCCCACCACGAGCTGGGCAGGTCTTGGCCACACTGCACAGCTAGCCCTTTGGGGACAGTGCAGTTATGCTGCACCCCAGGCTCCCTGGGTTTGCCACAGAGCAAAACTGCCCCAAAGGCCGTTCGCATGTTGGTTACACAAACACCAACAGGCCCATTCAGAAAGGTTGGGTTGAGCCCAAGCGCGCAGCTCGACAAATGAGTAGGAGGGAGCAGGGCGTGCGTAGGGAGGGAGGAAGGGGGGCAGAGTGCATGTGAGGATGGGCTGTGCAGTAAGGGGACATGGTGAGGGTGAAGAGGATATACGAATGGTGGCAGGGGGATGGGCAGTGTGGGAGGGCAGGGAGGAGGAGCTAGGGGAGTATGGAGGTGTAGGAATGGAGGAAGGGGGTGGGGGTATGGATAATGTGGGTTGGGGGAGGGGTTATGGAAGGATGGGTAGGTGTAGGAATGGAGGCAGCGAGAAGGAGGTGTGGGTAGGGATGTAAGAATGAGGTGGGCCTTGGAGCTCCAGGATAACTCAGACCCCACTGGACTCGCTTCCCACGGGACCCAAATCTGGTTCTCAGTAGGGTGCAGGCACGTAAAGCTGGGGGCTCCCCCATGGTTTTATATCTCTCCATTGCGCCATGTCCACACAGTTTTAATTTTATACAAACTTAATTTGAGATTCTTTGCAAACTGTAAAAGATTGTGAAATTATGTAAACTATTTAATTCCATTTCCTTGTCAGAGTAGGAATGTTCCTTGACCTAAAGTATTAGTGGTAGAGAGACATCAAGTCTCTCCATAATTAAGTTCAATTCCCCCAGAAGAATGATTTTAACCATCCTCCTCATTTTTCCAAAATTATATATATGCCTGAAGTTTTACACGTGGACAACATAGACTAATAAATTTGAGGCAAATCAGACAAGGCTTTCTGGAGAAAAGAAACAGAGAAAAGAAATCACAAAGCCTATTTACTAAAAATAAATCTTCCTCTAACTGAATCTCATTGTTCTCCTAAGGCAGGGGTAAGGAACCTTTTGTGTGTTAGGAGCCAGTGACCCACAGAAAAATCAGTTGGGGGCCACACACAAGTGAGAAGCAAAAAACCAACCAAACAAAAAAAACCACACCACACACAAAACACACACAGAATTCTCACTGACGTGGCCTCTGACTGAAAAGAAAAAAAGACACTTCCCGCATTCCTCTCTCACACCAGAGCCTACGGAAGCCCAGGCTACTAGATTTTGTGTGCTCCAGCCTTATGGCTGGAGGGGTCATGGGACTGAAGTGCTAGCACAAGCTCCCCAATAGTTTGGGGAGCGGAGGAGCCGTGAGTCTCGGCCCCCAGGCCTTAGGTTCCCGACCTCAGCTCTAAAGTCACATCTATATCGCAGATGAGGTGTGATTTGCAGCTCATCTAGACACAGCCAAATCCTACTCATGATTTTTAGCGAGCTAATTAAATTCAGGGTATCATGGTTATACTCCACAAGCTGCATCATGACACATTTAGCACATTATGCTATTTCAGTCTTCTTACAATAAAATGTATCTACTTTTAAGGAAGATGGACAAGGTAGATGGTACACAATTAAGGTATTTTGGGTGACCTTAACTGTGAATGTTGTAACTTACATTTTATAAATTAAAACAGTAATTTCTTAGCTTTCTAATATTGGTATTTTAAACTTCAAACATTTTTCATGATTTTTCTTGCAATTAGAGCAAGACAAAAAAACTTCCAAAAAAAAAAAAGCACCAAGAAATTTGACATCCAACCAAATTTGGAATACTTTTTTTTAAAGGGAGATTTGTTAAAAATGTCAGTTCACAAATTTACAAAGTTATTTTTTCTTAAATGCCAGCCCCTTGGGCAGTATACTACAACGAAAAGACAGTGAACGTTTAAGATCTTTGCAGCAGCATTTTGAATGAGGCAAGCATGTGTCAAGGCCAAAGAGGAGAATGTTAAAGTGGTCAAGATGCCAAATGATGAGGGTTGAACAAGAATTTTAGCTGTGTGGAATGCAAACAGAGTGTAGGAAGTAGAGTAACACGGTAGTTCATCTGTCTTTTTTACTAAATCAAGGAGGTCATGTGCTGAGCACAGTGGAGAAAGGAAGGAAAGAAAATTTAAGCAGTGACTCATGGGATAAAACAGTTAGGATTTCAGGCTCAGAATTCAGTTAGGCAGGGGAAATAAAGATGGTTAGTTAGGAAGAAGATAAAGCTGAAGAAGGAAAAAACGAGTCTGTTAGTGGAAGAAGTCAATATAACCATGGGATTTCTGACAGTTTGGCAGAAGAGAAAACAGGTGTTGGATGAACCAGGGATGGGAACTGATAGACCAGATCTTGCAATGGAAGAGAAAAACAAAAATTAAGGATGGAAGAACGTGTAGAACAGAGGTGACCAAGTCAAAGGAGGAAAGGGCGGGCAGGAAAGGGCTAAGAACAAAAGAGAAAACATTCTACGTTGATGGACCAAATCATGGAAGCACCAAATGGCAGAGTGAGAAGGCAAAATTTCGCCATTTTCACGATCAGGGCTTTTTTGCGCAAAATAAATCTGAGCTGTCTACACTGGCCCTTTTGTGCAAAAGCTTTGCGCAAAAGGACTTTTGCCCGAATGGGAGCAGCATAGTATTTACGCAAGAAGCACTGATTTCAGACAGTAGGAAGTCAGTGTTCTTGCGGAAATTCAAGTGGCCAGTGTAGACAGCTGGCAAGTTTTTCCGCAAAAGCGGCTGCTTTTGTGGAAAAACTTGCCAGCCTAGACACAGCCTCAGAGTGTAAGCTGGGGCTAGCAAGTGATGGAGAGGAGGGGAACAGAGAGGGTGGGGCCTAAGGAAGGGATGGGGTAGATCTTGGCTTGTCCTGACATTTAAAAAGTGATCTTGGATATAAAAAGATTGGAGACCACTGCCTTAAAACCTCATTTTTAAGACCTTATATTCTTTGGAAACTGAAAAATTCGTTTTATCCGGTTATGCTATAATTTTCTTTGCATCCAATAAAAAAGGGGTCAGAAGAAATATTCAAATAAAACAAGTTAGAACTCCATTAGTTCCTGTTGCTTATTTTGACTCAATTCTGTAATAGCGGGAAAGCTTTTATCATCATATCCATCACTATCAACACATTAAGATTAACAATGTAAACATGGTAGTACCTGTGACTGAGCTTCTCTCAAAGCATGTTATGTGTGACTATGTCAATGCTATATGCATCCTGTGAACCAGGGAGTTATGAGGATTGACACTCTGCTGCCTAGATTTGTTACAGAGTCACCCACAAAATATAACATGTGTTGCTCTCATGTGGGCAGTAACACATTCCACATAGTACATGAAAACCTACATTAAGAACACTAGGTTGTAAAAGTAAAGCACTTGAAAGTTAGCAAGCACCAGAACTTAGATTGCTTGTGTAACCTTAATTCTGCCCCTTGTTATGTGCACACAACATGATCCAACAATATTCTGTATTTTCCAAAGGACGCTTGCCTCATTCAGTTTACAGAACAGATATTACTTAGAAAATGAGGTAGCTGCTCAATCCTTTTATCATTCTCTTAGGATTTTCTGCATAATTGACTATATACTATGAAAACTCTGCCACTGACATTCTATTATTCATTTCTTCATGGACATTTCTAAGGCACTTATGACCACATCATTAATGCTTCACAAATATTTATTTATCTCCACTGTTCAATAAAACTACTCCCATTTCACTGATGGGGAAATAAAGACATTTATCCGTCTACACATGGTTTTGTACTTATTTAATTAAACCTGCATAAAAACAATTTAGCTAAGATCAAGTCCCCTAGCATGTGTGCAATTATGCCAGTTTAAATGTGTTTAGACTTTTAGCTTGTTTCACAGACTATAGTGGTGTATTTTAACCAGCAATGGTATTTCAGAAGGAGTGGGACTGGTGTGGGGAAAAGGAGCTGAGACATGGACAAGGAAACTTCTAGGAATGAAGTAAAACAGAGTCAGAACTGCTGCATATGCACCATACAGCATAACAACATATACAACAGGCACATGCTTTCAAAGACATAGTGCCAATGAGTTCACCACACTAAAATCTCGCATTTAATAAAAAGAGGGGGGAGAGAGAGTGTGTGGGCATGGTTGAGACCAATCGGTTTGAGGTGTGGGAGAAGGCTGAGGGCTCTGGCAGAGGACTTGGGTGAAGGTCTTAGCTAGGGGTGTGCACTCTGGGGTGGGGATAGTGATGAGGGGTCTGGGATACTGGCTGTCACAGGGCTTCAGCAGGCAGAGAGGACATCCCCAGCCCTCTCTTGTGGCAGCCGCTTGGGGCCAGGTGAGAGGCACCTATTCCCAGCTGTAGGAGACCTGTCAAGGCTGGGACAGTTTGGGGGAGGGGTGCCCCTCCATAACCACGGGAGCTCTGGCAGGGTTGAGCTGGGGTATTTCTATCTATGAAGCTACTAATAGCCTGCCATGCAGCTTACAGGAAACTCTTCTCATAACCCACATCCCCTCTGTATCCAGCAAGACGAAACAGGAGAGGCAGAGGGTCTGCAATGGACTAGATACACCATCATAAGGACGCAACTCCAAGGGGCTCCACTGCTGACCTAACAGATATTGCTAGGAGAAAAATTGCTCGATGACTTTGCATGTGGCATGCACACAGCTGCGAGGAATAGAGATAAGCAATCATTCGAAAAAGAATATGGCACATCTGCCTTCATTCATGTTACTCATAGGGGAAGGATAATACTAAACACCTTTGTGCTCCCTGCCTTGCATCAAATCTGATGCAGGGTATTCAGCCTGGGTCTTACCTTACACCTCCTATAGCTTATAGTTGCAATACTGAGACCCCAGAAACACTTTCACATTTGGCTTTCATTCAAACCTTTCTCACTAGTTCCATTTCTGACAAAACCCCAAGGGAAATTAAGGATTTACTTGCATGGAAAACATCAGTATAAATATAAATCATGATAATTACAACACTATCACTTCCTATGCTGACTATTCTTACTAGGGCATGAGAGTGCTTTTTTCTGGTTTAGCTTAAGTTGCTTTGGAAGCAGGTTAAAGCCAAAATAGCAATTTTTATTCCACAAAAGTAGAACATACAATGAGAGTCAGAATAGCATAACTACAGCAATATAATTATATTGTTATAACTGGCAAAAAATTTCTTCTGTAGACAAACCCTCGCTAACAAAACTTTTATTAAATTGTGCATTAGGTTTATATTAATAGTGCTGTACACAATTCCTATGCACACTGATCCCTTAAACCCGGGGTTGGCAACCTTTCAGAAATGGCATGCCGAGATTTAACTTATTCATTTGTATTTATGGGTCTGCATGCCACTGATACTTTTTAAAGTCAATAAAAGTCCTCCTTTCTTTCTTTCTTTCTTAGTGACGAAAGAAGGAAAGGAAAGGAAAGGAAAGGAAAGGAAAGGAAAGGAAAGGAAAGGAAAGGAAAGGAAAGGAAAGGAAAGGAAAGGAAAGGAAAGGAAAGGAAAGGAAAGGAAAGGAAAGGAACTTCCCATTTAGTGTGATCATTGGCCTTGCTTAGTTCTCTGATCTCGAGCTTGTAGTTTGATACTTCAAGCAGGACACAAGCCTCTGTCTCTAGCACCACTACGCCAGTGATGATGGCAGAAGAACAGCCACCACTGCCACAGAAGCTCCTGGGCACTCTCATGCCACACCACAGCCCCAGGTTCAGCTTCAGCAGCCACCCCACAACCTGCCCCAGGAACAGCTCCCATGTGGCTTCAGCCCAGGTCCAGCCCTTTCCCAGGGCAGAGGCTGGGGCTATGGTCATGGGATGACTTGCCAGCTGCTGCAGCCCAAGAGGCGCCACAGCCACACACAGTCCCAGGCTGGCTCTGGAGGCCAGAGAAGCTGTTACCTCAGTCCCAGCGCTGCCCCTCCTACCACCGCCAAGTGCAGTGCAGCCTAACTGGCTGCCGGGGAAGGGTGAGGGCCTCCAGTGGCAGCGCAGGACCCACACGGCGTGGAGGTGGGAAGGGGCTGAGCTCCCTGCATGCCGCTCAAAATTGGCTTGTCTGCCACTTACGGCATGTGTGCTGTAGGTTGCTGACCCCTGCCTTAAACCTTAACTCTGTCTCTTTACCTTACAATGGCATTGCTGCTCTACTGAGGCCCTCAGGGAAATTACAGCAGGGATCCCTAACACGTGGAAGATGTTGGAGAATAGGGATGTAAAATCCTGTTTAATTAGCCAACCGGTTAAAACATATTGTTAACCAGTTAACTGACTGGAAGGGAGTGAGCAAGGGGGATGTTACATCCCAGCTGGAGCAGCCCTACTGCCTGCCACTGGGCTGAAATAACCCCCCACCAGCTGCAGGCAGGGCAGTAGCTGCACCAGCCCCACCAGTTAACCTCAACTGGTAAGCGTCACCCATTAAGAGTAGACTTACCAGTTAACCGCTTAAACCTTCACATCCCTAGTAGGTAATGTTTTTGGAAGTAAATGATGTCTACTGCCACAGACACAAGTCTCCTGATGTGCTTGCTTCAGCTCTAATAAGCTGCTGCAAATACTCCCCAAATGAAAATTACTGCATATTAGAGATATCAGAAATTTTTTATTTTAGTAATTGTGTAACCGCAACAATTCTTAGCAGTTACATGGTTATTAAAATGCTCATCCTGGGGATTGGGATGGCAGCTAGTACGCTCCCAGCTCCACTCCCAGAGAGCCCCTGCCACCCCACACTGATGCAGAGGCAGCAGCGCCAAGTGGCAGACGGAAGCAAGTCTGTGAGGTGAACCAGTTTAAAAATTGGCTCCTTGCTCAGACCAGCTCCTGCCTGCCACAGATACAGCATCCCATGAAGCAACCTCTGTCCACGGGGAGCTCTGGCTTCCCACAGACAAGAGCTGCTGCCACCCTGCACTACTGCCTCTGTAACGGAGGCAGCAGTGCAGGGAAGCAGGCGGCTCTCCTGCATGTTCTTCATTTAAAACTCAGACAGCAGGTTGGGACTGAGCCAGCTTGCCAGTCCAAGTTTTAAATGCAGACCATGCAGGGCAGGGGTGCTGAAGTTAACCAGGACCATTATCCAATAAGCAATCACTTATCGGTTAAACTCTTAGCCGACCAGCCACCAACATCCGTACTACACATAATATTATAAATAGGAACAAGGATTTGGAGTTGTAGTCTACACTGAAATGGCAAGTTTTCTTAGGGCAAGGTAATGTTAGGTCATATTCCTAGGCCTTAACCCATCTTTTCTAGGGAAGACCTAAAATTGTGTGGGCACGACCTTCGCTCTTTTTCTGGCTTTAGATTATGCCTTTAAGTGCCAGCACTTCTGCCACCCCTCCCCACTACTGCTGCACAGCTCCTGCCCTTTGCCTTGGAGTCCCCTGCCCCCCACCCCTCGAGCCTCCTGTTTGCTGTGCAGGGCAGGGAGAAGAGGGGCACTGATGTCAAGGTACCCCCTCTCCCACCCTGTATCCTATCTCCACAGAGCAGAGAGGGGGGCACAAACAGGACTTGGGATAGAGTTTGCTGGCTGCTTTTGGGAGTGGGGCAGGGCCAGGGCAGGGGTGAGCCTGCCTTAGCCCCACTGCACCCCCACCCAGGAGCCACCTGAGGTAAACAGGGCACAGTTGGAGCCTACATCCTGAAACCTTACCCCAATCATGTACCTCCCCCTGCACCCCAAACCTCTGCCCTATCCCCAAGTACCCCTGCATGCAAACACCCTCACAGAGCCTACACCTAGAAACCCCTTCGGGACCCCAACTCCCTGCCCAGGCTCTGCTCAGAGCCCCTCTCGTACTCCAAATCCCTTAATCCAAGACCAGAGCCTCCACCCCAACCTGCTGCCCCCACCTGGTGAAAGGGAGGGAGGGAGGGAGGAGGGAGTGAACAGGGGTGGTGCCTTGGAGAAGGGGCACAAAGGGGGCAGGGCAAAGGTATTTGAGTTTGAGGTAGATCCTGGATTGCACTTAAATTCAAAACGTGATCTCATGCTTAAAAAGGATGGAGACCACTGCCCTAAAATGACTTGAAGGAAATAGTGTTGTGGTATGGCAGACATTACCTTAACTCTGCATTTCCTGGTTTTTAACCTTTGTACTTTATTGCTTTCTGATTTTAAAAATTGTAATACTCAAGTGCGAACTTCTATGCTCTAGAAGGGTATAAGGCAAAATAAGAAGCAACATGGACTCATTTTTAACAAAGGTTTATGTTAAACGATACACCATTTATTTCATGGACTAAAGTCATAGCATTCTTAGCTGCTTTACAATGAAGGGTAGTATATTCCACAACCAAAACTGAACTTCTTGTCATCCCCTGAATATACGTTTTTATTCTTGTTTTTATTTTAATTTATTCTTTTTTCTATGCTTCTAGTACCAAAAAAAAGGGGGGGGGGAGGAGAGAGGAGGATACAATTTGTATTCAGATTAGGGATGTGACTAATTGAGCAGTCGACTACACAATAGGCCTAGATTTATCAGGTAGTCGAGTCATTACTCAACTAGTTGCTCCCCGCCTCTGTATCAAAGGCAGCAAAGGGGGGGAGCCGGAGCTGGTAGGGAGCCGTCTTAAAAGCCTGTTGCCCCCCAGCACCGTCTCCACGCGGGAGGGGAGGGAGGAGCAGAGGTGCAGCAGGGAACCTAGTGCAAACCAGGACTGAGCAGTCCTAGCTCACACCTGGTCCCAGACAGTTGCATAAGTGGCGACTCTTACTACATTTAAAAAGCAGAGACGCAGCCAACCCCCTTATCGACTAATCAAATAGTTGATGGAAATGCCACTGACTACTCCATTAGCTTACTAACCACTATTTAACATACCTAATTCAGATGCATTTTTTTTTTTTTGTCTACCTGGTTTGAACAAAGACTACTCAGTTATTCCTTCAAAACCCTCCCCTCTTCCCAACACCATAATCTTAAATGAACAAATCGACAGCCTTTAGCTTCCTACATCCTTATATAGTGTCATTAGGATATGCCACAGCAGAAACACTAACCACCTTTTTTAAATTAAAATGATCTGCAAAACTGTCGTTTTTCAGTACAAACATTTAGTAGGAGTCCTACTCCCCCCAACTTTCAATGTGTTCCATGAAGTAATTCATTTTATCCATACACCCATACAACAAATGTGTAAATCTATACCCACTTCAACATTTTCTGGGAAGCCAAATTAGTGAAAATTCTATTGAAATACTGTGAAACTACTTTTACAAAGATCAAGTAATGACACTTCAGTTAAGGTTAACATAGCTGACTACTAAGTGCTTCCATTAGTTATTCTGGGCTCAAACAAAACCAACACCTCAAGCTAATTTGAGCCAATTTATGTGATGTGAGCTGAAGTAATATGACTAGCTGATGGCTTGCATTTTCACCTAATATAGAAATGATTTTTGACTGTGATAATTGAAGAAAGTTCAGTTTTTATTCAAACTTAGTGACTCCAGACTTACTGACATTAAATATTTATAAGTATAATAGCCAGGGCTCACCAAGTGGTGGCGAGCCCTGCTTGCCAGCTGCGCGGTTCTGCGCTCTGTGCATGCGCAGATCGCTCTGCACAGGCTCTTCCTGGTTGTAATCTATTCGCCCATCGGCGAGTAGATTACATTATTTGTCAAGCCGTGATAATAGCCCATGACTTTTCACAGGGGAAATTATCTTGCTGCAGTCAAAATAACTAAAATGATTAATTCACACCTTTTGTTATTTCTATCCAAGCAGCTGTGTGTATACTATTTCAAAATAATGTATGAATGAAAGCCAGTATGTTATTTCGGTTCATGTTTGGGGACAGACCAGCAACAATACAAAAACCTACAAATGAGAACTGAACACTTCAAATCTCTGAAGTATTTTAATATCAGGACTATTTATTAGGGCCATGTCTAGACTAGGAAAACAGGAAACTTGTCCTAAAGGCCTGGTCTGCACTATAAAGTTTGGCTGACACAAGGCAACATAGGTCCACTTGATTGTGCATGTATCTACACTGAAGACACACTAGATCTACTTAAGTCAACACAGTGTAAATGTAACCACTGTATTACTTATGTCAAACCTAACTGTCCTCCAACAGCTGTCCCACAATGCCTCACATTAACCCTCTGTTCCCCATGATGAACTCAGCTGCCCAGGAGTTATGGTGACAGGAAACCTGCTCTCCCCACCTCTCTCAAGCTCTGAAAATTTTTGCAATTCCTTTTCCTGATTGCTTGGCTTGCTAAGCACATCTAGCAACTCTCCATTGTTGAGTGCAACTGCCTATCTGATCATGCTGGCTACACACACCAGATGTGCTCCTGCCTGGAGTGAACAGGAGACACTGGATCTTCTGGACCTGTGAACAAACGAAGCTGTGCAGGCACCATTCAGAACCAGAAAAAAAAATGCTGACATCTACAAGCAGATTGTTCAGGGAATGCAGTAGAAGGAGTATGACAGGGACCAGCAATAGTGACACATGAAAGCAAGGAGTTTCAGCAGGTACATCAGAAGGCCATGAAAGCCAATGACTGATTTGGTGCAAAGCTGAAGACTTTCTGCTTTTACAAAGAACTACCTGCCATACTTAGCACAGATCCCATCACTACTGCCAGTATCACTGTGGACACCTCAGAGTCCAAGTCACAGTACCCTGCTGTGAACAGCAAGGAAGTGGTGAAAGACAGGGAGGAAGAGTATTGGGGACAGGTGACCAGGAGATCAAGCTGGGCAGTGAGTCAGGACCTATTTTTGAATCAAACAATCTAGAATAGTAAAGCTGAGCCCGACACAGGTGTGTAGTTTAATTTTAAATTTCAGTGATGGCACTCCCAAAGCGCAAGGCACATTTAGCACACATGAATTTATGACAAATCCAAAAAAAAAGAGGTATTGGTACAACTAAGTGAGGTAGAATTACTACCTCCTTCTCTTTCTTTCTAAGGTTAGGTGAGAGAGGAAGGCACAGGCATGCAGAGCAAATTATGTACTCAGGGCTATCCCATGAATCCTCCAGAGCAGTGAGGAGCAACCTGCGGCCTGTGGCGTTCCACCTGTGGCCCACACACCATGACTGCTTCCCTCCTGTACTGGAGCCCTGCACTTCCTACTCTTCCCCTTCCCTCTCAGCACTATCAGCTGTTTGTGCCTGCTCAAGCTGGGGCGGGGAGTGAAGAGGAGAGCAGGAACGGAGCACAAATCAGCAGGTTCATGGTGCTTGGAAAGTGCTGGTAGGGAGAGGCAGGAGTAGAAAATGTAGGGCTCCAGTGCCCCACTGCATGAGGGGTGTGGAGAAGGAGGTATACAGGAGGTGCATGGCTGCAGGTGGAACTCAGTGGGCCTCAGGCTACCCACCTCTGGCAATCATGAGGGCCATTCATGGAGCCCACTCACTAGTCTTTGTTGCCCATCATTACTCCAGAGAGATCATAAGTGAAACTATCATAGAGGTACCTTCCAATCCTCTCCGAAAGGTTTCTAGAGAGAACTGTCTTATTTCTTCCTCCACTGTAAGACACTTTCCCATGCCACTTAGTGATAACTTCAGCAGGCACCATTGCAGTACACAGTCTAGCAGGATGCAGGCAAGGACAGATTAGGGATGCCATCAACAGCTGTGCTCTCTCTGTCTTTGTTACCACCAGGAGTAGAGAGATCAAAAAAAAAACCTCCACTGCCTGCAGAAAACAGTGCCAGTATGCAGTGCCATGGGACTATACTATTAGAATCTTGCAACCGAGCAATTTTCTCCTTATTTCAACTCCCAGTGGGCCAGACTCACCAACACAGATGATGTGACTAGTATCTGAGCAGATGTGAGAATGTAGCACTTAAAACATGGGGAGCAAAGGGAATTATTTCAGCCTTTTAAGTTTCACTTTCCTTAGTGAATACACTGAAAATAATCCCTCTGTTTTTTATCTGCCTCTGCTGCCATTGTGGCCTTCAGGACCTTCCTTCTCCACACCTACAGAACACCTAACCCAGATAAAAATGAGAAAGCAGAAGGAGTCAGGATGACATGTTCAATGAGATCCTATAAATCAGTACTGGACTGTAGGATGAACACTGCAGACAGCCTGGAGAAGGATAGAGCGGAGAGGGCAAAGTCCCAGCAAGAAAAGATGCACCAGAATGAAATGGGGCTTCTCAGGCAACAAACACAGATGATGCAGTCTTGTACACCTACAGATTTAAAAATTGCATGATTCTTTCCCACCCACCACAATCAATTGGGACCTTCCTGTACCCTCCCCTATGCATACACTTAATATAAGGGCATCAGGGTTGCTTCCACTGCACCAGCAGGACATTAAAGACAATCACAGCTTCACCTACATTGACCTGTGAAAGCTATCAATGTTCTTTCCCCTTCACGATAAATTAAGAACACAGAACTAGGGATATTAGATATTGTGTATTTTAGTAATTGTGTAGACGCAACAATTTTTTAGCAGTTACAGTTACGAAAATACTCCTTGGGGGCAGAGCTGGCAGCCACCATACTTCCAGCTCCCCACTCCCAGGGAGCAGTAGCACAGGGTGGCAAGTGGAAATGGTCTATAAGGGGAGATAGTTTAAAAATCAGCTCTCCACGAAGACTGGCTCCTGCCTTGTGCTTCTCATACAGACAGCAGCATGGGGAGGCATCCCAGGGAGCAGCCGTTATCAGTGGCAAGCCATGCATATCGGCTCCTGCCTGCCCACTCTGCTGCCTCTGATAGACAGCTCTGTAGGATCCCGTGCTTATGGGGAGCCGGCTTTTAAGCCTGCTCCCCGTAAGCACCAGTTTCTGCCTACCCTGTAATGCTGTTTCTGTGGGAGGCAGCGGGGTGAGGGAGCAGGCTGTTCCACTGGTTCCTGCCCCCTTCCTCCCCGGCTCCCTCTGATACAGTGGCAGCAAGGGTGGGGGATTGTGTGCAGTTGTTTGGATTAAATCAATACACCTAAATTTATGAGTTAATTGCTCAGACAGTTATATGCTAACAACCTTAAACAGAATACAGTTTTTAATGTATTTGCTTTTAAGTTAAAGGTTTTTTGCACAGATTTTGTTACAGAATAAAATTTTGAATGTCATTTGTCTATCCATTCACAACATATGTTTCCTGGAACTTGTCAGTTGAGAACATGACCAACCTCTTCAAGCACAGTTTCACACAACTCATAAGATCATTCACAAACACAATTAATAGGTGCACTAACAATGTTATTTACATCCACGTACAACAAATCACTACATGATTCACACCAGGCCACAAAAGCTCAGAGCCAGGTAGAGCAACTAGAAACCCACAGGACACTCTGGTTCACTAATACAGTAAAAAAGAATACAGTATTATCTGGCACACCTGGGGATTAGGGCATTCTAGTTATCTAAACATTCCAGTTACCTAAGGGTCCCATCAACCTAGGAAAAACCAATGGACAACAACAATAAAACTCAAGTTTTTAATAACAGTAGTTTTGTATGTGAGGCAGTTGGTCTCAAATTTCTATTTTGAGTTAAAGGTGATTAGTAGTACTTAATACAAAAAATTGTTAAGCCAATCATGGTAAGCCAAGCCAGGCTCTTGCGCCTGAAGATGTGACAGTATTGTGGCTGGGGGCAATGCCAGTTAACAAAGTTTTCTGGTTAACAGAGTGCCGGATAACAAAGGTTTCACTATACAATGGTCTTTCAAGGCCTCCCTAACCAATGCAGCCCTTCATAGAGCTTTTTTAATAGCCCATCTATTAGGCTGTTCAAATTCAGCAGACTGAAGCTCCATCACTGCCCTGAACCTCTACAGAAACTTTTTCCTCTTTGATTCACAGATATGGTGCACAACACGGCAGACAGCTATAAACACTGGGATATTTTCCTCACTGAGGTCAAAACTAGTGAGTAAACACCAACAGCATCTCTTCAAACAACCGAATGCACATTCAATTGCCATTCTTCACCTGTTGAGACTTAAACATTGTTTGTTGCTGCTGAATGGGTCAGCATTCAGTTTCGTGAACTAAGGAGTAAGGGATAGGTTGGCATTTCAGCATGTCCAGAGCTAATCTGCCAATCAGGGGAAAAAAGCCCATGCTTGTAGCTTTCCAGTGTTGTGTGTTTCGAGATGAGACATCGCTGATATTGAAGAAGTATTGGCCAGGCGCCACCAATGCTCATGTAATTATAGTGGAAGCCATTTTTGTTG
This sequence comes from Pelodiscus sinensis, assembly GCF_052426305.1. Classification (NCBI taxonomy): domain Eukaryota; kingdom Metazoa; phylum Chordata; order Testudines; family Trionychidae; genus Pelodiscus; species Pelodiscus sinensis. Next base: position 230,045,906 of record NC_143053.1, on the reverse strand, counting down.
ATGTGTTCTGTGGCAAAGTGGTCTGCTGCCAAAATAGAAAAATGCATGCCTATCTATTGCTCCACAACAAATGTGGGATCCCCACTGCTGCAAACTCATTCACTATGTCCCACACATATCTGAGTGTCACTCTCTTACATAGCAGGAGGCATTTAATGGCCCTACACACTCGCAATACAATAGCCCCAATGGTGGATTTTCCCAACTCCAAAATTATCTTCCGATAGCAATTAGGCATTGCAAGTTTCCACAGTGCAACTGCCATTTGCTTCTCCTTTGTCTCAGTGCAGATCTGATATTGGTGTCCCTATGCTGCAGGGCTGGGGCAACCTGAACACACCGACATAGGAATGTGACCTCTCATTTTTAAAAATTCTTCAGTCCTTGCTCATCATCCCAAAATGTATTACTAATGCAATTACACCACATAGTGATTTTTTCTCAGTCCCAGAAACTCGGCACCACCATATGCAGCTACTCTATGAATGCCACCAACAATCTTCAATTGTCACATACTCTGTTCTCCAAGAAACTGTCACGTTCCCTGCAGCTCTGCAAATACCACAGGATTGTGCACCCTCTTCTTTTAACACTCATGACTAGAGTCCTGCGTGGATACAAAATTTTGTATCCGCATATGAATCTGTATCTGCAAAAATGAGCTGCGGATACTTGCATCCATGTCTGCAGATGTGGATGCCCACGGACATAAAGCTGATATCCACAGATTTGCAGGGCTCTATTCATGACAAAAGTTCAGAGCTGTGCAGGCTCCATACTGTGCCAGAGATGGCAAACAGCGAAGTGGACCATGTGGATTTGTGAAGCATTGGGGGGAAAAGGCTTCAAAATGATGGGATACAAATGACATTATGGGAGAGAGACAGCTATAAACTAGCAAGTGAACCCTTACTGCCATTACACGCTGCCAAAACTTCTCAAAATACAGTGTACTGGAAGATGGTGAGTTGTACACTCTAACAGCTCTACAGGGTGCACCACATTCTGTATTGATACAAGCAGTCCTAGTGAATACATGCACCACCAACACAGGGAGCCAAGTATGAAATGCACAAGGTGATAACTACAGAATCTGCATGAGTCAACATACATTAATAATGCCGATATGTTGTACACTAGGAATTTACAACATGCGGTAATTTGTTATAAAAACACCATTTTTTCCCCCTACAGTAAACATGCCCTTAATGAACATACTGATAATGCAACAAAATCCTCAATAAGTTAGTAATACATTTGCCTCAATGCTCTCTATTCTGCCAAAAGACAGAAAATCTGAACAGGATATGGCTAACAAGCTTACACTTACACACACACTTTCCCATTTAAAAATAAAATCAGTTTCAATTAAATCTCATCACAAACTTGCTACACCTAAGCTTACATTCTCATAAAAACAAATTAATGGCTCTAGTCTGTCCAGTCTAACTACCAGCTCTTACTCCTTGAAAGTTCTAGGCTTTCAAATTATGTTTCATAGCAAAATGAAGTAACAGACAAAGGACAGAATGTAAAAACAGACAAAGGCTGGATTGTTTCTGTTCTATGCTTATGGCAGCGGTGGGCAAGAAGATTTAAGTATATATCCTCCAGGAATAAAAGAAAATGTTGCTGAAGTCACAAAATAATTTCAAAACAGCCATTTTGCTTCTGCTTCACTTGAGGAAAGCAGGAGGATCCAAACTAATTCTCCTTCAAAATATTTGATGGAATTCTGTGGTTGACTGCTTTGAACAATTTATTAAGAATTGACCTATTCTCATAGAACTTTGTCAAGAAAACCATAATTACACAGATGGAGGTATCTCATCCAAAGTAAGTAACAGTGGGATAAAGAAGAATGTGAAGGATATGCTCAGTATATAGAAACCTATTATCCACAACCTTTAACAAACTTCAGAGAAATGGCTGCTGCACTGCTGATGCTCTTGAAATTTGTAAGGCACTTCAAGAGATATTGATGAAAAAAAATACCTCACCAGAAAGTTTTACTACAGGCAATAAAGAAGCAAATGGATCTAGCACAAACACCACCTCATTTTCTTGCAAACATTCTTAACCACAGATAAAAAAGGCAGATGCCTAACTTCTGAAGATGCTGATGCTGCGATGGCACGGGCATCTCAAAGTCACTCCTCAGTTATACCAGTCATAATACATTTCAAGGCTGGTGCAAAACCATATAATCAGTACATGTTTACAGATGATGTTTTGAACAAAGGCACCCTCCCTGAACTGGTGGGTATCCTTAACCAGGCACCTTGAAACAGAGATCCTTCAGTTGCTAAGACAGCTTTTGACTATGGATGTAACAGGTTAACCAGTTACCTGATAAGCATTACTTTACTGGAATGCTTATCAGGGTACATTGGTTAACCAGAACCTGGCCGGAGCAGTCCCCTATCCGCAGCGTGCTATAGGCTGCTCCTGCCCAGCTGGGCCCACCGAACCATGGGCCAACTAGCCATTTAAAACATACAGTTTAACTGATTAACATATTAAATGGAATTTTATACCCCTACTTTTCATAGCAGTAGTTTCCTCTACAGGCACTGAGAGATTTTCATTGTTTAGTATTAGTAACACAAATCTAAGAAATCCACTGGGAGTTGAAAAACCAGGACAACTTATACAAGTTGGACTTCCCTAGTTCAGCACCCTCAGGACCTGACTGGTCCCAAATGAGGGATTTTTCCAGACCAGGGGAGGTCATTTGAGGCCCCCTGATGTTTCCCTATCATCCCTCCATGGGATTCCTATTGACCAATCTCATCTATGACAGCCTTCGCTAACACAATGAACTATTTCTAATTCTATGCCTTTGATCTGTGTCTAGATTATAGAAAAGGCAGTCTTAATAAAAAACTTAACTTGCATTTAAACATGACCTATTATAGACAGTTGAGCACCATGTAGCATGCTAGCTAGTTCGGGAGTCAACCTTGACAAGCCAACACATCCAGTTATGTTTTATATAATCTTTTGATCTTTAGTATCTTAAACTAAATAAAAACAAAAGCTTTCACTTTGCAGATACTTGGAAGTAGTATCTCTATTGTTCTCTTAGCTGCTTTGAAAGCGTAGGCCTTAAACCGTCTTAACTAAGGTTATACTACTTTACACACCAGAGACTGACGATGTCCCCATGTGTCAAGAAAAATAAACTGTGTCCACTTAGTAATATGCAACCACATGTCAATGAAGGGCTCTGATATGGGAAGGCAGTAGGGAGCTAGCAGAGCCTTTCTTCTACTGGCATCTTTTCTTGAGACAACGGAACACTTCAGCAATTGAGAATCAGGACAGTGTAGGAAGGCACAGCTTGGCCAAGTAGAGAGGCATATCTGTGCACTACATGCTTCAGCTGTGCCTCACTATCTACACAGCTACTAAAACCTGGGCTGGGGGCTACTCAAATACACAATACACCAACAAAAGAAATGTGCACTGTAGACAGTGGGTATTTCCACAGCCACTGTAACTGTACTGTAATAGTGCTGATGTTTCCTACTTCAATGGAAGCAGTTCTTCCCTGGATGTAGTTAAACTTGCCTCTCTTAAGAGATGGCAGATAAGTCAATGGAACAATTCTTCTGTCAATCTGGCTGTGTTTAAGTAGAGAATAGGGTGCCCTAACTGTGTCATATTGAGCATCAAATTTTTCATGAGTCTGAGTAATCTAGTGATGTGGATTTAATTTTTGGGTATAGACCAGGCCTGAGTCTTTGGTTGCTTCCTAAATATGCCAGGGCCTACCTTGAGCCTGGCTTAACCTTTTGAATCCAAGTAGGCAGAAATACAAAAATTAAACAGGGAAAATAAGCCACAAAATAGTCATAAGAGTAAACACAAATATCTATCAATTCATTACAACTTCCTCAAACCATTACCGATAACTGGTGTTCTAAAGCTATATTTTACATGCCATGTAGACTCTGTCATAGGAATATCTTCCTAAACTTTAGGAAATTTCAACTACTATTCAGTACACTCCCAGAAACTAACAGGACAATAAGACCTTCACATAAATCATTCCAAGAACCACTAGTAATAAATAAATTGTTTCCAGTAACAAAAACAGTTACAATCCATTGAAATAAACTGTAAACAGTAAAAAGGATATAAAATGTTAAAGAAGAATTCATACAGAGTAACCTTATTAGTTTAATAAGCCCTATTTTTCTGTAGGAATTCAAGATCAGCATGAGGTAGAAGGTCATTTGGGATCCTTTTAAAGGAGATCCTCCTATGGTCAAACATGATGCAACACTGAATATTCCTCTAGACAATGCAAAACTGACAAATCTTTTCAGGGTCATGAGAAATAATGGGAGAATACCAGGAGTTCACTAAATGAGAACTCTTAACACAAAAAGCAGATTCCACTGTTGCCCGAAAAGTAACTAGACAGACAGGCATATGGTAGGCAACTGAATTGGAGGCATGGCATATATGCATATTTGTTTTAAAACCACTTAAAAATAAAAGGCTTGTTTTAACCAACTATTATGGTTAATTATCTAATATTGACATACATGTGAAAGAAAAAAACAATTTAATGTGAGCATGGATCATTCTAAATATGTAACAGTCAAGTAGAGTCATAACACAAACAATAGAGCTCACATAGCTCAATGCCCAATCCCACCTATGACATGATCAATAAAACTGGACAGTGCTTAGCTATTACCGTGATGGGTGGTAGAGGACATCCCAAAAGAAGATATTTTTTAAAGCCTGTGTCGATGAGCTCTGAGACAACTTTAGGCTAGCACCCATCTTTTCATCTAATGTAATAAACTCCCCTATCTAGGATAAGGGTGGTATTTTGAAATTCCACACCATCTAATAACTTTGTGTAACATGGGGTATGGATGCTATGTTCCAGTGTAAAAGCTCTTTGACAGCACTGATTTGAATAACTAAATGGATCCGCAGATCAAGAAGGAAGCAGCACATACAGGACAGAGTTACAGAAGCATCTGCAAAGCAGTCTGTGGAAGGAAGACTCTATTCTACTATGCCACATCCCACTCCGAATGTGTTTAACCCAAGCTTGATAAAAAGGATTTTCCCCTTCTACCATAGCAGGATAGCTCCCAGGGCCTGCACGAGCCAGGACTGAATAGTCCCGGCTTGCCCCGGACCCGGAACCACTGCAGGTCTGCTTCCCCTGCCCTCCCCGTCCCTCGCAAAAACAGTGCTGGGGGGAACTTGTTTTTAAGCCAGCTCCCCCAGCACTGGCTCTTGTTTTCTCCCCCATTGCCTGACACAGAGGTGGGGAGGAGAGGAGCAAGTAGTTGAGTAGTCACACAATTACCTGATAAATCTAGGCTTATCGAGTTGTTGACTACTCACTTAAATCCCTAAAGTTAACCAATGCAAGCTGAACGTATTAGATGTTGCGATGAAGATTACAATTTACAGGTTAACTTTTTTCCTGTGTAGCAGTGAAATTTATAGGCAGAATAGGGATGTGAATGGATAACAGTTAATCATTACTCAGGAGCAACCCCTGCCTCCACCCTACAGTGAGTGAAGGACCGCTCCAGACCCGCAGAACTGCTGGCTCCCAGCCCACATGGGGAGTAAGGAGTGCATCTGCTAGCTCCCAGCCTGCGCAGGATCATGGGCTGGGAGCCGGCAGCCTCACGGAGGATTGGGAGGGAAGGAAGTAGCAGTGGAGATGGGGGAGGTTACTGGCTCCCAGCCCGCTCAAGCAGAACAGAGTTATTTTTGGAATCTATTTTGAATAAACTTCCAGTGTAATTTTAGAGCTTCTTTTACCATCAGTAAACTCTTGCACAACGATGTGAGTGTGAATGTGAATGTGAGTGTGGGGGTGGAGGGAAAAGGGGAATTTTCTGTGTTTCTAGCCCTCCAGAAATATGGATTTGGGAATGTTTTGGAAATGTTCCTGTACCTACTGGCAGTGCCAAAAAGAATCAGGAATCAAATATAATGAGTATAACCAAGACATAGCAAGAATCAAAGCTATGAAAGGGTGCTAGTTATCAAGTTGACAATAATGCTACAGGTTGAACCTCTCTAGCCTGGCACCCTCGGGACTTCACCAGTGCCAAACCAGAGAATTTTCTGAACCACAGCAAGTCAACATTGTCTAGCAGCATTAACAACACCGTCACTGCTTACTGGGCTCTTAGATGATATTTAGGGATATTAGTGCTAAATAACAGCGCAGAACCCCGAGAGCCAGGACTTGTGGCTGTAAAACTATGGGACCCTGGGAAATTTCACCACACATATGAGAAGTCTAATTAAAATCATGCTGGACCATGTTGCCAGACCAAAGAGTGCTGGACTAGAGAGGTTCAACCATACACAGTCTGAATATTTTATTTCCTCCTATTTTATATGTATATATAACACAAAGCTCCCCCATAGGGATAAGAAAGTAGTGCTAGTACATTTTTTTCAAATGATAGCCTGCCAAATATAAAGATAGAAGTTGAACTGCAAACTGTTGCTTTAGAAGCTTTTAAGTTTAATTCTAATAAAAATATAATATATTCTATTGTGATAAATTAATAATTCTGTAAAGTAACATCCACTTTCCCCTCCCAAACAAGAAGTCTGAAGAAAAGGTTCTCTGTTAAGCCACATCATTTCTTGAACGAGGCACGCGCACGCACACGTTATCAAATAGAAATACTGGCATGACAGATAGTCTAGGCTGAAGCCCTAAACAATACAATTATACGCAAACACAAATGCTGTACAAATAGATAACTGGCTGAAGAAATTGACTTCAGAATATAAGCTTTCCTTTTAAAATAAAGTTAGTCTAACCCTTATGGTTATGAGGACAAACCTTGAAAGAAGAAATTAATATAACCAACACAATGGTTAATGATGAATATGTAGAAAGTCTCAGAAACCCCAAGAGCAGTTAACTGCTCCCTTTCATTTCAATAGACATGTTCAAAATTTGAACCCTAACAACAGCATTTAAGATGTTATTTATTTCACTGATGGTCATGACAGCAGAAATCTAAAGCATCTATGGTTTCTATGACACAAAATACTGAACTTTATCAGCATGAAAGTGACTACACTGTCAAAACACCACCAGTAATTATTATCCATAGGCTTGCCCACACTTTTAATAAGTAAGCTATTTTGGCTCTAGTAGTAGCCACTATGGATAATTTTTTACTTTTAACAATTAAAATCATTGGTAAAATCACTGTTTTTAAAAAAATTGCTATACTATTGAATTAATGTACTGGTTTTAATCATGTGTCACCTTATTTTAAATTTGTCTCCCTTAAAGTAGATTTACAATTCTGTTCCTATGAATAAATATCCATAAGAAAGGAATTTTAAAACAACAAGTATTTCAAACATATGCAATATTAAACTATTTTGAATACCCACCAACACATTTGAAACAAAGCCATTTTAAAACAATACTGCTTATATAGCAAAACTTTGTTTATTTACCCTTCCTCCTCCTCTTTAAATTGTTGAGGACACAAATATAAGAGAATTTTAGTTTTTAAAGATTTTAAATATGGTCCTATGTCCCATCTATCATCATTACACAAATACACCTACTTTTTGGTGTTTCATAATATGGGGCCATCACTGAGATACAAAGTAAGTAGGGTCTCCCTCCCCGCCCATGTAACAGATTGATACAAAGAGTCATTTTCTTTCATTTTGTTTACTCAGCTATTATCACCAACACAGTAGGCGTAGATATCACCATTAGCTATCAATTTGTACCAGTTCTCACCTGCTCCTCTTCTGGATCCATTTGAAGTAAGAAGATTAGGTATGAAGTGATGCTTCTGCCACAGGTAACAGATAGAAAGCACCTTCCCACTCCCCGCCCTAGAAAAAGATGAGGTTCAGTGCACCTATAGCAAAGAATCCACTTGGACTCATGGATTCCCTTCGCATGAGCTGCTGTAAATTCTCGTGTGTCCCTCATTCTTGCCAAGCTGAATTACTGGAAGGAGGGGTATAAGGATAAAAAAAATCACTTCTTATTGTCCCACAATAGTAGGTGTAACACTGCTGCTAACTGTCCCTTATCAGGTAAAACAGTACATCACACAAAAACCACCTTTAGTCAGGCTCTGTCTCAAAATATTATCTATTTAATACTATTTTTACGAGACATTTAAAGGATAATAATAATGTTTCTCTAAGATCATTCAATACAGGAACAGGATTTTTGAGAAGAGGAACATAAAAATGAAAGATGACCAATGAAACATTACTGTTTCTATTTCTTCATCCGATGTTATCTTCTTTATCAAACCATTTCCAGAGCAAACACTGAGAAGTTGTAAAGTAAAAAATGTAACTTCAAGCAAGAGAACAACAACAGCTGGAAAAGGCAATTACCTGGAATTCCTATGGCCTAGAGTGAAATTAACTCTTGAATCTAGGCTGATATAATGTTGCTGTGCTCTGAATATCTCATCTAAGATTATGAAATTCTAAATTTCCTCAAACAAGTGGTACACACTTCATCAATCAGTTCCTCTGACCAAATCAGAGTTTCAATACACATAAAATAAATATTTTATTAGGATATATTATGTATACAACATGGCAAAAAAGTATCTAAAGGTTGCACCTCTAAAATCTAGGATTCTCTGGTCCGGCAACTAAGGATGTTAAATATCAGTTAACTGAATAGTCGATTAACCTCATGAATTCTTATCGGTTACTTGACTATTCTATAGTACCCGGAGGTGGAGCCAGCAGCCAGTGCTCTCTGGCCCTACTCCAGAGGAACCCCTGCCACTCCACGCTTCTGCCTCTGATGCAGAGGCAGGAGCATGGGGTGCCAGGTGGGAGCTGATCCATGAGGCGAGACAGTTTAAAAACCAACTCCCCTCAAGGACTAGCTGCCAGAGGCAGCAGCGCAGGGTGACAGCAAAACAAAATGCAGCATAAAATTTATCATCCAGTAATTAGAGAGAAAGAACAGGCACTTGAAACAAGGTATGGCCACTGTGCCTCATGAACAGGTGAAACCCAGCTAATTGGTGGTGAGGATATTTAATGCTCCTGTTTTTTTTAATCTAAAACATACTGAACCCACTCAAAAGTAAACAGGAAAGTGCAGTTCATTTATAAAACTAGTTGCCTTTACAGATGTTTAAAAACAATCCTGTTAAAGGGAAAATACTATATCAAAGAAAAATCTAAAACCAGTATTTTTCCTTCTCTCCCCCCCCCCCCCCCAAGACTTTTATGTAATCTCTTATTTAGAATTCAAAACACTTCACATAATGTCACTTATTTTACATATCTACTCTTCTGGGTTCTTCTGCCACTGATACATCACCTTTGACTGCTAAATAAAAAGTAAACCCTCAAGTTATGTATTATTAGCTAGCAACAGGAGTCTCAGAAATGCTTACTAAGATCTACACAAACTGTGTGTCCCATTTCAACTAATTTCTCATTCATTGCAGTAGTCTTATAAGTATTCATTTATGGCAAAAATAGTTTTAAGTTGTACTTCCCCATTTAAAACTACATTACATAAAATGGAACATGCATGTCTAATGCAATAAGTTTATGAAGTCTTTTTTGGCTAACTTTGTAAGGCAAATACATTGTAGTATCTGAAAGCTTTTTGGACTTATCCTTCTGTTAAAATAAAAACAGCTTAGATAGACATGGATATAAAGTATTTCCATTTGACTCCATTTTTTTTTTTAGAAATGAAGAAAAATGTTTTTACAGAAAAGAAATAGTTACAGTATTTGAAGCAATATATTAATTTCTTCTAGAGCAGAAGCAAAGCTTCTTGAATTGGTTTATGAACTCTTCCCAGTTATGATCTACTTGCAAGGTTACATGACTCATAACATGCCCCCAAATATAACTACTAATTGTGAGTTGTAGTATCTCATAGCTTAAAAAAATGAAATTCAAGGAATATTAAAAAGTATGGACATTGTCACTTTCTGAATGTTCCCCCACATCATCTTTGACTATTTCTTTCTTCTTTAGGTTCAAAACAGTTTCTAGCACTGAATTCCATCTGCTTTCTCCAATAATGTTTAACATACCCGTGGCACCTACTATAAGAAAAAAAAACTGACTAGAAACACGTAATCAGTTTTACTCACAGAAGGCACCATAGGTTAAATATTCAGTGCAGGGGAGCAATGTTACTAACTCCACAGCTTCTAGTGCCAGTAAATATCTGTGGGAAAATACAGAACTGCTGATGAATGCCAGTTTTAAAGTCCGTATTTCCTCCTATATTATTTACATTAACTTTTTATTAAATATATTGAAAAATCCTGAATACGAAGAGAAATAAAAAGTGGATGTCAACAAAGCAAAACTATGCATATGTTCCTGAGAGTAGTACAGGAAAAAAAACACTGAGATCACTGACCAGATGTGATAGGTCACTGGACAAAGGCTCTATTTTCCTTAGTTTGTAAAGAGAAAATAGATATAAACCCTTTGATCACTTAAACTACAAAATATGAAAAGTAGCTTGATTAGGGTGACCACATTTCCCTATGCTGAATATGGGACAACTGGAAAAGTTAATGGTATTCAAGAGAGTTCAACAGCAATCAATCAGAACTATGCAGTACAAACGATTGAGCCCCCGTTAAAAAGAAATATTGCATAGCTACAGTCTTTTTATTTACCTTCTTATCTTTAGTTTAAGGCTTTCACGGGAAAAGGTATCACTCCCATACACGTCTCTCACACAAGGATAGGGGGGCTGGCTGACTGACCTGATCCAACCCTCCCTGCCGAGTACTCTCTATCCTCCATGCCTGGCTGTGCCCCAGGATCGATCCACCTCTCCTGGTAATGGATCCACCTCTCCTGGTACGTGGCAACACGACTTCTAAGGAAATGTATGGGGGGCACATAGGGTCACATAGTTAACATCCTTAGAGGGAAGTAACGAATAATGTACTAGTCGAGTAATCGATGGAATTTCCATCGACTACTCAACAGGCACTTCCCACTAGCCCAAGGCTCCACCTGGAGTTCCGCATTCCTCCTTTGAAATGTACAAGATCCCCAGAGGGGGTTCCTGTACATTTCAAAGGAGGAATGCATAACTCTGCCTGCAGCCTGGGGCTAGCGGGAAGTCCTGATGACTCTAGGCTGCAGGCAGTGTGCCAGCTTTGAAATGTACAAGAGTTCCCAGTGGGGGCTCTTGTGCATTTCAAAGTGGAAGTGCCCTCATAGAGCCTGGGGTCAGTGGGAAATTCAGAGTCCCCTGCTGACCCCGGGCTCCATGCTGTGCTGCCACTTTGAAATGCCACACAGAGCCCAGAGTCAGCTGGGGACTGATCCCAGGCTCTGTACAGCATTTCTGCAGAACCTGGGATCAGCTCGTGACTTCCTAGCTGACCCAGGCTCCGCGTGGGATTTCAAAGCAGCAGTGCCACATGAAGTCCAGGATCAGATGACTCCAGGTTCCGCAGCTGACTCCAGGTTCCACAGAAATGCCCAGGGAGGCCAGTCAGCTAGAGCGTCCCCAGCTGACACTGGACTCCATGCAGCGCTGCCGCTTTGAAGTACCCTCTCTTCTCCCACCCTTTGATGCCACTATCTAATAGAGGCAGCAAGGCGGGAAGGGGGGGCGGAATCGACTAGTCCTTAGCATCCTTACTTCTCTCCCCAGATTTCTGAGGGTACACCCCAGAACGTTGTCAACAGCAGTCTTTTGGCACTGTGCAAGAGGAAAGGGATAGGTGGGTCGGGGCAGGGATGACTTGGCCATGTCTTTACAGAGAATCTCTCTCTCTCCCCCCGACCCTCGCCCCACTCTCCTATGACTAGAAGCAGCTTGTCCCTTCCTGCCTGTACAAAGATAGCTAACACCTTCAAGCTGCTGCTGGCCACCAACATATCCCAGTCACCTCCTGTCCCACTGCTACAGAGTAGGCAAAAAGGGATGCACTGTGCAGGGTCCAAAGAACCTGACTGCAAGGGCTTCAGAGAAATCAGCCAGAAGAGCCAGCTCAGCAACAGAGTGTGCCTAGGGGGCAGAGCAGCCTTGCACTGCCTGGGGGTCAGGAAAAAGTGTGGGAGCAGACTCACAAACTTTATTTAATAGGACTTCTGCTGTTGCATCTTTTTGCACATTTTAAGTTTACATCATAGCTGGTCAAATCTAGCTTCATGAATGTATTCAGGATGTCTTCTGTCAATCTTATGGTGGGGGTTTGGAGATGTGTGGGTGCAGGAGTCTGAGTTGAGGTCTATAAGAGGCTCAAGGCAGGGGTTTTGGGTGTACAATGGTCTCAGAGCACATGGTTGGAGTCTGTGTGGAGGGGCAGGAGTGTTATGGCAGGGGGCTGGGGATGTGGGGATATGAGGGGCTCAGGGCAGGAGGTTCAGGTGTATATTGCACTCAGGAGTGTTATGACACATGGGCCACATGGGGATTAGGCCCCTATTGGGGGCTTGCTGGCCAGCCTTCATTTTTAAATAAAGTAGAATATTATGTCCAACACGGTCTTCATTTGTGGCAGTGGTGTAGAACCTTTTGAGTCAGGAGCCACTGACTCCCGAAAAAAAATCAGTCAGGGACCACACAAGTGAGAAAAAACACAACCCTCCAAAAATCCTCACTGATGTGGACCCCAACTGAAACTCCCCAGGTACTCCAGTCCGATGTTGGGGGGCGGGAAGGGCAGGAGGGACTGAGGTTCAAGGCCTCAGGTCAGATTTACTCTTCTGGGGTTCCAGGGTTGAGCAATTTGTGGGCCCGCCTAGGTTCTGGAGTGCGGCCAAAAATATGGAGTTAAGTGTGCAGGAGAGGGATGCCAGTGAGTGGGATAGGGATGGGGATGCGGGATCTGGGTGGGAGGTGGGGTGCAGGAGGGGATTAGGGTGGGAGATAGCATGGAGAAGCAGGCTGGAGGCAGGGTGTTTGACCAGAAGAGAGGCTGGAGGAGGGTGTCTTGCCAGGGAGAAGGTGTCTGGCTGGGAGGGGATGGAATACAGGAGCAAGCTGGGGGCAGGGTGTCTGTTCAGGGAGGAGGGGGCAGGAGCAGGGTGTGGGGTCTTGGCAAGGAAGAGGGTTCATGAGAGGGCTGGATGTACAGGGTCCGAGCATGAGGGTGGGGGGGCACTTACTTTCTCTTATGCTGTGTGCCACTCCCAGGCACTGGAGGCTTTCCCTGCTACTATCAAAACAGCGGGGAACGGCTCCAGAAAGTGTGTCAGTGCGCTGCTGTTCCCCTGGCAGGGAGGAGAGGGAAGGGGCGCCAGCAGCAGTGCACAGCCATTTCTGCCCTCTGTTTCTGGCTACCTCGGGGCTTTCCCCCCAATGTCCCCTCACAGGAAGCCAGCGCTGACTCTCTAAATCTTGCAGGGGGCCACAAGGCTATAGTGCCAGCTCAGACTCCCAGCTGCAGGGGGATCAAGGAGGGCTAGGCTCAAGCTTCAAAAGAGTCATATCTGGCTCATATTTGACTTGCGAGCCATAGGTTGTCAACCCCTGCACTAGAGTATCATGGAGCAAATGGTTTGGAAATAGCTAAGTTATAGAGTGGTGGCAAGGAAGCTGAGGGGCAGAGAAGCTTTCCTGTGAAAGCACTGTGCGGAGTTTTGGCACAGTCAGGGCTTGGCTCCTCCTGACCAGTGTCCTGGGTCAGACGGATCTTGAGCTTTCCACAGCTGCCAGCCCAGCCAGGGGCACTAGGGGAAGGAAGGAATCTACCAACCAGACTGTTGGCAAGCTGAATAATCTGACCAGGGGCTTGTTCTCCATACAAAGCTGGGAGCAGGATGCAACCTGTCAACCGAGATATAGAGGAGTAGCAGGACTGACGGGGTGAAGGGGTACAGCAGGGAGAAGACAGTAAGAGGGATAGCATGAAAAGGGCTGATGGATGGGCAGTCTCAGTCTTCTCCATCCTTGTCGCAGGGTACGGCTACACTATGGGGTTTTTTTCAAAGAAGATATGCAAACTGCACTTGCATTTGCATATCTTCCTCTGATTCCTTTTCCGGAAGAGGATTTTCCAATATTTGGCCCATCTACACGGGGCCAAATGTCAGGAAAAAACCGTCTTTTGGAAACCCCCTGTATAGGCAGTCCCCGGGTTACATGGATCCAACTTACATCAGATCCCTACTTACAAACGGGGTGAGGCAACCTCGCACTAGCTGCTTCCCCCAGCCGACCAGGGAGACGCGAAGCTAGCGCTCCCCCGCCCCCGCCCCAGCAGACCAGAGAGACGTGGAGCGGCTTTTCTCAGCAGACACCTCAGCTTGAGAATAAAGGACTGAGGGAAGTGAGGTGTGGGAGAATAAAACTGAGCTCTGGAGAAATGTTTGGCTAGAGTTTCCCCTACAATATGTACCAGTTCCGACTTACATACAAATTCAACTTAAGAACAAACCTACAGTCCCTATCTTGTACGTAACCCGGGGACTGCCTGTATTTCATTTTACAAGGAATAAGGGGGCATCAGAAAGAGTTTTTTTCCAACATTTGACTCTGTGTAGACGGGCCAAATATCAGAAAAATCCTTTTCGGGAAAAAGAACCAGAAGATATGCAAATGCAAACGCAATTTTCATACCTTATTCGAAAAACTCCCCCACAGTGTAGCTGTACCCTCAGAAAGGACAGCTGGCTAGCCCCTCAACTGGCTTTCAAATAATCCTTTCCCTCTTTCCATAGAGGGACTGAAGAAAGCTTTGTGCAGCTGTCTCCAGACACCTCTCCACTAGAGATGTTAAATTTAGATTAAGTCAACAAATAGCTGATAGGATTTCCATTGACTACCAGAGGTCCCCAACATGCAACCGCCCGAGTTGCAACCCCCTGCACTTACAACCATTTTTGTAAGTGCGGAAGGGGGCTGGAAACCCGCGACTTATGTCCTCAGCCCACATTTATGACAGGTGCATGGCGCCTATCATAAATAAGGGCTCAAGTTACAACGCCCTCGGCTTGCAATGCTTCCCCAGGAACGGATTGCGTCATAAGTCGGGGGGCCTCCTGCATACTATTAGTCTATAACGGCACCTCCACGTTTGAACTCTAGCAAGAGCCCTGCTGAGATCGTGATACAGTTCAAAAGCAGAAGCCCTGCAGGGAGCACGTGGCTTCCTTTTGAAATGTACAAGAGCCCCATTAGGCACTGCAGAAAGGGAACTCCCCCGCTGGTCCTGCACTCCTTGCAGCGCCTCAGTCATTTAAATGTACAAGAGCCACAGGGGGGCTCCTGTGCATTTCAAAAGGAAGTCCTACAGGGAGCAGGACTGCTCTAGCCCCATGTTCCCTGCGGCACCTGAGCCATTGAAATATACAAAATCCTTTGGGGGGGATAAGGAGGAGCGGAGTCCCCAGCTGGCTCTGCGCTCCCTGCAGGGCTTCTGCTTTTCAAAAGTACAAGAGCCCTGTTGGGGCTCTTGTACAGTTCAAAAGCAGAACCACAGCAGAAGCAGCACGATCAGAGACTGCTTCGGTCCCCTCTTGACATTTCCGCTGTGCTTCTACCTCCCCTGCCCCCCATGGAAACAATGCTGGGGGGAACCGGCTTTTAATCTAGCTGCCCCCCAGCACCAGCTCCTGCTCCCTCCCAGCACCCGCTGCCTCTCTCTGATAGAGGGAGCAGGAGGGAGAGAGTGACTGGTCACATCACTAGTCAACTATTCGATAAGTTTCTGCTTGTCAACTAGTCTCTTATATTCCCCCCCCCCCCCCACACACACACTTACCTGACTCTTTCACTAGAACTCTCTGTTTTCCAACTTCCTCCAGGTACTTTCCCCCTCTCAGCTTTTCCCTGATCTTTTACAGGCTTTAGGTCCAGACACACCTTTTTAACGGGTCAAACTGGGAGCACCTATTCAGGCACTGGAGACCTAGACCAGCTTCATTTACAGAGATCTGTCACCCTAGGACACTGCTTTCAGTTGGTCATGACTAACCAAATATTTAACCTTTTCAACAGGAATTTTCCATAACTCTAATCTGTCCAAAATCAATGTTAAAAAGTTTAACCTAGTGCTAACAACGTATCTGAACTGAAAGAGTTAACATGTTTTTCTGCCATTAGAAAACACTGTTGCAATCCTTTTCTCCAGAAGGAAAACTCAAAAGACTGAACTTTGAAACTTGATATGAACACAACCCATGGCGAAAGAAGTACATGGCTTTTAAAAAATATTAACAGTTCAGTTAGTTAAAATTGGAAATGTCTGTGTTTGCATAGGCTCTAAGTATCTTCTCTAGTCATACACACAGCAGGACTTAAAATTTCCCTCTACTCGCTGACTACTCCTACCCTGTAATTAGCTTTTTGTTATGTGGTTTCTTTAAAAAGTCAGTCAAAAGTAGGGCTATATACATATTATGATAGCTCACTGTCCCGTTACCTTTCAACTGAACATTGATCAAGGAATTTTACTCAAATCTGAACACACATTTTTGGACAGTTCAAGCATGGAAAAAAGTGGAGACCACTAAGTGAACATTAAAGACAGGTATAAATATATGAAAATAGGAGGTCACAATAGAAACTATATGTGATACCTGCATCCTCCATTATGAAATACTTTAAAACTGTAGCCAGATGAGGAAATATGTTTAGTTATACCTTTTTTTAATAAATGTATTTCTACAAAACAGAAATACACTAAGGCAACAAACAACCCACAAAGCTGGATCTAAATTCTATGGCAAAATTCATTTGCTACTGCAATCCAGCACTGAATTCAGTGAAACTGGGCTTTGTATCTTCCTTGAAAAGGAAGTTTATAACAAATTTAATTTAATTTAATTTAATCTGAGGATTTAACACAGCAGGGCTAAAGTCAAATTAAACTACACAACTTCAGCTCTCTCAATTATGTTGTGATGTCGAAATAACTTCATTCAGCTTTTGGTGCTGCCTACAGCCCACAGCCCAGGCACCATTTACCAGAGACCTGTGCCCAGCTCCACATCTCACCTGTTCCCCCCACACATCACCCAGAAACCTGTGCCTCAACCCTTCTGTTCCACGCCCCCCACATTGCCTAGAAACCTGTGTAAGATCCTGTACCTTTCCCTCTTCTCCCCCAACCCAGAATTAACCTGCACTCGGTACCTCCCACCACCACCGATGGGCTGGTGCCTTTGCACCCAAATGGCCTCTGTGCCAGGACCCCACTGCCTCTCCCACTGGTACAAACCCTGGTACCTGCTCTGCCACTCTCCTGGCAGGGGTCCCATGCAGCAGCTTCAGCCCCAGCCCTGGCCTCTGGAACAGCTTCCTGCTGCCCATCATGCAGCTCACAGCTCCTCTGGCCGCCAGAGCAGCTGCCTGCCACCCACCACATGGCTCTGTGTAGGAGGTGGAGAGTGTGGAATTTTTTTCTGTGCACCCGCACAAACACACAGCTTAGAGGGAACCCTGAACACTATACTGATCCACCCCAATTTTCAGTGTTTCATAAATATTAATGTTGGCAACATATATGCATATTATATATCTATCCAAACATCTCCATGACAAGTTCAGATTCTACATGAAAAACCTTAAGTACTAAAAGCTTATGTTTTATTCTACTTTTTAAATTAATGTTCTGAAAGACAGCCCAAAGTTACAAAAGATAACTCCATTTCCCAGAAAAAAAATTAGATCACCAGCATTCTGACAGGACAGTGGCAATTAAGAACTTTGTGTGCTGTAATTAACAAGCAGACAATAGCTTGAAAGTGAATGTGTTGCTAATTCAGAGCATGGGGCACTGGGGAATAACACTCAAGATTACTTGTGCATTTTTCAGCCAAACTTTAGAGATGGTTTCAAACACAGGCCCCAACATTCCTTAGCATATTATACAATAATTAGCTTTGAATTTATAAAAACATGACTCCAAATGGCAAGCTCTACAAAGTAATTCTCTCAAACTGACTGCTTGTATATGCAGTTCTTATTTTGTATACTATAATATACAAGTAAAGTTCAGAGCTTTCTCTATGCAATAACTACTATAGTGCTTTTAAACAGGATTTTGTGCCGTTCAATTCTATGTGCTAAGATGTATTTAAGACGTTGGACATGATAAAGTTTACCAATATTAACAAGAATATAGAGCTGCAAGTTCAGGCAAAAGCCCATGAGCATGAGCGTATTTTATCTGCTTTCATGGCACTCAGCTTAGTTCTACCACACCAAAAACATTCTAATGAATGCAAGAGCGGGGCAGATACACCAGAGCGACATGTTAAAACGAAAGCAAGTCATGTATAAATAGAGAGGGAAAATATTTTTTGAGAGAGACAACAGAAAAAAGCAAAACAATACGAGAGGCTACAACTGTAACGTAAGAATATATAAGGGAGCTGGAGGCAGTAAAAAGGGTAGCATGTCAATGCATATCAAAAGGAACTTGACAAGTTTTGGGACAACTGAGAATTCCCAGGTACACAGACCAACAGCACACTAATGATTCCATGGTTACTGGTTGTTTTTATATATCTTTATTAAATCTGAAAGCTGTTATGAGACAAACCAATGAATTCCAGAAAATTTAAAATCCAAAAATCAAGCATTTCTTCAGCAATTCTAAATTTATAAGAAGAATAGGGTTGGTAACTCACAAGTCCTGACCAAATTACATCTCAATTAAAATTAAATTCTACCTACCTAAAATTTTCTCTGTTACTTCATCCAGAAAAATGCATTTTCCACTTCCTGTCATACATTTCCTAACTTGTTGAGGAGGGCCACTTGATCACTGCTAACTGAACTTTTCAACTCAGAGATGCTTTTATTCCACAGGTGGATGAAGTAATTCTAGTGCATAGTTTTGTATCAATGTAAATATGGCAAGTGCTTTGGGATAGGGATATAAGCAACTAATAGACTAGCTGACTATCTGCTAAGGACAGAGCAAAGTAAGCTAAGTCCTACTTTCTCCCAAACACACACAGATGCACCTGCCAAGTTCTAATCATAGAGCTTATGTTTGCAGCAAGCTATCTTCCACAGTTGATGCTCTTTCCCATCCAAAAAGGAAGCTTTTCTCCTAAATAACCTGATTTCCAGCTGACATCACTCCTGAAATCCACAAAGCCATTGCCTACCTTTCTCTGCTACAGAACTACTCAACTTTGGAAGTCTCTGGGGCCACAATGGTACTCACAGCACATGCCAAGGGCTGCAACTTAAGTGTGGTTGCATATACATGCAAATATATGCAAAAAGCTTCTTTCACACTGACGAGCATGAATACAAAAATTAAGGCAAGACTACACAACATGCAGGCCCCATTTAAGTCCGTTCTGCTGATATTAATAAAATGCAATATTTACCGGATTTCTACCCATATAACATCACTTTTAAAAAGCAATAACAGTCCAGGAATTTAACTACTAAAATGTGTATCGACAGAAGACCATTATATCGATTCCCCATCGTGGAGCGTGTTCCTAGTGGAGGCCATGTTCAAAGGATCCCTGCCACAGGCCACGTTGAGCCCCGCATAAACCCAAACCGCACCGTGGGCCACAAACAAATGGACTGCGAGCAACCCACGGGCTGCATATTGAGTAGCCCTGCTCTACTATGGGTACGTCTAGACTACATGCCTCTGGCGACAGAGGCATGTAGATTAGGCTACCCGGCATAGGAAAATGAAGCGGCGATTTAAATAATCGCTGCTTCATTTAAATTTAAATTTAAATTTAAATGGCTGCCGTGCTGAGCTGATCAGCTGTTTGTCGGCTCAGCGTGGTAGTCTTGACACTCCACGGTCGACATCAAAGGCATTTGTCAACCTCCCAGGTAAACCTCATCCCAGGAGGCATACCTGGGAGGTCGACAAATGCCTTTGATGTCGACTACCACGCTGAGCCGACAAACAGCTGATTGACTCAGCGCGGCAACCATTTAAATTTAAATGAAGCGGTGATTATTTAAATTGCCGCTTCATTTTCCTATGCCAAGTAGCCTAATCTACATGCCTCTGTCGCCAGAGGAATGTAGTTTAGACGTACGCCAGAGGCATGTAGTTTAGACGTACCCTATATGTAAATATAGCTACATCACTGTACACATACAACCACAACCCATCTGCAGCATGTGCAAGATAGGATCCAAGTTTAAGCAAAATAAGTTTTCAGTCTTAGTGGGGAAGGAACAGCTGCTCAGAAATACAGAGATGTACATTTCTAGAAAGATTGAGGCGCGGCTGAAGGATGAGAGTGGTGAACAGATAAGACCGCCAATTTTGCTCTGTCTGGTAAGATAGCAGTTGCACAGATAAAATGTCAAACTTACTCAAAGCTATGAGAAGCAATGCAGTCATTTAAAGTAAGCAGTCAAATTAAAACCTATTTGTACAATAGTTTTATGGATCACTTTGATATGTAAGGAACGTCTTCCTCCGATGAGGCTAAATGGAGAAAAACTACAAATTTAGATGGTATGGTCTTCAGAAATACTATTCCTTTTTAGACATCCTAAATTTAAGAACAGTGGGAACCTCTTATTTCTGTCATCCCACTTCTCAGACAACCTTCTATCCTTTATTTGTCATAGAGGATAGACAAGAATTATTTTGGAAACTGTAATTTAACAGGAAAATAGATAGATAGTAATTTCCAGTAAGGGTATGTTTTCAATACACATCTTCAATATTTTAGTTGACCCAGCCTGAGTGTGAGCAGCCACATTGAAAAACCGTATTTCAGTTCCTGGTATTGCACATTTAAGTGTGACATTGGCCTTTGGGGAGCATATCCTATGGCTCTTAGAACTGCTGTAAGCTCAAGCAGTCTACAATTCTCTTAGTGAAATGAGAGAGAACTTTGTCTGGGAACAAGTGAGATTGAATGCTGACAGTCCTCCAGTGCCCAAACAGCCTAGCCTTCTTGCTCACTGCAAAATGGGCAGTTTATCAATGCAAGTTTAGCCTATACTCCAAGACAGACAAGCTAACCTAATTTTAAAGCATCAAACTTAGGTCAGAGGTTGTGTGTGTCAACAAGGAACAGGGTGAGTGACAAACCCTAGTAAGAGTCCAGATTAATTCTGTAGTCATGTCAAGCTTTAATTAAGCTTTACTCCTATCAGGTAGATGCAAATAAAAAAAAATGTAAATTTTTGCTCAAGAAAATACAATGCTCTCCTCATACAAACATATCATTTAAATGAAAGAAAAAAATGAAAGTGTAATAAAACTGCTAATTTATGAGGCTCCGATTCCCTATTTGTCTGTGGAATAAGAGAATCTAACTCGATTGGTACTAAAAACTGATTGGTCAGCTTTCCTTAACTACAGCACAGCAAACTACAGAAGTTGAAAAGTTGAGGCCATTATTTGCTTTCGTATGTTTAATACATCCTTCTTTCTACAACCTTTCCAATTTTTGAGCTACTTTAATTATCTCTCCAACACAATACTTAAACGATCCCAATACATTAGTAAGAGCTAGTTTACATTGGAAACCTAAAGCTGCATCAATGTAGTACTTCAGTGAAGAGGCTAAAGAGGAAGGCTTCTCTTACGGACATAGCAGTTCACCTCTCAGAGGCAGTAGCTAGGTCCACAGGAGAATTCTCTTGTTGCCTGAGTGCAGCCTGTTCCAGAGGTTAAATCAATTCAACTATACTACTAAAGAGTGAAGTAATTACACTGACCTAACTTCCTAGTACAGACGAGGCCTGACAAAAAAAATGTTTAGAAATTAAAGCTTCAAGGTATAGTAATGCAGAAGAGTATATGAAATAAATTTGCTTTATCAAACATAAAAACCAGATTTCCAAAAATAATATAATCAAACGTGTTGCTAGATCAAAACTTGACACATTTTGAAAAGGAATGCATTTTATGGATGAATTCTTGAATAGATGAAGACAAATGCAAACAGAAGTATCTAATTTTAAAAATTAGTAGGCAGCCAATAGAAGCATCTTTTGTTAAATCTGACACAAAATTGTGTTTCCTCAACTGGTAGTGCATTTCCATTTTGTAAAGAATATGGCTTTTTGCATAAACCGAAATGAATTAGGGAATAACTAAGAAAATGCTGAAAAATAAGTTTAAGATTATAGGTATTGCCTTAAATTTTCAGAGCAACTAGCGATTTTTGGTATCCAATATAAGACAACATTAACCTACTTTTCAGAGGTGGGTGCCCATTTTCTGAAAAATGAGGTACCTTAAATTTGTCTCAAATTGGTCACCCAAAAAACTGACCAGTCACTTCAAAAAATTCAGTATTTTCACCTTATCTCTCAGAGATTTCCAAGGTGATATATAAATACAGACATACTGGGGTTGTTGCTACACTTCCAAGGCAGAGGCCTTATCAACTAATCAAATAGTCAATGCAAACTGCATCAACTGTTCAATTAGATGATTAATCTAAATTTAACATCCCTACTTCAGACAAGGCTCACATGTGAAAAACAGGACTCAAACACAAAGTGCATATTCCAATTGCTTTCTTTTAAAAATAGTAACACAAGAAAGTATGCAATTTTTCAGTAACACTGTGTTGTGACAGTTTTGTACTTTCATGTCTGATTCTTGTAAGTTTTTATGTGAGGTGAAACTTGTGATACACAAGACATACCAGACTCCTGCAAGAGGTACAGTAGTCTGTAAAGGGGGACAACTACTAGAAAATTAAAATACTTCAATTTTCCTGACTATTTTATTCAAAGTCCAACATTTTTCCTTCAAAAATGAACAGCCTGTCTTAACCAAAAATATGACTATTACCAGGGCTCCACAAACCACTGACTCTACTCGCCCATGGTGAGAAGATTTCAGTCAGTTGCTCCGTGAGCCCCATTCACCAGCGCTTTGCGCATGCTCAGTGCTGGTCTTGCGCATGCACAGTACGGGGCTGGCAAGTGGCTCTCGCCAGGGTTTGTCAAGCCCTGACTATTACAGCAGTCAAAAAAAACATCCGTTTTGGTTAGTGAAAAATCCAAAGAGGTTGTTTTATGAAAAAAACAAAACTATTAACTTTAGTTATTATAGAGCTCAGATATTGGAGATTAACTGCACTGAAACCAGATTTTGATTCAAATCAAAATTTATAATCCATAACCTTGTAAACACTCAGTTGAACAAACATATTTCTTATTACTTTTATGAAAAAAATTTCTGTAGTAGTGCCCTTGAAGGAGCAACATCAAGAGTATTTTGATCAGAAATTATAAAACCACAGTAGATTCTTTTCATGATGCCAATCTCAAAAGTATCATTTTAGTAAAATTTAGATGAACACTTTTTGTTCAGCACTGATTTGGACAAGTAGGAAGAATTTCACTTTAAATACTGCTAACAAAGCAAATTACATGGAACTCATTTAATTAGTACTTAGAATTTGCTCTTTTTAAAGACATCCATCAATAGCTATTACTTTCCTATAATCACGTTCTCATGTTCACACCTTCCTTTTTCTCTTTGGTATGCTGCTTCAGAGACATGGTCTGATGATATACCAGTGTGATTTTGGTCTAAAGTGCATTTTTAGTTTTCAAGCGGTAAACAATGTTCCAAAGCCATTGCGCCAGTAACTCCATGAAAGATTTGTTCCTTTTTTTTAAATTTAAGATTGGATTGCTGGCAACTTAGAGGAAGAAAACATTTACCCAGCTATCTGACAACCATTTGTTCCATTTCATACTTCACCAATAAGACAATTTGGCATATATAAATGTATTTTCAATTACATCTGTGGGAGGGAAGAGAGTCTAGTTCTTAAGTCACTGGACTGTGACTCTGGAGATATGGGATCAATTCTGCCATTTGTTGCCAGGGACTCTGCCACAGACTTATGTGACCCTGCAGGTAAGTCATTTATCTATTGAAAACCTCAGTTCCTCTTCTATAAAATGGAAAGGAAGGTGTTATTTCTATTACACAGGTTGTCCATTAACGTTTCACACATTACCCATTAATGACTGTGGCATGTTCACATATTACTGTGATACGGGCATACAAGTGCTTGAAGATTCTTCTGTGAAAGCCTAATAATCTCGAACAGAAATGTGCAAGTATTAACAGCAGGTGAATTTTACTTATAAACTAGGTAAATTTCGTAGTCATAATCATTTCTACAGGATCACTTTTCAAAGCAGAATTGCCATTTAAATATCCAAAACAATGACATCCTAAGGACTTGAAAGTAGTAATTAGATTAAACTGTGAGGAAAATAAATGGATTAAGTTATAATTTTGATTCACACATTCTTCTACCCTACTACTTCGCCCTAAAACTAAGTATCTTTGACAGATGAGATGATCAAATACAGATGATAGTTACAAAATCTTACTACAAAACTGAGTCTTGAAACACCATAGATTCCAAGGCCAGAAGGAATCATTGGGTTCATCTACTGCAACCTCCTTTGTAACAGAGGCTCTAAGAATATTTTGGGGATGTTCTGTGGAATACCTTTTAGAAAAATATCCAGTCTTGATCTAAAATTGTCAGTGATGGAATTCATCACTACCCTTGATAAACTGTTCCAATGAGGGATGTAAAATCCTGTTTAATTGGTTAAATGGTTAAATGTAGTGCTAATACTGCATTTAACAGATTAATCGGGCATGGTGGGGAGCTGTTTTAGCAGGGTTGGAGTGACCCTCCCACCCGCTGGGGTTGGGCTGGAGCAGCTCCCACCACAGGCAAAGGTTTCTCCAGACTAGCTGCTCCCAGCCACCAGCACAGCCCCTAGCCTCCACACAGAGGCTGCTGTGGTTGCCCCTGGCACCTCCGCATGGGCTGGGAGCTGGCAGGCCTGAGCAGGGGTCTGGTGGAGCTGGAGCAATGGCCTAGCTGCTCGCACAGTGATGCTTAGTGGGTAACTGTTTACCTGGCTACCTGTTAACATCCCTAGTTCCAATCATTAATGCCTCTTAGATTGAAAAAATATATGTTCCCAAACTGAATCAGTCTAAGAGCCGGGAGGAAGGGATAGGCAGGATCTGAACTGGTGGTGCAGCTCTGCATGGAGCCATGAAATTGGCAAGAATGGCAGTCAACAGCTTAAGTATTTACATGGACACTGTGTTGCCCTCACTGCACACTCCAACACCAGGAGAGGTCTAGGGCTTATGTCAGTGTAATAGGAAACTTACATCAGTGAGAGCAAGGCTCTGGTGTATACATGGACATAATTAGGTTGACTTAAGCTGCCTTATGTTGACCTCTCTATAGCACAAACAAAAGGTACTATCAATAAAGAGGTTTCTGCACTGCTCTTACACTGGAGAAAGGAAACATTTCTCCGCTTTCCACGGTAATTTTATTGTTCAAAGTTAAGGAATCTGCTATAATTCAATAAGCTGAAGTGCATTAAGTTTTAAAGTTAGTATTACAGTGCAGGACACCTCAAAGTAGTTTGGTACAGCAAAATTTCACATTTAAATTCATTTAGCCTACCATGGTTCCCATTTTAGAACAGGTGAAAACATGCAAAGAAAATTCTTCTGTTTCAGAAGCATTTTGTAACCCATTAGAAAAAAAGCAAAATGAACTCAACTTGCTGGCTTTTGTCAACTCAGTTAGATCTTGCCAATTTTCTAAAAATTTTAGTAAAATAAAAATGTCATTCAAAACTTTACCACAAAATGTCTGTAAACTGAACTGCAACCCAAAAAAATTTAACAATAATTTCCATAATTATTTTGGTATAAGGGTACCATATATAAATATTCTACAGCATAATCACATATGCAACAAAAATACACTTGTGAAAAGCCTAAATCCTTCTGTTCAAGGTCAATGCAACTTTAAAACAATCTAAAGATTTTAAGTTCAGATTTTTAAAAAGCTTTCACAAATCAGCACTGTCAATCATCAGAACTATTTTGATACTGCTAACATGAACGGAGTAACAATAAGCATCCTGAAGTTCTCAACATATCTAGCCACTAGGTAGGTGAAGAATGCAGATGTTCGGCAGAGTAAAGAGACAGAACCAGCAGGCCAGAGTTGCGCACTGAAAGCCCCTCAAATAGCCATCTCAGTCAGAAATAGTCTTATTCGTCTGGGGATCAGTCACACTAAGCTTCTGGAGCAAGTGTGAACAGATATGTATTTTAGAGCAAAAATTGCCACATATTTTCTCTTCTGTTTTATCCTTCCTGGATCTTTTCCCATTGACAAATGGATTTCGTTTTGCACACTGCAGAAATGTAACTACTGTTTCTAAACTACAGAATCTTTGCAAAATGCAATTATAGAACAGCTCAACTAACAGTGCAACCAAAACTACATTTTACAACCTCCAAAGTAAATAATCAAAACACTTGTTTTCCCTAACAAAAAAACGAAGGGGAAGGAGGTAGCAAGATTTGCCTTACAAATCAAGCTATGTGATTTGGAAGCTGAAATTTTAAGATCTTAAACTGTTTTGTTTTATACAAATGCTGATTTATTAAAATATACACTTGGTTTTTAGAATAGAGCGAAGACATGTTACCAAAACAAGAACATACTTCTATGATATTCTCCCAGTAGAATACCCACTTTGGGGATGGCAAACCTTCATCTGCAACATTAGCAAAAATGCTGAAATTGTAGTGTACCATTTCTCCCAGTGACACAATGAACAAGAAAATGAGATCATCAATCCTGCCTCCGTAAAAATAAAACACAGCTGTCCCTTGAGAGTGTACTCTTTTTAAAGACCTTTATTTAGGTAAATCAACATTTAAAAAAAAAATACTTTACTACTGCCTAAACATAAGTTCCAAATATCAGAGTGCTGAGACTCTGCATTGGTACTGATTGGTTCTTTCCCCACCAAAATGCTATTTTAGCAGAATAAGGAAACACACGCATGCACATAAAGTTATCCTCTATACTCTAATACTGGAACTTTTCCCCAGTAGATGCTTGTGAAACTTGTAAGAAAAGTGATCCCTCATACTTCAGTAAAATCAGCTTCTCTTTTGGCCATAGCTGCCACCAATAAAGAGACAAACACATGATATGCTCCCTCTTAGCTTTGCATAGTTTTAATAATAGGAGATATACCTGAAAATGTATTTGATGATTTAAAGATTAGACAGATAAATGATGAGAGCAAAGAGAATGGAAGGGAAAATAAAACAATACGGGAGAAAACCCATCAGGGAATGCTTTGGTAAATATCTCTGACAAGCAAATTTAACAAGACCTGTTTACAGGCAGTATTAATAGACTACTTTCCTTTCTCAAAAGGTATAAAACTTATTAAAAGCATTAAAAATACTACTATGGATACTCTGCATTAACTTCAAAAGTGGATTTGAGAAAATACAGTTGGAGACATATTTACCTTCATGTAATCACTTGCTATTTAATATCATAGCTTTACAACTGCTTTTTAAAGACAATGAACTTCAAAACAAGTAATTTTTAAAAAATGTAGTTTCAAGACTATCGTCTGACTGTGGTTTTACAGTCACATTTTTCTGATTTCAAAAACGTCTCTCCCTGTTACGTGAAAGACACCGCAAATGGGAAAATTGACAGGCTAGATAAGACAGTGATGGGCAACCAAGGACAGTGAGTATGCCATAATAGCCCAGGCTCCATTGGGTCTTGATCTATAGCCTGCGGACTCCCTGTCTCGCCCTCCCTCATGCTCTTCTTATGCACTGGAGCCCACACTTCCTACTCCTTTCTCTCCCTTCCAGAACTTTCAGAGCATCTCGAATCTGCTGATTTGTACTCTGTCCCAACTCCTCCCCATTCCCGCCCAGAAATGGAGCATTGCCAATCAGCTGTTTGCAGCTTTTCAAACTCTGGGAAGAAAGGGGAGGAGCTGGGAGAGTGTGCAAATAAGGCAATTCGTGGCATTCCAAAAGTGCTGAGAGAAAAGGGGAGGAGTAGAAAGTCTGAGGCTCCATTGTCCCAGTGTGCAAGAAGCACATGTGGGAGGGAGACAAAGGGGATTCATGGGCCTCAGGTTGCCCTCCACTGATATAACATATCCACAATGAAACTTACTTAGGGATGCTAGGAGGGAAAGAACAGGTTAAAAATATTTAGAGAAGTTAAATGTAGTCAAGTTCTCATGCCCTGATGAAATTCACTGTAGGATATTTTATGAACTAGCTACAGCAATCTCAGAAATATTAGTGATTATTTTGATAACTCATGGAGGACTGGAGAAGGGCACAAACAATACTTAATTTAAAAAGTGAATCAAAGAGATCAACCTAACATCAATACCTGGAAAGATACTGGTATAAAACATCAATCAGTAAATTATTATCTTTTTATCTTCTTGGTGCTAAAAGACAACATGTATTTGCCAAAAACAAATCATGCCAAACTATTTGTTTTTTCTGACAGGGTTACCGGTAAAGTAAAGACGGGGGAAACCTAGATTTCAGTAAATCTTTTAAATCGTATATAGCATTGTCATAAGCAAAGTAGGGAGGCAAAGTACTAGCAGGAACACGTGGGTGCTAAAGTGGCTGAAAGGCCATAGTCAAAGAATAGTTACCAACGGTTCACCTGTCAATCTGGGAGGGCCAATCTAGTTGGCTCCTGTAAGAGTCAGTCATGGGTGTTGTGGTACAGGTTGAACCTCTCTAATTCAGCACCATCCATAGTCTGGAAAGATTTTAGTTAGCTGGATGTCCACCTACACAGGTGGCCAAGTTGAATGCAGTCCCATAAAGTTTGTTTACCACCATCAGTCCTGGCTCCCTATGTTCTGTGCTTTTACTTAGCTCTACTTTACCCTTAAATGTCTTCTAAGAGCTCAGCAATCAGTGAAAACGTTGGTAATGTGCTAGACAATATTGATCTCAATTGATCTCCTGTGATTTGGCAAATTCTTCGGTTTGGCATCTGTCAGGTCCTAAGGGTGCCAGACTAGAGAGGTTCAACCTGTACTATTCATTTGCCTTCATTACTTGGAGGGTGCATTTAGACTGGCAAGCTTGCCAGCTGTCTACACTGGCTGCTTGAATTTGCGCAAGAGCACAAATGTACAAAATCAGTGCTTCTTGCGCAGATACTTTCACGCTCCCGCTCAGGAAAAAGCCCTCTTGCGCAAGAATACCTGCGCAAGAGGGCCAATGTAGACAGGGAAGAATTGTTTTGCGCAAAAAAGACCCAATGGCTACAATGGCGATCGGGGCTTTCTTGCGCAAAATCGCGTCTAGACTGGCCACGGATGCTTTTGCGCAAAAGCACTTTTTGCACAAAAGCATCCGTGCCAATCTAGACACGCTTTTGCAGAAATACTTTTAACGGAAAAACTTTTCTGTTAAAAGTATTTCCGCCAAATCATGCCAGTCTAGACGCAGCTGGAAAGTGGAGGGGAGAGTTTATACCATTTGCAGATGGCATCAATCTGAGAGGAGCTGCAATAACTGGAGGGCAGAATTAAAACTCAAAATTACTTTGACAAATTCAGATAGTTGGTCTGAAATCAAAATGATAAAAATTCAGTAAAAGCAAGTACAAAGTGCTACACTTACAAAAGAAAATACATCAAATACATAAGTACAAAAAGGGGAACAGTTGGCTAGGAAATAATGCTGCAGAAAATATGGAAGTTATAATGGATCTCTAAATGAGAAAAAATGTGATGCAGATATGAAAAAGACGAATATACTCGGTTGTATTAACAGTAAGACACAGGAAGTAGCTGATGTTCCGCTCCACTAAAGGGTGGTGAAGTCTCAGTTGGAGTATAGTGTCTATTTTTGGGCTCCATAGTCTAACAGAGATATGGATAAACTGGTCTATAGAAAAGTAACAAAAGTGACAAAAACGCTTAGAAAAATGGGTATTAGTCTTCAGAAAAGATGACTCAAGAGACAACTTAGTCATCAAATATGTTAAGAGTGGGGATGTAAAATCCCATTTAATCAGTTAACCAATTAAATATTTTGTTAAAATTGTAATCCATTTAAATAGGGTCCCATGGGCAAGGAGCGGTAGACCCAGCCAGGGAGGAACAATCCCCTGCCAGTGGTACAATGCAGCTACAGCCAGGCTGGGCCCGCAGCAGGAGGGGACAGTTCTGACCAGGCTAGAGTGCCCCCCACCAGTGGTGCAAAGGGCACCAATCTTCCACATTCTCCTAGCAAAAGATACCTCAAGAATTGCTGGAATCCGAAATTAAATTTTTGTATCATCTGAAGGCTAAGAGAATTTACACTCTTCCAAAGTGTTTCCTAGACCAACCATCCTCTCACTGATAATCACGCAGACGTCTGCTTCCTTCCCATCTGTGAATAAGCAGTATCTTGAAGGCACTGCTTCCATTGTAGCTGAAAAAATAGGTCTCTAACACTAACTGCTTTTAGTGTATTAAGCATATTTAACACTATTTTTGCCCTATTTCCGCACCCCCCTGAATATATGCTTTGAGGCTGTCAGGTTTCATTTGTCTGCCTACAGCCAGATTTTTCATTTTCTTTGATGGTGAATGTCCACTTCCTTTCCATCATAGCAATGGCCCCCAAGGCAGCAAGCTAACTCGTTTCCAAACATATCAATAGAAATGTAGTCTATTTTTTGCAATTAATATCCAGGAATCTTGGTAGACAAGGCAAGCCCGAAGCCTGTGACATACCAACTCTTCAGAAAAAGCTCCACAAATCCATGTAGAAACTCCTGTTGTAAAATATTCCACTTTAGCTATAATGGGTATTGTCAAGCCACGCCATTCAGTAGGGATTAGGGAGTGGTAGAAGTGGCTTTTTATATTACTGAATACATTCTAAAATTCAGATTCATAATTTCTTATACCTAATATTCTTCCATTCTGTTGTTCACAAGTCACTAACAGTAATCAACAACATTAACTTTAGTTGATTGGGAATAGTTAAGTTTTGATATCTAGACTAGATCAATGGAATCAGCCTATGAAGGGGAAAATGTAGCTCATGATCTCAAATGTTTGATGCAGTGTAAAATAATACAATTTGAACAGTATTAATTTAAGTAAGCACTTTACCTGTATTTTAAGAATATGACAAAAAAACATATAGATTTTCACAGATCCTCATAAACTTAGATACAGCAGGATGCCTAAAATCATTACATATCAACTAATACCTGCTTTTAGATAGATCTGGAGTATGCATGGCCAAAACAGAACTCTGTCTAAACTATTTCTGCCTCCTTACATTTCCATCCCTGACAACAATACCACCACACTCCCTGTTTCCCAAGCATAAACCTGAAGTGATTTCTCACAATGCCTCCCTTGACCTAAAAGATGTATTCAAATATTGCAACTTTTTTCCCCTCTATTTTAAGTTCAGCTCTTTTACCATTCCCATATCTGAAGTACTTACCAGGTTTCATTTAGGTTCTCTGAAATTCTTCTCTCTCCATTCAGTGTTCTGAAAACACCACTGCTAGGATCACTTGCCTTGACATTTAGTCTGCCTCTCCCCTAGAAAACATTTTGAATCCATCCACTGATTTCCCCTTTTCCACTAAGTCAAATTCAAGTTTCTTCTCCTCACCTTAAAGCCTCTTCATGGCTATCTCTCCCCTGCCAACAATGCTAGTTTTAGTTGCTCACTTCCCTCAGGGTGGCTGTTCCTAAGCATGGATTCCTCCCCTGGAACTGATACATAAACCCACATCTGTGATTTCTACAAGAAACTGGTCAACAAATAATACATTTTGGATCTGTATGGCACAGTTACTTTGTGCATTGATTGTCTCCTTAGAATTTAAGCTCTTCAGGACAAGGATTATGCTTCCAATATGTGGGAACTAGGGATGTGAATGACTAGTCGACACACTAGTCACTTCTCTCCCTCCCTCCGATTGCTGCCTCCATCAGCAAGGGGAGGAAGAGATGGGGGTGCTTCAAAACTACAGCGTCATGTGGAGCCTGGGATCTGCCACTTTGAAACCTCACGTGGAGCCTCAAAGCTTGAGTCCCCCGCTAGCCCTGTCCCCTAGGGCTGTTGCTACACTTTAAAGGAGGAGGCACCCTTATTGACTAATCGAATAGTTGATACAAATTGCATTGACTCTTTGATTAGCTCTTTGATTAGCCAATTAATCTAAACTTAACATCTCTAGTAAGAACACAAACACAAGGTAATAATTTTGCTAAACACAGTTGTGAATATTTGCTTTAACTCGGTCACATGCCAATGATTTTTTTGTAAACTACTGAATCCACACTCACATCGCCTCCTCTACCAGTGGTAGTGCAGCCAAATTTTTATGCTGCATGTTTAGTTTGATATGTCTTAACATATCTATGTTGACTTTCCTTGGGCAGTAAGAGGAGAGAATGTGTCAAAAACCTACAATAAACCTGGTAAAGTTCATTCCATGGACAAAGAGAGACTGACTACTCAACCCAATATAAAAACATGCTTTACTTGTACTATCCCAACACACAGGGCATATCCACAGTTTGGGGATCTTTTGGTATCACTATTAATTGTATTTAGAAACCAATATAGTTACAATGGTATAACATCCTATTGCACATGTAGTTATATATCAGTACTACGGTTAAGAGTTTAAGCGATGAGGCTTATCGGTTAATGTTATCGGTTGAACTTAGCTGGCTCCAGGGAGGCAGCTTCGCTGAGGCAGGGCAGTTAAGATGCGTCCCTGGG
Organism: Pelodiscus sinensis; assembly: GCF_052426305.1. NCBI lineage: Eukaryota > Metazoa > Chordata > Testudines > Trionychidae > Pelodiscus > Pelodiscus sinensis. The sequence continues at coordinate 230,013,324 of NC_143053.1, read as the reverse complement.
AGCCGGGCTGGCAGCCCCACTCCCAGGGAGGCTTCGCTGCAAGCTCTGCAGTATAAAGCTTAGCTTAATATTTCAGAGCCTGCAGCGTGCGTAACTAAGTAACCGCTAAGATTTTAAGCAGTTACACAGTTCCTTATTACTTTTTACATCCCTAACCAGGACAAAGATGTTTATATCCATACCACTTATTTCAAGAATAAGCTATATCAATAGTGCTTTTATGTATGTATAACTATATCCATACTAATCTACTAAAGTGGTATTATAGCTGTTCCACTTTAGCTATATTAATCTCTTAACCAATGCACATTATAATAGTACAAAACAAAATACTCTGCGTATAGGTGAGCCCTGTATAAAGTTAGGTCAATTTTGCTTTACCACAGAATACTGGAACAGATTCAGGACTGAATACATTTGAAACATCAGCACACTGCACCACTTTGAGCAAAACAGATGACCTTAAGAAGAATGGGAACCAGGAGACTGAAAAACTGAAAAATTGACTTTTAACATTAACTTTAAAAGTAGAGCAATATGTGATTTTAGACTTCTAGCTGAGTGTTTAAAACTCAAGCATGGTGTGGTGCACTTTTTTTAAACACAAAACTTAAGTGAAATACTGCCATGATTTTTTCTTTCTGCTATTTTGTTTAAATGTAATCATTCCTTTGCAGTAGTTCCAATTCAAACATTCCTACACCATGATAATGAAACTGACTAGAAAATGAATAAATACAAAAGTGAAACTAATCTATTTTCACTGTCCAAACTAAGAAAAAGCCAAAGATTAAGCACATTTAAATAAGAGAAAATATTACAAATTTTACTTCAGTTAATAGTCTTAGGTCTTATTAGCATTTAAGTAAAAGTTTATTTTAAACTAACTTAAAAATATCTGTGCATTTCAACAAATTATGTTATGTAAGTTTTCTGTAACCCTGAAATTGGAGATACAGGGGGAGTACTGAGGTAACTACTTCAGCATGGATACAGTTAGTCACATACTGGAACAATCAACAGTATAGTTTAGTGCAACTATAGAACACACTAACCTGTGTTTAAAATCAGGTAGCCCTTTATATGTACTGGGCATTATGGACATAGATATATCAACACCTAGTCAAGAAGTTCCAGTTGTGTCCAAACAGCTCATTCCAATTCATAAAAATAGTATGAGTATGCCATTCTTCTTAATGGTATCATTAATTAAAATGCATGCAGTTTAAACTTTTGTGTAACTATTCCAGAGCGTAAGTAGGCTCTGCCCATTTGTTCTATACAATTTCTGTTACTGACAATTTAACATTGAGTGAAACAATTATATTATGTTTATGAAATGTAAGGAAGACATGATTTCTAACTATGTAAAGAATACTTAGAGTGTAACAATCACTTCAATCTATTTCACTTTTTGTCATTTAAACTTTATTTAAAAGGGCTTGCATTCACTTATGCAAACATTTAAGACTACTTGTTACACCTACTAAAACCACTCTGAACATGTCACCATTATCAAAATACACTGAATTTTTCACTCTATGAAGGAAAGGGGAAAGAGGAGGAAATGGAGAAGTAACCTTCTGTTGCCTCTAGATATTCCAATATCTACACTACATTATCCACTACATTATCCCCCAACACCACTGTATGCAATAAAACCCTGCATCACCAACCATTCAGTTCAGGTGGACTTGAAAACTTCAATTTACTTCTCCTATTTTACAGAGAAAATGTATTCAATACTCAGCTTCCCACTCCTTCCCTTCCAAATGCTTCTGTAATGACCCTTCAAACATTTACACATGTGCTTACTTTTCCTATGGTAAGTTTCATGGAAATCAGTTGAACTCCTCAGAGCAGTAAAAAGTTAAGGAAAATAAAAGTGTTAAGTGTTTGAAGGATCAGGGCCTTCGAGAGCAAGTAACTAGAACTAGAAATTAAATGGCACTGCAGAACAGAAGCTTATCAGACATATATCATATTTGGAAATGTAACATTTAGATGAACAGCACATCAAAAATATTAATCCAAGTTAATCTGTGGACATTTCCTTATGCACGAACACATTATGAATAATTAAATAATTGAACAGATGACACACTATCAGCAGCTGGAACTCTGATGCTTCAAAACCAATGGAAGAATAAAAATGTATTTTGCTTATGGAAACATCTAAAATGTAATCCAATTAAGATGTTCTCATAAACTACTCTTTCCAGCACCTTTAGAAGTCACCTTAAAAATGCACCAATACCAAAAAAAATTAATTGCTTTAATCTCTTGGTGTCTTTGTTGACATCTACTATTTTTTGGAAGAAAAAAAGAATCAGTTTAATATAAAAGACTCAAGGCAATGACCTCTGGTGGAACTGAGTACCAGTGCACAGTCTTCTCACCATTGTGTAAGACATGTCACTTGTAACTGTTTTACTTATTATTTCAATAAAATTTAAATCAGATTACTGCTTAAATAAAAATGATTAGAAACAACTCACCTCCATCCCTCTCTCTAACTCTGTGAGTATGCACACTTTTTGCTTTACTGTGCCCTGTGCTGTCACTATATTTGTTTTCAGGGCTATCAGACCGTCGCAACATTTTATTTGGTGGTGAAGGATCTGCGGTGTCTCGCATCTTGTCATGACGGTGATCACCACCACTGGGGTGACTCTTTGATGAGTATTTAAGAGTCTGCAAGAAAATACATTTTAAATTAATTTAATTTTTGTAGCAGTTAACATCACTTCCAACTAACAGAAAATCTAATTTTTCAAGATAAGTAAAAATTTTCACTTCAGTGAATATTTAAGCCACATATTAGCACTTTAGGAACACAAGTAGAATAAGGCTTTCCTATGTTAATTATATATATATATATATATAAAGTAAAAAATTCTAATTTAGCTTTTTTACCTAATTTTCCTACTGTGGTTTCAGTGTGGAATATCTCCTATAATAGGGTATTAGAATTAAACTGCAATTCCTTGAATTCTTATTCATCTTGTGTTACATACATTCAGCACTACACAGACTGCTTTCTTCATTTTGGGGAGGACAAAATATTCAGGTGTTTAATAAGTAACTGAATAAAAACAGATTACAAATTCTGCTTGAACCACAGTGTACACACTACAAATTTCATCAAGACACCTAAGCTCACCCACCACCTTGAATTTCCATAACAAACTTTATTTGAGCACAAGAACTAAGATAGTATTTAAAATGAGACTGAATAAGCAGGTGTGAGGGGTGTAGCGGGAAGCTTACTTTGTGTTCATTCTGGAAAATGTACACATTGGAAGCAGCATGATCAACATCTTTCACCCATTTGCTTTCATAATGCAAACTTCAGGATGGGGGAATGTTTACATTTAGGTGAACTGTCACTGACAACTTTCAGTTGTCACACTGTTTCACAAGCAGCCTGCCACATGCCTAGAAATTTCATAACAGCCCCTCAAATGTGTACACTCAAGAGAGCACAATACTCCACTATACTACTCATGGTGATAAGTGTCCTCAAAATACACAGTGCAATACCCACTGCTCCCCAAGAACTGGGTTTCCATGTGCACAAGGAGAGGGAGTACATTATGCCTCTCAAAGTACTTTCTTAGTTGGCACAAGGATTTTGATGCAGATTTCTGAGTGCAGCCTGTAGCCCCAGTAATCTGGTGCCTATAGGGTGCCCTGCTCAGGTCACAGTCCCAAGCAGGGATTTGGGGAGCAGGAGGTGCTTTCCAAAGGGGCCTTTAGAGAACAAATTTTACTATCTATTTTTCACTAATTGGATACTGACTCATTCTCCCGCCCCCCCCCCTCCCGGCACTGAAGGCCGAACTCTACACAAGACCGCGCTAGGCCTCGCCTCACTTCTCTGCCTCTGTCCCGGGCGGCGCAGAGGTAACTGGGACCTCGCGCCCCTCACATGTAAGCGCCCTCCTCCCCAGGACTAAGGGGCTTGTGAGGGGAGGAGACAGGGAAGTGGCTGCACCGCGGCCTGTGTCGGCGGACGAAGCCTGCGCTGGAGTAGCTCCCCCCTCCGCTCTCTCCCCCGCTCCTCCTCCTAGGCCTAGCGGCCGGCGCTGCAAGTACCTGGTAGGGCTGGGAGTCCCCCCTGCGGTCGTGACAGCTGGAAGAGAGAGAGAAAGAGACGTTAGCGAACAACCGTTACCGGCCGCCGAGGGGGAGGGGTACCACAAACATGGCGGAGGGTCTGGGGAGCCCCCCGCGGGTGGCGGGGAGGAAGGAGGGGGATTTACCCATCACTGAGTCTCTGCTGTTTCCTCGCATACATTACCATCAATGCCCGGCCTGTGTGTGTGAATGTGAGGGGACCAGGAGGGGACGGCCGCGGCCGGGCCACAGGCGCCGAGGGGGGAGGAGGGGGAGGCAGCGCTCCGCCTCACCACCGACCGGGACAGGGAAGGGGAGGGAGGGAGGGGGCGGCTCAGGCAGCTCAGCTGGGAGCAGCGCTCACGGGCCCATCTCCGCTCCGCACAGCGGAAGGGGACACGCCACAGCTCGGCCCCGCACACTCTGAGACACTGAGGAGCTCAGACTCCTCCGCCGCTGCCGCTGCCGCTGCCTCCTCCCCCCGCTGCGCCCACCGCCGCCGCCGCTCCTCCAACTACATCCGGGAAACTCGGGCGACGCCGTGTTCGGTTCACGTCGGGTGTTTTCGGCTGTTTTCGGCACACTCCTCCCACTCAGTCCCCTCTGCTTTAGGGCGGCCGTGCCTTCGGGAAACATCGGCTCTTTTCGCCAAGTCCAACGCCCTTAATCTTCCCCCTTCGGGCAACATCGGCTCTTTCCGCCACCAGCCCTCCGCTAGTCCGCAACCAGCCCCGGGAAAACATCGGCTATCGCCGTAGAACGTTCCTCTGTATTCGGAAAGTTTCGGGTTTTTCCGTAACCCGTCACCCCCCCCCTCCCCCCCAGCTCTGCGACCACTGCCGGTTGGAGCGCTCGGGGAAAGCAGCTGGTCGGAGCGCCGGGCTGGCTCATTGGTTAAGAGCCCCTCTCCTCTTGCGGAGCATGGCAAGCTCTTGAGAGGCGTGCTCCGCGCTGCTACCGACAGCCTGGGGTGAGAGCGCTGCTTACCAGTTAGTAGCTCTTCCGGCTGCCGGCGGAGGCTCTTTGGCCAGGTCGGACACAGCAGGGGCAATAGCAAGAGAGAGGGGCTTCTCCAAGCCGGATTGAGAAAAGGGAGGCTGGAAAGGGTCTGCCTCAAGCCTAGGAAGCAGCTTATATACGTCCTGTGTTCGGAGAGAAAGCGCGGCAGAGAAGAGGTTAAAACGACCCTGTGGGAGGCTCGCAGCTGGCTGCTTGGGTTGTGAGTGTGTCCCATGCGCTGCCCTTTGCGGTGCTTGTTTGTCTCGTAGCAGCCCCAGTGGATGTGTAAGTCCTAAGACTCGAAAGCCGGAGCTTTGTTCCTATCTGTGTTAGGCACGTGCCTTAGTTATCACCGCCATAGTTGCTGTGGGAGTTGGGTAGCAATAAGAAGAGCCGCTCCTGTGGGGTTTCCTCTCAGGCTTTTTGTAGCTCTCAGAGCTGTTTCTAGCGTCTCCGGCAGGTTTTTTTTCTCTCTAGCGTCTCCAGTTGTTTGGTGGTGGGTTTTTTGTTTTGCTTTTTGGCCTACACTTAGTAGCAAGAGGGTAGAGAGCAGTGAATGTTGGGGTATCCCTGGCACTCACACCAGCTCCAGTCTCGGTGGCCCTACCAAGCTCTTCCGTGTAGACAATGTGCATCCTTCACTGCAGAGTGCTCTTATCCAAACTGCTCCCTGTGTCCTGAGGAGAGCGAAGAAAAGCAGCTCTCCAGAGGCGGGCAGTTCACAAAACATGCTTCTCTAATCGAAATGCTAAATCTCCTTCTAAGCCCTGCTCATATATGCATTTGAAAATAGAGTACTGAATTGATTCACTATAGGCAGACCTGGGAGGTACTGAGAGTGGAGATGGTACTTATGCTTAAGTATCATATGGAGAAAATACCTTTCTTTATCCTTGACTTTGAGTGAGTATTTCTAGTAACAATCCCTACATTTCTATTCTCAATAGAAAAGACCATATTTGTAGAGTAGTTTTATATCAGTGATCAAACACTGAAATTTTGAGCCCAAAAGTAGTTAGGTTTTTTTCCAAGAAAGTCATGCATGTCTGATAAATAGGCAGCTACAATGAAAACTGGTTTGTGATAGTTTTGTTGTAATGAAGGGTTGGACTTCATTTAATGTAAACATCCAATAATTATTAAAAGACACTCATTTAAGCACTCAGCAAATAAATGGAAATTCTGGGACCTTGAATTCTGGCCCTAGTCATTTATTCTCTAGATTGGAAAAGGCTGGGAACACCACAGAAATTGTATCTTTGGGGCTGTAAAACTTAAGTCTGAGGAGATGATGTGTTTTTTCTTTTAAGCAGAGTGTTCTATCATGGCTATGTTTGTACTGGTTTGTTAGCATAGGGTTGCTCACAAAAGCCCAGCTACAAGCGTTTTTATTTTGTTTTTCTTTTTTAAATAAAAGTGCTGAAGGGTGTTGCTGAGAGAAAACTCAAAGCAGTGGCAGAGTCCACTTAGAGGGTGGAGCCTGGAGGATGACTCAGCAGGGAGCGGTTCTGCAGGGTTACAATAATGAGCTGGTGAAATACATGGAAGACTTATGCCTGCAAAGAGAAGAACTGAACAAACAGATCCAGGAAGCGGAAGTGGAAAAAAATAAACTCCAGCATGAAATCCAAATCCTGAATGAGCAACTGGAGTGTGTCTGTGAAACTTTGACCCAAAAGACAGCCTCACGGAACGAGCTTGATAAAATCCTTGCAGAAACTGAAGCTGCTTATATGAAGATTTTGGATAGTTCTAGAATGCTGCTAAATGTCCTGAAGAAGGAAGTGGGGAATTTAAACAAAGCTGCAGAACTGAAAAGCAATGTGTCCTGAAATACCCAAACGCTTGGACTCACCACAATCACAATGCCTCTTGCTCAGAAATAAGGTTAGCCACAGAACACTATGATGAGCATTTATCTGAGAAAGGACTCTACCTTATTTTTTTATATGTTTTAGCACATTTTAACATCATGGAAAATAATGTACAATAAAGATAAATAAAGGTGCAGTTTTGCTAAAAAAAAATTCCTATAACTATCTTTACAACACCTATGAAAAATTATACACTTTGTAAATAGATTTTAGGAAAATAGAGGTCAGATTTTGCACTAGGTTTGGCATGATGTTTACTTGCCCTTACAGTTGTTAGTCAAGGAAATAATTTTTTGATGTACTATTCAAGCCCTGAATGTTCACTGCTGAGTTTCATTGAGATTTATTACTATTCCTTAAATCTGAAAAGAAAAAGCACTTTTGTCTCTCTTCAGTCACACCTCTAGCAATGGCAAGAAGACTTGTTTGTGATTTCTGAAAGAAATTTAGTCCAGTTCTCTCTTACCTGGGGAACATTGTCACTGAGCCCTGGGAAGAAGAAAGGGATGCTATAAAATGAGGTAAATGCTGAATATGGACAAAATACTTTGGGCTCCTTTTGGCTGAGTCAAGATCATGATGATTAATTGTTTTTAGTGGTTGCTAGCCAAACAGAAATCTGTTAACAAATTCTTCTTTTTTAGGGTCTGCTGTCTATCTGAAATTTGCCCATAATTCAAACTCAATATTTAATTTTATAAAGATGGTATCCAGAGGCTCTATGCATTTTTGTGTTGCTTTAAGGCCCACCTACACCCCTTCTAAAATAAATGGAACATGAACACTTAGTCATTTACATCAATATATGTTAAAAGTAAGTATTTTTCCCCTTTTAATACTAGTTAAAAAGAACTCTCAAAACTGAATTTCTAAAATTTCAGTTGGCCATTTCCTTATAAAGTGTGTGGCAACTGTAAACTTGCATACTGGGAGAAAACAGCTTCCATCACTTTTATACCAAGTGACTATATGTGATATTCTAATGGGAAATTCTGAGTCTTTAGAAATCTTGACCATACATGGCCTAACTTATTGTGATAGTTCTTATCACTGTGGAATCTTCATACAACTTGTTGCAGTGACAATTTTTTACTTAACTTTGTAGAAGCTGTCTGTCTACTGGGATCATCTTCTCTGAGGGCAAAAGACAAAACTACCTGAAGACTTTATTTTGGATTCACTTGTGTAAAATGTCTATTATTCATGTATTATAGACTCCAAAGAATTTTGAAGAATATGGGTGGGAGAGTTCTAAATGCACATTAAGAAAATAATATTAAAGATGGTTCTCTAGTTTTGAAGTTTTCTTTTGAAAGTGATTAAAAACCTAGTTTAGAAGGGCAAAGAAGAGAAAATGGCAGAAATCTCAATTCTAATCCTGTTTTCTATTTCTAGTATGTATTAAATCTTTTATATTGCCCTGCACAGTAACATATTGTAGCACTAGGTTTGTTCTTAGATGTGCCTGGCAGTAAAATCTTTCATACAGGTTCTATACATTTAAAAGACTGCAGTTATACACTGCCTGATAAGTAAGGGTAACACAAACAATGAATCCCTCAGATGTAAGAGTAAAGGGTTTGTTACTGCACATTGTCTCTAGTTAATTAGTCTATATTCAGTTTTTGCATCCTCCTGATTCCCCTATGTACAGTGCTGCTTTTAAAAAAAGTCTCATGGGGATAGGATGGCTGAGCTAATAAACAATTTGTTCAAGTACCATTTCTGCTAGTCTCTTGAAAAATACAAAACTAGCCACTATTAGGGATTCTGCTATTGTTTGGTACTGTAACTCTAATGAGGTAAAATCCTGCATTCTTGTTTTTATTTTACTTCACAAATTACAGCAGATATTTTTGACTGAGTCTGAGCTTCTGTCTATCCATCCACATGTTTGATCTGCTTACCCTGTCTGATCCTGCTGAGTATTGATTACTATGTCATGTTTGTTACTGACATCACAACCTTAGATTTTTCTTAGTCTCTAGATAAGTACAGCAAGGACTTCTGTCCTAGCTTGGCATGTAGTTGTTTTACTTAGACATAAAGAATTTCAGGTGGAAAAAGAACTTGTATCATGAAAGCTCTGGTTACAGAGAACTCAAATGGCAGCTTCATACCTCTTGTATTTCCCATGTCATTTGGAAGGAGTGAGTGAGAGGCAGTTTGTCAATAAAATAACTATATCATATGCAATAAGCAGTATTTCCTATTACCATGCTTAAGCAATTAAAACTTTAGTTTAATTTTACAATTTATGTACAACATCAGCTAGTACAGACAAAATTGAAATACTTGTGCTGATAACATTTTTTTTTTAAAAGCCAATGATTGGCTACCAAAAGCAAGCAAATACATTTATTATCCCAATATCTCAACACAATGGGAATACAATTTAAATGGTCATATGCTGCTAACTGAAACTCAGCTGAAATTAGTGGACAGTTCCGAAGCACAGATGGAGGGCAGAGTATGGCCTTATGTCTGCTCTGTTAGGGTATCTCTACACTACGGTGTTATTTCGAAATAGCTCATTTTGAAATAAAGTGTCTATGCATAAAATGCATTTTGAAACAGCATTTTGCTATTTCGAAATAGCATGTCCACCCTGAGTGCATTTAAGGCTGGCCGGAACCAGTTCTAGCAGGGCACCAGGACAGGACTTACTGTGTGGGGCTGCTGCCTGAGGTCTGTGCTTAAAGGGACAGCCAGTTCTCAGGTTTCCCTGCTTGCTTGTCTACCTCACTGAGGGACAGCAAAGTATTTTGTCTCTGCATGCTCTGGTTGCCCTCACTCGGGACACCACAGCACTCTGCAATATGGAGCCAGAGCTGCCCCTGGGCACTCTGGTGCTTCTCTTGGATGCATTGCTGCGTGCCTGGCTGCACTTTCTGCAGACTGCCATCCGGGAGGTCTATCGGGGGGCTGTCAGTATCCAGGAGGCCCTGCATGAGAGCTTCTACCCTGAGGAGCACTAACAGCCTCCCTGGTTTGCCCCACTGGAGGCCTGTGCCTCATTCCTCCCTCACGTCCTTCTACTTACCCCTCCCTAACTCTCCTTCCTGATGTCAATAAAATACACGTATTTTCATGAACTTGGGTCGGGGCAGTGACTGCTGGCTCTGGGCTGGCAGGCTTGGAGCTGGTACAGGCACTGTGGCCTGAGTCTACCCCTTTAAGGGCTCCAGGGAGGGGGGAGGGAGAAGAGTGTTCTTGGTTGAGGCTGGGTGGCCATCAGGTCACCCTGGGAAGGCTGGAGTCCCCCTATTTCAAAATAAGTGTCTACACAGCACTTATTTCGAAATAGCTATTTCGAATTTGGTGTTATTCCTCGTAGAATGAGGTTTATCAAATTCGAAATAAGCGCTCCGCTATTTTGATTTAATTTTGAAATAGTGGTTGGCTTGTGTAGACACTAGGAAAGTTATTTCGAAATAACAGCTGTTATTTAGAAATAACTTTGCTGTATAGACATACCCTTAGAGTGTTTTTGCCTCTTATTAGTGCATAACCTCTGGCCAAATGGCATGGATAAGGCCTTTTTAAAGTATAGATACTCTATACTCCTAACATGCTTGACTTTTCTTTAGTGGCTGCAATTTAATTACAATAGGATTGTAGAGCATTCAGGAAACAGATTACATCCTAACAAATTCAGTTGCATTATGCTATTTTAGGTACATATTATTCTGTGTGTGGGGAGAGGGGGACAGGCTTTTTAAAGTTCTGCTATCAGAGATACATTGGGAATATTGAAATGGAAGCTGATAAAAGTAGGAGAGAGGAGGTGAAGATGTTTGTACAAGTTGTTCTTAGCTTAGAAAAAACCATGGGCTCTCAGAGCTAGGAACCCCAATGAAGAAATACAGACACAGTGTGCAACGTTTAAATTATTCTTTCTTCAGAATAGAATAAAAAGCGAAAAAAAGCTAAGCCAGGATTTCTCCTTTTCAATATTATACAAAGGTGTCCTTTCACCCACCCCTGCATATGCTTCTCAGTTCAGCTGTGCCGCTCGCGCACGCAGGTCCAATGCCTGCTATGCCCCCTTGTCCGGTGTGCGGGGAGAGTTCTGAATAACAATTCCCCCTCTTTCCTCAGTCAGGGGTCCGCCCTCTCTCACGGGCCCCAGCCCAGGGCCCTAAGAACAGGCTCTCACAGCGTCCTGTCCGGCTGGTGGGGTTGATCCCCGAAACTTACCAGCCCACTGGCAAATCCTGGTATGCCCTGCCCTGGGCTGCTTCCTACCCCACTGACCTCAGCAGTGCTTCCCTGCACTGGCTTGCCTCCCCTGATTCAAGCCCGGTTTCTCTTTCTTACTCTGGGCTCCTCTTTTTCACCTTTCATCTCCAGGCTCTCCTGGCTCTGTCTCCCTCTTTCTGCTCTCCTCACCCGTCTCTCCTTCCCAGCCTCCTCCTCTAGACTCTCCTCCAGTACTCTCCTTCTCCCTCCATCCCTCGTTCAGCTCTCCTTCTCCCCTTTTATTCCCCGTTGGCGTCACTCTCCCTGACATCACCCACTGACCTCCGGGTGGGGGCATCCTGACGTCACTGACGTGACCTGACGCTCAGGGTTTCCCCGGCATCCGGCTCCTGCACCTGTCAGCTGGGCTGCAGCTGCCGAACAGCATGCACAGGGGGCCGGTGTTTCCCAGCTCGCCCCAAGGAGCTCATGCACCACCACGGGGTTGGTGTGGACCTCGGCTAGCTTGAGACAGCAGCCCCACACACTAAGTCCGACCCTGATGCCCTTTTGGCACTGGTAACGACCAGCTTTACCTTTGATTCAGGTCTACGCAACATGGACGCACTATTTCGAATTAGAAAAACGCTATTTTGAATTAGTTTTTGTGTCTAGATGCATTATTTCGATTTAGCTTATTTCAAATTAACTAATTCGAAATAAGTTAATTTGAAATAGCGCTGTAGTGTAGACATACCCCTAGAGAGCAGTAGAGATGCAAGTTCTGGCCAGAGTGTTCAGAGTGGGGCACTGTAGGATGCCTCCCAGAGGCCAATAGCCTCAACTTTCACCAACGCTGTGTCTATGCTACTGTAAACTCGACTATGGGAAATAGTGTTACTTCACATTAAATTAGGAGTAACAGCATTGACTTCAGCAGCCCTTAAGGTTGACACAATAGGCTTGGTAGTGTGGATGCATCATTTAGAAAATCGACCATACATGGCTAAATTCAATGTAAAGTCCTAGTGTGGACCAAGCCTAAGATTATGAAAGACCTTACATGGGCTTGTGGTTGTTGCACTGGGCCAAATTTTAAGAGGTGCTGGTGATCTGTAGCTTCCATGGAATCCACTGCTCACCAGCGCACAGAACCTTAGCCTTTGTGAATAACAGAATTTCTTTTTAAACAGTTCTGAAATAGATTTTGTGCTTAACCCCTCTGCCCCACCTTTTGTCTATCTGCTCCTCTCTGTATGTAGATCAGCTACTATAGCTACACCAATGTTTGTACTATTTTTTATTTGAATCTGTGCTAACAGTCCAGTACAACTTAGAGAGTGCTCTCTTGTGTTGCAGCTTGTTCCAATTCCAGGGGCAAATTCTGTGGAATTTGAAGGTAGCTGCATTACACAGGTGTAATTTGAGTTACAGAATCCAGTGTTCATGCACAAGCCAAAAATAACACAGCTTGTGGGTTTTTAGTAGCTTTTTGCAGGCCTGAAATTTACTAAAGCCTTCATTTTACTTGTACGCTGACAAAGTTGACTCAAATATAGAATCTCATTATGCCATTTTTACACAGCTAATAGTCAAAGTAGAATCACACTTGAAAAAGAAGAGATGTAAAAAACCTAGGGAAAATTTTTAGGTGTGTATTTATTTAGGCAGTTGTTCTCTAACAGGAATGCCACTCAGTAATAACTGTAACTGTTTATTGCACAACAGTGCGTGGATTCCTTGATGTACAAATGTAGGGATACTCTTTAGTAATTACTATCCTATATATTGTCACCTATGTAGTGAGGTGAGGTAATATGTTTTATTGGATCAACTTCCGTTGATGAGAAATATGCTTTTAGTTACCTCACCTACTTCATGTCTCTAATATCCCAGAACAGACATGAATACAACTGCTCTGCAAACAACCTGCATCGTTTATCTGAACCATATATTGGAGTGTGTAGGGGAGCCTGGACGGCCCTTCCTTGACCAGAACAATGTCTTCAGTGCTAGGCCTTGTTCCGGCCTTGTCCAAAGTATGGATCTCTAACAAACCACCCTAGGTCTGACTCGAGCCAGGGCACACACATGTGTACGCACGCAGGCCAGGTCAGAAAGGGGAAAGTCAGGAGTGCTGCCCAATTATGCAGAACTTGTACAGGACAGTGAGACCAGGCCAAAAAGAGCAGAAACAACCTGCTCAACCAGTACATCCCATTTTTTTGATAAAAGAAAAATTCCAGAGACAGCCAGAAAAAGTATTAATGAAATGCTTTTGCAATATTTTGGCATTGCAAAATGTATCTAGATACTGGCATAATAGGTATTTTATGCAAAATGTAGTTTATTGGTAGATATTACTAGAACGACCAAGTCTCGCTTTGCTATAAATATAAGGGTAGAAGATCTAATCAGTGGGAGGGATTGAGTAAGGTGTCCCCACTATCTTACTCACTGCAACAAGAAGGTGAACCAATTCCTACTGCCCGATGCATTGTGGACGCCTCTGCAAGTGGAGAAAGAAAGAGCCCTTGACCTCCTGTCTGATAATCATAAGGGTAACAGCATTGGAACTCTGTGTGTGTGTGTGTGTGTGTGTGTGATGCAAAGGAATAAGTATATGTATATTCATATTCTTATAAGTGAGTAGCTTGTGCATTGTTCTAGGTAAAGGTGTTACTATACTGTCTGTGCTAACTATCCCATGTATTGAAATAGATCTGTGTAACTGCACTGCTTTCCTTTACTATTCTGTGCACAATAAAGTTAACAAGAGTTCATCTGAGGTGTTTTTACTGTCTCCTCTTGTATCTAAAAATTGAACCACATGACAGGGTGGATATCATATATATGGAGAGGAGACCCTTTTGATTAGTAACAGCTTACATTTGAGGGTCCTAAAGGACAGAGCCAGAGAAAGTAGCTTCAATGACCAGCTTGCTCTTGTGGGAGGCACCCAAACCAGTGTAAATGAGAGAAATAGAGGGCCACAGAGACTCAGGAGGATGTAGGTTTGCTAAAGGTCTATACATTCTGTTCTGTTACTGTAACTTAAATGGAAAGTCTATCTAACTTAGCTGATAGTGAAACCTAAGGTTAAATATGCCTAAAAGGTGTTTTGTTTAAAATTTATTTTTCTCTAATGCTTTGTTATAACTGCTAAATAAAATACTTTATCTCAAGAAGGCTGTTGGTCAAGATCACAGGTGACAGGTGGCTGAAGGGAGAAAATATAGGTGCCTGAAGCACAGGTGTGCAGGATGGTAAGTGGTTTCTATAAACAGGGGCTGTGCCTAGACTGCTAAAATGTAGTTTTCATGTACTACATTTAAACTACAGAGCCACAGCAGGGGTTGGTCTGGGATCTAGTGTGAGCTGGAACCAGGTCTCAGACCTCCACCTCTGCATTTGAAATGTAATAAGAGCTGCTGGGCTCTTATTACAGTTAAAATGCAGAGCAGCAGTGGGGGTAGATCCAGGACTCAGCCAGTATCTGGCTATCCAGGACCCAGCCAGTAACTGGTATCGAGCAGTCCAGGATCAGGCCAGGTCCTAGACTGCTGTGCCTCTGCCTTGCCTGTCTCCCCACAGAGATGGAGCTGGGGGGAACTGGCTTTTAAGCCTAGCCTTATCGGGTAGTCAACTAATTGAGTAGTTGCTTACCTCGCTAGCTCATACCCCTTATGGGGGATGAAGTAATGGTATCCATGCCTCCCCCCCCCCCCTTTAGCCATAGGGGGTATGGATGTTGGGGTTTGCCACAACATATTAGTGCTCATTTGTATCATTGTGATGAATGGGAGGACAACTGTGGAAGGGCTCTTGGGAGCAAGGATGTCCATCATAGGGTCCGCACCCCCAATAATCCTTTCCACCTTCAGCCTGAGGTTCTGAAACATCCGTCTCAAGAGGAAATATCCAAGGTGGGGACCATGTTCACAAAGGTTGTGGAGGACACATTACACAGCCACCTCTTGGGGGATGTTCTGATTGCCCAGGTCCAGCCAGGCAACAGAACCTCCCTTTCAGATGACCAAAGACACCCTCTGCAACAATGCAGGCCCTGCTGAGCCTGCTATCAAAGAGTTCCTTGCTTTGGCCTCACTCCTTTCCCCCCCACCACCTCCATGCTGGGGACAAGCAGGCATGGGAATGTGCCAGCCAGGCCAGGAGCCTGAGGGTAGTGATGGGGGATGGGGCAGCTCGGCTTCCCTCCATGCCATGCACACACCAGGTCCAGGAATGGCAGTGTCCCTCAGAGTATTTGTATCCCTACCTGCTGGAGGAGTGGGGGTAGGGTGTTGGAGGGAAGTGTATGGGAGTCCCCTCCACTTCCTTCCCATCCCAACAGGCTCCCCTAGCAGGGGCTCAGTGTCCTCTACCTAACCGCGCTGTCCCTGAGAGCACATTCTGCCCTGAGAGTGTGGGCATGACCTTGTGCCGTGTGCACCACTGCTCTGTGCGTGTGTGTGTGTGTGTGTGTGTCCATGTCCCCAGCCTTCTTATAGTGGTGGCTTATGATGGGAGGGTGTCCTACCCCGGTGTTCGGAATAAGGCAGACCTCTCCAGACACCCTGTGAGCAAGAGCACAAGGGCCCTCTGGTGTAGCCTGCTGGGGCTGTGTGTCCTGGATTGGTGGTCCATGTGCACCCACATGCACAGGCTGTTGTCTGATCCCCAGGCCGAGAAGAGCAAGCAAGGAGCATGTAGCAGCTCCTCGGTGCTTGCTACCTCCACTCATGTGTGTCTAGGGAAAGTAATGGCACTCACCTAATAGGCCTTCCCCAGCTTTGGATGAAGCCTGGGAGACATTTTGGGAAGGGGGGGGTACTGGCTCGAAGGTGAACATGACCTCCTGGCTAGTGGGCATCAAGATGGTGCTGGCCTCATCTGGCTTCTCTTCCTCCTCTGCACAGGTTCTGTCTCCCAAGGAGGGTGATGATGGGCGTCTCCAGCCCAGAGTCCACAACAAGAGGGGGGAAGAGACTGACCCCCCCCCCCAATGCGGTAGAGCTGGTCGTAATAAGGGTAGATCTCCCTGGCCTTGGAATAGGCTTGCCTGAGCTCCTTGATCTTCATGCTCACCTGCTCTTGGGTACATATGTGGCCCTTGTGGCCCAGGCTGCCAGCCATCCGGCCATGGACATCCATATTCCTGCGCCTGGTATGGAGATCCTGGAGTCTGCTTCCTCTTCCCAGACCTCAATGACATCCAGGATCTCTACACCAGACCAGGAAGGGTCCCCAGACGGGGTCCTGGGAGCTGGCTGCCTACTTGGCTGCAGCCATGGAGGGCTCAGACAGAGCACGGGGGTCGCTCATGGCAGCAGGGACAGCTGTGATGGCTGCTGCAATGTGGCACAGGGCTATCAGGGTGTGACAAGCCCTTCCCCTGTGGCTTTAAGAACTGCAGGGAAAGCGGAACTATAGAGTTCTGATGAGTGTGGTCAGCAGGGCACCTGTGGGAAACCCTGGAGGCCACTTATTTCAAAATAACTCTAGCTGCCCTGTCTACACACACTCTATTTCAAAATAGCTATTTTGAAATAGGTGTTATTCCTCATAAAATGAGGGTTACAGAATTAGAAATAAGATGCCTATTATCATATATATAGTAGCCCAGTGTCTGAGAGTCTGTAATGCTGAAATGCTGGCTGTTCCCTCTAGACGGTCCATGCTGCATGGGGAGTACGGGGCCCAAACGGCTGCTTGCTCCCACGTGACGGCCTGGCTGAGCGGCGCAGAAGTCAGCCAAGCACCACGGCGGGAGGCGAAGGGGGGCGGGCGGTGACGTGCAGCATGACAGCGGCTCCAGGCCCAGCCCCCTGGCTGTGTACGTCACCGCCCCGCCCCCCTTCGCCTCCCGCCGTGGTGCTCAGCTGACTTCTGCGCTGCTCAGCCAGGCCGTCACATGGGAGCAAGTGGTGCAAGCGACCGTTTGGTCCCCGTGCTCAGGAGAGAAGACCGACATAGAGGAGAGACCTGAAAATCTCATCTTATGACAGTCTTATTGCCTAGTTTCAAAATAACGTGCTTGCTGTGTAGATGCTTAGTTATTTCAAAATAATGCTAGTTATTTTGAAATAACACTGCTGTATAGATGTGCCCTTACAGAGTAGTAGCCAACTCTGTTCTACATTAGTCACTTCTTTGTAAACCAGCAGGACTTGATCTGAAGTAATACCGAAAGGAACAGTTACTGCCATTAAAATAATGAGCTTGATATACGAGAAAATAAATGTGAAATAGGGTTCACCTTTGAAAATGTTTTCTATTGTAGCCCATGCATTGAAAAAGCTGGGAACAGGCCTCCTTATTTCATACGTGCTCCCTCTACTGGTTCTGCAGCAGCAAAATATAAAAAGCTGGATCTTCTGTGTATTACATTCTGTAAACACTGAATATCATTTAATTATTTATTTATTTATTTATTTATTTGTAAAAGTATGAATATAGATTCTGAATTCAGGTAGCATTTCCAAGAGATGGTAGTAATTTCCAGGTAGTTAACATGCAAGTTCTAGATTTTAAAGTAGCACTATTAAAGTTGTATGGGACAAAACCCTGGGGTCCTATTCAACATTCACTAAAGAGTTTAATAGGAGTTTTGATTAAGTAGAAACCTAATAAGGGTCTCAATTTGGATTTATAAAATGTCTTGTTAGCAGGTGCACTGTGTTATTTAATGGTATGGTCAGCCTGCATGAAACCATTTTTTTTTTACAAGTGTAAAAGCTGCTTTTGGAGCATGATCAATAGCTTCTTCTGCTTGATTTCCTGTTGTATTAATTTTTTAAATTCTTTTTAGGAAAGATTTAAATAAGAGATCACTGAAAATTTCATACTTAAATAAAAATATTATCTGATATCCTTTGATTATCATAAGAATGGCTATACTGGGTTAGACCAATGGTCCATTTAGCCCAGTATCCCGTCTTCAGACAGTGGCCAATGCCAGGTGCCCCAGAGAGAATAAACAGGGAATCATCAAGTGATCACTTCCCTGTCACCTGTTCCCAGCTTCTGACAAACATCAGTCCTGCTCTTCCAGACTAATAGCCATTAATATATCTATCGTACAGGTATTTATCTAGCTCTTTTATTAACTCTGTTATAGTCTTGGACTTCACAACATTCTCCGGCAAGAAGTTCCACAGGTTGACTATGCATCGTGTGAAGTAGTATGGGTAGTCCCCGACTTACAAATGCATTGACGTACGACCAGCCGCACTTACGACCAACCTCCCATTAAGCGCGGCCACAACTTATGAACAGTTGGTCAGGTGATCAATAATATATCCCTACTGCTATGGAACAGTTTGGTTCATTTAAGATTTTTACTTCATTTGATGCCATGCTTTATTTCACAGATAGTGCCACTCTCCCATCAACATGACCTGTTTGGTTCTTTTGATACAATTTGTACTCTGGTGTTACCATGTCCTTTTTATTATCCTCATTCCACCAGGTTTCTGTGATGCCTATTATATCATTATCCTCATTCAATATGAGGCACTCCAGCTCACCCATCTTATTTTTTAGACTTCTAGAGTTTGTATATAAACACTTTAAAACTCATCACTATTTAGCTGTCTGCTATTACACAATGGCTGTGTCTAGACTGGCAAATTTTTCCACAAAATCATCTGCTTTTGCGGAAAAACTTGCCAGCTGTCTACACTGGCCACTCGAATTTCCGCAAAAGCACTGACGATCTCATGTAAGATTGTCAGTGCTTTTGCGGAAATACTATGCTGCTCCCGTTCGGGCACAAGTCTTTTTCAGAAAAACTTTTGCGCAAAAGGGCCAGTGTAGACAGCAGAGATTTGTTTTCCGCAAAAAAAGCCCCGATGGCGAAAATGGCGATCAGGGCTTTTTTGTGGGAAAGCGCGTCTATATTGGCCACGGACGCTTTTCTGCAAAAAGTGCTTTTGCAGAAAAGCGTCCTGCCGATCTAGATGCGCTTTTCCGAAAATGCTTTTAACGGAAAACTTTTCCATTAAAAGCATTTCCGGAAAATCATGCCAGTGTAGACGTAGCCAATGTGATTGAATGGGACTCTTCCATTTGACTGTTTCTCATCAGATCTTACTCATATTTTATCATCTTCCATCCTTTCCTTTTTTCTAGGACATAGAAAATCTCTATTAATAGACCCTCTCCTGGGGATGTCACTGTCTCATCCATGTGCTCTTCTGCACCTCTTGGCTTTCTCCCAGCCCTTAATTTAAAAACTGCTCTACAAGCTTTTTAATTTTAAGTGCCAGCACTCTGGTTCCATTTTGGTTTAGGTGGAGCACATCCTTCCTGTATAAGTTCCCTCTTTTCCAAAAGTTTCCCCAGTTCCTAATAAAGCTAAACCCCTCCTCTCTACACCATCGTCTCATCCATGTATTGAGACCCTGCAATTCTGCCTGTCTACCTGGCCCTGTGTGTGAAACTGGAAGCATTTCAGAGAACACTACCATTGAGGTCCTAGATTTCAGTCGCTTATCTAGAAGCCTAAATTTGGCCTCCCCCGGGGCCAACTCCCCGCACTCCTCCTCCAGGGCCGACTCACCCCTACTGCGGCGCAGGGAAGCCGCCATGCTCCTCCTCCGGGGCCAAAACCAGGCAATACGGGAAGGGGAAGTGGCACGGAATTTGGCGCCCCATTTAAGTTGGCGCCCTAGGCGGCTGCCGAGTTTGCCTATAGGCACAGGCCGACCCTGAGCACTACACATAAATCTATGTAGCTGTCTCGAGAGATCCACAGCAGGCAAGTCATCATGCTGTTCTCTCAGTAATCACAAACCCAGATCTCTAGGCTTCTAATGACTGAATCCCCCCATTACTAACACCTGCCTTTTCCTAATTGGAGTTCCCTCCCCCAGAGAGGTATCCTCAGTGTGAAAGAATACCACAAAATTATCTGGAAGGAGGGTCCCAACTATGGGATCATTTCCCTCTGCTCCAGTTGGATGGTCTCCTTCCGTGAGATTTTCACCCTCCTCAACAGCACAGGGCTGTCTGACTGGGGGGTGGAATAGTTATACTATGTACTGGAAAGTCTCATCTATGTACCTCTCTGCCTCTCTTAGCTCCTCCAATTCAACCACCCTTGTCTCAAAAGCCTGTATGTGGTACCTGGGGCCAGAAGCTCCTTACACAGAATGTACACATATGCCAAATGCCCACAGGGTAGGTAATCATACCTGCTACATTGGGTGCAATAAACTGTCTAGCCCTACTCTATAATTAGTCTTCTGCCGGCATCCTCTTTTTACTCCTAGAGCTAATTTCTTTCTTGATAATTTTTTTTAAATCAGTTGGTTTTGGTTTTAGTTTAAATAATGTTAAGTGGATCTAGTCCCCTTCACACTCCCCCTTCTAAACTTCCTCACAAAACTCACCTGTTCACTACTCCTGTTTGTTAGCTGCTCTGATTGCTTAAGAGCAGGCTTTGTAAAGCCCTAGGCCTTTCTGAGTAGCCCTGTCCCCTGGTTAAGGCTTGATGAGTGTCAAAGGGATTAGGTATCAAAGACTTGTTAAGAAGCTCCCAGCCTTGCCTAGCAGGCTTCTAGCCTCAGCATGTGGTCCTTCAAACAAACAAGCTCGTCACACATTATCTTTCAGGCAAGCAGCAAGCCCATCAGAAACACACACACTAGACAACCACTTTACCCCAAGAGTCACGTAATTGCTTCTCTTTCACCTGGAGAACTCCCTGGCAAAACTCTCCTGTTCACCAGCTTGTCCTTCATATTTATGGCAAAATACAATGTATTCTAGATAAGATACAATGATTATTAGAAAAAACATTTTAAAATGTTGTTTATATACAAGCAGCCTTTCGCTCTACTTAATGGGATTCTGCAATACATAAGCATCAAAGGCCAGATTTTCAAAGGTGCTCAGCACCCAGCACTTCTCACTGTGATGCTCGCTGTATTAGTTCATTTGTCACTAAAGCATACAGAAAAGCAATATGTAAGGCAACTTCAGCTCATGGCCTCACACAAAATTTTACTGGTAACTTCATTTTCATGCAATCAACAGACTGGCACATCAGACTGGCACACATTCCATTAATTTGGAAAGTTCTTTTGCCCTAACAAGGCTGGATCCCAGCAACCTAAACAAACCCCATCCTCCTTCTAGAACTATAGGAAAGGCAACTTGGTCATAAAACTCCACCTTCACCCCTCAACACATAATCACAATTCTTGGTTGAATACTCATGAGATATACCTTACATTGTCTAGAAAGAAAACATTAACAGTTATTTCCTTTTCTTTTTCAAAAAAGATTACAAACCATCCAGGTCAAATTACCAAACTTGCCTGGTTTAAAATCAGGCATCTTGCTATACATTTAAGCACTTACACCAATTATTTGATTTTTTTCCCCCACAGGTGTTCAACATATCTATCCCCGCTCTCCTGAAAATCAGATCATTTATTTTGGTACTTAAAAGTACACTTTTGCTCAACTTTTCAGGCAATCATATTTGAAAATATTGGCCATAGTCAACAGTGTAATAGTGAACAAAAAATGAGATGGAAAATTTCTTCCTGGCCATATAGGAATTCTGTGATTTCATTACCTCTACCATAATTTTATCTTGCAAACAATATTAACATCCATAACATTATTCAACTCTTTAAAAAATAATCATGCACATTTATTTCTTGTAACTCTCATACTCAATTAGCCTGATTCTCTGATGCTACACTCTCTGTATAATCATTTATTTATAGCTGTGAAAAGCCAACATAAAATGCTGTCCAATGAGAATTCTGAACACCAGGGGAAAGATTTCTGTTTGTGTAAAACAAACAAACAAACAAACAAACAAAAAAACCCAAACCCACTCTTCTGCGTTTCTGAGAGCACCATTTAAGATGCAATGGGAAATCATCCCAAAAATGTCACACAAGAAAGGTATACACAATTTGGTTAAAAAAATCCAGGAAATATAATTCCTAATAATCGTAGGTGTGTTTTTGGCCTTGTTCTCTATAAATAATGATATACCTAATAAGAATATCTCCTATTCCCATCCTCTAGGAATAAAGTTTGTAAAAGATTAGATTGAGGAGAGAATACTTGGAGGATTAGTTACTCACATGTTATCTGATGTGTACTGCAACAGGTTGTTTAAATGAGGGGAACCAGGTTTGGGAGTTAATCTGGACTGACTCAAGCCAGCATAGGCTGGCAGTATCACAAAATAATTACTTTCAGTCACAGAAAGAAGGTTAACAAAGCCTGCACTATACTCCCTCACTCTTGACAGCTATCTTGAAGGACACCTGCCATCACAACCTTAGGGAGAGCTCACCGGGGGTATGTCTGCGCTGCATTCCTTTTTTGAGAGAGGAATGCAAATGCAGCCGAGCAAAATTGCAAGTGAAGCGCGGAGTTGAATTTCCTGTGCTTCATTTGCATAATTGCGTCCGGCCCCTATTTCGAAATACCCTATTTTGAAATAAAAAACGCTGTCTAATAAAAAACCTTTTAAAATGAGGTTCAAGGGTTATCTTGAAAGAAATGTTTTCTTTTGAAATAACTGCGTCTAGACAGCATTTTTTATTTTGAAATAGAGTATTTTAAAATAGCGGCCATCCGCGATTATGCAAATGAAGAGTGGGAAATTCAAATCCGTGCTTCATTTGCAATTTTGCTCGGCTGCATTTGCATTCCTCTCTCGATAGAGGAATGCATCGTAGACATACCCCAGGAGAGTGTAGCTGCTCTGATAAATGAGGAAAGGTAGCAAAAAAGTGAAGGAATAGCTAAAGACACTAGGATGTGCTCCTCCCCTACACATCTGTCTGTGTGTGTGTGCAAACTCTCTCTCCATCTCTAAATTGCTGCCTCAGGGAGATGGAAAGTCACCTTTGTCATAAACCTTGATCAGGATCAGATGTGCTGAGGGAAAGGCCACGCTCAAATATCAAAAGGTCTGTAACGTGCCAAAATGTGAGAGAGAATGTGCAAGAAAGCCAGGGCCACAGAGCTGTAATTTAAGATGGGCCTTAACTCTTAAATGGAAAATATGTGCTCTTCAATTGTAATGCTCCTGTGAATGCATGTTTTGTTTTGTTTCAGATTATTAGGAACCTTCACAACGCTATTGATCGAAGTTACTGAATAATGCACACAATGATTAATTGCATATGCATTCCAGAAACATTTTTCTGTACTGGACTCTTTCAGCAGTGACAATGTTGTGCTGTGTTTTGTCTTTCAATTCCGCATTCCACAACCCCAGGGCAGCTCTGCCTTACATGGCTCAATTCTTTGTTTTTGCAACTTTATTTGTCTAAATGACTCCACATTTTTGCATTCTCATGAACCAAGCGCAGCCTGGATTTGGATACAAGAGGAGTCTGAGTGGATTTTGCTCTCACAATAGCATTTGATAGCCACATAAACCCTCTGTCATTAAATTAAAAGGCTGAGTTTTACAAGAGAAAAGAAGCATATTGCATCCTTGCAATCAAATATAAAACAATGGCATTAGGGTTGCCAGGTGTCCAGTTTTGAACCGGACAGTCCAGTATTTGAGCTTTTTGTTCAGGAAACAAATTGAGAAAATATAAATGTCTGGTATTTTCTAAATAAGATGTAATGTAGATTGTGATGTAATGTCAAGTGTGTCTGGTATTTTTGTTGAAACTATCTGGGAACCCTAAATGGATTTACAGTGTATCAATCCTGCATGTGCTACTTTCCTTCTTTAATTTTATAAAGTGTCTCTATAACAGGAAACTAGGCCTGATACTGAAAACCTGTTCTGAAACTATCTGAATTTGGTTTAGATTCAAATCTAGACCCAAATGTATCTTTGTAATAGGCCCAAATTGGAATATGAATCCAACCTGAACTTTGGGAAAATTCAAATCCAAATTTTATAGCTCAGTTTCAGGGCTAATTATAATTAGAGTTGCTTACACTGCCATAAACTGTAGTGTCCAGAGCCCAAGTATTGAATATTTCAGCACCCTATAAAACAGCCTATGCCAGTGTTTCTCAAAGTGGGCCACAGGCCCACTTTGGAAAGCTGCTACCACACCCCCACTCTTTTGTTTACCTAAAGGGTCCATAGCTATGGCTCCTATTCGCTCCAGTTCACCGTTTCCAGGCTAAGGGAGCCATGGGAAATGGCGAACTGGAGCCAATGGGAGCCGCGAGACTCTGTGAGTATGGAACCTTTAGATAATCAAAATGGCACAGGCCCGCTAGTGACTTGGTCAAACACTGTCCTATGCGAAATTAAACACTAAGGCTATGCCTACATGGGAAGGTTTGGCAACAAAAGTGCTCTTGACCTGCTAAAGTCACTGCAAGTGAAACCCGGTCAAACCAGTTTTTCTGCCCCTGTTGTAAACATTTCATGGCCACATTGCTAGCATCCTTTTGACAGACAGAGCAAAGCAGTGCTGCCACAGTGCTGGGAGACAGGTGGGCCGGCAAGACCCCCAACCCTGAGCTTCTCCTCCCCTTTCCTCCCCTTGCTTCCCCCTTCCAGCTCCCTCTTCCCAGGTTTACCCCTCCCCCTCCCACTCTCTCACCTCTTCTCTCCTGCCTTCCTTCTCTCCCACCCCAGTTTTGTTCAACACATGTCTTTATTTTACATTGGGAAGGGGGGTTAGGGAGGGATAAGTGGAAGGATGTGAGGGTGGAATGAGGCACAAGCCCCCAGTGGGGCACACCAAGGAGACGTTAGTCCTACTCCATCTGGAAACTCTTCCGAAGGGCCTCCTGGATACGGACAGACCCCAATGGACCTGCCGGCTGGTAGCTTTGTGAGGCTGTGTGTACAGGCCGGCCAAGTGGTCGGCCTCTGCCATCCAGCCTGGCAGGAAAGCCTCCCCTTTCCTCTTGCACAAATTGTGCAGCACACAGCACGCTGCCACCATGTGCAGAATATTCCACTTGGAGAGGTCCAGGTGGGTGAGGAGGCATCTAAAATGGGCCTTCAGCTGGCCGAAGGCACCCTCCTCCACAATGCGGACCCTGCCGAGCTTGGCATTAAAGGCCTGTCGGGAAGGGTGGAGGTGTCCCATGTAGGGCTTCATAAGCCAGGGATGTAGGGGACAGGCCGCATCCCCCACCAGACACACAGGCATGTCCATGTCCATGACCCTGATGTGGTGGTCAGGGAAGAAATCCCCGGTGTGCAGCTTCTGGCATACGAAGGAGTTGCAGTACATCCGCGCATCATGTGCTTTGCTGGACCAGCCCATGTTAATGTCCACAGAGTGGCCCCTGCAGATACTGCCTGCAGGATGATGGAGAAGTAACCCTTCTGGTTGATGTACAGGGAGGCCTGGTGGTCCGGGGCACAGATGGGGATGTGTGTCCCGTCAATTGCCCCCCCCCCCACAGTAGGGGAAGCCCAGGGCTCCAAACCCCTTGATCACAGCATCCACATCAATGAGGCGGATGACTCTGCAGAGCAGCACTCTATTAATGGCCTTTACCACCTGCAGAGGAACACACAAAACCAAGAGTCGCTGGGGTGCCAGGGTGGCTGAGAGTGCCCCGCTCCCCCACTCCCCAGGAGCAACCCCCCCCTGCAATCCTGGCCACCGCGGGCAGGCCTCATGTGCATGTCCCATCACTGCAGAGCAGGGATGAGCCACTCGCAGAGCTCCATGAAGTTGTCTTTCTTCATCCTTAAGTTCTGGGTCCATTGTTGTTCTCCTCAGCACTCCAGGACGATGTGGTCCCACCAGTCGCTGCTGGCATCCAGATGCCAGATGCGGCGAGGCACGCTGGCATCCAGGAGCTGCAGCTGCTCTTCCACATACTCCAGGAGGATCCGGATGACAGCCTGGGAGTTGGGCTGCAGCAGATGCTGCGAGGCAGCCTACAGAAACTGCTTCCAGGCTTGCAGCAACATATCCAAAAGAAGCACGAGATTGCCCACGAGATTGCTCTGGCTCCATGCTGCAGAGTGCTGTGGTGTCCCAAGTGAGGGCAACCAGAGCACACGGAGAAAAAAAAATGCTTTTCTGTCCCTCAGCAAGGTAAGCAAGCAAACCTGAGAACCGGCTGTCCAGGGGCTCCCTTTAAGCACAGGCCTCAGATAGCCTCAGGCAGCAGCCACACAAAGTAACTCCTGACCTGACGCCCTGCCAGAAGTGGTTTCAGCTGCCCTTAAATACAATTCAGCGTCCAATCAGTATGTAGACACGTTATTTCAAAGTATCTTATTTTGAATTAACTATTTCAAAATTAGATATTTCGAAGTAACACTGTAGTGTAGACGTACCCTGAGTTATGATAGATTATAACTCAACATGAGTCAAGAATATGATGCTGTTGCAAAAAAAATGCAGTTGTAGTCTACATTAACAAAGGCATAGTATGCAAGTCATGAGAGCTGGTTAGGCCTCAGCTAGAGTACCATATCCAGTTTCGTTCACCAGTATATGGAAAGGATGTGGAGAAACTAGAAAGAATCCTGTGATGGATAGGAGTAGTTCTATTCAGCACCCAGTGACTAAGGGCTTAAATTCAGGTAGCTAGCAAGAGTATTGGTAGGGGGCCAGAAGAACTAATTGGGATACAGTGCTAAAATTTGAATTGGATAAAGATACCTGGTCTGCTCTTCAATTGTGGGGATTCTAAGTTAAGGGCTGGAGGGAGCAGATGCAGTAATCAGAATTACCATGCCTGTAAGAACTATTGGACATGGGAGTGAACTGGGACTTGGAAATGTGGATCAGCATAGGTTGTGAGTAGAGGGAAAAGTGCATCTAGTTGTGATCAGGATATTTTTTCTTTATTTTGGTTGGTTGGTTGGTTTGAACTTCTCTGTGTGAATCCATGCCTTCCCTCCCCCATTCAATATCTAAAAATTGTTCCCAGAGATTTTCTTTGTGTTTTAATTTGTTTTACTTAGTTGCTCTGTAACACCTAGCAATCAAGTATGTTTTATCAAGTATATCTTTTGTTTTTTTAATAAAAATCACATTTTTCAGGTGATTCTTGCATCCTGGAAAGTAACAGGGGATTTGTGAGTTTGTGTGTGTCTGTCTGTCTGTCTGCATAGACTGAGCGGTTAGCTACTAGAGACAGCAACTTGTTTCTCTCTTTTTTTCAAGCTCTTTTGAGGCAACCAATAGGGTACCATTGAGGGAAGAATTCAAGTGTTCCCACCTGTTTTCTTTTTAGTGTAAATCTCTTGATGGTGGCAGCTTTTTTTTCAGAGCCAGTACATCTGTGACTCTGGGGAGTTTTTGTAAGCAGAGCCTTATAGAGGCAAGGTATCCAAGGTTTCTTGCGGGCCCTCATCTTCTGCACTCAGAGTGCCAGAGCGGGGATCAGCCCTGACAAATCCACAGGCATGTGACAACAAGAAGGAAGGAGGAATGAAAGGCATCTGAGCCAAGGCTTTAGGAACTGGGTCTCTTTAGCTTGGAAAAGAGGAGATAAGGGGGATGTGATAGCAATCTTCAAATAGCTGGAAGGCTGCCATAAAGATGGAGAAGTTTTTTTTCTCTTGCCACAAAAAGCAGGACAAGAGACAATGGATTCAAATTACACCACAGCAGTGTCAGATTATATCTCAAGAAAATCTCCTTAACTAGGAAAATGGAACTGATTGCTAGAGAGGTCAAGGAAGTTCCATCACTCAAGGTTTTCAAAGTGAGGCTGTCCAGGATGGTTTCAACTAGGGATGTAATAGTGTAGTCGATTAACCGATTAATTGATAAGCAAAAGCTTGCAGGTTCATGCTATAGACTACACACATTTGCCTCCCCATCCCCACCAGTAAATTTCTTAGCAGGCTGGCCAACAGCACAGCTCAGTCCTGGCTCACTCTGGTTCCAGGACCTACCCCTGCTGCAGCTGTGCATTTAAAATGTATTAGGAAGCAGGCAGGCAGCCCGACTCATTTCCAGCTCCTACTGGGCCCGAGAGCTCAGACCTCTCCTAGACAGGGGCTGCTCCCATCCAACCCTGATCTCTCTTTATCAGAGGCAGCAGCACAGGGCAACTGTTTTTTAAACTGTCTCCCCTTGTGGACCAGCTCCCACCTGACACCCCGTGTTGTTGCCTCTGATACAGAGGAAGCAGCACGGATTGGCAGGGGGCTCCTTGGGAGTGAGGCTGGAGTGCACTAGCTGCTGGCTCCACCCCCAGGGACTATAGAATAGTTGAGTAACTGATAAGAATTCATGAGGTTACTCAACTATTCAATTAACTGATATTTAACATCCCTAGTTTCAAGCCAATAGATCCTACATCTTGGCAAAGGGTTAGAATAGATGGTACTTGTGGTTCCTCCTGAGTCTATGGTTATTTGAAATCAAGTACGACTAGGCTGAGAAAGTGTATGAAGCAGGATATACATGAGAAATTGCCTCACAATACAGGGTTACTGGCCTATTGGCCAAGGGGGAAGCAATAGATGTGATGGCTTATTAAGAATCAAGATATTTCATATAGTCTCATAAGACAATCTCATAATCCAGATGTGTTGAACCTTTTTTGAGTTGGGGGTCTCTCACCCACAGAAAAATCAGTTAGGGGCTGCACACAAATGAGAATTAAAAAACCAAATCAATCCAAAATCCTCATGGAAGTGGCATACAACTGATAAGCAGGAAAAAAAGAGTCACTCATCTCACTCATGGAACTTGGAGCACCAGGAGGTGTGGTGGGGTGGGGGGAGGATGCCAAGGCTCAGAGTTTCCCGCCAGCTCATATTAACTCTTTTGGGGGCCCAGGGCTAGTAGATTTTGTGGGGGTTCCATAGGCTCTGGGGTGGGGTCAAAAGTGATGGGTTAAATGTGTGGGAGAGGGCTGCCAGGGTGTGGGCTGGTGTTTGGGGTGCAGGGTTTGGGCAGGAGGCAAGGTGCAGGAGCGGGCTGGAGGTGGAGGGTCTGAGCAGGAGAGAGGATGCAAGAGCGGGATGGTAGCATGAGGCCTGGGCAGAAGGTGGGATACAGCAAGGGAGTGGGGGAAAAGGGCAGGGAGGAGGTGGGGTGTAGAAGGGAGCAAGGGATTGGAGCACCTTCATAGTCCAGCTCCTGTGGAGCTACAAGTGGCTCCATTAAGCCCTGCATTTTCAGGCTCCACCCCACTGTACCCATTGGCTGGGAATCCTGGTCAATGGGAACGAGGGGGGTGGAGCCTGCAAGCCAGCACAAGGAACAGAGCTTCCCTATGCTACCATTCTGACACAAAGCTGCTTCTTCCCTTCACCAGGCAGAACCCACAGGCTGGATACAGCCCACAGCTTATCTTGATTAGGCCCGTGAGGCTCATGGTTTCCCTCCTGCATCTGGGACCCAGCATTGGTGCTCCAGCCATATCGGGGGGGAGGGGGGGAGAGGAGGGAAGGAGAGGGGAGATGGGGAAAGGTCACTGAAGCTCGGCATCCCCTATATGACTGGGGGTATGTCTACACTACAAAGTTAATTCGAACTAACAGATGTTAGTTCGAATTAACTTTGATAGGCGCTACACAAGTGCTCCACTAGTTCGAACTTAATTCGAACTAGCGGAGCGCTTAGTTCGAACTAGGTAAACCTCATTCTACGAGGACTAAGCCTAGTTCAAACTTACTAGTTCGAATTAAGGGGTGTGTAGCCCCTTAATTCGAACTAGTGGGAGGCTAGCCCTCCCCAGCTTTCCCTGGTGGCCACTATGGCCAACACCAGGGAAACTCGTATGCCCCCCTCCCGGCCCCGGACCCCTTAAAGGGGCACGGGCTGGCTACGATGCCTGTGCCAGGTGCAAGCCTGCCAGCACCCAGCCAGCAGACCCTGCACCTGGCACGGATCGAGCCAGCCACCCGATGCCCCCCAGCCCTCCCCCTCTTCCTGGGTCCAGGCTGGCGGCTCCCAGGAGCTTGCCCGGGACTGCAAGAGGTGGGAACCCGCCTGGTCTAGTGCGGACATCGTGGACCTCATCCACGACCTCCACACTAGGCACAGGAAAGTGGCCGTCTAGGGCAGGATAGCTGCCAGCCTGGCCACCCAGGAGCAGGTGTGCATGAAAATCAAGGTGGTCCACTGAGACCCCGGACCCTGAGCCCTGAGCTTACAATGGCCGTACTGGGTCAGACCAAAGGTCCATCTAGCCCAGTAGTCTGTCTGCCGACAGCGGCCAACCCTAGGGACCCTGGAGGGGATGGACCGAAGACAGTGACCAAGCCATTTGTCTCATGCCATTCCTCTCCAGCCTTCCACAAACTTTGGACAGGGACACCACTCCTACCCCCTGGCTAATAGCACTCCATGGACCCAACCTCCATCACTTTATCTCACTTCTCTTTGAACTCTGTTCTAGTTCTAGCCTTCATAGCCTCCTGCAGCAAGGAGTTCCACAGGTTGACTCTGCTTTGTGAAGAACAACTTTCTGTTACTAGTTTGAAGCCTGCTACCCATTCCTTTCCTTTGGTGTCCTCTAGTCCTTCTATTATGGGAACTAATGAAGAACTTTTCTTGATGCACCCTCTCCACCCCACTCATGCTTTTATAGACCTCTATCATATCCCCCCTCCATCTCCTCTTTTCTAATCTGAAAAGTCCCAGTCTGTTTAGCCTCTCTTCATATGGGACCTGTTCCCAACCCCTCATCATTGTAGTTGCCCTCCCCTCTCCCACCCTCTCTCTTCCCCTCTCCCACCTCCTTTTCCCAGTCTCCCCCAGTTTTGTTCAATAAAGAAAGATTCTATTTTTGAACACAATTGTCCTTTATTTTGTACATCAGGAAGGG
Source organism: Pelodiscus sinensis (assembly GCF_052426305.1). Taxonomy (NCBI): domain Eukaryota; kingdom Metazoa; phylum Chordata; order Testudines; family Trionychidae; genus Pelodiscus; species Pelodiscus sinensis. The sequence goes on along the minus strand of NC_143053.1, from coordinate 229,982,422 downwards.
GGGCTAGGGAAGGGTAAGTGGAAGGAGGTGAGGGAGGAATGGGGTACGAGTCCCGGATGGGGAGGACTGGGCTGGCTCTGCGGGCTTCTGGGGGTGGAAGCTCTCCTGCAGCCCCCCAATTGCCCCCTTTCCCCAGATGGCAGCCTGAGGCAAGTGCAGCCGGTCTGATGGCCGAGTGCTGTGATGTGCCCAGTGTGGGTACTCCGGGCAATCCAAGCCAGGACTGCTTTGCAAGCGGGGCACCCCTGAGAATTGTCTGTCCGGGGTGGGGGTCGGGTCCCTTTAAGCACAGCCCTCGGCTAGCCTGAGACAGCAGCTCCACGCTCTAAGTCCTCATCTGATGCCCTGCCGGCACTGCTTCCGGCCATCCTTAACCCCGGTTCAGGGTCCACTCAGTGTGGACATGCTAGTTCGAATTAGCAAAACGCTAATTCGAACTAGTTTTTTAGTCTGGATGCGTTAGTTCGAATTATCTTAGTTCGAATTAACTAATTCGAACTAAGTTAGTTCGAATTAGCGTTGTAGTATAGACATACCCTGGAGCACCAGTGCTGGCTCACCCTAGTGTGAATGGGGGCAGTGCCCTGAGCCTTGCCAGCTGGATCAAGACAAGCTGCAGGCTGGATACCGCACGTAGGCTCTCCATCCCTGTCATATGCAAACTAGGGGAATGAAGTCTGGATTAAATTACTTATCGGATTGGTGCACATCTGGTTTAAGACTATACTCAAAGGCTACATCTAGACTGGCATGATTTTCCGGAAATGCTTTTAACGGAAAAGGTTTTCCGTCAAAAGTATTTCCGGAAAACCGCGTCTAGATTGCTCCCGGAGTTATCGTTATAATGATGCGCTTTTCCAGAAAAGTGCGTCTAGATTGGCAGCGCGCTTTTTCGGAAAAGCAGAAGCCTGGAACCATTTTGAAGAGGGCAAAGGCAACCAGACCTTTCCGGAGGCGGGGCCGGAGCTCCGTTCAGACACGTGCTTAAAGGGGTCTTGCCAGACAGCCGTTTGTCTCCTACTCCGTGCATTGGGACCTCTGGCAGGGACTGACACCCATAGCAGGTTTGGAGGTTGCCCTCTGACTTTTGGGGACACCACCCTTTTGCCCCCAACTGCTTTTTCCTGCATTTTGTTTCTTCTGCCCTGCTCTGTCTGCCATGGAACCGTGGGTGGCCATGTGCCTGCTTGGGCCCCTGTTGGAGCTGTGCAAGTGCCTGCAGCTCGTGCTGCAGGCCGGTGGCCTGCTGTTCATGGACCAGGAGGCAGCGATCGCATTGGACTCCCTCACCAGGGAGGCCATGACGGCCCTGTGGCATCAGCACCCCACCGTGGAGAGGCCAGTCTGGAGTTTGGACACCAGCACCGACTGGTGGGACTGGCTGGTCCTCGGACAATGGGACGATCAGCAATGGCTCTGGAATTTCTGCATGCGAAAGCGGACCTTCCTGCAGCTGTGCGCCTGGCTCACCCCCATGCTGCAGAGAGCCACCACCCGGCTGCGGGCACCTATCCCCATGAACAAGAGGGTCGCCATCGCGCTGTGGAAGCTGGACACACCGGACAGCTACCGCTCGGTGGCACAGCAATTCAGGGTGGGAAGATCAACCGTCGGTGTGATCGTCGTGGAGGTAAGTCCCAGGGGGAGTGGGGTGGGGGAAGGGTGCTGCACTCCATGCCCAGGGGCAGCCAAGACTCCAGGCTGGGTCGCCCAGGGGTTTGGGCTGTCCCTCCCTTGCACAGGCCCGCTGGTGGGGGGGGAGGGTGGGAAGTGAGGGGGGCCCTGGTGTGTGTGTGTGTGTGTGTGTGTGTGTGTGTGTGCGCATGCGTGAGGACAGAGGGAATGAAGGGGGGGGCCCAAGAGAGCACACACTCACCCCTGCCATATGTGATGTGTTCCCTTGTGTTTCTCTGCACCCTTCTGCAGGTCGTCCACGCCATCAACGACATCCTGCTCCCAAGAGTCATCCGCCTGCACGACGTGGATGCTACCATGGCTGGCTTCGCTGCCCTCGGGTTCCCCAACTGCGGAGGAGCCCTGAACGCAACCCACATCCCCATCCGGGCCCCGGAGCATCGAGCAGCCCATTTCATGAACAGGAAGGGGTACTGCTCCATTGTTCTGCAGGCCCTCATGGACCACCGGAGCTGCTTCCTGGACATCTACGGGGGCTGGTCGAGCCGGGAACACGACGCCCGCATCCTCCGCAACTCCGGACTCTTTCGCAGGTTGGAGGCGGGCACCTACTTCCCCCGGCGGGACTTGACTGTCAGGGATGTGCCTATGCCCACCTGCGTGGTCGGGGACGCGGCCTACCCCCTGCTTCCCTGGCTAATGCGGCCCTACACGGGGCAGCCAAACCAGAACCGGGCCCGGTTCAACGACCACCTCAACCGGGCCCTAAATCCGGTGGAGCTCCCCTTCAGACGTTTGAAAGCCCACTTCTGTTGTTTGCTCACCCGTCTCGAGATGGGTGAGCGGAATGCAATGGAGGTACCGGGCGCATGCTGCGTGTTCCACAACATTGTGGAGCACAGTGGGGAGGCCTTCCTCCCTGCATAGATGGCAGCCGAGGCACAGACGTTCGACCAGCCCCACACAGCTGCCATCCGCCAGGCGCACCAGGATGGGGTGCGCATCAGAGATGCCCTGGCGGACATGTTTGCCCAAGCCCCATAGTATGGTCGCCTGGGTCTCCCCAGACTACTCCCTCCCATCCCCTACCCTTCCCCACCTCCTCCCCTTACCTCCGCCCAATTGTAAAGCGTCGGTTCAAAGCACATAGGCCATCATCGTGACTGTTCGTCGGGTGCGTCGGACGTAGTTAGGGTTTTTCTTTTTAGTTTAGGCTAGGGTTTAGGCCACCATGGCCTGTCCCGAAGAACAGGAAAGAGGATTCGTGGTTCATGCGGAAGGCTCAAGTCAGCGTATCTGATTCCAGTCGTCTTCGAGGGATCTCCTGGCTGTTCCTCTCCCGAGGCCCGGAAGGACCAAAGTATTGAGGTTGCCAGCAACACTACCAATCGTCCTCCCTGCGCCTAGACTATGTTACATAATCTTTAGTGTTCGTCTTTTAACCATTCTTGCTTGTTTGTTATCTATGTTAAATATAGTTTGTGGTTTAAATTTTACTAAAAAGTCTCAGTATTTATTTATGCGCCACAAACGACTGACCACTTAAAAAGGGACCCCCAGTGATAGAATACAGAATTTGGTGTCCACAGTTTGTAACCCTTTTAAATTTAGGTGGCTAATTGGTATATCAAATAATTTCTTACAGTTACCTCGAGTAACACAATAACCAACACAAGAATCAACTGAACAATAGATTTTTTATTTTCAAGGGGGGGGGAGACCTTCAACTGGGACAGGGAGGGGGGAGAGACCTTCAACTGGGACGGGGAAGCGGGGGGAGCTACTGGTACAGATGGCCCCTGCGAGTGCTCCTTCGGGGGCGGACCTGCACATGCGGGACAGGGCGCATCAGGGCAGGCCGCACAGGGAGCTGGGCAGGAGCTGGAGGCTTAGGAGCAGGGGCGGCAAGAGCTGGGGCAGGAGCTGGGGCAGGAGCTGGAGGCATAGGAGTAGGGATGGCAGGAGCAGGGGCAGGAGCTGGGGGCATAGGAGCAGGGGCCATTGTGGGGGCAGGAGCTGGGATAGGAGCAGGGGCCATTGCAGGGGCAGGAGGGGGCATGGGCAGTGCTACGGGAGGGATGGCGGGGGCATGGGGTACGGCCATGCCATAGTGCACGGCATGCACAAAGTGTGCCGTGAGGATGGCCATGGAGTCGGCCATCCTTCTGCACTGTTCCAGGAAGGCACCCCAGGCCTCCTGCCGCCACTGCAGGTCCCCCTGCATGCGCTCGCGAATGGAGGCTTGGATTGCCTTCACCACGATGACGTGGGGGCGAAGCAGCTGGTCCCGCTGTCGGAGCCTGCACCTCCAGGGTTGGCCAGCTGGGGGTGCCACAGCTGCCAGACTGGAGGGTCTTGTGCTCGGTCCCGCTGCAGGGAAGAGAAGAAAGGATGGGTCACTCAGGCAGGCCGTCCACTGTCCCCATACCTCATGCCCTCCACTCCTGAGCCCAGGTGACCCCACAGTTGTGTGGCTTTGGCCCACTCAGTTCCCCCTCTGCCCCCTGTGTTGTATGTTTGCAAGGAGGACCACCCCTGGAGTAGGGTCCTCCTCCAGTATTGTAAACACCAGTCTGTGTCCTGGCCCCGTGGAGGGCGGGAGGGTGCTTGTGTTGCATTCACCTGTGGAACTCCCTGCCAGTGGAGACTGTGAAAAGCTTTGCTAATCACTGGTGTTTGACAGGGAGCGAGATGCATCCCCACACAGTGCCTGGGAGCAGATCTGGCAGAGGTGGTCTGGGCTCTCAGATCCCCATCGTGTGGGATATCTCCTGGACGGAACCAGAAGAGTGACTGGGGGGGCCTGTCCCATCCTTGCAGCAAAACTCAGGGGCCCTTCTCCCTCCCATTTTCCCTCCCATAAGCCCGGTAGCCCAGGGACATGTGTGGCCACAGTGGGGACTCCCCTCGGGGAGCCAGCCAAGGCACCGGGAGCAGGTGAGGGGCTCGGTGGAGGCCACGGTCACAGGACTGTGACGCTGCAGTGTACCCAAGAGCAGCTGGCTGTGCCTCACAGCCAGGCATGGGACAGTGTGCCGTTCTCCGTGCTGCACCCTTGGCGGAGGTGCGGGCTCTGGGCTGAGTCCCTGGGGCCCTGGCCAGTTCCAGCTGGCATCCACCCTTCCCCCTGGTCCCGCTGAAATGTGTGTGAGCAGCACAGTCCCAGGCGTGCCCTGCAGCTGCCTGCCGCGGCCACATGCCGCTCGGTCACCAGGCTGCACGTGGTTGCACGTGCTGCTTGCTGCCTAATGCTACACAGCGTGCAGCTCACGTGGCCTGGGTGACATGCTCTCTCCCCTCCGGGCACCTGGCTCCCCCCCCCCCCGCCCTTGTGAGTGCAAACTGAAAAGACTCACCAGTGGATCCTTCGCCGGCCTCAGAGGAGCTGCTGGAGGGGGCCTGCTGGGTGGCAATGCTGGCCTCCTCTCCCGACGCGCCGACGCTGTCCTCTCCCTCCCCCACCTCACTGGTTCAGATGACAGGGGGGGGGGGGCGCTGGCAGGTGTCAACAGGCACGTCCGGGGGTTGCGGGGCTGGCTGGCCCAGTATGCCGTGCAGCCGGTCGTAATGGGGGCAGGTGTCTGGTCCTGCCCCCCTGCCCTCGCTGGCCCGGATGTACCCCAGCCGGAGCTCCTTTACCTTTACCTGTACTTGTTCGCTGTTCCGGGCAGGATGTCCATGGTGGGCCAGAGCCTCGGCCATCCGGGCAAAGATGTCCACATTCTGGCGCCGGGACCATATGTCATGGAGACCCTCCTCCTCCTGCCAGAGGTCCAGGAGGGTCTTCAGCTCCCTGGGGGTCCAGGACGGAGCCTGCCTTTTGCGGCCCCTAGGGGCCTCCTCAGCTGGGGGGAGCAGGGGGCTCACCAGCAGGAGCTGCCATGGCTGGCTTGTGCTTCTGGCTGGGCAGGACGGGGCGCCGCGGCAGAGCTCAGGTCGCAAGCCTGAGGCATGCTCCTGCCACGTGCGCTCAGCAGCCTGCGTGCTCTTTAAAAGCTCGGGTTACCAGGAAGTCCAGGGCTCCTACGGGGTCTCCAGGCGTCCAAACTGCTTTTTTCCGTTTCTTCTGCTTTTCCGGAAAAGCGTTAGCTAGCTGTCTACATTGGCCCTTTTCCGGAACAGTTTTCCGGAAAAAGGACTTTTGCCCCTATGGGAGCAGCAAAGCTTTTCCAGAAAAGCGGCTGATTTCGTACAGTAGATCGTCATTGCTTTTCCGGAAAATCAAGCGGTCAGTGTAGACAGCTGGCAAGTTTTTCCGGAAAAGTGGCTGATTTTCCGGAATAACTTGCCAGTGTAGACACAGCCAAAGAGTAGTTCTCAATGGTTTGCTCTCAAATTAATGGGGGGGATCATCTAATGGGGTCTCACGGGGTCAGTCTTGGGTCTGGTACTATATAACATTTTCATTAATGATTTGGATTAATGAAGTGGAGTGTATGCTTCTAAAATTTGCATAAGACACCAAGATGGCAAGGGTTCCAAGTACTTTGGAGGACAGGATTATAATTCAAAATGACCTTGATGAAGTGGAGAATTGGTCTGATATCAAAAAGACAAAATTAAATGACAGCAAGTGCAAACTACTGCACTGAAGAAGGGGAAAAAACTAAATGCACAAATACAAAATGGAGAATAAGTGGGTAGGTGCTAGTACTGCTGAAAAGGATCTGAGAGTTATGGTCAAGCACAATTTGAATATAAGTCAACAGTGTGATGTAGTTGCAATATCCTGCAGTGTATTAACAGTCAATGTCATAGCCATAGACTTCCCCTCTAGCTAGGGGGTGGTGGATCCCTTCTTTCCCCAGGCCCTGCTTCTACTCGACCCCTTCCTCCAAAACTCTGTTTATCTTGCCCCACCCCATTCTACCCCTTCCCCCAAACACTGCTGCTCCAACTCCCACTCCCACCCCACTCCTTCCCCAGTCCCCTGCCCCTTTTTGCCCCTCCTCTTCCCCTGAGCATATCCTCTTCCTGCTCATCCCCCACCCTCCTGGAGATTTCTGAATGCTGCAGATCAGCTGTTACTGGCACGCTGGAGGTGCTGGGGAGTCAGAGGAGGACTTGGTCAGTGGGGCCACCAGCTGACCAGAGGTGCAGGAAAGAGAGAGAAAGAGAGGTGGGAGCACCCAGTGTCAGCACCTATGACCATTGTTGTATGTGAAATGTGAGGAAACTGTTCAACTATCCTCAGCTGAGATGAAGCCTCAGCTGGAGTACAGTGTCGAATTCTCAGTACTACACTTTTAAGAAAGATATGAACAAATGGAGAGAGTTCAGAGGAAAGCAACATTTATTTTTTTGAACTCCCTCCAGTGGACATAGAGATCAACTGATCACAGTTCTCTAACAGCTCTTAACATATTTGAAGACTTAACAGGTCTCCTCCTCAGTCATCTTTTCTCAAGACTTTCTCAAGAGGAAAGCAACAGAAAGAACAAAAGCCTTAGAAAGCCTGACCTATAAGGAAAGGTTGAAAAAGCTGGGCATGATTAGTCTTGAGAAAAGATGACTGAGGAGAAGACCTGTTAAGTCTTCAAATATGTTAAGAGCTGTTAGAGAACTGTGATCAGTTGATCTCTATGTGCACTGGAGGTAGTTCAGAAAATAAACGGGCTTGCTCTGCACCAAAAGAGATTTATATTAGATATTAGGAATGTCAGTTTACTTGTGCAAGAACATGCAGCCAGTGTAGACAGGCAGCAAGTTTTTGCGCAAGAGCAGACGCTTTTGCGCAAGATCGCGCCAGTGTAGACACAGCCCTACTGTATTGTGTTCCAGCAACATTGTTAAAAAACCCACAGCAGATGGCAGTGTAATACAGTCTACATACTTCCAGTACAGACTGGAAATCTTTCCATGAATTATTTACTGATCTAGTTGTCAATTTTTTTCTTTCACCCATCTTGAGAGTCCATTATAGCTCTCTGTCTGTGCTGGAATTTTTCTGAGTACTTCCCGACAGATGTTTGGGTTGCTTCAATATGAACACTCTAACTTCTTAACTTTCAAGTGAAAAAACAAGAGGATGCTGACAACTTAAAAATCCCACATCTGCCTGAAAATGGTCAACCTGCTATAACTTCAACCCTAAAATAATGACAAGTGAAAGATAGAGGAAATGTTGCTTTTCTCTCTTCTAATCCCTTCCTGCAGTTTCCTTATGTTGTGCGTTTAACAGCACTTTGTCTAGTCACTTGTTTCTGTGGCTCTTTCACATAATGTCAAGGAGACAAAAACATTTAAATATTCAGAAGCTTCAAAGGGTAGCCGAGTTAGTCTGTTACAGGAAAAAAACAACAAATGGTCTGGTAGCACTTTATAGACCAACAAAACATGTAGATGGTGTCATGACCTGAAAAAAAGCAGCAGAACGGCTCTTGTGCAAGAGGGGGGTTTTGCCCAAAAAGGAGCCATGTAGATGTGCGGCAATATTCACCACTTCACTTCATTTGCATATTCTCTTGTGCAAGAGGGGGCAGTACTTTTCTTGATCCTGGCACCTGATCTTGGCAGGTCTTTAGTGGCTTGGCCCTCCAGCCAAATCACAAAAGTCCAAATGAACCCTTTTTGGGGTATTAAAGTCCAATACATGAAAAGTTCCATTTTCATCTCCTTTTTTTGGAATTTTAAATGTAGCCCTTTGTTCAGGCTCTCCAATAAGCACTGTCTCCTTCTTGGGATTTATGCCACTGTGCCTGGTATAGGAACCCAGGTCTGCCCAGTACTTCAAGGGTACGTCTAGACTACAGGCTTTTGTCGACAGAAGTTTTGTCGACAGTATCTGTCGACAAAACTTCTGTCGACAAAGAACGTCTAGACACATTCAGTTCTGTCGAAAAAGCAAGCTGCTTTGTCGACAAAACCCTGTAGTCTAGACACAACCCTACATGCAATAACACCTTCTGTCGACAGAAGGCGTTATGCCTCGTAAAATGAGGTTTACCAGCGTCGACAAAACTGCTGAGTTCTGTCGACGTTATGTCGACAGAACTCAGCGGTAGTGTAGACGCAGGTATAGTTTTGTTGACAAAAGTCCACTTTTGTTGACAAAACTCTGTAGTCTAGACACACCCCAAGTTCCAACCTAGGACTCTATAAACAGCAGCCACACATTGCCAGATTTCAGTTCATTGCTGCTTCTTACCTGGGCCCCTTTTAGCTTCACCTTTACCTCCTGGTTAAGGTTCTGGATTCCTCTTCCTTCTAATCCAGCTGTGCAAGACACAGATGGGCACAAGCTCCTGGCCAGAGCAGAGCACCCTTCCTCACTTCTCTGGTCCCAGGCAGAAACTGACCTGTTAGGCCCTGCAACTCCTTTTATCTGAACTCTAATTGGCTGTATTGAGAAGGTCTGGCTAGATAGGTTTGTAGAGCACCTTTTCTCATTTCCTGTCTATTTGCTGCTTCCTGGGGAAGGGTGTAGTAGGACTGCAGGGCCTCTTGTAGAGAGCCGCAAAGACCAGGTACCCCCTGTCACAGATACTCACTCTCAGTGCTGTCTAACCTTAATTAACCTCTATTCCTTGAAACAAGATCATGTCTCTGTTCAAAGTGCAGCTATTCCTGGCCTTGCATTAGGTGGTTGTAAACTCGTCAGAAAGGAGAGCACAGAACCTATAAATTCTATGGCTTCTCTCCTGTGGCATTCCTGACTCCAGAAACTTTTAAAAAAATCAGTCTATGGAACATGTCCCTGTTTCATACAAATTCTTAAAGTCCATCACAAGAGCATCTGATAGCTTAAAAAATCCAAAGAGGCTCAGGGTTCACAAAATTCTCACATTTTCTAAACTAATTTAAAACTTCAGATTTACTTGAAGGCATTAGCTCTGGCCAAGGACAAGCACACAAATGAATAGGAAGTTTCTAGATCAAGCTGGTTTTGAAGTGATGTTCCAATAATGAAAACATTTTTTTCCAGTAACATGCATGGAAATTCATTTGAGAAAAACTACTGTAATGCTGGGGGGCGGAGGGGGGGGGGGGGCAGCGTGTCAAAGTGAGGATTGTAATGGGAAGATAGTTCTGGCACCACATTTCAGGAAAGACGCAGAGAAATTGGAGAAGGTCCAGGGAAGAGCAACAGAAATAACTACAGGTCTAGAAAATATGACCTATGAGGGAAGGTTGAAAGAACTGCATTTGTTTAGTTTGGAAAAGAGAAGACTAACAGGGGACATATCAGCTTTCAAATATTTACAGGGAAGAGGGAGAAAAATATTCTCCTTCACTTCTGACATGGGTGGTTGGTGAAGGTAGGGTTGGGGTCCCTCCCTGCTCTTTTTGCTGAGGCCTCACCCCCATCACCACGGGGAGAAGGGGGGAGAGGGCAGGAGGGCATGGCTCCAGCCTCCCCAACTCCGGAGCACAGGGAGGGCAGGCACTGGGGAAGCAACACTCCACCCCAGAATGCCTACAGCAGGCTTTCTGGAGTGGAATGTAGGTGGGTCCAGGCTGCTGGTTTGGGAAGGCAATGCCTTCTCCTGCCTATCATACTGGAGGCCAAGACCTCTGATGATAGGACAAGAAGTAATGAGCTTAAATTGCAGCAAGGGAGGTTTAAGTTGGACATTAGGAAAAACTTCCTAACTGTCAGGGTGTTGAAACACTGGAATAAATTGCTAAGGGAGGCTGTGGAATCTCCATCCCTGGAGATATTTAAGAGCAGGTTGGCTAGACATCTGTCAGGGATGGTCTAGACCTGTGGTCACCAACCGGTCCATTGAGATCGACTGGTTGATTGGCGGGGCTTGCCCAGTCAATCGCGAGGTGTTTGGGTCCCCCCATTGCCCTCCCCCCAAGAAGAAGCCACTACTGACACTACCTCCAGTGACAATGGAGATAGTGCTGACTACCGGCAGGGTGGGGTGGGGTAAGTCCTGCAGCTGTGTGCCATGTCCAGGGTTTCAGGAAGTGTGAGGGCTGCTCCCCCTCCTCAAACAGCTGACACAGGCAACTTCCTTCCCCCTGCGGCCTTCCTGTGTGTGGGGGGCGGGCGGAGGGGGGCAAAGACCACATCAGCTCCAACTGCTCAGGAAGTGCACGGCTGCCATGGGGAGCGGAGAAGCAGGGCACATGCACTCCCTGAGCAGTTGAAGCTCATGCAGTACCGGGACTCCTCCTCCTCCTTCCCCTTCCCCCCCACAGGAAGGCAGCAGGGGAAAGGAAGCTGCCAGCATGCAACAGACCCAGCTGTTCAGGAATCATGCCAGCTGTTTGGGGAGGGGGAAGCAGTACATGTGCTTCCTGAGACCCAGACCTGGCACACAGCTGCAGGATCCCCAGGTACTGGCCCCAGCTGTTCCTGTCCCCTCCCCCTGGTGAGACTCCCCCCACCAGCACCCTGTTCCATGCCCCAGCACCCACTCAGCATCCTGTCCCCTGCCCCGGCATCCTGTCTCCTGCCCCAGCACCCCTCAGCACTCTGTCCCCGCTCCCACCAGCACCCTGCCCACTTGCCCACCAGTACAGTTGGGGCCACATTAGTGAGGTTTGAGGGATTTGGGGGGGATTTTTTGCATCTCACTTGTGTGGCCCCGACTGACTTTTCTGTAGGTCAGTGACCCCAGACTCAAAACTGGTTCCCCGCCCCTCTCATAATTGAAGACAATGCTGAAACCTTTTGTGTTTGACATAATATTTTATTTAAAAATGAAGACTGGCCAATAAGCCCTCAATTGGGGCCAAGCCCTCATCTGGTAGCAGCATCATAACACTCCTGCACACACACACACCCCAACTCCAAATCTGAGCCTATCATACACTAGAACCCCCTCCTAAGTCTCTCTCATCCCCAAACTCCTGCACCCCCACATTCTCTGTCTTCTGCCACAACACTCCTGCACCATCCACACACCGCAAATCTGTGTCCTGAGCCCCTCATACTTCCAACCTCCCTGCCCTGAGCCCTCACAAACCCAACCCAAACTCCTGCATGCTCACATCCACAAGCCTGGAGCTTGCTCAACACCCCAAGCCTCCACCTGACCCCAATACTCCCCAGCCTGGAGCTCCCTCTCTGAGCCATCATCCCCTTCTCCACCTCCTCCTGCATCCAAATTCCCTCCCAGAGCTTGCACCTCTCACCCCTTCCCATACCCAAATCCCTCATTCCCACCCCAGAGCCCGTACCTCCTGTCTCAACCCAGTGAGAGTATATAAGGGCTGGGGATAGCAAGTGATGGAGAGGAGGGGAACAAAGAAGGCAGGGCCTCAAGTAAGGGGTGGGGTCTTGGGGAAGAGATGGGACTAGATCTTGGTTTCTCCTGACATTTAAAAAGTGGCCTTAGATGTAAAAAGTCTGGGGGCCACTGGTCTAGTCGGTGCTTGGTCCTGCCATGAGGGTAGGGGACCAGACGTGATGATCTCTTGAGGTCTCTTTTAGTTTTAATATTCTATGATTCTAGGTTAGCTCCATCACTAATTGCCATGTGACCATCTGTATTGCCATTGGCAATGGTTCTTCCCTTAAGGGATTCGGAAGCAATAAGCACACAAATTGGGTGAAGGCTTAAAGATTTTACTAAGGAAATATTAAGGTAAAGTACAATGCTTAATATCAGAGTAAAGTACAATGAAGCAAATCTTAGAATAAAATACAGTACTTATTAAGCCTAAGCAAGTCTTAGAATAAAACGCAATGTCTATTAAAACAGTACAATGCTTATTAAGAAAGTACCATACTTATAAAGCCTAAGCAGAGCTCAGAATAAAATGCAATGTCTATTAAAACAGTACAATGATTATTAAGCCTAAGTAAACCTCAGAATAAAATGCAATGCCCACGTCCCTTCTGCTGCTGGGAACCCCCTGAAGGAGGACAGTGGACAGACCCCAGTGGCCAGCGCGTAGCACCTTCCACAGCTTGGGTCTATGCCAAGATTCCAATGTTAGGAATATTCCCGGCCTTTATATACTGTTGGATCTGCAGTAATCACACCTGTTGTTTTGAGGACCTAACAAGATCATTGATACATTTTATATTTTCCCAGGCCAAATAATTAGCATTATCAGGTGGGAAACATTCAGCAAAATAGCTATGTGATCTTCCCAAGCCCTCCTGCACTCCCATGCCAGGTGGCTGGCCTTGGGACCTGTCCCAGAACTTGTTTAAAGTTAACAGTGCATTCCTACAATGTACCATCTTGAGCAAACAGCTAACTCTTTGAGAATAACAAAAGAATAATAAGAAGCAAAAAGCACAAATGGCTGCCTAGAGCATTCAGACCTGACAGGAGATGCAGGCATAAAATGAATGATTGTGGTACACCACCTAATTTCCTTGACCTCACAATCATTTTCCGCATTTCCACTACACCATCACAGTGGATATTTTTCAGAATTAAAAAATATCTGTATTTGAACCAAGACATTTGGGAACTTGTTCCTATGTACTTAGTTGCCAAGTACTAAATGCTGGATTCCATGTTTATTCTGCAAGAGCTGTCATCAAATACCTAACGAGAGCTTTTCCTGGTTTTTTATATGTTTGTCATAATTTATTTCATGACAATAAGGAACTGTGAAGTTGCATCTTGGAAAGAAAGTGAATGGGGAAATAATTTTTAAATACTTGTTTTTTAAAATGTGATTTTCTAAATGAATCTGCACACACAGTAGAGCTGACTCTCCTCTCCTTTAGTCGTGTAATTCCATTGACTTCACTGGGAGTTAACTCCTCATTCACATGAATGTAGTGGTGAATTAGGACCACAGGCACAAACTTAAGATCTTAAACTATTGTGGCAAAGCTTCAGCCATGCTCTGAGGGTCCTGTGACCCTCCACACAGCTTCTTTCTCTTTACTAGAGGCAAGGGTCACAGCCTACTGAGTCATCCTCATCATAGGCTGTCAGGGCTGTTCCCCACTCTGGCACTCTGAGTGCAGAAGGTATAGGCCTGCAAGAGACTTTAAAAATGCTTCCAAAAACTCCCCAGAATCACAGATTCACTGGCACTAAGAGATAGGTTGCCACCATCAAATGAAACTCTAAAAACCAGTAAGAAGTACTTGAACTTCTTCCCAAGGGGTACCCCAAGCTCTTTTAGCATGAGAGCTTGAAAAAAGAAAAAAAAAACCACAGGAAACAAACTGCAATTCTGATAGCTGGCCCTTTAGTCTAGGCAGGCACATGCACAGACCTCCCTTTACCTTCCAGGACTAAGGATGTTAAAATGGTTAACCAGTTAAATCATAGCACTTAACCAGTTAACCAAGGTCCTGCTGCCCATCTGGCCCCGCAACAGCCATGGGGTCCTGCTATGGCCAGGGTTCTGCTGCCCAGCCCCATTACAGTGAGGGTTGCTTTGATCTAGCACCATTGGCTGCCTCCAGAATTCTCTGGCAAGGGCCAGTTAACTGGTAAGTGCACTGCTAAGCCTCACTCTTACCAATTAACTGGTTAAAATTACTATCCAGGACACAAGAATCAAATCATCACCTTAAAAAAGGTGATTTTATGAACAAAAGAAAAAGATATACTTGATAAAGCATACTTGGTTGCTATGTGTTAACAGAGCAACTAAGAAAAGAACAGATCAAAACAGTCTCTTTGGGCTGCAGCTTAGATATGGTGAATGGGAGAGGGAAGCACGTGGATTTCACACAAAGAAGTTTAACCAAACAGCAAAATAAAGAAAACTACCCTGTTTGCAACTAAACATACATTATCGATCTACTCGTGATCCATATTTCAAGGGCCAGTCCATTCCCAGGCCTAATATTCTTTGTAGGCATGGTAATTTTGTCCAATTACTTCATCTTGATACCTCCAGCTCCTAACTTAGAACAAACAAATAGAGCAGCTATATATTTACAATTAAAATTGGTTCTTCTGGCTCCCTGACAATACCCTTAGCGACCTGAATTTAGCTCTTTCGTCACTTATCCATCACGTAGTAGTCCAGACTTTGAGGTGAAAACCCCTTTGTAGTCCTGGTCTCCCCTCTCAGGGATGGACTCTGTAGTGATATGGGGAAAATTGGGGGGAATCCAGGCCCACCCACTATTCCAGGTTCTGGCCCAGAGACCCTAAGGCAGTGGCAATAGACAGCGTTTCCTCTCCTCCCAGTCTGGCAGCTTCTTCCCTTGGCCTCTTCCCCAAACAATTCCTCCTAGTATCTTTTCTCTGAGTAAGTCTGCCCTGCTCCTCCACAGTACTTTGCCATAGTTACACTAGGTGAGAACTGAGGACTGTATCTTTTCACTCTGAGACCTTGGAATCCTTGCTCTCCCTGCAGGGTAACCTTATAAATGAGCCACGATCTACTGGCTCATTTATAGAGCAGTAGATCCCTCCCTTTCTATTCTATGAGAAACTAGGGGGTGCACACCCTGCTCACTATGCTTGCCAATCCCTCCTCGGCTGGGGAGGGTCTGGAGCCGAGACCACCCGGCCCTGGCTCTTCCCCCCCGCTTCACTCCCGGGGAGGGTCCAAGGCCACTATGACCTGGGCTCTTCCCTCCCTTCCCCTGGCTGCCAGGTTGGACCCAGCCCCCAGGCCACCCCGGCCCCAAAGCTGCCCCAGCTCTTGGGGCCCCCCACCTAACCCTGGCTCATTGCTCCCCCAGCCACTGGGAGAGGTGAAGACGAGGCTGTGCCAGGTCTGGCTCTTCCCCCGGCCACTAGGAGGGACCAGGCCGAAGCTATACCAGGCCTGGCTTTCCCCTGGTCACTGGGAGGAGCCAGGTCTAGGTTCTTCCCCTCCCCTCTTCTGTTGGGGATGGTCCAGGCTGACCCGGCCCCAGCTCTTCCCCTCTACCCCCAATCATTGGGGAGGGCCTGGCCTTAAGGCCACCCTGTCCCTGAAGCTGCCCTGGCATTGAGCCCCCCCCCAAACCCATTGCCCTTCCCAGCCCCATCTATTTGCATCCCCCCCCTGACCGCTGGAGAAGAGGGCTAGAATGAGATGGTGCCTGGTGCTCTCCCTAGCTGCAGGGGGGCTGGGTTGAGTGGTGAGCTGAAGCCATACCGAGCCAGGCTCTCCCTACAGCCACTGGGAGGGGCTGGGCCTAAGCTGCATCCGTCTCAGCTCTCGTCCTGGCCACTGGGAAGGGGAAGGGAGGGCTGGGCCGTAGGCAGCTTCAGCCTTCCATGTGGACCCTGGGAAAGATCAGGCTGGGAGTGGGTGGGGCTTGTTTCGTGGACATAGTGTGACTGATGACATCACTCTTTCGTCCCATAGGAAAAGTATTTTTATATAGAGAAGGAGACTATCAAATTCTGGGCACATCCCATTGTTCTGGCACAACCAAACCCTCACCTTGCTTTCAGTTATGATAAGAGGAAGCTACATACAAGTTTGGTGATCTTAGTTCTACCATTTAGGAGGAGTTTTTGAGAAAATGGACTCACAAATGGACAGATGGATGCACATTTCTAAAATATATATAAAAAGATATTTACAGCTCTTCTATACATGAGAAAAACAAATATAGAAAAGGAAAAGGGGTTCGGTTTTCTCTTATAGGATGCTATAAGACTTGACTGGAGAAAGATAAAAAGGAGGCTATAAGTGATATGCTGAAAGTGAATTTGGGAGAATGATTGATTGGTTGCTGCTGCCTAATGACAGTGTAAATTCCTGTCTATTTAGACCTTCAAAACAAGTCATAAGCAAAAGTTCCCAAATAAAATTATTCAACATAGCGTCCTAGGAGTAGTTTCTTTTTGTATTGTAAAGTTTTCTCATGACCAGTTCAGTTAAAAACTTTGAGATTGAACTTGTCTCATGAGTTAAGCTATAAATCAAAGCAACCCCCCAAGGGTGGTATTTACATATACTACACAGTATTTTACAGTTGAAATAAATCACTTATCTGCGATTACATGGAGCAGTTGTGTCAGCATTCAATCAGCCATATGGTATAGTTCAACATAACAATTTGGTCAAAAGCACTAGACAATTCAGTGCCCAAAAGTACTAGACAATGTCGTGAAATAAACAAAATTATGCAATTTGGAAGGCTTCTATTCTGAAGTCATAGAGTTTGCTGTTAACTGCTTTGAAATAACATGGAACATGAAGGTATCTTTTTGCCTGCTGAAAAGGAAATTAGCATTCACTTATCTGAACAACTTGCAAACAGATGTTGCAGGAAGCTCATTAATCTCATAAACCAGTAGAGAAAAGGATGGGTGGAGATTTTACTTCCTCTATATCTGGAAAATCTTGAGAAGCAATGATTTTAAAAATATATATATATACAATGTATTTGGCAAAAGACTTTTAAATGGAAAATTTAGACAAAGAGTAAATATATTTGTTAAATCTTAATGTATGTAGTACTATAGGCAAAACTAGTACCCTGCCTATTAAGGCTGCCTTACCCTTCCCATTACAAGACCCTGTTTCAATTGCTTATATAACTTTTGTTAAACAATTTAGGTTCAAAAGTTATATGCTGTCTTCTTCAGATTAAATATTTCTGGAAATTTTCAGCCAAAATGGCTCAGCCATTTCTGAGGAAGAAATCAGGGAAAAACACACTGCTCTGATGACTTTTTAAAAAAATGCTTTAAAATCTCCATGCTTTGAAGCAAGGACTAGAAATTTGCCGATGGATAGTCTGTGTGCCGGGGGTGTGTGTTTTGCTGTCCTTGTGAATACCTGTGCAATGTTAACCAAGTTACAAGCCTTTGAGAGGTTGCAGTTTGCCCATTCTGAGTGAAATGCACTAGAGTTTTGCAGTTTAATCACTCAGTGATACCGTGTGCAAGAGGCATCATTCAGTCCAGGGCTGAGTAGGACTTGCCTTCCAATTGCGGTTCCTCACTGCGATGAGATATGCCAGGTCTACATCTGGCTGCTGGAACTGAAACTAGAATGGGTTCTGCCGGGCTTTCAATGCCTTGCTGGGCCCAACCAAAGTCTTGGAGGAAGCCATTTGAATCAATTCAGAACTGGCCAATAGGAGCTGAGAGATTGTTTTGGGGTGGGGGGTGGGATAGTGTGTGAAGCCTCTCTCTCAGCTCGGTGCTCGGAGCAAAGAGCCACAGGGAATAGCTAGCCATTTTGAGCAACCTGGGACTGTGGCAGATATGGAGCCTGCTTTGGGGATCTTGCCCAGGAGCCAACGAGGTAAGCACCTCCTGGCCACAGCCTAACCCTAACCCAGCCCATCCTTCCCCCACAACTTCCCTGTGCCAGGTCATCACCCTCTCCTGTCCCAGGTGACCACCCAAACCCTCTGCATCCCCCTTTTTCCTCCCCCAGGTCACAACTCCCTCCCAGATCCTGCACCCTCTTCTACACTCCTCCCCCACTCCAGAATCCTCTCCTGCACCCATACCCCTCCCAGACCTTGCCCCCCAATCTCCTGACAATAGCCCATTCCTTCACCCAAATTCCCCCTCAGACTCCACACCCCTGAACCCGAGTACCTCTCTTCCCTGACCTCTCTTCTGCACCCAACCTCTGTCCCAGCCCCTGCACTCCCTCCATGGAAAAGTGCAGCCCTTGATCACTTACCAAAATCTTGGAGTGGCACCCTCATCAGAAATTATTGTCTACCCTGCTCTAAGTTCACCAGCTGTGGCCTCCCTAGAAAGTTTGAGAAGTGAATAAGGAATATCAAGATCATTTTCAACCTCTGGAAAGTTAGGCCCAAATTCACCTTTTAAACAGTGGGCTTACAGCATATGGGGAAGGCATGTGCAGGGAAGGGTGCTAACAAAGGACCTTTATTTTTGGGAAGCCCATACATTGCCTGTCAAGTGTAGGCCCTGCAGAAAAACATGACTGAGTTTAAATGTGAAATACAAGGCAGATATTGGACAAAAAGTCACCCTGGGCCATGTTCTGTATGGATGTACACTGTATGCATCTCAGAGCTGAGCATGTCAGCAGGCTTTTGTTTAGGTACCTTTATGGATATATCTTCACAGCAAGTAGACACCCACAGCTATTGGGTTGTTTTATTGCTGTGTAGGTTTCTGGGATAGGGCTGGAGCCTGAGCTCAGGGACCCTGAAGCGTGTGAACATCAAACAATAAGATGCCTAGTTCTTATAGACATATACAATCAAGCAGATATAAATTCTACTTGGGCATAAAGGTTTTCCTTAATTATTGAAAGTTGGCTTAGGAAAGTCAGGAATGCACAATAAGAAAATATACATGGGTATGTCTACACTACCCCGCTAGTTCGAACTAGCGGGGTAATGTATGCATACCGCACTTGCTAATGAAGCCCGGGATTTGAATTTCCCGGGCTTCATTAGCATAAGCGGGGAGCCGCCATTTTTAAATCCCCGCTGCTTCGAACCCCGTGTAGCGCGGCTACACGGGGCTCGAACTAGGTAGTTCGGACTAGGGTCCTATTCCGAACTACCGTTACTCCTCGTGAAACGAGGAGTACCGGTAGTTCGGAATAGGCACCCTAGTCCGAACTACCTAGTTCGAGCCCCGTGTAGCCGCGCTACACGGGGTTCGAAGCAGCGGGGATTTAAAAATGGCGGCTCCCCGCTTATGCTAATGAAGCCCGGGAAATTCAAATCCCGGGCTTCATTAGCAAGTGCGGTATGCATACATTACCCCGCTAGTTCGAACTAGCGGGGTAGTGTAGACATACCCCACATGTCTGAGCATTCTGATATGTGTTTGAAGAAGAAACACACTATTCCCAAAACAAAAATGGGCAATTAAACGTCGTGCTCTGTGATTTTTTCATAAAAATCATTTTATATAGGACTGAATTACTTTTTATATGATTACTTTTAAGTCCTATCAATTTTTATAGCTACACACACAACAAACTTAAGGGAATAACAACCCCACCAGAGGCTAACACCTGGCACTTTCAAACTAGCAATCCTTCAACACTTAATGAGGTGCTTATAGGTAGGAAGATTTATAACGAGATGCCTTTTTAGTTCATAGTGTTGGACATTAAAGAGATACTGCCAACTTGAATTTTAAGAGTAGGTGCAGAATTAAAACAAACAAACAAAAAACCCTTTATTTTTAAAGATTTTTCTGCTCCTCTTCTGATGTTTAGAAGACAAGAGCAGACCAGCCCAATAGCACCACCACCAAATACAGTTGCATCAGCCCTTTTCTTCCATTCTGTCTTCTCAGTATGCCTCTGCCAGTTGCCTCTTTGGTTTCAGGTCTGCTGCTGTATTTCTGAAAAACACCCTCTCTCAGCTTATGGAGAAAAGTGTGAATGTGAGCTCCCACCAGAGCAGTTTGTTAGGAGTGAAGACACTAGGCTAACGTAAAAGATAGAACATGCCAAAAATCATCAACAAAACAGTGATACTGATGACATATAAAGTGCTGCCAAATGTGCACATAAACTAGAAAAAATAGAGAAAAACACTTCCTCTGATTTTGTGCAGTGGTAATCATGGGGGCTAGGTGTAACAACACCAGCTCTCAATATTTCAGACAGAAGTGATTTTTTCTAATTTAACATAACACTTTAAATCCACTTCTACAAAGCAAAAGAGGGTTTCAGTGGTGCACTGGGCTGGCTTTGTACAAGAGGATTTTCAGACTTTGTAAAAATCAGATTTAAACCAGAGCCTGAATTTCCTCTCAAAATGGTTGGTTTTAGTGTTTTATTTGCAGAACTCCTCATCTAACCCTTTCCCAACCTGAGGGGCCACAACCTCTTATCTATTGTGAAATGGAGCTAGTGAAGCCTACCTGCTCTGCCTGCCAGCATGAGCTAGTACAAGTGAGCAAACTCTTGTCCTGCTTCTCCCTCCAGCCTCCTACCAACTTACGTTTTATCACAGGACGGTACTCAACACCCACTGTGCAAAGGCATTATGACAGTTCCCCTCCCAACACTTTATGAAGTTGACGTGTGGACACAAATATGCATAACTCAAAGATACTTTGGACAAAATACTTCATGTAACCTAACAATTTTAATGTCTCAATCTGCTGGATCTGTGCATCTAATTTGGTGCATGTATCATTCTTGTATGTAAAGGTAGAGGTATGGAATGGTTTATGGTTTTAAATTTGCAAATGAAAGCCATCAAGGGAGTTTCCCTCAATGTCTGGATGACATTGGTCACCTATAAACATCATTTTTGTCCTTTAAGTCTTAGGTATGGTTGGTATTAGGAAGTCATGTGACCTCCCTAACTCATATAGGCTGACCAGATAATTTTCCATGGAAGGGGAAAATATAAAACAGATAATTCCCATCTGACAGGGAGGCTATTTAAGATGCAAAGTTTTCATGCCTTTGACTGGCATGTCACTCCCAGCTTTCAGAATATGATCTGAAGAAGTGGGTCTGCCCCACGAAAGCTCATCACCTAATAAACCATCTTGTTAGTCTTTAAAGTGCTACATGACTGTTCTTTTTGTTTTACCAAGATCAGACTAACATGGCTATTTCTCTGTTACTCCCAACTTAGAGAATGAACCAGAATCCCCAGGGAAAAAGGAACTTCCCTGGTTTGGAGGCTTAGCTGAAGTAAGAACAGGTTTTTTTAGGGTACATTTGTAATAAGTGTTGGAATTAGCTATGCATTTTTTGTTATTTTGAGTTTGTAATCTACCTTCCTCAGCCTGTTTCTACTTGCAACCCCTTAAATCCCACTGTTTACACTTAATAAAATCACTTTTATTTATTATCAAGCCCAGTGTAAATAATTGTTTCCTGGGGGAGCAATCAGTGTGTATATCCACCTTTCTTTGTTAAAGGGGGCTTATCTGAATGATTTATTTGGAATTCTGCTTCCATTTGGGGAGTGGTTTCCCTGGAAGCTAAGCCCAAGCCTGCATTGTCCCCAGACCTGAAGAGTTTGAGTATCTATATTGCCCTTCTGGGACAGGGGTGATCTCAGCTCTGTGCCTTGGCTAGGGGAGAACTAGGAGCTCTGGCCCAGCAGGAGAGGGTCGTAAGAAGCCCCAGAGAGCAAAGAGGCGAATGTCAGTGGCTTTATCAGCACACTGGGAAGCACCACCAAGGGGTCATCTGTGATCACATCCTGTCACAGGCATGATCTGGTGCATGCCATAGCTGCATATTATATGTATAGTCACCCTTTCAGGTCAGCTGAGCTAACAGCTTTTGAAATGAAAACTAAATAACAAGAAGCATGCAGCAGCTGTGTAGGCTATTGAAGTGAATTAGGTGTCATGGAAATATCATAGTTCACAACCAAAATTATGGATCCAATTCACCAACTCACTCCTCTCCTTTCCTATTGCTCAGATAGTGATAATGCCACAGACATAAGGAAATTCCCATAGGGTGTAGGGCTGGCATAACCAGCTCCTAAATCCATCACCCATTAAATGTGGGGGTATGTCAGGATGGGAAGGACGTGTGACCAGAGATGATGAATGACTCCTCGAGAACTGTTACCAGCTGGCACAAGTTAACATCGTCACAGGGCCAAGGCCTTTGACAGACCCCCTTTCTGCTATACTAAACAGATCTTGGCTGGACCTTAGAATCTGGTTCTGTTGCTTTCACTCTCAGACCACCCTGGGCTCAGCCCACAGTGGGAAGGGAGAGACCTACATTATTTTGAAGTGATTGCTCTGGCTGATTCTGGAAGGAACTGTCCATTTCTTGAGAATCAGATAATCAAGAAAGCGTAAGTGTCTTGTAAATCACAGTATGACTACACTACCACCCTAGTTCGAAGTAGGGTGGTTAATGTAGGCAACCGGAGTTGCAAATGAAGCCCGGGATTTGAATTTCCCGGGCTTCATTTGCATGTTGCTGGGCGCCACCATTTTTAAATGTCCGCTAGTTTGGACTCTGTGCCCGCGGCTACACGCGGCATGAACTAGGTAGTTCGGATTAGGCTTCCTATTCCGAACTACCTGTACACCTCGTTCCATGAGGAGTAACGGTAGTTTTGAATAGGAAGCCTATTCCGAACTACCTAGTTCGAGCTGTGTGTAGCCACGGGCACGGAGTCCGAACTAGCGGACATTTAAAAATGGCGGCGCCCGGCAACATGCAAATGAAGCCGGGGAAATTCAAATCCTGGGCTTCATTTGCAACTCCGGTTGCCTACATTAACCACCCTAGTTCGAACTAGGGTGGTAGTGTAGACATACCCTCAGAGCAAGAGAGGAAATACTGTGGGATGTTTGTGGAATGCTCAGAAGTCTGAGACATTCTTGGAGGAAAGTAAATAAAGTAAATATTCTTTTTTCCCCTCTTTTTCACATCTGCATAGTTCTGTTATTTACTGCCATATATTTCTGCCAAACAGTTCCATGCTGAAAATGTAATAGCAGCAGTTGGTTAATTATATCACTTATTAATGCAGCGTTGCTTTTGCAGTCAGTGAGTCAGACCGGATCCTCCCGCTTGCAATGCATCACATGAGCAAATGCCATGGGTGTGACTGAGGTTATTACAGCTGGGATACCATTAATCAGGATAATGAATCTGGCGATATTGATACACTGTTCCTAGCACTCCTTCCCAAAAGGCACAGTAACATGCACAGAAGTTTTTCTGTATTAGGAGTGGCAGGATGCTCAGCTTCCTCCAAAGCTGATTTCATCAGTATTGAAGAGATTCTCTATTAGGGATGCTTAATATCAACATGAGCTACTTCCTCTTCAATATACTATCACAGGTTTGTTGGCAGATGTCATACTTATTTCATAATTGATGACATTTTTACCTGACTTAACATGACATGGCCTCTTCTTCGTTAGTACTGTGTATCTACAGTGATAATATCAGTCTTTCAGTTAACATCTTGGTAACATGTCTTAGCATGAAAGGCTGCCTCTTTCATAACATACTCATTAATTATGTGTCAGTTCCCTCAAAGTTTTGTGCAATAGCGTCAACTATACATTTACACTATTATAAAAGGAGAGGCGTCCATCATGCTGCCTATCACAGAGAACATTTGGGAAGACTGGAGAAGACTTGAGAAGTTTCCAGGGGGAGGCAGGTCCCAGTCCCACCTACAGCCCCATTCCCTCTGTTAAGGCTCTACCCGCACCACGGGGACGGGAGGAGGAGCAGCAGCATACTGAGCACACGTGCCCCAGCATTCCCGGAGCAGCGGAGAGGGAAGAGGACACATGGCCCCAACCCCCCCTCCAGGAGCTGCGGGGAGCCCTGCCCAAGCCTTCCTGGCCCCAAAAGCAGTGGGGAGAGAAGAGGCCATATGCACACCCCCTACCACCACCAAGATGAGGGGAAGAGCACAGGCGAGCCCCAGCATCCCCAGAGCAGCGGGGAGGAAAGAGGACACATGGCCCCAACTCTGGGAGCAGTGGGGAAGAAAGAGGCCGTACAGCCCAAGCCTCCCCGCCCCCAGGAGTAGCAGGGAGGGAGGAGGCCCTGCGGCCGGATCTGGCCCGAACTTCCCTGGCTCTGGGAGCAGCAGGAAGGGAGGCGACTGCGCGGCCCAAGCCTACCCGCCCCTGGGAACAGTAGGGAAGAAGGAGGCCATGTGTACGTCTACCACCACAACAGGATGGGTAATGCTAGTGATCATCATTTAAGACACCATCAAAGAGAGAGGTGATGTATGCATGTGTAGATCATCTCCATAGACCCACACAGAGAAGGAAAAGTGAACTGTGTTCATGGCTACAGCCTATAGATTGCAGAGCTGGTCTGTACCCTGTCTCTGGGATGTAGGAGACAATTTGGATAGCATGTAAGAGAAAAAGTGTAGGAAAATGAAAGTTGGAATTATCAGCAGCATTACAAAATTGCCCTTTACACATAATGCGCTTACAAGTGATCAGTATTTTAGCTGAGAGCCCAGGTGCTCATTCACCTGAACTCCTATTACCAAGACATCAGCTGCTCCCCCAATATCTTTGCTCCTCTGTTCTCAGTTGTGATATTTCTTCCTCAGAGTTCCCCTTATCCTCTGAGTGAATGAATAAGACACACATGCAGGATCATGCCTATGAAAAAGAACACTCCTGGTTTGCAGCCACATGTTAATTCACTAATAGTAGTTCACAGTAATTTGCCAAGATACATAAAGAATCAATGACATTTTAACTACCTTGTGAAGCAAATAATTCACTCTGCTACTGAACTCAGCAAAACAAAGTGTGAGTTTCATTGATGACAGTATCTTGCAAGCTTCACATTTCACTTCTCATCCCCTCTTCTCAACTTCCAAGTTTCTTAATAGAAACATTGGCAGCAGCACCAGACATAACTATAAATATGCAGCAAAGAAATACCCCTCCCCTTTGAAATATCGGAATGTTATTTTTTCTTTTCCTTTTAGTTTTAGCTGTGCATTTCTCTCCCCCAAAACAACCGTATTAAACTTTTAAAATTCTCTAAACACAGATCAATATAAATGATACATTTGGTTTTATTCAAGAAGCTTTGGTGGAGCAGGAAGAAGGTGTGCATGTGTGTAAAGGTGGACCTTGTTATCCTTCTGCTCTATGTACCGAGGCTGCTATTATCAGATTAAGATGGTTCTCAGTTATACACAATGCCAATAGATGGGGGGAGGGGCAATATTGTATTTTGTGATTAGTTGTGTTGTGCTCAGATACTTAACTTAATTAACATTTGTTTTGGAAAATAAAATGAAGGGTTCAATATGCAGACTGAGGATGAAGGGTTCAATATGCAGACTGCTTGGAGGGAAGAGAGGACAACCCCAGCCCTCTCTCACTGTAGCAGTTTGGGGCAAGATGAGAAGTACTTCTCCATAGCCATTGCAGCTCTACTAGGCCCACCCAGGGCAGGAGTGTTTATCCCACAGCTGGGGCACATCCTGTTTGTTTGTCCCTGCATGCCCCAGCCAGAGTGAGGAATGGAGCAAATTCACTTTCACCTTATTCCCTGACAAAGGAAATGTTCCTGTGAGAATCGAGAAGGGGAGCTTCAACCACCCCCGCCCTCCTTCAAGGGCAGCTGGAGTTGGCAGACTCATGGCTGGGGTAGTCATGGATGGGGGTGAGGAGTGCATCCCCAGCCAGCCCCTTTCACCTGCTTGGTGATTGCATCTCTTTTCTGTATGGGTTTATGAGCAGCAAACCCATTCCAGCCATATCCCATTTTCCTGGCACAACCAAACCCTTATTTTGGTTTAAGTTATGATAACAGGAAGATGTATACTGAATTTGGTAGTCCTCGCTCTTACCATTTAGGAGGAGTTCTTGAACAAACAGACATACAGAGATACATACTTTCTCAAATATATAGTAGATAAGAACAGCCATACTGCATAAGACCAAAAGTCCATCTAGCCTAGGGATGTTACATTTAGATTAATCAGATAATTGAGTAGTCGATGGCCTTTCCATCAACTATTAAATTAGTCGATGAGGGGGAAGGGGGGCAGTCACTATCACTGCTGTGCCTCAGCCTTACTACATTTAAAAGGCAGAAGAGCAGCACAGGGCTCTTGCTACATTTCAAAATCTGAAGTGCAGCTGTCCAAACCTGGTGCCAACGGGGACTGCTTCAGACCCTGCTCACACTGTATCCCTGCTGTGCCTCTGCCTACCCTGCTCCCCACGGAGACAGTGCTGGAGGGAACCAGATTTTAAGCTGGCTCCCCCCTCCCCCAGCACCTGCTCCTGCTCCCCCCTTGCTGCCTCTCTCTGAAGCAGCAAAAGGGGGAAGCGACTAGTCAAGTCACTACTTGACTATACAATAAGCTTATGCTTATTGGGTTGTTGTCTAGTTACATCTCTAATCCAGTCCAGGATCTTGTCTTCTGACGGTGGCCAGTGTCAGCTGCCCCAGAGAGAATTAACAGAACAGATAATCATCAAGTGATCCACTCTCTGGCATTCATTCCCAGCCTGGCAAACAGATTAGGGACACCATCCCTGACCCTCCTGGTTAATAATCATTGATGGACCTATCCTCTATGAATTTAGTTAACTCTTTTTTTAAACTCTGTTATATTTTGGGCCTTCACAACATCCTTTGGCAAAGAATTCTACAGGTTGACTGTGTCTTGTGTGAAGAAATGCTTCCTTTTGTTACTATGACACTGTCAATGATGTTCCACACTCTAGCACTCCAAATGTAAAAGGTGGGGGCCCCAAGAGACCTTAAAATACCTTGCTTCTATAGACTTCTGCTTAAAAGCTCCTCGAGGTCACAGATTCCTTGGCCTTGGGAGATAGGCTGCCACCACCAAGTGAAACAAAAACCCCTTTCTTCTTGAAGCCAGGAAGAAAGCACTTGGACTTACTCCAGAAGGGTACTCACAAGTTCTTTTACCACAAGAGAGTTTAGGGGGAAAAAAGAGAAAACAAACTGCAATCTCTGATCACTGACTTATCAGTCTTAGGCATGCATACAAGACCTCCTATTACCTTCCAGGACACAAGAATCAAATCTTCGCTTTAAAAAAGGTAATTTTATTAACAAAACAAAAAGATATACTTGATAAAGCATACTTACTTGCTAGGTGTTACAGAGCAACTGAGAAAAGAACAGATTAAAAACACAGCAAAACTGTATCTCTGGGATACATCTTAAAATACAGTGTATGGGATGGGGGGCACATGGACTTAGCACAGAGAAGTTTGACCAAACAACAAAACAAAGAAAATAACCTGATTGTGACTAAATAGAAATTTCCCTGTCTACTCATGATTCATGCTTCAAGGTCCAGTTGATTACCATGCCCAGTATTCTTTGGAGGCATGGTAGTTCTGCCTGGTTCAATTCATCTTCCTTCCCTAACTCCTGACTTAAACTCATACAAAGAAAACAGCAGGCAGGTATATTTTCCAATTCATACCTCAACACCTTCTCCCACTGGTGTCCTAGCTACCTGAGTTTAACCCTTTAGTCACACCGCCTATCCATCACAGACACTTTACATGTCAATACTGTCCACTGTGATAGCAAACAACTGAATACAATGTAAAACATCCATGTTAATATTAATTCAGATTCATTTCTTCAAGCTCCACATATCCTACAGAAATGTGATGGGTTCTTACCAGCTCTAACCTTGAATGCCAAGATCTTTCTTTTACATCTGCCTTCAAACTAGGTTTCAACTGTCAGCAAGTTGTCTCTATAATATAAAGATTAGGCAAATAAATTCATATGAGTTTGCCTGTTTTTGTGATAAAAACATATGTATCACCCTTCATACAACTTAGAAATACTCTTGGATTTTCTTGAACAGCTAATTGCAGTAGATGTTGCTGTTCTCCTAGAGCAGGGGAGAAAGGAGGAGAAATAAATTGAAAGAAAATGTGCTTTAATACATTAGACTTTATTTTTATACTATTTAATGTATGTTTGACTGATATACATACTTTTTGTAGTTAAATGAAATTCAGCTTGTTTTGCATTCTAGCTATATGGCTGCCTGTGCCTATCCTATTCCTAGCATTCTTGGACTGAAACAATTTTATTAAAGGTGGGCTAGCTTTTCCCTGTATCAGAAAAAAAGGGTGTGTCACATTTGTTCCACATTGACAATTTTGGAAACTGAGAGATACAGAATTCAATAAGAATGACATTGGATTCAAGTTAAGGGAGTAAACTATTTCTTCCCAGAGACAACTCTAATATATTTACTTAGCTTTTGGCCACTCAAATATTTTTGTTTTTAAAAACTTCTTCTGTTTCCTAGGAAATCCCCCTTTTCAGCAGTATGCATAAATCTTTTGCAAATGTAACATGATCCAAGCTGTGTGCCAAAATCTGAAGGATACTGCTTGAATGCTCTGAACAGAGTGGGAGACACCTGAGATGGCTCTCTGATAAATTATGCAAGAATTTCAGCTATGTATGCTGCAAAAGCGTCAGTGTCAGGAGGTGAAGAGGGCCACAACAGTATGTATCCAGACAACATATATTCCTACTTCAGAAGAGGAGTCATAAGGCTGTCAATAAAGAAACTCTGTCAGATCCACTATCTTTCCTATTTATAATCCCACTAGCAGACTTGCCTGGTGTTGCCCAGGTCTTTCAGGGAAGGGCCTTGGGGATGTGTGTGTGCAGGGTGGCAGGGCAGGGGACTGCCAAAGCCCAGTTCTCTCCCTCTGAACCCCCTCCCTCCCCAACTCGCTAGGGGCCTGTTCTCCTCCCCCAACTCTCCTCCCAGCCTCAAGGAGCTTTTTTTCCTGCCCCCCCTCCAGTGCTGTGGCAAAGGGCCAGAAGAAGGAGAAAGGATTTGGGGCAGGAGGCTACTTACTCTGTGTGCTGGCAGACAGGAGGGTGGAGCCCCAGCTCTAATAGCCATTCCCTTGGTGATATGGCTGCCCCAATGGACACTCTTCAGGATAGCTTTCTCCTGCAAACTCACTGCCTCCAGTGGTCACTCTCATATCACATCCCTCCGAATAACAGCCCCTTTCTTTGCATATCATGGAAAGCAGTCCTTTTCCTGGGGCTTTCAGTTGTCCTGGCACAACCAAATCCCGACCTTACTTTAATTTAGCAGAACTGGAAACTGTATATTATATTTGGTGGCCCTAGCTCTTACCATTTAGGAAAAGTCCTTGATCAGACAGACACACAGAGAGATGCACTCTAAAATATATAACACCTCTCTGGGTATGTCTACACTACCGCCCTAGTTGGAACTGTCAGCTGCCCGCGTGTTCCGTCGCTTTGCTCCCCGTCCCCCTGGTCTGCAGACCAGGGGGACGGGGAGCAAAGCAGAGCAAAACCACGGAGCCCGAGGGCAGCAGGACAGCCACAGCGCGACTGGGCTGTCCCGCTGCCCCCGTGCTCCGCGGCTTTGCTCCGGACGCCTGTGGTACAGCAGCTGGGGCGCTGCCGGTTGGTCCCATAGCGCCACTCTGGGCGCTACTGGACCAACCCGGCAGCACCCCAGCTGCTCTGCCCCAGGCGTCCTGATTCAGCCACTGCTGGTAAGTTTCAGCAGCGGCTGAATCAGGACACCTGGGGCAGAGCAGCTTGGGTGCTGCTGGGTTGGTCCAGTAGCGCTGAGGAGCGGCGGCGCTACTGGACCAACCCAGCAGCACCCCAGCTGCTCTGCCCCAGGAGTCCCCAAGTCAGCCGCTGCTGAAACTGACCAGTGACTGACTACAGGAAGCTCCTGCCCCGGGCTTCCTGTAATCAGCCGCTGATCAGTTTCAGCAGCAGCTGACTTGGGACGCCTGGGGTTCTTAAGCTGAATCTGTATGTAAGTCAGAACTGGCGTCCAGATTCAGCCGCTGTTGAAACTGATCAGTTTCAGCAGCGGCTGAATCTGGACGCCAGTTCAAACTTACATACAGATTCAACTTAAGAACAAACCTACAGTCCCTATCTTGTACGTAACCCAGGGACTGCCTGTATTAGGAAAATATATAATGCATTTTTAGCTATCGTTAACTTCAATTTAGCAACTGGAAACAGAGGTGCTAGCACCATGCTATTAGCTAACTTTATCTGTAGGCCACCAGCAAGTATTTTGCAGATCCTCAGTGAGTTATCCATATATCCAACTCTTGGCCATGGTTTGGTAGAATTCTAACCTATACAGGAGAGAGGAGAAAATCCCACCAGCTGCACCATAAGTCATTTTAAAGTTGCTTTGTGGCAGTAGAAACACACTTTGCATTGGATCAGAAACACATCTTCCCATCACTCCATGTTAGTTCTTTTTCTGTTCCACAAGTGAAACCACAGTCCCTATGGGAATTACTCCAGCAGAATCCCAGACCAGAATAACTCCCTTCCCCTTTATTTTCATACTAAGAAGATAACCAAGGGCCAGCTTTTCTAAGGTACTGTGGAGGCTAGAGATGTAAACAGGTACCTACTATGATTTTCATAAGAACCCAAGCAAATTGGTTGTCTAGTTCCCAATTACACTAAAGGGTTAGGTGCCTAAGAATGGTCAGCCCCTTCTCATATAAATCAGTGGTTAGAGCATTCATTCATTTAAACATTAATTGGTATATGGATGTGAGCCTGTCAGTGGTAGATTTAGAAAATGATGATTTTGGTCCATACCCCAGTCTCATTTGCTCATCTGCCAATGATACAACATACAAAAGATGGGCCTCAGTGCAGGGTTCTATTGTGGGCCCTCACATGACAACACATGTCCCACTTTCAAATAAATTCTCACTTCCCATAATCCCCGACTCATCTCTGTCTCTGCACCTCTGCTCAAAAACTCTGTCCTCCCCCTCCGATTCCCCAGCTCCCTTCCATGCCATCTGCCTCATTCAGTTGCTGCACAAGCGCTGCTGCCACTAGAGCTATGACCACTGCCCTCACCAAAGCCAGAACAGCTGTTGTGGGAGCCCAAGCCATGAAGCGCCATTGTTGCTGCCATCAGATATAGAGACAGAGCCACAAGTTGATTCATGCCACCCTATTTGAATTTGCCCTGAGAACAGAAGGGAAGCTCTGTCACTGGCAGTCCCACTAATCCGAATTCGTGTCAGAGTCACCATTTTGGAGTCTACTCCCCATTCAGATTCAAATGTGGGCAGTGGGGAGCAGTGCACTGCTCTGCCTAGAGGTTTCAGCAGGTCACAAACAATGGCAGCAGCCTGCACCAGGGAGGCATATATAGTGCAGCTGAGCAGTCATGAGTCTGCAAGTACTGTCCAAGTGCACAGGCCTGATAGTAGCTATTCCTCTGTCCCTTCCAATGCCTCCCACTTGATTCTGGGGCCCCATCTCACAAGTAACTGAGTTGGTCACCAGGGCAAGTGTTCCCCTTGCTGCCTCAGGGTTGATGCAATTGCATGCACTGCATTTGTTTAATACTATCTTTGGCCATCAGCTTCTGTTTGTATAAGGTCCTAGGAACCCATCCCCATTTATCCTGCAATGCCTTTTCAAAATCTCACAGCATTTGAGCATGCCTAACAGTGGCTCGTAATAAGAGAAATTTCCTACTCTGTCCTGCAGGGGGCCACAGTCACTGGGCATGCTCTAGTGTTGACAAGGCTGCTGTTGGGAAATGAAGCTTGTTTCCACAGATTTATAGATAAACTGGTAAAGAGCAAACTAAAGGCTTAATAAATAAACAGCCATCAGTGAAGCAGGACAAAGCAGTCTTCCTGCTGAAATAGGCTTGATATTCCCATTTGATAAAAGTCATTTTCAAGATTCAGTTTCATCACCTGAGCAATTGCATATACCTGTACAGATTAGTCCTTGCCACTCCAATCAAAGTGTTAGGCCAAATGGGCAGTTTCCTTTTTTTCAACCCACCTTTTTGTGTCTTCATTTTGCAGAAGTAAAAATGCATCACATGAAGATGTGTATACGAAGAGGCCTAGCCTAGTCATATATTTCAGCTTATGCATACTAAAACATTTGTTGGTTGTTTGGGATGCAGAAAATTGAAGATCAGCGTGGATCACAGCAAAGAAGAATAATCTGAAGTCAATATCTGTTTACAGGAGGAGCAAATAACGTGTCATACCTTTTCAGTTTGTGAAGTGTCAATGTATCAGTGCATGTTTTGAGACACAGCATGTGACCATACTAAGAAATAACAAAAAGTACTACAAATATTGCTTGACAGCTCAAACTTTACTTAGCTTAGGCCTCCTTTTCCACAGCCAAAAAGTAGTGGTGGAAAGCAACAACTGTGACATTTATTTGAACTTTCTAGACATAATACAACTTTTGTGTAATTTACAGTGACACCAAGAGTGAAATACTCACGTCCTCATTAGATGTATGCTAGGGTACTGTGTATATCATAAGCTTAAAGAGAAGTCATATGGATTCGCCGAATTCTAGGCTCTATACCACAGCCAGTTTCTTTACACAATTGCATATTTTGCATAATGGAGGATACCTTTCCTAGGGATGTCAGAAACTAAATGATGCAAATACTTTAGGCATAATTGCTTTGTAAATTCTACACCCTCATAACCCATCCCAACACCAGGTGGTAGGATCTTCTACCACTTTCAGAGGCAGAGGAGCCCCAATGGGCCAGTCTGTATTCTATCATGGCCCCACAGCTCACTTGGGATATTAGTTGGCAGCTCATTCAAAGAGCTATGATCACAGGTGGGTACTTGGCATGGTTCTTTCCCATCACCAAAAGTTGCCAGTTTTGCAACATGTGGGAAACCCTGGTGCACATTTACATCAACTGTGCTAGGCTGCAGCCTCTTTTCTGGCTCCTTCATAACCTTCTCCTTCGGTTCCGGCTCCTGTTTTTCTCACACCAACTGAATTACACTCATCCCATCTGTGACCTCATGAAGTCATGAAATCTCCCAATCAACCTCTCCCTGCCTCTGATCAAGATGGCTATCCAACTTATCTGGCCAATGCTGGATGGACAGGAGTGATGTGATTGTGGAACCTATTTCCGCTTCTCCCTTAGTAGATTTTTTCAGGGTAGAGTTTATCTGGCCCATGTCCACCGGCTTGGTGGATGCCTTCGAGGAGCAGTAGGTGCTGTTCAGGACTCTCTACTTGGTGTCTCCACAGCTTTTGACCCTATGAAATCACTCCTAACCCTGTTTTATCATTTATTGCCCTCAAATTTGTTTGCAATTTGGGTTCAGTGGCTTCTTCCTTTAGGCTCTGGGACAGACCTTTAAATGAGGGCAGGCTTGCACCACCTATCCTCAGATCCTCAAAACAATAAAAAAGCAGGCAGTAATTTTGCCCATCTCTCAGCTTTCAGTTTTAGTTCCTAGAGTGCTGGTTAACTAGCCTTACGTCTGGCCAGCTACACCTGACCTTATGCAGTCTTCGCCTGGAGCCAAATCCCTTCCAACCACAGTATATTACTCCTTTTTCTACACACCAATAATTATAGAGCCCTTTAATGGCTTGGCGCTGAACTGGGTAGTAGCATCCCTTCCATTGGGTAGAGCAGAGATTCTCAATATATTTATCATTTATCTGCAGCTCTCTCTGTGTTGTGTAGGCCACATTGACATAATATACATTCTATCTGTATGGGGCTAAGGATCACACAAAGGCCCCAGTTGTGTGATATTTGGGTCACGAGCAGCTTAGGAACTATGGGGTTAGAGCTTTTACTCCAGCACAGCTTAGCCTCAAAGGTAGTGAACATAAGAACATCCATACTGGGTCAGACCAAAGGTCCATCTAGCCCAGTATCCTGTCTGCTGACAGTGACCAGTACCAGATGCCCCAGAGTGAGAGATCACAACAGGTAATCCTTAAGTGATCCCTCCCCTGTAACCCACCTCAAGAGAAACAGACGCTAAGGATACCATTCCTACCCATGCTATCTAATAGCCATTGATGGACTTAACCTCCATGAATCTATCTAGCTCTTTTTTGAACCTTGTTAAAGTTCTAGCCTTCACAGCATCCTCTGGCAAGGAGTTCTAGAGGTTTACTGTGCACTGAGTGAAGAAAACTTCCTTTTGTTTGTTTTAAATCTGCTGCCTATTAATTTCATTTGATGACACCTATTTCTTTTATTGTGGGAATAAGTAAATAACTTTTCCTTATTCACTTTTTCTATACCAGTCATGATTTTATAGACCTCTATCATATACCCCCTTAGTCTCCTCTTTTCTAACCTGAAAAGTCCGAGTTTTTTAATCTTTCTTCATACGGGACCCATTCCAAACCCCTAACAATTTTTATTGCCCTTTTCTGAACCTCTTCCAATGTCAATATACCTTTTTTGAGATTAGGCGACCACACCTATATGCAGTATTCAAGATGTGGGCATGCTATGGTTTTATATAGAGGCAATAAGATATTTTCTATCTTATTCTCTATCCCTTTTTTAATGACTCCTAACAGTGTTTGCTTTTTTGTCTACTGCTGCAAATTGAGTGGATATTTTCAGAGAGCTATCCACAATGATTCCAAGATCTTTCTCTTGAGTAGTTGTAGCCAAATTAGTCCTCATCATATTGTATATATAGCTGGGATTATTTTTTCCAATGTGCATTACTTTACATTTATCAACATTAAATTTCATTTGCTATTTTGTTGCCCAATCACCTAGTTTAGTGAGATCTTTTTGAAGCTCTTCACAGTTTGCTTTGGTCTCAACTATCTTGAGCAGTTTGGTATCATCTGTAAATTTTGCCACCTCATTGTTTACCCCTTTCTCTAGATCATTTAGAAATAAGTTGAATAGGATAGTGTGACGGAGTATGGGTACCTTGCTGGTTGCTAGGCTTGGGTTGTGAGTGACCTCCACTGGCTGCTGTCTGCAGCACAGCCCAGCAGGGCAGGGGATGAGTCATTATGCAATGGGGCTAAGAACCTGTCTGACCAGTCATCTCCCAGGGAGCGGAACAATGGGAAGAAGGGGAGTGGAGCCCTGGCTGGGGCAGGGCTGGAAGTGTGTGTGTTAGGTTTCTGGCTGGTATCATGCAGGAAGCAGCCTAGGCAACGGGCTGGGATTTAGGGGCCCAGGCTCCCCCATCTCAAGGGGGGCTGAGGCATCCTAGGCCTGCCCTGTAACCAGATTGCATCTGTGCTGTGCTGTATCCTGGAGAAGCAATAAACTCCCTCTATTCTACTGGCTGGTGGAGTCTGTCCGTGCCATTACGGGGGTGCAGGAGACGGGAAAAAACCCAACGCGCTGTCACACTGGTGTCAGGAGCGGGATGCACTGCACCCCGTGGATGGAGCTCCCAGCGGTGAGTGACAAGGCTCAGTAGAAGCAAGGGCCTTAGAGTCAGCCGTTCTGCAGACAGCAGCCAGTGGAGGTCACTCACAACCCAAGCCTAGCAACCAGCCAGGTACCCACACTATGTCACAGATGGGTCCCAGGACAAACCCTTGGGGTACTAGTTACCTCTCTCCACTTGGAAAACTTACCATTTATTCCTACCCTTTGTTTCCTGTCTTTTAACCAGTCATCAACCCATGAGAGGACCTTCCCTCTAATCCGATGACAACTTACTTTACTTAAGAGCCTTTTGTGAGGGACCTTGTCAAAGGCTTTCTGGAAATCTAAGTATACTACATCCACCAGATCCCCCTTGTCCACATGTTTGTTGACCCCCTCAAAGAACTCTAGCAGATTAGTAAGGCATGATTTCTCTTTACAGAAACCATGTTGACTTTCCCCCAACAAATTATATTCATCCATGTGTCTGACTGCGTTATTCTTTACTATAGTTTCAACTAATTTGCCCGGTACTGAGGTTAGACTTACTGGTCTGTAATTGCCAGGATCACTTCTAGAGCCCTTTTTAAATATTGGCGTCACATTAGCTATCTTCCAATCATTAGGTATGGAAGCCAATTTAAAGGATAGGTTACAAACCACAGTTAATAGTCCAGTAATTTCCCATTTGAGTTCTTTCAGAACTCTTGGGTGAATGCCATGTGGTCCTGGTGACTTGTTACTGTTAAGTTTATCAATTTGTTCTAAAACCTTCTCTTATGACACCTCAATTTGGAACAATTCCTCAGATTTGTCACCTAAAAAGAATGACTCAGTTTTGGGAATCTCCCCAATATCTTCAGCCGTGAAGACTGAAGCAAAGAATTTATTTAGCTTCTCCGCCATTACTTTATCATCTTTGAGTGTTCCTTTTGCATCTTGATTGTCCAAGAGCCCCACTGGTTGTTTAGCTAGCTTCCTGCTTCTTATTTACTTTATGTTAGTCTAGCTATGTTAGTCTGCTTCAGGAAAAATGAGTTTCCACTTCAGGTATTCTCAGTTCTTAGCCATGTTTACTGTGATCGAATTAGCTCTGACTTAACACATCTCTCTCTATTTCTTTTTTTCCCCTTCCCGTGTCTGATCAAGTGAGTTACAACTCACAACATGGTAATAAAGTTCTGGTAGCACTTTATAGAGTAACAAAACATGTAGATGGTGGTATGAGCTTTTGTGGGCACAGCCCACTTCTTCAGATGACCGGAGTTAAGCTCATGATACCATCTACATGTTTTGTTAGTCTATAAAGTGCTACCAGACCATTTGTTGTTTTTTTCTGTACAGACTAACTGGGCTACCCCCTGAAGCTTCATAATAAAGTTGTGATAGAAATGTAGCCGTGTTAGTCTGGTGTAGCTGAAGCAAAATACAGGACTATGTAGCACTTTAAAGACTAACAAGATGGTTTATTAGATGATGAGCTTTCGTGGGCCAGACCCACTTCCTCAGATCAAATAGTGGAAGAAAATAGTCACAACCATATATACCAAAGGATACAATTAAAAAAACGGAACACATATGAAAAGGACACTTTACGTGGGGGTCTCAACAAAGACTCTAGTTATCTTACCCATTACAAAGATAGCTTCCCCAATTATCACCTCTAATATCATTAGCTCACAGACATTTACCTTCTCTCTCTCCCCTCCCCCCCCTCCGCATCCCCCTTCTGTTCTGAAATTTGATTTGTCCTTTTCATATGTGTTCCTTTTTTTTAATTGTATCCTTTGGTATATATGGTTGTGACTATTTTCTTCCACTATTTGATCTGAGGAAGTGGGTCTGGCCCATGAAAGCTCATCATCTAATAAACCATCTTGTTAGTCTTTAAAGTGCTACACAGTCCTGTATTTTGCTTCATAATAAAGTTGTTAGTCTTTAAGGAGCCACTGGACAGTGCAGCTGAGATGGAGGAAAAGTATCTAGGAATGTGCCAGCACAGCACCTTTATGTGTATATTGGAAAATGATCAGCTGAACTAGAAGCTGTTGCAAGAAACTATTGCACAAAGCACCCTCCTCCCCTCCAGCTTCTGCACTGAAGTCTAAAAGTGCTGGTTAAATGGGAAATATGGGTTGGCAAAGAGCTTCTTAGACTGGCAATGCAGCTATAAGGGGTGAGCCGTAGGAAGAAACAAATTCGAAATTCCTACTATCCAGTTGCTGCACAGCACAAAATCTGGCAGCCTCGGTACAAGAAACACAGACAACCCAATCTCGTGAGGGATAGCAGCGGTAAATCTCCGCAGGAGGCTGAGAGCTGGAAGACTGGGAAATAACGAGCAACGCTCGTGTCTCTCTGCGCGCTCCCAGGCACAACGAGCAGCAGGACCCGCCAGTACAGACACTGGAGTTCCCCCGTGCAAGGGTAGAAGCGAAACCTGCTCCCAGGGCGGGGCAAACCGCCCACCTCAGCTCTTCCCTCCCCGCCGCCGGCCACAGATCCCACCCTCTGAGCCGCTGCTTTCCACCTGGCGTCCCGTGGCGGCAGGTGGGCGGGACAGAGTGAGTGCAGGTAGCCAATCGGAGCACCGCGTCGGCTTACCTTCCCAAGCCAATGGAGTGGCTGGCTTCGGTAGGAGGAGCAGGAGCCAGCTAGCGCCATTTCTCGGCCAATCAGGAAGCCGCTCTCCGCGGCGGCAGCGGGGTTGGGCGCTGTTCCCCCGCGCCAGTTCCCCGCCCCTGAGAGGCGGAGGCTCTGTCCGGCTCAGCCCCCAGCCAGTCGAGGCAGGGGCGATGGCAGTTGGCCGGGGTGGGATCCTCAGCTAGAAGCAGCGGGAGGCGCGTCTGTCGCGGGCGCAGTGCGGAGGCCTCGCTGTGCTCAGGGCAGGTGAGAGCCGGAGCCGCGCCGGCCGTTGGGCGGGACGGTGTTGCCCGGGTTACTGGGCTGGGGGAGCGACGGCGGGAGGGGCTGCGGACGAGACCCTGACAAAGGGGCGCGAGGGATGCCACGCGAGCTCCCTGCGCGCGCGCCTCGCACATCAGGGTCGGGGAAGCGTCTTCAGAGGTGGGGGCAGGTGCGTGACTGGGGACGGGGCTGCTCCTGGGGATCGGGGCTGCCCGGCGGGGGCCGGATGTCCCGCGGAGAAGAGCGGTGTCCAGGGGCCGGGGATGCCCTGCCGTGGAGGGCTGTGTAGGGCTGGCGCGTCGGGGCGCTTTCATAACGACTTCGGGCTGGCTCAAGCTTGTTAGACGTTGGGTTCAGTGTTTTTGCCTTGATACGCACAGCTGTGTGAGCGGGGATCCCTGGGTAGGGCGAGGTAAGGCTGTCACCTGGCTCAGGAGTTCGGGTGTGAAGAGGAGACTGCCCCTGCCAAAGCTCAGCATAAGTGACAACCAGCGCAGTGATGCTTTTATGGGAAGAGACAGCGACTGGTGTAAGGGAGGAAATCTGTCGCCAAACCTGGCTTGCATTTTTCCTTGTGGAGGACTGGGAGGTGTGATTTGTTTCAGTATGGGCTGGTGGGAGGAGACAGGAGGAACCAGCAACAGGCCCACTTGTCAGGCTGCTTGCAGTTCAGGGCCAGGAAGCATGTTTTGATTTCTGATTTAGCTGCCCATTAAACAAGCATTTCCAAACAGGTACTTTAAAGCTTTGTTTCTCGGGGAGCAGATTACAAGATGTCACTAGTAAATCAACATCAGTTGGTTGACACTAGAAGGCAGCTGTTACAGGAAATGCTCCTATTATCCCTTCAGCAGATTGTTTTGTTAGCATAAAGATTAAATGCTGTTTTACACTACAGAGTCAGTTTTATTTTATACAGTCTTACTTTTTTTATCAATAATTTTATCTTTTATTTCAAATGATGATTTATATTTTAAAGTACTGTAATGGGGCAGGCAGTTGTAATTTGAATATTGCACAAATCTTTGTGCATAATGTAATCATACCTACCTCTTATCTCTCAGATTTTAGATCAAGACTTCAACAGGGTTCAAAAAAGAACTAGATGAATTAATGGAGGTTAGGTCCCTCAATAGCTATTAGCCAGGGTGTGCAAGAATGGTACAGAAGAGGGATTACTTAATGATTCCTTCTTCTGTTCACTCCCTCTGGGGCATCTGTGGTATTGACCACTGTTGGCAGACAGGATAATGGGCTAGACAGACCTTTGCTCTGACCCAATATGGCTGTTCTTAAATTCGTCCATAGATCTCAAAGTGCCTTAACACAGGAGATCAGTGTAATTTGCCCTGTTATACAGATGGGCTAAGTCTACACAGCTTCCCTCTTCCACAAAAGACTATGCAAATGAAGTGTGGATTTGCATTTGCATAATTAATTAGGAGCCATTTTTGCACAAGAGCCATTCTTCCTGAAAAAATTAGGAAGAACGGCTCTTGCACAAGAGGGGGTTTTTGCACAAAAAGGCAGTGTGTAGATGGTGCCTTTTTGCGCAAAAGCCTCTTGTGCAAAAATGGCTCCTAATTAATTATGCAAATGAAGTGTGGCAATATGCTAATCCACACTTCATTTGCATAGGCTTTTGTGGAAGAGGGAAGCTGTTTAGATGTAGCCATGGAGAAAATTAAGTTTTTAGGAGGTGAAGTGAGTTGCACAGGCTCACCGAGAAGGTCAGTGGTAGAGTCAGCCAGGTCTCCTGACTTCCAGTACAATGCTCTCTTCACTAGCTTACCTTGCCACTCCATGTTGTATAAATGATAAATTTAACTTGTGGGGTCAAAATGTTAAGGGAGAAGTTCCTTTAATTATGAATAGTGCTGCAGCCACTTCTTGCTTTAAAATGTAAGGCACCATTGGGAATAGTTAAGGAGAATTACATTATAAGTAGTAATGGATATGAATAAATCATTGACTACATAGCTACACCCAGGAGACCTGTTAACTTTAATTTATAGGTCATTGGTACCATGAGGTATTTTTATGAATTGCTTAAAAATAACTTAATTCACTTCTGTGGAACAGATTTGTTACAGAAAAAAAATGCGGATATTAATAAAATAGTAGTTAAGTCTTGAGAGAGTTTATAAATAGGATTATTCACTTGCCCAATTGTGTGAAAAGAACACAAATTATGTTTACTGTTAGAGCTGGAAAGGGTGGTAGACATGACTTTAATTTTCTATATTCTCTTTCCTGAAAATATAATTCTACCTTTGTTATTACTACAAACTAACATAAAGCCCCTCTCTTTACATTTCCATGCATCTCTTAGAATAAGTTACTGACTTTTTAAATGGTTAATTTTCCCCACTATTTATTTTAAAATGTTTTGGGAAACTTGAATGACAGTAAGTATTTTCTGTCTAGAAAACTTACCATCCTGGACACATCTGTTGATTTCACCCCATATTCTCATAATGAAGAAAGCTAGATATTTTACGAGCTCATTTAAAAACAAGTCCTTAGTAAGTAGATTTTTTTCCAGGTTCGCTAAATGTATGTTGATCACTTGCAGGCCCTCTTAAATTTACATTTCTGAATCCAAGTTTGCTCTTAAATATTTTAAAGTTAGTCAAGATTTAATGGAACACTTCATGAAACTCTTAATTATGTGGTTCATTTTGTAATAATTAACACGTAGACCAGCAATTCTTGGAAAGCTCAACTGCTCAAAGTTTTAAATGTCATTGAGTGATATTGGGTTGGAGGATGAAACCACTAGTTATCTTGGTAAATGAAGAATCTTATATCAGAAGGATTTATATACTGATATAGCAGCAGGTTGAACATACATTTACTAATTTTAGAAATTGTCTCTTTTAAACTAAGTACAGTAGTTAGAATTTTTGGGTTACATGCAATGTAAAGGCATTTACAGTGTTGCTTTGTGTGCACTGACTTTTTATGTGTTTGGGTTGTATTTGTAGAAGTATTTAGTCATAAATTAAAACTCCTCTAATAAAATATTTGTTTTTGTTGACTCAAATCGTCATAGAGAACAGTCTCCCAATTTTACTGTACTTGGGAATTAATTTTAACATCAGGCTAAATCAGGAGTGGGCAATAATTTTTGACCAGGAGCCACTTCAGAAATGTTTGAAGTGTCCCGCTTCCCCGGCTACCCTGGAAGGGGCAGGGCCTCAGGTAGAAGGGGTGGGGCCAGGACGCTTAGGTGCTTCCCAAATGGACCCTGATTAGTTTGGGGGTGGAGGAGCATGTGAAGTCTTTGCCCCCATTGCCTTCCCCTCAGAGAGAACTACCAGTTGTTCTGAACATCTGGTGGTTCCCTCTAAGTGCCCATGTCCCTGACAGTGGGAAGAGACTTGGCACATTACCCTCTGCCCCCGGCCAATCAGGGCTTGGGAGAAGAAGGGAGCATGCAAAGTCTCCTCCTGCCCTGCCCATCCTGCAAAGAACATGTGGTACTTAGAAGACTTCAAGCTCTCTCCCACCCCCAGGCCAATCAGAGCCTGGGGGTGGTGGAAGTGTGTGAAGTCTCCTGCCCTACCCCCTTTCTGCAGGATGGGAGCAGGGTGGAAAGAGACATCTTGTGCTCCTCTCCGCCCCCAAGCCCTGATTGGCCTGCGGGTGGGGGGAGTGTGAAGTCTCTTTCTTCCTGCCCTCCGGCACGCAGGGTTTAGAGTCAACTGCCAGGGTTGACTCTAAGCGCTTCACACTCCCTGGTCTCTAGGCCTTGATTGGCCTGGGGTGGGGGAGTGGTAGGACCTCTGCATGCCGGATCAACCCGCTTGGCAGGCCAGATCTGGCCCACAGAGGCCCTTTTGCCCACCCTGGGCTAAATGATCATAGGAGGATTGTGCAAAGCTTCCCTTCATTCAGAATGGTTAGCTATATCATATTTGTAGTCTCCAGAAATTGTCCTAAAGCAACACTTGGTTTAAGGACCTTGACTTTAAACTTTATTAAAGGAGTTGTTTTTTGCTGTCTACATTTCAGTTAAAAATGTTACTCTAACAGTTCCTGCTGTGTCCCTAAAACAAACATTGTAGCGCCAGTATGGAATTGAAAGAGAAATTGACTAATCAATGTACAATGTGTCCAAACTGCTTAGAATGAAAATATGTAAGCTGCCAATATAGAGGAAAGTAAACTAGATTTATTTCAGCTTTGAGTCCCAGGTGAACATGAATGTTCCTTTTCAAAATGAAAGATGGCTTCATATATACAGGTATAGATTGGGAAAAATAAAGCACTCTGAGGACATAATGCTAATTTCTGGAAACTATTTTTCATATTATTCAAGTGTCAAACTTAAGTAATTGGTATTTCAGAAAGGCACAATGTAGAAATCAATATTTTGGATTATGAAAACAAGGATGATAAAGTACATACATTTTAAAACATTTTTTGCATTTTTGGCAGGTCTTAAAAATTTACAGAACCCTGATACTGGAGACTATGTCTAGTATAGTGACACTGCTATTTAATTATTAATCAAAGTTGTTATCCAGTCAGATGAAGGGATGTGAAGGACTGGTTGACTAATCGTTTCCTCCCTCCCTCCCACCCCCGCATCAGAAAGAGGCAACAAGAGGCGTTGGTGGGGGGGCGGGCGGAAGGAGGTGGTATTTCAAAGTGGCAGCACCACTTGGAGCCTGGGGCCAGATCCCAGGCACCACACAGTGCTGCCACTTTGAAATGCAACGTGCAGCCTGGGGCCAGCTGGGGTGTCCCCAGGCTGCACACAGCATTTCAAAGTGGCAGCACCACACAGAGCCCAGGATGTGTGGGAGTCCCAGCTGACCCCGGGCTCCACATGGTGCTTTTGCCTTTGAAGTGTAGTAACAGCCCTAGGGAGGCACAAATTTTTCCTAGTGGAGGAAGGCTTTCATGTGAGAATTAAGATCCAGATTTATATCACGTTATATGTGATGGTATGAAAAGCAAACATAAGAAATCTTGTGAATGTTTTGACTATATGCCTGTCTTGAGCAATTTTACTGAGAAGCAGTTGGACCTCAATTCAACATTCAATTAGTGGATGTGTAGTTGTGGATTTAACCAGAGTAATGACATTGACAGTCTTATGGGACAAAATTGGTCTTGGGTGGTTTTAGATACACTTAAAATTTAGGCAATTTAAGCAATTTCCCCAGCAAACAAGAGTTTCTGAGTATTTGTACTTTGAAAAGGGGAAATCATTTTTTTCAGGTGCTTAAAAACATGATTTAAATAACATGAAGAGGCCTGCCTTCAAGCCAGCAGTAAGTATTCTGGTGGCATTGCAGCATAAGGTCCAGGTTTCTGGTCATGTTCAGTCAACATCTGCTCCTTATCACTCTGTGTGATTTGGAGAAGACTGATATTTTGTATGGCAACCTGGATGAGGCAGGGAAAGCTATTAGCTGATGACTCTGCAGTAAACCTTTGTTTTCTCATCCCCAATGAAGCGTGGTTTGACCCCCTGCCCTGCTGCCATCCCTGGAACCCCTGCCTTCCCACCTGAATGCTCTTGTGGGAAGGGAAAGTTGCACTATTCTGGCAAATGGGGATGGGGTGTGCACCAAACACGTGGATGCCGTATGATCCCTTGCTCTGCCATGTTTGAACCTTCTCACTCTTCCGCTGCCCCCCCCTTCCTCTGCAGGCTTGAGTCTTGGCCTGTTCCTTACCTAGTCCAGCTACTCCCCTAAGAATTCTGATGTACCTGCTGCAAAGTGGCTGCTTAAAAACATAACTTTAGTCTTGTATATAACACACCCTTACTAGACAGACCTTCTTTTTATGCTATCAGATTAGGTTTTACGCTCAACAATGTATCTTCTGTAAAGTATGCTCTTAACTTTTTTTAACAGCAGCAAGCGTGCTGCACACTACTTGGGCTCCACCAGCTGTCCCGCTAGCACAAATCTGCAGGTAAAAACAGAGTAAGGATAACATGTTCAAGGAGCAAATGCAGTCTGTCCACTTGGACAGGGAGCACTTAATTGAGTGGAGGAATATGTTGCTGCTGGAGATGGAAGTGGGACATGAGGACAGGTGGGCATGCAGAGAACTGGAAGTGAAGAACCAGGAGAAAGTCTTGACAACATTGGAGGATGTGATGAATTGCATGGTGGTCTTCCAGGACAGCTGCATACACAGCCATCCCCTCCAGCCACATTCCCTCCTCATTACTTCCATAGCCTCCTCTCTCAGGCACCCTAGTGTTCAGAGCGCGGGGTGGGGGGGAAGGAAGTCAAGGGCAGCCTCACATTTAATCCCCAGAGATGTGTCCTGAAGCAAAAGGCTGTCCTTCCATACCTGTGATCATCCTCCCAGCTGAAGCTCCCACCCTGAACTCCTTTTCTCATCTTGCTGTGTTCTTTAAGTAAAAATGCATGATTTCTGAACAACAGTCTCTTTACTGTATGTATTTAAAGCAGTGGGGGAGAGGGGATTACTAACAAGCACAGTGAATGCATGGGCACCTTGTTAAGAGGTGGCCAGTGCCTCTTGATCTACTTTCCTTATTGCTCCAGAGTCTGAATACTTATAATTACCGGCTAGGCGCTGTGCCTTCCCCTACCCCTCCGTCCCAGCCATATAATTTGCCCCTTACTCTCATAAATATTATGGAGTACATAGCAGGCTGTCACAACAATGGCAGTGTTGCTTTCACTGAGGTCTAACATAGTCAGTAGACT
Organism: Pelodiscus sinensis; assembly: GCF_052426305.1. NCBI lineage: Eukaryota > Metazoa > Chordata > Testudines > Trionychidae > Pelodiscus > Pelodiscus sinensis. Next base: position 229,937,701 of record NC_143053.1, on the reverse strand, counting down.
GGAACCTTCTTTTTAAATGCCCAAAAGAACATCCAACCACCATTTTGCATTTGCTTAGCCTGTAGCTGAACTGCTTCTTACTGCTGTCCAGGCTGCCTGTGTACGGCTTCATGAGCCGTGGGAGCAAGGGACAGATGGGTTCTCCAAGGATCACTTCTGACATTTCATTGCCTCTGATGGTAACTTTTCAGTCTGGGCAAAAAGTTCCAGCTTGTAGCTTTCTGAAGGGTCAGGAGTTCCTAAAGATCCACACATCATGCACTTTTCCCACCCATCCTACATTGATGTCAGTGCAATGGCCTTTGCAAAGCACCACTGTCTATGGCACAATCAAGAAGTATTTCTTGCAGTTTATGTACTCTTTGGCAAGGTATTATACCTGTAGGAACAAGGAATTAATTCCCTACCTATTCAATGAGGGACCGATTCCTGGAAAGCAGTGACTCTGAAAAGGTGTGGGGTCATAGGTTATATTTAAAGCTGCAGCTGATAGTGAGTCTCTTAACCTGACTTGAGCTAGCACACTGAAAATAGCAATATGTATGTTCTATCTCACGCTCTCAAGCCTAGAGGATTGGGTGGGGCAGAGAACTTGAGCCAGAAGGTTCAGTTACTTTCAGTGGGCCTCCAGCTTAGTCAATGAACCAATAATTAACATCCCTACATAGAACAGAGCCTTCAGCAGACTCTTTTATATGACAGTATATAGTCTTTTATAATATAAGCCTTGTATGATAATATACAGTTTCTTACTTGGTTATCTGGGACCCAACTCTGCTTTGGTTGTTCATTCATATTTTTGTTGTAAAACTATTAAATATTTTTATATTTATAACATACAATTTCTGGTAAACTCAAGTCATGTTTCTTGTTCATAATTTGTCTACAATTAAACAAGGATCCTTTCTGTATTTGTCTACAATTAAACATGGATTCTTTCTGTCCATATAATTTGTGCAGTCATGATGGATTTCCAACAAACGGGTTGACTAGTGGTTACTTTTAATGACTCTTTATGTGCATGTTATGTTTATGAAAAAAGATACAAAATCCCCCCCCTCAAATCTTAACAACCTAGATTTTGGGGATAAAACTCCACTGCCACCACCCAAGTAATGATAAGAAAATCAGGGGAGCAATCACTTGGAAATCTCACCCCTAAAGTACAAACCAGGACACACAAATTAACCAATATCAGGTTAAGAAAAGAGAAAGAACTTTTATTACCACAATATTCCTGTTGCAAGCATAATGACTAGATGGAAAAGTAACAAATATACCCATGTAATATACTCATGGAGGGGAAATCCACCATGGGCCAGGAGCTTAGTTACAAAAGAGAGCAAAAAGCATTTTTAAATGCACAGACATCAGATCCCATTTCCCAAACCATAAAACAATAAAACCTAACAGATTTATCTAAACTTTAGCCTACTTACAGAAGAGTGAAGAGTCTGTTCTTGGAGGGAGACATTCTGTCTGTCCCCCTCAGTAGATGGAGAGAAACTGCCCAGGACAAAGGAGGGAGAAACCAAAACATTCTTTTGTCCTAGTTTGAAATTCCTACCTACATTCCTTTTGGCTGAATCTACCTGACTTAGGTAAGGTTAACCCCTTAGTTCCCAGGATGCTGGCTAACCCTCATGATCATGACAGGAAGACTGTAGTGGCAGCTGTAGCTCGAGGAATGTGCCTGTGGTGGTGGTTATAAGGGCCTGTTAGCCAGAGAATGTCATCTGAGTATGCACGTCAATATCCACTTCGAGATTCGCTGAGATGAAAATATATGAGCCCATCTATCGCTTGGCAATGGAAATAAAAAGTCTCTGAGATTTACAAAAGGGCCTGGTTCTACCTAAAAAGAAAGCCAATGTCCATTGGTAAAGCTTGTGAATTTGGAAAGAAAGTAGATAAAGATGTGTTCATTGACATGGAATGCTGTACATACTTTCAGGAGGAATTCTGGATGAGGCCTCAGTGTAACCCTGTCTTTTGCAAAAAATAGCGTGGAGGGCTCCGCCATAAGGGCCCCAAGCTTTCCAACCCTCCTCACTGAGGTAATGATCAATAGAAAGCAGACCTTCGTGTATAGAAAAGGAAGCATAACTGTTGCCAATGACTTGAATGGAGGTCTAGTCAAATGGTCCAAAACAAGATTCAGGTCCCGTGATGGGGGTGGAGACCCTTAAGGAACCTTTTTGTGAGTGGTTGAGCAAAAATGGAGAGACCGTCCACCGGGGTGTGGAAAGCTGCTATAGCTGAAAGATGGACACTTAGGGAAGAAAGTGAAAGTCCAGATGTCTTAAATTCTATTATGCAGTTGAGGATGATGTTCACTGTGGATGTACGAGGGTCCATCATTGCTCTCTGACACTAGTGAGAGAAACAAGTCAATTTTTGAAGGTAAGTTTTTTCAAGTGGAAGGTCTTCTACTTTAGAGGAGAACATACTTCACCTGTTGAGAACATCGGGCCTTTAGTTCCCCAAACCAGATAGGAGCCACACTTGGAGAAGAAGGGTTAATGGCTGAAGATGCAGCATTGTGCCACGATTCTGGGAGAGGTGGTTGTGTCAACGTGGTAATGAGTCTGGAGGTCAACAATCTGTGCAGGAATGAAAACCATGTTTGGCATGACCCTCTATCAGAATGACACGAGCCCCTTCTGAGTGGATCTTGTGGAGTACTCAGGAAATGAGTGGTGTTGGGGGGAAGGCATAGTGTAGAGAAGCCCTCCATTGGATCAGGAATGCAACCCTGAGTGAGCCCTTGCCGAGTCCCGCTCTTGGGCAGAATTGGGGGCATTTGGTGGTGTGGGGAGAGGCAAAAAGGTCTATTGTTGGCCAACCCCATTCAGAGAAGACCAAGTTAGTGACCTCAGGGGTACAGCTCCCATTCGTGGTCCACAGAAAAGTTGCAGCTCAGAGAGTCCGCAGTGATGTCGGTGACCCCAGGTAGATATGATGATGTGAGTGTAATCTGGTTGAAAATGCACCAGTTCCATAAGCGGATGGCCTCTGCTCACAGGGAACAAGAGGGGGCACTGCTTCGTCTGTTTATGTAAAATATTGTGGAGATATTGTCTATGAGGACTTGAACTGTATAATTGGCAATTTGGGACAAGAAGTGCACACAGGCATGTCTCACTGCCCTGAGTTCTAACAGACTGATGTGCAGGGATGTTTCATATGGAGATCTCTGGCCCAGGACTACCTAGTCTTAAAGTTGGGCTCCCCAACCCAGCAGGGATCCATCCATTGTAATTTGCGCTGTGGGCTGGGGTTGGTGGAAGGGGACCTCTGCCAGCATATTGCCTCCTAACATCCACCAGAATAGGGATGTGAGGATGTCTGTGGGCACAATAACCCTCTTGTGCAAAGAGTGGAGTGACGGAGGGTAGACAGATGCTAGCCATAGTTGAAAACATCCGAAATGCAAGTGTGTGTAATGGATGGAGTATGTAGTTGCAGCCACGTGTTCCATCAACTGAAGGCAGTTAAGTATTATGGTGGAAGGGCTAATGAATAGGACCGTGATGCCATCTTGGATGGCTGTGATTTATTGTTGGGGCTGAAGTTGAGTCGTGCACCGATGAACTCTCTGTCTTGGGTTGGCTGTACCTTCGACTTTTGTGAGTTTATTAGAAGACCAGGACAAGCGAGGACGGTTTTCGTCTTGTTAACCATGGAGGTGATCTTGTCTCTTGACCTCCCTTTTATCAAACAGTCATCTAGATATAAAGAGATGACTAAGTGTAGTGTAGCTGTCATAGGTATACAGTGGCTATGATTAGGACCTTTGAAAACACTTGGGGAGCTGAGGAGAGGCCGAAAGACAGAACATTGTATTGGTAGTGGTCCGCTCCTAGGCTGTGTCTACATTGGTGAGATCTTGCGCAAAAGCAAGCGCTTTTGCGCAAAAACTTGCTGCCTGTCTACACTGGCCGCGAGTTCTTGCACAAGAACTCTGATATATGTTCTAATATATGAAATCCGTGCTTCTTGCGCAAGAACTCTGATGCTCCCATTCAGGAATAAGCCCTCTTGCGCAACTCTTCTTGCACAAGAGGCCAGTGTAGACAGGGAACATGAATTTCTTGCGCAAGAAAGCCCTATCATTAAAATGGCCATCAGAGCTTTCTTGCACAAGAGAGCGTCTACACTGGCATGGATGCTCTTGCGCAAAAGCACATCTCTTGTGCAAACACACATGCCAGTGTAGACTGACTCTTCTGGAAGAGTTTTTACACAAGAACTCTTCCGCAAAAGAGTTCTTGTGCAAGATCATGCCACTGTAGACGTAGCCCCATAGTGTGAAACAAAGGTAATGGCAATGGGCTAGATGAATGGTAATATGAAAATGTGCATCTTGTTGGTAGAGGGCTGCGAACCAGTCCCCCTGATTCAATACCGGAATAGTTGTGGTTAGCATGACCATCTTGAAGCACTGCTTCCTCAGAAATTTGTTCAGTTTGCGGAGATCAAGGATAGGTCTCCAATCCCCTGTTCTTTTATCTATCAGGAAATACTTGGAGTAGAACCCTGTTCCATGGAATTCATTGGGTACCCACTCTATAGTTCTGAGCAGCAGGAGATGATTGACCTCCTGTCTTAGCAGGCTCTCATGAGAGGGCTCCCTGAAGAGGGATGAGGTAAGGTAGGGGGGTAGAAGTAAAGGGGATAGTTTATCCTGTATGGATTATCTCCAGCACCCAGCGGTCCAATGTGTGGGACTCGCAGCATGGTAGGAAAAGGTCCAAACGGTGGGTAAAAAGATGGCACCGCTGTGTTGGCATTGGATTATGTGGGAGGTTGGGCAGACCCTTGACCACACCCTCAAACTTGCTGTTTTGAGGCCTGAAGTGGTAGCAGGGCGATGCTGGTTGGAACACCTCTGTCGAGGACAAGCATCCTTGTAAGATTGTGAGGGTGTTTATTATATTGGCCATATCTGTTATGGTTATATGTAGTATAGTGCTTGCGTTGGTAAGGTGGAGTGTATGCGCCCAATGTGCAAAGCGTGGTTCTTGAGTCTTTGCTACTGTGAAGGCCCTTATCTGTCTTGGATGCAAATAACTTTGCTTGTCAAATGGGAGGTCCTTCACCTTAGACTGGAGCTCACGAGGAACCCCCCGAAGCTTGTAACCAGGATGCCCTTCTCATCATGACCACTGTGGCCATTGCCCTGGCAGCAGTATCGGCCATGTCTAGAGCTGTTTGTAAGGTGATACGCGCGATAGTGTATTCCTCATGGGCTATCACTTTCAAGATAGATCTCTTTGATTTGGGGAGGTGTTTCATGAGCTCTTAAAGTTTTGAGTAATTATCAAAATCATTATTTGCCAAGAGGGCTGTGTAATTTGCTATTCTAAGCTGCAGTGTGGAGGAAAAGTTGGCCTTGCTACCGAAAAGATCTAACTTCTTATGGTCCTTGTTTTGGTTAGCCATTTTATACTGGGGCAATTTAGATCTATGGTGAGCCAACCAGGAGTTCAGTTGATTTGACTTTTTTTTTTTTTTTTTTTTTTAAAGAGAAGCGGGGGAACTGAGAGGTACCCGGTGCACTGCACTTGAGCATCTAATGCCATGTTCAAATCCCCTGAGGGGAAGAAAAAACAATTTTGTTTTTGTTTTCTTGAGGTAAAAATGAAGGAGGGAAGCTATTTACATGAATTTCTAACACTAACTCTGTCAAAGGAACTGTCCAAACACTAAATAGCTGTCTGAGGTAAGGAGAGTGAGAGAGTGTGTTAAAGATCCATCCACAGCTGAGGGCAGTTGGAGAGGGGCTGGGTCACAAGTGTCAGGCACTCGGGAGGCAGTGATGTGAGATGCTGCCTGCATGGCCTGATGGGGGAAACTGCATTGCAAAGCTCTGATTTGCGGCTCTGGGTAACCTGTCACCAACAGTGGAGCACCCCCGGGGACATCACTAGTAAAAGAAGTCAAGACAAGGCCTGAGAGCTGACTTCAAGCCAGACCTTCCTGCAGCAAGCAGCTCTTCTCTAAGTGCTCTCTCTTGCTGACCGCTGCAGCATGGCTGTAGGGAGTTGTGCTGGCAGCAGGCTGACTGCTGTGTCTACCCATGGAGGAGGCACATGGCTGCTCTCTCTCTTTCCCCCCCCCCCCAGACTTATACTGGACTCCTTCCTGACTGGGGCCGGGCTGAGTGTGTCCCCTTCCATGAGGGGAAAGAGAAGTGAAGGGGGAGAATGGGTGCCCCACTCCTCCCCCACCTCAATCCCTCATCCCCAGCCCAACCTGACCTAGAGCTCTAAGCCCCTGCACCATAATCTCTGCCCTACCTTGTGTCCCTCCCACACCTCAAAACCCTTATTCCTAGCTCTGAGCCCCTCACGCACCCCAAAACCCTCATCCCCACTCCATAGCCTGCACCTCTGCTCTCCAAGCCTCTGCCCCAGTCCTGAGGCCCTCCCACATCCCAGTCCCTCACCATTCCCTGACATATCCCAGAGCTCAATTCCTCACCCCCACAGGACAATGTTTAAATTAGTTTAAATGTGTGTGGAGAAATAACTTGAACCCCTTCAGGGCACCACTAATAATAATACAAGCCTGCCAGCTCTGTCTGCAAAGGCAACTTCCGGAGCCAGATCAGACCAACATATGGGGACCTCCTCTGGTTGCAGGAAGCTCTCTGTCTGCCCCACAACCTGGGTGGAAGGGTGTGGCACCAGCTGTTGGTCCCCTGCATGGAGAGGCTGCAGCCCCAACTGTTAGCCTCTGACCAGAGTGGGAAGCTGTTGGTGAAAACCCAGATGTATGGTAACCCACCCTCCATTCCCTGTGATCCTCATTTCCACATTGCTGCTGGTGGTGTTGCTGGCTTTAGAGCCTGATGCCTGGACTGCTCTCTGGCTGCTCATCTCTAAAGGCAGCGTGTCTACCAGCAGAAGTAAGGGTGAGAGTCCCATGACCCTCCTACAATAGTCTTGCAATCCCTTTCTCCACAGTGACCTCCCCAAGACCTTGTTTTGGATTGGGATCCCCCACAATTACAGCACAATGAAATTTCATCTGTAAACATCTGAAGGTACAAAATTGCCTATTTAAAAAATCCTATGACCATGAAATTGATTAAAATGTATTATGAATTTGGTAGGGCTCTAGGTATCATGTAAAAACTAGTGACATGCTGTTTGTGACTATTACTGCATGGTGGATGTATATATAGATACATGTATGTGTGCTTAAAATATATTTTGCAGGTAGTAGATAAACAAGTCTTCCCTAGACAATGTTTACCTGCCTCCCTGGCTTGTTTATAGGTGAAGAACAATAATAAACAAAATGAGCAAGCCAAATGAAAAAGCAAATTGGTAAGAGGAACCATGAAGTCTGCACACCAGTGGGGGCGAGGAGAAACTCGGTATGCATTTTGAAGGAATATATTTAAAAAGAAAGGAAGAAAATCTTTTAGTTACCCATCACTTAAGGAATAAAGGGAACAGCTTCTCTGATTCTATGAATGGTGAATCCTCCTGCTTGAGGGACTGGAGAAAATTATCACTTGGTGCAAGTGAAAAAGCATGTTTTTGTTTTGTTTGTAACTGTACCTGTCTCTTTACTCTCTTGCTTAGTATCATTTACATCTATGTTCTTTATTAATAAACTTATGCTTATTTATACAATATACCATGTCAGTGCTGTTAAACTAATTTAAATGTGCATTCTCACTTGTCCTAGCAGGCTTATACATTTTCTCTTTGGAAACAATGGGTTTGGTTAATTTCTGTAAGAGGACAATGAGAGGGAGTGGCGTATGCCTTTGGGGAACTTGGAAACTGTGGTTCACTGAATACTACCTACAAGGCAACATTGAGACTTGCAGAGTCTCTGGTTAGGAGGACTGACTGGTCTGGTTGGGAGCTGATGTACAATTTTAAGCTCGAGCAAAGCTTTCTCTTTGAGATAGTGGCTTATGGTTCTGGGCTCTCTGACGGAAGATTGTGAAAGGAAAATGAGAGAAAACTAAGTGGAAGAAATTAATTTTGCAATTTAGTTCTAAGCAGTGTCCAAAACTGCTCTTGTGCCGAAGCAAAATTCATAGTTTTAAGTCCAGCTGTTATGAAAATTCTGCTTCTTGAGTCTCTCTGTTGGTCAACTGTGCCAGTGTTTTTCTGGGGTATTTATCATGGAACATGGATACAGGAAGAAAGATTCTTTTGGATAACTACGTCCAAGGGATTGGCTGTAACTTCACATATCAGAGACTGAGAGCTTGAAATGGATTTTCTATTCAGTAGAGAGCCTCTGAGAACAGAATACCAGGACGTGTTTGCAGTGACATGTGGTGTTAAACAGATACAGTACTATCTGCCAAAAACCTTTCAGTGTGTCTGGTTTCAATCCTAGATATAAGTTGCAATAATAGAGCCTGGCAATGACATATGTAGATCATTGTAACCAGATCTCTCTCATAAGATAGGATGCAGTCTCCTGACTAGGTAGGTGTGTGTGTGTGATATATATATATATATGAAAGTGAGATTATTTTTTGCTTCTGTGGCTAATTCTGTGTTTCAGTACCATTAATAAACTCTGAGGGACTGTAAAGCAGCTGTTGACCATGTTTGTGTGATGCAAACCTGGCAGGGTGACTTACTATGGTTGTGAAAAGTAAAGAGCTTATGGACCAGCATGATCTGCCTTATTGGTACAGGAGTGGTTCTTAAACTGTGGGTTGGGACACCAAATGGGGTCATGACTCATGATCCCATTTTAATTAGGGATGTTAGGATATAGTAATTTAAATGATTAATTGAGAAGCCTTGCCTTATTGGTTAATCCAGACCACTACGTGCACCCCTCCCTCTTGCTGCTTATGTATCAGAGGCGGGGGGAGATGTGGGTGGTGCTGCGTGTAGGCAGTGGGCTCCCACGGAGCCACCTGTTCCCTTCCTCTTCCCGCTGCCTCCCACAGATGCAGCAGTGCAGGGGACAGGTGGGAGCAGGGCTGCCAAAGTTGGTACATTCGTACAAAATTGGTACTATTTACCTCCTGTTGTACGTTTGGTACAACGCCCAATATTTTTGGTACATTTTAAGAATTTTGTGTTAATATTATAAATTTTTGCTCAGAAGCCTCTAAGTTATAATTTTATGTTTCATTTTTAAAACGTTAACATTTCTTACATCTGATATATGTTCATTAATATCTTTTCAGTTTATTATGCAAATGAAGACTGGGGAGAGGAAACTGTGAATGTGTGTATTGTGTAATGTGATGCAATCATGTGATGTATTCCTCCACTTCATGTGGCCGCGTCACTGGCCCTGCCGCCAGTTTGAGTTGCAGTGATGCAGTTAGCGCTGTGTTCCGGTTACTCGGCATTGTTTGCTTACTTTTACAAGTCCTTTGTGAACATTTTGTGTTTTCACGTTGTTTTTTGTGAACCCATTATGAATGAAGAGAAAAATATGGATATTCGTTCAGATAGTGATGAAAATAAGGATAACACTCCTAAGAAAAAGAAACAAAAGTGTACAGCTTCTTATGAAAGAAAATTGCCGTCAAAATTGCTGACACATGAAAAATTTTCTGGCTGGCTAGTACAGCAGATAGTAAATACAACTCAGGTAAAGGTTTCTGCAAATTATGCAATTGTGAAATTGCTGGTAGTTTAAGTCAAATTGAAAGACATGAAAACACAGAAAAGCATCAAAAAAACCTAAGCTCTACAAAACAAACTTCAAAAGTAACTGACTTTATGAAATCTGGTCCATCCTCTATTCACTCAGCATAGATAGCAGCTGCTGAGCTTAAACTGTGTGGATTCATTGCAGAACACAATTTACCTATAGCCCTTTTGGATCATTTGCCTGGCCTTGTTGCAAACATTTGTCTAGATTCAAAAATAGCAAAGGATATCAAGTGTGCTAGAACCAAAGGAACATACATTTTTTCTAATGTGATTGGTAAATATGACTTCAGTAACCTAGTATCTAAGGTGAAGGTGACAAAATTTTCTCTTATTATTGACGAGACAAGAGACATTTCTACTGTCAAACAACTTGTTCCGGTAGCTAGACATTATGATACTGATGTTCAAAGAACAGTGGACAAATTTCTAACACTTTTAGAAATTAAAGACACAACTGCTCTTGGAATTTATAATTGCATAGAGACATTTTTTTAACAGTAATGAAATCCCCTTTGAAAACCTAATAGGATTTGCCAGCGATAATGCTAGTGTTATGATGGGAAGCAAAGGAGGAGTCCAGCATCTCTTAAAACAGAAAAATCCTCATATCTTCATACAACCTTGTGTTTGCCATTCATTGCACTTGTGTGCTTCTAAAGCCTGCACTGCACTGCCACATTATTTAGAAGAGTTAGCCAGAAATATTTTTTCATATTTGAGCGATAGTCCTAAGCGCCTAAATGAATATAAAGAATTTCAAACATTTACAAATACCAATCCTCAAAAAATTCTCCACATTAGCTGCACAAGATGGCTTTCCCTTGAGCAAGTGGTGAAAAGAATTTTAGAACAATGGCCTGCACTTTTATTGTTCTTTACATCTGCTGCATTGGAAGATGGCATTCCTATGGCTTCAAGAATTCTAGAGGGATTACAAAATCCCATTACAAAAATGTATTATGCTTTCTTAGCTTACATTTTGCCTGACATCAATAAGCTCAATTTGGAGTATCAAGCAGAAACATTTAGAATTCATAAGTTAAGGAATTCTATTAATACTAGTGTTAAAGGGATTCTCAGTAATTTCATCAAGTGAGAAATTTTGAAACCTAATGATAGAAGTAATCAATATTAATGATCCTTCAACATATTTCAGGATAGATGACATTTATTGTGGTGCCACTGTAGAAAGCATTTACCTGGATAATTTAACAAAAATTTCCCGGAAAGAATTGCAAGAATTTCGAGTAAAAATTTTAAATTTATATGTTTGCCTTACAAAGCAGATGTTTCAGCGCTTTTTATCTTGAGAATTGTTTGCAAAATTGGAGTTGCTTGAGGCATTGGACCCAGCTAATGTTATTGAGGGAAGGCCTAAATCAATTATCCTACTAGTTATGAAATTTTCTAACCTAGTCGATGAAGAACATTATGAACAAATAAAGAATGGAGGGAGCTGACCATGCAAGATCAACCTCCTAATGCTGAAAAAATGCCTGAAATTTTGGTTTAACATATCTCAAGAAAAATGCGGTGACGAATATCGCTTCTCTTGTTAGATTGGCTGGGGCCCAGGGCTGAAGCCACACCTTGAAACCACCCACGAGTCTCAGCTTCAGCTCTGGGTAGTGGGGCTCAGGTTTCAGGAGCTTTGCCTGATGAGGCTCTTGGGCTTTGGCCCTCCTGTCTGGGGTGGTGAGGCTCGGATGGGCTCAGGCTTCTATCACCTCTCCTGAGGTCATGTAGTGACTTTTGTTGTCAGAAGAGTCATGGAGAAATGTTTGAGAAACCATGCTGTAGAATATAGAGAGTGAGGTCACAAATGGTAGATCTTTTAGTAGCATTGTCACCTTTTTGTTCTGCATTTTCTTCAGAGCTCAGCAGTTGCAGAGCAGCACTTGTTGGCTTGGTGTCCAGCTCTGAAGGTATTGCCCTGCTAGCAGTGCCAAAATAAGGATGTTAATACCATGCTATGCCTCCTTGATTTCTGTTCTGCTGGCTTCAGAGCAGGGTGGCTGTAGAGTGGTGGCTGATGACTTAGGGCCCAGCTCTGTAAGTAGAAGCACAGAAGTAAGGCTGGCGATACAATACAATGTCATCCTTCTATGCTGCTGCTGGTGGCAGCTCTGCCTTCAGAGCCAGGATCCTGGCCAGCAGCTGTTGCCCCACATGCCTCTCCCTCCCCTTGTGAGTTGCCCTCCCTCTGCAGGCACTAGTTGCCCTTGGAGCACTAAACCATGTAAATGCTTGAGCTAGAGTGCGGAGTCTTGATGCATGGACTTGGGTGATTATTTTTTTTCTTTTAATGTCAATTCATGGGAGTTGAGGAATTAACGTATTAGGGATGTAATAGTGTAGTTGGTTAAACAATTAACCAATAACCGGATGCTTATTGGTTAAAGATACCAGGTACTTCAAAGCCCTCTTCCCCACCGCCCTGAGGCTCTGCTAGTAATGCCTGCAGCCTGGCTCAGTCCTGGCTTGTGTTGACGGCTCCTGGGAGCTACCCCTGCTGCGACTCTGCAATAACTCTTAGTTCAGAGTTGCAGTGGGGATAGCTCCCGGGACCTAGAACAAGCTGGGACTGAGTGCTCTCATTCTAACCCTTATTAATTAATTGTGTAGTCGACAAAATTTTTGTAGACTACATGATTAATTAATTACATTTTTAACATCCCCGTGTGTGTGGACCTAAGATTGATTATTTTAAAATATCTGCCCAAAGCTCTAAATTATAACTTTAAAGTTTTGAAATGATGCTACAGTTTGCAGATGTTATGTACTTGGTAAGTAAATAAAAGATGAAAAACGGTATAAAAGAAAGCTCAACTTTTTTTCCCAGTGCAGAATCACTGCTGAAGAAACTTATTGTGTAAAATCAAGGGGAGAGGATTACATGCCTACTTGCTAAAAGTGGGCTGCAAAGAGTCCTTAATTAGATCATCAGCAATTGAACCTAACTTCCTAAACAAAGTTGGTTTCCTTTCTGTTTAAATATCCCTAGCAATTGGAAACAGTTGTGGAAATATTTAATATTAACCACAGAATGTTTAATTACTTGGGATACTGCAATATAAAAGCAGATTGATAATGTGTCATTGATGTTGTCACAGTTCCAGATTAAGTTCAGAAATGCCATTTGGATTCAAGCTTGCTTTTTCACAAACCCATATGTGCATTTAAAAGAGTGACTTTGCTTGCAGAGTATATCTTTCTGAAAGAGACACATTGTTTTGGTCACTGACAGAAAAGGAATTCTTAGCTATTTACATACTTAAAGGCTGCGTCTAGACTGGCTAGGTTTTCTGCAAAAGCAATTGCTTTTGCGGAAAAACTTGCCAGCTGTCTACACTGGCCGCTTGAATTTGCACAAGAACACTGACAATCTAATATAAGATTGTCAGTGTTCTTGCACAAATACTGTACTGCTCCTGTTCGGGGAAAAAGCCTTTTTGCGCAAATGCTTTCGCACAAGAGGGCCAGTGTAGACAGCTAAAAACTGTTTTGCGCAAAAAAGCTCCAATGGCGAAAATGGCGATCGGGGCTTTCTTGTGCAAAACCATGTCTAAATTGGCATGGATGCTTTTCCGCAAAAAGTGCTTTTGTGCAAAAGCATCCGTGCCAATCTAGATGCTCTTCTGCAAATGCTTTTAACGGAAAAACTTTTCTGTTAAAAAAAATTTGTGGAAAATCATGCCAGTCTAGACATAGCCAAAGAGTTTTCTTTGTACAGGTTCTTTAGAACATTTTTCAATGAGAGACCAACTAAGAATCAATTTCCAAATTTAAAGAGGAGATGCCAAGATGTACTCCTTAGATACTTTTCCTTTTAATTCCCAAATTGCAACATAACTTTAAATTAAAATATTAGTCTTTTAAGATAAAGGTTGGAGTAGTACTAAAAATTGTAAGTATGCCACCTTCGTGGGAAGCTTGCATTCTGCTTTCATGTTTAAATCAATGGCTTTTAAGGAAAAAATAACTTCTGTCTAGCTCTCTAGTACTGCTTTCTCTGAGTGATAACTTTTTCTTAAAAGCTCTAAAAGAAGCTGTGCTTATATGTGAATTAAGCCAGAAATGCACCATGTTGTTTAGGGAGAATCCTAAACCTTACTGATTATTGGAGGCTAGTTTGAATTGATCTGATTTGGAATAACTTGCAAGAAGTAAACTTTGCTTACTGATATTTATCAAAATGAATTGGCACCCCATGTGTGGATTGTTAAAATTTGGTGCCAGCCATTTCTTTTTTTGAGATTACTAATTCATCAAGATCATTGTAAGCCATTATTTAGACTAAGTGTTTGATTAAACTACTGTTGATTTTGCACTGACATCCTAAATCTTGTGGGCTCCTCAGTAAGTAACATACTTGACTTTAGCGGTATGGGCATGACATGTTTAAATTTAGAATTCCCTGATGCTGTGGAAACAGTACGGTATTATAGTGCCAAAAAAGTTACTACAAAAATCCATGGCTTCCTGTGATGTGAAACACACAAAATGAGCTCTCTGAATTATTCTAATGTAACATGACTTAAAATATATGAAGGGTTAAGTGTATCATACCATAAGTTATAATAGGTCATGAGTGTCAGATGATAGTAGAAGGGCATAACTGTGGACAAATAGAGTATGTGATTTTTAGTACATGCCAGAGGTATGAGTAAATTGGACAGCTCTGAGAGGAGGCAATGCACGTTCATCTGTCTTGATTTCACATAGGAGCTATAAAAGTTTAGTATGTTAAGGAATATGAATTCCTTTCCTCTTTAAAAAAGTGTAAAGGAAATTTAATGGTGAAGAGAAAAATAAAAAATGTTATGCTGAAGAATGGTTGAGTCCTTTGACTTGGGTTTGACTTCTGAAGTTAAGGACATAACTTTTGCACTATGGACATGCCTAATGCAGAGGGTATTGTCCATACATTTGACTGGATGATTTTGTACCTTATGATGCTGTAGTTTTCACACTTGGTGCTATTCACTCAATGGTGCATATCTATGGTACCTTGGCTACCCCCACATGCTAGCTTGTGCCAGTTTTCACTCAGCTTTCCAAATGTGATATTAGGCTTATGTTCTTTCTTTAGCACTGAATTCTAAAAGCAACTGCTAATGTTGAGAGTTAGTGAAGATTCACAGAAGGGAATGCAGGGGGAAAGAATTTAAGTTTAAAACTCGACGATATCCTGCCTAATAAAATATTTAAGGGGAAATTTTATTTTTTTCCTTTTGTTATAAATCAAAGTAAGTGCCACTTCAACAATTTGTTTTGCCGTATTACATTTTTTTAATTTAATATTTACGGTTGGCATTCAGTTCAAGCCTTATTAAGTAGTAAAACTGAAATGAATAGCAACTTTATTGTTGTTCGGGGAGAGAGGTGCCTTTCCTGGGAGATTGCAGTTCCTCAGTGTATTGGCTGACAGCTACTTTGCATTTAAATCAGCATGTAGAGAATTCTGTGGTTCATTGATATTTTGCTTCAGTTTGACAGTGGAAGGACAGCAGCCAAAAGCAGGAATTTCAGGTTAGTGTTCATACTAGGGAAGTTAATGATTAATTGGTGGGGGCTGGAGCAGACCCCCCAGGGCAAAGGGCTGCTTCAGTCCTGTGGAGCTGGCTGTGGGTGAGGGGCGCTCCAGCCCAGCCAGAAGAGCCCTCATCTGTGATGGGGGAAGGGCGGGGCACTCCAGCTCCCCCATCTGAACCTGTTTTATAGATTAATTGCTTAAACTTCATGTTTAACCAGTTTATTAATTCAATGCAATTTTACATCCCTAGTTTATACCCCATGATCAAGGAGTATATCTGCTATTACTATGTATGATGGATGGTGCTTTTGGTAGTGTCACCTAATGGTTAGTGGGTTGGGCCCTCCTTTAATGCAGAGGTGATTTGTAGGGGTGACCAAGCCCCACTATTACACTGTGCTCAGGCCCAAGGTCCTCTAAGAGTTAGCAAGGGCTCAATACCCAGGGGCACCCTAAGGCCTTCCTACCACCTACTCTTTCTGTAGTCCCAAGTTTTGCAGTGTATGATGAACTAGTAATAGAGATAGGTACTGCCTGACCTTCAGTTGCCAGATCTAGTGTGGCTCATAGAGCTAGTTTACCTTTATTAAATTCAGCAGTAATACAGGGAATCTATAGGTCTGTATCCTATAAAATGATAGCTTCAGCAGTATTGGTATAAAGCTTGAAGCATATGAACTTTGATGTAGATAAACATTTGAACAGAAAACTCCAAGTACTGGGGAACTGAAAATAGAGTGCTTAACTGATTACAGGAACATGACCCAATCAAAAAAGTAATGAAATGATGTTTCTTTGTTTTGGTCTTCACTGAGAAGTCTGGAGGTGTGCCTAACGTAGTGAATACAAGCAGAGAGAGGGTAAGTTTAGACGATAGGATACACAAAGAACAAGTTAAAAATCACTTAGGAAAGTTAGATGTCAGCAAGTCACCAGGTCCTGATGAAATGCATCCCAGGATACTCAAGGAGCTGATAGAGGAGGTATCTGAACCTTTAGCTATGATCTTTGAAAAATCATGGAAGACAGGGGAGATTCCAGAAGACTGGAAAAGGGCAAATATTGTGCCCATCTATAAAAAGGGGAATAAGAACAACCCAGGAAACTACAGACCGGTCAGTTTAACGTCTGTCCCAGGGAAGATAATGGAGCAGGTAATTAAGGAAAACATATGCAAACACTTGGAAGGTAATAAAGTGATAGGGAATAGCCAGCATGGGTTTGTGAAGAACAAGTCATGCCAAACTAATCTGATAGCTTTCTTTGATAGGATAACGAGCCTTGTGGATAAGGGAGAAGCGGTAGATGTCATATACCTAGACTTTAGTAAGGCATTTGATACGGTCTCGCATGATATTCTTATTGATAAACTAGGCAAATATAACTTAGATAGGGCCACGATAAGGTGGGTGCATAATTGGCTGGATAACCGTAGTCAGAGAGTTGTTGTTAACGGTTCTAAATCCTGCTGGAAAGGGATAACAAGTGGAGTTCCGCAAGGGTCTGTTTTGGGACCCGTACTGTTCAATATCTTCATCAATGATGTAGATATTGGGATAGAGAGTACGCTTATTAAGTTTGAAGATGACACCAAACTGGGTGGGGTTGCAACTTCTTTGGAGGATAGGGACATAATTCAAAATGACCTTAGCAAGTTAGAGAAATGGTCAGAGGTAAACAGGATGAGGTTTAATAAAGAGAAATGCAAAGTGCTCCACTTAGGAAGGAACAATCAGTTCCATACATACAAGATGGGAAGCGACTGTCTAGGAAGGAGCATGGCGGAAAGGGATCTAGGGGTCATAGTGGACCACAAGTTGAATATGAGTCAACAGTGTGATGCTGTTGCAAAAAAAGCAAATATGATTCTAGGTTGTATCAACAGGTGTGTTGTAAGCAAAACTCGTGAAGTCATTCTGCCGCTCTACTCTGCACTAGTTAGGCCTCAGCTGGAGTACTGTGTCCAGTTCTGGGCGCCACATTTCAAGAAAGATGTGGAGAAATTGGAAAGGGTACAGAGAAGAGCGACAAGAATGATTAAAGGTCTACAGAACATGACCTATGAAGCTAGGCTTCATGAACTGGGCTTGTTTAGTTTGGAAAAAAGAAGATTAAGGGGGGACATGATAGCGGTTTTCAAATATCTAAAAGGGTGTCACAAGGAGGAAGGCGAAAATTTGTTCCTCTTGGTTTCTGAGGACAGGACAAGGAGTAATGGGCTTAAAGTGCAGCAGGGGAGGTTTAGATTGGACATTAGGAAAAATTCCTAACTGTCAGGGTAGTCAAATATTGGAATAAATTGCCAAGGGAGGTGGTGGAATCTCCCTCTCTGGAGATATTTAAGAACAGGTTAGATAGACATCTGTCAGGGATGGTGTAGACGGAGCTTGGTCCCGCCTTGAGGGCGGGGGGCTGGACTCGATGACCTCTCGAGGTCCCTTCCAGTCCTGTGATTCTATGATGTATATGATAAGTTGAGCTCATTGATACATTAACCTATAGGAGAAGAATAGTTCAACATTAGTAAAATAAGGCTGTACAAATAAGGAAGATGGGAGAAACCCCCCAACTGAATTTACATCAAACATAGTGGCATCAGTGTATATCAGAAAAGTTGCATCCCAGCCTCAGGTTTGACAGTGGAAGTACGCAGCCAAAAGTAGTAGGGGAGAAAGATGCAGCCTTTTGGAGGTGCCAATATGGTGGCCACTGATGATAAGGAAGATGACGGCTGACTGATATCAAAGTTTGTTCTGCCAGGGATGTTGACATGAATGTTCTGTAATACCTCTCTCTACCTTACTGAACTGGAATGTTTGTGACTCTGCTAAAGGTATGAGTATACTTTATAAATATCAGAGAGTTTCTATATAGCACGAGTGTTGCCTCTGTGCTCGTCGAGGTTCCTGTCGTTCTTACCCTTTTGTATGTTAATCTCGAGCAGGGGTCAGCAACTTCTTCAAACCTAAGAGCTAAATTACATCAAAATTAAGAACAAGTGGTCAACGAAGAGCCAGTATAAGAATGTCCATTTGCATGACTAAAAATATGCATCTTAATATTATTGATAATTGACATGATGATTAATAATAACTTAAATGAAACCTTGTATTCACAGACTTAATTCAATGGGACTTCTGCTTCTGTATCTTTTTGCACAGTTCTTTGAAGTTTACATAATAAATGGTCAAATTCAGCTTCATGCACCCATTCAGGCTGTCTGTCAGCCTTGCGCGCAAATTACCTTTGTGATTCAAATGACAGAAAGCCTGCTCTCACATATAGTTGGAGCCAAACATTTAAAGTAAGGTCAACCTGACATTCTGCATGGCGATGTATGTGACAGGAAGTTCTTTCCAAGTGTTCAGAATCAGATTATTGTGGTGCTTTGTCTGCCATTTGTGCAGTTTTGCCAGTTCATGTTGTTGAGCAAGGCATTCGAAATCAAAATTCAGTGTAACGAATTTTTCCACCTCGATATCTGACTCCTTGAAATCTGCTATTTCTATTTCTAAATGACTGACTGACAGAAGACTGTCAAATCCAGTTCTTCAAAGGATGCTTCATGTGGACAAATCATCAACTTCAGCAGAGCACTGTGTTTGCAAAAGTCAACAAAACAATACTTGAATGCCATCAGGAGCTCAAACAAACTAGGACAGCTGCTGCAAATCAAGGCTGTTGTTTTAATTCTCTTTCTGATAGGAATCAGGAAGTATTCATAATGTTTTGAAATGTGCCACCAGTCTGCCCATCTCAGTATCGTTTAAGATAGTCAATTTTGACTCAGATCCAAACATTGCCTGCTGCAGAGTCAGGACTGTATTTCCTTGCTCTTGTGGCTTAAGCTTCTGCTCATTCAAATGACTAGTAATGTTAGTGAGTCAGTGAAACTTGAGCAACAGGTCACAGTCTGAAAGCTCAGTGTTTTCGACACCCAAAAATGACTTAATGTTGTTAATGCAGGCAGCAAAACTAGACAAAACTTTGTCACATTGCTGTGCATTAATAGATCATGGTATTTGAAATTAACTTTTTCAAGCAGTGACTGAAATTGATGGTGATTAAGGGCTCGGGCAAGAATCCAGTTGACCCCCTGCCATTCCCGTACCCGCTACCCACACTCCAACATTCTTTCCCAAGCCTCCTATGCCTTAGCCTCTTGCCCTACTCCTGCACCCCTCCACATTCTCATCCCCTGTCCTGAGCGCTCCCCCCTCCACTACAACACTCCCCAGTCTCTTACCTTGAGTCCCCCTACACTCTACCCCACCCACACTTATAATCCCTCCCCCAGCTCTGCCCTGAGGCTCCCCCTTTCTGCCCCCAGGAGGATTTGTGATACAGCAGTACCTTTAAGAAATTTGTTACTTTCACTCCTGCTGGTCAGCTCTTTTCTGATCTTTCTAGCTTCCTTTTTAAATATTCTCCTATGTCTCGATCATTCTCTGCAAGTGTGCCTAAGCAGGGTCATTTTTAGAGTTGCTGTTGAACCTTTTCAGTTCTAGTGTGGAATTTATACACCCATCACAGTTGAAGAGATGGGAAAAGAAGCAAAGACCAAACTTGTATTACAGCATTAGTCTATACTTCAGCTAGTGGACTCTACTGATTTTTATTAAGTGTGATACTACTTTTGGTAACTCCGTCACGGTCTAAAAACTTTGATGTGATTTGTGTCTATATTTGAAGTGCTACAGTGCCATAATATATAGGTAGTTAAGAAATTTAACTAGTTGTGCTTTATTAATGTTTTGCCTCCCAATCTTACTTCTTTTTATTACTTTGAAACTATTCTGGAGTATGTATCCTTGGTTTGCTGCTTTTTTCATATGGCTGGTGTTGAGCAGCAATTACAGTTTCACCTGAAGTTGATTGAGCAAAATGGCTACCTCAGGAGTAACAGAATTTATTGGATTAGTGCCTTCTTCATATATATGAATTAGGCAGTAGGTTATGGTATGCTTGATGGTTTGTCATGGGGAACCACGCTACCACACCGGGGAGTTGTTGATTTTCCATTTATACGTCCAATATCTGCATTTATTGTGGTTGGTTCAAATTCCGTTCAGAATTGACCATATGCCCGTGGAAGGTCAAACCCAGGAAGCTTCCACATGGGAATTGGTCAAGGGATTTACTTTTTAAGTCTTGTTTAGCCTACTCTGCTTTCCCAGTCTCCTTCTGATCATAGCCTAATTGTACCAGGCTAAATGAATATTCCCAGAAAGTCTTCAGGACTTAAGATGTTGCGAGAGAGGGAGCAGGACTTAAGATGGAGCAGGAGGACTATGTCCAGGTCTTGGTGAATAGGCAGACATCTGTTTTCCTGGGTTTGCTAAGCTTCACAGAATGGTGCAGCAATTTGGTGTATGGGTGGAGTAGTGATTTCAGACAGGATAGGTAGTCATGGTGTTGGAGTTTACTTAAATATTCCCATGATACATTGCATCACTGTGTTCAGCTGGATTTGCACAAGTCACATGGGGCTGCATCTGCTCCATACTTGTGCACAATATTCATCTATTGATTATACAAGTGCTATTGAACATGTTCTCAACACTGATGCTGAAGTACCCCCATGTTGTACTTGGTGTCAGCCTTCAAGGAGTCCACTCTATTAAGTGAGACTTCACAATGAATGTCATCAGCTTGGCAGAAAACGTTGGTCAGCCATCTCTGTGTCATCAGACAAGCATCTTGAACTCCTTGGACTTGAAAAATTAACTAGCCCTGGAAAAATGCCCACGCTGCCCAACAAAGCTGTATAGAGCTGTGTACAATCACCGTCTTTGTCCTCAGAACTCAGGCTAGTCTTCTCAAAGAGTGATGAAGGGTAAGAGTGGTATGTGATTTTTTTTCCTTAGGATGTAGCAACCTCACCCGTCCTTATTGCACTCCATAGGAATATATACTCAAGATGAACAAACTTGTTCCTGTATCTAAGAAGTCTTCTGTGGTGGTTCTGCCACCAAAAATTAAGTATTCTACCTTGGTCTGTTTCCGATAATCTCATAATCGTACAAGGCAGTGTTACTATAAATTTACTAAGAATACTAGCTAGATATACTGTCATCTTGTTCTGTGATCATATCATACTAGCCAATCAGTTACCTGGGCATTGGTCTGTCCAAATATGACTCCCTTGATATTTCTACATAGAAATAAAAGAGAATGCAGCAATTTATGATTTTCTGGAAAAGAAAGGGGAGAATGAGACAACCAGTGAGACAGGTAGTCACAGACCTGTGAAGTCTCCTATTTGCACTGTCTTGAAGCTTCAGTCCCCATTGGAATAGGTTATCCATGTTTCTGACCACCTCTTGGCCTCTCAGGATGTCTCCCCTGTAAACAAGTCTCTATCATTTCCATGATATGATTGAAGACTCCAGTCCTTCCTTGGAACATACTTGAACCTGGCTGGAGAGCTTGGCTGAGAATATATGTACTAGGGTGGTTGGGCTAGTACAAGTCCCCAGAAAAGTAACAAGGAATTGCATTCCAGCTAAATCCAAGTTGGGGGGTGGTGTCCTATACTTTTGTAGTCATCCCATCTTCACCAATGGAGTATTCCAGGGAAAAGTCAGAGTATTAGTAGCTTTTGTTGGATTGTCTTCCTTCCTCCTTTACACTACTATGATAGATTTTTCTAATATTAGGAATATGATATAGCCTGGTGAGATCCTTCCATGGTGCACAGTTCCTCCAGGAGCAAGCAGATAAACAGAAGTTCCATGATTTGGGTTTCACTGCAGACACATGTATCTGGGTCCTTGGAATAATGGCCCCACTTCTGCACATTGTCTTTTGACCTGCCAACTCTTATTCAAAAGTTCTTTAAACATCTCAGGTTAACTAATCTTTCTCAACTGTGGGGAAGCAGTTGGCAATGTGATTATGCATTTTGGTATTCTCGCTGAATATTTCAAGTCACGTGTGCAACATTTTCAGTTATATAGCTGCTGGTAATTTTTTAAGTGGTTCTGTTGCTGCTAGGAATCATTTCCATGATTTCAGTCAGCTAATTGCTGTAGTATAGTCATGTAGTGGTATTGGATATCTTTTTCCATTTTTGTAAAAGCTCTCTTAATATTAGGTGGAGCAATTCTGGAAAACACATAGAAACTATTCACATGTATTAATTTTAGACATCCTGAAATGTAGCAGCAGTTCTCATTCAGCACAAAGTATAGCTTCTTTGTGCAAGTCAATTTTTCCCACATTGAAAGTGCATATTTGGCAATCAGTTTACAGAGTACAGGTTGAACCTCTCTAGTCCGGCAATATCCATGGTCCGGCATATTTTAGTTACCCAGATATCCACTTATAATGGGTGTGGCCAAGTTCCCACAGTCCCATAAATGTTGTTTACAGACACTATTTCTAGTTCTCAGTCCTCTGTGCTATTATTTAGCTCTAATTTAACCCTAAATGTCTTCTAAGAATCTGTAAGTAATGGAAGTGTTGATAATGTTGCTAGACAATATTGATCTCCCATGGTCCAGTAAATTCTCTGGTTCTGCACCAGTCAGGTCCTGAAGGTGCAAGACTAGAGAGATTCAACCCGTACAAGGTTGATGGCAGTTGAATTGGTTCCCCATTTTGAGTTTACAAGCTTCCTGTGTATGTTCTGGTTATAAAGTTTTCCTTTTGTCGTCTTCACCTATGCTTTGAAGAGAGTGCAGTATAGTGTTTGCTCCAAGGTAGTCAGGATTCCAGCAGTGGACAAGTGATAGCCCATTCTATTTGAATTGTCTGTTGGCTTGATCGGGGCATAATTAGTTCACAGTGTATTGGACTGAGAACCCAGTCAGCACTGATGTTAATGTAGTGTTTGGGTGGGCAAGATCTTTGACTTACGCGGTGAAGCACTGGTTATTGGTATAGATCTAACTTCTTGTGCTGAGATGGATTGATCGATCATTTGTGTAGATGTTGAAAGGTAGAGATTCACGATTTTGTCCTCTTCTCTTTTCATTTACCAGGATCAAAGCTTACATGGCATCATATGGTGCTTATGGCTATAGATTGAGTGTTATGCAAATTAGGCTCTTTAACATTTCTTCTTTGTATTTGAGTGCTATGCAAATCTGTTTAGAAATAATTATTTAAATGGAAGCTTCATCCAGAGAGCTGTAAGGAGAGAATGGGAATTGAAACCCTTGCACCATAATGCTTTGAACAGATAAGTACTTCTGCCTATTATTCTCAGAAAAGTGAATGACATACTGATGGTTTTTGTCAACTGTTCTTGGTCCAATTGCAGCATGGTTTGTTAATCTTTAAGGTGCTGAAAGACTATTAGTTGTTTTTAAATTTTTTTTGAGAAGGAGAAAGACACTCTTCACATTACACTTGTTCGTTAGAGCCGAGGGGGGTCCCAGCCTAGTAGATTTTGTGTGCTTCAGCCCTGTGGTAGGGGGAGGAGGGGGCTGGAGTGCCAGCACAGGCTTCTCAATGCAAGGGGCCCCCCTGAGCCTCAAGGGCTGGATCCAGGCAAGCCAGGGGCTGCATCTGGCCCCCATGCCTGAGGCCTCCCCTCCCCTAAGCTTTTATAGAGGAGGTGATTGTTCCACAGCTCAGTTTGAAACTGTAACTAGCCAACCTACCTTTTAAATCCAGATTTCCCAACCTATGGGTTGGGACCCAAATATGGGTCTCCATTACGTTTCAAAAGGGTTGCCAAGTGTCTCCCCAGGTGGCTCTGCCCCCCCCACCCCCTGTTTTTGAATTGCCTTGGGTCACCAAGTCTTCCTAAATTGTCAAAATGGGTCCCCATCTGGAAAAGGTTGGGAACTGCTGTTTTAAAGGCTTTTTTGTATGACCCTTTTGAACTTCATCTTTAGCTTTAGTATGTGTTATGGTTATTCTTTGGAAAGTGTGTTACCTCAAATGTAGTGTAAGTTTGGGGAAACTAGTGTGATGGAACATTCCATATCCTTTATGAAAATATGCTTATGAATATGACATAACTGGAATATGTTTTTTAAATATCTCAGGTAAGATGTAATTGGAAGAGTTATAATCTACTGAATATCATTTTCCTATTTGTAAAGAATTCTCATCTACCCAGCATCACCACTGAGATACTGATGACTTGATGACCTCTCAGGGTTCCTCCCAGTTCTATGATTCTGTGATTATCGCTATCTTGAGTTATTTGGCATTAAAATTTCTCTGAACAATAAAAGTGATCATCTTTTATAAATATTTCTGAAAGTTAGTTTGTTTGTTTGCTCCAAAAGATCTCAGAAACAGTAAGAACTAGAAACACCAAATTTTGCATGGATACAACTGATTTCCTAACTTAAATAACTAGATTGATTATATCTCATAATTGGTGCCCCCAGAGCCCCAGTTGGGCCACTAATTAGCTTTTAGTAGTGCCTGATCATAGGTATTTGCTAAACTCTTCTCTTAAGCATGTCTCAAACTGCAACTACGAGATCCTTTCGCTGTGATAACAGAAGTACTAGCTATGTTAATTTCTTAAAGTAATATATAAGAGAAAAGTATTTCCAATAAAATATGCTATGTTAATGTAATTGACGTAGTTCATTCATCTCACCTTCTACTATATTTTCCCTGGGTGACACCGGGTATTTCTGCTAGTAGATAATATAATTCAGAGTCCCATTTAATAATTCTGGTTTTGAAGAAAATAACTTATACTTTAATTGTCACTGCTTAGTGGCTTGCTATACTGGTATGGGCATACTCTTTAAAAAGAGGGATTTCATCTTCAGCTTCAGAAACAGACACTAACTAGCCCAAATATGCTGGAACAGAGAACTTTTGCTCTCAGGCTGTCAGCCGACGGTCAGGGCAGTGTGTATGTGCTATACACCCGAGACTTCAACTGCTGAGACCAGGGTCCCTTGCAGCAGGCAACCTGGAGGAGGCTGACGGGTGACAATAAGTGTACAGGGAGAGCTTATTACACTTCAGATTTTAGCTGCTAGAATCTGTGATTCCTTCGCAGCGGGCAGCCTGGGGGAGGCTGAGAAGTGCCCCAACGGATCTGCCACCTGGGAGTGACACACATCCAAACGCCCAAGCTTTCCCTATATCTGTCCCTTAAGACCGGCTGAAGTTTTTAAATTGTGCTTGGTTCTGTTACAGCAACTGAAGGAGTCAGGTTAAAACTTAAACAGTTACAGGTTTATTAAAGAAGCTTATAAATCATATGGTTACAATGGCTATTGCTCTATTTCTTAACTACTAGCAAAATATAGATCTTAAAAATGGTTACAAAGAAGATAAAGATAGAAAAAATAGAAATAATGGTACCAAGTAACAGCTTACTCTTTCTATGTGTACACTTAAGATAGAGGACCACATCCAGGTACAATTTTTACCCCCTTCTGTGCCTCTCGACTCCAGCATGTCAGGCCAGGGCCGGTCCCTCAATTCCTTGGAAAGACGAAAATACGAAGTGGGTGTCCCCATAGAACCTCGGGAGGTCAAACACCTAACCCGACCAGCAGGTAGAGGGTAGAATGACACACAAAGTGAGTGTGCTGCTTGGACCTATTTTTATACCCATCGGGTCACGTATTTCTCTTTCTTGTCTGTCATGCCAAATGGTGCTGGTCTGTCTTTTGTGAGACCAGTTCTTACAAGGGAGTTGTGAACTTAATTTACACTTGTAAGAGAGATAACTAAATTGGAAGTACTGGGCATTCTTTTCTCAGTGGGAAATTCCTCTCCCAGGGACTGTGTGTGTTCGAATCAACATGGGTGCCAGCCTGGGCAGTTCTCGCGTCCTCGAGGCCAGCCTATTGCCTTAATCGCTCTCTCTCTCTCCTCATATCTATGTTTTCAGCTTCTCAGGATCAGATGAGCCAGCATAGACTATGCTGATTTTACTGCTCCTTCTCTGCCCTGTATGCTTCAGGAACCTCAGAGAGGTAAATAAGATGGATGAGATGGGGAGGGGGCGGTCTGTCTGGCTACACAGGCACTTGAAACAAGTGTAGTTTAGGTCTATCACTGTAGCAAAACTTCTTATATTCTTGAAGTCTTAATAAAAATTGTGATGGCCATTCAAATTAGAAACTTAATAGATTACATCAGAATGTTCCATTTTAGAAGATCAAAACAGTACAGTCTTCTGACAGTTAAGATAAATCCTTGCTACTACATCCTTTTCCTTCTATCTGTTTTTCCCCTTTGTATTATGTATGGTTTGAAACAGATAGTGAGGAAGCTGACTCGAAGAAGCTGTAAAACATTTCTGATTTATGTTAATCAGAAAAGCAGAAAATTGAGTAATCTGTGACTCAAATGTTGCCAGGAGCCATTGTGTGGAGTAGGGACATAAAATCCTGTTCAGTCAGTTGACCTGATGAACATTGTTTAACCGCTTAAAGGAGGTGTGAGTAGGGGGTTAACTGTTTAACCAGTATGCATCACCCTTAGTAGGTGTCCTTACCCATTAGGGCTAATCAGTGGGCTGGAGCAGTTGGGCAGGGGGTGCTCCAGCTTGGCTGTCACAGGTCCTGCCAGCGGTAGACCCTTCTGGGCTGGAGCAGCCCACTGCCCATGTCGGGGAGGAGGCTGCTCCAGCCCACTGGTTAACCGTAATGGGAAAGCATTGCCCATTAAGGATGCTTACTGGTTAAATGGTTATTAATTCACATTCTCAGTGTGGAGAGGCAGCTTTTAACTTTCCCCATATTTTCTTACACATTTGTGGTAGTTCATGTTAAAGTGTAATAATAGTTCTAGTTCCTGGCAGACTACGTTGCAAGTAAATGGGGAAACAGGCTTTATCCATAAAAGTCTGTGTTGAAGCCCATTGCTGCTTGTCCCATGAGAGGTCAAGGAAAATAATCCTTCTCAATTGGGAACTTTTTAGAACAGTCACATAATAACATAAAAACGGCCATAACGAGTCAGACCAAAGGTCCATCTAGTCCAGTATCCTGTCTGCTGACAGTGGCCAATACCAGATGCCCCAGAAGGAGGGAACACAACATGTAATCCCCACATGATCTCTCCCCTGTCTCCCACTTCCAGAGAAACCGAGGTTAGGGACACCATTCCTACCCATCCTAGCCATTGATGGACCTAACCTCCATGAATCTATCTAGCTCTTCTTTGAACTCTGTTAAAGTCCTAGTCTTCACAACATCCTCTGGCAAGGATTAAAACAACACTGGTAACAATGAGAGTACTGAATTTTTGGCACCTGTTAGTTGTTTTTTCTGGCTTTAAGTGTTTGTTTTCTTTAAATATATACAAAAGTATTCAAGTTAAATATGGCTGTAATTTTGAAGTAGTTTTGTGCACAAGAATAAAATTTTGTACAGGCAGTCCCCGACTTACGTGGATCCGACTTACGTCGGATCCCTAGATACGAACAGGGTGAGGCAACTCCCGCACATGCGCAGCAGCATTCCCAGGGCTCGCTCACCTGGGTCCTAGGATCTTCCTCCTCCTCGGGCCGGCTCCAACTAGGGTCCCGCAGAGCTGCTGGGTAGAGGAAAAGTGCCTCCCCATGCCCGCTGCCCCCCTGCCAGCAACAGGCTGCCCCCTCCCCTGAGCAACAGGCTGCCGAACAGACAAAAGCAGCCTCTCTGCCCCTCCTCCCCTCTATACATGCCGGGCTCCCGGAGCGCAGCAGCGTCCCCGGGGCTCGCTCACCTGGGTCCTAGAATCCACCTCCTCCTCCTCTTCGGCCGGCTCCAACTGGCCTCTGCCTGCAGCAGCTGGCCACAGGGACAGGAATCCCGCAGAGCTGCCGGGCAGAGGAAAAGTGCCTCCCCACGCCCGCTGCCCCCCCCCCCCGCGGCCTCGCATCCTGCACGCCTCCCCCTCCTCCCCTGCCAGCAACAGGCTGCCCCCTCCCCTGAGCAACAGGCTGCCGAACAGCAGACAAAAGCAGCCTCTCCGCCCCTCCTCCCCCTATACATGCTGGGCTCCCTGGGCAAACAAAGACTCCACCAAAACAAACAAAGTGCTGGCCTCATTGTGTTAGCAAAAAAAGGACCCTCCTCCTAGAACCCTGGGTGGTGTGTGGAAATAAAGCTATTAGCTCAAAGCATGGTGCAGAGCTGTTTGGTATTTGATGAGTTACTCCTTTAGTCCTGAGTTTGTCACAGGGACAGAAATAGATGTGAAATCTTCTGAACAGGGGAACAGACAGCAAAACAAACATTAGAGGGGAGTTAACCTTTCCCTATGCTATCCAAAACTAAAAAAAATGTTTGGCTAGAGTTTCCCCTACAATATGTACCAGTTCCGACTTACATACAAATTCAACTTAAGAACAAACCTACAGTCCCTATCTTGTACGTAACCCGGGGACTGCCTGTACTACAGAAAATGGCCATTGCTTGGGTTTTTTTCTAGTTAGTGTGACTGTTTTACTGTACAGCAATCTGATGTAGAATCATAAAATACTGAAACTGAAAGGGACTTCTAGAGGACATAAAGTCCAGTCCTATGCTCTTACTACAGGACCAAGCACCATCTAAGGGTGCGTCTATATAGTAAGGCTTAACTTGGAAAAAAAACTACGCAAATTGAGCTACATAAATTGTGTAGCTTATTTCAAAATTGGGAGCATCTAAACAGCACTTATTTCTAAATAGAGCACTCTTTCTCTGACTTCCCTTACTTTTCATACAATGAGGGTTACAAGAGTCGGAGTAAGATGTCCTCCAGCGTGACAGTATTTTGACATTATTTCGATGTAAGTGCCTACTATGTAGACGCAGACTAAGTTATTTTGAAATAATGTTGCTGTGTAGATGTACCCTAGATCATCCCAGATAGGTCTCTATCCAATTTGCTCTTAAATATCAACAGTGATGGATATTCTACAACATCTCTAGGCAACTTATTCCAGTGTTTAACCACCCTGACAGTTAGGAAGTTATTCCTAATGTCCAACCTAAACCTCCCTTGTTGCAATTCAGGCCCATTGCTTCTTTCCTATCATCAGACGCCAAGGAACAATTTTTCTACCTCTTCCTTGTAACATCCTGTCATGTCCCCTCTCAGTCTTCTCTTTTCTAAACTAAAAAACCCAGTTATTTCAGTTTTCAGAGGTCATGTTTTCTAAACCCGGGATGGGGAACCTTAGGCCCAGGGGCTGGATGTGGCCCTTGGGTTGCTTGGATCCAGTCCCCACCCCCTGAGGCTCAGGGCTGCAGTTGAGGGCCATGTCGGTGAGGGTCTGGTTGGTTTTTTTGCTTCTCACGTATGTGGCCCCTGACTGATTTTTGGGGGGGGGGGGGGATCAGCAGCCCCAACCCTAAAAAGGTTCCCCACCTCGATTCTAGACCTTTAATCATTTTTGTTGCTCTTTTCTGGACCTTCTCCACATCTTCCTTGAAATGTGGTGCCCAGAATGGGACACGGTACGCCAACTGAGGCCTAAACAGTGCAGAGTAGAGAGGAAGAATGACTTCTCGTGTCTTGCTCACAACTCTTCTGTTGATGCATCCCAGAATCATGTTGGCTTTTTTTTTTTCAAAAGTGTCACACTTTTAACTCATATTTAGCTTGCGATCCACTATGACCCCTAGATCTCTTTCTGCAGTACTCCTTTCTAGACAGTTGCTTCCCATTCTGTATGTGTGAAACAGATTGTTCTTTCCTAAGTGGAGTAGTTTGCATTTATTCTTATTGAACTTCATTCTATTTACCTCAGACTATTTCTCTAGTTTTTCCAGATCATTCTGAATTTTGACCCTATCCTCCAAAGCAGTTGCAACCCCTCCCAGCTTAGTATCATCTGCAAATTTAATAAGCATATTCTCTATGCCAATATTTAAATAGTTGATGAAGATGTTGAACAGAACTGATCCCAACACTGACCCCTGTGGAGCCCCACTTGTTATGCCCTTCTAGCATGACTGAGAGCCGTTAAAACTACTCTCTGAGAACAGTTGTCCAGCCACTTATGCACCCACCTTATAGTAGCCCCATGTATGTTGTATTTCTCTCGTTTATTGATAAGAAGATCATGCGAGGCCATATCAGATGCTTTCCTAAAGTCAAAGTATACCATGTTCACCACTTTTCCCTTATACACAAGACTTGTTAAATCTATCAAAGAAAGCTATCGTATTGATTTGACATGATTAGTTCTGTACAAATGCATGCTGGCTGTTACCTTTTACCTTATCTATAAACCATTATATATTTTATAATTGTCATATGATTTTTCTATCTACTTTTAAGTGCATAGGAGATAGCATGTACCAAAGAGTTTAATATTAATACGTTAAGTTATTCACATTTCTTAAGGAACAAGAGCTCCCTCTTCTGGATTAGAACTACTATGGTAAAATTGGAAAGCTCTTTGAAACTTTTCTGTGTTTGCCATCCTAAATGTTTTAAGATTTAACTTTCTTGTACAGAAAGTACATACCTGGTGCACAAGACTGGCTCCCATGCTGACGTCCCTGATGCTGGCAATAGTGGCAACACCTGTGCTCGCTCATGAACAGTGACAACATAAATTGGAATAATTTGAGCATAAACATAACTCCAAACCTGAAAAGACGTTCTAGAGGGAGACTATGTGCTCTCTTTCTCTCAGCTAGGTCTTCTGGTGAATTACAATAAAACTTTATTCCATCACAGGTGATAGTGTTCACAAGAGTCCTAACTCTAGATTGGTGAGAACATATCTTCCTGAAAACAAGTTCATGCTGATACATCTGCTAGTACATAAAATAAAGTAAAATTAGACTACAATGTTAGATGTGGCTGGGGCTGGTAGGACATATGTTGGTGTATAAATACATGAAGCCCCTTGCCAGACTTTATTCACAACCACTCCAACTTTGATCTATTTCTTAGCAGTGCATCAGATGAACAAGGTGGTAGTGCCATTTAGCATTGTTCCAGAACTGAGTTGGTGGAAAGAACCCAACAACGTGCGTTCAGTGGTACCATTTACCACTACCACTCTGTCATACATACATTAATCAGTAAGCAAATGGTCTGGTAGCATTTCATAGACTAACGAAACATGTAGATGGTATCATGAGCTTTTGTGGGCACAGCCCACTTCTTCAGATGACTGGAGTTATGACTAGGAGATAAGAAAACTCAAAATAAATAGAAGGGCAGAGGGGGAGAGAAAGATGCTCTGTGGCCCATCCCCCTACCTCTGTACATAAAGTATCAGGAGAAAGGGTGCTAAACCTGAGTAGATAAAGATCAAAGTTAGTGGATAGATTGGTAAGGCAGGGAGGATACCATTCAGAAAGCTGTTAGCACCTTCAGTGATAAAGGGTCCACCACCCCATATCTTGATTTAAGTCCATTAGTAATTGAATTGAATTTGCATATGTATTGTAATTCCAAGCTTTCCCTGTGTATTTGGCTTGAGGAGCTGGCCTGTGACAAGACCGCCACCTTCAGATCTGTTCAGATCTGTGAGATTATGGTTAGGTAAACAGAAATGTTCTGCCACTGGCTTCTGAGTATTTTCTTTACGTATATCCGATTTGTGTCCATTGATTCTTTCCCATAGAGAACATCCAGTTTGACCAATATATATAGTAGAGGGGCACTGTTGGCATTTTGCTAAACCTGAGTAGATAAAGATCAAAGTCAGTGGATAGATTGGTAAGGCAGGAAGGAGACCATTCAGAAATTAATCAGATACAGATCAGCAAGATCCTTGAACCATCTACAAATGGCTTCCACACCAACCTCCCAAGCTTAGAACATCAGGCTAGCCTGCCTCATCTTCCTACCTATTGCAGACACACAAAGTATTGATCCTGACAGAAAACATCTTTGTGAAGCATTTTGTAAATAAGCAAGGAGGTGCATGCTTATCTCCCCTTTTCCTTGAAACAATAAAGCTCTGGATGCAGTGCCTAACCTGCAGAGGATAACCAGAATGTTGGTTCTCAGTTTGGTAAAATGGCGGGAGCCCCAGAGGCTTAAGGCCAAATGCCCAGTGAAAAATACCAAATGATGGCAAGACAAAAAGTTTTATCAAAGATGGAATGATTTATTAAACTGAACAACTTAAAATGAGCATTTACCCAATATTTGCCACAAAGCAATTGAACCACAACAATTTTCAAAACTCTACCTAAGTTACAACTAAGTCCAATATATACACATTTCAAAAACTATTTCTTTAACACTGACTATAGCAAAGGTAAAAGTTACAACTGAGCAATATATTTTCTAACCTGTCTCTTTTAAACCACTTAACAAACAGTGAGGGTAAATTAAATACTTACAAACTCAGCAACAACAACAGCACAAAGACATACAAGGAATCGGAGCATGCTCAAAATTCGTATACCCCTTTTTGGATTCGGTGGGTGGGAGGTGGCCTTCGGTTGATCAGTCCTAAGCCAGACTCAGATTCTGTCTTCCAATATTAGGGAGTTCTCCCGGAGCTTAGGGCTCAGTGGTTTTTATGTTATTACCTATTACCATATTTGGTATTGTTTGTGCTCTGGGAGGGGCATGGGTGTGGTCTGGATGCGGTGTGATGCCCATATATGGTGTTGAGTGCTGGACTCTGACAAGCTCCATTTTATTGGTAGATAAGCCTTATTGATATCCATGTGACTGGTGAGGTTGCTTTGGTAGATCTTGGCTATGCAGGCGAGGCCTGGCCAAGAGAGCCCATACTTGACACAGAATAGCTCTTCATTTTCAAAGTCACAGCAACAATCTGCTCAACTTTATGGGAAGACAGTTGATCACCACTTATATGTAGTAACTGTGGAAGTCTATCATATTCATTCACTGGGGGGACTCTAGTGACAGACTGCCAACTCCAAGTATTAAACTTCTATTCCAGAGAGGATCACAAGCTCTGAATTATTATTGGATACCTTCCATTCATCTGCAGTGTTTCCAAGGTCTCCTGTAAGCCTTTCTATAGCACTGGAAGGTTTTTCTTGTAATTAAATTATCTGAGTATCTAGAATTACTACCAGTACTTTCATGGTTGCTAGCAACCTGCCCATCACACATGGTCAGACATTATTATTCATAGAATATTAAGGTCAGAACGGACCATCTGGTCTGATCTGCTGTACATTACATACAGGCTGTCAGATTTTACTTAATTACCTTTGTATTGAGCCCAATAATTTATATTTAACTAAAGCAGGAGTACTCAACTTTGGAAGCCCCGGGGCCACAATGATACTCACAGCACATGCCGAGGGCCGCAACTTAAGTGTGGTTGCATATACTTGCAAATAGCTTCTTTCACTCTGACGGGCATGAATACAAAGCACTTCCCACAGTGTCCCAGCACTCCTGGCACCTTGTTCCTGGGGGCTAGAAATGCTGACATCCTGTACCCATCTGTTCCAGCCAGCCCGTCCGCTTGCGTCTTTCAGTGCTCACCTCGCCTGGGAGACATCTAACCATTGTGGAGCGAGTTCCCAGTAGAGGCCATGTACAAAGGATCCCACCTGTGTGCCACATGTTGAGCCACACATAAACCCAAACCACATGGCGGGCTGCAAACAAATGAGCCCCGGGCCACATGTTGAATAGCCCTGAACTAAAGTATGTGTTCTTAAAAGGCTTCCTGTCCTGGTTTGAGGAGATCAGGAGATGGAGAATTTTTTTTCTTCCCTTGGTAGCTTGTTCCAATGGTTAATCACTCACTATTAAAATTTGTGAGCCTCATTTCTAATCTGAATATGGCAGGCTATAGCTTCATACTTTTTGCCTGCTTGATCCTATTTTTAGACTTACTGTTTCCTGTGACCCTAAATTGCAGCAAAGCAAGGGTGACCAAAGAATTTACACATTAAATAATATGCTCTAATGTGACACAAGGGCTTTTGTGTTGTGACGCAGCTTCTCTAAGTCTGTGGGTGTGGTGGAAATGGTACATCTAATCCCTGATAGGGCATCCATGGTAGATTGGTTCCAAGATTTTATGGGCACAAGTGGGCTAAGATCAACTTCACACAAATACAGGCTCACTAATGGTATCATTAGTTTTTTGAGTGCTTGCTCATGTCCATTACATATTAGCCATGTGTGATCGCCACATAAACCACTGCTGTAAGTTGTTCCTCAGTAGTATCCTTAGGGGGTTGACTGGCACCCTCTGAATGGTGCCCAATGGCGCAGTATAATGGTGTTGCCAATTCCCTCTTCCATCCCCTTCAATTCTTTCTTACCACCAGTGATAGTGTTGAAGCATCTGCTGCTTTGGCTTGCATTATTTGCTCTCTGTTTGTATGAACTGTGTAATTTAGTTGAATATAGTTAGTAGTTGAGTGAGTTACCTTTAGCAGTAGTTTATAGTCTTTGTTAGTCTTGTACGGGACTCAGTTGGGGGATGGGGCATGCTCTGGCCCGTAGGCTTTAAGTATGCGATCATTGCAAATGGCCTGTGCCTCTCAATGATCCTCATAGTTAGCTGCCTTAGGTGCTTGGGCGAAGGGCACATAAACGACAAGTATGTTTGCAAATCCTTCAAACCTAGGACTTAAAAGGAATGTGACAACTTATTTAAAGTGTTCCTGATGGAGTTGACACTCACTTGGCTTCAGAGCAGAGGTCCAACTTGGCACTGAAGCTCATCACAAGTTGGCACCAATTCCTCTCCGTAGCTCTAGCTAAGAACCCCAAAAAGACACTGAGCAGATGGTTTCCTACAACCCACAAGGGAAAGAAGAGGGTTTGGGGGCAAGCTAGTACTAACACTGGGCACCTTAATGCCCCGTTTGGGAAATAAGGTCCCAGCTCAAGTTGAATGGTGCAGCCCACTCTGTATTTTGCTTGTTACCCTGGATAGCAACACAGGCCTCCCTCAGCGTTAGGTGCTGTTGATGCCTGAAGCTCTACAGGTAGCTCAGACAAATCCCAATGCTCCTGGTGCCACCTACGCTGGCTCAGGCAGTAACTAGTTTCTAGGGTAAACCTGTCTTGGGACCTCCCTGTGCATCCTTACCTCAGTGGCTCTGTTCCCCACTGAAAGGGACATCCCGTGAGCATTCCTTCATCCAGAGATGTTTGGCCTCAGAGCTAGAAAGGCAGGCCGAGCAAAGTCCTTTTCAGTCATTGGACACTGGGCTCCGATGGCTGGATTCAAGTGTACCTAGCCAGCATGTGCACCCTCCCTCCCCCGCCCTGCAAGAGCATCATGACCACCTCCTCGCATTGCCAGGGGCTTTGTACAGTACCCAGAACTGACTGGGAGTCTGAAGCCACTAAGTACCAGCTCACCATCAGTCTCCAAGAAGGGGTTCCCCATATTTTGGGAGATCCTTCTGGCATCTGGCTTGCAATAGCTTTCAGTCCCATTCTGTGTCCCTGTACTTGTCATGTAGGATGAGGCATAGATTGCTAGTTTTCTGTTGACAATCCTCCAAGTGCCATCAATCCCCAATGTCCCAACCATGATGTTTGTCCCACTCAAACCAGTCTACCTCCAGGTGCAGAGGCCAGCAGCACTCCCACAAGAGCTACTCCACCATTGATCATGGTTGCCAAGTAGCAAACACTTTGGCTAAAGCTCTGGCACGTATCAGGGTTCCCTAAGTGCAGGACAACCTGTGGTACCATCTACATCAGCATTGAAGCCCTCCCCATTGCCCCAGTGCAATGACTAGCACCTTAGAACCCTTGATGGTGTAGACGGAGCTTGGTCCTGCCTTGAGGGCGGGGGGCTGGACTCGATGACCTCTTGAGGTCCCTTCCAGTCCTATTATTCTATGATTCTATGATTCTATGAGGGTCATTCAGCCTTCCCAGGTGTTGGGAGACTTGGACAGGCCAGTTACATTAACATCCCACTTCCTCTGGTGCTTGAGGTTTCAGGGGTAAAGATGCCACAGCTCCAAGAGAACCCAGGGGAGCTACTTGCTGGATTGCCAGTAGAGGTTCAGGAGCCAGTGGTAGTGGCATTCTCCTCATTGCTAGATTGAGGCTGTCATGGGGTCACTTCATCCAGTTCTTCAGGATGATGCTAAAGTGCAGCAGAAACTATTGAAGAGGGCTGCATCTAACCTGGAGCTTCAGGCAGAGGAATTGGAGGAGCCATTGGCTTCCCCTTTTGACATCATCTGCTCCTTGGCTGCTCCCAGGGTAGCTTTACCCCTTCATGAGAGGATATTGAAAACTCATTGTCCAGTGGCAGACTCCCTTCTCTTTGCCCTCCTCCCTCATTTTCAAAAGGACCGAGCATAAATATTTCTTGGGGCATGAGTACTTGTAATCCCATTCACCCCCCAGTTCCCTGATGTTTGAAGTAGTTAACCGTAGGAATGATGAAGACAACCTGGGGCTACTCCCAAAAACAAAGATTCAAAGAAGCTGGATCTCTTTGGATGCCAAGTTTTTGTCATCCAGCCTGCAGTTGAATGGCCACTCACCTGGCCCTCCGTGGTTGCTTATGACTTTAATATGTGGCAAGCCAAGGCTAAGTTGGAGGGTTTACTCCCCTAAATATCCTGGAAGAAATTCTAGGCGATCATTGATGGGGATATGGTCATGGCCCGGTGAGCCCTCCATGCAGCATCTGACATAGCAGACTCTGCTGCCTGCACCATGGCCTCCAACATGTGGTGAGATTCCTGGCTACTCCTCTGGGGATTGTCCACAGAGTCTCAACAATCAATGCAGTGCCTCCCTTTGACAGCCACGGCCTGTTTGCAGAGCAGACAGACCATACGGTGCACAGTATAAAGGACAACACCATCCTGAAAACCTTGGGGCTTTATGTCCCAGGCCCATCATGGAAGCGGTTCCAACATCAAGGGTTGCAGGGCCAGGGGAGTACATTTTGATAGGAGCTACCTCACACAAAGGCCAACTGCTACAAGTGCCACATGAGCCACTCCCCTCCACTTGATCCTATTAGGGCTTGACCCAAACTAGACAGGGGTCCACAAGATCACTTTGAGGGTGTGTCCTAGGGCAACCTACCAGTCTGTTCCCTGGATTAATTCTTCCCAATTTTTTCCAACCACCTTTCTTTTTTTCCTTCCATGCATGGATCACTATAACCTCAGACCTCTGGATCCTGAGTATTGTCATATACCCTTGTAGAAGGGTCCCTGAAGAGGGACAGTGAAGGCAGGTGAAGAAAAGGAAGAAAGAAATGGGAGAGTAAGTCACTGTTTCTGGCTGTCCTACCCCTCCTGCCTGAGGTCTCCTCCCTTCTGGGGTGGCCTGCAACTACTTAAAAAAGTGTGAAGTGGCCCCCTTTCAAAAATTATTGCTCATCCCTGCTCTAGAGAGAGTTCTGTTCAACCCCCCTCCCTACTCCATTTAATTATGATGCCTCAGACCTCAATTGGAGTGAATATCTTGGATATCTCCAGACCCAGGGTATGTGGTCTCTGGTGGAAGTGACTGCACATAAACATGAAAGAACTCTGAGCAGTCTGCTTGGTATGCGGTATCTTCCTATCTCACCTGTTGGATAAGTTGGTGAAATCCTGATGGACAACATATCCTCTGTGTTCTACATCAACAAGTAAGGGTGAGGGCACTCATCAGCTCTACTAAGAGGCACTCCATCTCTGGGATTGCTGCCTCAGCTATGAAATCCACCTGAAAGATTGTCACCTTCCTGGGGTCAAGAATATGCTAGAGGAACACCTAAGCAGGGACTTCTCTTGCCATGAGTAGTTGCTCCACTCAGAGGTGGCTAGTATGATCCCCAGATCCCCAGAGGTGAGGAACTCCCCAAGTGGCTCCGTTTAGCAGTAGGCAAAAACATAGTGCCATCGGTTTTGTTCTCAGCAAAGTCTGGGCAAGAACTCCTTCACCAATGCCTTCTTCCTTTTGTGGTCAGGGAGCCCAGTTCACATATTCCTTCAGCTCCCTCTCTCAGCAGGATCCTGGGAAAGCTCAAGAGAAACGAGCACGTTATCATGATCACCCTGTCATGGCCTTGCCAACACTGATTTGGCATGCTCATGAACTTGGCAATGGATCCTACCCAACTGTTTGGATCTGCTATCTCAGGACCCCAGTTGGCTCTTACACCTCAAATTTGTGTGTTTCTACCTGTTGGTGTGGATACTGCATAGCTAAACCCAGAAGAAATGGATCTGTTTGGAGTAGATCCAACAGGTCCTACTAGGAAGTAAGGTGTCCTCAACCAGACTCACGTTCGTGGATAAGGTTTTCCCCCTGGATATCCAAACGTGACATATCTACCTTTCACCCACTAATCCAGGGCCAGGTGGTGTTTTCTCATAGCATGATAGTCTTGAGTGGCCTTGAGAAACTTTCCGCAGGTGTAGATCCCTGTCCCACAGTGCTATCTTAACTTGGTTCTCTCCAGGCTCATGGGCTTGCCATTGAATCTCTGGGCTCTTCTCTCTTTTCCACTTGTCATGGAAGGTCACTTTTCTTATTGGCAATCACATCGGTGAGATGAGTCTCTGAGATTAAAGCCTTGATCTCAGAACTGCTGTAGACAATCTTCCATAAAGACAAGGTCCAGTTGCAACCCCATCTGGCTTTCTGCCAAAGGTGCTATTTACCTTTTATATGAACTAGGGCATATTTCTCCCAACATTCTGTCCCAAACTGCAGTGAAGACAGACATCTTCACATGCTGAATGTCCGAAGAACTTTGGTTTTTTTATCTGGAACATACCAAGTTTTTCTGTAAATAAACTCCACTCTTCATCGCTACAGTGGCTAGGATGAAGGGCCTTCTAGTTTTCTCTTGGAGGATTTCCACCTCTTGTATATAGACTTGTTAGGAGCTGGCAGAGGTATTGCCAATGCCGATCATCATTTGACTAGGGCTCAGGCATCCTTGGCAGCTTTCCTGGCGCAAATCCCTATTCAGGACATCTCCTGGACCTGAGATGTGGTCATCTGTTCACTCATTCACAGTGCATTATGCCATCACTCAGCAGGTCAGAAATGACACTGGATTCAGGAGAGCTGTGTTGCAAGCTATGTCCGTGAACTCCTATTTGCCTCCATTTGGTTCTGCTTTGGAGTCACCTAATATGAAATGGACATGAGCAAGAATTTGAAGAAGAAAAGACTGTTACGTTTCCCATAACTGGTGTTCTTTGAGATGTGTTGCTCCATGTGCATTCCATTACTTGCCCTCCTTCCCAACTTCTAGTTTCTGGCAAGAAGGAACTGAAGGTTGGAGGAATCCTGTGAGCTGATCCCTCCGTGAAAGGATGTGGGTATTCTTGCAGATCTGTACTGAAATTGTTTCCCAAAAATGTCTGTGACATAGTTAAGAAGGCACATTTTTCCTTTGTACACATAAGCTATCAGTAAATATACTCTTTTTGCAGTCCATAGCAAAGCTATACAACTTGTCTCTTAGTTCCAAAAATTGTCCCAGTATTTTTCCTCTTAAGAACCAGTGAGTGTGTATGAAACAACAATGTTACAATTGGATCCATTTCTTCTCTCACTTTTGTAAACAGATGCATGAAAATAAGCTGAGTTTTCACGTATTTCATAGTAGATAAGACCTGCTGCAAAATTTCACCTAACTTTTTATGCCAGTTATTCTCTGTGCATCATGCAGTGTGTCACCGGGTGGTAAGCCCAGCACTCTCTGAGACAGGGTGTTGAGCCTCTCAAGCTCCATCTGTGATGTGCCACTCCATAATTGTTACACTTCCCGAGTCAGTAGCAGCCCCTGTTGGTGGAGCACTAGGGCCCAGCATCCTAGTCAGTAGCAGCTGCTTCAGTGGGGCAATTGGGCCCAGCAGCCTGGTCAGTAGCAAATGCTCCCTATTGCAGGGCAGTAAGGCCTACTGGCCCAAACTGGAAGTCCAGATGTAGCACTCCCACTTGGGGATTAATAGGGTGAGGTAGGGGAACCCGGCCCCTCCCTCTCCACTGGGTCCCAACTCAGATCCCTGTCAGAGATGGGCATGTCCCACCATTAGCTCAACGGGGAATCCGCCCAAAACACACTCCCACCAGCTCCCACCCTGGACTACTGTTCCAGAGAGTCAGCATCTTCCCCACCTGCATCCTCCAGGCTGTGTGCTTTCCCAGCTGGTCTCCACTGGCTGGCTTCTACTGCATTGTTCATTGGTTGCTCCTCCTCCAGACTGGGAGCCTCCCTGTCTTGTCTCAGCTGGCTGTCGTCTGCTGCGGTATCCGACTGCTGCTCCTTCTCTGGAGCTCTAGCTGCTACAGCTCCTTCCCCTATGGTGGTCAGCCTTGACTGAGCTGTTCCACTGGCTTTTATACTGGTCCTCCAGTTGGAGCATGCCCAGCAGGCCTGTGGAGCAGGGGCGTGCTCCGCCTGGTAGGCCTGGTTAACTGCTACAGGCTCAGTGCAGGGTTGGTACATCCTGTCACACAGTGAGACAATTATACTAATTTCTGGAAATTGAAGCTGATACTCTTGTGTTAAAAATAAATCCATTGTGCCTCTTCTCACAAGTCAGAGAAATTCACTGTTAAGCAACTAAGACCAGGACTTAGGTAGGTCCTAAGTGGTGATAGTAGGACAGCCTGAAATGGTGACTTACAGTGGTTCTTTATCCTTGAGTGCCAGAAGGGTACTTAGTGTCTATCTCTTTTTATATGACTCTTTCTTAAGGAGTGTACAGGCCACTGCAGATTTCTATCTCCGAAA
Source organism: Pelodiscus sinensis (assembly GCF_052426305.1). Taxonomy (NCBI): domain Eukaryota; kingdom Metazoa; phylum Chordata; order Testudines; family Trionychidae; genus Pelodiscus; species Pelodiscus sinensis. The sequence goes on along the minus strand of NC_143053.1, from coordinate 229,896,945 downwards.
AGGCTAACACAAACTCCTAACAGCTCCACTACAGAGCATGCTTTGTGGATGAGGTAGCTGCCCACAAATAAGGATCTTCTGCCTTCAGGTCCCTTATTTGGATGCTTACACAGCAAATAGCCAAACAGGCATCTGCACAGTCACCTCTATACAGCCAGTATGTCTGAACCTGCTCCACAAATGCCTTGCTAGGAAGCTGCCATTTTGTTCTACCGATTATTAGCCTTTGGGTGTCACATTTGTGAAGCAGGTCTGGACATATTCAGAAGCAGATTGTCTTGGTCGGTCAGATCTGTCCCATTTGACCCATGACCCCCTATGCTGATGGTGTGACCTGGGTTGCAAACCACAGTTTAGGTACCTATCCACTAGGTTAATCAACAAAAATTGTTCCCTGTAAAGATATTTATACATTGTAATTAATTAACCTCATTTTTTTGATAATCAAAACCGATTGAGCTCGCTATGTCTCAGTATAATTCATTTTCTTTAACTCTTGAATTATATTGTGGCTTTTTCTGAACCTTACTCAGTTTTTCAGTATTCTTTAAAAAATGTGGACTGAGTTATACACAAGTATTCTATATATTAAGTATCACTAAAGCTGTGTGTGGAGGTAAAATTATTTATTTTATATAGCCAAGCATTGTGTTAGCCATTTTTTGCCACACCATCAAAATGGGAATTTCATATTGAGTCTTTTGTTCACTATGTCCCCTAGATCCCATTCAGAGTCACTACTTTCCAGGTTACTGTCCCCTCATTCTATATGAATTCATTGTTCCTAGGTATGCAATTGTGCATTTGGCTGTATTAAAACACATTTTGTTTGAATGGACCCAGTTTACCACGTAATGGATTACTTTGTCCTGTGTCCCCATTATTTACCACTCAGCCAGTCTTTGTTGTGCATACATTTTAACAGTGGTAAGTGTTAAGTGTTCGTCTTTGTGTATGTGTTCTTCCTGTGTGCTGCTCCATCTCTGTGTAGCCAGCCAGCACAGGAGATCTTGAGCCAACTGCCCAGTGACCACAAGATCTGTTAAGGTACAATGGCAACAGGCCAGGTTTATTATTGACAAAGCATGAAAATAGCACCTGGAAGACTCTATAAGGATACAGTAAAATTCCATTGGTCCGGCATCCAATGCACCAGCACTCCGATGGTGCCGGACCATCAGGGAACCCGGAAGAGCTCGGGGCAGACGGACAATTGGAGCTGCTCTGCGCCCGGCTTCCCCGATTCAGCCACTGCTGAAAATGACTAGCAGCTGAATCGGGGAAGCTGGGGGCAGAGCAGCTGGGGTGCTCCCGGGCTGGTCCCATGGTGCCACTCCTCGGCACTGCGGGACCAACCCGGCAGCACCCCAGCTGCTCTGCCCCAGGCGTCCCCGATTCAGCTGCTGCTGAAACTGACCAGCGGCTGATTCTGGGAACCCTGGGGCAGAGCAGCCTGGGGCAGAGCAGCTGGGGTGCTGCCGGGTTGGTCCCATAGCGCCGCCCCTCAGCGCTGTGGGACTAACCTGGCAGCACCCAGCTCCTCTGCCGCAGGCGTCCCCGATTCAGCTGCTGCTGAAACTGATCAGCAGCGGCTGAACGAAGGAAGCCTGGGGCAGAGCCGGACTATCGGAAGGGGGGCTATGAGGGGTCTGGGGTGGCATTCTCCCCCACCCCAGACTGCTTATAGCCCCCCCCCTTCTGATAGTCTGGCATATCTGATAATCTGTCACCCCCTGGGTCCTAAAGGTGCCGGATTATTGGAAGTTTACTGTACTAAGACAATGACTGTGCTTATGACAATAGATGCAGCTCAGTGAATTGGTGGTACTTTCCATTCTCCTCTGGGCTGGACCAAGACACTTGATCAGAGATATCCTTTTTATACTCGGATGCAAGCAAGTTACATACTGCCCTGCTGATGCAGTTAGTTCTTCCTCAAGGAGTGTCCCCGTGAGTGCTCCACCATACATGCTTCAGTGCTGCTGAGCTCGAGGTTGGAAATTTGTGACTGCAGTACCCCTGGCTGGCCACACACGTGGGAACCTGTGTGTGTGTGTGTGTGTGTGTGTGTGTGTGTGTGTGTGTGTGTGTGTTCTGAGGAGGCTGCTGTGCATGTGCTGCCCCGCCTCCTCCCGCAGTTCCTTCTCTACCACCATCAGCTGCGGTCACTGATCAGCAGTCTCCCTTAAACCTCATCCTTTACCTATCACATACCTAGAATTTACTTCAGAAATCCTTCCTAATTCATTTATTTTGACACTCAAAATGATGCAAATAGAGGAAAAAAGCTCGGTCAGCATCTGATCTAGAGCAATCCCCTCACCCCAGACAAATATCACCTGGGATGAAGTCGGAGGTAATGGCACTTTCAGGGTCGAGCCCCAAGGACCGGGAAAACAACAAATCAACAAAAACAAGAAACAGTCCTATTCTTCCTCAGGGACTGACTCTCCATTGAGGAAGCGTGCTCCCCACAAAAAGGCTGCGCCGGCAACCCCACAAACTGGGTTTAACAAGCAGCAGGCAACTGGGACCAGCAAGGAAAAAAGCTGGAACCCAAAGAAGTCACAGCGTTCCTCACAGAAGCTGTAAGAAGCAAAACGCAAAGCCTCAGCAGCGGCACTGAGCCAAATGGCTGCAGTACCATCCTCCACGCTGAACAAACACTGCTCACAAAAGGCACTGAATGTGAGCAAATCACTGAAAGCTGCACCGCTGGCACCATAGCCATATCCGGCACTGTTTCCACATAACAAACAGCTGACATTTCCGATAATGCCACTCTGCACTCCACAAGCCTCCTGCCTCTCACCACTACCTCCTCGACACCGGCGGTACCCCAAATGCCTCACTGTGCAACCTCTCAATCACACCTGCCAGCTCAGTTGCCTCGTCACTCAGTGACAAAGGGGAGCTGTCTCTCAAACTGTCACAAAGCGACATCCCTCTCATAGAGCACAGCAACAAAGCCAGCAATGGCAGCTCCCTCAGTGGTTCCCAACCCAGGTTATACCTAACTGGCCATAGTGGGATCCCTGGGCAGCCTATAGGCAACAACAGTTTGTTCAGCCACAGCAGACAAGCTAAACGCTAGGGTCACAGGTGCCAAGCAGCCATGCCATAGAACGATATAGCTTCGACTCGCAGGAACAAGATGTGGATTAAATGGGGGAAGAAGAGAGATTTCTCCACCCACACAGAATTCATCCACCTCCCCAGAGGGTACCATCATAGTCCCACCATCAACCATGGGCGATGATTTTAGGTCATTCCAAGACCTCTTTAAGAGGGTCACTAACACCTTGGAGATGTCTTTCTCTGATATGCTGCAGACACAACACAAGCTCACAAACAGTCTACAAACATCTCATGCAAAGCTCGCCATCCCCATGAACGAGGCAGTCATGGACCCTGCCAAAAATATATGGCTCAAGCTGGCCACAGTCACCCCTACTTCAAAACGTGTAGATAGAAAATACTGTGTCACACCCAAAAGGGCAGAATTTTTTTTTCCCCACCCGGAACCAGATTCCCTCATGGTAGAAGTCGCGAATTAGAGGGGGAAACAACAGACTACATGAATAACTCCATACTATAAGGACTGGAAGAGACTAGATGCAATGGGGAAAAAAAGGCATACTCCTCTGCAAGATCTTTGACAAATTAACAGCTTTTATTGACTCGATGCTGGACAATGAGAGAGAACAGTTTAAAGCAAACATTAAAGAGGGCATGTTAATATCCCGTACAACCTTACAGGCCGCGCTTGACTCAGTGGACACAGCCGCCAGATCACTCGCTTCAGCCATGGTAATAAGACAGGCCTCTTGGCTTCAACTTTTGGGGTTCCCCGGAGAGGTCCAGTCCACTGTAGAAGACCTCCTATGCAAAGGTACGAAGCCCTTTGCAGAGTCCACAAACACCTCTCTGCATACCTTGAAGAACTCGAGGGCCACCCTCAGAACTCTAGGCATTCAGGTACCTATTACAAGAAGAAAGCAAAACAGGTCATTTCAACAAAGATACAGACACACACCATTTAGTCAATGCCAACGACAATATAACAATAGACGACATCCAAGACAAAACAGATGGAGACAGCCCTCTGACCAATCCTCTGCTCAACAACCACCAACATCCAGGCAACAGTTTTGAAACCCTGGTCGAGGGTTTGACAACCCCAAAATTTTCAAGGCAGCAGTCCACCTCATCCACAGTATTTGGCATCAGACTAGCCAGCTTTTACACAGCATGGTCGGTCATTACCACTGAGAAGTGGGTGCTGGAAATTGTGAAGACAGGATACTGCATCCCATTCATAATCATCCCCCCTCCATCCCTTTTCAGGGACCCCTCTCACAAGATACTGCTTCTTCACGAGGCGGAACACCTACTCCACCTCAGTGCTATAGAGGAGGTACCAGAAAAATACAGGGGCAGGGGATTCTACTCTCACTATTTTCTCACCACGAAAAAGTCGAGCGGTTGGAGACCAATATTGGATCTATGTTAGCTCACCCGTTTTGTCAGAAACCCACGCTTCAAGATGGTTGCCCTCACGACTGTCATACCTGCCTTGGAAAAGAGAGCATGGCTGTCTACCCTCAACCTTTAGGATGCTTATTTCCATATACCGATGCACCCAGCACACAGGCGGTTCCTATGGTTTACAATAAAGAACAGGCACTTCCAGTGCAGAGTGTTATCATTCAGACTCTCAGCAGCCCTAAGAGTATTCTCAAAAGTGCTGGCAGTAGTCACTACACATTTACACAAACAAGATTTCAATATTCCCATACCTGGGCTATTGTCTAATAGCGAGCCGCACGCAACGAGACGCACAGCATGCTATCGCAGTACTGAAAACGCTTTTTGAAAAATCTTGGCTTACAAATAAACACTGCAAAGTGCATTTTGGCCCCAACACAAACACTAGAGTTCATATGGACACCTCTGGACTGCGTCACAAAAGCCAGAGCTTACTTAACTCGCCACAGATGGCTCACCATGAAGGACCTGATAACAGCACAGACCAGCCCAATCACAACAGCACGACTATGCCTACAACTATTGGGACACATGGCTGCGGTAACGTTCGTAGTACCCCATGTTTGACTATGCATGAGACCACTACAGGCCTGGCTACGCAGAGTCTATCGGTCACAAACCCATTCATTAAACAAATGCCTCTCCATACTTAGCAAGATAAAATCCTCCTTAACATGGTGGACAGTACACGACAACTTGTATGTGGGAGTGCCATTCCAATGCAGTGTACAGTCAGTCACGAAAACAGATGCTTCACTCCTAGGATGGGGACCGCACATGAATCACAAGGTGGTCCAAGGTCAATGGACCTGTGATGAAACCAGATGCCACATAAACTTATTGGAACTCAAGACAGTAAGAAACACATGCATGCATTTTCTTCTCCTAATCCGGAACAAAACAGTCCAGATTCTGACAGACAGTGTCACCATGATGTACTATATCAACAGGCAGGGAGGAGCACACTCTTACCAGCTATGTGCCTCTGGGAATGGTGCATCATGCAAAACATACGTCTTGTCACAGCTTACCTTTCAGGCAAAGACAACACACCAGCGGACAGTTTAAGCGGACAGTTCCCACAGAATCATGAGTGGGAGATAAATCGATCAGTGCTTATCCATCTATTCAAGAAATAGGGGTTCCCAGTGGTGGATCTATTAGCTACTCACAGGAATGCTCACTGCCCTCTATATTGCTCCAGAGCAGGCATAGGCCCCCATTCGCTGGGGGATGCCTTCAGCATACAATGGACAGCTCACCTTGCATACACATGCCTGCCATTTTCCCCTCATACAGCAGGTGATACTCAAGATCAGACAGGACGGAGCCAAAGTGATACTAACATCACCTAACTGGCCCAGACAGACATGGTACCATTACCTGTTACAAACGATCGACCATCCACCACACCGATTCCCACTGGTCTTGTCTCTCCTCACACAGAGGAATGGCCAGATTTCCCATCCTGCCATCCACATGCTACATCTCCAGGCATGGATGTTAACTGGTTAAGCAACTTGGAAAGATCCTTCCTGGAAGCAATTCAGCTCATCCTTGAAAACTCCAGAAAGGCTTATATCCAAAAAAGGAAGAGTTTCACGACCTGGTATGCAACCCATACCTATGAATCCATGCACACAGGAATATCACATAGCTTATAGTACCTATTAGAAATACACAACGCAGGCCTCTCGATAAGCTCTATAAGGGTGCACCTTGCCGCTATTTCTGCTCTTCATGCTCCGATACAAGGGCACTCAATCTTCACACACCCTTCTGTCAAGTGCTTTCAAAAGGACCTCCACAATTTATTCCCTTTTGTCAGGACCCAGTAAGTCCATGGGACTTGAACCTAGTGCCAACTCTGATTGAAGCTATTCCAGATGTCCCCCCCTCCACATGATAGAAGGTAATTTTCTTAAAAGATCCTGTTAAAATCTCCAGGATTGCTTTTAATAGTCACCAGGAGATGCTAGGATGCCAATTCTGGGAAACTCTAGACCAATTCTGGAGGATTGGTAACACTAAGTAGGTGAGGTACTACAGGCAGTCCCCGAGTTACGCGGATCCGACTTATGTCGGATCCGCAGTTACGAACGGGGCCGTTCCTCTCCCTGGTCTCCAGCAGACCAGGGAGAGGAAGCAAAGCGGCGGAACACGTGGGCAGCGGACAGGGCTGTCCGCTGCCCACGCGCTCCCAGGCTTGGCTCTGCTTTGCCCCCCCGTCCCCCTGGTCTGCAGACCAGGGGGACGGGGGCGGGGGGGGCAAAGCAGAGCCAAGCCGCGGAGCGCCCTGCCAGCTGACAGCCCAGATGCATCTGGGCTGTCAGCTGATCACGCGCTCCGCGGCTTGGCTCTGCTTGGCTCTGCTTTGCCCCCCCCATCCCCCTGGTCTGCAGACCAGGGGGACTGGGGGGGGGGCAAAGCAGAGCCAAGCCGCGGAGCGCGCGGTCAGCTGACAGCCCAGACGTCTGGGCTGTCAGCTGGCCGCATCCTCCGCGGCTTGGCTCTGCTTTGCCCCCCCCCCCCCCCATCTCCTTGGTCTGCAGACCAGGAGGACTGGGGGGGGGGGCAAAGCAGAGCAAAGCCATGGAGCCCGAGGGCAGCAGGACAGCCTCGGCGCGTCTGGGCTGTCCCACTGCCCCCGTGCTCCGCGGCTTTGCTCCGGACACCTGTGGTACAGCAGCTGGGGCGCTGCCAGTTGGTCCTGTAGCGCCGCTCTGGGCGCTACTGGACCAACCGGGCAGCACCCCAGCTGTTCTGCCCCAGGCGTCCTGATTCAGCCACTGCTGGTCAGATTCAGCAGCGGCTGAATCAGGACGCCTGGGGCAGAGCAGCTTGGGTGCTGCTGGGTTGGTCCAGTAGCGCCGAGGAGCGGCGGCGCTACTGGACCAACCCAGCAGCACCCCAGCTGCTCTGCTCCAGGCGTCCCCAAGTCAGCCGCTGCTGAAACTGACCAGTGGCTGACTACGGGAAGCCCCTGCCTTCCTGTAATCAGCCGCTGATCAGTTTCAGCAGCAGCTGACTTGGGGATGCCTGGGGTTCTTAAGTTGAATCTGTATGTAAGTCAGAACTGGCGTCCAGATTCAGCCGCTGTTGAAACTGATCAGTTTCAGCAGCAGCTGAATCTAGACGCCAGTTCCGACTTACATACAGATTCAACTTAAGAACAAACCTACAGTCCCTATCTTGTACGTAACCCGGGGACTGCCTGTACCTTTTTGAACCCCGCAGAGCTCTACTTTGAAATCCTTTTTGGGGCATGGAAGCTTGTCTCTTAACAGAAGTTGGTGCAATAAAACATATTTCGTTAACTACCTAGTCTCTCTAATACATTTGGACGGATATGGCTGCACCTATACTATATTACACATATGCAGTTATCTGTATTGATCAAACGTATTATCTCAGAGTAAAATTGTTTGGTCAGACTCTTTTTCCTACTTTTTTTCTATTTTTCCTTTTTTCATTGGCATTAATTTATTCCTGTCTTACATTTTTGATATTTCAGGTTTTTCATATTAAAGGTTCGTTATTAAACTGCTTAGCTTTGATTTATTCAGTTTCAGACAAAGTAAGGAAAAAATACTTTGAAGGACCATTTTTGTACTAAATGCCAAAACAGTATCAATACCACATTGTTCACCCAGTTAAAATGGCAAAATTGAGAAATTGTAAACAATTAAGTTTCCAACAGCAACATGAACTTGGACTCTTTCCGTATCCTTCTGTGTGTTCATAATCCACATTGGAACATAAAATAATGCATTAAGCGGTGAGTATAACAAACACTCTCCTGAGTGGCTGCACAAGTGCATGGCTTACAGGGAACACAGGCCGCATCTTTGGAGAGGAAGTCAGAGCTTGGGGGTGGGATTCAGGGCCTTTGACCGTTCAGTTGCCGGGGGGCTCTGAGCTTCTGTCTTATAGAAGAACTGGGGTTCAGGGCTTCAGCTCCACATCTGTTGCCAGCTTCAACCCTGCAGAAGTCACTGGGTCGCATTCTTTGTTTCATGGCTCCATTCTTTGTTTCAGCTGGGGAGGGGAACAACACCAGGTCTCCCTGTAGTTTTGCTTCTGATTTGAACCCCAGCACTTTTCTCCTATAGCTGAAGCCCCATGCCCTGATGTGGCCCCATCCCTGGTCTGAAACTCCAAGTGGAGCTGTGGGGAGACTGGTGCCTCCTTCAAGGCTGATACCAGGAGCAGAGCCATGGGGCTGAAGCCATGAGCCCTGGTATTTCCCCCAGGTCTTGCTCCCATAAGGCAACAGCCCTGAACTCCCCATCTGGATTCCTGGTGCACCGAGGGTCAGAGAACCCTCCCAGCACAGAGCTTAGACCCTCCCCTCCCACTGTAGCAGCACTGCCAATCCCCTCATCCCCTGTGGCTGAAATCCATAAGGGCTTGTTCAGAGTTTGAGTTACGAACAGCTACCATTCCTGACATTTCTGTAACTGAGGTTCTACTGTATTTATTTATTAGTTGATGGGTTATTATTTAATAAAGTTGCCCCATGCAAGAAGTTATTAAAGGTAAAGCCGGAATCTGGACTCATTTATATAGTCAAAGAGGGAAATGGCCTGGGCTTCTGACCAGAACTCTGAAATAAGGTGCATGGGAGAGTAGAACCTGGGGAGAATGGAGGAATGCAAGGAGCCTCTCATGTGCAATGTGCTTAACATACAAAAGATACAAGCTCTGTGTCCCTCCCCTGTTGTTCAACACATTTAAAAAAAGAAAACAAACAGAAGTTAATGCCACAGAGTGCATTTGGCTTTCAAAGCTTATATGTTCTGAAATGAACAAGTGCATGCTTACTGTCACCAACTCTGTGTTTGTGCATAGGAGTTCTGTTTTCTGTGCACCTGCAGACTTAAGTACATTGTTGTGCATGCTCGAGGCACTGCTAAGTATTCTCATTAGTTCAAAACAGTTTTGTCAAGCTAAGTGAAAGCTAGATTTTTTTGCTTGATTGTCTATGCAAATTTTAAGTTTCAGAAACCATTGCTATAGCATACTTTTTTAAAAATAAAAATTGTATCTAGAATTTTTTTAGAGTAGGGAAGATGTGGTTTAATATAAAAATATACTTTTCCCTCCTAAACTTAAATTACAGACAGGATTTTGTTCAGGTTTCCACTTCCATTTTCCAATGAAAGCAAAAATTCACGTCTGCTCCTTGTTTTCTGCCCCCTTCTCTTTATTCTTCCCCCCCTTTCCCTTCTCCCCTATTTATCCTTCCCCCCTTTCCCTTCTCCCCTATTTATTCTGTACATCCTAAACTCATAACTCGGGTCATCTGAATAAGTGGACTGTGCTCACAAAAGCTCATGATACCATCTACATGTTTTGTTATTCTATAAAGTGCTACCAGACCTTTTGTTGTTTTTAAGTTTATCCTGTACAGACTAACTCGGCTACCCCCTGAAGCTTTCAAATATGACTGGTTTAGCTAAATAAGTAACAAGTCTCAGAGGGGTAGTTGTGTTAGTTTATAACTTTAAAACAATGAGCAATCCTGTGGCACCTTAGAGACTAACAAATATATTGTATCGTGAGCTTTTGTGGGTAAAACTCACTTCATCAGATGAGTTGGAGTGGAAAATCTAGAGTAAACATAACAGCAAAAGCAGTTACTTGTCAATTGTAGAACCAGTGTTAATGACACTAATTGAGTCAGGCTGGATGTGTCCTAGTCAAAGCTTTTGATGTGTAAATACAACCTCAGCCTGGACCAGTCCACACAAGAGATTCACTTCCTTGACAGTACAACATAAATAAATGATAGTTGCAGAATCACCAACCTATACCAGAAACCTACTGACTACTGTTCTTACCTACATGCCTCTAGCTTCCATCCAGTACACATCACACAATCATTTGTCTACAGCTAAGCCCTAGGATACAACTCGATCTACTCCAATCCCAAAGCCAGGGATAAATACCTACAGGATCTTTATCGGGCATTCTTACAACTGAAATACCGACCAAGGGATATGAAGAAACAGATTGACAGAGCCAGACGAGAATCCAGGAATCTGCTTCTTCAAGACAGGCCCAACAAGGTCCCACTCTCACAGACTTTGGGAGACTGGCCAATCCTCATCTACAGACAGCCCTCGAAACTTAAGCAATTACTTACTAGCAGCTACATCCTACATCACAGATATACACACCCAGGAGCCTACCTTTGCAGCAAGCCCCATTTTCCCATTCTGTCCATCATAAGACCTAACCCCATAAGCTACAACATGAGGGTATGTCTAGACTACAGAGTTTTGTCAGAAAAACGGCTGCTTTTCTGACACAACTTGAGTTACATCCACACTGCAAGCTCATTCTTTTTGCAAGTAAATCGAAAGAACAGAGGTCTTTTTTCCACGATTGGTAATCCTCATTCTACAAGGAAGAAGTCTTTTTGCAAAAGAGCTCTTTTGCTAAAAAGCGTGTGTGGATGGGGAGGAGGGTATTGTTTGTGGAAAAAGAGGCATCCAGGAAATAACTCAGGTGCCCCGGTGGCCACTTTGTCCAAATTAAGCAGGACTTTATAGTTCCTGTCTCCTGGCCCTCTTAAAGCTGCAGGCACCCTAGACAAGCCTTGTGGCAGGCAGTTGGACAGAGAGCAGCACCCTTACGGTACAGTTCTTGAATACACAGGCGTAGTGTGCTCTGCCCGACCACCCGACAAAAATGTTGGTAAATTGACCCCGATGGTCAATCAAAGCCTGCAGGAGAAAGGAAAAGAAGCCCTTTTGATTTATGTACTGGGCGGCTCGATGGTGTGGTGTGCGGATGGAGATGTGAGACCCATTGATCACTCTTCCGCAGTTTGGGAACCCCAGGGCAGGAAATCCGGCCACAGTCGCGTACAGGTCTCCCATACGGATTTCCCTCCTCAGTAGGAGGGAGTTGATGGCCCTCGCCACCTGCAGAAGGAGACAAACATACAAAACAGAGAATGAGAGGGGGGTGCCTGAGCCCTTGGGAGGTGGCCGCTCAGCTCCCCTCACCTGCCTGCCCCAAACACCCAAGGAGCCACCTCCTATGAGGTCGCTCCCCCCTCCCCTCCCCAGCAGCAGGTCTGTGTGAGGGCAGGATGGCACAAGCCCCTGGGGACAGGACTCCCCACTCCACCCCCACAGTCCCCTCTTCCAAGGGTCCCCCTTATCCAACACTCTCTCCTGCCCCCTGCCCCCGTGCAGGGACTGCAGTACTCCAGTGCCTTATCTCCATGAGGAGAGTCCCGACAGTGGACTTCCCCACTCCAAACTGGTTGTCCACCGACTGATAGCCGTCGGGGGTGGCCAGCTACCAGAGTGCACTTGTGACCCGCTTTTCCATGGGGATGGAGGGTCGCAGGTGGATGTTGCATCTCTGGAGGGCAGGGGTGATCCAGGCACAGAGTTCTAGAAATGTGGCCTTCCACATTCAGAAGTTGTTGAGCTGCTGCTGGTTGTCCAGTCCAGTCCATGACCAGCTGGTCCCGCCAGTCCAAACTGGTTTCAAGCCTTCAGAACCTTCTCTCCACAATGGGGTGTGGTAGCCAGAGTGGAACAGCCACTGACATGGAGAGGGACCCCAGAATGAGTTCGGGGCCCAGGTCCTGCAGGACCACGAAGACAGCTGGCAGTAAGTGCTGCAGAAACTGTAGCATGGCTGTATGGGGCCATCACATGCCCAGGGGCAGCTCCGGCTCCATGACCCAAAAGAATAAAGCTGCGGTGTCCAAAAAAGAACAGGGCAATCACAGCAGGCACTGCAAGAGCTTTGCTGTCCCTGGAAGAGGTAGCAAGCACACAGCAGCAGCAGAGAAATGGCTGTCTGGGGGGGGGGGGGGGGTCCCTTTAAGTGCATGTCTCTGCAAGGGCTTCGTCACCAGCACTCGGAAGCAACTGGAGACCTAAAGCCCAGCCTGAACTGGTTCCAGGTTGCCTTTTATGCAAGAGAGCATCCAATGAGTGTGTGGGTGCGCTGTTGCACAAGAAGATTTTTTGGAAGATCTCTTCTGAAAAAAGATTCTTGCGCAAGAAGCCTGTAGTCTAGATGTAGCCTGAGGGTTTCATAAAAAAGCACATCCTCTTGTAATATATTCCATCAAGTGCCAGTAATGCCCCTCTGCCATGCATTTTGGCCAAGCCAGATAGTCTTTGCATCAAAGGATTAATGGACGCAAATCACACATCAGAAATGGTAACACACAAATTTTTAGGGGAACATGTTAACCTAATTGAACATTCAGTAATAAATTTAAAAATTAGCCATTCTAATACAAAGCAATTTTAAAACCAAATTACAGAAGGAGACTGCTGAACTAGAATTCATTTACAAGTTCAACAGAGTCAACTTGGGCTCGAATAAAGATATTAAAAGGCAATTTCCCCTGCCTTTAATCATTATTTACACATCCAAAGCGATGAATGAGACGCATCCAGTCTGACTCAATTAGCATAATTAACACTGATATTTGACAAGTAACAACCTTTGCTGTTACATACTCTGATTTCAGTAATTTGTACTCCAACTCAACTGATGAAGTGGATTTTACCCACTAAAGCTCATGATATTAACATTTGTTACTCTCTAAGGGTATATCTACACTTGCTCCCTATCTTGAGATAGGGATGCAAATGTAGTGTACCGAAATTGCTAATGAAGCGCGGGATTTAAATATCGCATCCAGCCACCATTTTGAAATCGCATTATTGCGAAATAAAACACCCCATGTAGCAGTGTTATTTTGAGAGAAAACCCTTCTCTCGAAATAACTGTTAAACCTCATTGTATGGGACACTTCTGAACTTTAGCTACTGGGATTTCGATTATCAGCATGAATCTAGTTATCTGGCCGATAGGCAAAATATGTGCATGTGTTAGTTTGAAGTGAAACAGTATAATATGTAAAAAAATATTCTACTAACTTGATATCCTAAACTTAATTTCAATAAAATATTAAGTATTTAAATAAACTACTTAAGCATAGGATCAATCCTGCTTTGATTTCTATTGGAGTTTTGCCTCTGACCTCAGTGGGACAAGGATCAAGCCTCATTAGTTACTAAAGTCTGAATCAGAGGTTCATATCCGTCCCAGTTGGGTGTGCATGTGCTGCATGCATAGCTATTAAAAAGTTTTATCTTAGTAACTACCCATTAGATTGGCTGCAGCGCCAGTGTGGCACTCTATATTTGACTCTGCCAGCCTGACTGCCCTTCAGTTCCTTCCTACCACCAGTAATGGTTGTTGCAACTGTGGCTCTCTCACATCACAAGCTTTCCACGTGTCCCTAGTATTTCTGTGGTTAGTTTGCTCTGTTACTTGCAGTTGTTTGCAGTTTGTAGTTAGTCCTAGTTAGTTTAGTGTTTATTCGCAGTGTGTGTGTGTGTGGGGGGGGGTCTTCCCCGTTCCACCTGTGTTTCCCCTGAAATTTAGGGCATGATCAAGTCTTAGGGGTTCAAGCCCTGCAGTTCCTGTGTTAACCCTATGCCCACTGGTGACATCTACAACTTGTGTCTGTGGAGTCTGCAGGAGACTCACCAGTCAGGCAAGTGCAGGAATTGCAAGTCTTTCAAACCACATACAAGGAAGACCTTTGTCTCAAGCAGTTCCTTGTGGAGTTACCATTTCGGCGTTCAGCACTGGGTCTTGCCTCTACTGAGAAGACTTGGTGTGGCAGTCTCAGCAGTGGTGCTCTCTAGCTCCAAAATCTGGCACAGCTCCTGTTCACCTGCCAGATGCCACAAACCAGCAAAGAGAGTACCACTGGCTTCAGCTTCCACTGTGCCATCATCAGCCTTCGGTACCACACAGGAAGGATCCTCTGCACTGGCGCTGCAGGGTACCACAACCCCACGAGAGTCACGTCCTGTGGCTCTGGACTCTCCGAAGCTTCAGGTGGAGGACACCTTTGAGGTTGCCGTGGGCCTCATACAAATAATGGCCTGAAGATCACCCACTGCCAGATCTCATCTAGAGGCAAGCCATCAATGTTGGGTCTGACTGTTCTGCTGTTGGGCTCTTGTTGCTGCTCTGAGTCCCAGCACTGAAGGGCCCACATCAGGACCTTAGAGTCTAATTTATGCAGAACTGAGTTATTTTCTTTTTTCTAAATAGTTGGAGCAAGCAGTGAGTTACCATGAAGTTAGCTCAAGTAATATATAAACCACCAAATAGTAAATTCAGATGATAGGTACTTCACTAATCCATGAGAAAGGTATGGGAAGGGTCAGGAACCAATCTTTCATTCTAGACTACAGGTTTAAAGTGGTTAAACTTCCCTGCTGAACAAAGTTTCTGTAGCCTATATGAAAGGAAGTGTATGTGTCAATCCAATTCTTAATAAGTAAGTGTCTATATAAATGATAATACCTGTGGAAGTACAAACAGAGGGCCCAATGAGTTACTAGTCACAGAAACAGCATTATCTCATCCCTACTGGTGTACTTTCCAGATTAGAGTTAAAGCACACTTACAGAGCCGTGTTAGAGAAATTTGATGCCAGTGCCTGTGATGCACCTCTTTTTTGATTAAATTAAAGGTCTGAAATTTTGTCAAACCTTTTGAGCACCCACGACTCCAGTGGAAGTCAGTGCGACAAGTAGGTGCTCAAAATATTTGAAAAAGAATTCTAAAAGTTTAGTATTCAGTATCTTCTACAAGTGCTAAGCTTGCTGTAGGGAAAGGGCAGGGTAGGCCTGGAACTTTACAGTTTTTCAAAACTGTAAACTATGTAGCTCCCACCCCAATCACTCACTTCTTCCCTCACCCTCTCCCTTCAAAGTCAGTTGCTCTACCCTCTCCTGGACTCACATGCTTCCTGCAGTGTTGGGCTGAGAGGAGCTGATGCGGAGCTTCCAGTCTGACCCATCTGGGCATGGCAAAATAGGAAAGGAGAGAGGTTGATCACTAGAGAGAGCTGAGGCCCTGGGAAGATGTCAATACAGAACAGATTGTCAAGTTTGGAGAGCCTAGCTACTGGTGCTGTTCCTAAAATGCTGTGTGCTGTCAGGATCCCTCCTCCTTCAGTAGCAGCAACTGCTCTTCCTGCCTTCCCAGCAACAAAGGAAGATTTCAGTTACTTCTCGTGTCCGATCCGCAATACCAACTGGACACTGCATAGGTCTCTTTTTGACTACACTTTCCATTTGAAAACTGGACACCTAGCGACCCTAGGGCTTGGGAGAATGTCTAGAAATTGAAGACTTTGCACATCAGTACCAGTGGTCTAGGTTTTACTTCGCATGATATATAAAGCAATTCATTATTTGGAGACTTATGATTTCACCTACATAATATTTGGAGTTTCCCAAAATGTTAGTTGAGCAGTGTCTGTAAAGAACGTGAAGTATTAAAGCTAGGGTTCCTGCCCCAAAGACGTAGGTTATAAATAAAAGGGGCTAGAAGAGGTATAGGATAGAAGTTGCAATAATATTCCCAGCTGCTCAATTCGGATATTACTGCGTCTTTGCAGCATTTGCCTTTTTTATACTAGAGGAAAAATCACTATTTTTACACTACTGTTAAAGTGAGTGTTGAGAAAATACTTAAGAGGATGGTGACTTTGTGAACAGGCTGTAGAATAGTGGTCTTTGCACAGGAATTTCATGTAAGACAATAGAAACCACTGGAGAATGAAACAGGATGAGGATGCATGTTATTAGTGGATAGTTTGGGTGCAGTCAAAGAGGTAGAGGAGGGCTGAGTAATAATGGAAGGTCTGTAAGGGCAAGGTTTCTCTTACCTCTGTGTTAACATCTTTTATGCCTCCTCAGTTTCACTGATGTAACTGTTGTTGATAATATAGCTAAACATTTTTTTTTAAAGAAATCTTACATCATGCTAATTAAGGGTCCATCTCTGATGTCTCATTTCTTGAAATCTGTCTTCTCCCATGCCCTGTCTCTACTTGCAGAATATTTGCAGCCTTTATGATCTTCCCCTTTACCATCTTTGGTAGTAAAGATTCCCTGTAACTATGAAGGAATAAAAATACTCCTTTTTTGATTATGAAACCACATGGGTTTTCTAAGAAGAAAAATGTCAGCTACAAGGCTATACTAAAAAGTTACAAAAAGTTCAGATGTGTGAATATTTTAACTTGATTAGTCCCTAAAGAAATCCCCTCAAACCCATCAACTTTAAAGCCAACCAATGGAATGTTCTGGTTAAACAGATCAGTTTGGGCTCTTCAGCTGGACTAAGACTCTGCTACTATTCTCAAAGCAGGTTAGTTAATGTGGTTACATCCAAAGCTCCCAGCATGAGCCAAAAAAATACGTAACATAAACAAAACAAAAAATAACGGTCAGTTATCCTAAAAATTACACACAAGTTTTTAGTGTTCTACTCTGTGGAGCCAAATGTAGGAGAATATCAAGCCATTTGGTTCAATTTACCACTTCTCCATTAATTTGGCTTTGGAGTTTAGGGAGAACATTCTATTCCTCGGTGTATCTATTTATACAATGGGTAGGCATTCCAGAGACCCATTTTTTGTGTAACACAGTATTTACGTAACAAGGTTCCATTGTTCTTTTATATTCCATGGTATCCTTCACACATTTCTCCTTGCTAAGGATCTGACTTTGAGGTTGTACCTCATCTGTGTCCTACTTACTCTGTGCGGAAATTCCAGAAACATTCCACTAGTTACTGTGCCCATGCTCCTGGGGCCACATCTATGTGAAATCAATATTGATCTGTAATTTTCACTGGAAACCGAATACTTATTAGGTGGAAACATTCCCAAAAAAGATAAAGAAAGCAATATAGCTCATAGTTATAACTTCCAAACTATGAGACTACCACTTTAAATCCAGATCCACTGAAGGCCAACGCTCCTATTTCCAGGAAATTTCCTTTGGCAATTTCCTGTACTGAATATGTTTGGAGACCTGTATCCATGTCTCTAGTAATTTATCACACTTCATTTAGCTGAGGTTCCACAGTGAACAAGACTTAGTGGCTTTCAGATTTTCCTGACCCCACATGAAATATCAAATTGGGTGCTTTTTGGAATTTAAGGTCATGTTCCTCATTCCAGTAACATTCTTTAGAAGAGCAAGTCAATTAAGAATTCTGTTTATCAAAAACCTGCTTTTTAGTTTTCTTTGGCAAACCTCTCTTATAACAATTGCCAGATTTCAAATCCTTCAGTTCATTAGTTAAAAATACAAAGAAAGTCCATTTGTACTCAGTAAATTGTGAAAATTATTGAATAATTCAACAATGCACTAACTTTCACAACTTAAATACTCCACAGTTCATGGGGACCACAATATAAGGAGAAAAAGATAGCCTTTTAGGCCACATCCCCATTTCCTGGCTGATTGAGCGACCCATAGAAAGGCATATTTGAGACCCAATCTGCCAACTTGTGAGTTATGGTAAGATATGGAGCATTTTAGTATAAGGTGCAGTGTTTGTTCTGGAGTTTTCTTTTCATTAAAGAAAAGTATACAAAATATAGGTCTCCTTTCCTTGTAAATGTTTCCAGTTTTTTATTCCTCCTTTTTTTGTTGTATTGAATCTGGCTCAGTCTTCCCAGTGCCTTTACACTGGATGTAAGAGTGAATGAGAGTATGATCATTTCCCCCCGCTTGTCTGTTGGTCGCTTTTACAATATCTATCAATCCATTGGGGTCCTCTGTTCTTTTTTTACATCTATATTTACAGTATGTACTTCTAGTTCCTCAGAGAACTATCATTTTAGGATTATTCAGCTTTGAAAGTTGCTCCCTGGAGGCTTGTGATACACTCCTTGACATTTTTAACCAGAGGATTTGGTGCCAGGTTAAGTTACTACACATATGTTTGTAAGGTTGGTATGTGGACCTAATTATATGAAGTTTCTAAACTGGTGAACATGCTTTTATAGTGTGTAAGATTAATTGAAAGTTAGGACAAAACCTTTCAAAATCGTAATTCCTTTTAACTGGAAATACCTAGAAATAGAGGGATTGTAATGGAAACCCTTAATATAATTACAGAAAGATATGAAAAGAGAAATAAAATTATTTTAGCCAAAGTAGGGAATTTCTCCTTATAAATCCATTATAATAGCTTCTGAATGTATTTTTTATAAAGAGGAAAAAACATTTTTTGTTAATACAGGATTGGAGTTGCGTTTTGTAGTCATACTTAATAGCCTTATATAAATGAATGCACCTCTCTATGTAACCACTAGATGTCAGAAGTACTACAGGAGCCTGAGAGGTGACTAAGGGCCTGGTGGAAATTCAACAACATATCACAGGACTTCACATATTTCACTGTTTCCACATGGTAGATGCCAGAAGAATCTGATACAGTGTGATATATAGAAGCAAGGTACAACTGGAATAATGAAATTTCAAAAATAAGCCCTTTTTAAAGGCTGGTTGTAACAGTCCTGTTGGGTATTGTAAATGCCTCAGGTGCACTTGATACTGCTGTTACGTTCCTGGCTTTTGGTTCTAATTTTTATGGAAAGATGGATTGAACTTCAATTTAAGAATATTCGGTAATCCCTCTCAGGACATACTGTAACAGCTGGTATTTCTGTGTTGCAGCAAATTGATTCCATACAGCAGTCAGCAATACTAATGGCTGGATTCTGACACAAACTTCCAAAACATTTTAAATAAATTCAGCCAAAGAAAATAACATCATCAATGCAAAAATGTAGCTTAATTTGCAAGTTCGGGGAAAAAACGCTGTTGCACTCCAATAAAATATTAAGCATTTTACTAGTAAGGATTTCACCATGTCTTTTATTTTTCTTTAATGTATATAATATAAGTTCTGGAGGGAATAACTTTATGCCATATATTCATTTATTTAAAATATAAGGCATTTTAATTTGTTTAATACTGAACATTTTACCATAAAATAAAGAAAATGATGAATGACATCCAGACTTTTTATAATGTATGAGTGTGGATCAACAGAACTTTCTAGTTTATGTGAGCAATTTTCTTGCAGTGTCTGCAGCATTAATTAGTAATAATGCAGTGCATTTGTTGATGAAAATGCCTTTGAAATGTTTACTGCATTCATTTTTTGACAAGGGACAAAATCTTTAAATTGCACATAAGCCAGAGGTATGTGATGATAATGATATGAGCTGTTGCTACATTTTAACAAGTTCCGTAAGCTTATGGAAACTGAAAAACTCATGATACCATCTACATGTTTTGTTAGTCTGTAAAGTGCTACTAGACCATTTGTTGTTTTTTAAGTTTGTTCTCTATCAGTTAGTGACATCCTTCAGACAAGGACGGTCATATGCTGAGTGGGGAATCATAACACATTTTAGAACTCGCATCTTCTTTTATGAAACTTATATGTATAAAAAGTAAAAATTGAATTTGTACTTTTTCTTAATTTGTACATTATGTCCTTGGCATGGATGTCAGTATTTTTTCTAAACTGAAGTTTGGCTTCACTTGCACATAGATGTTTTGTAACTCTAGCATCATAAGGAAATCTTTGTCGGCCTTGAATCTAACCTTTTTTTTTCTCTGTTCCAAATTTTGCATTTAGCATGACTTAATGGAGTTGTCATTTACTTGAAAATATAAATACATTTGGAAGTTGAGGCATCATTTAGTGAAAACTTTAATTTTTCCCCACAGTCTATTAAAATCTAATCTTCAGTGTGCTGTCTAATTCAAGTAAAATAACACATTTTCTTTTTTTATATTCTTAAAAATCCATATTTAACAAAAAGTGTATGTTTCTGCTAGTGCCGTAAAACTTATCAGCCTTTGTCATTTAAAACAAATTCTTAAGGGGAGGGAGGAGTAGGGGAAATAACCTGAATGTGTAATTTTAGAAAATCACTTAAATCTGACAGCATATAAATCTTTGGTGAACTTAAAAAAAAACTTGAAAAAAGACATTTTAATAACAAGTTCAGTTTGGAGCATGTTAGCAACCCTGCCTTTTAATAAACAATAGATGATAATTTACTAAACAAAGTCTGACTAACAGTCCACGATAAACCATAATACTTGTACACACTTTTTTCATGTTTGGAGGACAAAATATTGAG
This sequence comes from Pelodiscus sinensis, assembly GCF_052426305.1. NCBI lineage: Eukaryota > Metazoa > Chordata > Testudines > Trionychidae > Pelodiscus > Pelodiscus sinensis. The sequence goes on along the minus strand of NC_143053.1, from coordinate 229,876,361 downwards.
CAGAGGTAATGGCAAAGGTCATGGCACGTGTGCTGTAATTTTTTATTAGAATATGTATATACAAGTGTGTCCAAAATATGCACTTTTCAGGACCAGGATGACATTAAAAGACAACCATTCTGATTAATAGTGTGGATGTTTAAAAAAGAAACAACAACAAAATCATCATTCCTGTATGTAGATGTTTATGAAAAATTGGAACCATTCTTATTGGCCCTTTGTCTTTTTTGCCGATTTATTACAATCTTATTTTAACATAGTCTTTTTGTACTTAAATCTTTTCATTTCAATGACATCAGTGTAATAATTATTCTTTATTTTTCTGAAAGAATTGATGAGAACTTGACCGAAAGTTTGTAGCAGTTTAAATCATCATTAATTCAAAAAATACATTATCAGTAGGACTTTAACAGTAAATATACAGGGTCAGATCTGCTGCTGGTGTAAATGGTCACAGTTCCATTGATATCAGTAGTGCTATGATGATTTACCTAACCCTAAACCCAAACCCTTCCCTAACCCTAACCCTAGTGTGTTGTGTGTTTTGGAAATAAAAGAGCTATTTTTCTAAAATAGTAAATACTTTAAGTAGTTTATAGACAATGGCTAGTTCATCAGAGCAGTCTCTGTTAATTCTAAAACTAATTTATACAAGGCCTCTGCTTCCAGTTCCATCATATCTCTTCAGTTCTTTAGTATCTGTATAATGTGTTTACTTTCTGGAGGATAGATCCAAATTTCAAATGAAATTATACAAATAGTATCTTGTGAGGCAGGTCCTCAACTGGTGGAGTTAGTGAAGGAAATAAATTATTTTTACAGCAGCATGTGATTGAAGACTGAACTGAAGAAAACAAACTTGCTTCATCTTGGAATGAGTCTAGCAGTCTTAATATAAAAACAATGTACTCTTTTATTTGAAAGCATCAAATTCAGGTTCATTTAGCAATAATAATTTGACTTGATCAGTAGGAGAGTATTTCAAAGAGACTACTAGCCACTGAGTAGATCAAGATTTAAATATTTTTGATGTACATAAGCTGCATAAATTTACAGTTTAATAGCGCTCTTTATTGTAAAATTATGTTTCTGTTCTTTCTAGGGGAATTTTGGAGATTGCATAAATCTTTGTAGAAAACTTGGCTGAGAGCAGCTGACCTGAAATTAACTGCTGTCTTCTGGCTGTGGACGCTATTCTAACGTTCCTGTGTGATAGCCTGCAGACTAAATCATGCCAGCGTTATCAGCTGGATCTGGAAGTGACACAGGTACACAAGCCTAAAAGAACTATATGTTCTCCCTTGTCTTTCTTGTGAAGCATGTAATCTTTATCTACAAAAAGATAACTAATTACAGTCCTTTAATCGAACATATTTTTGAGTTTAAAATCTCCTTTTCTTTTAGTTGATTAAATACACTAAACATAAAAACCTTCAAACAGATTATTTATTTATCTAAGGAATTTCTTTTCAGTCACTGGCTCTTCTTTTGTTGTTGTTGTTGTTGTTGTTGTTGTTGTTTTCCAAGGAAGAGGAATTAAATCTTTTACATGGTCCAATGTGTGGAAAAAGTCTAGACGGTTTGTTTGAGTTACAGTTTTAAGTGGGGGCTGGAACAGACAGAGCCTACTCTTCTCCGGAGCAGGCCCTGTTGGCAATGGACCTGGCTGGAGCTGCTCCCACATCCAGAGCAGCCTCTGTCCTCAAGAAGCCCAGGCTGGCTGCGGGCAGGGGCTACTTCTATGTCTGGAGCAGCCTCTGTCTGTGGGGAGCCCGAGCCTGTTGTGGGCAGCGGCTCTTTTTATGGGGCTGGGAACTGGTAGCTGGAAGCCGCCGGCAGCTGGGAGCCAGCAGAACAAGCCTCAGCATGGGGGCTGGGATCTGGGAGCCAGCGATAGCCCCAACCCACTGCAGGACTAGGGATGAGAGCCCTGCAGCCTTGGGGCTGCTTCATCTGAGCTGGAGCAGTCCCTAGACTGGGATCCCACTTGAGTCAGTTTTGTGGCTAAACTCTAGGCAAACTTAACGTTTAACCAGTTACCTGATTACCTGGGATTTTACATTCCTGATATGCAGTGGCAATGCCATTATAAAGATTTTTTTCCCTACCATTGCAAAGTTTTACCCTTTTCAATAACACTAATGTATCTTGAATGTAGACATGCTGACATTTTTGGGAAGGAAAAATCAAATGCCCAAATACAAATCTGTGACTAGCTAGCTAAGCAGCGGTACATTGTGGTGCTGTTTCAAAAAGCTAGGTATTCTGGGATGTATTAATAGGAATGTTGTATGTAAAACACTGGAAGTAATTGTTTCACTCTCCTTAGCATTGATGAGGCCTCAGGTGGAATGTATCCAGTTTTAGGCACCACTGTTTAGGAAATGTGATAAAATCAGAGAGAGTCCAGAAGAGAGGAAAGGTTGCAAGAATTGGGCATGTTTAGCCATGAGAACAGAACAGCAAGCGGGACATAAGTATCAGAATATGCAAAAGGTAATGTGAAGAGGTCTATTAAGTGTTTTCCATGTCCACCCAGAGCAGGACAGGAAGTAATTGTTTGTTTTTTGTTTTTTTGCAGCAAGAGATATTTTTACACACACAATTTAAATTTTAACCTTTTCCATCCTCTGGATCCTACTGCTCTTGCTGGATTTCAGGAGTTTGTTCCCCTCTCTCCTAGTGTACCACATTGCACTAGTATGCATGTCTAGGCCAGCTAGTTTGTCCATGTTGATCTCTATCTTTGAATTCTAGAGCATAGTTGTAGAGTGTTTGTTGTACAGGCTCATCTTTGGTGTTTTCTTGGTTTTGCCCACCTGTCTTTATTGACCTTCAGAGAGCCACGTAAGGTCATTTACTGGTATTTGGCCAAATATTTTCTGCCATTCTGAGTATTTCAAATAGTGAGCAGAGATGGACAATGAAGTGATGGATGACTTGTTGGTATGGGATTTAAACAGCATGTCTTATGATATTCAGTGAAATAAATGTATCCAGTGGTGGTGGCGAGAGGACATAATGAAAATGTGAATAAATAAAATGGCTTGAAAAAAGGTATGAAAAATTAATTCGAGTCAGTAAATTCATCCCCTCCCCAGTTGGCAGGGCTGTGTGGCTCAATGGTCAGAGCCAATAAATTTCCCCCAGTTCACAGGACTGTGTGGCCCAGGCACCAGAGTCAGTAAACTCGCCCTCAGTTTGCAGGGCCATGGAGCTTCTTGGTTAGAGGCAGGAGACAGAGAGAGGGGTTACATCCCCAAGTAGGGGGGGGGTCCAGACTCTCCTTCTCCATGGGATCCCAGGCCTCTATTAGTGGCTATTGCTTAAGCCACTGAATTAGTTAGCAAAAGTACCAACCAACACACACTGAGTCTTGGCTTCAACCATTTCCCTGGACTACTTCCTGCCACTGTTCCTACAGCTGTGGTGGGGGTCATGGTTCCCACTAAGCTGTGCAGTAACACAGCCCCCCAGCTGTTTAGTGAGCCCTGCCTAGCCCTGGAGCTGCCTGGGTCGGGAAGGGGCACTTCTCCCTCAGCTACTGCAGCAGCTTCCTGCTGAGGTCGGAGCAGCAAGTCTCTGCTAGCCCGTAGGACTTGATGATCTCTCAAGGTTCCTTCCAATTCTATGATTGTGCCATCTGTGTCTTACTGCTGAAATAGTGTTTTGACTTTGGGCCAAAAACAATTTTCTTAGCACTTCAAGGTTTAAATTGCACCCCTTTACTTTAGTAAAGGCTCAGGTTCTGGAGGAAGGGATTATCTTCCACCCCTTATTCCCTTCAGAGAGGGAATCTAGTGTTTGCAGGTCAGGAAGATGTTTTAGGTTTTTTGAGTGTGTATGGATGTCTGTTTCTATCCTGATTTTACTATAAACTTTCTAGCCCTTGACCTTATGTATGGTGCTATCATTTTGCTTCTAACACACCAGCTTTTTCACTTAAATCAGAATGTAGAGTCGTGTTGTCTTTGCTAGTCCCTGGTGGGCAAAACACATTCTCCCACCATGCTATGTAAGCAAACATGAATTGTATGTTGTGAGATATAATGAAATATGAGCTGTTCCAAACTGATAATTTGATATTGAAGTAGCAGCTCAGCACAAATTTGCCTTTAAGACAGGAAAGTACAAATTGTGTTAGTAATGCAAGCATACAAATACACAGAGGCACAGATCTGTTCAGTAAAAAAAAACAACAAAAAAACAAAAAACATTTTTAGATAAATATATATTTTTCCAACACCCTTCTCCTTCTTAATCTATTTTATAATACAAAATATATCTGACTTTTTTTAAAAAAATGCAGTTTTATTGTTTTTCTAGACTTCCGATAGTGCCATATTTTATGATTGTTACAGAATTCTACTCTAATCCCTCTGGAGCTGCAGCGTTGTTTATGTGGCTACATTGTTATACTAGACCAGAATGTTAACAAAAAATGTTATACCAAGGTAAGTTATGGACATGTGGGTATTTTCATCTCCTGAACAGAGAGAACTGACAGAACTACTTGCTTCAAAATCAGATATAAAAATAAAGAAGTGTCACTGTACACTATTAGGTCATGTCTACATTAGGAGATAATTTGAATTTACTAAAGTTCAACTTCTGGGCAACCCGATTTTACAAATTATAAGTTCCGTGTCCACGCTATGGGGAAGAATCAAATGTAGTCTGGGACAGCTCTGTTAATATGGATGCACTACCTCAGACTCCGAGCCCCAGGAAGCATTCTGGAGAGCTGCAGGAGGCCTCCTGGAGGCCAATTAGTTTGAATTAGCAGCACTGGAGTTTCTACACTAAAGTTACTTTGAATTTACAAGTTCAGGACTAGTCCTCGTGAAAAGCAGGACTACAGAGTTTGAATTCTGTGACCCCTTATTCTGGAATAACAGGCTTAGTAGTGTGGATGCATTGCTTACGAATTCAACCGGGGGGGGGGGGGGGGGCTAATTTTGGACTAAGATCCTGGTGTAGACCAGGATATAGACTTACTGAAGAGAAGATTTTTGTTATTTTTACTATATAATTATAAAATCATTTGGAATAGAAAAATTATAATTGTATTTCCATTTATGGTATCTAGAGCAGTATGAGCAAGTCATTGTGTGAAATTTTAGTGTACTGACTTCACTAGTGCTTTTTCTGGAGCCTGTTTGTAAAACGAGGCAAATATCTAGCTGAGCGGCAGCCCATGCCCTGCCCAGCCCAGCTACTGCCTCTGGCGCGGGGGGTAAGGTCGCTGCTGGACGGCGCTGTGGGGGTTAATGCGGCCCGCGCCCCGGGCGGCCGCTTCAGGGTGGCCGGTTGGAGCTGCTGTAGCCTGCGATCTGGGAGCGTGGCACTTGATTGCAGCTATAAGGGGCGCTGCGCGCCCCTTATTGCTGCCATCAGGCACCCCAGGCAGCTGCCCGACTAGCCCATGCCTTAATCTGGCCCCGCCCCTACCAGAAAACCATTGCCATAGTGCTATGTCAGATTAGAGCACTGATGGGGAACCTAGGCTAATGAATGGGCCACGTAAGTGGCCCTCCTTCATCTCTTTGAGCCATAAGATTGTCATAATCAAGGGGGTCTCCCAGATAGGGCAGTTTTGCCAATTTCACTGGTATATCTGGAATTTGCAGGGTGTGCCAATTGAACTGTAGAGGCACCTTGCTTGGATGCAGAGGGAGCGCACAGCTTTCATAGTGTGCAGTCAGTGCACACCTCACTTCATGTGCCTTTGCTTTACATTCATGTCACTTCAGTAATATCTATAGGAAACAAAAAGGTATGGATGGAAATCTGCAAAATCTGGCAACCCTGTGTGTGTGGGTGGTCAACAAAGTGTCTCATGGACCACATGTAGAATCCCGATGGACTGCATATGAGTTGCAGGTTGCCCACCACCGTGTTAAAGAGTTGCAATATGGCAAAGTCTTGAAGCCCTTGGTCAGCTGAGCTACTGAGATTTGCCACAAAAATTTTGTATTACAAAAATGTGGTAAAGCCTGTGTTTGCTAACATGAAGTTGCTGAATGTGCATATGACTACTGCCAAGATTTTCAGGTGTAAAAATTGCATAGGGGCTCTACAGCAAACGTAATTATGCAACTACCTCTAGCTACACCATAGTTCAGGTTACAACACTATTTTCCTAAATATCCAGTCTGGAAATTGATACCAGTTGAGACGAAACTCTCATTGGTTTCAATGGGACCAGACAGTCATCCTTGATTCTGGAATGATCTTTCTTTAGCTGACAGAGGCATTAAATGATAAGAACATACATAAGAATGGCCATACTGGGTCAGACCAAAGGTCCTTCTAGCCCAGTATTCTGTCTACCGACAGTGGCCAGCACCAGGTGCCCCAGAGAGGGTGGACTGAAGACAACGATCGAGCGATTTGTCTCCTGCCATCTCTCTCCAGCCTCTGAAAAACAGAGGCCAAGGACACCATTTTATCCCCTGGCTAATAGCCTTTTATGGACCTAACCTCCATGAAATTATCTAGCTTCTCTTTAAACTCTATTATAGTCCTAATAATGATCTGTAGGCTTGCATCAATATGAAAGAATTAGGAAGCTTAAGGTATATCTGGCCAGTTGTACAGTAATTATCAGATTTAATCGTAAGAAACCCAAGAATTTAGGTGTGATGATTTAAACGTAACTTTTACTTACTTTATTAGCAGCATTTTCATGCTGGTTAGTAGAGCAATTTCATACCATTCTGAACAAGTTTCCCAAAGTTAGCTGTAAGTGAGTTTTTAAGCATCTGTGGTAGATTCATTCAGCAAAGTGGTATTAAAGATTTGTATGGTTATATTTACCAATGATACATTTCTTAAAATTATTACATTACTTATATAAAGATTTACCTTTAATTTGTAAAAATTGACAACTGGAAGTTTATACTTAATCTTCTTTTTGTACAAAGCAGCAAGGAAACGTTAGTTGTGCAATAAGCTTTAATCAATAACAGGGAGGGTTGTTTTTTTGACCAAGAAACTTAATAAATAACTGTTTTCATTACAGAAAACCATCACATGAACAATTGGACAGTTTCTGGTCATGCAGGCTGTCCTTTGACTGGAGCAGACTATTATGTTGCAGTATAAAATTGAGGAGTGCCAGACTCTAGATTAGCTACAGCGTATTGTGTACATCAACTGTCAGAGGAAAGGCGTTCTGGCTTTTCAGTCCAGCTTCTGGTCAAGGACTGGCTGTTTTACTGGTAGTCCTAAAATTGTTACTCTAAGTGACATTTAGTATTAACAGTCACTGAAAGCCTGCCATGCTAATTTTTAGTTGCTTGACATGGAACAGCTACAAATGTTCGAATACTCTTCTGCTCTCTTGTTTATAAGAAATCTGTGTAAAGGGAATTTAATGTACTCGATGGATTTTAGTGCTAGGAATATAAGAAATGTTTGCCACTCATTCAAATCAGTGTTATATTTTGTCTAAGCGTATTCCTGAGAAGTTACGCCTAATTGACTGTTTTGAAATGTGGGTATATTTTACTGTTGATTTGAGCACATAACTTTTGCTTGTGCTTAGTGTTATACTCATTAAGACACTTTTTCTTCAGTATATTAAGTGATGTTCATAGTAAACTTTGTTTGCCTGAAATACAACTTACATCAACATCTTCCTGATTGATACGAGAAATCCTGCTGATGATAGGGCCTTTCTGAGGTTCATGGTAATCAAATGAAGCTTTCCAGTAGTTTTGGACTCAGTTCAGTAACAAATAGCCTTGACTCCTGCAATTGGGAGGCTTCATTCAGTCTCTTAAAGGGAAATTGATTTTTCCTTTTTTGCAGCTATAAAATAAGGTATTCCATACCACTCCTTTCCAGTGCCAGGCCTTTTTTTACTCTTGCAAATGCTGTGAATTTGGAGCTTGTGGATTGAGCATGCTCAGTGAGACTCTCTACTGGACAACCTAATGCTGGAGTCAATTAGGGATGTGAACGGCTAGTGGCTCCCTCCCCCCCCCCACTCCCTCTAACAAAAAGAGGAAGTAAAAGGGGGGAAATGGAGGGGTGCCAGGGCCAGACCCTGGGATCCATGCGGCGCTGATGCTTTGCAATGCCATGGGGGGGGGGGGCATGGGACCAGCGGGGGACTGCTTGAGTCCCTGCTGGCCCCATGCTCCCTGCAGCGCTTTCGCCTTTGAAGTGTAGCAACAGCCATGGGGTTGTTGCTGCAGTTCAAAGGTGGGAGGCGTCCTTATCAACTAATCAAATAGTTGATGCAAATTGCATCGACTATTCCATTAGCCAATTTAATCTAAATTTAACATCCCTAGAGTAAATATGTTTGGCTATGTGTAAGCGGGGGGAATGGTCCCGCTATTGTGGGGAACTTTCCTGGCTTCTATACTACCTCGGTGAAATGGGACCAGCGAAAGGATCTGAGTCCCTGCTCCCACCTCTTTTACCCAAAGGCCTCCGTGATCCTGAGGGCTCCCCTTCTACTCTCCTGAGAAGCAGAGTCCTCGAAATCCCAACAAGGCTGGGCTCAGGTTTTCTGTGGTTTAATCCCCAACCTTGTAGTTACTTAGGGCAGGGGCTAGGGTGTCCCAATTCTGGGTCTTTCACCCCATTCTGGGGTGATCTCTTCACACCAGATGCTTTCTTGACCGACTGATCATTACATACAGTTCAAAGTGAATACAATTTGTTAAACAGCAACTGATTAAAAAGAAAAGAATAAGGAAAAAATGAAAAAAGTTAAAAGAACACATAGCCCTGCTCTGTAGTATAGGGACATCACAAACAGCAGTTTGCACAGTGTAAGCACAGTTCACAGTCTGTTCCTTATAGGTCCCAGGGCTCTCTCTCAGGCCTTGGCTGTGCTGCAGGGGGAGCTGCAGGTTGGACATGCTTGCTCTGGCAGTGACCACACTACTTCAGGCTCTAGGTGGCAGGACCCCTTTCCCAGCTGGAGTTACAATCCCTCTCCAAGTCTGGCCTGCAGAGCATCTTGGTTGATGGCGTCTTCCTGCCCACAGCTTCTTTCCCCCTCTTTGCTGTTCCCAGCTGCTCACCACACCCAGCTCCAGATTTTGCAGCTTTGCCAGCCTCCAGCTCCTTGCGTTGCTTCTCTGACCCCTTTGGCTCTGGTCGCTGCAGGTCTGCTCCTCAGCACAGCTTGCACTCCTGGGCTGTGTGTGTCTGGCTCTGTCGCTGCAGGTCTGCCTGTCAGTACAACCTGGACCCCTTACTACTCTTAGCTCTCCCCCTTTGACTCAGACCCAGAAAATACCAGCTCACATGGAAGACGGGACCTGGCCTCCTGATTCCCACATTGGTTTGTCCAACCTGTCAATCAGGCTGACCTGGAGTGTTGGCCTCTTCCCATTGTCCCTGGGGTCTGTCAGTCTCAGGGTCCTGATTTCTCATGTACCCTTCCCCTTTTGGTACTGGGAGCTGTCCAACCAAAAACTCCCACTGAGTTTTAGTAAGGGGCTAACAGTCCCCTTACATATGTGCCAGAGACTTGCCTCTACTTCTGTATTGATGCAATATTTGGCAAATGACTCACCACAGCAGATGTCTAAAAAAGTGTCCAGTCAATTAGTAAAGAGCATTCTTCGTGACCCAATATGCAAACTTCCTTTGAGAATTTGGAGGTGAGGCTAAAGCCACAGGCATTTTTGAAAAGATAAATGTAGGATCTTTGCATGAGTGTGATGGGGTGCACCAGTCCCACACTGGGAAAGCTGAGCCTAACCAGGCTCATCTGGCTGAAGAAGCCTTGCCTCTGCAGCCCTGGCAGGCATGTTCAGACTGCAGCCCAGGTATAAAAACCTGAGGAGAGGCTCACTCTGGGCTGGCTGCTGAGGAGGAAGGAGGTACTGCTAGAGGTCTTGCAGGTGAACTGCCGAGAGACTGGACTTTGAGGCCAGCCAATGAGACACCTACACTATGGAAGGAGATTGGGAGGAAGGAGGCCCTGCCAAAGTCCCTGTAGATGAACCGTCAGAGGGATCAGACCTGGAAACCAGCCAGCAAGACATCTTTGTGCGACACAGGGACTGGAGGAAGGACCCTGGGTAGAATCCAGCGCAGTAAGGTAGAAAGTAACCCATGGTGAGAGATTGTATTCCATGAAGCTCAGGGTGTTGCGGTGGGATTTCCCGCTGAGTGAACAGGGGACTGCACCACTACAAATAGGGCCATGCACTGGGACCCGGTGGAGTAGTCAGGGCCCTGCTCTCCCTACCTCTTCTTTAATCCCCAACCTGTGGGATCAGCGCTCACTTATTACCGACTTTGGCTGCTAGGTTGCAGTGTCCCAGGGAGAGAGTGTTTGACTCCAGTTACTAGGCCGCACTGCCCTGATGAGAGGGGGTGCTGACTTCTGACTTAAGCACTTAGACCATCCGGCCCCAATGAGAGGGAGATTTGTTTAGGACAGGAGAGGAATTGCTGAACATGAGATGTTGGGGCTTAATTTCAAGAGCAATGGGGACTCAACTACTCCTCCTGGGGTGGGAGAAGGGATTGTCTGACCCTGCCACAATGAGTTCTTCCACTTTTTTTTGTTAGTGTTCGCTAGGTCACACTAAGTCAGTACTATTGTTATTTTGTTGCTATTGCAGCTTTTATAGTTTGAATGATGTAACAGTATTTTAAAGTGGTAGTGCAAGTAGACTTCATTAAACTTCAGAATATGGTGCTTGCTGATATGTTTGGCAACTATGTTTCGATCTCCTTAGTTTTTAAAAAAATCACATTAGTGATCAGCTAAGTATAGCAAAGGGACTCTGCAGCCTTCTGTCTTCCACTATTTGAATGCAAATGGAAATCAACTATTCAGCTCAACTCGGAGTTAGGGTGACTAAATGTTCAGATTTTATAACAACAGTCATGATATTCAGGGCTTTTTCTTCTATAGGTACCTGTTACCCTCTCCCCAGTGTCTTGATTTTTCATAATTCTGTCCAGTTATGAACCAAAGAGGCATGAACATGCAGCACTGCATCTGGCACTGCCGGCACTGCAAATTGCAGTGGTAACACCATCCATGATGCTGCCAGCATAGTCCACCCCAGCACTGCTACCTTGTACTACTACAGAGGAGCTCAGAGTAACTTCAGTGCCCATGATACCATTGTTCAGCACAGACGGCAAGTTCACACTTCACTCCTGTGGGTTTGGCACCGCTGTTCTCGAGTGATGTAGACAATCCACACTCCAAGGCACTCCTCCCCAAAGCACCCACAGCAGTAGCAGCAACCAGTGCTGCAATGGCAATCACTTCAGTGGTTGTCTCCCTCCTCCCCCCATGCCACTTCCTGCCAACTGGCCTTACTGGGACCCTTGGGCACCACACTGAGCCCAGCAGATGCAGCACCAGCCAACTCTATCCGCACCATCAAGGGCCACCTCCTTGCCATGCCTGGACAGGTTAGCCTACTAGGAGGACGATGAGCCAGCCTCGAGTGATGAGGATGCTTCGGTTTCTTCTCACCCTCCAATGCATATATCATCATCCTCTCCTGATGATTCTTTAATGCCCTTTCCTCCCACAATGGGGGATGACTTCCAGTCATTCAGGGAATTATATAAGAGGGTGGCTGATGTCCTGGAGATCTTTCTAGTCAGTCTCCCCAAAACTCAACATAAATTGACCAGTATATTACATGCTTCCCTGTCTGCCATGTTGGTCCTACCAATGGAAGCAGCACTTATGGACTCTGTCAAGGTGATCTGGCAGATGCCAGCCACGATTCCAGGTGTCTGCAAAAGATCTGAGCATAAATACTATGTGGCACCACAGGGTGCCGATTTCCTGTTTTCCCACCCATCCTCTTAATTCTTCAGTGGTGGATGCTGTCAATCAGAGGGGAGCCAGAGCCACACCTTATGAGGAGGAGTGGAAGCACCTAGACTTCATGGCTACGTCTACATTGGCCCCTTCTCCGGAAGAGGCATGTTAATTTCCAACTTCAGAATAGGGAAATCCGCGGAGGAATTAAATATCCCCCGCGGGATTTAAATAAACATGGCCGCCGCTTTTTTTCTGGCTTGGGGAAAAGCCAGAAAAAAGCATTTAGACTGGCGCGATCCTCCGGAATAAAGCCCTTTTCCAGAGGATCTCTTATTCCTACTTCAATTTGTGAGGAAGTAATGGGGGTAGAAGTAAGAATAAGAGATCCTCCGGAAAAGGGCTTTATTCCGGAGGATCGTGCCAGTCTAGACGCTTTTTTCCGGCTTTTCCCCAAGCTGGAAAAAAAGCGCCGACCATGTTTATTTAAATCCCCCATGGATTTCCCTATTCTGAAGTTGGAAATTAACATGCCTCTTCCGGAGAAGGGGCCAATGTAGACGTAGCCCATGGGTATGAAGGCATATTCCTTGGCATCTTCAGAGCTGTGCATATCCAATTACATGGCAATGCTAGCAAATTATCCCCACCACATTTTCAAGCAAGTCTCACATTTTGACAGCTTTCCCGAGGACAAGAAAGAGAAGTTCAAGGCCAATATAAATGAAGGCGCCCTGATATCTTGCACAACCCTAGATGCATCTGACACAGCATCGCGGTCTATTGCCACAGCAGTTGTGATGAGGAGGTCATCATGGCTTCATCTCTTCAGTTTCCCCACTGAGGTGCAGGCCACGGTTGAAGATCTTCCTTTCCAGGATTCCAAATTGTTTGCGGATACCCCTGTTGTGACACTATCCTCCCGCAAGGATTTGAGGGCCATGCTAAGGGCTCTTGGTATCCACGTCCCTTTAACAAAATGTAAACAGGAGATACTTTACACAATGTTACAGACCTTTGACTTTTACTCAGACTCAGAGACAATTCAACATAGGCAGAGACAATGTCAAACTAGATGGACACAGCACTCTACCTCCCAGCTCTCAACTTCAATACAAACATTTTGAAAGTCAGGGTGAGAGTCTGATGATACCTTTTCCCTTAAGGTAAGCTCAGCCATACCAGTTGTTCTGACAGTGCCTACTACTTTTCTACCACCAATGGACTTCCATTACAACTGACAAGTGAAGCAAAATGCAGGACTATGTAGCACTTTAAAGACTAACAAGATGGTTCATCTGAGGAAGTGGGCCTGGCCCACGAAAGCTCATCATCTAATAAACCATCTTGTTAGTCTTTAAAATGCTACATAGTCCTGCATTTTGCTTCAGCTACACCAGACTAACACGGCTACATTTCTATTACTAACTGACAAGTGGGTAGTTGACATCATAAAGGGCAGCTATTGTATCCCCTTTTATTCTACCCCTTCCTTCTACCCATCTTCTGCATCCCTCTTAAGGGAACCATCTCATCAGAGCATTCTACTACAAGAGATTGAGCACTAGCTCCACCTAGGAGCCATAGAACATGTACCCATCATTACAGGGACTAGGGATTCTACCCCCATTACTTCCTCACAACGAAGAAGTCAGGAGTGATCTCAGGAGGCTCAATTGCCATATATGACCCCAGTGATTCAAGAAGGTCACCTTCTCCACTATAATTCTGGCCTTGAGCAAGGGGGACTAGGTATTGAGACTCAGCCTCCAGGATGCTTACTATCCTTTATCCATCCATCGGAAATAGCTAAGGTTCGTCCACTTCCAATACACAGTGTTGCCATTTGGACTCTCCACAACTCCGAGGGTCTTCTCAATGGTTCTTGCAGTTGTCACAGTGGATCTCTGCAGACAAGGGGTGTCGATATTCCCTTATCTCAACAACTGCTTGATAAGAGCAAGCACAAGTCAGGAAGCTCACAATTGAGTTGCCTTAACCAGGAATCTGTTCCAGATCCCTAGACTACAGATAAATCTCCCCAAGTGCAAGCTACAACTAGCTCAGAGAATGGAATTTATTGGGGCTCACCTCAATTATGTGCAGGCTTATGGCTTCCCTCCACAACAGAGATTTCAGTCTATAAAGGACCTTATTGCCCTGGCTCAAGTCAGCCCACAAGATTCATTAAGGGCCTGTTTTTAGCTACTAGGACGTATGGCCACAGCCACAATAGTGATGCCCCATACCAGACTGAATATGAGACCCATGCAGCAGTTATTGACTGTATACAGACCACATTACAACAGTATCAACAAACTAGTCTCAATCACAAACAGAATCAAGCAATCACTGGACTGGTGGACAGACCTAGAAAACATGTGCATTGGAGTACCTTTTCACAGTCATCCCCTGAGCATGACCATCACAATGGATGCCTCGTTCCTCGGCTGGTGGGGCGCACTCAGGCCTTCTCAGAACTAAAGGACATTTTGTCTCCACAGACATGCACCTTGCACATAAACATACTAGAACTCTTAGTGGTATTTTACAGATAATCAAGCAACAGTATATTATATCAACAGGCAGGGTGGAGCTAGGTCCCACCGCTTGTGCAGGGAGGCGGTCTGCCTACAGACATGGTGCATTGCACATGACATTCACATATAAGCCTCTTACCTTCCAGGCAAGGACAATCTTACCTCAGACAGCCTCAGCAGAAATTTCAGCTGCAATCATGAATGGGAGATGGATCCCAAGATTCTAGGACAGATTTTCAGTCACTGAGGGTTTCCAATGATGGACTTATTTACAGCCAGTGCCAACAAGAAGTGTCCACAGACTGTTCCTGTGCGGGCATTGGCTTTCGTTCCCTGGGAGATCCGTTCACAGTACCCTGGAATGCACCTCTCCTATATGTGTTTCCTCTAATCCCACTTCTTCATTAGGTAGTCAACAAAATAAGGTCAGATGTTGCATCAGTAATTCTTATCGCTCCAGCATGGCCAAGACAGACTTGGTATATTTACCTGTTACAGATGTCCAGGAGGAAACCACGGCGTCTCCTGCTGCTTACTCATTTTCTCACATAGGCGGGCAATCAAGTTTGTCATCCATCCCTTGAATTCTTCATCTCTGGGCATGGTTTCTCAATTGTACACTTCAGTAGAGACATCATTTTCTGATCATGTCAAGCAAATTCTACTGAACAGTCGTAGACTAACAGCCAGGAAATCTTAACTATAAGTGGCATAGATTCTCGATTTGGACTGAGCGAAAGCATGCTAACCCATTAATGATGTGACTCTCAGATGTCTTGGAGTACCTTCTTGACATGAAACACTTCATTTAGGTTGTTGAAGGTTAACCTCGTGGCTGTAAATCTTTATATCTGACCATTGACAACAAATCACTTTTTGCTCATTCAACAACCGAGCGTTTCCTCAAGGGCATGCAGAATACTTTCCCTCCTATCAAATTTCTCGTCCCAGCCTGGGACCTCAATTTAGTACTCCGGGCCCTCACCTGTAGGCCATTCAAACCCATGGTGACTCCAAACATGCTCCACCTTTCTATAAAGGTGGCCTTGTTGGTGGCCATCACATCAGCCAGGAGAGTAAGTGAAATTGGTGCACTTATGGCAGTCCCCTCCCCCTCCCACGGTATTCCATAAGGATAAAATGGCTCTGCACCCACACTTGAAGTTTTTACCAAAGATAACCACTTCTTTTCTCTGCAACGAACCCGTAATACTACCTGTTTTCTTCCCAAAGCCTCATGTCAACACTAAAGGGCACATCCACATAGCAGGGCTAAAGCCAAAATAAGCTGTGCAACTATAGTTTATTTCGACTTTTGGTGCTGTCTACAGAGCAGTTACGACAGTAGAGCATTCTTCCCCCAGCTACCCTTACTCCTCATACAATGACACTTACAGGAATTGCAGTAAGAAGTCCTCCAGCCCGAAATAATGTTGAAATAACTGCTTATAGTGTAGATGCAGACTATGTTGTTTTGTAATGATGTCAGTTATTCCGAAATAACACTGTTGTGTAGATAGAACGAAAGAGGCAGAGGGAATCTGCAAAGTACCTAGATTGTTTGTAGCCACTACAGAAAGATCCGTGAGCATTCCAATTTCCACCCAGAGGCTGTGCAGAGGGATAGTAGACAATATCTAGTTAGCCTATTCTATCTTCAACCAAGACCCTCCATTGCAACTGCCTGCCCACTCTATGAAGGCCATTGCAGCTTCTACAGCCTATCTCAATACTAAACCTCTTATGGACTTTTGTAGATCTGCTATGTGGCCTTCTGCCCATACATTCGCCAGACATTACACCCTTGATACTTACCTTTTCTCCCAGGGTACTAGATTTGGGCACACCATTCTGGCCACTGTCCAGGATATTGACTAGCTGAAGCACCCGCCTCCGATCACAGGTACTGCTATGTAGTCCCCCACAGGGATACTCCGTGAAGAAGGAGAGAGTTACTCACCTTGTGCAGTAATGGAGGTTCTTTGAACTGGTTGTCCTTGTGAGTGCTCCACTACCCTCCCTTCATCCCCTCTGCTTCAGACATATTTGTTTTCTCTGGGGTGGAGAAGGAACTGAAGGAACAGTTGGCTGCGCATGTGTAGTCATGGCACTGTGCATGCCTTCTGCTTCACGTGCACAACCTACTGGAGTGCACTGCTACCAAAAGTCTCTGACTAGGCATGCAGCGGTGCCCAAACACCTAAGATGGAACACCCACAGGGACAACCATCTTGAAGAACCTCCATTACTGCACGAGGTGAGTAACCTCTCTTCTGAATTTTGATGTCATTTGGCTCTTTGGTTTGAAAAGGTTGTCGACCCCTGAGTTAATTACAGTGGCCCTGATCTTGCACGTGTCGAACTTTATGTACTAGTAGTCCAACATATTTCAATGGGACTTCTCACAGAGCATAAGTTTAAGTGTGTGTGCAAACCTTTGCATAATTGAGGCCTGAAAGATTAGTGCCCTATATCTGTCTTAAAGCATGCACTTACTGTATACACTGTGTTTTTACTGTGTATACATGCACTAACCTTAAATTCCATCTTTGCAAATATTTTTCAGATAGTCAACTTCCATGATTTTGACTACTGTACTGTAGCAAATGACATCAAGAGCACAAGTAACAAAAGCACAAATTCTGTTACTTCATCTGGGGTAACTAAAATGTTGTCTGATTCTTTATAGAACTACAAAAGCACACTCTAAATGTGAAAAAGGAAGCTAATTATAAATGGCAATAAACAGTGCTGATTATTTTACCTTTGACAAACTGGAAAATTTAAAGGTTGGTATGCCCCAGTTTATTAATGCTATAAAATTTTACCATGTTGTTCTGATCTTAGATATATATTCTATAGTGTTTATTACCTCTTATTAAAGTAAAAAGCTTGGCTTATAAGCCTGGCATTGTTGTACAGAATGCTAATTCAGAAGACTAATTAACAAATGAAGCAAATGCTCATCCATTTGTGTGAGCTTTATGAAGTTTTTTCTTGTACTACTCCTAACAAAGTTAGTGTTTTCTTGTAATAGGTTAGAGTGATGGAACGCAGAGACCATATTTTTTTATCATTTAGCACTGGTTTATAGCTTCCACAGACTTGCCCTAATAATGAAGCTATGAAGGATATGACAAGAATGGTGATATTAAATTTCTCTAGACTAACCGTAAATTTTTCCATTCTGATGTCAAGAATGTTGAGCATCTGGAATCTGCAATATGAATGGTTCACTATGGGAACACTTTCATCAATTACTTATCCATTTATTCTCCTCCTAGGAACTAGTGGTCTTCTCTAGAATATAATACTATACAGGAAACAATTCTGTAGAATTGGAAGATTTTTGTGTTCTGTTGCTTCTGATTTAAAAGCCTTCCATTAAGTTTAATTTGTATATAATTTAGTTTTTTAAGTAATAAAGCTTAGCACAAAATTATATTAATTATATTAAAAAAACCAGAAGATGCAAAATGAAGAGAGATACAGATGTGAGTCTATGAAGTTTACAGAAAATTTTCTGTGCTAGCTGTTTAACCAAAGGCTATACTAGTGGTCCTCAACCAGGGGTATGTATGTGTACTCCTGGGGGTATTTAGAGCTCTTCTACGGAGTACATCAACTAATCTAGATATTTGCTCAGTTTTATAGTAGAAAACACTAGCAAAGTCAGTATGAACTAATATTTCATACAATTATTGGTTTATACTGCTCTGTATACTATAAACCCTTTTCTTTGGGTCCTGAGGCTTTCCTCTCTCAACAGCAGAGGTCGGTCGAATAAAAGATATTATCTCACTCACAATGTCTAATAGGCAAAATTATGCAATCACTGGGTTTTATTCTCCTTTATGTTCTTTTTGTTAGCTAAATTGAACTTCATGTCAATGTCTTTGCAGAATCGGAAGTACTGATGCAATTCATCAGTACTTTTAAAGTCCTTAGTTCTTGAAGTAATGAAAGTCTAATGAAAATATAATGTAAATATTTTTACAAGAACCATACAAAACTATTTATAGTACTTTTTGTCCTCACTCAGTTTTTCCAGAACACAGGGCGTTGGTCTGTTTATGGATAATGTTAGTTAATTTTGTTGATCAGACGTGACAAAAATCAGTAATGCGCTTACTAATAAGTAGAATTAGGAGCCCATCATTTTTTAAATTAATACCTGTTGTTGCCATTGGACTACTGTTAGTTCATTTAGTTATTTAACTTTGAATTTCTTTGAGGACTGCTCTTTCCTCCTCAGGCTTTTGAGAAGGGAGTAATGAGCTAAGGACAGGTATGGATGTATTGTGATTTGAGATTAGTAGCTAGATTAGTGTTGGGAAGTCTTTTCCTTTGCAGATTTGCAAGACTTTTTTTTTTTTTCTGTGTGTAAATGGGTTAGTATTTTTAAAGTATCAGTTACCTTTAGCGTTTGGGGAGGCATTTTGTTTTCTGGAAATCTGTATAAATATATGTGTTCTATGTAATCTGTGTACTGTATTGTGTGTTGAAATGTGAAAGTGTTTTGATTTCTTTTAAGTTGTTACAGGTACTTTTTCTCTTGTTCCAAAATAGAAGCTGGTTTATCCTATGAATTCCTGTGTATTGTTCTTCCTTTTCCTACCTAACAAAATTCTCTTCAACTGTTCTGGTAATGTGCCCATCAAGTTAAAGGGTAGAAAAAGAAACAATTATATGCAGAGCTCTTTACATCATTAACAATCCAAACACTCAAAAATAATTAGTCAAGCCCTCCAAAATCTTTTTCTTTAAAAAGGGTTTTAAGGGAGTACCCAGCTGATCCCCAGCTCTGCGTTGCAAAGCCCCTTTGAAGTGCCGCTCCGGTGCTTCGCACTATCAGAGCCAGGGATCAGCTGGAGTCCCCAGCTGATCACAGGCTCCTAATGTGCTGCCCTGTGGAAACACCACTGAGATTTTTAAATCACTTGACAGCCCTGCTTTAGTATAGTGTAGATGCTTTCCCTCAATGAGAGAAACCACATTAAGGGGTGTGCTTTGGTTCCTGAGTTTTTAATGTTGCCTCGCTTGCCTAAAATTAATCCTGTTCTCTAACAGATACTCTGTGTGTCTGCTGGCTCGGCAAGACACACATACCGCAAAAGTGCTCCCACTGCTATAATATTAAGACCTGTAGGGAAGTGTCTGCACCCAGCATCTAATCTGGGATCACTGACCCCTCTTGAAACAAAAAACAGGACTGTGTAGCACTTTAAAGACTAACAAGATGGTTTATTAGGTGATGAGCTTTCGTGGGCCAGACCCACTTCCTCAGATCAAATAGTGGAAGAAAATTGTCACAACCATATATACCAAAGGATACAGTTTTAAAAAATGAACACACGAAAAGGACAAATCAAATTTCAAAACAGAAGGGGGATGGAGGAGGGGGAAGAGAGGGAGGTAAATGTCTGTGAGCTAATGATATTAGAGGTGATAATTGGTGAAGTTATTTAAGCATGAATGACAGTTCAGAGGATTCTCTTTGAAGTGAAGTCTTAAAAGGTCTTTGAAGCAGGATGCAGGTAATCAAGTCATTGAGACAATGTCCTTTCTGGTTGAAATGGCAAGAAACTGTTTTTCCTTTGTGATCCTGTCTGATATCTGTTTTGTGGGCATTGATCCTTTGGCGAAGTGTCTGAGACGTTTATCCAATGTACGTAGCGGATGGACACTTTGGCACATGATAGCATAAATTATATTTTTGGATGCGCAGGAATATGTGTTCTTGATCTTATAACTCACTTGGTTGGGTCCAATAATGGTATCAGCAGAGTGAATATGTGGACAAAGGTACCAGGGTTGGTATTAGTGTGGAATGTCCTGTGGTTGCTGGTAAGAATCATCTTGAGGTTAGGTGGTTGTCTATAGGAGACCATGCGTCTGTCTCCCAAAGCCTCTCTGCGTTTAGTATCCTGTTCCAGTATAGGCTGTAGTTTATTGATAATGTGTTGGACAGGTTTAAGTTGGGGGCTGTAGCTGATGACAAGTGGTGTTCTATTGTTGTTTTTCTTGGGTCTGTCTTGAAGTAGTTGGTTTCTACCAGCAACCACAGGACATACCACACTAATACCAACCCTGGTACCTTCCCTTGCAACAAACCCCATTGCCAGCTTTGTCCACATATTCACTCTGCTGATACCATTATTGGACCCAACCAAGTGAGTTATAAGATCAAGAACACATATTCCTGCGCACCCAGAAATATAATCTATGCTATCACGTGCCGAAAGTGTCCGTCCGCTACGTACATTGGACAAACGTCTCAGACACTTCGCCAAAGGATCAATGCCCACAAAACAGATATCAGACAGGATCACAAAGAAAAAACAGTTTCTTGTCATTTCAACCAGAAAGGACATTGTCTCAATGTCTTGATTACCTGCATCCTGCTTCAAAGACCTTTTAAGACTTCACTTCAAAGAGAATCCTCTGAATTCATGCTTAAATTCAACACTTTACACTCACATTTAAATAAAGGTGCTAATTATCTTACCCATTACAAAGATAGCTTCACCAATTATCACCTCTAATATCATTAGCTCACAGACGTTTACCTCCCTCCCTTCCCCCTCCTCCATCCCCCTTCCGTTCTGAAATTTGATTTGTCCTTTTCATATGTGTTCATTTTCTTAAATTGTATCCTTTGGTATATATGGTTGTGACAATTTTCTTCCACTATTTGATCTGAGGAAGTGGGTCTGGCCCCCGAAAGCTCATCACCTATTTAACCATCTTGTTAGTCTTTAAAGTGCTACACAGTCCTGTTTTTTGTTTCAGCTGCACCAGACTAACACGGCAACATTTGACCCCTCTTGGACACCATTCTCCAATGACAGCATCTGATAGACATTCCCTACCACCATTTCAGTGGAAAGAGCTTAAAAGGTGAAGAAGAAATGTGCTATGTCCTCCCCCTTTCAGGAATCTACCAAAAAGAGATGATACTTGACCCCTCAGATGCCATTGGTACTGACTGCATAAGATGGCAGACTCATCTGTGCCAAAGATATCATGCAACCAAAAGACCCTAAGTGGGTAGGCTCAGAGAGAAGCAGCAAAGGGAAACTTGCCATCCTTTCTTCCTGTCAGAGCCACTCAGACATGTGGGACTGAGCAGTGCTGCAGACTACTTCATCACTTTCTCTCTGGATCCTAGCTTACAATCCTTGGTACCAACAACTGCTGTATTTTCATTGGCACTTCTAAGGAAACCCTTCATGGTACCAAGATGATTTCACTACTGCAAAAAATTCTGTGGCACAAAGACTTCCTAGTCTCTTGAGCATCAGAATTTCCCCTCCTTCGTACTGATGTTACTTCAGTATGTGTATTATCAGACCACATAACATTGCTATCCAAATAAGCTCCTCCTTTCTCCGAGTGATGAGGAAACGGAGATCTGTTCTTTGTGTCACTCCTCATCCAGCCAGCCATCAGACCGGTCCACTATAACCACCTGAACACTGCATCAGATGCGAAACGTATGGATGGTAAACACATCTATGGATGCTGTGATCAATGCCATTCCCATATCAGTGGTCCTACCAGGACTCATGGATGGCATATGATCAACACTATCGTAAGCTTCCTGGTTTCACAGGGACAAGACAAAACATTCCCCACCACAGTTGATACCTTGACCCCCTGAATCCCTGGAAGACGCTTTGGATTGCGAAGCCCCCTTAGCTGCCAAATTCTAACTCAAATAGCCTTAGAAGTCTTACTGAGCACAGTAGGACTCTCCATTGCCATGGCCATAGTCATGCACCCAGTTTCATGACTCCACCTCTCTGGGTTTCCAAAGAGGTACAATCCATTGTTGAGGCTCTTCTGTTCAAGGGTGTCGTGTGGTTCAATTTATTTTAGATCCAAGGTAAACCAGGACACTCCAGAGAGACTTAAGCACTTCCTTATGTATTACAAACTTTAATGTAGTTGTTTCAGTTTTACAAGCCTTAAAACAATTACTATACAATTTAAACCTTAAATACTATAAATTCTAAAGTAATTAATACAGCGCAAAGCAATGCAAAAGCAATTAATACAAGATCTACAATAATACAATAATAAAGCCTAGTTCACTTACACTTCACCAGTATGCTACCTACAGAACCAGGCAGAAGGTTGTGGTCCCTTTGATTCCCACCCATTGGGACGCCATGCCCTGATGTAGCCAATGTGAAGGGTCTATTTACTTTTAGTTACTACTAGCAGGAACTGAGTCTCAATCCTGCTCACTCCCTCCCATCGATTCTTCTCACTAAGCCCATTTTATAGAAAAATGAGACTTGGTCATTTTAATAATATTTACCAATTAATTACGTATTGTGTAAGACACCAACAATGCCCTATTTGGGGCACATCTGCTACTCAGGATGTTGCAAAAATGGTGTGCATAGTTAAATGGCTACATATATCGGAGGGGTAGCCATGTTAGTCTGGATCTGCAAAAGGGACAAGGAGTCCTGCGGCACCTTATAGACCTACAGATGTATTGGAGCATAAGCTTTCGTGGGCAAAGACCCACTTCATCAGATGCATGTCATCCGACAAAGTGGGTCTTTGCCCACGAAAGCTTATGTCCAACACATCTGTTGGTCTATAAGGTATCCCAGGACTCTTTGTCGCTATGGCTACATCTGTAACTTTTGCTTATCAAAACCAAATACCAGTACAAGGTTGTTTGTCATGTGTTCTTGACGTGGTCTCGCTGTGCTATGTTTAATCTGCATTATGCAAAACATCCCTACCTCCCAAACCTTGTCTTCGTGCTTATATGCACCAGACTTGAGACAGGCCTGGGTTTTGCTTTTAGAGATCCGCACTGTAGGTAAGGCAGGGCTGTCCAGGCTCCCCTACAAAGGGACCATAGCTATCTGCAGCTAAGACCATTTCTGCACTTACAGCATTATGGTGTCACAGCTATACTTGTACATGTGTAGTTCTGCAGTGCATGTGCTGAAATTGCTCTGTGTTGATATGGGAGAACTTCTATTGACATGGGGGGGGGGGAAAAACACCCCTCAGAGCGTTAGTAAGAGAAGCACTTACTTTTGACACATAGCTGCGTGCACGAATACTAATATTAGTTCAGATTATGTCGGGGGTGGGGGAGAAATATTCACAGTCCTGAGAGAGATAATTTTTGTTGACATAGAAGGTAGTGTAGACAAAGCTAAGACAGATGAATTCCCACCCCCACAAACACACACTAAAAGTCTCATCTCCAGGGTTACTCTTGCATCTGTAATTATCTACAGGACAGGAAGAACAAGATCTGTGCCATGCACATAACCACAGAGGCAATATAATCCTAAAAATTTAGACCGAGATCCACAAAATGGAGACCACTTTCATCTCAGCGATCAACTATGCAACAAACCTCCTCTAAGCAAAAGTTTTGAGGGTTTGGTCTAGGACCCGAGTTGCCTTAAACATTCTTAATTGCTGGAACCACCCACAACCATCTGTCCTTTTGCAAAATATCTGTGTCCCTTCCTTCCATACAGCATGTCACACAATCATGTCAGACATATGGGTACTAAAAATGATCAAGACTGGCTATTCAATTTACCTCCACCCTCCCCACCCCCCGTCCGTACACAAGCTTGTAATGTGACAGGAAGTAAACCATCTCCTGCACCTGAGTGCAGTATAAAAACAATACAAAGGAAAGGACTTCTAATCCCATTCATGCATTTTGGAGTTAAGCTTGACTTGAAACTACATCACAATCTTCACTTTATGTAGTCATAGTGTGCCTCTCTCTCTCTCTTTTTTTTTCCATATGCATAGTCTGCTTCTTTGTATCTTCCAGTGTGCCCTCTCCCTCTGCTCTCTCTCCCCCCCTCCCCCGTCCCCACTTGGTAGCTTCTGCCTGTCACAATGCCTGGAGTGGCTCATGGCTGAGTGAGACAACCTTAGGTCAGACTGTCTAAAAGCAGAGCAGAAACCTCAAGCTGGTTTTATGTTCTTTATAATTAGATTCCATCAACACAATAACAAGTATGAACTCCTAAAGCTCTACAGTAGAACCTCAAAGTTATGAACATTAGAGTTATGAATTGACCAATCAACTATCCCCTGATTTATGTCCTTCTGGTTCCAGCCAGGCAATTGCAAAGACCAAAAACAAAACAAGAAAAAACAAATAAAGTAGAGTACTGTTAAATATAAACTAATAAAAAAGGGAAAAGCCTCATTTTTCTTCTCATAGTAAAGTTTTGAAACTGTATCAAGTTCATATTCAGTTGTAAACTTCTGAAAGAACAACTAAAATATTTTGTTCAGAGTTACAAACCACCTCCATTCCTAAGGTGTTCATAACCGAGGGTATAATAGTCTTACCATGGAGTTACAGACAATGTTCACTCTATTTTTTTTCCACCCATGTGTGGAATACATTTTATGTGCATTGAGGCATGTGTGGATATGCACCACCAGTAGAAACCCATGCTACCAGCTATGGCCACTGTGGGTGTTCTGCTAATCAGCTCAGTGGTATTCAAATCTCTCTTGGGTGGCCACCCAACCACTCAGTTGACAGCGAACACTGGTCACGGATACTGCCTTTGGGCATCTCAGTTTATCTTGCCACTATGGCAAGTTGGACTGTAAGATTGTCAATTGATGCTAAAAATTATGACACTATTCATGTTCCTACCAGTCCCAAAGGACCAGTCACTTACCCAAAGTCAAATGTACTCTGGTCTGAAATCAGACTACATCTGTAGCAAATTTTCTAATAAATTAATTAAATATTCATTAAGGTGGGGGGGGGGGGATTGTTTCTGTGGTTGCCACAGGAAATAGGCAAACACAAATGACTTAGCCTTAGATTTAAAAAGGTAATATGAGCAGCTCAATATGTCCTGTAAGGCTCCCTCATGCCAAACAGCATGGGGATTGCCTGCTTATGTCTAGAAATCATTGCCCCTAAGAGTACAGAGAGCGTAAGGATACACCCAGCTTCTTATTGTCAGGAATTTTTATTCCCTTTACCTCAGAACCTAAGGTCATGGGATGAGCTCATGTGCAGGCTCCCCCTTCCAAGAGGGAGTACAGAATGCAGTCAATAAGGTCTCTGTCTTAAGATGCTACGTTATGCTTCGTCTTTACTGAGCCACCTTGTGTTCAGGATGAGCACTTGACCCTAATTAATGCTTTATTAGACAGTCTTTCTACTAAACTGTCACCGTTCTTGTCTGTCTGTCATGGGATTTTCAATTTGCTGTCTTGCGCACGTGCCGACTACCCCCACCAGCTCCGGCTCCCAGTCCCCCTGGCAGGCTGCCCCCACCTGTTCTGGTCTTCCAAGCAGGCCGCTGACATGATAGGCCGCTTCTGCCAGCTCCGCCCCACCTCCCCTGGCAGGCCGCCCCCACTAGCTCCGCCTTCCTTCCCCTCCCCCCCCCCGGCAGGCCGTCTCCACCAGCTCCAGCTTCCCTAGCAGGCCACCCCTGCCAGCTCCATCTCCTCTGGCAGGCTGCCGACAAGGCAGATCGCCCCTGCTGGCTCCCCGCCCCCCTGCCGACTCCTTCAGGCGGCCTTACCTGCCTTTGTGCTGGCAACTCCAGCTCCCAGGCCCTTGGCAGCAGCCCCAGAGTTGGGGGAGGGCAGCAGCCCCACAACCAGGGAGGTAACAGCCTCAGAGTGAGTGAGTGTGTGTGTGCGTGCGGGTGGGCACAGAGCCAGTAATCCCACAGTGTGTGTAGAGGGGAAAAGACCAAAAAGACAAAAAAAAAATTTATATAAAAAAACTTTTTAAAAAGACAGTCTTTCTGA
This sequence comes from Pelodiscus sinensis, assembly GCF_052426305.1. Lineage (NCBI taxonomy): Eukaryota > Metazoa > Chordata > Testudines > Trionychidae > Pelodiscus > Pelodiscus sinensis. Next base: position 229,850,252 of record NC_143053.1, on the reverse strand, counting down.
AAGTGCACCAGAAGAGTAAAAATAAAGTTTTCTGTTATCAGTTTAGCAGAAAGGTTGGATGAAATTATCTAGCTTCTCTTTAAACTCTATTATAGTCAACCCTTACAGTTAAGACGTTTTTCCTAATGTCCAACCTAAACCTCCTTTGCTGCAGTTTAAGCCCATTGCTTCTTGTCCTATCATCAGAGCTGAAGGAGAACAATTTTTCCTCCTTCTCCTTGTAACACCCTTTTAGATACTTGAAAACTGCTATCATGTTGGACAAGACATGCCAGCACTGTTCACTGAAGTTCAGTTCCTGGCACCGATCCCACTCTGGTGCAGAGAAAGAAAGGGAGGTGGGAAAAGAGCCAGTCCTCTATTTCAAGGGCTAGAAAGCTTAAAGAGTCACATTCTGAGTTGGAACACCCTTTGAAGCAACCTGCCTGTACAGCACCGTTTACTCTGGTGCCTTTTCTGGTCCAGTTGAGTCCAGTGCAAGTGGAATCCCCTTCCCAGAAGAGCCAGATGGGAGATGTGGACATGCCATCCCCTCCTGAGTTGTATGAAGTGGCTCGTGACCTGATTGAGCTAACGTTTGGCCTATCAGCTTCCTCCTGGGAGTCTCCCTTGGTCCCTCTGGCTCTGATTCTAGTATCCGGCCTGGTGCAGGTAAAGGGCAAGCTTTCAGCGCTTTCACCTCAGCACAGTTCACAGAGTCGGGACCATTCACCTTGACATCAGTCTGGCACTGGTCAGAAGAGGGCAACAAAAATGATTAGGGGTTTGGAACAGGTGTCACTTGAAGAGGGATTAAAAAAAACTTGGATTTTTCAGTTTAGAAAAAAGGAGACTAAGGGGGGATGTGATAGAAGTCTATAAAATCATGACTGGTATGGAGAAAGTGAATAAGGAAAAGTTATTTACTTGTTCCCATAACATAAGAACTAGGAGTCACCACATGAAATTAGGTAGCAGGTTTAAAACAAAGAAAAGGAAACGTTTCTTCACACAGTGCACAGTCAACATGTGGAACTTCTTATCAGAGGATGTTGTGAAGATTAAAACTTTAACAGGGTTCATTCAAAAAAGAACTAGATAAATTCATGGAGGTTAGGGCCATCAATACTTATTAGATAGATTAGGAATAGTATCCCTAGCCTCTGTTTGTCAGGGGCTGGAAATGAAGGCAGAAGAGGTATCACTTGATGATTACCTGTTTCTGTTCACTCCCTCTGGGGCATCTAGCATTAGCCACTGTCAGAAGACAGAATACTGGGCTAGATGGACCTTTGGTCCGACCCACTATTGCTGTTCTTATGTTCACACCCCTAAAACTTAGCAGAGGCATTTCAGGCCAACTCTGCTGCCTAGATATTATCCTCCCTGTCAGAGACAGGACCAAAATAGAAAGGGTAGCCGGTAAAGTCACCATTGTCCTGCGAGTGTGACTAGTAGTGGGAGTGCTAATAACCAGGGGCAGTCTCTAGGCAATCACCAGGCTCTAAAAAGAACTTTTGAAGGTGCGCCCGAGGGCAATGTACCTGCCTACCCCTTGGAGTCTACCCCTATGTTTGGAGACTGCTAATCCCATTTTTACCATGCCTGGGCTCAAGTCACATCCGACAGGTGGGTTCTAGACATGGTAAAGATGGGATATTTTATTCAATTTCCAACTACCCCACTTTTTTACTTCCCTGCCCTGTCCCTCTACAGGGATCCCTCTCATGAGCAATTCCTGGGACATGAGGTGCGGTCACCCTTCAATGTAGGGGCATTAGAGGAGGTCCTTCTAAAGTTAAGGGGCACAGGGTTTTATTCCCGCTATTTCCTTATCCCAAAAGCCAAGGGTGGACTATGTCCCATTTTGGACCTACGTGGTCTAAAGATATCTCAAAAAGTTTAAATTCTATATGGTGTCCTTCACCTCAATTATCCTTTCACTGGATTCGGGAGAGTGGTACACTGCCCTTGATTTGAAGGATGCCTACTTTTATGTGGCCATAGTTCTGGCTCACAGGAAGTTCCTTCGTTTCACGGTTAGTGGTTCCCACTGTCAGTTGCAGGTGCTGCCTTTCGGCCTGTCTGCAGCACTGAGAATTTTTACAAAGCACATGGCAGTGGTGGCAGCATTCCTGTGTCTCAGAAGGATTCAGATCTTCCCTTACCAGGATGACTGGGTTGGTCAAGGGGCCCTCCGAAGCAGTGGTCAGGGTTCATGTAGAATTCACCATGACCATGTTCAGCCACTTGGGTCTCTTGCTAAATCTTCAGAAGTCGACCCTGTTGTCCATGCAATTCATAGAGTTTGTAGGGGCATATGTTTTGACTCCCTGGCAGCCAAGGCCTCCCTTCCCCAGTCCCTTGTCTCTGGACCCACTCATCTATGAAGGCAAGGTGTTGAGGCACATGGCTTCCTGCACCCATGTACCTGGCAACCCTAATTATTCCAGCCGGTATCTTTACTTAGAGGAAATAATCCAAGTTAATATTTTCTTACCTCTGAATGGTAACCATGATATGTTTTTAAACAGTGATTGTGTAATAGAGTAAAGCTAAGTCTTCTATTTACTACTCCTACTTTCAAACAAACAGGTCTTAGTCTAGGTTAGCTGTGGCCAACCTGTGGCTCGCAAGCCACATGCGGCTCTTTCTTCCCCTGAAAGTGCGGCTTGTGAAGCTGCCCCTAAAAATGGTCCCAGCTCACCTGTTCTTCTTAAAAGAGCAGTCCTTTTTTTTTCTCGACAACTCCCCAGCCCCCCAGCTCTTTGCACTATATGCACAAGTATTTTGGCTCTTTGCCTGTAATGGGTTGGCTATCCCAGTCTATATCTACATTGTACAGGCTGCAGCAACACAGCCATGCTTCTTAAACCATGCCGCTGTAAGACACTCAGTGTAGCTGTAGCCACTCTTTGTCGTCAGGAGAGAGTTCTCCTGACAATAAAATAAAACCAGTCTCAAAAAGGGGCAGTAGTTTTGTCAGTGGGAGAGCATCTTCCACTGACAAAGTGCAGTCCACGCTAGCATTTTTCATTGTTAAAACTTTTGTCATTCAGTAGGGCATTTTTTCACATCTTTGAGTGACAATAATTTTAACAAAAAAAGTGCAATGTCCACATAGCCCTTGTGTACTGTGAAGAATACATGTAATTGTAATGACAAAATTGGCTGGAGAATTAAGTGTGCAAAAACAAAACTCTGTGTAAATCCATGTATGTAGGAAATCTTAGTCTTTAATAGGAATTCAGTCAATGCCTAATTAAATGGTTTTACTTTTCTAGTTTTATTTTTTTCTTCTATTAAGTACTTATTTTCCACATCAGAATGATGACCGTAACTTTGTGCAGCTGATAATCACAGTGACTCCACATCAAACTTGTGTGAATACGTTTAAATAAGAACCAAGTATATGTTTAAACATAGTGTTGCACATATCCATTTACACCAGGTGCCTAGCTTCTATTAATTCAGAGACTAAGAGCCAAGCATCCTATTTTGAACTTGTGATCTTTGGGTGTTAGTAACAATCACTGATACTAGGCTGTACTTGGCTGAGGCTCTGTTTTTTATATGTGTGTAAAATTGTAGTGCGTTGAGTTATATCCTCTTTTTATAGTATTTCTGAAGCATAAACAGGAACAGATTTAAGTAAAAACAAGATTTTGAGAGAAATGAATGTCAACCATTAAAAACATTTGGACCACAGAAAAGAATGTAACTGGAAGGAACATTTTTTCCAGAATACTGTGCTCAAAGCCAACAAAAAGAGAGAGAAATGTTAAATAATCACATCCCAAAGGTGCTATATTTAATTCTAGAAGAGACAAATGATGCCTTAAAAGGTTGTGAAACAATGCAGATTAATAAAATATTTAAATCCTATATTTTTGGGAGATAATAGGCATAATAATGATAGGCAACCTATAATTTACCACAATGTGCTTTACTAGTTAAATATCTTGTAAAGCTGTCCTTGTGAGGAACAGCAGCACTTACTCAAACTAAAAATAATACCAGGATCATGTATAGTGCATCCCAGGAGGTTACTGGTGTTTTTGTAGACAGCAGACAGGAGAAAAAGGCATTTTGTCCTTTTTACCTCAAGTAATCCCACTGGAAAATTAAACATGTGCTATGAATTGATATCAACTCATGCCAGGTTACCTCCCTAAAGAGCGCGGCTGCAAGCGCTGTTGCTACATTTCTTGGACAGCAGTTTGATGGTCTGTGTGCATGATGGATAGTTTATGCTGTATGCTACTGTGGAACACTGTGCTACTGTCTACCACTGGGAGACCACTAGAGAGGTGTGCCCTAGGAGCAGCAGTTACTTTAACACTTCTAGACAATTTTGGATAAAACTTGCATACTTCAAAATTTTAAAATGTAGCTTACACATGCATGTGTTGGTGTATGAAAAATCTGGCTACTCCATAACTAACAATGCAGTTTCTTTTGTCTTGATGTAAATCTCTGTTGGAAGCAGGATAAAAAGATGTATTAAGCATTATATTAGCAAGAAATATTTAGAGAAACCATGAACCCCTTTTAACGGACCACCCTCTCCAGTTTCTGTTCTTTTAAGGAAGTTTTTCCTATTCATGACTCATTTCGCTCTTTGGCTAACATCAAGGTAAATGGAATAATCATTAAGCACAGGAATGTATTTTTTCAGGTTTTGTCCTTCAAAATCTTTATGAATTTTCTGTATAGTCTTATGTAAATACATATGGATATAAAAGTTTGACACTGTGACAAAGTAAGAAGTACATTGTTAATATCTGCTTAAAAATGTTCCCTTTGATTCTTTGGAGCATCCAGCAAAACCTAAGCTTAAACTCCCTACCCAGTTAAAATGACATGCCCCAGGCAGCAAGTTACACAGAACTGTTAAGTGAAATTAATGAGATCACCCTTAGATTACACTTTGTTTTTTATTTTCATTTTATAGGTCTGTATGAGCTGCTGGCTGCATTGCCAGCCCAGCTGCAGCCACATGTGGACAACCAGGAAGACCTGACCTTCCTCGGGGATATGTTTGGTGAAAAAAGCCTTCATTCACTGGTAAAGGTAAACCACATTTAAGTCAGATTCTCTTTGAGAAGAGCATATGGAAAAATGTTTTTAGTGCCATCTAGTAAACCAGTGATTGAACTGTTGCTCAGTGAAAACAAAACAGCCTTGTTTCAGCTAACGCTCTTTCTGTCAGTGGTGGAAGTTGTTAAAAATGATTCTAAAATAGATGATTTCATTTAATAGTGGTATTCTGGCAGTATAGAATAATGCAGCAAACGTATGTTGTTTTCTCTTGTTTAGAAAGAGAATACTAAATAGTTGCAGGAAATCTGAGATGTCTTTATGGTCAACATTTAAGTCCTCGAGTTTAGCTTAAGTAAATAAATGTTCACAGCAAAAATTAGAAGGAATATGTTTTCTGAGGTCAAGTATGGCAACAGTTCAGTAGCCACATTAATTTAAAATAATTTCCTTTAACAAAGTCAACTGAAATTCTAGTAAGCTGTGCTGTTTATTGGCTTGCCTCCACTGAAAATTGTGTTTTGCATATAAATATATTGAACTAAAGCATAGTAAGTTGGAAAAAATACTTCAGTAAAGTGCTCTGCTCTGGGAATGATTGACAACCAGAAATCAAAGCATGCCATGGGAGCATGCAGAGTCATCTCAATAATGCGCAGACTGCTTAAAGCAATAAAGTAAGACCAATCAACAGATAAGAAATGAACCATGCCCACTGTATGTTATGTCTCTTGAACCTCTAATATAGGATGACTGAGATTGAAAGAACCTTCTGAAGTCTCATCTTAACATCCCTATTCAGTATTGATATGACTTTTTTTCTTTTAAATCTACCCAAAAAGAAGGAAGTTGGAGGAAAAAGCATGATGATCCTAGTCATTCTGTGTAAGCGGTGGTCAGAGCTCTGCATCTTAGGTACCCAAGTTCATTTTTTAAGGGAACAGCTTGCTCTTGCTAATATTGGTTATTAGTGGTAAACATACAATGAGCAGTTTTTAGAAGCTATTCTTCAGGGCTGCAAATTGGCCAGATGGCTTAAAAAGCAGCAACAAACAATACAATTTTAATTTAAAAAATCGATACTTTGTCTACAGATGTTTCATGTGTGCATAGATAATTACAGCATTTTCTATTTTCAGTGTATGCTCTTGTGTATGGTTTGCTACATTGGCTTTCTTTAAAATACCATTTTTTGGTTCTCCTTTCTATCAGTACTGTTGGATACATATATCCTTTCTATGAACTTGAACCAGTGTGTGCAGCTCTAAAAAGTTAGAGATGGAAAAGTTGTATTAGATCATGTAGTCTATGCCCTGCAAATGTTGGATTGTTCCCTACAGTACATTCCTGTTGTTGTAAGTAAAACCAGCAAAAACTGATGCAATCATTCATTCCTCTCTCTTCCTCTCAGACCAGTCAATTTGATTTTAGTTTGCAAAGTATAGAACAGAGAAAACCCCCAACTATTGTTGGTAGTTTTGGAATACAAAACTGACTCAGAAAAGTGAATGTTTGAAGTATGTCTACTTCACTCAACTGATTCCTCCCTCATTTCATACAGCTCACTTAAGATGAAGGCTTTAATAGTACTGTACTTAGGATTTCTGCGTGGTGGAGGAAGCACAAGTCCCAATGTTTGTGTATAGACCTGTAGCAAGGCATAGTGAAGTTATATTAAAGTACTTAGATGATAACAGGCAAAACAGTACATGCAGGCTCATAGTTCGTTAAAGAACTCTCTCCCCCTCCTCCTTTGGTGGGATGGGGAGAAGAAGGAAAGGGATGAGAACAATCCTTTCTCTATTAGCTACTACATTAGCTCTCTTTAAAGAATTAGGGTAGCAGTTACAGAATATTTGCCTTTGGCCTTAATGGAAATTCTTCTGTTCTTTTCAATTTGCCAGCCTGGCTCCAAGTGAGCCTTTCACCCTCCCTCTGCATAGTCTTAAAACAACTTCAGTTATGATTGAAAGCATAGTAGGATTGAAAAAAGTTAAATACTGGGTTTCTAGCAATTCAAGCATTGCTTTTAAATGCCCTTAAGATTTGTATCTCCTTATTTGAGAACAGAAAAAGTTGAAGTTAACCATTTCTAATACCAGAGTAGAATGAATTAGGAAAACATGGTAGGGATAAATTAATCTTTGATTATTAGAATAACCAAATCACATAATACTGTTTTTGGGTGTATGTGTTCAGTTAAGTAATTATTCTGAAATTTGAAACATTGAAATTGCAGTTGTATTGGAGCCTGGGATATTGAGGGAATTTCATTGTGGGATTTCCATATCTTTTTAAGCTGTATATTTGCAGATATCATGAGATAGAAACTGAGAGAGTTCAAGGCTGCTGTTACTGTTTTGTCTTTACAGAGAAAAATAAATGAAATACTTAGGAAAAAACAAGATTACAGTACAACAATCTAGAAAAGGCTATTGTAGTAAGGCTGTTAAAATAATCAGTAAACACTTGGATCATGGTAGGCCTTTTTGCAGTAATTATGTAAATTGTTGAATTTTAATTGGCTTTTGGCCAATGGGATTGTGCTGGAAGCAGAGGCGGCATCTGAAGCCTGTATTCTCTCTCCTCTTTCCTTCCCTCCCCCCACACACATACACCTTTTGCCCTGGGCTCATAGCTGTTCAAAGACAAACAGGGCTCTGTGGTTGCTTTTTGAGCGTGTGCAGGAGTGGGGCAGGCAGGGAGCCTGCCTCAGACTCCCTGCTGGCCTGAGGGCTGAATCAAGCTGCTTGGCATGCCAGATGCAGCCCATGGGCCATATTTTGCCCAGCCCTGTTTTAGCATGTAAGCCTTGTAAGAAATTTTCATAAAAATTTGCCATTTGCTGAAAAGTTGTGCCCTTTAAAAAATGAAAGTAAAAGGGGAGCATAGTGAAGAAATAAGATTTTTTTTCATGTGTGGCATAGTCAGCTTCTTGAAATACCAGTTGTCTTTAAATAATCTTAGGAAATTATGCCTTCCATGTGAGGGAAGGAAGGCCATGTTTCTGTACATTCATAGCAAATCTTTTGGGAGAAGTTGATAATTGTCTGAAATGCTGTTTGCTTTGGCATGGGGTGAGAAGGGGGGGGGGAAGCCAGACCATGTAAGTGTAAGCATCTACCACCTGGCCATATGTAGAAGGAGGGGGAATGAGATAGATGGAAGCAGCTGGTAACAATCTATGACCAATGAAAGGTAATTGTCCAGCATTCTCTGTAGGGGAAGCAGGCAAACTTGCTCCTTATGCTGTAGTTTACATTTTTCAAGCACAGAAAGCATGCACAACTTTTTGAAGGCATAAATTCTGAAGTTCTTGAGTAAAGCTGTTAGTTCTGTAATGCAGACTATCCAAATAACATACATATGTGGTCAGTTTTACAGAATATGAACTTCTTAATATTCAGATATGGAAGATCAGACAAAAAATTAGATGGGTAATTGAAGTGTATCCCTTAAAATAAAAATCTGTATCAGTTGAGGAAATGCTTATCTTTGTCAGTCTGTCTCTTTTCCCCTTATTGTTCAGTGACTTAATTTGGTGAGCCAGTGTTATCAAAGAAGTGCCACACAACCTAGCATATACATCTCAGTGGTGATTTCAGCCCCTGAGAGAACTGAAATTCTATACAGCAATGTTGTGTTACTCTAACATAGACCATGGAAAGGAATATTAAAATGTGGTGTTCTTCATCAGGACCATTTTATCATCAGTGAAGGAAGTGAGACTTCTGTCATTGCTTGGTACAATTCCTGATTTCTTTACATTTGTGGGCACCATCTTTTCTTTTGGAATGTTGTGATGAAGTTAATTCCATAAATTCTCCTTTCATGTAGTTTTTAAAGACACAGATGCAGTGGAACTTGACGTCTCATAGTCTAAAATATTTATATGAAATGGTCTGATTTCAACATCTAAATGCAAAGTTGCCTTTTATCACACACTTTCCGCTTATATTAAGAAGAAAACAGCTTGTTAAATGGACATCTAGACAGAAGAACTCTTAATGGCCGATGAAAGTGCAGATCGGGGTGGGCAGTAATTTTTGCAGGGAGGCCATTTAATGAATTTTGGTACATGGTCATGGGCTGGCTCCACCCCTGAAATGGGCGAGGGGAGGTAGTTGCACAACAGGAAACGGTGCCAAGCGGGGACTGAATCAGTCTCCACTTGCACCAGTTCTACTATGATTCTGTTTTTTGAAATGTATAAGAGCCCCAGCAGGGCTATTGGGAACTTTGGTCCAAAAAGAACCTTATTATTTTAGTGGTGTATTGAAATAGTGTTAAAATTAGAAGCCATCTCTTCAAGTTTTAAGTGATTTCTTGGTCCTGCAAGCAGGTTAGGGATAGCTGTAGGAAAGTGTGCAATCTGAGTCAGTTAATCAGATAGCTATCTTAGAATGAAAGGACCACTGGGTCTGGCCCACGAATGCTCCTCACCTATTAAACCATCTTGTTAGTCTTTAAAGTGCTACATAGTTTTTCCTTCTGTTTTAGCAAGATCAGACTAACACGGCTACCTCTTTATTACTATCTTAGAATGAAATGAGTTGTGTCTCTCTGCCGTAAGGAGAGGCTTGCTGCGTCTTCCTGTGTGTTTTGGGTTCTTGTGTATTGTTCTGAATTCTCAGAAACAATGTAGTACTATGCTGCAACCTTCTAGCAAGAGAATTTAAGTTTTTTCTGTTGGCATGTCCTGAACATAAGAGCTGTTTTTAAGGAAAGGGGCTGTTTGCTGCTTACTAAAACTCAGTGGGGCTTTTTGGTTGGTTAGCTCCCAGTATCAAAAGGAATCGTAGACTCATGGAACTTGAAGGGACCTTGAGAGGTCATCGAGTCCAGTCCCCTGCCCTCACAGCAGGATCAAGCACCATCTAGACCATCCCTGATAGATGTCTATCTAACCGGCTCTTAAATATCTCCAAAGATGAATATTCCACAACACCCTCCTAGGCAATCTGTTCTAGTGTTTAACCACCTTGCCAGGAAGTTTTTCCTAATGTCCAACCTAAACCTCCAATGCTGCAATTTAAGCCCATTGCTTCTTGTCCTATCCTCAGAGGTCAAGGAGAACAGTTTTTCTTTCTCCTCCTTGTAACACCCTTTTAAATACTTGAAAACTACTATCATGTCCCCTCTCTGTCGTCTCTTTTCTAAACTAAATAATCCCAGTTCTTGTACATTTCAAAAGCAGAAGCCCTACAGGGAGTGGGGGGCCAGTGGGAAACACCCCAGCTTACACTGTGCTCCCTTGCAGTGCTCCCCTTTGAAAAATACAAGAGCTCGGTCGGGACTCTTGTACATTTCAAAGGCTGAGGCATCTCAGGGAGCATGGGGCCAGTGAGGGAGTGCCCTGCGCTCCCTGCAGAACTTCCACCTTTGAACTGTAGCAAGAGCCTGGCAGTTCAAATGTGGAGGCACTCTTATCAACTAATCAACATAGTCAATGTAAGTCCCATCCAGCCCGGCAAAAGTGCGTGAGGATGGAGTAAGAAGGGGGATGGAATGAGCAGGGTGAGGCCTCGGAGAAGGTATGGAGAGGGCCAGGGCCTCAAAGAAAAAGTAGAAAGGAAGTGTGGCAAGGGTATTTGGGTTTGAGGTAGATCTTACGTTGCACTTAAATTGAAAAAGTGATTTTGTGGTTAAAAAGGTTGGAGACCGCTGCTTTAGCTAATTTTGCCTTCCTCCAAAGTGGTGTGCCAAATATATGTTTTCTGGATTTCTTGTTTCTTCAAATTTGAAGTACTACAAACTTATATAGTCCAGGTAGGTGATTTTTGCAGTGGGTTGGAATCTTAGAGATTTCATATGGTGGCTACAAGCTAGGGAAGACCTGGAGGCAGTTGGCTGCCTTTTATGCTTACATTTCCATGGGAACTTAAATTTATGACAAACTAAAGAAAGATAAAGTTGGTGTCACATGGATACATCAGTGCAATTATGATGTAATGAGTCATACAAGATGTCAGTACTAAAATCATGTTCACATTATATTTATAACTAATGCATACTTATCTTATGTTTGGTCATACATGAAGTAGTAGATTATATGTTTGTATCCTTTGTCCTGATAACTTAAGTGTATAGCACAAATATAATTTTTGTATTTTTAGAAAAACTTGTCTGCATTTTTCTTGAAATTAAAATTTTTTGAAATTCTATTTTTGGGTGGATCATTTTGATCTTAGGGCAAGTTGTCCATCTTTAATAGAAGAGCTTATTTTAATAGAAGAGGTTCTAGGGAGAAAATAGTACTTAATGTTTAAAAAATCAGCCTTCTGCAGGTCTGTCTGGCATTAGCCTACGTCCCCAACAGACCTAATATCAACCAGGCAGTCAGGGTTATTGCTTGCTTGGAGGTTGGACCTGCTTCGATGTTTCAGGGAGTCCCCTTCACAGTGTTGTCCCTGTCAGTCACACTGGTCTCCAAAGCTTTGGATCGGGGATGAGAGTCCATATGGGTGATCATTGGTTGGGTCACAATCGTTCCTTACATACAATTGTCAGGAGCTCAAAGTGATACGATTTTCCTGTCAAGCTTTTCTGCCTCATATAAAAAGCAGGGTGGTTCAAGTTGTGATAAATAATACCACTATTATGTTCTGCATCAAGAAGTAGAAGCCTGATCCTCACCTTTTGCCAAAAAACTCTCAGGCTCTGAAATTTCTGTGTGCAGCCAGAAACACTTGTCAGGTTGCCTTAGCAGGGCCTTTTTGTCTCATCGCAAGTAGTCACTCCACCTGGAGGTAGTCAGCATCATTGTCCAAAGGTGGGGGACTCCCCTGGTATATTTGTTTACATCTGGGAATAACTAAAAGTGCCAGGTTTTCTGTTTGATTTGGGCAGAGGGAGGAGACAGAGGCTCCTTGTCAGATGCTTTCCTGCACCTGTGGTTGAGGGCTTTGAGGTACACCTTCCCTCCAGTGCTTTTAATCCTCAGAGTCCTTATGAAGGTCAAACAGGAGAGGAAAAGTAATCCTTACAACTCTGGGTTGGCTACATCAGCTGTGGTTTGGCATGCTGATAGAACTCTTGGTGACTGCTTTGCTATAGCCACCACTCTGGCCTGATCTGTTGTCTTAGAACCTTGGCAGACTGATGCATGTGAACCTGGCAGTGCTGTGTCTGATGGCTTGTCTGCATGATTGCAGCTGATGTCCAACAGATCATTCTGGGTAGCAGAAATCCCTTTACTGGAGCAACCTACATGGCCAAATAGAAACAGTTTACATGTGGATTTCAGATACAGGTATTCAGCCTGAGAGGACCTGACTTCAGTTAATCTAAGATCACATGACTCAGGACATATTCTTCTCTGTCTTTTTTCCTGAATCTTGTAAGTCAGTGGAAGAGCACAGGGTGCACCCTCTGGATGTCAGAAGGTTGATAGCCTTCTACATTGAGGCTACGTCTATGCTACAGGGTTTTTGTGCAAAAACTCGCAAAGTGTCCACATCTCAAGCGTGTTTTTGCACAAGTAAATTTACAATGACTCAAGAACAGAGGGGTTTTGCTATGTAGGTATTCCTCTTTCTACGAGGAATAACTCCTTTTTGCGCAAGCGTTCTTGCGCAAAAAGGTGTGTGTGGATGAGCAATAGGGGATTTTTGCGCAAAAAGAGCCAATCGAAAAAAGCACAAGTGCTCTGTGGCTATTCTGTGAGTAGTAATCAAATTTCTTTCGAGAGAGCGTCCGTGAAGTCTGGACGCTCTCTTGTGCAAAAGGCGTGCCTTTGTAGTGTGGACGCACTCTTGTGCAAGAAGTTTTTGCAGAAAATCTCTTCTGCAAAAAGCTTCTTGTGCAAGAAGCCTGCAGTGTAGACCCAGCCTGAGAGGACCAAGCCTTTTCATAAATTGCCAGTTACTCCATCATGGTGGCCAACAGGATGAAAGGTCACCCAGTGTTGGTCCAGAAAATCTAGTCTTGTATTACTGCTTGTATCTACTATTACTATGACCTGGTCAAAATACTGCCTCTGGTGTTTGTAACTGCCCATTCAACCAAGGCACAATCCCCTTTGACGCGTCTGGGCTGTCCGCTGCCCGCGTGTTCTGCCGCAATGCTCCCCGTCCCCCTGGTCTGCAGACCAGGGAGACGGGGAGCAAAGCAGAGCAAAGCCGCAGAGCCCGAGGGCAGCAGGACAGCCACGGCGCGTCTGGGCTGTCCCGCTGCCCCCGTGCTCCGCGGCTTTGCTCCGGACGCCTGTGGTACAGCAGCTGGGGCGCTGCCGGTTGGTCCTGTAGCGCCGCTCTGGGCGCTACTGGACCAACCCGGCAGCACCCCAGCTGCTCTGCCCCAGGCGTCCTGATTCAGCCACTGCTGGTAAGTTTCAGCAGCGGCTGAATCAGGACGCCTGGGGCAGAGCAGCTTGGGTGCTGCTGGGTTGGTCCAGTAGCGCCGAGGAGCGGCGGCGCTACTGGACCAACCCAGCAGCACCCCAGCTGCTCTGCCCCTGGCATCCCCAAGTCAGCCGCTGCTGAAACTGACCAGTGGCTGACTACAGGAAGCCCCTGCCCCGGGCTTCCTGGAATCAGCCGCTGATCAGTTTCAGCAGCAGCTGACTTGGGGATGCCTGGGGTTCTTAAGTTGAATCTGTATGTAAGTCAGAACTGGCGTCCAGATTCAGCCGCTGTTGAAACTGATCAGTTTCAGCAGCGGCTGAATCTGGACGCCAGTTCCGACTTACATACTGATTCAACTTAAGAACAAACCTACAGTCCCTATCTTGTACGTAACCCGGGGACTGCCTGTACTGCAAATGTCCAATAACATTGCCTCATGAACTTTGGGGAAGCATCACACTCATTTGCTCATCCATCATACAGTTTGAATGGCGTATATCTTTCCTAACATCCTTAGCAGTAAATTATTTTTAGTTACTAATCTTTTTACTTAGACATTTATTAAAGAATCTGTTTTTCCTCATCCACCAAATATTTCAAGTTAGGCTTAAGAATATCAGTATAATTGGCTAGTTGGCTGTGTTGGGAGTTAAGTAGCTAAAGGCCTTTAACAAGTATGGATTCAGTATACAAACAAACTTGTGGAAAAGCAACATGGAGGAGTTAAGTATGTTCAGTCAGATAAATGAATCAAAAGAGAAGCATGAAAAGTTGGTTTATTGACTATTTATTTGAAATTTGTGAATTAATTCTCTGTGTGGTAGAACATTTTAGCCTGCCTGGGCACACATTAATGGATTTAAAACTCGCCATTCTTCTACAAAATAATTTTATAACTCAACCACAGAGAGAGAGTGAGGAATTACCTTCATATGCAAATTTTATACTATTTCCTTTGGCCTAACAAAAATTTGAACTAGATGACCCATTATAAAAACAGCTTTCCTTATATTCAACACCCCATTGACATGAAAAGCTAAGTGTGACACACTTTCACCCACTTAGCCTCGTTAGCACCAGCACTACAATTGATTTTTTTTTCTTTCCTCTCTCCCTTTTTTTTCCCCTTTGGTTTTGGTTAAAAACTAAAGAGAGACTTTTTTTTGTTCAATTGTAATCTATTTACAGTTTCTGCTGAGAGACCTCCAAAGAATATCAATAACCCAGCCAAAATGTAACAGACAGAGAAGTAAATCTGCTATCTTCTGGGGCAAAAAGTTTGACAGTTTCATTGTTTCAAAGGGAGCAAAATGGCAGCCTAATGATCTGGCAGGGGAGATATCATGATCACAAAGGTAATGAGGGAAACTCAATTGCATAATTTGTGGTAATGGGGGACAAAGTGTATGCAGTAATTAGAAGGTAAGAAGCACAATTCTGTGATCACATCCAGTTTTTGTTTCCCTACTAAGGTATTGTGGTGGCATTTACTTAAACAGAAGTAAAACACTTTATCTGTGTTACCAAGGGCCAATCAAAGGCAGCTTGTGTTTCTCAGTTAATACTCTGATAAATATGAGACATCTAAAGTTAACACAATTAAAATCTCTTTGAACTGGAACTTTTTTCTTTTTGACTAGGAGGCTTTCTTGTTGTCAAGGAAAGTTAATTTCTATAGGAACATCATAGTAATTTTTTAAAAAAAAGTCTAATAACTGTATTAAGCTACTTTGCTTGTAGCATTAGTAACTGTTGGATAACCCAGCAAAACAACACAATTACATAACAATGTTGGAACTGACAGTAAGGTTGGATGATAGTTTTAGGGGTGTTTCTTGAGAAACAAAAAAGTGGAAATCAGTAAAGTAGTATTTAATTGGATAACGAGTTACCAATCTTGTATTTTTCATGAATTACTTTTACTATGTGTTAAGCTAACAGGTTTGCTTGAATTCATTTTTTACTCAGGGTATGTCTAAACTCTGCAGCTTTTAGCGACAGTTTGTGTCAACACAGCCCTGTCACTAAGAGTCAGTATGTGTGAATGCTATTTGTTGGCACTTTTGTCAGCAAACTATTTCCACCCACAATGAGGGTATTTCACTTTGTAAGCAGTAGGCAATGCAGTTTTCTCACTTTCATTTTCTATGAAAAAACTTTGTTGTTCATTTGGGGGAATGTGTTTAAGCACCCACAAAAAACCAAAAGTTTTGTCAATAAAATGCAAGTGTAGATACAGCCTTAGGCCCAGTGAGGTGAATGCTAAGTGCTCATCAATGTAACAGAGGGTTCTCTGTGTGTGTGTGTGTGTGTTTCTTATGTTCCTTTTCTCTGACTATCTTTCTTTAATCTTCTCTCCCTTCTTTGATTCTTCATGAATATATTGACATCTTGCAGTGGTCTTACCTTTGCCTGTTTCAGATCAAGGAGAGAAAAGTGTATGGTATGTCATGTATATACTAACTCTTTAAATGTATAGTTAGCACTGTTATTAATAGAACAGTTTCTTAATAATAAGTTTACTTTTAAAAAACCATCTTTGTGCATCTTTGTAGAAACAACTATTCTCTTCCCAGGTGTGGTGATTTGTGGAAGTTCACTTCAAACACAAGTCATATTTAGTCTCAAAGTGTGGTAGGTGAACACATAGTATATTTATATTGTACATTTGGTGCCCATTCACTGTTGAACATCTAACAAGGATCTGAAAGAATGAGATTTGGAAAAAGTTACAAAAATTACCTAAGTGCTTTGGAGATAAGTAATTTTGCATTAATTATTATGACTTAACTATCTTGAGAATGCAGTAGCAAGATTTAGTTTAGGGATTCATTTGGAGGGAGCAGTCATAGTGGTGGCACCTTCGGTTTCTATGTTGTAAATAAAGTTGCATATTTTCCCCATTATTTGATGGTCTCCACAATATACCTGATGTAAGAGTCTGACCTTCTCTAATCCTACCTTTTCTTCAGCTAGAGTAGCGGTTCCCAACCTTTTCCAGATGGGGACCCATTTTGACAATTCAGGAAGACTGGGTGACCCAGAGCAATTCAAAAAATGTGTGAATGGCTTCTTAAGAGCCACCTGAGGAGACATCTGGCAACCCTTTTGAAATGTAATGGCGGTCCATATTTGGGTCCCGACCCATAGGTTGGGAAACCCTGAGCTAGAGTGATTGCTTGGTTTTTTTAAAGCTATCCTGAGCTTTCTGTCTTCTAAAGTGAAATCTTTCCTAAGTTAAACTTGCTTAAAAAGACTGATTGAGAATGGTGCATTCAAAGATTAACAGACATGCATTTATCTGAATAGAAGACAGATTTTAACTTTTTATTTATCTGTTACATATCAGTTTACTTGTGAGTTGAAGACAGTCCCAGGTGGGAAAATATTGAGACGTTCCCTACAGTTAATGTCCAGTAGAATTTTGTAAGTGAGTTTTGAGAAGGCTAAAAATGGAGAGAGAATAATAAAAAATACAAGTAGCAGCATATAGATTGCATCTTGCACAGTTCCTGATTTAGTGGAATGAGAGAGAAAATCATCCTTGTACAGAAGCCTATGCACCACTTAAATCTGCTTTAAGCATAAGTCCCTTTAGGCAGGGATTAATTTCACACACAACAATCTGTCATTTTGCAAATTTAAATTTTTCCTATCTATCTTAAGTCATACCATTTTTTTTCCAAGCCCAAAGGGACTATTCTCCAGGGATAAAATCCCAGGATATTTTTTATTTTTCACACTTGAGTTTTGTATGCTTATTCTAATGATGGGTTTTTTTTTAAAGCTGTAATGCTAAACAGAAGTGATGATGTGAGCCAGGATTTTTTTTTTAAACGTTAACTTGGCAGATGTTGGTTTATTGACACTGAAGGTTTTTGCAGGAAAGGGTCCAACTTGACCAGTTTTTCATTTAGGAAAAAGTTAAGAACAATTTGTAATTGTCAAAATATTCCAACTTTTGAGATTTTTACTGTGTCTCAAATTGAGGTAGAAGCAATTTTTGAAATCTCAGATTTTTGAGATGTTGGAAGAAATTTTCCTACTTAGCTCTAAAAATTACAGTTTCAGTTCTCTCATAACTCAGGAATGGATTTTGCTCAGACTTTTCTAAAATAACATTTAAAATAAATGTTGGGGTGGGTAGATTCTAGGCATTGTAAAACTTAACACTAAAAGAAAGTATTTCAGTAAGTTAAGCATGTGAAAGTGGAAGATGAGAGGCTTCCTTATAAAACTTTTCAATTATAGATCTCCAAACATTTCAAAAAAGTGTAGGAGAGGATGAGCCAGTGGACTGGGCTCTAGTATGAGTTGTTGGAGATTTGGGATTAATTCTTTACTCCCCCACCGACTTCCTTTTTGTCTTTAGGTTCTGGTTGCCCATCTGTAAAATGGGGATAGTAGTCTTTCTCTAATTTACAAGGATATTAGGAAGATAACTACATAAAAGATTATTAGCAGTTTCAATACTACAATAAAGGAGGCCATATAAGTACCTCGGAGAGCTAAAACTATGTAAATAGCGTGTGGAAAAAGTGAAGAAGGAAAAGTTATTTAATTGTTCCCATAATACAGTAGAGTCTGGATTATCTGACCTTCACTAATCTGACATTCTGCTTTATCCAACATAGCTGACTCCTGAAAGCAAAATTAAAACCCCGCTCTGCCCCTGGCCGCCTGCCATGTGACCTGGCCCATTTCTCCTTCTCCAGCTGCTGGCGTCCCTGCTGCTGCTACTTCTGCCGGCGCTGTTCGGTCTCCATTCCTGCCTTGCCCCTTCCCTCCCTGGAGCCCCTGTGCGCGGGCCGGGAGAATGGCCCTGCTCACTGCGCCATCGCTTCGGGGGCTGCAGGGAGGGAAGGGGCCAGGCAGGAATGGAGACTGAGCAGTGCCGGCAGGAGCAGCAGCAGCAGCGATGGGTCAGCAAGCAGGGCCATTCTCCCGGCCTGCATCCGGGGGCTTCAGGGAGGCAAGGGGCCAGGCCACCTGAATGAACTACAGGTAATCCCTATTATCCGACATTTTTGTTAATCCAACCACCTATGGGTCCCATTTAGGTTGGATAATTGGGACTCTACTGTATAAGAACTAGAGGCCACCAAATGAAATTAATCGGTAGTGGCTTTAAAACAAACAAAAGGAAGTTTTTTCTTCATACACCACACAGTCAAGATGTGGAACTCCTTGCTAGGGGATGTTGTGAAGACCAAGACTTTCACAGGGTTGAAAAAAGAACTAGATAAAATCATGGAGGCTAGGTCCATCAGTGGGTAGGCCAGGATGGGTAGGAATGGTGTCCATAGCCTCTGTTTATCTGGAAATGGGTGATAGGAGAGGATCACATGATGAGTTCCTGATGTGTTTACTCCCTCCGGGGCATCTGGCATTGGCCACTGTCAGCAGACTAGATACTAGGCTGGATGGATTTTTGATCTGACCCAGTATGGCCATTCTTATGTTAAGTAAATATCTTCAGTTTGCACATGGGGAAACTGAGGAACAGAGGTTAAATGACTTGCTCAAGATGATAAAACAAGTCAGTGAGAGAGCTGAGAAGAGAAACCTGGTTTGCTGACTCTCAGATGTAATACAGGCACATATAGTTGGTCATAAAATAGAAAACTATGATCAGTTTTGTAGTACAGTTAATTTTATTTACTTCTCAAAGTTTATTGGGTGCATCCATCTTTCTGGGTTGGTACAATGTGGATCAGTTTTTAACCTGAAAATTGACTTTCTTTCAGAGAATCCTGAATCAAAGTAGATATTTCCTGATATTTAGCTCCAAGTTAGTGGATGGTTCTACTGGTTGACTTTCTCTCCCCTGCCCCTCTCTCCCTCTATTCTGAGGCTAAATAATTCTTATTCTTGTGTGCAAGAAGTTTGAGTTTTGGAGCCAACAATTCTTCTTTCTTCCCCCATGGTACTTTTTTGTCAAATTACTGAAGTGTGAGTGTCCAAACCAGATTTCTAGGTATAGTGTGACCTTTTAAGAAGAACAGTGTGTTGACTATAAAAAAACAAAAACAACAAAAGAAGCATTCTTGTTTTTTGTCTGTTGAAAAATGGATCTAAGTGGTCTGCCAAATCTGTCTTTCTGATTTGCTTCTTGTTGATATTTGCCAGAAGTCCCGAATTGCAATGCTTATATGCCAACAGTGATTTCATTTGGTTAGTGACTATAACTTAACTTTTTTTTAGCCTTCAGTGTAGGTTGAAAAGAAGCCTCTAAAAATATGTAGGTTGATTGCTTCGCTAGTGCTGTATATTTAATATAGATATCTATTATTTCCATAGAATAACTTTAGTAATGTCCTTTATAAATTAGGTTTCATAGAAAATAAGCAATTATAGTTTTGTTGAGCTCAAACACGCTGTTTTAATCGTGAGCAAACTATAAATCATGGTATTACTTGAGTTCCAAAATCTTTCAAAGGTTCTCGAAAAAAGTATTCCGTGGTTGTAATCATGTTAATCTGACATTAGAAACACTAAGATAGTCATATTGAAGTTCTCAGTATGTCATTACAACTAACTACTGCTCTACCACCATAGCATATGCCAAGTAACAAAATGTTCATAGATGCATGCACATGTTCTTATATTATAAACATTCGCTTTTTACCAGTTTCTTAGTTCTTTCTTTAGCTTTGCTGTTTGTCTCTCCCACTTGGAAACAATGAGCTCCTCCCTTCTTTCTGTCACTGAATAGGGTCGTTGGCCCAGTGGTTTCCTTTCCTTTTGCAGCAGCCCTGTGAAAAAACAAATTGACAGAGCCAAAAAAGTACCCAGGCATGAACTACTTCAAGACAGACCCAAAAGAGAAAATAACAGAACTCCTCTTGTTATTACCTATAGTCCACAATTCAGACCCCTCCAACACATTATATACAATCTACAACTCATCTTGGAAAATGATCCCTCACTCTCAGAGGCCTTGGGAGAAAAGCCTATTCTTGCTTACAGACAAGCCCCCAAACTGAAACAAATTCTTTCTGGTAACCATGCCACACGACCATATCATAAGCCTCCAGGAACCCAGCTCTGCAACCAAAAACGATGCCAACTCTGCCCACATATCTATACTGGTGAATTCATCACTGGAGCAAACAACACAAGTTACCAAATCAAAAGGTCATTTGACTGCACATCCAGTAATTTAATCAATGCTATCAAATGCCAGCAGTGCCCCACTGCTATATATATATTGGACAACTGGACAGTCTCTGCAGGAAAGAATCAATGGACAAAATCAGATATACGTAAAGGAAACATACAGAAATCTATTGGGGAATACTTCAACCTTTCAAATCACTGTTTAAAAGATCTTCCGGTAACTGTCTTGTCACAAACCAGTTCTACAAGTCAGATCCACAGGGAAACATTGGAATTAGAGTTCATCTGCAAATTCAATTCACATGCTAATAGACTCAATCGTGATGATTGGGACACTACCAACTTAACAGCCATTGAAGGTGCAAACAGTCCTTCATGTAGACTCCCATGTCAGGAAGGATACTATCTATTGACTTTGATTCTTATCTGCTTCGTTTTAACTACCCAATCTTCAGATAAAACAAAAAACAGGACTATGTAACACTTTAGAGACTAACAAGATGGTTTATTAGGTGATGAGCTTTCGTGGGCTAGACCCACTTCCTCAGATCAAATAGTGGAAGAAAATTGTCACAACCATATATAGCAATATATTCAGATACTTACTGATTCCCTCTAGCTCTCTGTCTCCCACCCTCCTTTCTTTTTTCCTCTTCCCCTCGCCTATTTATTTTGGGTGTGCACACCCCAAACTCATAACTCTGGTCATCTGAAGAAGTGGGCTGTGTCCTCGAAAGCTCATGATACCATCTACATGTTTTGTTAGTCTATAAAGTGCTACCAGACCATTTGTTGTTTTTGTCTCTTTGTTGCTAGTCTTAATTTTGCCTTTGATGTGGACACGCTAAAATGCGAACAGACCATACAGGCCACAGCTTTTATTAAAATTTAACATGTGAGAGGAGCACTGCATGCTCATCACCCCTACTCTAATGTAACAAGCATTTAATTGGATCTAGTGTGGGCACTGTTGTTCCTTACCACAGTGGTTCTCAACCTTTCTAAACTATGGTTGTGTTGATTTTCTTCCACATATTGATCTGAGGAAGTGGGTCTGGCCCACGAAAGCTCATCACTTAATAAACCATCTTGTTAGTCTTTAAAGTGCTACATAGTTCTGTCTTTTATTTCAGCTACACCAGACTAACACGGCTGCATCTCTATCACTTTTCTAAACTATTGTACCCCTTACAGGAGTCTGATTGGTCTTGCGTGTCCCCAAGTTTCACCTTGCTTAAAATCACTTGCTTGCAAAGTTAGACACAAAAAAGTGTCACAGCACACTATTACTGAACAAATTACTTTTTCATTTTTACCATATAATTTTAAAATAAATAGATTGAAATATAAATGTTGTACATACATTTCAGTGTGAAACTTGAGCCTTTTTGTTACTTGTGAGCCTTGTCTGAAGCCAAAGCCCAATTGCCTATGGCTGAAGTATGTAACTTAGCTTTGTGGGACCCCCTTCGGTGTGGGTCCCCAGGCAATTGCCTTGCTTACAAACCTGGAACACCAGTCCTAAATCTGTCCTATGATCCCCAGAGCCTACAACCCCAATTAAGAAACACTGATTTAGATGAGTGGCCCCCCTGGAAGACCTCTGAATAACCCCAGGCCTACTCCTGGTCCAGAACAACTGCCTTATCATATGACTTGTAACTCTGGGCAGATTCTGCTGAACCTACTCCACCAGAACGCAGAAGGGCAAGGACCAGTGTTCCCTGTAAGCTGAGTGCTTGGGTGGCTGCGGAGGAGAGATTTAGGTGCTACCCAGCTGATTGGCAAAGCACCCACAGCTGGCAGCTTGTATTTCTGTTGGTGGTGCACATCTGCATATGGCTCAGTGCACGTAACAAAATTTATTCTGCACATGGATGGAAAAAATTAGAGCAAACACTGGTAAGGACAGAGGCCTGCGAGGACCACAAAGGTCTGGCTTCAGCCCACAAGATTCACAAGGTCTCACTCTGTCCCATCAGCCCAAGATACATCACCAAAATTCCAGATATTTTACTTCTGGCAGCCTTTCAATTTATCCTTTCAACTGCACTGGTAGCCAGTCACAGAGGGTGCCAGATACTACCTTTGCTATTCCCCGACAACCACACTTCCTGGTGTCACAATTTCTGCCCATTATGTTCCCTCATATTCTTTAGGCATACATCAACACCACATCTGTCAACTGTATGCCATTATCCTGGAAAAATTCAGGCTAATCATGACTGATGTCTTTGTTCTGTATCACTTTTAATCCTCTGTGTTTAGGAATATCTTGGTAACTGATATATTCATTTTCTAGCTTAGCATATACAGACTAGGGTCTATAGTTCCCTTCCAAATCTGCTTTGCAAGCATTTCTGATCATACTAGCCTTAGCTCTGGCTATGATTGTATAATCAAACAAATACACTTATAGATTGTTTTGCGGAACCTGATCCCGGTAAAACTCCCAAGATGATCTTTCCTGAGTTGTTTGTCAGTGGATCAGAAGTAGCGTGAGCTAATTCCAGTGCAGGACTTTTTTGCTAAACCAATGGATGCAGAAAAGTTCTGCACTTGGATCAACTCATGCCATTCAGGCCCTGAAGATTAGCTGAGACCTCGCTGTTGTCCTGGTTGCTTTTTTATGGGCTCAGTGTACAGTACAGTGCCTGCAAATCCAAATATTGTATATGCTCTGAACAAACAGTTTCTGAAAAAAACAAGTGCTATGGGTAAGTTACATTTTAACTGTTCCTTGTCAGTTCCTTGGTGTGGATGTAAGTCTTGCAATATCTTGACTTCCAGCATCCTACTGTCTGCTTCTGCCACAAGCCAAAACACCTGCATCCACTGATGTTGTCCCACTCCTGGAAGGATGAGTGAAATTCTCATTAGCACAAGGTTTTTCTCAGTACCATGCCAAATTTGTATGTTATCGGGAATCTGCCATCACTGTTTATGAACAGCAAGCTAGGCTGCGGGCTCTAGACTTTTAATAAGGTTCTTATTTCTTTTGAAGAATATAGGTGTTCATTTGCATATTCCTTCAATACCACATAAGCCCCTGTGCCCCTTCTGTGTTGCTTTTGGGTACCTAAAGTGTAGGGGCTTTTCTTCCACCTATAGTTGCACATCTGTTAGGTTTAACGCACACTACAACTGCCCACTGCCACAGCTGTCATAGGCACCAACTCACTCACTCTAAAAGTGCCCAAGATAGTAACAACAAATGCCACCTTAAATAAAATGGCCTCTCTTCTACAGCTGGAGACCATGGTAAAACCTTTAATTACCCAGTCAAGTTTTCCAGTGTTATGGGTAAACTGTTGTCCCTCAGTCACCTGTCTCTGCTGGATCACCCTGCTTAGAGCTTTTGTATTTTGAAATGCCTATATGGATTTGAAAAACACACAAACCAGAGATAGTGAAGGGAATCAATCCACAGTGAATTAAAGACACCACATAGTGTACCTGACGAATGCCATTCTGTGAACTCTGAAAGGTTGTCCTTTATAGGTCCCCAGTCTTCACAGAAGAACCAAATCCTTGACTAGTATCCTAGTTGTTATCATCCAAGGATCCAGAGTTGTTGGAACTCTGCATCTGTACTGGCCAAACATGTTGAGTTTCCAGAATCTGTGGTTCTTAAATTGAGACAGAGTATTCGCACTCCTGAGACATGCACTGCATGAAAAAGAATGTGTAACTGCAGGCAGTGTAAATAGAAGGGCCTCACCAGCCTTATTTTCAGCAGACTGCCTGTTCATATTATGTACCACAGGTTGGACCTCCCTGGTCTGGCACCGTCAGGATCTGACTGGTCCCAGATGAGGGATTTTGCCAGAACAGGGGAGGTCATTTTTGTGCCCTTGCCACTGGCCCCCCTAGGCCTGCTGCTGTCCTCCTAGCAGGCTCCCCACCTCCTGCTGCCCTGCCAACCTGCTAGGCAGCCATTGCTGCCATGGCTCTGCTGGGCAGCCCTGCTCATGAGGGCTCTCAGCCCTGCAGGGCAGCCCCGCTGCCACATGATGGGTCACCTTGCCATTAGCACTGTGGGCTCTCCACCGGGACTCTGTGACCCTGCAACATCTATGCCGGACTATGGATGTTGTTGGACCAGAGAATCCCAGTTAAGAAAGTTTCTACCTGTAGTTACACTAGAATTGGGCTTTTTAGTTCAAAAAGTTCTCTCCAAATAGTCATTGCCACCAGTATAAGGGGAAAAATATGTCCCTTGTCCTAAGCTACCCAACTTTCTGGCTGCTTCTAAAGTAGACCCCAAAACCTATGCCTCCTGAAGGGTCAGGTTGCTCAAGAGTAGCTATAAT
Organism: Pelodiscus sinensis; assembly: GCF_052426305.1. Classification (NCBI taxonomy): domain Eukaryota; kingdom Metazoa; phylum Chordata; order Testudines; family Trionychidae; genus Pelodiscus; species Pelodiscus sinensis. The sequence goes on along the minus strand of NC_143053.1, from coordinate 229,825,456 downwards.
ACAACTGGTCTGAACATCATATTGAAACCCTATTAAATTCTTCCATGAATCTTTCCCACACACGAGTCTTCCTTCATTTCCCTTGTCATTCTGACACAGTGGTGGGGAATTTCATGCAGCAGATGCATGCAGATGTAACAAAGACAATAAATGCCTTTCTGGGAGCTATTCCTGACTTGGAGATTTCAGAGTAATTTTCTTTATGCCTTTGAGAGCCTATATCAATGGCTTGTCCAATTTCCTCTTCTCCATAGGTAAACTCCACAGGTAAACAGTTTAATTTGGTGCCCAGGTATGTTAAACCAGTGGTTTTCAAATTATGGTTCACAGCCCAGTGGTAGAGGAATGTCAGGCACTGGGTCTCATTGCTGCAGGGTGATCAAGTGACCAGTGGGGGTGCTAAGGCAGGCTACCTGCCTGTCCTGGCACTGCAGACTATGCTGCACCCCAGAAGCAGCTGGCAACAGGCTGGGCTCCTGGGGGGAGGGAGGAGAGCACACAGGGCTCCGTGCACTGCCCCTGCTCTGAGCATTACCTCCATACTCCCATTGGCTGGGGACCTGTTCCTGGCTCCTTCTAGGATTCAGCATGATTTGTGGTGCCAAGAAAGGCAGAAAGCCTACCTTAGCACCCCCGCTGCACTGCTGACCCCTCCTATATGCCAATACTCTCTCATCCTCAGTCCCACTCTGGAGCTCATATTTTAGTCAAAGTATATTGGGTTGCTGACATCAACGATTTTCTTCAACTGGGTCATAAGAAAAAAGTTTGAAAACAACAGTGTTAAACTTTGGGCAGGGCCTTTGAATCTTTCAAAAGCAGTACATGACACTCGAGCACACCATGTGCATAGTTTTATCAAAATAGTGGTGGCTTTCAAACTGTCCCTAGGATACTCTACACTCAGTCAGAATGCAGACTTGATGTCCTGTTTTTCAAAGATCTCCCGGGGTCCACACTTTTTAATCATAACTGCCACAGCATCAAATGATGAGTAACTGAACACAATGGGGCAGTGAATATAGTAATTTACCAATGAGCTGCAGGGAAGAGTGGATGGTGGATAAGCTTGTATTCTCCTTTCACCTTCTTTGGTACTATACACCCGGATGTGCAATTTTGGTATCCAAATGCATGGAAGAGGCCTGCAGCTCTTCTTGCTGACATTTTGAAGGTTATCTTTCCCTTCCCATATGCTTGAAGACTTTAACTGACTTCAGGTTTTCTACTCAGGAATGATATCTCAGTCCCCCATATTGGATTTTAGAAACAGCCAAAAATCCATTCCAGGAATAAGCTTCATCTCTTTTTCTGGGATAATTCAATAACAAATTTTACAGCACCTGTATTTTAACTTGCCCATTGTTACTGCCTCTCCTATGACATGTCCTAAAGCACTGGGACTTGTGGACTGGAGGAAACAACCAGCCAATAGGAGCTGAGAGATTGGCCTGGGGGATGGGGGCAATGCAAGCCTCTTCCCGCTCCTGGAGCTGAGAGCCATATGGAGGGAGCAGCCTGAAGTTTTAAGCATCTGAGGATGCAGGGAGCTCAGCCTGCCTTGGGGGTGCTGCAGGGCTGCTAGCCAGGAGACACATACGTAAGCACCTCCCAGCCAGAGCCTGCCCCTCCTGCACCCCTGCCTCTTTTGCACCCCAACGCCCTCTCCCATGTCACCATCCAAACCTGTTGCACACCCCCCCTGCCCCAGGTCACAACTCCCTCCCAAATCCTATACCCCCTCCTACACGTTTCCCTCAGGAAAGAATCCTCTCTTGCACCCAATCACCCTGACAGACCCTGCACCCCATTCCCCTGACCCAGGTCACCACCCTCTCCTTCACGCAAACTCCCTCTGACCTCACACCATCTCCTGCACCCCAGTCCCTTATCTCATGTGCTTTTCTCCACCCAACCTCCTTTTAGACTCCACATTTCCATTATTATCATGGAAGAGTGCAGCCCTCGACCACTTTCTAAAGTCTTGGAGTGGCCCCCATCAAAAATTATTGCCCACCCCTGTGATAAGCAATCACACAGTCAAGGCCAAGTTCTAATCTATTTTACCTTGAGGGTAAATCAGGCTCCTCTGCTACCCTGTGTCTAAATTCTCTGCCATACTTTAAATATGCTATCTCACTATATGAAGCATAAGCCCTTATCAAGTCCTCATACATGAACAAGTTTTGGGCTCCTTGTACAAATTATGCTCATATACATGCAAAATGCCATGGACTTTTGAGACACTATAGGTTTCTGGGTTTGTTTTTCCTAATGTCCAACCTAAATCTCCCTTGCTGCAGTTTAAGCCCATTGCTTCTTGTCGTATCCTCCGAGGCCAAGGGAACAATTTTTCTCTTCTTTGTAACACCCTTTTAGGTACTTGAAAACTGCTATCATGTTCTCTCTCAGTCTTATCTTTTCTACACTAAACAAACCCAGTTCTTTCACTCTACTCTCATAGGTCACGTTTTTAGACCTTTAATGATTTTTGTTGCTCTTCTCTGGACCTTCTCCAATTTCTGATGACGCATGGTAAAACAATGCCCTCAGGCAGTGTGACAGGACAGGACCAATGGACTAAAACATTTAAGAAATGGGTGCAAAACTTTCAATCCTCCAGGAGCATCAATGCACATCAAAACACTCCAGTCTCCCAGCAGCCGCTCCACCCTCCAACAGTCCCTCTGTTGCCTGCAGGCTGTCTGGGGAGGGGCCAGGCTCAAGGGGGCTGCCCCTAGCCTCTAGCGGCCCGCCCGCAACCTGTAGGTTGGCTGGGGGGAGGATCTGGGGACTGCTCCACCTTCACCAGCCTGCAGGCTTTCTTGGGGGGGGGCAGCTTCCAGGGGCAGCTCCCCCCTCCAGTGGCCCCTCTTGTGTCCTAAAGGCTATCTGGGGAGGGGCCAGGCTCTGAGAGTAGTCCCTTCCTCCAGTACCTGACCCCCTGTGACCTGCAAGGCTCCATGGGGGGTGGGGGAAGACTAGGATCCAGGTTTTGGGAAGAGTTCTACTCACCCAGACTGTGAGCAGGCAAGATGGCGGAGGGCCAGCCACACTAGCTAGTCTCTTGGTGCTGCAGCTGCCCCCAGTGCCCACTCTCAGTATCATATCCCTCTTCTCTGTGCCCCTCCTTTTTGCATCCCTCTGTTCTCTGCCCCCTCCTTTTCCATGTTATGGAAAATAATCCCATTCATGGCACTTGCTGTTTTCTGGGCACAGTCAAACCCTGACCCTAGTTTTAAGTTAGTGTAAGAGAAAGCTGCACACCAAATTTGGTGGTTCTAGCTCTTACCATTTAGGAAGAGTTCTTGAACAAATGGACTCTCAAACTTAGATGGATTCAGACATGCTCAGATGTACTCTAAGATATATAGCTAAATAGAAAGAAGATACTCCACTTAGGAAGGAACAATCTGTTTCACACAGAATGGGAAGCAACTTCTCTAGGAAGGAGTACAGCAGATAGGGATCTAGGGGTCATAGTGAACCACAAGCTGAATTTGAGCCAACAGTGTGATGCTGTTGCAAAAAAGCAAACATGATTCTGGGATGCATTAACAGAAGTGTTGAGAGCAAGACATGAGAAGTCATTCTTCTGCTCTGCTGTGCTCTGATTAGGCCTCAGTTGGAGTATTGTGTCCAGTTCTGGGCACCACATTTCAAGAAAGATGTGGAGAAATTGGAGAAGGTCCAGAGAAGAGCAACAAGGAATGATTAAAGGTCTAGAGAACATAACCTATGAAGGAAGACTGAAAGAATTGGGCTTGTTTAGTTTGGAAAGGAAAAGTCTGAGAGGAGACATGGTAGCAGTTCTTACGTATCTAAAAGGGTGTCACAAAGAGGAAGGAGAAAAATTATTCTCTTTGGCCTCTGAGGATGGGACAAGAAGCAATGGGCTTAAACTGCAGCATGGGAGGTTTAGGTTGGACATTAGGAAAAACTTCCTAACTGTCAGGGTGGTTAAACACTGGAATAAGTTGCCTAAGGAGGTTGTGGAATTTCCATCTCTGGAGATATTCAAGAGCAGGTTAGATAAACATCTATCATGGATAGTCTAGAACTGGGTTACTCAACACATGGCCCGTGGGCTGCATGTGGCCCGCAGCCCATTTGTTTGTGGCCTGCGAGTGGGAGCCAAAACAAAAAAAAAAAGTCCATATAATGGACATCTGTTGATATGTGTTTTAGTAGTTAAATTCCTAGATTGTCATTGCTCGTGAAAAGTGCTGTCATATGGGTGGAAATTGGGTAAATAATGCATTTTATTATTATTAGCAGAACTGACTTACATGGGGCTTGTGTGTTGTGTGGTCTTGCCTTAATCTTTGTATTCATTCCCGTCAGTGTAAAAGATGCTGTTTGCATATATATTTGCGTGTATATATACCATACTTGAGTTGCGGCCCTCAGCATGTGCGGTGAATATAATTGTGGCCCCGATGTCTTCCAAAGTTGAGTAGCCCTGGTCTAGAAGGTACTGGGTCCTGCTGTGAGGTCAGGAGACTGGACTCGACCTCTCGAGGTTCCTTCTAGTTCTAGTGTTCTATGACTCTATGATTCCGTATATATGTATGTGCATAAATATGCATAGGTATAGATGAATATGGTTAACCAGTAAGATTCACCATTATCGGGTGAAGCTTACTGGTTTTGGTTAACCAACAGGGACTAGAGCAGCTCCCCATCCACCCTGGGCGGGCAATTACTAGAGCCCATGGGTCCTGCCAGAGGAGCCCCTGTTTGTGGCAGGTCCAGCCTGACCTTCTCACTGTAGGTTATGTGGAAGCTCCCCAGGAGCAGCCGGCAGCAAAGCCACCTCCCCAGGAGCAAGACTGGCAGTAGCCTTGCTGGCCCCACTCTTGGGGAGGGATCATCACTGTAGGTCCTGCAGTATAAAGCTTACTAAGCTTTATACTACAGAGCCCACAGCACGTGTAACCATTATGGTTTTTAGTGGCTACCTAATTACATTTTTAAACAATTTTTTACATCTCTAATATGCAGGGCATGACAAACGGCGACGAAATCTACTCACCAGCCCCGCACTGTGCATGGGCAAGACCTGCATCGCACATGCGCATGCTGCTGGTGAATGAGGTGACCGGCTGAAATCTACTCGCCACGGGCGAGTCGATTGAGTGATTGTCGAGCCCTGCTAATATGTATATACTTATAGCTTCCAATTCCAGCGTGTGTTCTCTTGACATTTTACAATAACATTGTTATTTTTTGAATATTCTGCTTTTATGTCAGCATTTGAATTGCTTTAGTTTATATTTAGAAAATGATATTGTTATGGATTTTAATAATTATTTGAAAAATTGATTGCATTACATGGTGATAGAATTAAAGTGATCTGAACATTAAGCAGCTTGTTTCTCATCACAAATAAATTACATTGATCCCACTAGATGGTGCTAATCGATTAAAACATTTTCCTGTAGCTTGCCAAAGTTTAACATCCTTCTCTGTAACTCAAGTTTGCTGGTCTTGGACTTTTGGATGGATTAATTCTGCATCAATGAACTGTAAAGAAATGATCTCTGCAAATTAAGGAGCTTGTGATGCTGAACTGAACTGAAACTAGAGCTATCTGCCTTGAATAGAAGACTGTAAGAATGCTCTTTACAGTACTAAGCAGAATTAAATCAAACTCTCCATCTTTAACTTTTAGCAGATTGTACTTAAATGGAACTGAAGTTGCGCAAGGCTATTCCAAGGTTGTGTTGTGGCTGTGACACGCTGGACCCCTTGTGGATGCCAACTGATGTAATGAAGATACTGCTGAGCTCACCTTTTCTGTCAGTTTGGGCCCCCTTTACCTGGACTTGCTATGTCAGGCTCTGAACCTGTGGCCTATCAAGGTAATCTGATTGAAGGCTGCAAGACATTTTCTTTACATTGATTGTCTGCAGGCACCGCCCCTCATAGTCCCCAGTGGTTCCTAGCCAATGGGAAACTGTGGGAAGCAGTGGCCAGCATATCCCTGTGGCCCACACTGCTTCACACAGCTCCCATTGGCTGGGAATGGTAAAACATGGCCCCAGAGAGCTGCAGGGGGCAGTGCCTGTGGACAGTCAATGTTTAGCAAAATGAATCGTGCCCAACAATCTGATTACACTGATGGACCACAGGTTGCCCACAACTGCTCTAAAGCCTCCTACACCAAAGTGGGCAGGCAGGGCCACACCCAGCTGCAGATACAGACACTGAGATTAGCTGTGGGAAGATTCAGTTTAATATTTTGACCCTACATCTGAGTGTTCATCTCCTTGGTGTATAAACTCAGTTATATGAAATGTGGAACTGGTGAATGTTGCAAAATGGACTAGAAATTAGGTCGTTAGCACAGATGTAAGGAATAAAGACAGTAATTGAAAGCAGGTGTGTGACTAGCTGAGAATACTTATCAGAAAGCGTGAAAGTTTAAAAGGCAAAATATACGTACTTTACCAAAATAGTCTGTGTAAGATTACCTACCTTTTAAAAAGGTTTTTTCGTTAGTCTTCTAAAACAAAGGACTGTGTTGCTGGCAAGAGTAAGTCTCAGGTCCGACACTGGGTTCTCAAGGTACAAAACACGCTACACAAGTATCTGTCAAACACAAGCAGTTTATTTCTTGACAGTTTTCAGCTGTACCCCTTAACTGAAAGAACAACATGATAGGAAAAGCGGCATCTTCCATCCCTTCTGCAAGCTGGGAACCCCGTTTCAGCTGTGGATGAGGCCGGAGGTTGCCTAGGCTTCCGAGGCACCAGTATCAGAGTCCATCAGTGAGGACCAAATTGCTATACTGTGGTGAAGCTTTAAATACAGTGTGTCTACCTTGTTTTGCAGTCTGGAAATTTCCAGGGGTTACTTATTACTTGCTTATGTATGGCTTAGCTGTTAACTATCGATCTGGTACTATTTGTCCTTTGTCCTTTGACCTTATTTACATAATCAGTACATCTGGGTAAACTAGATTGTTATATGTTCCTGGTTTGATGAGATAACGTGATCTTGGTAACTAATTGACCATTCATTATCAGTGGGAATAGGTCAATGGAGGGATGATAGGAGTTACTATAGAGAACTTTCTGGGTGTCTGGCTGCTGAGTCTTGCCCACATGCTCAGGGTTTAGCTGATCGCCATATTTGGGGTTGGGAAGGAATTTTCCTCCAGGGTAGCTTGGCAGAGGCCCTGGAGGTTTTTCGCCTTCCTCTGTAGCATGGGGTACAGGTCACAGCTAGAGGATTCTCTGTATCTTGGGGTCTTCAAAGTATTTGAAGGCTTCAATATCTGAGATATAGGTGAGAGGATTATTCTGGGAGGGGTGGGTGAGATTCTGTGGCCTGCACTGTGCAGGGGGTCAGACTAGATGATCATAATGGTCCCTTCTGACCTTAAAGTCTATGAGTCTATAACTTGTTCTTGCTACAATGGCACCACTGCTTACCTTGGCATATGTTCCTGGACCTAGAGGCTTGCTTCTGGCTCATCAGATATAGGAGAAGAGGGGTAATGCATGCCTCACCACCCATATACTTCACATGTACAGAGTTCTTCCACAATTAACCCCTACAGAATGCAATTGACACTAAACAATAACTTCATTAAGGAATTTATTATATCTACTGTGACACAGCTCCTCCCAAACCTTGGGGAGTCATGCACTTTCAGGCAGATTGCTTGCCTCAGAGGCTCACAGCAGCCCTCAATTTAGACACCAGCTTGCTGTTTGTTGAGCTACTCTCATCACTGGCCAGCATGGGGAAATAGAGGGGAAACCAAACTTCATAGTCTTCATGACCCTCCAAGTGGTACAGGGCCCTCCAAGTGGTGACAAACCATTGTGACAAAGTCAGACTCTTTCTAATACAGGTTGGACCTTTCTGGTCCAGCATCATTAGGACCTGACCAGTCCCAAACAAGAGAATTTGCCAGACCTGAGGAGGTCTCCTGCCCGTGGTCCCGAAGCCCATCATCTGCTGCTGGAGGGTTTCCCCAGTGGGCAACCCGCCCCCCCAGCCCCAACTTTCCTGGGCATCTTGCCCAGCTACTGCTGGCTCCCCGGGAAGCACAGACTCCAGCTCCTGCTGCAGGTTTCCATTCCTGTGCAACTGGGAGCAGCTGCAGGGCCGGGGGCTCTGACCCCATCCCTGTGCAGTCCCAGCTCCACACAGCTGTGAAAAGCTATAGGGCTCCAGACCCCTCCCTGTGGGGCCCCACCCCAGCTCTGCATAGCCATGGGAAGCCGCAGGACTCCAGATCTATCCCCACGCAGCACCAGCCCAGCCCTGCACAGTTGGGGGAATGGAGAAAGTCATGGAGCTCTGGCCCCGATCCCACACTCCTGGGGGCTGCTGGAGGGCTTTGGCTCCAGTCCCGTGCTGCCCCCAGCCAGGCTGCTAATTCTGATGTCCCTCCTGCCCTTATGCTCCCAGGCTCTTTGCTCCAGGATCATCCGTGGTCTGACCCAGAGAGTTCCAGATTTTGGAGGTACAACCTGTACTGAAACAGGGGAATATATGGGGATGGGATCCTGGGCCTGCCCCCTACTCTGGGTTCTAGCCTAAGAACTCTGTAATAGCAGCTGTCTACAATGTTTCAGGGAACAGCTATGAGGCAGCTTCAAATCCCTGGGCTACTTTCCCATAGTTTTCCTCACCAGCTCCCTTACTGGTAGTACTTCCTCCTGGTATCTTCCTGAACTTTCTCCTTGCAGACTCTCTACCACACTGTCTCTCATCAGTTCTTTCATCACACACTGAACTAACTGAAGAGGAGCTCCTTTTAACCAGAATCAACTGTTCATAATTGGCCTAAGTGTTCTGAATAGTCTGACTCACTTGATGCTGGAAATGGCTTAATTGCCCTGATTGATTCTGGCAACTTCCTGCTGGTTCTGGACTAGCTCTTGTTAGTTTATGCTGGGAACAGAGACTTACTCAATCTAGGGCTAATATACTTCCCCTTCACCAATCTCCTGTACCCCTCTGGCCTGACTCTGTCACACTATAAATCCATTAGTTTTGCTTCTAATTCATAAATGATACCTTTAAAATCTATATTGCAAGAAGAACAGTTAATTTGATGGTACCTGCTCTTATTGTTACTACATTCCAGGTACAAGCCAGACAAATGAGGAGCTTTGTCACCATTTACTCTGCAATCTTGGGTCATAATGCTTTGCTGATGAAGCATCCCATCTGCTCCTTCCACCAAGGGTGCCATTTCGGAAGGGTAACGGTGGCACCAGCTGTGCGCTTCAGGACACGGCTTGCTTTTCATCTGGTTCCCCGGATGCTAAAGGAGTCAGGGGGAAAGTGCTTGCACTCCATGCATTCCTCTCACACCTGGCTGGTGAAGGAAACTCATCAGCCAGATGTGAGAGACATGCATAGAATGCAAGCATTTTCCCCTCACTACCTTAGCGTCTGGGGAATGGGATGAAAAGCTAGTCGCATCCCGGAGTGCACAGTTGCTGCTCCCCCCCATCCCTCTTGAAATGGCACCCTTGTCTCTCACAAACAACATGCAACATGCTACGGATGTTTAACATACTATGGATGTTAAATTGTGGGTAATCAGCTAATCCATCAACTACTGGGTTAGTTGATAAGAGGAAACTGCAGAGCCACAGCAGAGTTAGTGCTCAGCCTAGGAGCTAACCCTGCTGTGGCTCTGATTTTTAAACGTATTAAGAGTGGCCAGGCTCCTAATACATTTAAAAGGCAGAGATGTAGTGGTGGGGACCATGTGGGAGCTGGGAATCAATTGTCTTGCCTCGCTCCTGGTCCCCCCTACTGCGCATCTGCTTTTTAAATGTATGAAGAGTCTGTTGGTTCTTAATATATTTAACAAGCAGATGCTCAGTGGGGGAGAAGGGACCAGGAGCGAGGCAGGACAGCAGATTCCCAGCTTGCTCCTGGTCCACTGCTGCGCCTTTGCCTGTTTTGCCCTCCAGAGATGGTGCTGGGAGGAACTGGCTTTTAAGCCTGCTCCCCCCAGCACTGGATCCTGCTCACTCCCCTTGCTGCCCTTTCTCTGATTGATAGAGACAGCAAGCGTGAGGAAGTGACTAATGAAGTCGCTACTCAGCTATCTGATAAGCATATGCTTATTAGGTAGTTGACTAGTCGCTTACATCCCTAAGTCAGACCCTGAGGGGACATATATACTTACAAGAAGATCAGTGCTCTGGTCAATCTTCTAGCCTTCAATTTAGTGGGTCTTATTTAGACCCATACATTGAACACAGAGGGCAGCCCCTGCCAGCATCTGGTACTCTTCCTTCTGCAAGTAGTAAGGGAAGCAGACAGGAGTATTTGCTCCTGTTGGTCTCCTGCTGTGTGGACAACACCATGGTTTAGCTTAAGGTAAGTCAACTCTTGGTATGCATTTTGTGTAGTTGGAGTTACATACTGAAAGCCAGCGGTTGGCAACCTTTCCAAAGTGGTGTGCCAACATTTAGCCTTCCTGACATGTGACGTGCCCCTCTCCCAGGAGTGGGAGAAGGGACTCTCTCTATTGTACACCCAGTGGACCGCCTGGGTCAATGCAAACCTTTTCACAGACCACCAGTTGCTAATGGAACCTCACTGTTAATTACATAATTATGTCCAAGCCATTTTGCTAGTGCTGCAGCTAGGGAGAATGGTTTAATTTAAATTATTAAACAGACTAAGCATTTTAACTTTTCATGTTAGTTTATCAAAGTTCATTTTAAATAAAATAAAATAAAATATTAATTTATGTCCAATACAAAAGGTTTCAATGTTTTCTTTATTTTTGACAGGGGGTGGAGAACAGTCCCCATGAGAGGAGTGAGTTTTGTCTTGTGTACCATTATTGAGTTTGTGTGCTTGTTCGGATATGTGCCCTTGTGGCACCCAAATTATTAATAAATATCTTATAAACCTCTCCCTTTTCCCTTCTGCTGCCATGTCCCCCACCCTCCCCTCACCTCATCTAGGGTATGTCTACACTAGCTTGTTAGTTTTTAAATCCCCCTTAGTCCGAACTAACTGCCCGTGGCTAGACGCGGCAGTTAAATGTTAATTCGAACTAACTCCTTAGTTCAAATTAACTGTTATTCCTCATGGGATTTAAAAATGGCAGCGCCCGGGAACATGCAAATGAAGCCCGGGATATTTAAATCCCCTCCCCTCCTTGTGTCTGCCTTTCTGCTTCACCCCCATGACCCTTCTGGAACCTGCATCTTCCTGGTGACTCCCCCTTCCCTCATTGCCCCTGCCCTCCTTACCCTCTTTCTCCCTGGTGCCCACTGCCTCATCACCCTCTGCCCCAGTTCTACTCATGTCCCTCTGTGTCCTCACACATGACTTGCTACATCCCCTGCCTTCCTCATGCCTACCCTTCCTTTCAACCCCTCTTCTCCTGGCACCTATTCCTTCCCTCTTTTCTTCCTTCCTCTTGCCCCCATTGTTCCTCCCTTATCTTCTCCCAGCATCACCCTGTCTCCTTCCTTCTGGCACTTCCACTGACACCTTCCCTCCCTGCTCCTGCCCTTTTTCTCATGTCTCCTTTTGGCCCCCTAGCATTTGTGTCTCTTCCACCCTGCCCCTTAGTGCCTTCTCCCTTCTTCTCCTGTCCCAGACCTTCCTCTCCCCTCAGTATAAGCACCTTCTTCTTCTTCTTCTCACCCACCTTCACCTTAGTTCTCCCCCTACCCCTTCCCCAACTTTCTACCTTCGATGTGAAAAGCAGTTTGGGGGGCTGGAGTGGGGGCTGGAACAGGGGCCACGGTGATATTTTTACTACCATGGTCCCAGCCCCAGCTGCTCCAGGGGCAGGACTGTGTGCCGAGATTGGAACAGAGGCCCCTCATGATACTATTTTTAGTACCATAGTCCTGGTCCCTCAAGGACCTCAGTACTAAAAATAGCACTGTAGGTGGCCCCAGCTCCAGCTGGTGTAAAATGGACCAGCTGAGGCAGCCTTACATCGTACACCCCTGTTCCAGGCGGAGCAAAAGGGCACCCTCCATCAAGAACCCATGAGGCCACCGGCTGCTGCAGCTGCCACCGTTCTCTTTCCGTTCCACTCTTAGGTTCAGTATTCTTAATGGTGAACAGAAATTATGTTGTTTTAGCAAGGAGAAGAGCAGAGCTAATAGAATGTGACAACTGCTGTGTACTGCAGGAAGCTTCTTTGGTTTCCTAATCATTCCCCAGAGGTATCTGTCAGCATAGGAACAGGTGGTGATGATCTGGATATGACTGGTCAGACCTGGGATTTGACTTGATGATCAGAACAATGGGAGAGAAAAGCAAAGATCTCAAGTATAGAGAAGGAAGGGGATACAGTTGTAAATGGGGAACAAATGAGTGAAGACAGAAAAGGAGAGCATTTAGAATCAAACACATTTAATGCAAGGCAAGTGCTGGAGGGAGGAGGGTTTTGGTTGTGTGGAACATTGGTCCACTTTCTAAGGAGAAAGGGTACTGTACAGTTTGGATACTGTCCAGTTCAGAAGAAGAGGACCAGTCTCCTTAAGGACAGACTAGCTAGAGTAGTCAGCCGTAGGGATGTTAGATATCATGTAATTTAATAATCATGTAACCTCACAAAATCTTAGTGGTTACATGATTATTCAATAGTCCCCTGGGCAGGACCTGTAGCCAGTGTGCTCCCAGCCTTACACCTGGGTAGCCCCCTGCCACTTTGCACTACTGCCTTTGATACAGAGATAACAGTGCATGGCGGCAGCAGCTCCTGTTCGTGGGGACACGAGCTCCCCATGGACAGGGACTGCTCCACCATTCCATGGAGCAGCTCCTGTTCATGCGGGGCGGGGTCGTCTGAACTCCTCTCAGACAGGGACAGAGCTGGCATGCTGCCTGCCCCCCACTGCTGCACCGTTGCCTCTAGTATAGAGGCAGCAGCATGGCGGAGAGGGGGAGGGAGCTCTGTCAAGCAAATGCTCATGGTGAACCTGCTTTTAAGTTGGCTCCCCCTTCCAAGCTCTGGCTCCCACCTGCCCCCCACTTTTGTCGGAGGCAGCACGGGAGGGGGAGGCAGGCAGAAGGCTCCACGGAGACAGCACATGTGGGAAGCTGGCTTCCTATGTGTACTGGCCAGGGCTGGCCCGAGCCATTTTGGCACCCCAGGCCCGGGCATACGGCGCCGCCCCTGGGCATGTGGCACATGCACTACCCAGCCCGGCCCAGCCACCACTGCTGGCACGCAGCCCAGGGCAGGCCACGCCTGGCTGTGCAGGGACCCGCGGCTGTGGGAGGAAGGGCGCTGCTGGCCGGCGCCACAGGGATGGGAGGGCCGGCAGTGCGGGATCTGGGTGTGTGGCGCCTGATGGCAGCTATAAGGGACGCCGCGCACCCCTTACAGCTGCCATCAGGTGCCCCCCATTGGTTGGCGCCCCGGGCAGCTGCCCAGCTCGACCACCCCTTAGTCCGGGACTGGTACTCGCTCCTACCTGCCCCCTTGCCCTCTCTGCTGCTGCCTCTGTCACCCCTCCCCCCCCCGAGTATGTGTAGTGGTTAGGATTAACCAGTGAGTCCACTGCATGCTAATATCCCTAGTCAGGAGGAGTTAAAGCAGGAGTGGGGAATCTCAGGCCCCTGGCTTACCTAGATTCAGCCCTTCAGGCTCAGGGCCTCCCCCCAGCATTGTGGAGACTGGGCTGGCAGTCCAGTCCTCCCCGCCCTGTCCTATTGCAGGGTTGGACCACACAGTCTACCAGATTGGGCCTTCCTAAGCTCTGGTGTTGGAGGGGAATGTGGAGGCCACGTCATTGAGGGCAACAGAAATGATTAGGGGGGATGAAGAGAAATTAAAAAGACTGGGATTTTTCAACTTCAAAAAGAGGAGACTAAGGGAGATATGATAGAGGTATGTAAAATCATGACTGCCATGGAAAAAGAGAATAAAGAAAAGTTATTTACTTATTCCCACAATATAAGAACTAGGGGTCACCAAATGAAATTATTATGCAACAGGTTTAAAACAAACAAAAGGAAGTTTTTCTTCACTCGGTACACAGTCAACCTCTGGAACTCCTTGCCAGAGTACATGGTGAAGACTCAGACTTTAACAGGGTTCAAAAAAGAGCTAGATAGATTCATGGAGGTTAGGTACATCAATGGCTATTAGCCAGGATGGGTAGGAATGGTGTCCATAGCCTCTGTTTTTCTGTAAATGGGTGACAGGAGAGGGGTCACATGAGGATTACCTGTTGTGTTCCCTCTCCTTGGGGCATCTGGTATTAGCCACTGTCGGCGGACAGGATACTGGGCTGGATGGACGTTTGGTCTGACCAAGTACGGCTGTTCTTATGATTTTGTTGTTTTTGTTTTATTTTTGGTTTTGGTTTCACTTGTGTGCGCCCGGGACTGATTTTTCTGTGGGTTACTGGCCCCAGATCCAAAAAAAGGTTCCCCAACCCTGGGTTAAAGTAATAGCAAAATTAGAGGGTAAAAAGGAAAGATAAGAGTGTGATGTAGTGGGGTACTGTTACATTCACTACTTGCTGTATTGTGCTCTGTGTGTGTGTGTGTGTGTGTGTGTGTGTGTGTGATCATGTATTTCAGTTCCCGTCCCTCTTGTAGCACTCTCCATGAGGGGGGAGAGGCTGGGCATGAGTCACTCCAGATGAGTATTGGTCTTAGACACCTGAGGGCCAGAAGGACAGAGAACAGGCGGGACTGCACCAGGCCGGCGGGGGGCAGGGTAGGGCCAGTGAGAGTGTCAGTCTCTGCTGGGCTAGGAGGAGTGAGGAGTAGAGAAGGGGGGTGAAGGGTCCATGAGCCTCTTCCCCCGCAAGAGGAATAAGGCTGTCTGCCCTGGCTTCCTGTGCTAACATTGATCCTATGCTACGCTGTGCCCCTGTGAACCAATAAACCTTCTACTCTACATATCTGGCTGCGGATGGGGGTGCAGGGTTGGGGATATCCCCTGGCGTGCTATCACAATGAGCGCCAAATGGAGATACTGGAGACAAAAATTAATCAAGGAAAACAGGACAGGAGAACACATTCTTGAATTGCCTATGCAATAATGCTATGAGCATGGGTAACAAACATGCAGGATTAAACTACTTGTTTCTTAGCATAAATTCAGTCTAATTGACTACTGGTATTACAGAAACCTGGTAGGATGAGTCACATGATTAGAAAAATCAGTGGTTATTAGCTATTTAGAAAGGGCAAACTGAGTGGCACTGTCAGAAATGGAATTACATGTTTCCAAGTCACTGGTAACTTGGAGAAAATTATGCTGTATTCTAAAGTACCAGTGACCTAACAAATGATGCACAAGGTGGAATACTAGGTTCCTGTGTGATACAGACCACTAGATTACTCTAAAGAGCAACCTGTTTATACATCTATCTATAATGTATAGGGAAAAAAAAGTCATGGGCAACTTCAGCTTGAGTGTCATCTGCTGGAAGTTTCATGTTTCCTATACTAAACTTCCATTGAAATTTCTAAACGTGTAGACGGGCCAAATTTCGGAAAAGTCTCTTGTGAAACAAAAGCAGAAAAATATACGCAAATCGTGTTTTGCAATTTGCCTATCTTTGTCCAACTTTTCTTTGTAGCCTGAGAGGGCACTTGATAGCAGTTTTCAAGTATCTAAAAGGGTTACAAGGAGGAGGGAGAAAAATTGTTCTCCTTGACCTCTGATGATAGGACAAGAAGCTATGGCTTAAAACTGAAGTAAGGGAGATTTAGGTTGGACACGAGGAAAAAATTCCTAACTATCAGGGTGATTAAATACTGGAATAAATTGCTAAGGGAGGTTGTAGGATCAACATCACTGGAGACATTTAAGAGCAGGTTGGCTAGACATCTATCTGGGATGATCATTCTAGATGGTGCTTAGTGCTGCCATGAGTACAGGGGACTGGATTTGATAACCTGTCACGGTCCCTTCTAGTTCTAGTCTTCTACAATTCTACGATTCTAGTGTCAAAGTTACAGACTTCTGTATTGGTACTACAGGCAGTCCCCGAGTTATGTGGATCCGACTTACGTCGGATTTCTACATACGAATGGGGCTTTTCTCACCGCGGAGGAAAACTTGTCTGCAAGAAACTGCACAGGGAAACAAATATTTAATTAATGGTTTCTTCAGTTTAACAGAGACAGGTACAAGATGATTCCATAGCTTGAAGTTGAAGCTAGACAAATTCAGAGTGGAAATAAGGCATGCAGATTTTTTAACAGTAAGGGTGATTAGCCATAGGGACAATTTCCCAAACGTCATGGTGGAGTCTCCATTAATGACCATTTTAAAATCAAGATTGGATTCAGTTCTTCAAGTAGGAATTATTTTGGGGGAGTTCTCTGGCCTGTGTTATAATAGGAGTTCAAACTGGATACTCATGGTAGCCCCTCCTGGCTTCGGAGTCTGTGAATATAAATGGTTTGGAGATTTCTGAAGTGAAAGGGAGGGGGAAGCAAGAAATGCTGAAAGAAATAAAATGTTTGTCAATTTCAAGATAATTACATCTGTATCCCCTTTCATGGTGATGAACTGCAGAAGTATAGAGGTAGGTGGTATCAGGCCTTGAACCATTACCTTTTTAGGCAGAGAACTTTTGTCCCACTTTCCTTTAAACAGATGTTTTTAGGTTGTTTAGGCTTGTGCCATGCACTGTGATATCTTCAGCAACCCAGTGTACCTAATGGCCAGCACTTGTGCTTTTCTTTCTCTTTGAGGATAATTGCTAGCATGTGCCTGGAGTTACAAGACACCACACAGCTCTTTCTCAGCAAAGTGCATTTATTTGTGGTTTTACAACCCTGCCCATCCTGGCTAATAACCACTGATAGGATGAAAGAATCACAGAGGAAGCAGAAAACAGTATGTTCCCATATGCTTATTAAACATACCAAAGAACATTTATTTTCCACGTGAGCAATCTTGCCAGGGTTGAGGTCCCCTAAAGACCAAAGATTTTATCCATTTGCTGAATCAACAGGAAGACCTGGAACCTGCTTAAACTCAGCCTTTATATATCACAAGTTCTTTGTGTCTAGAACACCCAGTTTGAACCAGTGTGTGCAAACTGCTCCAGGATTAGTACTTAGGGTTGCCAGATGGTTGAAACAAAAATAGTTGCCAGATGGTTGAAACAAAAATAGAGGACCCCCTCCACCCCCCCCCCCCCAAAAACCAAACAAACCAGGAAAAAATTCTGTTGAAGAGGAAAAAAACTGGGGGTGGGGAAGGAGACCAAAGTTGTTGAGTACCCCCCCCCCAAAAAAGGACTCCAAGGACTTAAGCCAAAAACAATTTTTTAAAAAATAAAACAGCATGTCCCCTTTAAGTGCAGGTATAGGAACAGGGGAGCGGTTGAGCACTAAGACCCAGGGGAAGCATTGCTTGCCCTAGGTCTTTTGGCTGGCAGCCATTTTGTGCCGGCAACTTTGTGGAACCACGTAAGCAGGGGGGGCTGGGAGTGTTGGGGGCTGGGGGAGATTAAGGAGGGAGGCTGGGCACTGTTTGTAGGGTTGCCAGGTGCCTGGCATTTTTGCCTCCTGGCCAGGGAAAAATTCAGAAAATACCAGACATCTTGGGTGTCCAGTATTCTCTGAATTTTTTTACTGGACAGGAGCCGAAAATACCAGACTGTCCGGACACCTGGCACCTTGTCTATACCAGACACCTGGCAACCCTGTTAGTACTCCTCTGGAATTGTTTACTATCTTAGCGATTTTCCTTAATCTGCCCTACTGATTTTTGTTTCAGGAGAAGCCGAGTAACCCTTCCCCATACCAAGAACACAATCATATGGTACTCCCCCAAAGATTCTGTGTGGCATTGCAATATCTGACATAGTTTGTACAGAATAAATTTCTCTTGATAAGATTACAGACAAAGAAGGTCTAAGGAGAGGAAGGGTTTTGTGTGGGTTGTTGGGTTTTGTTTGTTAGTTAAGCTTTTGTATTTTTCTTTTGGAATATTAATCTATTTGTGGTATTTTTGTGCAGGTTCTCAGACAGAGACTGGTTCTGGGTGTCTGAGATCTGACAAATTATCTCTTTTTTTGCCTATTATTGTGATCCTAACAAAATATAGTAGGTGCTATATCAACACTGGGGAAGAGTTATGTATTTTGTGATGTGTGTTCGAACATAGCATTCTGGTGTGTGACTTAGCTAGTGCATTCTTTGGTTGGAGGTGTTTGCGCATGAGTGTGTAGAGTTTAAAAAGTCAATTTGGGTGCAGTCTTAGGCTAACTTTCCTATCTCACTATATATTTGAGGGGAATAAATCCACTTCTCATTATTTGGCCAGCTTTTAAAGATTGAGTGCCTTGCTTAACTTAAATGTACAATCTTTCTTCAGAAGAGAAATGAGGCAGTTCTTCAAGTGCTTGCTCATGTCCATTTCATATTAGGTGTGTGTATGCTTACGGTAGGCACCACTGCTGGAAGTTTTCTCCCTCAGGATTATCCACAGGGCAGAGGTTCTGGCACTCTATAGAGCGGTGACCACATGGCAGTGTAGAAGGGCTGCCTTCTGCCCCCTCCCTCATTAACTTCTGCTGCCAGTGACAATGTATAGAACATTCACAGTTGTGTTAGAGTTGCCTAGGCTTCATTTGTAGAAAATTTAGTTCTTGTGCAGTTAGTGTAAATAGTTAATAATAGTTACTTACCCCTTAGCAGAAGAGTTTTTCTTTGAGTGTTTGCTCATGTCCATTCCACAGTAAATGTATTGTCCTTCACATGCACCACTGCTGGAGAGTTTTCCCTCAGCAGTATTTGTAAGGAATCAGCTCTAGCAACCCCTGAAGTGATCTCTCCATGGTGTAATATAAAAGGTGCTGCATGCTTCCTCCACCTTCAGCTCCTTCTTGTCATCAGTGATAGTACATCAGAACTGCTGAACTCTTGCCAGTTTACTTTTCCTATGAACAGTTACCTTGGTATACATAGTTTCTCTCAGTAGTGATCGTTGTTAGTGTTAGTTTTAGCTGTTAGTGTCCCAGATGGGACTTAGCCTAAGAACATAAGAATATAAGAACGGCCATAGTGGGTCAGACCAATAGTCCATCTAGCCCAGTATCCTGTCTGCAGACAGTGGCCAATATCGGATGCCCAAGAGAGAGGGAACTCATCAGGTAATCCTCACATGATCCGTCTCCTGTCACCTATTTACAGACACACAGAGGCTAGGGACACCATTCCTACCCATCCTGGCTAATAGCCATTGATGTACCTAACCTCCATGAATCTATCTAGCTCTTTTTTGAACCCTGTTGAAGTCCCAGTCTTTACCACATCTTCTGGCAAGGAGTTCCAGAGATTGACTGTGCGCTGAGTGAAGAAAAACTTCCTTCTGTTTGTTTTAAACCTGCTGCCTATTAATTTCATTTGGTGACCTCTAGTTCTTATATTGTGGGAATAAGTAAATTACTTTTCCTTATTAACTTTTTCCACATCAGTCATGATTTTATAGCTCTCTATCGTATCCCCCTTTAGTCTCCTCTTTTCTAAGCTTAAAAGTCAAAGGCTTTTTAATTTCTTTTCATATGGCATCCGTTCCAAACCACTAATCATTTTTGTTGCCCTTTTCTGAACCTTTTCCAATGCCAATATATATTTTTGAGATAAGGTGACAACATCTGTACACAGTATTCAAGATGTGGGTGTACCATGGTTTTATATAGAGGCAATAAAATATTCTCTATCCTTTTTAGAGACTATCAATTATTCCTACCCTTTATTTCCTGTCTTTTAACCAGTTATTAATCCATAAGAAGACCTTCCCTCTTATTCCATGACAATTTACTTTACTTAATAGTATACTATGTCCACTGGATCACCTTTGTCCACATGTTTGTTGACCCCCTCAAAGAACTCTAATAGATTAGTAAGGCATGATTTCCCTTTACAGAAACCTTGTTGACTTCCCCCCAACAAATTATGTTCATCTACATGTCTGACAATTTTATTCTTTTCTATAGTTTCAACTAATTTGCTCAGTATTGAGAATAGATTGACTGATCTGTAATTGCCAAGATCACCTCTAGAGCCCTTTTTAAATATTGGTGTCAATTAGCTATCTTCCAGTCAATAGGTACAGAAGCTGATTTAAAGGATAGTTTACAAACCACAGTTAATAGTTGTGCAGTTTCCCATTTGAGTTCTTTCAGAACTCTTGGTTGAATGCCATCTGGTCCTGGAGACTTGTTACTGTTCATCAGTTTGTTCGAAAACCTCCTCTAATGATATTTCAATCTGGGACAGCTTCTCAGGTTTGTCACCTAAAAGGAATGGCTCTGGTTTGGGAAACTCCCCAATATCCTCAGCCATGATGACTGAAGCAAAGGATTCATTTAGATTCTCTACAATAACTTTATCATCTTTGAGTGCTCCTTTAGCATCTCGATTGTCCAAGAGCTCCACTGGTGGTTTAGCTGGCTTTCTGCTTCTGATGTATTTAAAAAACATTTTGCTATTACTTTTTGAGTTTTTGGTTAGCTGTTCTTCAAACTCCTTTTTGGCTTTTCTTATTATATTTTTACACTGAATTTGACAAAGTTTATGCTTTTTTCTATTTTCCTCACTAGGATTTGACTTCAATTTTTAAAAATATCTTCTTATTTGTAACTGCTTCTTTTACTTGGTGGTTAAGCCATGGTGTCACTTTTTTTGGTTCTCTTACTTTGTGTTTTAATTTGGGGTATACATTTAAGTCAGGCCTCTATTATCATGTTTTTGAAAAGTTTCCATGCAACTTGCAGAGATTTTACTTTTGTCACTGTACCTTTTAATTTTTGTTTAACCAACTTCCTAATTTTTGTGTAGTTTCCCCTCTCTGAAATTAAATGCCACAGAGTTGGGCTGCTGAGGTATTTTTCCCACCACAGGGATGTTAAATGTTATTACATTATGATCATTATTTCCAAGCGGTCCAGTTATATTTACCTCTTGGTAAATCAAGAATAGCCTCTCCTCTTGTGGGTTCCAGAACCAGCTGCTCCAAGAAGCAGTCATTTAAGGTATCAAGAAATGTTATCTCTGCATCCCATCCTGACGTGACGTGTTCCTGGCCAACATGGGCATAGTTGAAATCCCCCACTATTATTGAGGTTTTTATTTTGATATCTTCTTAATCTCCCTTAGCATTTCATAGTTACTATAGTGAGGTGGTTGGTGATATTCATGCCCCAGTCCCCAAGTTTTAATGCAAGCCTCCTATACTGGTCAGTGACCCACATAACAGTTGTCCAAGGTAGTTTGAGGGGGGGTCATGTTAGTGATAAGTTCTTCATTTGTAAATTGTTCAGGCCTCGAAGAAAGAGAGAGAGAAAGAAAGAAAAAAAGAAAGAGAGAACCATGGGAGGTCAACACTGTGAAGCAGCATTGCCAACACTTCAGCTGCTTACTGGGCTTTTAGAGGACATTTAGAGGTAAATTAGAACTACATTTTAGCACAGAACACTGAGAGCCAGTACTGGTGGCTGTAAACAAACTTGATGGGACCATAGTAAACTTGGCCAGACCCATGACAAGTGGACATCTGGCCAGCTAAAATCATGCTGGACCATGGATCTTGTCAGAATAGAGAGGTTCAACCTGTACTCTTAATGGAATCAGTGCTAGCACCAGAGACCAAGTCAGACTTAACCTGGTGTATCCAGATTGACCCTTAATTCGACAACTGGTTTGTTACAAGTGAAAAATCTTAAAGTTCCTGTTGCAGGAAGTGGGAAAAAGGAAACAGATTCTCACTTCTGAAGATAGTGGAAGGTGGGATGAAATGCAAAAGGGGATGGAAAATAAACTGATGTCCTGTTTTAGATAGACTATTGAGTTTTGCTTCCCCTAATTTAAGGTAAATATTAGTCTTTATTATAACCTTCACTGCATTTTGATAGACAGAGAATTGACATAATTTATTTTAGGTAACATGGATCAAGCCACCTCTCTCCAAATAATTCCACACTGAAACTAAATAGCAGTTTCATCTCAGGTTTGATTTTGGTAAGGTAATTGATTCGCAACCACTGATGCCTTTATGATGACTACTCAGATAACCCGTTCTACCTAATCAGAATACTTTCTCTTAACAATGCTTTAAAATAAAATCCTAGTGTTTTAATCCTGCTGTCATGGACTCCAATTTGAAGACCACTGTTTTCAAAGGAAAAGTGTTTTGTCATTGTTATGCTCCTTAAAAACTGATATTAAAAATAGCTTTTCGTTTCAAGGTCTTCATGTCCTTAGATCACAAGAAAGAGTAGATGTATTTAAATTTGGAAATGTTCTGAAAGGAAAAAAATCCTAAGAAATCTGGGGTTAAAAGTACAAAAAAAAAATTAAGAAAATCCTTTGTACAGTATTGGTTAAGGGTGTTTGGCTCTGAAGAGGCAGGAAAATTTATTTTGGAACAAGTGTGACTTGTTTGGCTTTGGTCTGAACTTCCTCTACCCACCTAGGGACCCTCTTCTATAAGCAAAGTCATCAAAACTTTTTCTTACAGCTGACAAAAAAGTACACTTGAATGAAAGACTGTGAAAGCTTATATAATAGAAGCTTTATTTTGTTGTGTAGGGAACAATGAATTGAAAGTGAAAAGTATTTCTTATAGAAAGATAAATATTTTAAGAAACTCTGCAAGGACTTAGAGGGGTTGTAGACAGTACTTATTCTGTTCTGCTTAACCTTGCAAAAATAGAATACCTAATATATTAGTCTCAAACTTGTTACAGTATGTTTCATACTCATTTAGACATCAGTGTTCTTACTTTGTTCCTAGTGCTGAATCAAAATAAAGGATACAATTAAAGGTACAGTATCCAATAGGGATAATTCACAAGTAATGTTTTAAAACAGAAGCCAATATCTATCAGATGAAAAGAAGGAAAAATTCATTGAACAATAAATAAAGGATAAAATATTTCAGCGTATTTTGAGCAATTCCTA
This sequence comes from Pelodiscus sinensis, assembly GCF_052426305.1. NCBI lineage: Eukaryota > Metazoa > Chordata > Testudines > Trionychidae > Pelodiscus > Pelodiscus sinensis. Next base: position 229,802,548 of record NC_143053.1, on the reverse strand, counting down.
AAAACAAGAGGGGAATGAATAGAACAGCTTAAATAGGAATTTTTTCAATGTATTTGTCAAACTGTCTTCTAACAATATTATAAGTAGGAGTATGGAATACAAATATACTGTATGGTACAATCAACCATACAGCACCTTTTGTCAAAAAGCAGATTTCGTTTTCACAAATTCCTTATATCAGGGTTTTTTTTCTGGGCCTTCACAGGAAGTTGGTTCCTTTAAAAAAAAAAAAAAAAAATGCAGTTGCATATAATCAGTGCTCAAACCCAAATGAAAAATTTTCCTCCAGAGCAAAGCTGTGATACTTGGAAAACTGAGTTGTATTACAAGTAAATATATGTGTAATGAATAAGTGTACTGTGCAAACACTGCTGTCCGGTCTATACCTAAAAATTAAAGTTGACCTAGCTACTTTAGTCAGGGCTGTGCAAAACATCAAGCTCTATGTGATGTAATTAGGTTACCTTAACCCACACTGTTGACACAGTTCAGTGGAAGAATTCTTCCATTTACCTAGCTCAGGGGTGGGCAATAATTTTTGAAGAGGGAGGGGCAGCACTTCAAAAACTTTTGAAGTGGTTGCAGGCCAGGCAGAGCTTTGGGCCTTGGACTGAAGGGGCAGGGCCTTTAAATAGAAATAAGTGAAAGTGCTTGTGTCTCCCTTGTGACTCCCAGACATCAGACATGCCTGCATTGTTAATGAATTATAAAGAGAGCAATTTTACCTGACAAATTTGCCGTTTATCTTATTGCACCTGGCTTTTTAAGAAGGCAAACATAAAATACAGGGTCATTAACTTGCTATGTCAGGTTCTTAATTCAGTTCAGAATTGCCTTCCCAGGTTTTTAAAACCTTTTCATAGAATCATAGGACTGGAAGGGACCTCGAGAGGTCATCGAGTCCAGCCCCCCGCCCTCAAGGCAGGACCAAGCTCTGTCTACACCATCCCTGACAGATGTCTATCTAACCTGTTCTTAAATATCTCCAGAGAGGGAGATTCCACCACCTCCCTTGGCAATTTATTCCAATGTTTGACCACCCTGACAGTTAGTAATTTTTTCCTAATGTCCAATCTAAACCTCCCATGCTGCACTTTAAGCCCATTACTCCTTGTCCTGTCCTCAGAAACCGAGGAACAAATTTTCTCCTTCCTCCTTGTGAGATCCTTTTATGGGATTGCTACAAGTTACCTTTATACAATGTAACTATTTCCTCTCATGTAGTACTCACCAGCTATCTGACTCTTCAGTTATCTTCCTGATATAAGAACTTTCTTCTTTGATGCCTGTGCCATCAGAGACAGCCTCCCCCGTATCTCTCTCTTTCATGCAATCTCCAGTTTAGATTTTTGCTGAAAATGGCTCTTTTGCCTTTCCAACCTTTTCATTTCTTTCCCCAGTAAGGTAGCATTCCTATGATTGAGTGTGTCAGTTTTCACAATCCTTTCTGTTGTTCAACTGTCTTCTGGATCCCATGTGGGATCCCATATGGCAGTAGTACCCAACGCGGTGCCCGCGGGCGCCATGGCGCCCGCCGGGGCATTTGTGTGCATCCGCCGACAACCTGGGCCAGCCCGGCGCGCGGCGCACTGGAGGCGCCGGCCCCAGGCGTGTGACACGCACCACGGTGGCCCCAGCCCCGGGGCACATGCGGGCGCGCCGGTACCGGGCTTGGGCGGCCCCGGCCGTGGGGCATATGCCGGCACTGCCGGGTGCAAGGGCATCCCTACCCCTGGCGTGCCCCAGGACGCGTGGCCCCGCCCCCGGGCGCCCGGCGCGTGAGTGGCCCCACCCCCACGGGTGCTCGGCGCGTGAGTGGCCCCGCCCCGGGCGCCTGGCGCGTGAGTGGCCCCGCCCTCAGGCGCCCGGGAGCCTCTGGAGGTTGGGGACCACTGCCATATGGGATCCCATATGTGAGAATCCAGTGGATACAGTATACTTAGATTTCCAAAAAGCTTTAACAGGATCTATCACCAAAGGGTCTTTAATGTGAGCTATCATGGTATGTGAGAGAAGGTCCTCTCTTGGGTTGATAACTGGCTAAATGACAGGAAGCAAAGGGTAGGATGGTCAGTTTTCAGAATGGAGAGCAGTAACTCATATTGTCCTCCAGGGGTCTGTACTGGGAGCAGTACTATTCAACATATTCATAAGTGATCTGCAGAAAGGTTAACCAGTGAGGTGCAAAATTTGCAGATGATACAAAATTGCTCAAGATGGTTAAGTCCACAGTGGACTGTGAAGAACTTCAAAAGGATCTCGCAAAATTTGGGTAACTGGGAAACAAAATGAAAGATTAAATTCAATGTTGATAAATGCAAAGTAATGCATATTGGAAAACATCATCCCAATTGTACTTGCAAAATGATGGGGTTTAAATTGGCTGTTACCACTTAAGAGAGATCTTGGAGTCATTATGGTAGTCAAAAAGGTAAAACAGAATGTTAGGAATCATTAAGAAAGAGATATATAATAAGGTAGAAAATATCCTGTTGCCTCTTTATAAATTCCATGGGCCTGACTAATTCTTTTGGGGTCCCATGGTTAGTAGATTTTGTGAGCCCCTCTTAGGTGCTAGGGTGAGGCCAAAATGACGGGTTCGTTGTGTGAGATGGGGCTGCCAGGGAGTGGGATGGGGATGCAGGAGGGGTGAAGGTGGGGGATCTGGGTGGGAGGTAGGGTGCTAGAGTAGGGTTTTGGGTGGTGAGGATGTAAGGTCTACACAGGATGGAGGGTGCAAGAGTGGGCAGGGGATGGAGTTGTCTGGCCAAGGGAGGGTGCAGAAGCAGGGTGAGGGGTCTGGGCATGAGTTAGATAGACGCTCTCAGGCGTCACTCCCATGCAGTGCATCCCAGGCACCACCTCCCATTGCTCCCATTGGCTGGAATACCATGGAGGGAGGCAAAGCAACAGCACGTAGAGCTGCTTGTTCCCTTCAGGAGCCAGATTCTGCAGTGAGGGGTGACTCCCCCCCCCCCCCCCAGTAGGAAGCCGGTGCTCTGAGCTGCAGGGTATGGAGTGAGAGGCTGAACCTCAAGCCGTGGCCTAACTGCAAGGCAGCCACAGACCACTAATGTGGTCTGTGGACCATAGTTTGATAACCACTGATGTTAACTGATGCATTAGAGCAGTGGTGTCCAACCTTTTAAAGCACAAGAATTAAAGCACTTTTTGAATTTATCAGTCCAGGATCTACTTCAAACCCAAATATCCCTGCCCTGCCCCTTCTCCGAGGCCCTGCCCTTCCCCCACCTCTTTGCTGAGGCCCCACCCTCCTTACTCTGTGAAGATGAGGTACAGGGGAGGGGAACAGAGTGACATCAGTGCCCCCAGCCTCTGTCTCTCTCTAGTGACCGGGGTGGTCACTCACTGACGCCCAGGAGGAAGAACACCTCTCTGAGCTCAGGTGGGCTGAGACGGAGCTTGCCCTTTTAAGTTCGCAGAGGCCTTGGGGCGGGGCAGGAAATACAAAAGCCCAGCCCAGGAGCTCAGCAGGGCCCGAGCCACTGGAGGGAACAGAGGCCTATGCTGAGTTCTCATGCTTAGGCCCTGAAGATCTGGCAGAGGTGGATAACTGGCTTGGACTACCAGGTCCAGGCACTGAAGAGAAGACTTTCTGTACCCTGTCCCCCCACATGCAGACTACCCGGACCTTGTGAACCTGTCGCTGACCGGGAGTCAGGTAGAGACAGTAAGGGTATGTCTACACTACCCCGCTAGTTCGAACTAGCGAGGTAGTGTAGACATACCCAGAGAGAGTTTGGAAGTGGCCCAGGGGAACCAGATGATGGTCGGGCGGACATGATAACCCTTTGTTTGTCGGCATGTTTCAGATCGGATTCCCTGCTGACCCCAGCGGCCACCAAGGCTGCCACTGCTAGGACCGTAGGCCGGGATGTGTTGGTGTAGGGAGGGCCCGTGTCCCACACCGCCACCTCATATACTGGGTGGCAGTCTTCCCCTTTCCACTTGTGCCGGGAACTCTTTGCTTGCCTGCCCAGCCCTGAACCAGAGCCCAGGCTGAACTGACTGTAGGATCTGTTTGTTTGTTTGCCTGCCCCACCCTGAACCAGGGCCAGAGCTACATTGACACTGGACTGGTGTGGCTTTGCAGCCTACCCCGCCCTCCGGTTCCCACAGTCTAAAAGGGGCCGCTAGACCATTACGTAAGGGCCTGAGTACAGGCCAGGGTACCAGAACTAAGCGAGACCGCTTACACGCCGCTACTCTGCACAACAAGCCAGACACTCTCAGGGGCAGCTCTGAGGCTCTGGGCAGGAATAGCAGGGTAACGTGGGGAGGGACAGTAGAAGTGCCAGTACTTGCTAGCCTCCCAACCAAACCAGTCAGGATCACCTGTTAGAGGCTCCAAGATCTACCCGTAGATCCTGATCTACTGGTTGGTCACCACTGCATTAGAATTATATAAAGGCAAACATTAAAGCAAGATGTTTTATTTCATTGGTTACCTTTTTGTCAGGAAATCTATGTCTGGAGTGAACTGAAGCCAGAAAGTATCAGCCAGGTGTATTTACCTTTGGGCTCCAATCAATTATATGGACTTTTATCGATCTTTGTAATATTTTTGGATGGCTTTATGGTCATTCCTGGTAAATATTAGTCCATGCCTTCTTGTCTAAGAAAATATTGCCCAGATCTCAAGCATTTGTTAGTCTGCTGCTTTTGAAAACCTTTGTCTGATACAAGCATTATTTTTTATTATTGCCCACTTCCCAAACTTTCTCTTTAATGGAAATACTAAGACAGTTGGGAGTCAGTTCTGGCTTTGTAGTTATCAGATTTACATGACTCCTGTTAAATCTGGGTTTGGGTCTAGAAGTAATAGAGACTGTGCCAGTTTTGGTCAAGTATTTTCTAAAAGCAATTGACAAAAAGCAAGTTTACATGGTGACTGTTTCAGATCTGTTAGGTGTCTGCAGTACCACAAACTGATGATGAAGGCTCCAGTAGCTCATGGCCAAAAACAAACAAAATTGCCCTGGAGTGCCTTTATCATTTTCTCAGGGGATCTCATGGGTAATAGCAGTCAACTATTGATAAGCTCAGTGCTCCCTGATGTTCAGCTTGAATAAAATAAAAATGATGATGGTGGATTAAACAAACAAAAGAAATGGAGTTCTGACATTTTGATTCAGAAATTAGGTATTAAGGTGTGATGGCCTGGACCGGGTCTGGGCACAGCTGAGGGTGTCCACTCAGGTCGAATTGTTCAAATTGGGGGCTCTCTCTAGCCCCTAGACTGGAGACCTTCCCAAATAGGCCACAAACCAGTCCCACAGAGTGCTTCAGCTGCCTGCCTGAAGCCTCACAAGCAAAACCCCTCGGACACCCCAGCAATATCCATGCCCCAGATGGCCCCGGGCCTCATATATAGGTGAGGGGTCTTAGAACCCAATCTCACCTTCCCCGAACAAGTTCTGTCTGGTTCCAAGAAACCAGCCACAGTTCTCAGGTCAATTTACACTCTGGATCTTACCCACAAATCACGCCGAGCCAGTCCTTTAGAATCTACAATCTAAAGGTTTATTACCACAAGAAAGAAAAGCCTGAGAGCAAGGTTGTTAAAGTATCATGCATTACATGCATCAAATCTCCCAGTTCTCGATGCAGGCTTGCAGCAGAGATGCTATAGCTGCTGGCTTAAAAGTCCTTGGTGCACATCCTATGCCAGGATGGGTCCACAGTTCTTCCCGGCTCGTGAATCCCTGCGAGGCCGCATCTGGGGTCAGGAGCAGATCTGGAGACCAAGATGGAGTCGGCCACATGGCCTATTTATACCTCCTTCCTGGCTTCTTCTAAGCTGGAGACAGTCACATGGTCTCTGACCAGGCACCTAGATTCCTTCATAGGTGGGTCTCGGGTACTTAAAAGACCTATTGTCCCTGGATCCTTGCTAATTAGCATGTTCATAGGTTGAGCCCATCGCTCAACTACATACAGAGAAACTTCCAGTCTCCATACAGAGTACATATTCATAACTCCACATATAGGGTATGTCTACACTACCCTCCTATTTCGAAATAGGAGGGTAATGTAGGCATACCACAAATGAAGCCCGGGATTTGAATTTCCCTGGCTTCATTTGCATAAGCGGGGCGCCGCCATTTTTAAATCCCCACTCGTTCGAACCCCATGCCGCGCGGCTACGCGCGGCACGAACTAGGTAGGCTTCCTAGTTCGAACTACCTAGTTTGTGCCGCGTGTAGCCGCGCGGCACGGGGTTCGAACGAGCGGGGATTTAAAAATGGCGGCTCCCCGCTTATGCAAATGAAGCCCGGGAAATTCAAACCCCGGGCTTCATTTGCAATTGCGGTATGCCTATATTACCCCGCTAGTTCGAACTAGCGGGGTAGTGTAGACATACCCATAGACATTATGCAGATATATGAAGAGCATATACAGTATCAGTAGACAGTAAGCTTTTGGTTGACACCTCACATGGCCCCCTTTGTACCACTTTTGGGGCGAACATCCCCCATGGGTGCAGCAGTGACCCAGCTGCTCCCCTCAAAATCCAATAATGTGTCATAAGGTTTGCAATATAAGAAACTGATTAATTCTGGGATTCTTATAGAGGTTGAAATAGCAACTGTAGCAAAAATTCGTTTTGTCTTTACTTTGCAAGGTGATTGCGAAACAGTTCTCTACAGTCATGTATACTTTAGTGATTTCTAGTTTGCATTATTCTAAAGTTCACTATGTGGGGCTATTTCTGGAAAAAAAACACTGGAAAATATTTGTGTGGATTGTGGCTGCCTGTTTAAGATACCGTAGAGTCTCAATTATCCGACCTAAACGGGACTGACAGGTGGTCGGATTACCGAAAATGTTGGATGATAGGGACTTTACTACTGTAGCTGGTGCTGCTTGGTCCCCATCTCTGCCTGGCCCTGGTCCCTTCCCTCCCTGCAGCTCCTGGGTGCTGCAAGGAGGGGACGAAGCAGCATCGGCAGGAGCAGCAGCAGTGGCTCCAGGAGAGTGACGGGGCAGCGAGTGGGGCCATTCTCCTGGCCGTGCCCTGGAGCTGCTTTGTCCCCGGGAGCTGCAGGGTCGGATAAAGCGGAATGTCAGATTACCGAAGGTCGGATAATCCTGACTTTCCTGTATTTTGGATATCGAACAAATTATATTTATATTCTAGAGAATGTGTTTCCTTTCATTTAGTTTCAAGATTCAAGTAAAAAGTACTTATAAGTAAAAACAAATAATTTTATGGTGTATGTACTCGGTGGTTTAGAAGTCTGTTTTTGTGGTCTTGTTTTAGTGTCACAGCAGAGATCATCAGTATGCTTCAGCAAGTAATCCTTAGTTTGAAAGCTGGTTGCAACATATTCTTGGTGAAAGGCTGGCAATTCTGGAATTCACTGCCATTTCTTTACTCCACCCAACATTCAACATATAATAGAGCCCTTGCTTGTCTAGTCATTATTCTTTATTGTGTTTTTACAGTATTGCCTAAGTGCCAACCAAGAATGGATTCCCATTGTGCTATGATCTATATAAATGCAGCATAGCAGACTCTTTGCCGTAAAGAGCTTACATTATAACTAGACAAGACAGGGTGGTGCTAAAGGTGGAGCACACAAATACAGTAAACAATGTGATGGCAGCAAACATATTAACTAGCCAATTAGCCCGTCATAAGGCTGGATTTTCAGGTCTCTCCTCCATGTCGGTCTTCTCTCCTGAGCGCTCTCTCTCTCTCCCTCCTTCCTCCTCCTCCTCCTACAGCCTCCCCCCCCTCACCTCTCCTCTGCCTTCTGCTTCTCTCTCCATCTCTTTCTTTCTCTTCTCTTCCTCCTCCTGCCTCTCTCTCTCTCTCTCTCCGCTCTCCTCAGTCTCTGTCAGGGATGCATGAGTGGGGCAGGCAGCACCCTGCAATCTGCACATGCCTGGGTGAGTCTGGCTCCCCACTGGCCGATTCCCTCTCCCTGCCCCCCGCCAGCCAGTTCCTCCTCCTGATTTTCCATGGCCAGCCTTGCTGACCCTGACTCCCACCCCTGACCAGCTTTGCTTCCCGCCGGCCGCCCCTCCCCCGTTCTCCCCTGGCCAGCTACTGCTGCCTCTGACCTCCCCCCGCCAACCCCGTTCCTCTCCTGTCCGGTCCCTCCACCCTCCCACCCCCGATCAAGGGTGTCCTGTTTTTTTTACACCCTACCCCAGTGACGTACACGGCCGGGGGGCGGGGCCATGTATGTCACCACCCCACCCCCCCCACCCCTCTTGCTGTGATGCTCGGCTGAGCATTACAGACGGGCTACAGCGTTACAGACTCACAGATGTTGGGCTACTATATATATGATTACATGAATTTTTGGAGGGGGGGAGTGTGTGTGTTTAGGTAGGAGGGAGTAAGATAGAGGGGACATTGAAGTGAAAGGGGCCAAGGAGACAAAGTAGGAAAGAAGAGGTAGAGGGGGCTGCTTCTTCGAGTAGTGTCCCCGTGGGTGCTCCACTCTGGGTGCTGGTGCATCCTCACGCTGGCAACTGGAGATTTTTCAAGCAGCATCCACTATGCTGTGCACGCACTGTGGTGCCCGCTCATGCCATTAGTGTCCATTAAGCAAGCACGCTAGGCGGCCCCTCAGTTCCTTCTCTATCGTCCTTGGCAGCAGATGGAGCGTCTGTCCTTCCACTGTTTCTACAGAAAAACAGCAGAAAACTGGTTATTTCCCCTAAGTTTCCTCACATTTCCAAGTTTTAAGACCCCCTACCCCACCCTATAGAAAAAATAAAAAAAATTTTTTTTCTTCTTCCATTGTCATTGGCCCACCGCTTTTCACCATTCCTGATGCCGGGATCTCCTGGCTTCAAAAGATGTGACTCATGCTGGAATACTATGCCTGTTTCAGACAGGCACTCGGTGTGCATGAAGTGTCTTGCAGAATCTCACCAGAAACAAAAGTGTGCTCACTGTTCTAAATTGATGGCCAGAGCACTCTGTGACCGGGCCAACAGGTTGAAAATTTTCCTCTATGAAAGGTCGTTCCAACTGTCTTCTGAGGACTCACCAACTGCCTCAAAGCTGACTTTTGAGCCAAAAGGTATGGACAAAACATGTCCCTTTACCTCTTCTGGCACGTCCCTTTTAAAAATGAGACTCTACCTTACCCTCGGTATCGATGGCCTTGAGGGTCAGCACTGCAGATAAGCCCGGCACATAGGGCACTGCATAAGAGGGCGCACTCAGAGCCCAACAAAAACAAGCGGCACCGTTGGCACTGACTGCACTGTTGAGCTAGCATAAGCACTGTTTGGCACCGAAGCCACCACCTGAGTTGGCACCGATCTCAGTACCTAAGAGGCCCCACACCAAGATACCGCCTCCAGACCAATCAGCACCGCCTACACCATTGGCACGGAGTAAACCACGTACCTCAGTGCTGTCCCAGGAACACCTATAATGTGAGTCTCCTATCAGGAGCCGTCAGGCACCGGCAGCATTAGCACCAGGTTCCTCTGTACAGTCGGTGCGCTCATGTAGATCACCGAATCTGTCTTGCTCCCCAAACAAAGCTGGCACCGAGCCATGCAGCTGTTTCTCTTCCCAGCATTCCAGCCCAGTAAAAAGAGCTCCATCTGGGACAATGGGCCTATTACATACACATATCCGCCACCACCACCACACTGGTATGCATATCATTACAATTACCTGCCACCTCCGTACTCTGGGCAATGGCAATCATGGGAGCCACATTCTCACAGGAAGAGCCATAATACCGCACCTTCCACAACATCCAGAGAACTACCTCGTTCTCCCCAACAACTTCCATAACAGTGCCTAACTCCTCAATCGACACTGAGATAGAGGATTCTCTGAGGGTAAGAGTAGGTCCCCTGGGCATAATTTTTCGTCCTCACCAGATGAGGTGGTTATGTCTACCACCCCGCCACCAGGCGATGACTCAAAGAAGTTCCAGGAACTTTTTAAAAGGGTAGCATTAGCACAAAAGCACAATTTACAAGAGGTTCAGGAAAAACAGTATTGCCTTCTGCGCACCTTACAACCTCCTACCTAATCCAGGATTGTCCTCCCCATGGACGAGGCTATGATGGACTCAGCAGACAACATTTGGCATCCATCACTCCAACCAACAGAAGAGCGGACAGAAAATATTTTCTCACGCCTAAAGGAATGGACTTCCTTTTTACTCACCTTCCACCAAACTCCCTGGTAGTTGATTCCGTTAGACATAGAGCCAGACAACCTAATATTATATCAATACCACATAACAAGGATCATAAAAAAATGGACATTATGGGTTGTAAAGTGTACTCCTCGGCCACTCTGTTCCTTAGAGCAGCGACTTGTACCGCCATGCTTTCAGATTATGACTATTCTAATTGTTCCAACTTCAAGAGCTTACTCAATACTTACCTGAACACAAGAGACCTGTCCTTCTCAACATCATGCAGGAGGGCCATACAATTTCTTGTACTGCTCTACAGTCTGCAATGGATGTAGCAGACACAGCTGCATGCGTCACAGCTTCCGCTGTTGTGATGCGGAGAATATCCTGGCTCCAAGGATCAGGTGTCCCAAAGGATTTGCAGAAGAAGATCGAAGATCTACCCTTTGATAAAACCAATCTCTTTGCTGCAAAAACAGATGAAGTACTTCATTCGATGAAGGATTCCCATACCACCCTAAGAATCCTGGGGATGTACATGCCCCCATTTAAGAGAGCCAGATACACAAACAACCAGAGACCCAGGGAATCATACAGATAGCAACAAAGGTATGACTTCCAACAAAAACAAAGGCCACAGTGTTGTAGGCCACAACGCTAACAGCAGCATAAAACACCATCAGCCCAACCATCCACATCTAAGCCGCAAATTTGAAGGTTTGGTCAGGAGCCAGAAAGACACTTTACTTCTGGTCACACCATCCACTAATTGTCCACAATTCAACCACTGCATCCCCCCCATTTTTCAACAGTGGGCTCAAATAACATTAGACAAATGGGTCCTAGAGCTCATCATCCATGATTACTCCATCTCTTTCTTTTCTCATCGTCCTACCCATCCTCTCACCCCGTCCCTCCTCAGGGACCCCTCTCAAAAGATCCTCCTCAAGCAAGAACTGCTTCACCTCCTCCGTTTAGGTGCCATAAAATCGGTACCAACAGAGTTCCATGGTCGAGGGTTTTACTCAACTTATTTTTTAACACAGAAAAAGAATGGAGGATGGAGGCCCATCTGGATTTAAGAAAGCTCAACAGATACGTCGCTTACCACTGATTCAAGATGATGACCGTAGCAACAATAATTCCAGCATTATATCAAGGAGATTGGCTTTTGGCTCTCAACCTTCAGGATGCATACTTCCACATAACAATTGATCCCGCCCGCAGGCGTTTTCTATGATTCACGGTTAACCACCACCATTACCAATACTGAGTGCTCCCTTTTGGCTTTTCAATGGCTCCCGGAGTGTTTTCCAGAACACTGGCTATCATAGTGGCCTGCCTACGTCATCAGGGAGTCATAATATTTCCATACTTAGACAACTGTCTCATAAAAGGCACGTCTTTCCAGGAGACAAAGGACATGACTGAGACTACCACGGACCTCCTCCTCCGCCGTGGCTTCCATATAAAGTTCAAAAAGTCCACTCTCTCTACCCCGCTCAATCGCTAGAGGTTATAGGAGCACACATCGATACTGTCACAGCCAAAGCAACCCTTCCCATGCACAGATTCGACACCCTATGCAACCTCATAGCAGTAGCACGGGCGACCCCTACCACAACAGTTTGTGAATGCCTAAAAATTCTGGGACATATGGTTGTCACAACCTATGTCATCAGTCTGGGGTGGCTCCACATGAGATGCCTTCAGTCTTGGCTCGCCACACTTTACACGCCATCTAGAGACCTGCTCTTCAAGTCAGTAACTATTCTACCATGGGCCCTCAACTCCCTCCAGTGCTGGACAAGTCCACACAATGTATTAATTGGAGTTCCGTTCGAGCAACCTACACCTACACTTACCATGATGACCGATGCATCACTTCTCGGATGGGGTGCTCATCTGGAAACCCTCATGGCCTAAGGTCCTTTACAGCACAAACACTCCATATCCACCTTTTACAACGGCAGTACATTACCATGCCAGCATTTCCTACGCCATATAGCTCGCAAGATTATCAACGTCTTATCAATGACGGATAATACCACTTGCATGTACTATATCAATCAGCAAGGTGCTGCATGATCCCCATCTTCATGTATGGAGGCTCTCAAGCTATGGAATTGGTGCCTGATGCACTAGATTACCCCTGTTGCCATCTACCTCCCAAGGGTGTTAAGTATTATAGCAGACATTGAGTCGCAACTTCTACGACCACCACGAGTGGGAGATGGACATTCAGGTCCTCTGTTACATGTTTCACCAATGGGGTCAGCCAGAACTGGACCTTTTCATGACCAGAAATAATCAGAAATGTCACCTTTACTGCTCCAGAGCAGCCTTAGGGAAGCACTCCCTGGGGGATGCTTTCTCTGTCAAATGGGATGCACCACTGCTCTATGCATTCCCACCCCTTTCCATACTTCATAAGGCCATCATCAAAATCAGAAAAGATTGAGCTCACATCATATGCATTGCATCAGTGTGGTCGAAGTAAACATGGTATCGTTACCTCCACAGAATGACAGTGATGGATCCATATGTTTTTCCGCCTCAACACAGTCTTCTCTCCCAGAATCATGGTGCAATTCTCCATCCCAAACCCCACAAGCTCCATCTCCACACCTGGCTCCTTCATGGCTCCAGGATGCTGAAAACACCTGCTCAGAAAGAGTAAAAGAAATATTAATCAACAGCAGAAGACAATCCACAAGGAAAACGTACCTCTACAAATGGAGTAGGTTCTCTCAGTGGCTAAAATGTACTCACACTATAACCCCTGAGACCACCCCTCTTCCCTTCCTACTGGACTACCTCTTGCACCTTAGAGAGTTGGGCCTGGCTCTAAGTAGTATCAAGGGTCATGAAGCTCCCATAGCAGCCTTCCATTGCACCACAGAACATGATTCTTTCCTTTCAAACCCAATCACCAAAAGATTCCTCACTGGTATAGGAAACACCTTTCCATCCGTTTGCCCACCAGTTCCAATCAGGGACATAAATCACATACTTAAGAGCTTGACAAAGCCGCCCTTTGAGCTTTTGGCGACCTGTTCCAGGTCATACCTATCTCTGCAGTTCTTCCTGGTTGCAATAATCTCCAGCAGGAGAGATGGGGAATTGGTTGCCCTAATGGCGGACTCCCCCCCCCCCCCCCATACAATTTTCACCAGGGACAGTCACATTCTGGCCCCACCCTAAATTCCTCCTGAAAGTTTCCTCCCACTTCCACATCAATGAACCCATACACTTACCTGCCTTTTTCCCCAAGACATATACTGATCCATCGCACGCTGCTTGACACAGCCTCGACGTCCTCATAGCGCTTGCGTTCTACATTGATAGGACAAGAGTCTGGCAAATATCTCCTAGACTCTTCCTATCCTTTACAGAACGATCCAAGGGACAAGCTGCCTCTTCTCAGAAGATTTCCAAGTGGATCTCTTCATGCATCCACACATGCTACACCAGAGGTGTCCAAACTTTTTTCAAAGAGGGCCAGATTTGATGAAGTGAACATGCGTGAGGGCCGACCATTTTGCCTGACATTCTTTGAACCATTAAAATTAAATACAAATGAACTATTTTATGCAAAGTTTATTGCAAACGGCATACTTTTCATTTCGTCACATGGATGACAAATCTAAACAGGTGTTAAATCACTCTGCCTTTCATATCTGAAGGCCAGATGAAAAAAAAAATCCAGGAAGCTGAAATATATGTCAGGAACATTGTAAAGTACATTACATATTATTGGTAATAAAGGTTGTCTGTCAACTTTTAAGTTCAAAAAATATGAACAGGAACATAACACCAAGTATACATGTTGTGTCCAAATATATTTATAACTGATTTAGACCAACTGACATTAACTGAGATTTTACAATGTATTCATCTCAATACATATGGATTCGTTGGGGGCCATAAAAGATAGATATTGCCAAATTACCTGGGGGGCCGTATTAAACCGGAACACGGGCCGCAATTGGCCCGTGGGCCGGACTTTGGACATGCCTGTGCTACACCATTCACAATAAAGAGCCACCTGGCATTATCATGTCCCATTCCACCAGGGCTATGTCCTCTACTACTGCCTTCCTCAAGAATGTACCTCTCCAGGATGTTTACAATGCAGCCACGTGGTCATCAAACCACACAAGAATGCAACATTACACTCCAGCATCCTCCATCACATCCTTCATGGCTGTGGGACAAGCAGTATTTTCATAAGTGATAACCAGGGCTCGACAAATAGTGTAATCTACTCACCCGTGGCGAGTAGATTACACCCCGGAAGAGCCGGCATGAAGCAATCTGCGCATGCTCAGAGCGCAGAACCGCGTGGCTGGCAAGCGGGGCTCGCTGCCACTCGGCGAGCCTTGGTGATGACGACAGGGCTCCAAACCTGCCTCCATGAGCCGACTACTGCTTTATAGTCACCCAGAGTGGATCACCTACGGGGACACTACTTGAAGAAGAAAGAGTTACTCACCTTGTGCTGTAACGGTAGTTCTTCGAGATGTGTCTCTCTGTGGGTGCTCCACTACCATCCCTCCTTCCCTCCTTTGGAGCCCCATGCTCTACTAGCATGCGTAGAGAAGGAACAGAGGGGCAGTGTTGCGCATACGCCTAATGGACACTAACGGCACGAGGGGAGGGCCATGATTTGTGTGCTGCATGGTGGATACTGCTAGAAAAATCTCTGGTCACTGGCACCAGGATGCACCAGCACCCGTGAGGACACACATCTCGAAGAACCACCGTTTCTGAACAAGGTGAGTAACTCTTTTCATGTGTGGGATGAAGCTGAGGTGAAGAAACCATTAGGGTGAGGATTAGAGCAACCAGCCAACCAAACGGGAGAGAAAGTCTAATAAAAAATGTAGAAAGTTCTCTGGATGTCTGAAGGTCTCTCCTTTAGCTGTTTTGGCTTTTGCAGTTGCTCTTAGCAGCTCAAGTCTGTCTGGTTCCTCTATATGGATTTTTCCCTAAGGCTAAATTGTTCTTTGAGTTGGATCAATGGAGACTCTACCTGGATCCCAGTGCTCCCAATATTTGGGGTCTTCTCTGCACAGTTGTGTATCTAGAGGAAGAGGCTGCTAGGGAGAGTAGTGGTCTTGGCTGTGTCTCATTTTACCACCTCCCACCAGCAAAGTAGTCCCTGCTTTGTGGGGTTGAGGAGGGGGACAGTGTTTTAAGGGGTAAGTGTTTTTACATGTTAATGATAATTTAGATTGTCAGCTTTTTATTTTGTATATTTTATGTCTAGATAATGGTGATAGGTAAACAATATAAATAAAAAGATTGTTATATATTAAATATTCTCTAATAGAGGAAAATAAATGTTAGAGACTTTTCAAAAATATTTTGACTATTTTAAGATATATCAGTGGAAATTTTAATGTGCTAAAATACAACTTTTCCTGAACTGTTAGAATTCATATTAACACTAATTTGCCCTTCTTTCTGAATTATTTTAATGATTTCAGCAAATCCACTGAACTGTCTGTCAAAAGGTGGGTGATGGGCTGCTACTTCACCTCATAAATCATAATTTACAAGAGGTTTTATGCCCATTTTGGGGATAAACACTTTATGCTTTGTGTTTTCAGTAGCAATGTAAAATGTAACAGATACTTAAAGCAATATGTCTGAAATACAGGCATAGAAAACTAAGGGGAAAATCACAAATGTTTAGTTTCTCTGTGGGTTGGTCTACATAGTGAACATTTTTTCCATCTGATTTCATGTTCTTAGCACTTCAACAGAGGTGGTTGATGAATTAATCTATATGATTGCCTCCTATAGATTAATAAAAGGATGTTTCTTTAGTTACAGACACTCAGCAGATCAGTTAACTCAACAGGGTTATGTTGTCATATTTTCTTTGGTGCTAAGCATACTTTTTCTTTTTTGTGCAATTGTCTTCCAGATTCACGAGAAACTGCATTATTATGAAAAACAGAACCCTGTACCCATACTCCATGATGCAGCAGCCTTGGCAGATGATGTAAGTGTCTCCTGCTGAGATCACTGGTACCAAGTCTCCCAAAAAGCTGTCTGCAAGCAGAACTCCTCATAGTGCAAACATATGAATGTAATCCTCTGAGCTGAAATCATAAGAAGCTGCAAATGTTTCCAAAGGTGCTGTCATCACTAGGCTTATTGCTGATATTGCTTTGATTTTTATTCACGTTCTTGTTGTAAAAACATTGCAAGATAGCCTCTGTTCTGCTTGGTAACTATGTAATAGAAATTTGAGGTTGGAACTCTACTGGGAGGGAAAAGCTGTCAACTATTAGTGTTTTGAGAAGGTCACAGACAAGAGGAATGCTTTGGAAAAATAAAGACAAATGAGAGAGTTGTCCTGTTGACAGGACAAGAAAAATGACAGATAATACTACAGAAATGAGGCATATGAAATACGTAAAAAGGAGGGGTTGTCCCAAAATACCTGTTTAAAAAGAGAACATTAGTGATTTATGGATATTAGAGCTTTCCAAATTACCTTCATAACTAAAAAATAAATTATAGAAGTGGTCAGCATTGATGGAGTAGTTAATTTCCTGGTACTATAATTTTTATTTTAAAGGAAAAAAAACCAACCTGCCATTTCTTTCTATTTAGTTAATTCAAGGATTTAGATGAATTTTGCACACACCTGTATAAACTGTTACTGAATCTGAGACAGGATGGAGAAATGTTTATTAAACTGTGGTTTAGGTGAAATCCATCAGTCTTTCTTATAATAGGTGATCTCATTTTTTTTTCTTTTGGAAATGGCAATATGTTTTAGGATTAATTTCAAACATGGAGATTTGGAATCTTGATTTATTTCATAAATGTTCTTTGCTGAGTTTTTGTTTTTATATAATGCCCATATACTTTAAATAGTCATATGCTTATCTGGCATGAAACTATTGACATATTTAGGATTGCAATGCAATTTACAAAATCAAGACTATCACTGTTTGAAACATTCATAGAAAAACCCCATTTACAAGAATTTAATCATGTATCAGGAAGAGGATATCTATATCCTGTTATGGATGAAATATAATAAAATATTTACTGTGGTCTGACACTTATATTAAGTGTTTTCTTTTAAGTAACTGCATTTAGACAAATAATTGTTTTGTAAACTAGAAAGATCATTAAAATGTACTCCAAAATTGTACTCATTTAGTATCTTTTCAGACAATTTAAACCAAGTTAGAGCGTGGGTCCCTTATCTTTTGAGTGCACAACTAAAACCACTTGAAATGAGTCTAATTTCAGAAATGCTGAGAAACTACTTTCTGAATATCAGGTCCTTTTAAGATGTCTTAACTTTTGGTACCAAGTAATGAGGTACTCCAAATCTCTGAGTTCTGAAAATTTAGGCCTTTCATCTTTACTCCACAAAATATGCAATGCACATGCAATTAGTTTTTTTCTATGAGAAGTGTATGCATTTGAAATGTGAATCTGTAGATTTCTGCATAATTTTAATTTTTAAGATTTGACTTTGGTTGATATTTGAGATTTCTCTAGTGCTTTTGTCATTCTTTCTGTGTAATTTGAACAGTTCACATTATGGACCCACTCCTGTAAGGTGTATATTTCTACTGAATTCAAGCTAAGCACTTCTCAGAACTTAGTTTGTATGTGTTAACATGTAATCGGTGCATTTTTATATGATTGTTAATTTGTACACAACGTATATTGTATAACTTTAAAACATAGAATTGCGGGATTAGAGATGCATTAAATTTTGAGCAGTCTTGCTGACAACTAGTAAGGCTTCAGGAGATGTCAGAGCATGTTAGCAATGTAAAAAGACACGGGAGGTGAGGCAATATTGTATTGAATCAACTTTTATTGGAGAGAGAGACAATCTTTCTAGCTACACAGAGCTTTTCAGATCTGGTAAATGTACTAAAAGTATCACAGCTAAATACAAGATTGAACAGATAATTTAGCATAAGTAGCTAGCACATATTCTAAGGGGTCATTCAAAATGAAGTGGCCTGTTTACATCTCTGTGATCATAGAAGAAAAAGAGGGGCTTATTGGGTTACAGATTCTTGTAATCTACTATGTATTAAGGATGTGAATGGGTAACCAGAAGCAGCTCCTGTGGGTGGAGGGCTGCTATTGTCCTGTGGGACTGCTGGCTCCCAGTCTGAGTGGGCTGGGAGTTAGCAGCCTCCCACAAGGGGTGAATGCTGCCAGTTCTTCCTCTTCTCCCTTCTTGTCCCCCCTCCCAGCTACTGTTTCTGCTCAGCGCATGGCTGCAGACTCCCAACCCACAAACTCACACGGGCTGGGAGCTGGCAGCCCTCCCCACTCCCTGCTGCTGCTTCCGGCTTCTACCCCCCCCACCCAGTGGGCTAGAATGCCCCCCTCCTACCTGCCCCCAATTGATCAGTTAACCAGTTAAACTTACCTCCATACTATATATATTTTTACATCTCTACTATATATTTGAGAGAGTTTGTGTCTATGGCTATGTCTAGACTGCAGGCTTCTTTCGAAAGAGGCTCTTTCGAAAGCATCTTTCGAAAGAGCCTCTTTCGAAAGATCGCGTCTAGATTGCAGGCGGATCTTTCGAAAGAGCAATCCGCTTTTTCGAAAGAGAGCACCCAGCGAGTCTGGATGCTCTCTTTTGAAGAAGCCCTATTTATATTGAAGAACGCCTTCTTTCGAAAGAGGAACTTTCGAAAGAAGGCGTTCTTCCTCGTGAAACGAGGTTTACCGCCATCGAAAGAAAAGCCGCGTTCTTTCGAAATAATTTCGAAAGAACGCGGCTTGAGTCTGGACGCAGGGGAAGTTTTTTCGGGAAAAGGCTACTTTTCCCGAAAAAAACCCTGAGTCTGGACACGGCCTGAGTGTGTGTCCATCTGTCTGTCTTTTCAAGAACCCCCTCCTAAACAGTAAGAGCTAGGACCACTAATTTGGTGTGCAGCTTTCTCTTATCACAGCTTAAAGCAAGGTAAGGGTTTGGTTTGCCAGGAAAATGGGATATCCGTGTAATAGGATTGGTTTACATAAAATGGAGAGGGGGTCTGTGCTATATAATGACCACATGGGGACAGTAGGGGATATGGGATAGAAAGTGGGAACAATTATATTGTATGATGACTACAAGAGGGCAGCAAGGAGCTAGAGGACAGGGATAGATATAGCACCATTGGAGCAGCTATCTATGATATATTGGACAGAGTTTGTATGTGTGTGTATGTGTCTGTGTGAGGACATGCACTCCACACTGCCAGCTGTGCCTGCTGCAGTGGCCATGGAGAGGCACTTCTTACCTGGCCTCAAGATGCTGTGCTAAGACGGCTGGAGTTGTCCTCTCTCCTTTGGGCATCCTGCATTGTGAGCCTCTTATTTCCAACCCCACCTCAAAGCAATGATTTAAATGAAGAAAAAACAAAAATTAACAGAGTTAAGGACCTGATCAAAGCAAGGTAAATCTTCTAGTAAGACATAAATGCAGGATCTTTATTAACAAAGTTATGAATTTAAACTTCGAAGCTCACCTTTTGAAAGTGTTGTTCAGATTTCCTTTGAGGATGAGGACAAATAAGTCAGATATAGATTGATTGTTTTGTGAAATATGTTCGCCCGTAGGTGTTTTCATATCACTCTGTATCTGACGTGCCCATCCTATCCTCAAAGGAAGCCTATAAAACACCTTCAAAATAAAAGCCTGGGTGCTTCAATCCATAACCTTACTACACACAAAAATAATGGCTTTAATAAAGACACTGCATTTATGGCTTATTAACCCATTAACCCCATTTTGTTGTTGTCTGACTAGAGTATTGTTAATGGGCCATTTCCCCTTGAATGGTCCCGTAGAACATGGGCTGTTTTTTCAATCTTGTATTTAGCTGTGACACTCCGAGTACCTTTCCCAAGTCTGAAGAAGAGCTTTATGTAGCTTGAAAACTTGTCTCATTCACTACCAGAAGATTGTTCAATAGAATACATTACCTCAGTTACCTTGTCCCTAGGACTGACATGGCTACGACAACAGTGCCTGTCTCACCTGCTTTTAAGAGATGTACGAGCTGCAGACTGTCCATCTCTGTATCAGTTGGACACTTACAATATGTCCGCTGTTTGAGTGAGGAGCACTCCATGGATCAATGTCATCACTGTAAAAAACTCACTTCCAGAACAAGAAAAGCTAGCGAACTCCAACTAAAAATGATACAGTTGGAGAAAACTGCTTGTCCTGCCTCAGATCCCGAACATACCACCCCACTCAGGTAGCCATCCCCTGGAGCAGCTTCGGAGAGAGGGGCTCCCACCAGGTCAAGCCCAAAGCACCATAAAATGGCTCAAGTGCCCAAGAAGAAGTTCTACTCTTTTTCAGGGACTGAGTTTCCCTCGAAAAAATGCTCGCTGCATAAAAAGCATGCCTCAGCACCCATAACATCCAAGGTGCTGGAAAAACAGGCATGCAACAGGGCTGACACTGACAAGAGCCAAGACACCAACGAGAAAGCTCATTCCTCCTCAAAAGTACCAACAGAGGTGGAGCAGAAGGCCTCTGTGTTGGCACCGGTCAAAACACTATCAGTACCAACTGTGGCACTGACCAGACCACACTCAGCTTCAGCACTGAGTGCCACCATGTTGCCTCTGACACCAACGTAAGCATCGGCCAAACACTCTGCACTGACCGTTCACACAAAATAGCTAGCACTGACTTAAGCCACGTGGCTGGCACCGCAAACTCTATTGGTACCCATACTGCTTCCTCCTGTGCCAGTACCACAGTTCACCATGACAGTGGAGCTTGTGGTTTCCTCGGGGCCGGGAATGCCCTTATTTGGCACTGATGGTACCCCGAACACATCCAGGTTCAGTCTCTCATCCGCCCCAGCCACCTCAGTGCCACCAATATCTAGTGCTGACGATGAGCTCGTTCAGACACACACCGATACCCTCCTCGTTTAAGTCCAACCAGCAGAAACAGCAATGGCAAGCACCACAGTGGCTCCCACCACCTATCCCACCCAGTTGGTCATACTGGGACCCATGGGCAGCCTACAGAACACAGCAGGCACAGTAGCCACAACAGCCATCACTAGCACCTAAATCTCAGGCTCCTACAGTCCAGTCACCAAACCATTCCAGTTCATGTGCTAATGAAGAGGAGGTAGACATAACATTCAAGGAACAGATACCCTATTCACCTCCACCCACACACATCTCTTCATCATCTCCAGAAGATACAATCATGTCCCCACCTCCAACCTCGAGGATTGATTTTAAATCATTCCAAGAACTCTTTAAGAGTTATGGATACTCTGGAGATCTCCTTGTCAGCTATGCCAGAAACCCAACATAAGCTGACAAATATATTACATGCATCTCCACCTGCCAAAATGGCCATCCCTATGAACAAAGCTCTCATGGATCCTGCGAAAACGATCTGGCAGATGCCTGCCACAATATCTCCAACCTGCAAAAGGTCAGATTGAAAATGCTACGTCATCCCTAAAGGAACAGACTTTCTGTTCTCCCATCCCACCCCAAATTCCCTGGTGGTTGATGCCATCAACCAGAGAGGGAAAGAACAAGCTGCCCAAACAGTCCCTTACAACAGAGATTGGAAGAGACTGGACCTGATGGGTTGTAAAGCATACTCATCAGCAACTCTCCAGCTCAGAATAGTCAACTCCTCGGCACTACTCGCAAAATATACATACCACATATTCCATTAGTTGTCATCTTTTAGTCTTTCCCCAACAACAAGAGTGAACAGTTTAAATCAAATATCAACGAGGAGGCACTAATCTTTAGGACGGCTTTACAAGCTGCACTAGATTTGGCAAACACCATTGCAAGATCCGTGGATTCTGCTGTTTTCACTAGGCAGATATCTTGGCTTCAGCTTTCAGGATTCCTGAGAGAAATCCAGACCACAGTCAAAGACTTGCCTTTCAAAGGCACCAAACTCTTTTCTGAATCCACAAATGCCTCACTCCATACCCTGAAAGATTTGTTGGCCACACTAAAGACACTCACAAAAATAAAACAGGGAAGGTCAGTCACACAGAGGTACAGACGCACACTCTTCAACCAGCAGCCAAGACACTATAACAACAGGCACTGGTCATGCCAAAGCAGGTGCAGACAGGCCTCAGAGCAGACATCTCAACCACCATCAACATCCCAACAAGCATTTTGAAGCACTGGGTGTGGGTTTGACAGACCCAGTTTTTCCATGGCAGCAATCCAAGTCTTCTATAACATTTGACAGCAGACTAGCTGCATTCTATCCAGCTTTGCACACTATCACCAGCAACAGGTGGGTGCTGGAAATCAGAACTGGTTATTGCATGCCATTTTTAGTTATCCCTCCCTCCCAACCCCCCTTGCCCGTCTCTCTTCAGGGACCCCTCTTACAAATATGTACTCATACAAGAGGCAGAACACCTTCTGCGGCTAGGTGCCACAAGAGCACAGAAGCAAGAGATTCTAGTCTCACTACTTCCTTACTGCAAACAAGATGGGCAGAGGGAGGGGATGGAGACCAATATTGGACCTCCGCAAAATCAACTGCTTAGTCCAGTCCCAGTGATTCAAGATGGTAACCCTCGCCGCTATGATTCCTGCCTTGGAAAAGGGAGCATGGCCGTCTACCCTCGATCTCCAGGAAGACTTATTATCATATCTCAGTATATCTGTCACACGGACACTTTCTGTGGTTTACAATAAGGGACCTACACTTCTGTACAGAGTGCTACCATTCGGACTCTCAACAGCCCCACAAGTCTTCTCAAAAGTCCTGGCAGTGGTAGCTGCACATTTGCGCAGAATGGGGATCACAATATTCCCATGCTTAAATGACTGCCTTCTAAAGGACAACACAGCGCATGACATAGATCAAGTGGTCAAAACCACCAGAGCCCTAATCGACAGCCTAGGGCTTCAGATAAATCTACCAAAGTGCACACTAACTCCTATCCAGATGTTGGAATTTATAGGAGGGCAATAGCCTCATTGCCAGAACACAGATTATCAGCAATCAAAGACCTCATATTGCTAGCACAGACCAGTCCATCCATTACAGCCCGACACTGCCTACAACTTTTAGGGCATATGGTGCCAGCCACATTTATGGTACCACATGCCCGCCTCCACATGCAGCCCCTCCGGGCATGGTTACACACAGTATACAGGCCGCATATCCATCATATAAACTAGTGGTTCTCAACCTTTTTTATACTGGGGATCAGCAAGTCTGTTCACAAATTTGTGGCAGACCGGCAACATTTACATATCAGCATATTCATTATGAAAATAAGAAATATGCAAATAAAACATTTCCTGTTTGCCAAAATATGTACCCCCCACTCCCGCATACACTCCAACCCTGACTCCTGCAGGCCCCCCCCATATTATTTTATTCAGCTCTAGCGGCCAGAGCAGCCACCCACCGGACGGAGCAGATCTCAGCCCCCGCCATGCAGCAGGTTTCATCCCCCTGCTCCCCACAGCAGGTCCCAGCCCCCTCCCCACTCTCCCAGAAGACCTCAGCCTCCCCTGTCATGCAGCCGCAGGAGGTCCCAGCCTCCCCTTCAAGTGGCAGGCCCCAGCCCACCTCCCCTCTCCCAAGCAGTCCCCACCCACCCACCCCATGGCCATGGCACAGCTCCTGCCCCCGGAACAGGCCTTGGCTGCTCACCACGTGTCTGTGGTGCAGGCCCCACCTCTGGCTGTTGAAACAGGTTCCGACTGCTCACCACGTGGCCGTGACTCAGATCCCACCCCCGGAACAGGCCTCAGCTGCTCATCACATGGCCATGGTCTCCCCCCCCTCCCCCCGACCCAGCACCGCAGACATTCTCCACACGGCCTCGCCAGCTGGGCTGTGTAGCGGCTGTTGGAGCTGGAATCAGGGCCACAGTGAGGCTGCCACAGTAGAAGGAGCCTCACTGTGGCTCCATCTCCAGCCCTGCCCCATTCAGCCTGCTGCTGCATGGTGAAATGGGTGGAAAAGAATTCCCTCATAGTGAACCCCAGCAAGTGGGGCTAATTAAAAACTGGAGGCATGGCCAAGCAATGTGCCACTGCCCAGCAAGCTGGTGTTCATGGACTGCGACTGGTCTGCGGACCAGCGATTGGGAACTGCTGATATAAACAAACACCTTCCTATGCCAGGGAAGATAAAGACCTCACTCACATGGTGATCTCTGCATGACAATGGTATGCATAGGGATCCCCTTCTAACAACTGCCAACACCACTAACAGTTATGATGAACCTTTGCTTCTAGGCTGGGGAGCTGTCACTATGTGTGTAGATACGGGGTGCTGGCTAACCAAATAAACTCTGCAAAACCTGTCTCTGTGATTCCCAGAGAGAAGTTATTCAATCTAAGTCCCTCTGAGAGTCAAAAACAAAAAACCAAGACTAGTTCCTCGCTGCCACCACCCAAGTGATTCCAAGAAAATCAGGGAAGAGATCACTTGGGAAATCCCCTCTGTAAGGTAAAGCTCTCCCCTCTGCCCCAACCTCCATTTTGCTTGGAGTTGAGAATCCACAGACAACAACGTACTCTGCCTTTGTAACTAGGCACTTAGTCCTAAGGACGCAACAATCAACCAATACTTGGATAGATGGTAAATAGCCACAATTTTATATATATATATATATATATATATATATATATATATATATATATATATATATATATATATATAATGTACACTCTCTCTCTCTCTCTCTCTCTCTCAGGGAAAGTCCCTGGGCTGTAATCTTTAGTTACAAAAGGGAAAACAATTAACCACCTCGGACATGATTTCCAAACCCCAAACAAGGAAAACAATAAACCCTGAAGGACTAGCTAAACTTTTCCCTACTTATGCATTTTAAGAAGTCCGTTCATAGAGAGAGAAGCATCTCCCTCAATACCTGGGAGAAACTGCTTTGCTTTTAAACAAAGAAGAGAGAAAGAAAACCCCCTCTTATCTCGTTTGAAATTCCTACCTGCATTTTTATTGGCTAACTGCCTGAATCCTTTGCTGGTCAGCACTCCTCCTGATCATGACAGGTGCATGCTTCAATCAGTCCATGCACAGTGGGCCCCAGAGGAAGCCAAACAACATACCAACCTACTCGAGCTCAGGGCAGTCTACAGTGCCTGTGTATACTTTATCCCGCTGATCCAAAACAGAACAGTCTAAATACTTATGGACAATGTCACTATGATGTACTATATGAACCAGCAGGGAGAAGCTCAGTCCTCTCGGCTCTGTTGGGAAGCAATTCACCTGTGGGAATGGTGCATCCCATGAAAACATAAACCTAGTTGCAACTTATTTCCCTAGCAAGGACAACATTTTTGCAGACAACCTAAGTAGACACTTCCCACAGAACCACGAGTGGGAAATCAACCCATCAGAACTGACACACCTTTTCCAGAAGTGGGATTTCCTGATGGTGGACCTATTTGCCATCCACATGAACATTTGTTCCCGTACTATTGCTCAAAAGCAGGCATAGGCCCTCACTCTCTAGGGGATGTGTTCAGCATAAAGTGGGAAGTGCCTCTGTCCTGTGCATTCCCCCTGCTCCCACTTCTCCAACATGTGATTCTCAGGATTAAACAGGACAGGGCCACAGTGATCCTCGTAGCTCACAAATGGCCCAGACAAACTTGGTACCCATATCTCTTATGGATAACCATACTACCACCACTTCCTTTTCTACCAGTCCAAACCCTGCTCACACAACGCATCAGACAGAGATAGCATCCCGCCATACATGCTACATCTTCATTCATGGATGCTGGCTGGTTGACTTCCATGGAGAGGTCAATCCTAGAACCAGTACAGCAGATCCTCATGAATTGCGGCAGACCTATGACCAGGAAAACATACAAACAAAAATGGTACCAGTTCATGGTTTGGTGCTCAGACCTTAACTATGCTCTGGCTTATACGGAGGTCGCACAGATACTACAGTACCTCTTAGACCTGCACCGCACTGGTCTGTCCTTGAACTCTATCAGGGTACATCTCACTGCCATTTCAGCTCTCCATCCTCCATTACAGGGGTACTCTGCTTTTAGTCACCCATTGATCAAATGATTCCTATGGGGCCTACACAGTATGTTTCCACCACTAAAAGACCCCACTCCCGCATGGGACCTGAACCTCATACTCAGGCGAGCTCTTTGAGCCTCTCGCCACCTATTCCCTGTTATATCTATCCATGAAAGTGGCCTTCTTTGTCACAGTCACTTCTACATGAAGAATAGGAGAGCTGGGAGCTCTCACAGCAGACCCTTCATACACTGTATTCCATAAGGACTGTGACTGGGTGTACCAAACCTGCACTGGCCATTGAGGGGTTAACCAGGCTTGCTGGGCTGAGAAGGCCCCTCCCCTGCAGCCCTGCTGAGCATGCTCCAACTGCAGAGGCAGAATAAAGGCCACAAGAGCAGTTCAGTTGGGGCTGACCAGTGGAGGGAAAGGAGCTCCTGCTAGAGCATAGGAGCAACTGCCCCCACTGGACCAGCCGCAGCCTCCACACCAGCCGCAGTTGCTGCACCAGCCATAGCCACTGCATCAACCGTAGACAATGACGATGAGGATGCAGCAGCGTCCGCCAACACAGGTGGGGACTACGTCGGCCAGGGAATCAGGGTAGGAAGCAGTCCAGGGCAGGGAGCAGGAGGCCTCTTAGTGAACTTAGCGTGTTTCGGGGGAACTCCCTGCCAAGACAGTGGTGGGAACCACTTACCATTGATAGGACCTTGGGCTGGGGCCCGGTGGAAAGGAAGGGTCCAGGTCCCCGTATTCCCCCAGTCCTTGCCCTCCCAGAGAGGGGAGCCTTTACGGTGAACTATAGACTCAGCTGCTGGGCCATATTTATGCCAGACAGGGGGTGCAATAAACTTGGCCGCTGGGCCACACTACCCTGCTGACCGGGGTGTAGGGAACTAGGCCCTGGGCCCAAACGCCTGGATTAGAAGGACTTTAGCTGAGGAAATTTCATGAGGGCGAAGCTGATCCGCCCGGCCCTATTGGGGGTTTGGGCGGCGCACCCCATGACAAGGATAAAGAGATCTTACATACACATCCCAAATTCCTCCCAAAGGTATTTACGTCGTTTCACTGCAATGAATCTATATACTTACCTGTCTTCTTCCCGAAACCCCATAAGGACCACAGGGAGATGGCACTTCATACCTTAGATGTCCATAGGGCACTCACTTTCTACTTACAATGCACAAAAGCCTTCCATAGAGTGCCACGGCTCTTTGTCTCATCTACAGAGAGATCACATATCAAAAGACTATCTAAATGGGTACCAGATTATAGACACTTAGCATATACCACATCTAGAAAGGAGCCCTTGCCCATCATACAGGCTCACTCTACAAGAGCTATGGCAGCATCAATGGCATTCCTACAGGGTGTGCCAACTGAACAAATCTGCAAGGCTGCCACATGGGCCTCGATAAACACATTCATGCAGCATTATGCCATTCAGACTTTTGTATATTGTGAAATCCATTTTGGCTGAATAATACTCTTGGTCACTGACTCATATGCTCCAAAGCTTCCATCGCCAAATGCGACTATTGCTTTGTAATCACCTAAAGTAGAGCACCCAGGAGGACACAAGGAGGAGAAGAAGGACACAAGGAGGAGGAGGAGGTGGAGGTGGTTACTCACGCTGTGCAGTAACTGGAGTTCTTCAAGATCGTTGTCCTTGTCGATGCTCCACCACCCATCCTTCCTCCCCTCTGCTTTGAACTCATCTACATCCAGATAAGAAAAGGAATTTAGGAGACAGTTGGTTCCATAGGCATAGTAGCCATTTCAAATGTCACGTGCTGGTGCCCTGCATGTGCAGCCAATCATGGGCACTGCTATCTAAAATCTTCAATTAGAGGCGCAGCAGTGCTCAGGCACCTAAGGTGGCGCACCCACGGGGACAACAATCTTGAAGAACTCCAGTTACTGCACAGGGTGAGTAACATTCCCTTTTAAAACTGTTATTTGAATCAGTACTGTGCAGATATAAAGGCTTTCCCGACTGTCTATCCAAACCCTCAAATGTCTGGATTCCAGTACCCACTCTCTGCATAATAGGCTTTTGGCATAATCTTCTATCTCCCAAACATCATGACAATTAATTAGCACCAAATAATAATTTATCCAATAAACAATATACATACATTTTACCACAACTTTCAAAGAGACATATAAACAATATTACTGCTTCAATCAAGTTTCATTATGAATGTCAACATTTCCTTCTGATCTTGAATCAAAGCTATAGTAACAGACAAGGATTTTTTTCACGTCATAAGACCTGAGCAGATACCTACCACTCTACTGTTCTAACAATACAAGTTTTCATTTCAAAGTTTTATTTTAGCCTAATGTAGCAGCCCACTTATTATTTATGCATTTTCACAACAACTTCTTTAAAGGTCGACCATGGCTCATTCAGCCTCGTAGCTGGTTAGCCTTTCTGGTCATCAGATGTCATAATATTTCAATTAGGTAATATTGTGGATGTTGCTAGGTAAGACTCATTCGTTCCCCTAAAGGGAGAATTTCAGAAGAGCATCTCTTCCTGAAATCCTCCATTTATTCAGTACCCAAAGTACACAACCTACGTCACACCAGAAATAACCGCTTACATGTAAAAAAAAAACCCATACAAAATAATGTACTACTTGCAGAAATAATAGTTGTGGCAGCTTTTATACACATACTGGCAAAAATTTTCTTTCCTGTAGGCAATACCAGTGATATTGTAGATGCTTTATATTTTTATACTGATAGTGTATCCTTTGGGGTGAGAAAATTATTTTCTTTATTTTGCTTTTTCAACTATTCAGGGCTTTCCCCCCAGATTTATAAGATGTTTTTAAAAAATACTTTTGAGAACAATTCTTCGCTGCAAGGTGCAATCTTTTTGTTGATTTGTGTCTATGTATCCGGCACAAGTATTTCTAGCTGTTTTATCTTCTGAGAACTATCCACAGTGTGCTTGGGTTTGGTTGTTGGGTCCTCACCCAGAATTTCATCCAGTTCTTTATAAAATTGGCATTTTTGGGGTGCACCACCAGAATGGCTGTTTGCCTCTGCCTTGTGGTAGGCCTGCTGGAGCTCTGTGATCTTGCTTCTGCATTGTAGGGTATCTTGCTGATATCCCCTGGCACACAGTGCTTGAGAAATGTGACTGTACATGTCCCAGGTCACCTACAGCTCCGATTGCACCAAATCTTCACCCCACACACCAATTAGATCCAAAAGCTCTACTTTACTACAACCAAGGGAGCATTTAGGTCTAGAGATGCCACCCCTGTTTCCTGAGAATGCCATGAAGACCACCACACAATGTGCCAGGGACTCAGGAAATGGATTTAAATTCCCTGGGGCTTGCAAGTGGGAGGAGAGCATTATGTGGCTGAAGGGCAGCCGAATTCAAGTTGATGTCCAGAGAGGCTAAACAGGGCACTGTGGGATACATGCTGGAGTCCAACCAACTTGACACAAACCTGTCTGATGCATACCTCATGATTGTTGACACCATTCTGACAAAAGTCTCGTGCAGAGGTGGAAGCTTTCTGTTGCGATAATATGCCGATTCTAGCGACATTTGTTGCGCTATAGCCTGGACAATCAGCAGTTTTTGTCATTCATAGGTACTTTTTCTCGACAGAAAGTGCAAGTGTAGACAAGGCCTTACTCATTAAAGAATAGATCTTTGTTAGCGAATTTGCAGTTGGTAGACTTTAATCAATTGTAATGAGCAGCATGAAGCCAAGGCAAGAGATGACAAAGGGAAGCTGCCCAGGAAAACGCACTAGGAGCTTGTATTTTCTCAGATCATACTGAGCTTCTTAAAACTAACTGTTTGAAAAATCATGCTACACTAAACCTCAGTCACCAGTTGCATTACTTGGTTTTATGTGCCTGAAACATTTCACTCTGATGACCTCTTAAGCTGCTTTCCTATTGTAGAGTACATTATTAATATAATAATAATATTTATATCTTATGTAGAAAAATACTGCTGTAGATGATCAACATTTGTTTGTGTGAGTCAGAGTTAAACAGTTATTGGAATGTATATGGTAAACTTTCTCGTCAATCTTATTATTTATAACTCTGAATTTTAAGCTAATGGCAAAAATATGGAAATTATTCTTATTATCTATTTTCATGTTTTTAATGCTTACAGTTTTATAACTGTATTCTGGAGATAGTTACATTGTTCACAATAGTAATTTCTTTTGAATATCTTTTAGTATGATTTCTGTGAACTGAAATTAATTTTAACTTCATTATTCTAGGCTAGGCTTCAGTGATGTGAAAAATATGTCCTGGAAAAATATGACACTTGAAATCCTGTAGTACTGAAAATATGCATCTTAAATTCAAATTATTAAAAAATTTAGCGATAAGAAAAATTAAAACATGCTTTGAGATTAAATTTTAGACTGGTGTTCTATTGTTCACCAAACCACAAAGTCATAATATTGCCAAACATAAATTACTGATTGTGTAGTTAGGATATTCTTTGTGCATTTTGTGTACTTGAATAGCTAGTGACCTGTTATAGACCATAGTATGATTATAACCTACTTTTCGTTTTAACAAGCTACTTACCATGTATGTGTAAACATAATAAAAGGTTCAGACTGCCTGCTCTGTAGGGGCACTCTGCTTTACTATACTAGCCCTAAACAGCAACACTACTGTGGGTTTTTGGAAGCAGTGTAGATTTCACCACCTCATTGAAAAGCTATTTTTTATAGACAGTGTCAAAGCTTGATCCAGTAGTTTTTACAAATAGTCCTTTGTCTGCATGCAAAGGACCATTCACTTAAATGAAGTGCTGGGATTTGCTCTCATTGCTATAAATCAGAAAATGTGATCTGGCTGCATTATTGCCAGATATGATTACTTGAATTAAACTGAGCCGAAAGGCCTGGCTTAAATCTGGTCCACTGAGAGCCAGAAAAGAAGCGCAATGATTGATGGTCTGGGTTTTTTTCTTCATACTGGCTTCTGTTTAAACATATTGGAAAGTAATAACCTTGAACGCGATAGAGTCTCAGTTGTCACTGAGGCACTGGGTAAAACAATGCTTTTGCTAATGTTCTTTGTGTCAATTCAATCTCCCTCACAGCTGGCTGAGGAGCTGCAAAGCAAGCCATTGAACCCTGAGATCGGAGAGTTGTTGAAGCTCCTCTCAAAACCAAATATCAAGGTGAGGATGTTTTACACTTGCAAAACACACACATACCCATTTTCTAATGCTCCTGACATTTAGTCTGTTTCAGTCATTGTTTCAAATACTAGGAAGGAATGACTCAGTATTTATAGCAAAAATGTACTGCAAGAAAGGCAGTTAGCATTACCAGTACATTATAATGTTGTTACTGACCTTCACAAAAGTTTCTGTGGAGAGGTATTAGTTATTTACAAAAATTGTTCAAAAAAAATTAAGCAAGTAAATTTACACAATAAAATATTTCTTCAGATGTCTTTTAATAAAAGTGTAAAAATGTTGAAACCACTATTCTGATCTGTTCAGAATCATAGAATACTAGAACTGGAATAGACCTTAAAAGATCATCAAGTCCAGTCCCCTTCCCTCATGGTGGGACCAAGCACTGTCTAAATCAGGGGTTAGCAACCTTCTGAAATGGAGTACCAAGATTTAACCTTCCTTCCCTGGGCCATGCTGCTTTCTTGGGAGGGGGGAGGGACTTTCTCCGCTGCACACCCTGAGGACCACCTGGGTCAATGCAAACCTTTTCGTGGGCCACCACAAGCTAATGGAAGCTCACTGTTAATTGCTTTATTATACCCAAGCCTTTTTGCTAGTGCTGCAGTTAGGGAGAATTAATTTAGTTAGTTTAATTTAAATTATTGAATAGATTAAGCATTTTAACTTTCTCATGTTGGTTTATCAAACTTTATTTAAAATGAATTTTGATAAACCAACACATTCATTTATGTCCAACACCGAAGGTTTCAATGTTTTCTTTATTTATGGCAGGGGTGGAGAACCTTTTTTGGTGCAGGGGCCACTGACCCGCAGAAAAATCAGTTGGTGACCACACAAGTCAGAAGCAAAAAACCTCCTCCGAAAAGCCCCAACCCTCACTGATGTGGCCCCCCAGCTGGGATATCTCACTCTTCTGGCACTCCAGGCGAGGGGAAGGGACAGGGAGGACTGAGGCCAGATTTATTTTTCTGAGGTTCCAGAGTTAGTGGATTTTGTGGACCCTCTTAGGCTCTGGGGTGGGAACAAAAATAAGGGGTTCAATGTGTGGGACAAGGCTGCCAGCGAGTGGGATAGGGATGCAAGATTTGGGCGGGAAATGGAGTGCAGGATGGTGTGAGGAGGCCAGGTTCTGGAAGGGAGTTTGGCAGCAGGAGAGGGTAGGGGGTGGGAGTATGAGAGGGAGTGTAGCCAAATAGCTAGTTGGAGAAGGAGACAAAGACATGGGGAGTAAAGGAAAGTGCAACTTCTGCAAAGTAAAATTTATCTCCCCCCTTACATCTTCCCTCTGCTCCAGCCTTGCTCCCCACAGACCCATGGCCACCCCCCAGCATGATCCCCTGCATCTCCCCATGTCCCTCAGTGCAACCTCTGCTCCCACCTATTCTGCCCTTACATCCTCCTTCACCCCCTCCCCCCATCCTACTCCCACATCCGTGCCCCCAGCATACTCACTGGCAGGGCAGCAGCGCTTGGTCTCACAGCCCCCTGGGAGCAGTGCTAGGGCAAGGAGGTGAAAGAGGGGAACTGAGTCGCTTCCCTGCCCAGCCCAGCCTTTTGCCAGGGCTTGCCACTCACCTGTAGGCTGCACCTTCGGGGCTAAGGTGAGCAGAACTTGAGGCTGCCCCAGCCTGGTTCCAGTCCAGCCTGGCACAGCAGCATGTGAGGGAAGGAGCTCCCCACCTCCACACACAGCTCATGGGGAGCAGCACGGCACAGCCCGGGCCCTGGTGCCCACATGTGACTGGCCGCCCAGGCCCGATCTGCAGAGCAACCCCAACTCAACTCCCTCCCATAGTAGGAGGTAGAACTGGTGGGTGGGTGTGTGTGGGTGTGGGTGTGGGTGTGGGTGTGTGTGTGTGTGTGTGTGTGTGTGAACCCCTTAGTTCCCAGGAGCCGCATGCCCAGGCTGGGCAAGGGTAGCCCCAGCTCTGAGGAGCTTAGTGCAGGGTGTTGCCAGGCACCCTTGGCCTGTACGCTATGCCACGCGTGCCTCTCCCACCCTGCTTCCCCTCTCATCACAAAGCCAGAGCTGGCCCTCCATCCTGCAGCTGCGTGGCAATCCTGAGGTTCGCAGGGCTGAGCTTCCACCCTGTGTGCCACAGAAAACCAGCTCGCATGCCGCAGATTTCCAACCGCTCATCTAAATCATCCGATAGATGTCTATCCAACCTGCTCTTAAATATCTCCAGAGATGGAGATTCCACAACCGCCCTCACAGTTAAGAAGGTTTTCCTAATATCCAAGCTAAACCTCCCGTGCTGCAGTTTAAGCCCATTGCTTCTTGCCCTATCCTCAGAGGCCAAGGGAAACTATTTTTCTCCCTCTTCCTTGTGACACCCTTTTAGATACTTGAAAACTGATATTCTCAGTCTTCTCTTTTCTAAACTAAACAAGCCCAGTTCTTTCAGTCTTCTCTTATAGGTCATGTTTTCTAGGCCTTTAATTATTTTTGATGCTCTTCTCTGGACCTTCTCCAATTTTTCCACATCTTTCTTGAAATGTGGTGCTCAGAACTGGACACACTAATCCAACCAAGGCCTAATCAGATTGCTTCTTTTGCACAAAAAAACCCTGTTCCTCATCCACACATAGAAAGAGGAATACCTATTGCACAAAAAACTCTCTGCTCTTTCAATTTTTTTGCATAAAAACGCACTTGAGGTGTGGATGCTCCGCGAATTTTTGCAGAAAAACACGTTTTTCCACAAAAACTCTGTAGTATAGACATAGCCCTGTTAATGCATCCCAGAATCAAGTTTGCTTTTTTTGCAGCAGTGTCACACTGTTGACTCATATTTAGCTTGTAGTCCACTATGACCCCTAAATACCTTTCTGTGGTACTCCTTCCTAGACAATCACTTCTCATTCTGTATGTGTGATTGTTCCTTCCTAAGTGGAGTACTTTGCATTTATCCTCATTAAACTTCATCCTGTTTACCTCAGCCCATTTCTCTAGTTTGTCCAGATCATTTTGAATTATGACCCTATCCTCTAAAGCACTTGCAACGCCTCCCAGCTTGGTATCATCTGCAAACTTTATAATCGTACTCTCTATGCCATCGTCTAAATTGTTGATGGAGATACTGAACAGAACTGGTCCCACAACACACCCCTGTGGAACACCACTTGTTATGCCCTTCCAGAATGATTGTAAACTATTAATAATTACTGAGAATGGTTATCCAGCCGGTTATGCACCCGCCTTATAGTAGCCCTATCTCGGTTGTATTTCCCTAGTTTATTGATAAGAAGGTTATGTTAGACCGTGTCAAATGCTTTACTAAAGTTTAGGTATAGCACATCCAGCACTTCTCTCTTATCCACAAGGCTTGTATCCTATCAAATAAAGCTATCAGATTGGTTTGACATGATTTGTTCTTTACAAGTCCATGCTGGTTGTTACCTATCACCTTATTTTCTTTCAGATGCTTGCAGATAAATTCCTTAATTACTTGCTCCATTAGCTTCCCTGGCACAGAAGTTAAACTGACTGGTCTGTAGTTTCCTGGGTTATTCTTATTTCCCTTTTTATAGATGGGCACTATATTTGCCCCTTTCAAGTCTTCTGGTGTCTTTCCCAATTGAAATTTTGCTTTTTAATTGACGACTGACAGAATACATGAATTAAAATAAAAACTGTGAGTAATATCCATAAATAGTAGGATTTTATACCTCAGATGACACATTTAATTAATGTAGTTATCAAAAACCCTCCAAAATTCTTCCACTTATCGTACAAAACCTCAAGGATTCCATAAAATGCCCTGCAACAGGGATTTGTCACTTTTTAGCTGACAATAATACATGCATGCTATGATTAAGTTTAACCCATATTAGCTGCTTGCTTCTTGTTTGTTTTTTCACTAGGGATGGGATAAAATATAAGTTATAAAGGTTACACTTGTCACTAGAATATATGTTCCTGCGTCTGAGTTAATGACTGTTTAGATAATAACCATTTTGCTGGTGAAGGAACAGAAGTAGCTCCATCTAGTGGGGTTACTTCTTTATAGTCCCTCTGATGCTCAGTTTTACACCTTGGCAGTAGGTCAGTAGTCAAGGTATTGTAGTATCTACTAACTGCCATATGACTGAAGGTATAGAACAATGAGGCTTTCTAGTCTAAATGCCTCACTGTGCTCATATGATTTTTGTTGTCCCACAGCTATGTTGGAAGGTGATAGCCTATTTTTGTCCAAGGTGATATACAGTGCCTAAACTTTCTTAGCATGTTTCACTCAGCTTTTCATTCCAAAAAAAAAAAAAAAAGCCAATTCCCCATCTCCTGCATTTTACTGTATATGTTCAGGTGGTAGTAGACCATGTATATTTTCAGCATTGAGGCCTTAATGGAATGAGTCTAAAGGCTATTTTGTGGTCCCAATAGTAACTAACGTAACTAACTCATCACTTTTTATAAGAAGAAATGGTGATATAATCCATTCTGTCTGTGTGGTCATTTGTCCTGTTGCAGTGACTAGGTCAAGTCAAGTATGGAGGCTAACAGGTCTGCTAAAGCTTGGCAGCAAGTGTGAGGTGCAAACCTGTACATGTGATGTAGCTTCAAAAGGGGAAAAAAGAGCCATGTTCTAGCATGGGTTACAGTGGGTGTCTGCACAGATACATTTGGTCAGTTCTACACAAATTCTGCTGCTTCTCTTTGAGTTCTTGGTTGGGACTTCAGTGTACTCTACCCCAATACAGATAAATGTGGTACAATTCATTTAATTTTTATAAACCTGTTTACCTACTAGACAGTGACTCCAGATGTTTTCCAAAATACCATTGATGAAAACTCTTTCCTATTTAATTATCTGTACTTAAGCTGTTAGCTTCTTCATGCTGAGTGGTTACTAGATTTAAGTGGATTACTTATTTCCAAAGTTTATATTGTATGTGATGTAAGATTCTAGGCTTGTTAGATAATTATATACCCATGTAAAATCTGAGTTATTCTGAGCTTGGCATCTTTTGGGTATTTGAATAGAAAATAACTGACAGAATTAAGGATTTCTGGCTTGCTGTTTTTCTGTTCCAAACCCTTTCCTTCCAGACCGCAATGCCCCCTTCTTTCTACGCTTGCCAACCTTCCTCACTGGGCGTAGGCAGCCCCAGATCTCCCTTGGCTGCTGGGGATGGCCAGGCTGAGGTGTGGCAGCACTGGCCTGCCCTGGCTCTCTTCCCCAATCGACGGGCTCCCGCAAAGCCAGGCCAACCCCAGCTTTCCTTCCGCCTCTCTGGCTACCAGAGGAGTGGCTGACCCAGCTCTCTCCCTCCGGCTGCCAGGGGGCTGGGCTGGGCTGGGCCAAAGCTGTGGCAGGCCTGGCTCACTCCCTCTGGCTGCAAAAGTGGAGGGCTCGTGGCTCCCCCTCCAAAAGCGGGGAGGTCTTGTGGCTCAGAGTCTCCCCTCCCCTGCCACTCCAATCCCTGCTATCCCCCACTCCTCCCCAGCCGTACCAAGCCCTGTGCTCTCCCTGGGCCCAGACTCCTCACTGTCGCCCACCAGGAAGAAGGGGGGTGAGGCCCAGGCAGGAGGACAACAATTTAAAGTGCAGTGCTCCAGTGGTAGAGGGGAGGACAGCAGTAAGACCTGCATTGTGTGTGGGGGTGTTCCCTAGTCCTGGCCCCCCTGCAGTGGGCCTCTTCCATGGCCTCCCCTGCCCCCCACCTGCTATGGGCCTCACTGGTGCCCCACCCTGTGCTGCCAAAGCAGCGCAATTTAAAACTCCAGCAGCTGCCTGCTATGTGGCAGCGGCTGGAGGTACAGCCAGCTCCGACCATGGCTCAGGGGCCGGGGTGTCTCGCAGTGCAGGCTCCTCCCTGCAGCAGGCCTGTCCGTCGGCCCCCCCACCTCCTCCTGCCATCAGAACACTGCAATTTTCCTCCTCTCTCCTTCCCCCAAACCCACCAGCAGCAGCAACAGCTTACCTTAAGTCCTGTTGCTGTTCGGGTTGCCATGGGTTGCTGATTCTTGCTGGGTTAGCAGTAGGGTGGAAGAAGGAAGGGGAGGAGGTGAGGCTCTGAGTGGGGAGGGACTGTGGGATGCAGTGACGTAATTACATCATTCTGTCATCCCACAGGAATTTTTTTATTTATATATATAGAAAGACTAAGTCATTCCACAAATCTTCTGTTTCCACTGCAGAAAGGTCGCCAGGCATGACTATGTCTAAGCAAAGTTTATCCAAACGAATCTTTGAATGCATTCAGCTCTCTTATTACACCTATAATCAAGACCCCACAAAAATAATGTGGGCTCACTCCACGAGAGCAATGTCTGCCTCTACAGTCTTCCTAAAGAACTTTCTTATAACTGATATTTGCAGAGCTGCCACCTAGGCTTCTGCACTCACCTTTTACCAAACATTATGTTCTAGAGAAATATTCAGCCTCAGATACAGTGTGCTATCTATGGTACAGACTGAGAAACCAAAGCTCTCTCCTCTAAGCACGAGTATTGCTTCATAGTCACTAAGGTGGAACACCTACAGGGATACTGCACAAAGTGAGGAGTAACTGAGATTCTTTGAGATGTTTGTCCCTATGGATGCTCCACCACCCACCTTTTCTCCCCTCTGCTTCGGAACATCTCATTTCTGGGGTAGAGAAGGAACTGAAGGGTCACTTGGCTGCACATGTGTATCCTCTCCAAATGGCATATGCCAACTGCTTCACATACACAGTCTGTCAAGGGCACTGCTATCATAATTCTCTGACTTGAGGCACAGTGGTGCTCAAACACCTATGGTGGAACACCCACTGGGACATCAATTCTCTAAAAGAACCTCAGTTACTGCATAAGGTGAGTAACTTTCTTTTCAGAATCTTATGGGACGTAAGGATTATCACATTGTCTGGCTATACCAAAAGAAGTACAGGCACCATTTTCCATGGTTTAATCAGTTTGCAACTTTATTATTAGATGTCTGAGACTACCCAGCAGTGTACACTGCTTGTAACCCCCATATTTATTCCACTGTTATCCAGGGGACTTTTTCTATCCCTATCCCTCCAGCAAATCCATTGCCGGGACCTGACCATCCCAGGATGAGGGGATTCCACCTGCTCTCCCTCACTTTTCTGACTGGTCCCTCCAGCAAATCCATTGCTTGGGACCTTACCACCCACCTCCACCTCTTAAGAGGTTTACGGTGAACTATAAGCATAAGGGATAAGCTCCCTGACATACCAATCAGATGTACACCCCTGTAAGTTCTTTTAATGAACACTTCTTTTAAAGTCCTTTTCCAAGACATTTATCTTATCACTATACACCTTTGCTATAGGGATTGAATAATTAACTGGTGGGGGCTGGAGCAGCTCACCACCCACCGAGGGCTGGGAGCTGCTCCAGCCCCACAGGGCCTGCCATGGGCAGGGGGCACTCCAGCCCAGCCAGAGTAGTCCCTGTCAGTGGCAAGGGGGCTGCTCCAGTTCAGCCACGCTGGAGTGCCCCCTTCCCCTTGTTCCGTCCTTCCCCCTGTAATCGGTTAACTGGTTAAACATTATGTTTCACCAGTTAACCAATGGGATTTTACATTCCTGCTTTCTTATGGTGTACCAGCACTGTACATCTGCCCTGTGCTTAAATAATGAGTTACCATACTACTGAACATCATGCCATGCATGAAAAACACCCTGCAGTAGGGAAGCTGGGAACCTCTCCCCCTCCTTCCCCTCAATTTTAATCAAGTCAATATGGTGGTAAGGGAAAAGTTCCTTCCTACCCACCCCCCAAAACAGGATTGGCTAGCATAATGCCTATAGTTATGTGTTGACCAAACCTGGTATTTTACCATCCGAAAGGTGGGGAGTGGTCCTGCCTCAGCTTGGCGAGCCCTGATCATTCATATCTCTTGGTTTTGTAAAACGGTGACAAGTTCATGTTATCTAGTGCATTTTCCATTCACAAAGCAATGTTCTGAAGGAAGAAATAACTTCCATAAGAGACATTTAATTAGTTGGAATTGTGACTTTTAAAACGTAATGCAAACTTATCCCAAGGTTGATATTTTGAAATTCTTAGATTTTAAATTAAAGGGACTTAGCTAGTATTTTAACTTTTTATTTTAACTTTGGCTCATATGTAGAGCCCTGCACACATACAAAATTTGTATCCATATGAAACCACAAATCCACAATACACAAAATGATCTTCAGATATAAACCAGGTATCTGCAGATTTGCAGGATTCCACTCATGTGGTTATGTGTCATAACCTCAGATTTAAAAAAAAAGGAGGATTACTGTACATACACTTTATTTTGAATAGTTAAGGATACTGAGCTGCATGTGAGCATGTTAATACGTGGTTTATTTAGAAATGGAATATTGCATACAATTACTTCTTTTTCTTTGCAATTCCTGTAGGACATTTTTCAGAGGTTTCTAATTCCTGGGATAAAGATGTAAATTAGATATTTTATCTCTGTTTCCAGCTGACTTTACGTCTTCAGTAAGAGCATAGTTTAATAAATAACTCGTACTTTCAAAACTTGTATTTTACATTGCACTGTGCTGCTGCATAAATATATAAACTGTGATTATATGGAACTCTGCATACTTAAGTGAAATGTATGCAGTTACCTCTTTATTAGACCTGTGATCAACCTTCTACCTCTCAACTAATACACATGAAAAAGAGCTTTTGTCAAGAATAATCTGATTCCCACTACGGTCTCAATACTGTATGTAAGCAATGAACTAAAGGTGAATATTATTTCTGCAAACTATACCAGATTGGCACATTGGAGTCTTTCCAGATGAGTCATACACCGTCTCATAAAGTGTGGATTTTTCCTACTTCTGAGAACTGACTACTATGTACATATAACAATAAGACCCAGGAACACATCTCCTTTGGAATCTCTTGGATTATCCTTCAGAAATGTCACTTGGACTCTTAACAGAATTTTGTTTTTACATTAACATCAAAATATGCAGACCTTCATTTTACATAGAGCCTGTATACATTCTTGAGAGGTTCTGGTAAAATTAATTGTTCATTAAAATGTTCCTAGTTTAGATATTGTATATATTTTCAGAGACACCCTATCTCTAGTATCTAGTGAACTGTTGAACCAGAAATAGCCTCAATAGTAGACGTTGCATTTCTTTATTCCTTATCTCCTGTCCTTGTGATACTCAGGAATGGTTTTTGCATATAGGTTTTTTATTTTGTTCTAAGTACAGTAAAACCTGCGCTATCTGGAACGTAAGCATCCAGAAAACTGTAGAAACTGGCAAACTTCTGATGCCGGGAAAAGCAAAACAAAAAAAGGAAACTGTCTCTTTAAGTGCCTAGCGGTTCCTAAGACAAGCATGCAGCATGTACCTGGGGAGGGGCAAATGGCAGCCAGAAGCAAGCAGCAAGCATCTTGGCTCCCCCTGCAGCTCCTGGCTTCCATGGCAGGCCAGGCTGCCGCCGCCATCTCCACCTTCTACCTTCCACCCCCTCCCACCAGGCTGCATCCTCCCCCTTCCCACCCTCGCATGGCTTGTTATCCCCCCCAGCAGGCCACATCCCAGCCCCCGTATGGCTCCCATGCCCCCGTAGGCCCTGCACGGCTCCCGCCGCCTCCTCTCCCCTCCCAGATAACCAGAATGTATGTGTTACCGGCATGCCCTAATCCTCGGGCATGTAAAACTTTTCCAAAACTTGTCAATCAAAGCTCATTATTTGGGATCCAACGATAGCTGTACATTCATGGTTGGAACCTCCTTTTTCTACAGTAGTTTTTTGCTTCAACAGGCCATAGCTCAGGTGAATCAGGTAATTAACTAATCCCCTGACTCCCTAGAAGGAGGGAGCTGTGAGCCTGTTATATCCAGGGAAGCAGGGGAAGCCAGAAGATAAGGAAAGGCTCAGGAAAGGCAGAAAGGTCTGTAAGGGAACAGGCCTTGGCTGCTGACTAGAGTATCTCTCAGCTGGAACCCAGAGTAGAGGGCAAGCCTGGGTTCCCTTTCAACCACAGAGAAAGTGGCCACAAGAAGCAGTGAATGAGAAGGCTGCCTAAGAGTGATGAAGAAAGATTTTCATGCACTGGCAAGGGGGGAAAAGCATATAGTGACCTGGCTGGAGGAGCAAGTGTCAAAGAGAAAGCTGCAGTACCCAGAGGAGACACCACCTGTGATGAGTTAGTACCTCCTGTGACAAGTTGGCATAGAAGAAACTTCCAATAGACTGTTGTGGATTAAAATTGATAGATAAATCAGGAATTTTTCCATGATTAATGGATGTATTAATCATCAGTCTTCAATTGAAATGCAGGATATTTACGAAGTGTTCTCTAAGTAGAAGGTGTTCCTGCTTCTGTCTTCTCTTTACTCCTCCATCTTGAAGATGAAATACAGGCGCTACTTGAGTTACAAACATACATACATAGAAACAAAAGTGCACCAGCATGGGGCCCTGTGCACTACTATTAAACTGGTGCCTCTATGCCCAACAGCAGCTTGGCAGCAGGATGATGGTTTTTTAGAGATGTGATTTTATAATCTTTAGCAACACACTAATGAAATGTTTTTTGAAGGAAATTTTAATCTCTGTTCCTGTAGACTAACACAGTAAATTCAGATACTGACAGAACATACCTGGGGTCTGCAAATGTCTGTTAAATGGTTTCTTTACCATTTGAATTACTCTTTCACAGG
Organism: Pelodiscus sinensis; assembly: GCF_052426305.1. Taxonomy (NCBI): domain Eukaryota; kingdom Metazoa; phylum Chordata; order Testudines; family Trionychidae; genus Pelodiscus; species Pelodiscus sinensis. The sequence continues at coordinate 229,760,469 of NC_143053.1, read as the reverse complement.
TTCAATGTTCTGCTGATAGGTCTGGCAGACTTCTTCACTTTTAAGTTAACTAGATCCTCTTCAAATGAAGCCAAGTCACAGAACAGGGATAGAAGGAGGTAGATGAACAGTAAATTTTTGGAGCCCTATGCAGGTGCATATTCTGCATATGGGTAAGTATGGCCCTGGCTTTAGGAAAGCAGGCAAGAGGCACAGGCAGTGGCAAGCAGCACAAGTGCTGACTGGCAAACTCCAGTTGTGCAGCCAGTGACTGGGGAGAAGTGATATTTTGAAGCGGGAAACCACAACTTTTCTCCAGCCACCAGCTGCACAGCCACCCCCTGTTCCTCTGGAGTCCTTCAGCACACACTCATACCACTTGCCGCCTCCTGATGAGTGGAGGCTAGAAACAGCCCGAAGGGAGAGGGAGCCAGGAAATGGAGCTGGCCTCAAGAGCTGGCACAGAGCTGGAGGCAATGCTGCAGCTAAAAAATGCCCAGAAGTCCCCTTCAGAATCTCCACCTTCCTCCTCTAATTAAACCTGCTTTTCCTCAAGCACCAGCATTCAAAGTTTTAAAAAAAACAAACTATTTCTACTATTTTTCATTGCAAATATGCAGTATTTCAGCTACATTATAGGTTAAATAGTCTTTTGTGGACTAACACAGGAACATAATTATCATTTACAACATAGTTTCTATGGAAAAATGTATTCCAGGTTCCAAACAATGGACTTACAAATACATTTTTGGAATACAGCCTGTTCAGAAGTTGGGGACTTCCTGTATTTTTATGTTTGCTGAAGGCTACAGCATGTAGAAAATTGAGTCAAAATCCATCTAATTATTAGGGATGTAAGAATGTAGCCATTTAAATGGATAGACACGTCTAGCTTGTCTAGCTCCTGGGGAGCTTTTGTGCCACACCATGCTGCTGCCTCTATATAGAGGCAGCAGCAAGCTCCCTACGAGAGGGATGATAGGGGAGAGTCAGTGCGTGCCAGAAGCCAACTTAAAAACCAGCTCCTGGTGCTCATCAGCTCCTAGGCAGCAGGCTGCTGCATGTAACGGTTGAAATTTTCTGCACTTACATGGTTAACTGCACGCATTTTAACATCCCTACTAAGTATACGCAGGTATATCCCTGGTTTAATATTATATTCTCTAGGTGTGATTGTAAGTAATAGTTCATACCTACTTGCTTATATAATAGTTCATGTGAAAAAGATGGTATTAAGTATCATATAATGTATGCATATGTGTATGTGGATTTTGTGCAAAGAAAACTGGTTTACAAAAATTATACTTTACAAATAAAAGTCATGGTTTTTCAAGAGCAGTGGAAGATAAAGCTGAATGTTACTATAGCCTGGAAATCCGAAACGACCTTTTTACAGGTTTCAATTTCTATTCCTGTTTTAACTGGAAAAAAACCTTTGTGATTAAAAACTCTCCATTCCTCCTTTAAGAAGTTGGCAAAGCTGTGTTCTGTTTGATACAGAGCCATGGCACATGAGCACAATTTTTCTTAATTTTAAAGATTTTCAATTTTAAAAACCAAAGTAATAAGTCATAGGAGTTCATATTTCAGTCACCTACATTTTGTTACTCTGGCTCCAGACCAGAAGGATTGCTATGTCACAAAAAGAATGCCATGCCAGATCCAATCCTTGTTTTCTGGGTGTTGACTTACTTTGAAATGAAGCCTGCTGTACATGACAGAGGGTTCAGATTTTACTTTTATTTAACACAGAGATTTTAATAGCAGTTGCATACCTAATTTCCTACATACTGTCAAATTTACCTTTTCAAATGAATTCCTGTCCAGGTGAGTTTTGAGTTGTGTAAAATCAATGTTGTTCATCATAGCTACCAGTTGGAGTCTTATTAAAAAACCTAAGCCACTGGGCTGAAAACTATTTTTTAAAATGTTGATACCTCTTCTGCTTTGGAGGAACAAAGAATTTCTTCGAACCACTTAAGAATGAATATGATAGTTCTGACTGCTAGTAGTGAACTACAGTTGATTTGGGTATATTAAAAGGATTCCCAACACCTGCCATGAAATACAAAAGAAGTACATAACGGAGAACAATGCACAACTGTGAATGACTGAATGTATCAAGGTGCAAAAGAATCTAAACTATTTGAAATACTTTAAAAACCGTACCTATAGCTATACTGAGAACAAGCACTGGACATTCTTACAGTATTTTTTGGTCTGCTCTTATTACATTAAGCAAATAGCATTTTGGAAGTATTTTAAAGATATTTTAGATTGAAGAGAAGACTGCACCTGCGTGACTGGGAATACTTTTCAATTAACTTGTCCAGAGACAATCTATACTGAAAAATGCTATTGAGAAAAGATAAAGAAATATTGAGGTTATTTATGTTTTTAAAATTTTTTAAAGAGAAAACTGAGGAGCATGTGGTATTTAACCATTGGTTTAATATATAAAGTCATAAATGAGATGTGAACTTCCTATTTCATTTTTTTAATGTATTCACACTTTTTATTTAACAAAATGCTAGCAATAGGCATACTTAAATAGACTCACTTTGATTCATCTTTATGTACTTCAGTTTTATTCTTACTATCAAGATAGGGGGCAGGGGGCTGCAGGCAGGGGAATTTGAGAGGGAGCACAAGAGATCCTACTGCTTAACTGGCCACCAGGAAAGTGTACTAGTTTTGGTGAGAGTGAGTTTGCTCGACTGTTTGCATTTTGTTTCTCTTGCAGGTGATTTCAGTTAGTCTGGCGGTTGGGATTGGGTATCTGGGAGTGTTTGATCTTTTGTTCCCTTGATTCCCTTTGGTCAGCCTCACTCAGCCTGTGATCGGCTTCCCTCTGTGTGGCTAACAAGAGGGTAGGCCTGACCTAAGTGAGTGGGCTTTAAAAGCCAGAGGCAGAGTGACCAGGGGAGTGAAGCAGACAGGGGACTGCAGACTGGGGAGTTTGAAAGAGGGAGTCCCAATATGGATCAGGAAGACCCTCAAAGCCTGTGCCAGCACTGTTTCTGCTACCTACACCTGTAGCCAGGTAGACCACCTGACCATGGATACCTCTACCCAGATCCTGATGTGGTTTTGCAGGGGCTGTGGCTTGCAATTCCCACTTACTGAAAGCCATGCTGGGGAGACCATCCAATGTGAAAGGTGGAATCGCTGAGGAAACATGAGGGAGAACTACAGGAGGAGGTGGCTAGGCTGAGGAGCATTTGAGCCCATGAGCAATTCCTTGAGAGTATTCATGTCCAGGCTGCTGAGAAAACTGTCTCATTACAAAAGACAACTAACATGCCACTAGTGGAGGAGGAAATGGCTCTGCCTCAGGGGGGGGAACTCACGGTTGGTCACTTCTGGCAGTGGGCAGTGCTCCACCCTTGCTTCCAAACCTCCCACTATGGTTCTGGAGAACCGTTATTCTGTTCTGGATGCGGGAGATAAGGAATCACCCCCTAAAGCAGAAGAGGATAAGCCTGGTACCCCCTAAAGCAGAAGAGGTCTGCAGCCACCACTGCAAGAAGGAAACGTAGGATAGTGGTGGTTTGAGACTCTTTTCTGAGGGGGGTGGAGGGACCCATCTGTTACCCTGACGTCATCTTGGGAGATATGCTACCTGCCAGAGGCCAGTATCTGAGAAGTTATGAGGGCATTGTCGAGAATTATCCAGCCCTCCCTCTGACTACTTTCCCATGCTACTCATCCATGTGGGCATTAATTATACTACAAGGTATGACTTTGAACAGATCAAGAGCGACGACAGGACTCTGGGAGTACGGGTGAAGGAGTTTGGAGCACAGGTGGTATTCTCTTCAGTCCTTTCTGTCACAAGTAGTGGCCTAGGCAGAGACAGGTACATCCTGGAACTGAATGCATGGCTGTGGAGATGGTGTCAACAGGAGGTCTTTGGTTTCCTTGTCCACTGGTTGCTGTTCCACGAAGGATGACTGCTCGAGAAAGGGGGGAAAGCGTATTTGGATACAGACTGGCTAACCTAGTGAGGAGGGATTTAAATTAGGTTTGCTGGGGGCAGGTGACCAAAGCTCACAGATAAGTGAAAAACATGGAGACCTGGGAGATGGATCAGAAATGGGAGGGAGCATGGGCTGTAATAGCAGAGATAAAGGAGGGACAAGGCAAAACTGAGGAACAAAATCAAGTCAGTATCTTAGATGCCTGTATACAAATGCAAGAAATATGGGAAATAAGCATAAAGTCCAAATAAATAAACACAACTGTGACATAGTTGGTATCACCAAGACGTGGTGGGATAATACAGATGACTGGATTATTGGTATAGAAGGATAAACCTTGTTCAGGAATGCTAGGGAAGGAAAAAGGGAGGAGGTGTTGCCTTGTATATTGAAAATGTATACACTTGGACTGAGTTGGAGATGGACATAGGAGACAGATTTGTTGAGAGTCTCTGGGATAGGTTAAAAGGGGTAAAAAAACAAGGGTTATATCATGCTAGGGATCTACTACAGACCACCTACCCAGACAGAAGAAGTGAGTAAGCCTTTTTTTAAACTACTAACAAAATCATCCAAAGCATAGATAGGATTTGGTGGTGATGGGGATTTCAACTATTCAGACAAATGTTGTGAAACTAAGGGTGTGTCTACACAGCACTGTTATTTCAGAATAACTAGCATTATTCTGAAATAACAATGCAAGCATCTACACAGAAAACCTGTTATTTTGAAATAATATTGAAATAACAGGCAGTTTATTCCGTCTTCTGTAAATCTCATTCCACAAGAAATAACTCCTTTTCCGAAATAGCTATTTCAAAATAGCTGCAGTGTGGGTGCTCCACTGCTGCTATTTTGAAATAGCTTCTCACCAGGGCCATTCTAAGTAATTTATCCCCAGTGCTTCCTGGGGCTCTGAATTGAGATAGCATGTCCAATTTAGGGGAGCCCCCAAATTAGGGGACGCGCTATTTCGGAATAACTATTCTGGAATATCTTATTTTGAAATAAGTCTGCAGTGTAGATGTACCCTAACGCAGCAGGGCACAATTATCAAATAAGTTCTTGGATTACATTGGAGACAATGAGTTTGCAACCATGATCAAATTGAATACTTGGCCACTATGTTTTTTTCTGGTAAGAATGCCTATTGCTTTGAATGTTTTATTGAAGCTTTTGTCAAAAGAGCCTTTTAAGACTCTATGACATTATCCAGTGGTTGCTTACCAGCTGCATTGCATGGACCAAGATCAGTACACCTATTCTTTATCTAAAATTTAGCATTCCATTAATGTATCATAAAGATAGCAAGACAGTAAGATATATAATATAGGCAGCAACAAACTATTTAAGGGATGTGTCTACATAAGAAGGCCCATAATGGGTCAGACCACCTAGCCCAGTATCCTTTCTTCCAATAGTAGCCAATACCAGGTGCCCAAGAGGGAGTGACTAGAACACATAATCATCAAGTAATCTATCCCATATTGCCCATTCCCAGCCCTGAGAGAGGCTAGAGAAACCATCCCTGCCCATGTTGGCTGCTAACCATTAATGATCCTATCTTACATGAAATTATCTAGCTCTTCTTTGAATCCCATTAAAGTCTGGCCTTCATAACATCCTCTGGCAGGGAGTTCTGTAAGTTGATTATGTGCTGTATGAAGAAATACTTCCTTTTGTTTGTTTTAAACATGCTGACTATTAATTTCATTTGATGATCCTTACTTGTGCTAGGGGAACAAGTAAAATAACTTTTCCTTATTTATTTTTTCTACATCAGTCATGATTTTGTAGACCTCTATCATATCCCTCCTTAGTCATCTCTTTTCCAAGCTGAAAAGTCCCAGTCTTATTAATCTCTTTCATATGGCAACCATTCCATGCCCCTAATTTTTTTTTGTTGTCTTTTCTGAACCTTTTCCAATTTCAAGATATGTTTTTTTGAGATGAGGTGATCACATCTGCAGACAGCATTCAAGTTGCGGGCATACCATGGATTTATAGAGGCAATAAGATATTTTCTGTGTTAATATGTATCCCTTTCTTAATGATTCCCAACATTGTTTGCTTTTATTTGACTGCCACTGCAAATTGAGTGGAAGTTTTCAGAGAACTATCAACAATGACACCAAGATCTCTTTCTCGAATGGTAACAACTAGTTTGCACCCCATCATTTTATCCATATGGTTATCCATATGTTTTCCAATATGCATTACTTTGCATTTATCCACACTGAATTTCGTCTAACATTTTATTGCCCACTAACCCAGTTTGTGAGATCCTTTTGAAGTTCCACAGTCTGCTGTGTATTTAACTATCTTGAGCAATTTTTTATGATCTGCAAATTTTGCCATCTTGCTGATTACCCCCTTTTCCTGATCTTTTATACGCATGTTGAATAGGCTTGGTTCCTATGCAGTTTGCTTTATCTTGTCTCCCAGTTGATCTCTGTAGTATATCATGGGACACTTTTCTTTTCCTCTCTTATTCTCATGAGGTATCCTCTGCTAGCATGTGAGAACACAGAATGTGAATTTGTAACCTGTTCAGAAAAGCAGAATTTTGCATATTTACATAAGCAGATTGAAAGTATCATCAGTAATCTACTAGATTTGCTGGTTACTGTTAATCACATGATATCACATCAGAAAAGGAGTTTGAGTTGATTTGAAGTAATGGTCCTGTTTTGTACAGACAGCCCAATTCCACTGTGGAAATTTTATACTCAATAACAGATCTGCTATTCACGTGTGATCCAAGTTATACTTCTTACTGTACTGATAAATATCGAACATTTCTAGTATTTTTACTTCTGTTACAGATATAAAGATGAATGAAACAGTTTGTTTTGCCTCTTGTATCAATAGTTAATTTTTATTTGTAAAATTCTCACTATTGTGGTAAAGCAGAAACCAAAAAGAGCCCTGCTTGACCTTCAGATGGTAGGCTGAGTTTACAATTGGCTGAGTTGGCATTTAGAGAAGAAAACTTGCATCTTTCTGAACAGGTCATATATAAGTCGTTGACACAGTATACATGGAAGTCTGTAATGTTCACTTAAGGTATGTCTACGGTGCAATTAAAAATCTGGCTCATACAAGATGACTTGGATTAAGGGAGTTGGGCTAAAAGGGCTGTTTCACTGCACTCTAGAGTTCTGGACTTGGGCTACAGTCTAAAGTCTTTCCACCCCTATCCACCTTGCAGGATCCCAGAGCCCAGTCAAAGCTCTGAAATCTAAAGTGTAACAAGACAGCCCCACAGACCAAGCCCATGTGAGCTGGGAAGGACCAGCTATGGGCTTTTAGTTGTATAGACACATCCCTACCGTTCTTTTTCAAGAGAGAACGCGTAGATGCCCCAGATATGAACTGTGAGGGTGAAGCAGAAGTAGACAGTACCTGTGAAGATTTGTGTGGAGAGTGATAAAGACAGAGAGCTCATCTCTCCCAGAAACTTCCTCCTTTTGTATGGATGTTGAGATTTGTGTGCAGTATTCATTTTGTTTTGTGTACATATTTTAAAACAACTTTCCCCATTGTTCTATGGGAGAAAGATATTTAGCTATGAAAAGATCTTTTGATCCACCTAAATTTTGTTAATCTAATCTAGGTTTTTATTGCATACTGTACCCATACTATATTATCTGATCTGTCTCCCATTTGGAAAGAAGTAACATATGAGCTCAGTGGAGAAATGTAGGTGAAACTATGGTTGATGTTTATGCAGGAGGTCAGACTAAATGATCATCATATTCCCTTCTGAACTAAAAATCTGTGAAAAGTAGGGCGATTGGACATCTTTTCTTAAAGTTAAATGCAGTAGGTCACTATTTGATCTCCTCCCACACTTTGTTCTCACTGGCTTGGAGAAGAAAAGAGTTCTAAACTTGAACACTGTCAGCTTGAAATCTTGAGTTCTTATTCTACTCATTGCTTTGTCTTTATAATTCTGGAGATCCTTTTTTTAAGAGTCCTTATTGTTTGTGTATTATTATGGTTGGGTCATGTGAATTAAACTACCTAACTTTTATTTCATATGTTTTTGTTTCTGTGTATATATAAGTACTGTTGAAAAAGGAACATCAAACACAAGTCTAGTAGCTAAAATTTTCTTTAAAAATGAAAGCAACAAAACATGCCTTAATTTCCATGTATACCAGCCAAGAGTAATCAGCACTAAAACACGGCATATTATTAATATGGTAGGAACTGACAGAACGTACTGTAATTACATAAAGGAAAGGAAAGAATACAACTCAAATACTTTAAATACTTCAAATCCTCATGTTACCTTAGTTGCACTATACTCTATCAGCCCTGTTTCATGTGATAAGTTAACTGAAGCAGCCTGAGCTGCAACAGTCTTGAGGTTTAGAAGTGCAAATGTTCACTAGCAGCCAACTATATCATAAACAAGAATGAAGCCAAGCAAGTTGGCAGGGGAAAATAAAGAATTTGAAAAGGAAATCAAAGAAAATCTCCAGTTACATGGCACAAGTTGTACCACACAAAGTAACCAATACTAATCTGAGTACTGAATGCTGAATTACATGCATTTAATGATGGTACTCATATAGCACGTAGGTGGTTGTCAACATTAAGAAAATATCTGGCAATTTCAGAGGAGAAACATCATGCAGGGTAAAATCACATTGTGATAAAGTAGAAATTCTACTCAGCTCATGAAAATGGAAAAACTTAGTCATTTTACAGAAACATATGATATCTAAGTAAGCAGATATTGAGTAAATTGTCCTTTCTGCCAGTGAAACTTGATGGTCTCCTTTTGATTCTGTTTTCTTCAGTAGTTGCCTCCATCTCTCCTCACCATTTTTCCCTTTTCCAGATCATTGGAATATATATTTAACACCAATTCAGACCAAAACTTTGACCACTTATTCCTGCTTTATTTCTCTCTCTGCCAGTTGCTAACCCCATATCATTGCTGTCTTTCTCACCCTAAGGGTGTGTTTAGACTACAAGATTTTTTTGAAAAAAGTGGCCTTTTTTTTAAAAAACTTCCCCTGCATCTAGACTTCTGCCATGTTCTTTCGAAAGTAAATCGAAAGAACGTGGCAGTTTTTTTGACCGTGGAAAACCTCTTTTTATGGTGAATAACACCTTTTTAAATTGCTCTTTTGAAAAAAGGTGCTATGTAATGCAAACTGTACTTTTTCAAAAGAGAGCATCCAAACTGCCTGGGTGCTCTCTTTCGAAAAAGCGGCTTGCTTTTTTGAAAGTACTGGTTGTAGTCTAGATGCTCTTTTTTGAGAGGCTTGCAGTCTAGACATAGCGTATGACTACTTAGTTTTCTATAATGCTTTTGTGATAGATTTATCACTAACTTTTTGAAAGTCCAAATAAATCATGTTAACTATTTGTCTTGTATCCACTCTTTTGTTGACATGCTCAAAGAATTTTAATGGGAGAAGCAGGATTTTTCCTTTAAATGAACTGGTTTTGTCACTATCACAATATGTTCATATTGGCAGGATATAATGTATTTTTACTTACCATTCCAGTGATTTTACCTGATGCAGCTTACTGGTTTGTGAATCTCAAGATCATGCCAAATATTTTTTTTTAAAGATGGGAACATATTCACTGCTCTCCAATCCTCTGATTTTAGTTACATTTAATTATATGTTTAATATATCAATAACAACTCCTCAATCATTCATTGTGTAAAAGCGGAAAGCAGGCAAAACAAATGACCCCAACGACTTGAATGTTAAGTGGGCATCTCTGGGATACATTGAAAACAACCTATGCGGTTGCTCTCCAACTACACTTCATGTATGTGTTCTGGGGAAAGAGAATCCTTAATGATTTTGGGATGAGGGGTAATAAGCCTGAACTCAGGTCAACTCCTCCAATAGTGTGTGTGTCTATATCCTCAAGCCTCATAGTTTTATGTAATCAATATGAAGGGTGAATGGACTCTACAGGACACCTTCTTCTCTGAGATACATGCTATCTTAAGGGTATCCAACTTCTCCTTCTTATTTTTCCATAATGATTTTTAAAAAAATTTTTAGAGTCAGGCTTCAAGAAATTTAGGTCAGAGAACAAAAAATATATAGTGATACAGACACACCTTTTTGTGTGCGTGGAGGTAGCTACTGCTTCATTCTACCTATCATTTCTTCAAAATAGGAGATGAAGGATTGCTCGGATATTAGAAGGATGCTCATTTGTCCAGAACATAGTTTCTAGCATATGGCTCATCTGTTGGTGCTCTGGGAAGATACTTAAGAAGGGAGAGAGGGTTACTGTGTCAAGAACACTTTAGCTAAATGAATAAGGTTATGAATTTTAAGAGGCATGCTGGTTAGGAATTCTTCATTGTTGGTTTAAAATTGGGGCTTATTGTAGCATAATAGCCATATGTGAGCAGAAGAGGCAGAGGCTGCAGTTGAGGAAAAAACAGAGCTGCCATCTGGAAGAATATTAACACCTTTACCAGATGACATGGACTAGCTATGCATTTCAATGGACAGTGAGAATAGTGAGACTTTGGAAGTGTCTCATGGGGTACCAAGCAATGAGCAAGAGGAAGTGGGAGTCTGAAGATGTTAAAAGTCTAGCTTGCAATTGGCTGGTGCTGTCTTAACAGCTACAGGTAAACCCATCAGTTCAGATTGGTGTATCTGAAGCTACATTTTCAGGTAAGGAAATTACTCTTTTGTGAAAGGAACTCCATATATTCAAGAATAAAAATTCACCATGCTCAACAGGAAAAAGTAATACATATTTATTATTGACCCAAATTAGATATTACTATGCCAAGAATATTATTGCTCTATGGATATTAAGAATGAAAAAACACAGTGTGGATTTTAAATATTTTTAATGATTTATCTTTTGTCTAACTTCATTGTTTCTGCTGTTTTGCTGTATTGGTCTTGACTCTTCAGCCTAATTGATTGCTTCAGCTAATATGCTTAATTGTTGTAGAATCTAGTCAGTGATAGCTGATTTGCCTGGTCCTGCCTCTTCCTGTTTGTTGCTTGCACTAAATGGTATTCCGTTATTACTCCCTCTTGGGGTTCTCATAATTTCTCCTATGTCAGTCTCTCTTCCTCTTCTATTTTTTCCTCTTCTGTTCAATATCTTTTTTTCCTGTCCCTTTTTACTCTCCTCCTGCTGCTGCTGTCAGCAGCTCCACTTCTGTCTCTCCATCTTTTTTCACTCCCATATGCTGTCAAATCCACAAGTGATTTCTCTTCCTCCTCACTTTCAGTGGTCTTTGAATGAACGTCACCCATCTGATTTCCTGCACACTCCCATATCACCTTTTCCTTTCAGACCACACATCCATCCCTGCCTTTCCATCCCGTCTTCTCTCTATGGAATACTTTCTATATTTTAAAAAAGATTGTTGCCATCCACTGTCTTTTTTTTTCTACTCCCTTGTCCTTGCACACTCAGAAACCTGGAATCCTCCCTTTGACACTGCTTTATGCAATTGCTTTTTTTGTGTGTCTTACATCTCATCCAGATGCAATTACATTAACAAAAAAATGTGGAGGATCGTGGGATTGGACTTCTCTTCAGACCTTGTTGCTTCCTACTATGGCTGAATTAAGACACATACATTAATTGGACTGCATGTAGGACCCCAGTTGCTTACATCAGTTTTCATTTTTAAGAACATAAGAACAGCCATACTGCATCAGACCAAAGGTCCATCTAGCTCAGTAACCTGTCTTTCAACAGTGGGCAATGTCAGATGCTCCAGAGGGAAGGAACATGAAGATAATCCTCATGTGATCCCTCTCCTGTCACCCATTTCCAGACAAATTTTTAAAAAATATACTTGCTGGGTATGTACTGTGTTAACTCCCAATGCTGCATCTAGCTATTAGAGGGCTCCATAAACCTTCCAGCACAGGAAAGAGAAGTGCAACGAGATATTAGAGGGAGTCTGGCACAGAAGGGAGTAAAAAAGAAGTGTGACACTCTTGCGAAAGGAAAAATATTGTGTAGTTGTCATCTGTTCTGACCATCATCCTCTGCATTCTGACTTCTAAATCTTTCTCTTTACATATACCTCCATCTCCCTTCTTACTTCACTTGTTAACTCAATTGTGTTACATACTCATATTTGAATTCTTCTCCAGCTCCATTCTGGATCCTGTTAATTTGACTTCCTTTCTCTTTACCAAAGTTGTTCTCAAATTTTCTGATGAACTTTCCTGACCAGATCTCAGTGCTAGTACTTGATCATCATTTTCCTCAATCTCTCTCTAGGTTAGGACTCAAATCACACACTTCTTGAAGTCTTGTCCTTTCTTTGTTTATGTAATTCCATCCTTTCCTGATTCTCTTCTCTCTTTGACTGCTCCTTCAATGGCTCTTTTGGTAGGTTCATCTCATTTCCAGTTCTACAAGTCTTTGGTCTTTTTATTTTTTTATTTACAACCACTTTCTGGATGACTTCATCACTCAGTTTTAACTTTAAGTTACAAGTCTATCCAAACTTGATTTGTTTTCTTCCATCCAATCCTACCTTTGTTTCTAGCTCGATCATGTCTCTTTAGGTTTGTGTCTCTAATCTCGCCTGGGTATCTTGGCACCAGTGAAAGATTAACAGACATCCAAAATTGTCATCTAGGTCTTAATTAGGTGTAATCTCTCTCTCTCTATAAAAAAAAAAACTTTTCCTGTGGGACAACAGAGTGATGTCATATGTCACCATGCCCCACTGCCCCTCATCTGTGTGGCCTCTGACCCCCTTCCCTGTGCTTGGGGGAGCTGCGAGCTTCCTCTCCTTCCCTCCCCTGTGCTCGGGAGAGTTGCGGGAGCAACATGGCCACCCCCTTCCACGGTGCTCAGTTTCCTGCAGTGGGGAAGGGAGCAAGGGAGGTGAAGTCTCGAGACTCCGCACTGCATGCCGCTTGTGAGGAGGTGAGCCGCCAGGACACTCCAGCTGTCCCGGGGGAGGGTGCTATAAAGTTTGCCTCTGAAGTTAAGTTAGGCCCCCCGTGAGAGATCCCGGGCCAGCCCAGCCACATGCACTAAGAATCTTGGCTTTGGTCCTCACATGCTGCTTGGAGTGCTGCTCTCTCTCCCCCCACTGCTATTTGATGGGCTCAGCAGTGGCAGGAAGCAGGGGGGATGCTTGTACACACAGGATAATGAGCAGCCCCCATGCGTGAGGCAGAGAGCACAGCGCCAGGCAGCAGGGTCTGAAAGGGAAATTTCTCATGAGCAAAGAGTCTCTGTGATCTGAGGTACCCTTGCATTCACCGCCTGTAAAGGAGGCCAGCCCCGTCACCTGCTGCAGGCTGGGGATGAAGACTTCCATGGAGGAAAGAGACCCTTCCCCCCCTCACAGCAGCTGTGCCCCCCCCCCCCCTCCTGCTTAGGTGAAGCTTCTGCTTGGCTCTAGCAATCCACATGTTCTCTCCAGGGAACCGGCTCCCTCCTCTCCCTGGCTGGCCAGACATCCTGCCCCCAACCCACTCCTGCCTCCTCCTCCCCAGCCAGATATCCTGCCCCCACTCTGCTCCTGACCCCTCCCCTCTGGCCAGACACCATGCCCCCAGCCCTGGCCAGACACCCTTCCCAATTAGGGCCCAACCACCATCTGGCCACAGTGTCCTGTCCCTGGCCCCGATGCTGGGGCAGGTCCCATGGTCCAGCACCCATCTGGCTGCAGGAAGTAGCCCAACTCCTGCTGCAGCATGGATAGGAGAGAGACCACGATCCACCTGCAGCGGATAGATGGAGGGGTGGGGGTGGCGAGAGTAGCAACCAGGGGGCACAGCTCTCTAGTTTTAATTATTGTAACATTGCAAATTAGATGGCTATTTTTGTATGTTTCTCAAAGCTTTTATTTGTTCTTTTTTAATCTCATAGTATTTTATTTTTTCCAGAATGTTCCAGTGTAGTGAACTATGCTGTTAAGCATTTCCTCAATGTAAAATTAAAATTGAATCTTAAAATGAAGAATATTTTTGAATAAGGGATAAAAAGCTAAAAAAAAAAAATCTTAAAAGGCACTACATTCATAAGGCAGCAATGAGTTTTTAGTCTCTTATTCCAAATGCCAGTTATAAGTTCTGAATTGTAAAATGATCATTCACAGCTTTAATATGAAAAAGTACTGCACTAGTTTCTAGAGAATTTTTGAAGTATTCAATTCTAGCTCGATCATGTCTAAGAATTTAGCTGAACATCAATATTTATATTTAGATAGTGTAGAAATTTGAATCATACCTTCTTCTGAATTCTAAATATGGACTATGTTTACATTAGTGAATCATAGGCATAAAACTTAGCTATAAGATCTTTTTGCCAGAGGTGCCTAAGTGTACATGCTCTTGAATTTGGATTGTGTGCATTACTCTGAAGAGTTTTGTAAAACATTCTCAGATTTTCTAGCAGGTTCCTGTGGTGGATAAGAACATTAGAGTATACTATTTTGATTAATCTTTCAGTTTGTTTTTCTCAAGTGTTGTAAAAAGTTAAGTTCAGTGTGGTCAGCTTGTATGAGGCAGATCTTTCCTAAGGATTTTGTTCACATTAGCTTCCTTTCATTGATATCTGATCTCTTGGCACTTACATTAGTATGCTTTAAAAGAAATCCCAAATGTTTATGTCATGTTAACTACATCTGTTTTTATAAAACTTTCTTGTCTTGGGTATGTTTTAAAATTAAATAAAAATACGAACAACAGAGGAGTTGTTGCAGAAATGTTTTTGTACTCTGGACCCCTATTTTTAAGACATTGCTTTGCAGTTGATAGTGTAAATCTAGGGGTAAATTTACACAGCGGGGCTATTTTGGGATACTGGAAGTATCCTGAAATAGCTACCCTGCATCTTTGGAAAGTGCTCTATACTATTTCAAGACCTATTTTGGCATCCCTGTAACCCTCGTTCCACAAGGATTAAGGGATGTCTTGAAGTAGTGCATTGTTTCAAAATGTGGTGCTGTGTAGACATGTCAAATTTTGAAATATGATATTTCAAAATTCAATCAAAATACGCTATTTTAAAATTCAGTCAAAATAAGATACACAATTTGTTTAGTACAAATTGAGTATCTTATTTCGAGTTTAGGGTGCTGTGTAGATGCACCTAGGTAAATTTACAGTTATCTGCTTTTCCTCTCTTCTCTGAAAAATTAGTGGATTTGCAGGTTGTTGACTAACGTAAGACAAAATAACTTTTTAAACTGCACTTCTGGTCATCAGTAACTGTTGTCCATGCTTTTTGTTATGCTTTTTGTTGTTATGCTTTTTACTCAGACCAAACAGAAACCTATAATATAAAAAAAAAAGGACAAGGCAATCTTACTGGAGTTCTTTAAAATACAGTTACGTCTACTGTGCTAACATGTTTTCTGTCGAAAGCCTGGTATTATTTATCTAACAGTCAAGAGGAAGAATGTGAAAGTATGTTTATCTTGCCTGGGACTACTGTCAGACTGACAGGTCTACAATTACCTGGGTCATCACATTTACCCTTTTAAAATATTGGCACAAAATTAGCTTTCTTCCAGTTTTCTGGCACTTTCCTGAAATTTCAAGACTTACTGAAAATTAATATTAATGGTCCAATAAGCTACTGAACAAGCTAAAATCACTTAAGAAACTCCTGACCTCCGCTGGCCAGAGATTTGTCCTTCTCTATTCATCTAGGAAAAAAGAATGTAGGTTATACTTACTGGATGGGGGGTTGCTATTGTGGTAAGCAGGTAACTTTGAAAAAGATCTAGGGCATGTGAATCAGTTGAAGACAAGCTCCAGTGTGAGGTTGTGGCCAAAAGAACTAATTCTTTTGGATGCATAAATGGGAATTTCATGTAGGAACAGAGAAGTGAGTTTACCTCTGTATTTGTTACTGGTGCAATCTGTGCTAGAATACTGTGTCTAGTTCTGGTATTCACAATTTAAGAAGGATGCTGATAAATAGGTGGAGAGTTCAGTGAAGAGCCAAGAGAATAATTAAAGGGCTAGAATACATGCCTTTTAGTGATAGATTCAAGGAGCTAGATCTGTTTACATTACAGAGAGAAGAGTATTGGCTGACTTTAGCACAGTCTATAAATAGCTAGATGGGGAACAAATGTAATGAGCTCTTCAGTCTAGCAGAAAAAGGTATAAGAAGGTCCAGTGGCTAGAAATTGAAGTTAGGGTCAGAATGTTAAAAATGTATGCCTCATTTCCAATAAGATTAAATAAACCTTGAAAGAGTTTAGCAAGGGATTCTCCATCACTGGCAATTTTTGAATCAAGACTGGATTTTTAAAAATTCAATATGCTCTAGTTCAAAAGGAATTATTTTGGGGGAAGTTTGTTGTCAGTGTTATACAGGAAGTCAGACTAGATGATTAAAGTGGTTCTCTTCGACCTTGATATGGAACTATGTATCTATGAATTGTTTGAAAAAATAAGGTATCCATGTAATCAGTGACAACATATAGTGTGAAGTTTATGTAGATTTTAAACAAGAAAGAAGTAATCACATACTTTTCTAACATTACCCATGTCCCATTAAATTACCAGAGAACTGGTATCAGACAAATTAAGGAGTTATCTTTTACCATTTGACAAGAGTTATGGAATTCCTGATTAACCCTTTCCTAAATTTACGTTCCCTTTACTTTGTCTTCAAATTGTCACTTACGGGCTGAATGCAATATTAAGAGTCAATAAGCAGATATTTTTAGATAACGATCCATAATACACAGTAGTAGTAAAAAAAGTTATCTATGTTAACAAGCATTAGGAAAGAGATAGCTAATAAGACAGTAATGCTATACCTACCCTGTAGGCTTTTTGTGCAAGAACAGTGTTCTTGCGCAAAAACTTGCGGAGCGTCTACACTGCATGCATGTTCTTATGCAAGCAAATTTACAGTAAAGCATCAGAAAAGAGGACTTCTTGCACAAGAGTTATTCCTCTCCCCATGAAGAATAAGCCCTCTTGCGCAAGAAGGCAGTGTGAATGGACAACAGGGGTTTCTTGTGCAAGAGAGCATCCGCACTGCCATGGACGCTCTTGCAGAAAAGTACATCTCTTGCACCAAAGCACATGGCAGTGTGGACGCGCAAGACCTCTTGCACAAAACAGTTTTTTTGTGTGCAAGAAACCTTAATTACTATCGTGATTAAGAATATGGAACAGCTTCCATGTGAGGAGGGAGTAAAAAGACTGGGACTTCGGAGCTTAGAAAAGAGATGAGTAAAGGTGGTATGATAGAGAGCCATAAAATCAAGAATGGTTGAATAAGGAACCCTTTCATCTAACACACAAAGCACGGATCACCCGGTGAAATCCGTATGCTTCAGGTTTAAAAGTGATGTCACACAACACACAGTCAATCTGTGAAATTTTTTACCAGGGCTGTTGTAAGGGCCAAACATAAAACTGGGCTCAAAAAATAATTAGATACGTTCTTGGAGGATAAATCTATAAATGGCTATTAGGCAGGATAGTTATATGTATATATCTATGGATAGATATTGTGATATAGATGTCTCTAAGCTTCTGACTTCCAGATGCTGGGACTGGATGATGGGATGAATCACTTGATAATTGCCCTGTTTTGTTAATTTTCTCTGACGCTTCTGACATTGACTGTCAGAACACAAGGTACTTACTGGGCTCAATATACCAGTAGTCTGACCTGGTATGACCATTTTTGTGCTTATAAAGTGTCATTCTCCTCAGTTAGGACTTAGTGCAAAAATTCAGCTTTATAATCCTAATAATTTCAGCAGTAGTATGGTTTAATTTTAAAAACCATAGGAGTTTTAAAAAAATTATTGGGGATGTCTCTTCTTTTCAGTCTACTCATTTTAAAAAAAATCAATTTTTGGCTAAAACATTGTCAAAAAATCTTTGGGCCCAAAAATGTTGGGCCAAAATTTGAAACATTCAGGGAGTTATAAGCAACTGAAAATAAAGACCAATATTTTTTAAACCCTTAGGCAGTCATAGTTATAGCTTTTGTTTCAGCTATAATGTGTAGGATTAACTGGAAAATTGAAGTAGTTTCATTTATCCAACTTATTTGCCAATTTGAAAGCTGTTAAAAGAATCCTGGAGAATTTTTGGACAGACTTTCATTTAATGTAATTCTTAATATTGCTGTTTCTAAAAAAAGGTAGCAATTTTTATGTAGATTTTGACTGGTGTTTTCAAAGTGTCCTTAAGTACACTCATCTCCTGTTGACTTACCAAGACCCTTTGAAAATTCGGCATAGAAATTTATAATGGGTTAAACTGTTGAAGCCTTTGGGTCATTTTTGTAAGGAAAGAGAATAATATATTGTTTTTTGTAAGAATCTGTTATCCAAATAGTGAGCATGAGCTGAAGAAGCATTTGAGACCCTCTCACAAGAAGGGAAGCTAGCTCATAAGTGACATATACTGATAGATGAATAAACCCAAACCCTTAAGAAGTATGGGGTTTTTTTCAATTTCAGTGTGCAATTTTGTGAGAGAGTGATTTATGCTGTTGGAACTGAAATGAAAGGAACGGATGAACCAGGAGCAAAGCTGCTAACATCTGACTCCCTATTGGATAGTTCTGTAACAGTTTAGCAACACACCATTTGACACTGAGGCTCATCTCCACCTGCTGCATCAGCGTTCAATTTAGTGGATCTAGTTAGAACCTGCTAAATTTATTGCTGAGGGTGCCCCTGGTCGGCTCTGGTACTCCTGACAGTTGCAAGGAGCAAGGGAAGCCAACGGAAGGATTTGCTCCATCGACCTCCGACTATGAAGATGTTGCCAAGGTTGGCTTAAAGTATGTTGACTCCAGCTACGTTATTTACATAGCTGGAGTTGCATACCATAAGATGACTGGGTCTAGTATTTTTTTTTCCAAGCCTCAAGAAAAAGGGGCAGCAGTTAGTTATCTTGTTTGACTCATGGCATTCCCTATTGTGTTTTAAGAGCTTCCATATCACAGTAATGGAATTATGCATCTGAACTTATATCAGGAGAAACAATACTTTACCTTCAAGATTTTTTTTTCTCTAGACTACAAATTTTGTAATTTTGAATTAAGGTACAAAGTGTTTGGCATCCTAATTTATTCTCAAAGCAGCCTTTCTTCACACACAATTTGTAGCTATCTATGTAGTGGATCTTAACAATAGTTACGTTATTGGGTTGTTTTATTACTGTTTAACAAACAGATAAAATGGCATAAACAAGTAGCAGACATTCTACATAAATTTGTATGGCACTGCAGCACTCAGATTATATATGGCTCACTTTTGCATTTTGCATTAGTCTAATATTGTCAGACTAATATTAATGTTGACAATTGACATTTTCAGGCTTTGCTCTCTGTACATGATACTGTTGCTCAGAAGAGCTATGATCCAGTATTGCCTCCCATCCCAGATGATATTGATGAGGAGGAAGACTCAGTAAAAATAATCAGACTTGTCAAAAACAGGGAACCACTGGTAAGTTCTCTTTCCTTTTGTTGCTTCTTTAAGGGTTATGAAAATGATTAAGATGGTTAATATTAGCTGGAAATATGAATAGTAATTTCAAGTTGTTTCAGAATGTTGAATAATGGACCTGTGAATTCCACCTTCACATTGTTAAAGTAATTCAAATGGTTGAGCTTCATGTTGATACTCATACTTCACAGTTCATTTAACACCACGTGTATAGAGAAATTAAACATATATTCATTTTTAGTCTTGAACCTGGGTATGAGCTTGCTCTAAAGAGCAAAGATAAGGAATCCCCAGTGAAAACTCTATCTTTGTCATAATCTGTTCCTGTTATTATTAATATTGAGATTGTAACCTGTTTGTATATTGAAAAGGGAACATAAAACACATTTTCACACACCTTGAATTTGAGTCTGTGAAAATTTTTAAGTTATCTGTTATAGTTTGGATTATGAACACCATAAAGTTGATAGCTTCTTATGAATATCTGGAGAAATAAAACTAAACCAAGTAAACAGGAATATTAAATTGTGGTACAGATTTGCTGTAGATAGGGAGTGGTATTATGTAATGTACAAAAAGAAGGGGGGAGGGAACCTATGGCTCTGGGGCCAAATCTGGCCCACAGCTTGCCTGAATCTAGCCCCTGAAACTCAACCCTCCTCTCCCCCCAACATCGGGAAGCTGGTGCGCCAGCCCTGTGCCTTCCTCCTCCCCCCTCCGCCCAGACCCCGTTAGGGTTGCCAGATGTCTGGTATTGACTCAGACAGTTCGGTATTTTCGCCTCCTGTCCGGTAAAAAAAAATTCAGAAAATACTGGACACCTGTATTTTCTGATTTATTTTCCCGACCAGGAGGTGAAAATACAGGACACCTGGCAACCCTAGGACACACTCGGCAACTGGGCCCAGCCCCCCCCCCGACCCTCGACACTCCCAGCTCCCCTGTTTATCTGGTTCTGCAGAGAAGCTGCTTTTTGGCTTGAACAAAATGGCTGCTGGCAAAAAGCCTAATGGCCAAGGGGAAGCAATGCCTTCTCTGGGTCTTAGTGCTCAACTTCTCCCCTGTTCCTATCCCTATTCTGACTCCGCAGGCACTCTGAAAGGGGCCATGCTGTTTTAATGCTGTTTTACTATTGATTTATTTATTTATTGCTTAATAAGTCTCAGGGTTTTTGCCCGGGGGGGGGGGGGGGGTGTGGTTCGGTATTTTTGGTTAAACCATCTGGAAACTCTAGACCCCTCACTCCCACTCCATTCCTGTTTCCTACCTCCTGCCCAAACCCCACACCCAACCTGTGCCCCGGCAACCCCACACACTGAACCTCTCATTTTTGGTCCCAGCAGAGAGCATAGGGAGGCCCACAAAATCTACTATCCCTACTTTCTGCTTCTCTGTCAGGGTTTATTTTTTATTTTGCTTCTCACTTTTTTGTGGCCCCTGAATAATTTTTCTGTGGGTCAGTGGCCTCTGACCCCAAAAAAGTTTTTCACACCTCTATAAAAGGTATATAAAATCCTGTTTAACTGGTAGCCAATTAAACATAATGTTCAATCAGTTAACCAACTAAAGAGGGTGTGGGGGCTGCACAAGGCCACTGTGGTTTGAGTGACCCCCCTGCCTTCTGACGCTGAGCTGGAGTGGAAAAATAACTGTAAAAGAGCTGCAATTCTGTACCCATGGTGGTGGGGAGAGAGAGCGATGCCTATGTTTGACATACAGTGGTAGCTTGTCTCAGAGTTGATATCTCAGTAATGCCCTCAGTCTTGACAGATCTCTGGCATCAGTCAACAAGAAGTGAATTTTAGTACTGACTGACTCTGGGGGCCCCTGGGTACAGTTAAAAGTTTGACCATATGGAAGGATTTTACTTGGCATTAAGGTTCTAAATCATTTTTTCCAAATATTTAGATCACATGCCTATTTACAAATCTTTTTTTTTTAATCACAAATTCTGTGTGCTAGAGAAGAAACCTATAGTAAGACTTAGTGTCAGGAAGAGTCAAGAGAAGAAGTTGTATTTACCTTTAATTCTGAGAGGTTTAAAAAAATTGAGGATGCCATAAAAAGTACAGGCAGTCCCCGAGTTACGTGGATCCGACTTATGTCGGATCCCAACATACGAACGGAGCTTTTCTCGCCGTGGAGGACGGGGGCGGCGGGACTGCCCAGATGCGCCGCGGTCCCGCCGCCCGTGTCCTCCGTGGCGAGAAAAGTTTCTCCACGTCTCATTGGTCTGCTGGGGAGAGGGGCGCAGCTAGTGCGCCCCCTCAGCAGACCAGGCTTTTCTCGCTGCAGAGGACGCGGGTGGTCCTGCCGCCCGCGTCCTCCACGGCGAGAAAAGCCGCTCCGCTCCGGACCCCACCAGCAGACCAGGGAGACGCGGAGCAAAGCCTGGTTTCAGCAGCGGCTGACTTAGGAATACCTGGGGTAGAGCAGCTGGGGTGCTGCCTGGATGGTCCCCGAGGTGCAGCGCTGCAGGGACCTACCCTGCAGTGTCCCAGCTGCTCTTGTCCCAGACGTCCAGATTCAGCCGCTGTTGAAACTGATCAGCGGCTGATTCCAGGAAGCCCAGGGCAGAGCAGCTCTTCCTCGGGCTTCCTGTAGTCAGCCGCTGGTCAGTTGCAACAGTGGCTGAATCTGGACGCCAGTTCCGACTTACATACAAATTCAACTTAAGAACAAACCTACAGTCCCTATCTTGTACGTAACCCGGGGACTGCCTGTAGTTCAAATTAAATAATTTGGATTTAGCAACATTATTGACTCGTCTAAGTCTTTTTCAGTAGTTTGGTATCACAGAATCTTAAAAATAAAATATCTCAATCTGTGCCATTTTTGTGAAGTTCAACATTTAAAACATTGCAAATTGCTTTGCAGCCAGAGTTAAAATGTTAACTTGAAGCAGGTTTTAGTTATTAGTAGGGTGACCATTTTTCCCTATGAGGCGGAACACCTAGGACACGTCTACACAGCAACATTATTTCGAAATAACTAGTGTTATTTTTACATAATTTAGTTTGTGTCTACACAGAAGGCAGTTATTTCGAAATAATGTTGAAATATTGTCAAGCTGGAGGACTTCTTACTTCGACTCCTGTAACCCTCATAGTACGAGGAGTAAGGGAAGTTGGAGGAAGAGAGCTCTATTTCGAAATAGAGTGCTGTATAGGCACTCCCAATTTTGAAATGAGCTATTTTGAGATAAGCTACTCAATTGACGTAGCTCCATTTGCGTTACTTATTTCGAATTAAGCTCTGCTATGTAGATGCACCCCTAGTAAAATTATTCATATTCAGAACTATGCTCTACAAACATTCAAATTAATATTAAGTTCATTGACCCCT
Organism: Pelodiscus sinensis; assembly: GCF_052426305.1. Lineage (NCBI taxonomy): Eukaryota > Metazoa > Chordata > Testudines > Trionychidae > Pelodiscus > Pelodiscus sinensis. The sequence continues at coordinate 229,737,720 of NC_143053.1, read as the reverse complement.
GTTAAAAAGAAACACTGTGTAGTTGGATTCTTTTTATTTTCCTTTTATCTGTATGGCTTTAGGATTCACAGAGGGTAGAGAAAGTAGTGACACACACTGAGCGAGGTCAGGCACACACTCCTATACCCCTCTCTTACATGGGTGTGGAAGGGTGACTTACTGATCCTCTTCTCCCTGCCCTTGTGCCTCTCCTGGTATCTGGTGCTGCACTTTCACAAGGCAACATGTGAGGGGAACAATGCAAGATCACCCTCCATCCCTTATTTCCTTCAGGGTTCACACCAGACTGTGGCCAGCAGCAGCCTTTTGGCACCATGTGGGAGGGAAGGAGCTGCTTCCAGCTTGCGGGTGATGGGAGGGAATGATGAGCTGGCCCCTGTCTTTGCAAAATTCATCTCTTCTCCCTCCTCCGCTCTCAACTCCATGATTGGAAGTAGCTTGTCCCTTCCTGCCCATCAGAATGGTAGATCAGCAGGGGAGGGTACCTAGAGAATAGAATAGCCCTTTCTCCTTGGGAGCAGGATTCAAGGAGAGGAATGGTGAAGCAGATTCTAAGCCCTTACCAGGGGGACTGTTGTGTAGCCTATAGGTTCAGGGTGCAAACAGGCTAGAAATTATTTCCCCGCCCCCTGCTACCACTTGAAGCTTAGATGAAGGACAGAGAGTGTTCCCTGTGCCAGTGCTGCGTGGGTCTCTGGCACATGCAGGGCTTGGCTCCTCCTAGCCAGTGCCCTGGGCCCAGAGGGTCTTGGGCAGTGTATTTTAATACTTTATGTCTGTGTAGAATGAATGTAGTTATGTGCATCAATATGAAGATGTGTGACACATCACCTTCATATTGGTGCACATAACAAAATTCATTCTATGCATGCCTCATCTGTGGTAGGGATGGCGCTGAAGGGTTCAGAGTGTGGATGGGGTCTCAGGCTTGGGGAGTGGTATGAGTGCTCTGTCTGGGGGTGCAGACTCTGAGGTGGGGCTGAGTTGTTTGAGATATAGCAAGAGGCTCCAGGCTGGGGTGAAGGAGTGCAGGAATGGGCTCAGGGCAGGCGTTTGGGTTTAGGTTTCAGAATCTGTGTTGGAGTTAGGGTTCATGACAGGGCTAAAGGTTGGGATATGAGGTTTAGGAGGGATCTAGGGTAGTGGAACAGATGCTGAGCTGATACTCTGGATTGGGGTGTGGAGTCTGGGTGGAAGTTAGGAACTTGGGGTATATGGAGGAGCTTAGGGCTGGAGACACAGGTTGGAATGCGGGGCTCTTACCTAGAGTAGCTCCCATTTGGTGGTGATGGGAAACACCTGCAAGCACCAACTCTGCAACTCCCTTTGGCCATGATTCCCAGCCAATGGTAGTTGGGGGCAGCGGAGCCTTTGGGTGAAGGCAATATGGAGACACAGTGTTTTGGCACTTGTGGTGATGTGGCTGCAGCTTGGGGCAGAGGAGGACGAATGACAATGTGCAGAACTGCAATCTCCCACTCTTCCTCCAGGAAGGGCTGGCCCAGATCACAGGTGTTTTACAGGCTGCAGCCCCTAAGATCCTTTCTTAATCTGGTCCTGCTGCTGGGACTGGAGGAATACACCTCTCCCCCATCCCTGATAGCTCTATGTGCAGCAGTTCTGAGCCCATGCACAGTGCTTATTAGGCAGCTGCATAGCTTAGAGAGAATCCTGGTCTTGGGCATTTCCGCGGCCCTGGCCAAGCCAAAGGCAATGGGGAAAGGAAGGAGCCTACTGGCAATGGGGAAAGGAAGGAGCCTACTGTTGGTAAACTGAGTGCCCTGACTGAGGACTGGTCTCCTTATGGTGCTAGGCATGCCCTGCCAGAATTGATATGGAAGAGCAACAGGGCTCAGGGGGCAAAGCGGTACTGCAAGGAGAGGATGGCAAGAGGGGGAGCACATAACGGACCCATAAGTGGTCAGCAGAGGCAAAACTTAACCGATCCCTGCCTGGCACCTGCCCTCACTCACCAGCCTCTGCAGCTCACAAGGCACAGCCAGTGCTAGCCAGAAATGGGATGCGGGCATCCCTATTGGCAAAGAGCCAACCCACAATGGGGGTTGTGCTGACAGACCAGCACAGGATATGGCCAGCCCCATGTGCTGCATATTCAACCCTCCACCAGCCTTGCACACCACCAACGTCCATCATTAGCCACTGGACCAGCACTCACTGGAGGGCAGATGGCTCGGTAGCAAGGATCCAGCCAGCAGCATGATCTGTCGGTACTGATGGGGAGAGAAAAAATATAGGACAATTTGTCTGTTTTTAAGAAAAAGTCAGAACACTTGTAGGAGGGCTTAACTATGGTAATGTGCCTTTAAAAAAGGGCCATTTGGTCACTCTAGTTATTAGTAAATTATGATTTTATGTTATGCTTATTCACATGTCTATTTTTATAAAACAAGTATCAACTTGGAAAAAATAATGCTGGAAGGGAGATGCCTGAAAACTTGTGTGAAATGTTTATACAATGCTCAGTATTGTTCAGGATCAAAGTTACTGTAATTTCTACGCGTGCCTCTCATTTTGGAGAGAGGGAATACACTAAGTAGACATTGCAAAATATCAGTGTTCCTTACTATTTTAGAATTTAGGATTGTTAATGTTTGTATTTGGATAGACAAACACACAGCAATGAAAAGCTGATTGACTTATGCTAGACAGGATTGACAACTAGAAACAAACATGATGGCTCCCAAATCAGTGAAAAAAACTAGTTTTTGAAGCTGTGTGGAAATTTAACATTTAAAAGGGACAAATAGACATTAACACACTCTTATCTAAAGCAAAGATTACAGTTAAAAATATGGTCTGCATTAAAAATGTGATTTGCTGGACTATTCATTTTTATACATTACCTGGTTGCTATGTACCTTTATTTAACAGGTAGAGCATTCAAAATAAACCTAAAATCTTTGACCTTCTTTTCTAGTAACTTATATTCCAGGCCAAACTTGCTTTGCTTTGTTAAGCCTTAAAAATTTGGCCTTATTTTGTTAATATTCTGGAACCAGCAGTATTTAGCAAATGAATGGATGAAGTAGTACTGCTCCTCTTTAGGAAACCACAAGTGGCATAAAAGTAAACAAACAAGGATCTAGCTCTTGAAGAAGTTGCCTTAATATTTCATCACTTTTGCTTGCTGATTGCTGCTATACCTTCAACCACATTCTCAATTTCTGATCCTTCATATGGTTTCCAAACTCCTTATTTTCCCATTAAAATATTGAAATTGAACTATGCTATTACATCTATGTATGCCTCGTTTTGGCTAACTCTCTCCTTTGGCTGGCAACACAAACACGTTTTCCAGACTCCAAAGATCCAATGTTAACCATCTTTACTTTTTAAAGCACAGTATAAGGAGCTGCATTGCATGTGCCACTGAAAATACTGGGGCTCAACAATTCATAAGCACAAAAGTTCTTGCCAGATTATACACACTTTGTGAATTGGGCAGGGTTTGCAGTAACATAAAAGAAGCTGCTTTTTTAGTATTTCTGCAAAATCAAAAGTACTCATACATTTGAAAATAAATGAATTTATATTTGAGAATATTTGTGAATGGCACAGTTTGGAGACAAGTCAGAGAAGCCCTTGTTTTTCAAACCGTCTGACTTTTTATAATGTGCAGTAGATGGGCTAGCCTTGTCATAAGCCTCAACTAGTGCTCTATACGATGGCATTCTCATTTGGACTTTGTCTTCCCTGTGAATAAAAGATGTGTTCATATTGTTCAAGACATGCAAGGGAATGACATACAGAAGGATAGATTTAGACAGAAGGCCTTACATAAATTAACATATGAGGCATCCTGTCTCCCCTATTTGTCACCTATCAGCCATTTAACGGGGTCCAGGGCAGGATTAGAAGGCTCCCGACATCTATCCCAGACATCAGAGTACACTCCTTGCAGCCTACCCCCGGGACACAGTTCACTTTTCTGAATAATCTCACTCTCCACCCATAAGTGAAGTGGAAGGTACCATAAGGGGACAATGGCCTATAAATACTTCAGTTTTACCCTTCTTCAGTAGGCACAGTCAAATTCTAGGTCTTTTACCTTTGGGGGCTGTCCCTTTGGCTTTTATCCTTACCGGATGCAAGTTGTGATGTACTAAACATTAAATGCAAAACAGTAGTTAATCCAACTGTGCTCCATGATGTTGTGAGGAAATCCAGCCCATCCAAGTTCCCCATAAAAGAAAAACACCAAGCTTCCAGCAACTCGACTTCTACGGGGAAAATTCCTTCCTGACCACAAAACAGACAGTTGGTTAGACCTAAAACATTCGAAAATACAGCAGTTATACTAAAACTACAGGGAGAAAGGGTGGAGAAGCTAACAAGAGCAAGAGGCTCCAAAATGTGTGGGCACAGGCTTACATCAATGGTGGGGGCAGGAGGGAGACAAAGGGATGGACAATGGAAGTTGGAGAGTTTCCGGGAAATGTAACCATCACCTCCTTCTTCCAGGATTGTCTACCACTCTGCAGGTTCAATTAATTTTTACACCCAATGAGATGGGTGTGTGACAGATTGAGTTGGCTAATTTGAGTTAAGTAATAAGGTCCCCCATACCGCATGAAATTTACAAACTCTCTTGTCTTCACTAGGATTTTACTTAAAGTTAGCTTACTACTTGATATAAAAACACACAATTTTTTTCATAGTGAAGACAGGGTATGGGTAATGTTAGTTGCACAGAAAATATATATCCATTTTACCTTAGCAATACAGGCTTTGTGTTACTTCCAGGGCAATTCTAAAGTGTTGTCTTTTGTCTCTAAGCCAACATTCCTGGCTACCTGATCACTTCTTTCCAAACATGATATCATAGTTAAGGCCAGTTGTAATGATTTAACAATCCTTAAATTTTAAACAACATAGGGAAGATGGCTGAGATAGAGTAGGAGTTTTAATGATAGAGTTAATCAATTTATATATGATAATATTGAAAATTAATAATATTTGCTTTCAGTCTAAAATACTTTGTTTAAAACTTTGACTAGAATAGCTGCAGTACAATCCTCATAATTTTTCTAACTCCCAGGTATACTTGCATATGAAATTAAATCAAAATAAGGCACTCAAACAAATGTCATAGCAATATAGTTACATTATAAAAATGTAAAAGCATATTTTTAGCAAATTACATAAAGAATTCACTGCTTAGAGAGAGGATTTCATAGAAATATGTTTAAAATATAATATTGTGTATAATATACAGGCTCAGAATTCTGCTACAGAATAGTGTCAGAATTTCCACTAAAGAGAATCTGAACATATGGTGGTGATAAATTTTCTAGGGAAATTGTCCTTTTCTCAGCAAATATAGCTTGTATGTAATAAGCAAGGACAAATCAAACTTAGCATTTTAAGCATTGTATTGTACTTTGAGTTTTTAGAGAAAGTTTAGAGGTAAGTTTTACTCACAACAACATACTAATTATTTGACATTTGTTAATTAGTACTTGCAGCTGTACCAGATGTTGCTGAGATCTTTAAGTGAAGTAATTTTATTTTTAAAATAAAGTAAAAATGTGCATGCTTTATTTCAATTATTGTATTTTTTTTAAATGAAGTAAAATGAAGGCTGGATTGAAGGTTTGAGGGTAAGGAGAGGCAGAGGGTAGGTGGCTTAGGGCAGAGGGTTGGGTGGTGTGGGGGGGCCTCAGGGCAGGGGGAAGGAGGTAGGGACATGAAAGTCAAAGCTGGCTAGAGGTTCCAGACTCAAGACAGGGGGCTTGGAAGGTGATCGGGGAGCTTACCGGGGCCACCCATGGCGATGAGGGTGGCAGTGCTCTGGCGGGGACTCCTCCCAGGGAACTGTGACAGCTCTTCCTGACCCAGAGGCTCCTCTGAAGGGGACAGGGCTGCACTCCCTGGAGGGCGGCTCCTCCTGGGAGGCAAGGAATCTGGGTCTGTGCACTTGTCAGGTGGGGGTTGGGACTCTGTCCCCTCCCCCAGCCTGCAGCTGCTCAAGGGGAATCTTACTTGAGGCAGTGGTCTCCCATCCTACAACCTGTTGCAGCACTCTGCATGCTGCCTTTGGCCTCCAGCTGCCTCCCCACTCCACCCTGCAAATGGTCTGGAGGCTGGTGCTTCGGGAGCTACCTTTGGCCTCCAGTGGCTCCCTCCATCTTGCATTCTGTTTAGGCAAACACTCTTAAGAGCTGTCCCCAGCCTCCAGCGGCCTTCCCACTATGGCCTGCAGGTTGTCAGGAAGGAGAGAGATTTGGGGGCTGTCCCCTCCTCCAGCAGCCCCCCAGAAGCCTGTCAGGATGCATAAGTGCTGATTTAACAGCTCTTTTTGTTCTTTGTGACTAGGAAAGGTCTGTTTTCATATTCTAACTGTTGTCCTACCCCTTCTCCCCCACAGCACCCTGGGGATCTCTGATCCTGGAGTTCTGGTTTATAGAGGTGCAACCTGTATCATCTTCTTGCACTGGTTCCATTTGACACGTTTTCTGTTTTTACCCAGGGAAGGAATTTCCTCAAAATATTCCCAGATAGTGAGTCTCTTACGCCCAGAAGCCATGATAGATTTTCTGTGGCAGAAGTGTGGGAAAATATAGAAAGCTCTGTGTGTGCTGAATATTGCCTTCCCTTTTTCTTTCCAGTCCACTCCTCTGTTTCTTTCTATGCTGGCCCCGTCCTTTCCTATATATTGTGTATCTATCTTTAGACAATGTCTTAAGTAACTCTTCTGCCTTGCTTGGCCCAGGTGCATCACTATCTAAACACAGAACAAAACCAGTCCTGTTCAGCTTGTGGCTATCTTTGCATGTGTAACTTTTTAATCTGCTGAAAAATAGAAATAGAAAGCTCAGAACTTTCAAAAAGTAAGAGCTACTAGGCTGGACAGACTAGAGCCATTAATTCATTTTTATGAGACGGTAAGTGTATATGTAGCATGTTTGTGATGAGATGTAATTCTAACTAATTTTTAAATGAGAAATTTAGTATTTTATTCATTTTTTAGAAATCAAAAACCAATTTAAATTTAAAAAAATATTTTAAATTTAAAAATCCAATTTTATCCACACTGCTTTTTTTTACGCAACACATCAAGTGTATAATTGTTTTTCAGTTTTTAGCAGTGCATATGTCAAATCTAGAGGCTGATCCAGTACAAATAGTATAATCCCCTGTACACTTGGAGGAAATATTAAAGCCCAGAATTATATTGTCTTTGTGCTACTCTCAAATACATCATAAGGATATCTCTACACTGCAATAAAAGACCTAAGGCTGGCGCATGTGAGCAGTCTTGGGCAATGGGACTATCAAATTTCAGTACAGATATTCAGGTTTGGTCTTAGCTTTGGGACCTTCTCCCATCCAAAGGTCCCAGAACCCAGGCTCCAGCCGAAACCTGAATGTCTATGCTACAGTTTTATAGCTCTACAGTCAAGCTCCGTGAGCCTAAGTCAGCTGACATGAGCCAGCCACATATGTTTTATTGCAGTGTAGGCATGTCCTGAGTCCAAATACCACACCTATACAAATGGATGAGTTATTGCTAGAATCCTGAAAAGGACTGGAAAAATAACCTATCGTATAGAATAGAACAAGAGAGAGATTTCTGTCAGCTCAATAAAAACAACAAAAAATTGTATTAAATATTCATTACTTACCTTTCATGGAGTAATTGATTTTTATAAACAGGTGCCATTTCTATTTTTGGACTACAGTCTACATCTTTACAACAACTTGTAATTTTAAATTTTAAATGTTCCTTAGTCCAATTCATTTAAATTATGATAAGACTTACCAACTATCTTTTTTTAAAGGGAGCGACTATTAAAAGGGATGAACATACTGGCACAATTGTGGTGGCTAGAATAATGCGAGGAGGAGCTGCAGACAGAAGTGGTAAGAGGTCTCTTTTGGCACTAATCATTCAAATTATTTAACCCAGAAAAGGGCAATGTGTATGTTTGACAGTAAGAGAAATGTATCCATGTTGTATACTAAGATAACTGGAAGTTGGGCCACCTTCCCAGGGTGGTATTTCATAGATGGTAATGGTATTTCCTGTTGAATGAATAGTAGAAGTGACTTAAGTGCTTTTGAGTTATTACGTTAAAAAAAGCACAATAAGCTTTATCAGTTATTAATTAATTGGCATATTTATGCTTAAAATAATGATTCAGGCACAGATTGGTTAACTTCAGATAAGAATTCAAGATGGTTAGAATAGATTTTCTTTGTAGATTTCTCATACTTTCTGGATGGCCCATAAATAGTCCAGTTGTAGCTGTGCTCTCTGTATTACATTTGTAATAAAATAAGAAGAGAAGTATGCAAAAATTGAAAAGTATCACTGCTTTTCAAAGGTCTGTGTTCTTAAAAAAAGTTGGGTTCCATTCTTATTTTCTACAAACTAATATACCTGTCTGTGTTACAGGCATTTAATGCAAATAGCAACTGTCTTCGCTCAGTGGCTCCCAAATTATGGGCATACCTTTGCTGTAGGAGTGCAGAGGAATGTTTGGAAGGGTATGCAGCAGAGTCAGGCCAGCCCCCACAGAGGTGGGGAGGGAATGCCACACTTCCAGCCTTGTTTCTGTCACAGCTTCACTTCTCCTCCAGCCCTTTTCAACACCCAGTTCTGATAGACCATTCTTCATGGGGAGGGAAGGAGCACCAGATTTCCAGTCCCCTGCCCTGTTCAGCTCCCCTGTCCTGCTCTGCTTCAAGGCAAGATCTACCTCCAGTCTCACTCTGGCTTCTCTCCACACTCTTCTCTGCCCCCAGATCAAGTGTGCCCCTAGCTTCAGTTCCTCTCCCCCCATCCACAGTTCCCTCCTTCAGTTCTACCTTTAACCCATGTTCTGCTGCTTAAAAGCGTAGACTGTGCAGAAATGTATGGAGAGATTCTGTCAATAGTAAAGGTGGGCATAACTGGAAAAAGTTTGCTCACTGCTATCTTAGGTAATGTCTTCAAAAAAGATCAGAAGTGGATGGGTTTAATGGTACATGGGGTTCAAATTTAGTTAACCATATTTTTTCATGTAGATATCCTGCATAAACTATTCCTGACCAAAGAAGATATTCAAGATGCATTAAAATTATATATAAATTATATGTTTACGGCATTTGAAATATTTCAAGGAAATACAATAACTTCAATGCAGAGAGAGAAGTATTTGTCAGTAATGAAGATGCATGGGCTTAAAGGCTCAGAAGAATTTAATGGGCATAGAATTGATCTTGAAACCTAATTAAAATACAGTTCTCCATTGCACTTTGATAGCATAGAAACATATTTAACTGCTTCACCTGAAGGTGAGAAATATCACTGGTATCATAGACTATAACACTTTCAGTTGCTGGATTGACTGCCTCACACCTGAAGTGGACAGAACAGTGTCCAGGCTTGCCAAAGAAAGGCAGCAGTGCTCTATGGTGGTGGGGAAAGGAGTCAAACTGCTGCAAAATGTGAGCCACTGCCAGTTTTGTGGGGCTGACTCACCCCCCAGGAAATATGAGAGCAGAAGGCTTTAAAGGTACAAGCCCTAGGTGTTGGAAATGCTTTCTCCATTCTGCAGGCCAGGCTGCAAGAAGGTGCTAGATAAAGGAATGGAATGGGGGAAGCTCACCTTAGCCCTCCTACGAGGGGTTGGATGGTAAATTCCAAGCCATGTATTGGCCTGGAGGTACCTAGATGAAAAATGAAGGGTGGTGGAAGCCTCAGGTAGTTATTTGACTAAACATAGATTTGCCTGCACAGTACACTTATCTGCTGGGTAGTCCCAGACAGAACTGTGCCATCCATAGGATGATTCAGGGTGGCTGCCCCAGTCCCCATGCTTTGGAGGGCCTTGAGGTGGCCGCCTCAAACATCCTGTTGATGGGTCCCAGAGCAGCCTGGGAGATTACATGGAATGAGGGATCTGGCATGGGGAGGGCAGCAGGGATCACCCTTCACTCACTGTGGTGGCCGGATATGGAGCAAGCAGGCTGCCAGGTTGCTCCAGATCCCACCACTGCGGTGAGTGGGGAGCACTCATCCAGCTCATGTTTCTTGGGAAAAGAGACTTCGGCAAAGAGTGGAACAGAGCATGGGTGGGATTTTGGAAGGGGTGGAACAGAGGCAGGAAAGGGGTGGAGCTGAGATGGAATGGAGTCTGTGGTTGGGAGTTGTCCTGGGCCCCATGCCTGGGATACTAGGGAGAGTTGACACAAGCCCCACACACCCAATAGAGTTGGCCCTGGTCCCAGACATCTCTCTAATACACTTGTGGCAGGAGCTGGTGCAGGACTTGGGAAGGAGTGGAGTGGAGATAGTAAGTGGATGGAGCAGAAGCTGGGTGCAGCCTGCAGCTGGGGGTTTGCTCTAGGTCCCATAGGGACTAGAAATGAAAAACATTAAATGATTAACCAGTAATCCAGTAAGCATTAACCTTACTGGCATTAACTGGAGGGCCCAGCTGGTGAGAGCACCCCCCTGCCCACGATGGCCCAGCCAGCAGGACTTTGGTCACCTGCAGATGCAGTGGGCCAGTGGAGCTGGAACAATCTCACTGCCTGCAGCTCTGGTGGAGCTGAGGCCGAAGCATCCACCCACACCTGTGGCTGGTGGTTAACCAGTTAAAACAAAGTGTTTAAGAGTTTGTGATGGATGGGAGGGATAATGCCCTTTTCTAGACATCCCAGCAAATCAGTTAATTAAATTGCCTGTAAAGGGTTAAACCCAGATGCAGTGAGTATTGAGGAAACGTTGGCAAGGAACCAGGAGAGCCAATGGGAAGAATGAGTTTTTTTTAATAGAAAACAGCTTCTGCCTGTTTCAGTTCTTTGTGAAGTTCAAAGCAGGAGCTGGGAGAAAAATGAAGTAAATCTTGGGAGCCAGACAATATCCTTGTCTAGGAAGGATGGAACGTTGGAACAATGGGCGTGAGTAGACAGGGAATGAGTAGCTAGACGTGATCAGGCTTTTTGGTTTTTTTATTTCTTGGTGGGATTTCTCTGTGGCAGTTTAATCCTCTTTCCCCATACACTGTTACTGAACCTGAATCCCAGGGAAGCAGTTCTCCGTGTTTTAACCTGTTTTCTTTTCAGTTGCTTTGTAATACCTAGCAGCCAAGTATGCTTTACCAAATATATCTTCTTTGTTTTCTTAATAAAATCACCTTTTTAAGACTATTATCTGATTCCTATATCTTAAAAGGCAGGAGGCTATGTGTGCAGCTATTAAGAGATTAGTTTGTTTTCAAGCTCTCTTCTGAGGAAGGGAGAGTAAAAGAGCTTGGGTACTCCACAGGAGGAAATTCCCAAGTGCGTATTCCTGGCTTTTAAGGGATTTTTGTATTTGGGTGGTGGGAACATATGAATCAAAGTCAGGGAATCTATGATCTTGGGGAGTTTTTTTTGTTAAAGCAGAAGCCTTTAAAAGCAGTGTATTTTTAAGGTCTCTTGCCGGCCCCCTCCCTCTTCACTCAGTGCCAGAGTGGGGATCAACCTTGACACTGGTTAAATATTTTACGAGCCTTTTACTTCCCTAATAAGATGGCCCTGGTCCCAGACATCCATATATACATCTATATTTATAGTTGTGGCCTGGTTATATCCATCACAAGTGTCTCCTGTACTTCTTTTGGTACAGCCAGACAATCCTTTTTTCTCTGCACCACCATTGTTACTTTCCTTCTGCTTGTGTGAGGAAAGTGAATTTTACCTCCCACTTTCAGTCAGTAGTTTAGTGTAATGATTTTTGAACGATTTGAAAATGCTTGGAACTTTTAATATTTCTGCTAGAAATTTAATTTGGTAATTCTGAAAAAGTTGCTACATGATCAGTTTTGTAACATGTCATTGACTCTTATTAATTAGTTCATGATGCTCATTAACTTGCAGGATTGAGCCATAAATTAGAACTCTGCGGTAGGTATGTAAAATCCCATGTAATCAGTTAATATGTTAAAAGTTGCACTTAACCTGTTAACTGCTTAGATGGGATCCCACGGGCCCAGCCAGGTTGGATTATCATCCCACGTGTAGCATGGTGTGGGCTGGAAGATACTTCAACCCAGCTGGGCCCACCACACCACCCCCACCTACGGCATGGTAGACCTGGCCGCTCTTGAGCACACCCCCACCCATGGTGAGATGGACCCAACCAGGGTAGAGCAGCCCAGTCAGGCCACTGTTTCAGTGGTAACTGATAAGCATCCCCCAGTAATGTGATCCTTACGTTCCTACTCTGTGGGTGGCAAAAGGCAAGCAGTATAAGTTAGAAGAAATAAAGTATACAACTTTTCTGATGTCTGTATCTGACTGAGAATGTTGGAGATACACTGTTTACTTTGGAGGGAAGAGAAAGTTGACTAATCTACCAACTCTCTCAATATTATCCACAATGTTTTTGGCTATAGTAGTGTTCAGTACATATTCATACATATTCATCATTTGAGGAAGAGATACAAAGATCAATGCCTAGAGGAAAAACATAAAAAAGTATAGAAGCAATTAATGCTGATTGCTAACTGTGCACCTTTTCTATTAAACAGAAAAACACAAACATTCAACAACAACAAAAATAACTATTTCTCAATGCATAGGTCTTATTCACATTGGTGATGAACTTAGGGAAGTCAATGGGATTCCTGTAGATGATAAAAAACCTGAAGAAATAATACGAATTTTGGTAAGTAACAAATAATTTTAAAAACTGTTCAGAAAACAATTAGAAAAATTAATTAGTTTGCTGTTTCAGAAGAGCCTCTTTTTCAGAAGTCTGATAGTGCTTTTTTGCCTGGTACCATAATTTGCATCCCTTTGTCTTCCTTTTTATATTAATATTTCATTTATAAATGGTTAATAGGTGATGAATAGGTGTTATAGATAAGCATGTTACAGATCTAAGTTATAGGCATAGGTTTTGTAGGTAATTATGTGCACAGTTCTCAAGTGATACAGGTGGTTGTTGGACTATGGATATAAAAACTTTGATCTGCTGGACTCCTAAATTTATAACAGTTGATTGGCTATTTATTCTTAAAAGCTATTATTTGTATATTAATCTTTCATAAAGTATTTATTAATGAAACCTTGACATGAAGTATTACACATTGAGCATGGAGTGTACTAATGCTGTTGTGCTTTCCCAGCTTATGCTCCTCTATGCTCTGCTATATAAATTTGTAAGTTTGGGAAAATATTGCACAGTTATTCACTTAATCTATTTTGAGAAATTATTACTATTTTTCCTGTGGAAGAATTAAATGTTTGAAAAAATGTATTACTAGATCTTTCTGTTCTTGAGGTAGTCTTTACTACACAAGTTTATGTGTGGTTGCCTCATTAAATAGACTGGCTGGCCTTACTCTCATATTAACTTAACTTAAAATGTCAACCTTCCCATATTCCATACCTGCTCGATAGTTTTGTGTTCCCTGTCAAAGTGTATTTTCCTGCAAAATTAATATTAAAAAAAAAAACAATCTCTGGAAATGCAATAGCAAAGGTGTGAACAGTTTCTCCATTTACCTTACTGAAGTGCAGTTTAAACATCAGAGGCTAGTTAGAGCCCTTTTCAATGGTAATGGTATTATTGTTTCCAATCCTGTTGCTGGTGAAATAAGAACTTGGCTGATGTTTTGTCAAACAGTAAACTTTTGGATTGCAGATTTACAGGCAAAAGTATGTGTGTCTTAGTAGTGAACAGACCTGTTTCCATTTTGTTTAAATTGCTGGCAGTCTGTTCCATTGTGCTAGTTTTTATGGAATGTGTCGTCTATATGCAATAGTAGCAGCGTCTCCAACTAATTAGCACTTCCTTCAATAGCAAAATGTCAGTCAGGCAGTGGGACTATTTTGTGGTTTATAAGTAAAATGCAGCCAGACCCACATACTTTCAATAGGGCATAAGAAAAGAGGAGAGCATATGATGGTTGATCATTGTTAACTTGTTTGAAGACTTAATTTTTTTTCTCTCTAGAACACAGTTCAGTTTTTTTCCTTGTTCTGTTCTTTTAAACTTGCCAGAAGAATCAATTCCAAGAAAAATAGTTTTATGCTACAGTTGTGGCACAAACGTGTTTGAATGTTTCAGTCACTTATGTTAGTATTGGAGTATTCCAATTTTTGCCCTGAGCCTTGGGGTTGTACCCAAATGAACGTAAAACTGAAAAATTTGCCTTTGCCCTCATCTTTAAAACGGAACTATACGCTCTGAAATTGTAGGTCCCCCAGCTTCTAAGATTTCATCTTTACTTTGAGCTATGGTACACATTGCAAATGAAAATCTGTGATAGTCACAGTTTGCAGCTCCATATTGTAGCATTAAAAAACTCCATGGATCACGTATGAACTGCATTTTAACTATATCTGCATTAGATTTGTATCCCTCTTGTTTGTGTTTAGATTCACTTTATTGTTTAAACTTTGAAAAAGTAATTCTCAATTTGTTTTCTATTCAAAATATTAATCAGACTCAGTCTCAAGGAGCAATTACGTTTAAAATTGTACCTAGTATCAAGGAAGAAACACCTACAATAGAAGGCAAGGTAAGCCCTATTTAAGGATGTTTCATTGGACAGTGCAGTGACTCTTACACAGCATATAAATATTTTATCAAGACGTGGGCATAGAAAAGATAGACACAAGATAGATTTAAGCAGTAAGATGCAACTTAACTCATCAATAGGGAAGGGCACTATACTGCCACCCCCTCACATGCTAGGAATTCAACTGGACCCAGTTCTGGGTTAGAGGGCTCCCACCATATAACCAGTGACTTTGGATAAACTTTACTAGGCCCACCTCTAAGACTCAGCTCCCTTCTGAATCTTCTCTATCTCCATAACTTTCTCTTCTCCCATATGAATGAAGGAAGTACCCCAGTCAATGAAAACTGTCTATCTCCACTTCTCCTTACAGTCATGAAATCCACCATGAAATCCCAGGTCTTATTTTCTTCTGTGAGGAGGCCATTTTAGCCTTTATGTTGACTGGACACTGGCTTCAAGTTACACAGATAAAAATATTCCCACATTATATCCTAAAGTAAGCATCCACATAAATATCTTACAGCAGTGGTGGACAAATACTGGCCCAAAGCCAAAATCTGATGTGGCAGGATTAGCCCCTGACAGGCCACACTGCTGCATTTACCTGAGCCTCTGCAGATACAGGCGATTATAGCTCCTGTTCGCCATGGATTGCTATTCCCAGCCAATGGGAGCTGCGGGAAGTAGTGTTCTAGTTTGTGCCACTTCCTGTAGCTCTCATTGGTTGGGAATGGCAATCTGTGGCCAATGGGAGCTGCAAGCACTCATACCTGTGGAGGTGCAGGTAAATATAACATTGGTAGCCTGCTAGGGGTTAACTCTGGTGAACCACCACCATCTAATAGCCCATCCCTGCTTTTGAGCAATACTTTTTTATAACATTACATGATTTAGTTTAGATCACTTTGTAATAAATAAAAATAAAACAGTTATAAACCTATGGATTCTTAAATATATTGTTATCTTAAAATGCTCTTTCTTCCAGATGTTTATCAAAGCCCTATTTGACTATGATCCTAATGAGGATAAAGCAATTCCTTGTAAAGAAGCTGGGCTTTCTTTCAGAAAAGGAGATATCCTTCAAATCATGAGCCAAGATGATGCAACCTGGTGGCAGGCCAGACATGAAGGTGATTCCAATCCCAGAGCAGGTTTGATCCCTTCAAAACATTTCCAGGAGAGGTAAGCGACGCTAGTACATAGTTTCATTCTTCTTTGTATACTAATACATTTGTTTGCAAAGGCTTTAGGTCAGCATGATTGCCATACAAGTGATCATGGATTACAATGTAATGATGAACTTTAAAATCTGACATTGTAGTAAAACAACTGAACTTGGAATCTCCTTGTTCAAATAGTTTGGATTTCATTACTTGTCTGGCTAGAATGAATAATGACCAACTGATAGGATAGTGCTGATCCAATTTGGAAGAAAAGCCATATGGAAAAAAGCACTTCAGTATCTGTATCCACATTGATGTACAATTCAGGGAAAATAGCTGCAAGTTTTTGGAGAATTTACAAAAAATTAAGACACTGGGATTAATTTTATATAACTTGAATAGATTGAATTATTTTGGGTTAACTTAAACAAATCTTTCAGGATATTTTACAATAGTGTCATGATGCTAAGTGTTTATTAATCCCAAACTCTCACTGAAAACTGAGGAGTTTGTCTTTTTCTCTCTCTCTCCTCTTACTTCTCCAATTTTATAGGAGATTTGCATTGAAAAGACCAGAAGTACATATACAGCCGCTGAAAATTTCCAACAGAAAATCATGTAAGTCTGTTAACCTAGAATAGAAATCATGCTCCTTGATCTCTATCTTTATAACATTTGTTTCAGCTCAGTGAAGAGGATGTACTATTCCAGTGTACAGTCACTCCTGAATCATATTATCTCAAAAAGAAAAGCAAATATATAGGAGAAAACTAACATTATTATGATTAATTCTTATAGTTGCTGTCAACTTTCTGGCTGATTAAAATATTCAGGGTCCAATCTATATACTCTGAATATGTAATGTCTTTAAAAGTTAGTGGGTGTTTTGCCTATTGAAGCCCAATGGGTTTGTATTTTAAACATTAAAATCTGTGTGCCCCATTCTGTGACACTTCATTACCAGGGTGGAATTAGTATCAAATGAGTAAAAGGTCAGATATCTTTGTCTGTACAGATTATTTTCCTTCTCTTCCCCCTAAATCCTCCAATGGCATTTATGTATCTTTTTAAAATAAGGGGACACAATTTCTTTACAGGTTTCAATCTAAGCCAGTGGTTCCCGAACTGTGGGCCGTGATACCAAATGGGATTTTGTTATCAGCAGATGGGATAGCAGCAATCCCTACCGTGTGGAGGATGCTATTTTGCTCTGCACAGCTAGACTTTGCATATATGGTGCATGTGAGGTCACAATGCGTGGAGGATGCCATTCTGCTCTTCACAATGGCATCCTCCATGCTGTCTGGGATCCCAGTAGGAAGGACTTCATTAAAATGGGGTCATGCTGGCTAAGTATTTTCAAATCCTTAGTTGTAAGCATTTCTTCTTTTAAAAAAATCATTTTAATTGTCCTGAATTTTCAAATACAGTAGTCATACAATATGAAGAAAAATAAGCATTTTCTATACATAGAAAAAAATATATTCATACTACTGGAATTCACATTAACATCTGTTTTAAGTATTGTTACATTTTTCACTTGACCTGTTATTTCTTTCAGTTGTACAGGCTCATAACAAAGTGAGCACAGTATGAGAAATAATCAGGCTATAATAAACTTTAAATCTTAAATGCAAACATGTTTTTCTGAGTTTAACTAGAAGTATTCAACATCCAATGCCCAGGGGCTCTACTGTTAAAACTACAACAAAATGAAAGAAGTTGGAGGATATAACACCACACAATGGATTCTGTCATGTGTGGTGTCACATTAACAAAACAAAGTTAATTACATCTAAATTTTGGATTTTTTCAGTGTTGAGATTAGAATTTTACTTAACTCACCTCCTTTCAGATTACTTACTGTTATTTAAATAGCTTTCATGTTATAGTAAGCCTTATTATTTATAAAATTTTGACTAAAAATGCCCCAATCACATGCAACAGGGCCCAAAGACTTAAATTATAGTTGTAATTGACATAATTCTGAGTCCAGTCTTTATAATATTTTTAATATGCTGCCATAGAATAACCCATTCTGTGAGGAACACCTCTATCTGGCAACTGATCTGCTGCTCAGATTCCTATTCAAGTGGCTCTGCCTCAGTGTTGCTAAATTTTTAGCTCCCGATTTGTAGCTGCTGGTCTCAAGTTGTTCAGTGTTGTTGCTGAATAGGAGGTTCCTTAAACAAGTGTATATTGATTATGGTGGCAATAGAGCTTTCCAGGAAGTGCATTGACCGCTATAGTGAATGTGGGTCTAGTTTGGTTCTCTCTATGACATGCTCCTGCCTGGAGATTTTTATGAGAGAGAGGGTATGCAGATCCCCTTAGGGTAGGCAGACCATGCTAAATGGGAAATGCTAACGCTGTGACTTAGAGATGTAACTGCCTGGTGCCTGCCGGACTCACCAGTCACAGCAATGGGAAGCAGGGCAGGGATCTGCTGCTCAAGAGCCAGCACGCACAGAGGCTACACTGACAGACCAGCAGGAAGAGCAGCTGGTCCTGCCCACCACATCTTCACCCTGCCCCCAGCCTTGAACACGCATCCCTGTCTTTGCCTACTGGTAGGAGTGGGTGGTTGGCGAGCAGGGATCTGACCAACAGCAGTACTCACCTGTACTGAGGGGGGCAGAGAGACAGAAAATACAGGACTGTTTTTAATCAAAAGTTGAGACTTTTGTAGGAGGACTTAATATGGGACTGTCCATTTAAAAACAGGATGTCTGGTCACCCCACAAATTACATTGGTAGAAGCAGAAATATCTCATTCATGTCTTTAGAAGAGTGGACAAAACTGCATGCTAAGTACAATTGATTATGTTTATTAGCAATCTCGTGGTTGCTGGCTAAAAATTGCCATTATCTAGCAGGTGCTAATAAGCGGCAGATATCATTTCTGAGGCTGCCACCGGGGAAGAAATTGCTGTCTGTGCCCTCTCTGGCTACAGACCTGCAAACCTGCCTGTGGTCAGGGAAGCAGGGGGAGGGGGAGACACTGCAGCCCAGATGCTGGGGCTTTTCTACAGAAGTCAGGGCACTGGGAGCCAATGGGGCTGTGCCATACCACTCCCTGAATTCTCTGCAGGTTGGAGCACAGCACATCCTAGTGCTTCCTTCTGTATGTGCAGCCTCTTCAGGGCACAACCATGACAGTTCAGGGAAGAGATAACTGTGCAGCTCTGGCACCTATGCTGCAAACCCCCTCCCTGCCGCTGTCCTGACACAGCCTCCTCTCTTACTCCACAGCTCCTTAACTTCTGTGCAGTCCTTGTGCACAGGCAAGTTTGTGGTCTCCAAATGCAAAATGAAGCACTGAACAATGACCACAGGTAGTTTTGTGGGACTGCAGGTGGGGAACGCCTGACTCTGCACTTCTTTACCTGGCTGCAGTCTTGCATACAGCTGGGATCTTTCTTCCAAAAAAAAATGTTGTTAATAAGAAGCATGCCAGGCCCAATATTACAGACCCATTAACATTAAAATTAGTGGGATGGGATAAGTTCCTGGCAAATGTTGCTGTTAACTTGGCATTTGTTAATATCTGAGTTGCTGTTAAACAGTGTTTATTGTACTTTAGAAAACTGGAGAAAAATAATAGGGCCCTTTGGAAAATGTGAGGGGTAGGTAGTGCTGTAGCACCTGTGTATAAGCAATGTGATGGAAGAATTGATAACAGATGGAAAAGGCATTTAGTGAAGATAAGATTGGTGAGTTGAAAAGAGAAATTAGGGATGGAGAAGCAGGGAGAAAAAGTATGCAAATGATAGTGAAATAGAGCGTAAAGAGGAGAAGGCTGGAACACAGGAGAATGAGATGGGAAAAACAGAAACTACTAATGGCCAAAGGAGAACACAATACATGGGTTGGAAAATAGAGCAGGAGCAATAAGTAGTACCAGTATCATTGCTAAGGCTGTGTTAGAGTTCAGTGTTAACAGAATCTCTAACCTTTCTTTTGTAAACATTTCTTTGGAATGGCAAAAAACAAAACAGAATATTAACATGGTGCATATTTGGATTTTTCAGAATGGTTCAAGAAAATGCACAAACCTAAACAATGACATCAGTGTGTGGCAGTCAGCTTTGCTGCTCTGTTGATGTGATTGATGTGAAAGCTTACAGAAGTCACTCTAAGGTTTTGTGTGCAAATTTGATGATGTGAGGACTGAGTATCTGTTGGAAATGGGCCTTTAAGCTTGGGTTGTTGGATATCGTTATTGATGGAGTGGTATATATATGAAGGTGGAGGAATGCACTCTTATTTTCATTCTTTTAAGAGTCTAGATTGTATCTTGTCCCAACCGTAACTGCATCTCAATGTAACTTTTGTTGCTAATTAATACTGCAAAAAAGACTGATGAGAAAGCACTGAAAAAAATAATGAAAACATAGGTCAACATTACAACAGAAATGCAGAAAAATCCACTGAAGGAAAAGAAAGGTAATGGACACATGGGGCAGAATAATTTGATCATATTTTATTAATGGATAGGAAAAAAGGAATTCTATGGTACTCATAAATAAAGTTTTATTATTTCTGCAAATACACTCGATTCTGGGAAATTATTAAGTTGAATTTGAGGACTGCTCAGAACCTACATGCATTCTCTGCTTTGCTTCTCCAACCTCTGTTGTTTCTTCTTCTTTATTTTCTGCTCCCATCTACTCATCAGCCTTATCCTACAGCACAATCAACCTGAGATTCATCAGATTCTTCTAATTTCATTTGTTTTAATGGTCCCAAATCTTAAATCTGCATCTCATGTACAGGGCCTTGAATGTGAAGACAAAAAGCTTAAATTGGATATGGAAAATGAGGAGAATTCTTATAAGCATTTTGCTGGTTTTTCTATGAAGTTCAGTTATTGTATGGCCGCTTAAGGGTGTGCACATTTGAAGGTACAACAAGTGTAGTATTTACAAGAACCATACTGATTCCTCAGTCTAGGAAATCATCCATTTAAGATGCAGTGCCTCAGACCACAGGATATTTGGCATATGTGGATCTAAAGAAACATATAAAACAAAAATCTATTACTGGTGAAAGGAGAAGAGCGAAATAAGTCAGACAGAAGGCTGTCCAAGGGTGAGATGATCCATCTTCAGAGGTAGCAGTTGGACTGTTGCACTTAAAAATATATCAGGAGCTGTACATATATGTGCAGTATATCTTTTTGGAATTGTGCACTCTAAAGCTGATTGATAACTTTGCTAAATGTTTGAAATGAGTTTTGAATTAACAAAGTGGGTTCTGAATTTTTAAATTTAAGATGGAGTTAATTGAATAAAAAGATAGTGAAAAATGCTTTACTTGGAGAAAATTAAGTGTGTGTTGCGTGCATAATGGGAGGTGCCATCTTTCCAAATGTCACATGGCTGAACAGTATTGTCTTGAAGGTATTTAAAAAGTTAATATTTAGTCTGAGATGAAGTATAACAAGTTTCTGTCCAAATGGAAATTTTTTTAGAAAACTTGGTCACTGCCAACAAATGCTGTAATGTTTCTGCCTGTACCTTGTTTTATAGTTCATACTGTAGATAAAGCAATTATCACCTAATCTTGTAGAAATGAATGATCACGAATTTATTTAGTTTCTGTGCCCAACTTTACCGTCTAAGACATAACCTTCCTTCAGCATAAATATTAATTTTGCCTTAATAGTACACGCTGTGTTTGTTCTTACACTCCAATATGTGTGGTCTGTGGTATGAAGAAACAGTTCATAATTCATATGGTATATTTTACTCTAGCAATAGTCCATAACTTGCATTAACTAAAGAGAAAAGTATATGCAAGGTAGAAAGAGATGTTCAAACATGTCTGTGCTTGAAAAAAGCATTCATTCTGTGTTTTGTGGCTAAATGTAGATAGTTATTGTGAGCAAAGTTATTATTATATAGTCTTTCTAAGGCTTAAAAACATATCTCACTTTAAATTTTGATTAACCATATATGATTGGCACCATATGAGCAAGAGGAAATATTTAACTGCAGCCAAATGGTGTTCATTCAAACAAGATGTAACTGAGTTTATCCAAAGACGAGTGTCTTTTGGATTAAAGACCACAATCTGCCAACAAAACAATTTAAACAGAGTAAAAGAATGAATGCATTGTACATGGTACCATTTTATTTAAGGGACAAACATTTTGGAGAAATATATTATAGGATTTTATAGTTCATTACAATAAGACTGTTTGTTTGAGACCTGAATCACTCTCAGCATCTGCGAATTGAGAAACAGAGATAGTTTTAATGTTACATGTTACTGTTAACTTAGCATACTAGCATCTTTGTTCACACAAATTTGCCATTCATAGTACCTTCCATCTTAGGATCTCATAGTGCTTTACAGCATTTTCTTCATCACACTACTAAGATATAGATGAAGTAAGTTGTAGCACAGAGTAATCCAAGTTTCCCAATGTCATACAAGACTCTGGAAGAGTGGGGAATAGATTCCATATATTTCTAGTCCTAGGCCTTAACCACAAGGCTGCCATTCTTCATTTTCCAAATTATCTTGTCAAATGTATTTAAATCTAAACATACAGCACATTCAAGTTGCTCACCTTAAATTTGCTTTAATGCTTTCTTTTTTAAAATGGCTTTCTTATCTTAGCCACAAAAAGTAAAACTTATCACACAGAGTAAGATAATTTAAATGTCAATTGCTCTGCTAGGATATTCACCACTAACAAATTTGTTTATAATTGGATGTAATCACTCTAAATTAAAATTATTATTTATTTGTATTATTATAGTTTGAGAGCACTTGTCATGGACTTAGGATCTCATTGTGTGGATCCCATTGTGTTTAGGTGCTGTACCAATCCAAATTCTTGTACGCTGCAGTGTCTTATTTGATCACTAGAACCAAACAGAACTTGAGGGTTAATGCAACGTGTATATTTGCCCAGGAACAAGGACAAAGCTTCTGTATCTGATTTTAGACCTATTAGCCTTTGATACAGTTTCTTTGACAAAAAGTACAGTGAAAAGAAAATGAGCAGAAGTTAAATATTTAACTCAGGGCTGCATTGGAGGTCACTAGCACAGTTCAGTCAGTCTTTGGAGTGGCCCAAGGTTGGAACATCACAAATTAAAGCTATTCAACTGAGGTCCCTAAACAATTGTAAATGCATTTTGAATTAAAAGATGTATTGGTTTTTATGCATTGTTTTAGTCTAGCATTCTGGCTTTGAACTCTGTAAAATCAATGCAAACATTAACTTCCTAAGTTTCCTTTGCATTTATGCTCCCCACCCCCCATTTCCCCATTATTTTCTCTTTCTTCTGTATATTTTGGTATCTCTTTCTCCATCTGTTTTAGGCACATTCCTTCAATCTGTCTTATATATAAATTTTGCTCCCTTTCCTTCACACTTTCTTGATTTATGCTGTTCCTCTTTCTTTTCAAGTGTTCTGTTTGCTTCCGCTTTCCCCATGCTCCTTTTTAATTCTTCCCTTTTTTCTCTTCTCTAGTCTCTATTCTGTCTTCTCTGTCCCTCTGTATTATCTTAGTTGCTTCCTCCTAGCACTATGGTCAGTTGGTCTCTTTTTGCTCACCCCATGCAGCACTCAGTTCAATTGAATAAGATTTTATTCACATGACAAGCTGTACCTGTGTTGCCAAAATTTAGTAGATACCTTTTGCATGTAAATACCTCTTCCACACATGCAGAACTGCTAGTAACTAGTGATAATTCATATGCCTCCTAGTAACTAGTCTCTAGGGGTATGTCTACACTACCCCGCTAGTTCGAACTACCTAGTTCGTGCCTCATGTAGCCGTGCTGCACGGGGTTCGAACCAGCGGGGTTTTAAAAATGGCGGCTCCCCGCTTATGCAAATGAAGCCCGGGAAATTCAAATCCCGGGCTTCATTTGCATGTGCGGTATGCCTACATTACCCTCCTAGTTCGAACTAGGCGGGTAGTGTAGACATACCCTAACTTTGTTGCAGGTAGGTAATTATCCTGTTAAATTATCTGATGTTCACATTGGCAACCAAATGTGCCACTTGTAGGTGGCTGTTAAAACACATATGAACATATCAGGACTACTTATATCCTTTTTTCAACACACACTAGACTGTGCTCACCCGTGGTCCTCTTAACAGTAGCCAAAGAAGAAAGATCACAACAGCTGCACAGAAAATTCCTTGTTAAAAGTGCTTTTTGTCACAATACCACAATTTCCCAATAGTGTGATGTCACTTGTTTCTATGTTCTTCTTTGGTGACATTACCTACTGCTCTAGAAAAGCCAAGCTCATGAATTTATTACACTGCTCTACAGCCAAAATGCTTGTGAAATAAATGTAGTCAAACTTTACTAATTCTGGGTCACTGAGAACGAAAATGATGCTTAAAATTGTTGATTGGCTCTAGTTTTCAAGATACGCTATTGGGTCAGTATATACGACACTTGACTTGCGAATGGCGGAGGATAAGTGAGTTATAAAGGGAAGGGATCTCAGTTTAAACCAGAAATGACTAAAATACATCTTTGACTGGATCTATGAATAAATCTATTACTGGGTTTGGACAGTACTTGCTTTTTAGGCAAAACAATGAATGATGCAATCTGAAGCTGGTATTGCGTCATACATTATATGAATTGCATCATGTTATTTCTAGAAGTCATGGATGATGCAATCATAACAAAGCTTACATCACTCTGCTGAACAAATTGCCCTATATCAGCTCTAGAAATCATACAGAAGCTCTCTTATTTGTCAGTGTTTGATTTTGCAAAGGGACACATTTCTGTTTAGCCAGCGTGAGCAGAGATGCCTTGTACTTGTGTGAACAGTGCAGATAACTTCTGCTATGTTTGTGGTGAAGTGACTTTTGCATCACAAAAGCGCAGTATAACTACTATGGTTAAGAAAGCCTATCACCTTTATTTTGGCTGCAAAATTGGAGATCAGGACAAGAGGTGGGCCCCACACACATGCTGCAACACTTGTGCAACAAATCTTTGCCAATGGTTGAACAGGAAAAGGAAATCTATGCCTTTTGCAGTGCCAATGATTTGGAGAGAGCCAACAGATCATACCAGCAATTGTTACTTCTGCATGGTGCCTCCAGTTGGGAAAGGTGTGTCAAAGAAGAAAAAGTGGACTGTGCATTATCCAAACATTCCATCAGCTATACGCCCAGTACCCCACGGAGAAGGACTGCCGGTTCCTGATGCACCAGAATCATTCTCACTTGAGTCAGACGAGGAAGAGGAAGAGGATGAAACTTCTGGTCCTGAACCATCAATGTCACAGGACCCACATTTTCTCCCATCCTCCTCTGAACCACACCTCATAACCTCAGTGGCAGCTTTGTGGCGATTTGAAGGTTGTTGCTCTCTTGCTTGGTCTGAAGACTGGATACACAAAGTACTGCTGTTTTCTCTGCGAATGGGATAGTCATGCAAGAGATTCCCACTACATCAAGATAGATTGGCCACTCCGACAGTCATTGGAGCCTGGGAGGAAAAGTGTGCAGCATCCACCACTTGTTAAATCAAGAAAGATTTTGTTACCACACTTACACATCAAGTTGGGTCTGATGAAGAATTTTGTCAAGGCTGTGGACAAAATACAAGCAGCTTTCAGGTACCTCCATGGAAAATTTCCAAGATTAAGTAAAGCTAAGATAAAGGAAGGTGTCTTTGTTGGTCCTCAGATTCGTGAACTTCTTCAAGTTGATGCATTTGACCATGCACTGTGTGGCAAGGAAAAGACAGCATGGAAAGCTTTCCAGTTAGTGGCAATAAATTTTCTCGGAAACAACAAGGCAGACAACTACAGGTTGTTGGTGGAAAACCTCCTCAAGGCATACAAAAGCCTTGGTTGCAATATGTCACTAAAGATACATTTTTTGCACTCTCATCTAGATTTTTTTCCACCGAACTGCAGAGCAGTGAGTGATGAGCACGGTGAGCGATTTCACCAGGACATTGCAATAATGGAGAAACGCTATCAGGGCAAATGGAGCCCATCAGTGCTTGCAGACTATGGCTGGACAGTGACAAGAGGTGCTCCATTTAATGAATACAGGAGACAAGCCAAGAAGCACCGAGTAGACACTGAATAGGACTAAACTATGTACATAATAGTTTTTTGCCTTTTGTTTCATAATAAATTTTATTTATATAACCCTTTTGCTGATTTTTAAAGTGTTACATTGTAGCCAGGCAGCCCCCCCATCTCAAACAATCTTGCTTGCCCTCTGAGATGTCTGTATACAGAGCAGAGAAGGAACAATAAGAAGATCAGCATAGCCATTAAGCTTTGATCTGCTTTGACCAGGATATGCGAGTTTCTGACTCTGAGTAACGATTAAGGAAATAAGCTAAGCTCGAGGCTGCAAAAAGTGTCAGGCTGGCACCTATGTTGATTCAAACACACACAGTCCCTGGGAGAGGAATTTCCCACTGAGAAAAGAATGTCCAGTACTTCAAATTTAATCATCTCAATTCTCTCTAACAAGTGTAAATTAAGTTCACAACTCCCTTGTAACAACTGATCTCAAAAGACAGACCAGCCCCATTTGGCATGACAGACAAGAAAGAGAAATACGTGACCCCATGAGTATATAAGGTGGGCCCAGCACACACTCACTTTGAGTGTCATTCTACCCTCTACCTGCTGGTCGGGTTAGGTGTTTGACCTCCCGAGGTTCTATGGGGACGCCCACCTCGTATTTTCGTCTTTCCTAGGAATTGAGGGACCGGCCCTGGCCTGAAATGCTGGAGTCGAGAGGCACAGAAGGGGGTAAAAATTGTACCTGGATGTGGTCCTCTGTCTTAAGTGTACACATAGAAAGAGTAAGCTGTTACTTGGTACCATTATTTCTATTTTTTCTATCTTTATCTTCTTTGTAACCATTTTTAAGATCTATATTTTGCTAGTAGTTAAGAAATAGAACAATAGCCATTGCAACCATATGATTTATAAGCTTCCTCAAATAAACCTGTAACTGTTTAAGTTTTAACCTGACTCCTTCAGTTGCTGTAATAGAACCAAGCACAATTTAAAAGAACTTCAGCCGGTCATTAGGGACAGATATAGGGAGAGATTGGGCGTTTGGATTTGTGTCACACCCAGGTGACACAATCCACTGGGGCACCTTTCAGTCTTTCCCCAAGGCTGCTCGCTGCGAAGGAATTACGAATTCTAGCAGCTGAAATCTAAGGTGTAATAAGCTCTTCCTATATAACGGGGCGTCTGTTGGCCTGCTGGCCACCCTCTGCGATGGGACCCTGGTCCTAGCAGTAAAGACACGGATGTTAAACCTTTTCTCGGAAACACACACACACACACTGCCCTGACCGTCGGCTGACATACATAAACAGGACAGGTGAAATATTATCATGTAAAGCAACCATAAACACACGAAAAGACCTAGGTTTACAATTTATGATTAAAACTCTACTATCTACACAATATACATAGACATAAAATGTAAAAAGTTAAATATCTTGGAAACAGTAGCCAATCAGTTGTTTTAATTGTCATATTTGAATTCAGCACATCAAAATACATAATAAATAGCACATTTTATCTCTGAAGCAGACGACTTCTAAAAAATTGTAAACCAGTGTTATGAGCATGATTGAGACCAAGCCCCTTTGCTCGAGGGATCTGTACTCCTGGGCATAGGTGATGGAAGTAGGGTGTTGGGGATGGGTAGTAGCATATCCTGCCTTGAAGTGATTTACATCATAGACAGGGTGTACAGTTTTGTTCAGCTGTTTTCAGCATCAATGCTCCTGGGCAAAAATCATAGAATCCGTTGAGTTGTTTTCAGCTAACTGCCATATGATGTAACTACTGAAACATTTCCATAGCACCCTGCTAGTTTCTAAAATGGTAGCTGTGTTGTGTATAGGAAATGACTCAGCTTCACTTCCTCCCCACACAAGCTTGATGGCTGTCAACCTTAGGCAGAGATAAAACTAAGAGGTTTCATGATTTGGTATCCCTAGACTATGATTCTTGATGCTGGAAAGTCTTTGGGCTTTGCACCACTCCTTGAAGCTTTCTGCCCACATAGGAAGTTATTCATCATACACGGTGAAGTGCCAGGTTGAACAATCAAAGAAAGCGCTTCAATTCATTCTCGAACTAGTGAAGACCTCAACAAACTCTTTATTTAGGAGAATTTACATGAGATGGCCTTTTCATATGATGTGATAGAATGTTTCTCCTTTCAGGAGATATATTTGCATATATTTGTGGCTTTGCCTTTTTGGGCCTTCAAATGGAGATACAATAGAAGTTTCTAGAACCTGCTGTATGCCAGAGAATGCAGAGAATAGGAATGTTAGATAGTGTGTAATTTAATAGTCATGTAACCGCATCAAAATTTAGTGGTTACACGATTATTCAATAGTCCCCAGGGAATGGGGCTGGCAGCCAGTGTGTTCCCAGCCCCACTCACCCACCACTGTTGCCTCTCTATTAAAAGTATCAGTGTGGGGTGGTAGGTGGGAGCCAATCCACAAGGGTTGCTGGTCCCTGCACAGACCAGCTTCCATCTGCTGCCCCATACTGCTGCCTCTAATACAGAGGCAGCAGCATGGGGTGACAGCAGCCTCTGTCTGTGGGTGGTCCGAGCTCCACAGAGGCTGCTCCACGCCAGGTCTGATATAGAAGCAGCCAGGGGGTAGGGGGAATGCATGTAGTCAACAGGATTAACCAATAAGCCTAGTCTTATCGGTTATTTGTGTAGTGGTCTACACATTGACATCCCTAGCATAGAGAGCAATCTTTATCCATATGAAGACATGAAGGAATCAGTGATCCATCCATGGTCTCAACTTGTCACCATGGAAGGAGAGACATGGTATATTCCAAGGATGATACATTCTAAGTCAAGCATCAAAGGGACTCATTGCTTCCAGAGTCAGGGTGCTAATTCACATTAGCTGTGATTATTCAAGAAACAGGATAATCTCAAAACCTTTGCTTCTGATCAGCCAAAACATCAGTGTTTCTGAAAGACTACAGAGTACAGTAAGCCAGCCATCATCCACTTTAGAAGATTTTCCAGTTTACCCAGTGGTCACCTCAGATGTAGGAATTCCTCTCTCTTGTCAAATGGAGAAGTTAAATGTCATTCAGAGCGTTTCTTACAAATTAGCCCCTTCAAAAGAGCTCTCAAGATCAGTATTGAAGAGATTGTTTCCTAGCAAAGAGAACTTTTGTGTCCATGCCCCAGAGCAAAATGGAAAAGGTACTTCCTTATGCTCAGATAAACAGAGGAGTTGTAAGTCATCCTGAATCTGAGTCATCAGTTACTAGCTGTTGGAAGAAAAGTTGAAAATGTAGTCTCTGGGACCAGTCTTCCATTTCTGTCAGAAACCACTGGCCATGCTCTCTGGTCTTAATAGACATTTATATGAATATTCCAGCCACTGAATATCTCTGATGTGAATAGCATTACCATGCCCTGGATTGTCTTTCCCCTTTTACCCTTCCACTTTTTTAATGGAGTTAGGTATATACATCTTCTCTCAATACATTCTTCCCCTAAGTCCATCAATGGCTATTAGCCAGGATGGATAGGAATTTCTGTCCCTAGTCTCTATCAGAAGCTGGGAATGGGTGACAAGGGAGGAATCACTTGATGATACCCGTTCTGTTCATTCCCTCTGTGGCACCTGATGTTGGCCACTGTCGGAAGACAACATGCTAGGCTAGATGGATCTGTGGTCTGACCTAGTATAGCTGTTCTTGTGTTCCTTTGTTAGAAAAGAATAATTAAGCTCAGCAGCAGAAACACTTAAGCGAGTAATTCCCCAGTAACATTCATGCCCCCCCCCCCCATATTGCAATTATAGGGCTGTCTGAGAACAAAAGTAACAGGTAACTTACCTTTTTGCAGCACCTGTCACAGTTATAAATATAGGCAGGCATTTTTTAAACATCTAAAACATGCAATAGCAACTCCAAAGTGTAGAAATTGAAAGAGATCACATTTCTGGTAACGATTCTAAAAAATCCGGGTCTGATTGATTAAACCAGTCACATGAGGGGATTTAACATCATTACCTAGTGCTACTCTTTATTCAAGGTAGATGCTTCATCACAACTGGATAAGATCATAGGTCACCACTGATGAATTAATAGCTGAAAATTCTCAGATTGTAGAGGGCATATAATGCAGCTGTGCCTTTTACTGTCCTCTTTCTTTCAGTTCAGACATAACTTTGACATTTAAAGGCTTTACTCAGTGTAGATAAATTGGTGTGTGCCTCTACAGTTGTTATCTTAGACATTTTTAGAGCAGCTAAACATACATGTATTTTTTTTTTTACTTATAAAGTATTAAATAATAATACTTTGTTTTTTGGCTATTCTAAGATGAGGAAACGGTTGAGTGTGGTAGGTGCATTTTTTCTTCTTAGATTTAACTTTTCATTCTTCAGCTGTGTTTTCAACACATTTAATGATTTCCTTTCCTATTTTTTCCTTTGTGCTTCTCAGAGGAAATTGAAGGTACATGTACAAAAGTTTCCCTGCATAGCCCAGTAATTTTATTTAGAGAGCATATGTTTAGAATTAATTTGAATGTAGTTCAAAGTTTGCAATTGATGTTATATGTACAAAATTTCCATATTCCCTCTACAACATCCAGTATATTGAATTAAACCATCTCATATTGAGAAAATAGTTCTGGATATCACTCAAACTAATCTTAGATGTTTCACCTAGTGGTCAGGGATTTATCTTTATTTGAATATTGGGAAATATAGATATTTACAAAAAGAGAAACAGTGTCATAACATAAACTTGGTAGAACTTGCTAAGTGGAATGGAGTGGAAGAAAGTTCTTTACGTGACCCTAAAATATCTTACTTTTCCATTCATGTGTTGTGACAAAATACAGTAGCTCATTAAGTGTTTGCTAACTAAGTACAATCAGTATTGAGGAATGTATTGCTTTCAAACACAGTAGTAAGTTTATTTATGTAATACATCCTTTATTTTTCCTTAGTTAGTATATAGCCTAAGTTGCAAAGTCACAGCATATGTTAAAGTAATAGCAGCTTATCTCTTCTACTTTGTTTACTTGAAATGACTTCTTCTTATAAAGGATTAGAAATTGTAGCTCATATTTTTGATCAAAAGGCTTCTGGCATGTAAAAATATACATAATAACTATTTTATATCAAATGAAAGGGCATGTTTTTCATCAAAAACCTTTCTGTCTAATCCACTGAGCCAAAACGCTAAGCTAAAATCTGATAATATATAGTTTACCAAAGAGCTTGGTTTACATAAATAAAGGCTTTTTTTTCTTTTCTTTTCTTTTCTTTTTTTGCTTTTTAAGCAGCATCATATTTTCTATTTTCTTGAAGTGATAATGTGTGAATAATGTAAAGTTAGAATTCTTTTTCAAATGTTTAATTGTAGTTGTGAAAAAGGCACTGTATGGAAAGGCAAAAAAGACCAAAATGTGCATGTGGCAAAATTCCAGAATACCTCCAGCTAAAATATAAAACAAAAGTTGTTTTATGTTTTTAAGCAATGGTATATTAAAGCTTTTTTATGCTATGCTTTATATCATTGTCATTTTAAATAACTCTTCTTTCGCATTTGTGGCGGGGCTTCTAACTATTCTGCTTTATTTCTTGGCTTTTTGTTCTGTATGCTTTTACACTTCGTCCAGAAGATGCTGAATGTGCTGGTCACAACAGTGGAACCTATATAGGTGAGCAATTTGGTTATGAAAGACAATTTCTTCCTTTCTTTCTGGTTCTTTTTCTTGTAATTACTGTGTCATTTAATTTTTCTGGTAATTGCATTAAAGTTTCCTCACAGTGACAGCGCATGATAAGAGCATGTATTTTTAAATCAAAACCGGCTCACTGGATTTGACACAAAGGAATTACTTATTTACTGTGACCTGTTGTTTTTATTCTTGATATCCAGGAGATGTTAAAATACTGTTTTGATAATCAGCTTAAATAGTACCTGATCCAAATTTTGGTATAAAACTAAAGTGACTTTTGTTTTTTTAGTGAGAATTTTTTAAATTTTAAAATCCCTACCTACTGTCTCATGAAGAAGGTGAGTGAAGCTTTAGAGATTTTTAAAGTTTGATTGATCCAAATTTCTCTACCTTTTATTTCTTTATATCAGTTTATGAAGTAATTTTAGCTGGGATGGAGAGAAGGTTGAAAGCAGATATGCATGTCTTTTTCTCTACACTCAAAAATAAAATTTATCACAGCAGCGTCCAGGATTTAAAATTTACCATAAAATAAACCAGTTCTCAGCATATTAGTGGAGAAGAAAACAAGATTGGTAAGGACAACAGTTATGGCTGCAGGATTGAAAATTAGAAACAAAAGAAAAATTAACAAAGAAAGTCCTGAGAGGTGCTTTTTGCCATTTTGAACAGTTTTACATGATTTTGTCATTACAATGGCCTGTGCAAATTGAGCTTAAACTGGCCAGAAATAGCCATCAAATAATTTCCTTCTGTGCTAGGAGAAAGCTGACAGATGTAGATTTTGAACCACTCCACTCTTCTCCCAGCTCCACTGCTCCCTTACAGTAAGAAGAGGGAATGGGTGAAGTATATGACAGAGGTCTGCTACATCCAAACCTACACTGGTTTAAGATCAATGACAGACTTTATGCCATTGCTTTGTGCCTCAAGTTGTAGCTTCTCTTCAGTAACCACAATGTGCTCCCAGTGACCTGCTTTCCAATGTAGGACTAAGTTTGGGCAAAATGGAGAATGCAGCGCAATGAGTTTAGTGACCTTGCATATAACTTAAGTACATGCCAATGAGTGATGTAGACATCTTTAGCATGTTCTAAGACACTGGTTTTAAAGTCCACTGCATATAATGGATAAGAATACAAACTAGACAAAACAAAGTACTCATGGTCTCTTGCCAACAGTCTAAGGACCGTATAACTTAATTTCCTCATGTATTTTTAGAAATGTTTGTTAATCAGTATTCTTCTTCTCCCTAGTTAGTGTGCTAAAAACAAAACATTTTAGCTTTCCCCTGGACTCGTACACATTATTCGTAAACTGTGGTACCCCAATCTGGACACAGTACTCTAGGGCTATGTCTACACTACATGCTTCTTGCACAAGAAGCCTTTTGCGCAAGAGCTTTTGCACAAAAACGTCTCACACAAGAGCATGTCCACAACATCAAAGCACATCACAAAAGCGATGTGCTTTTGCACAAGGGAGTGTCCACGCTGCATGAACGCACTTGCACAAGAAAGCTCTGATGGCCATTCGCAGAATGGCCATCAGTGTACCTGTGCTTTTTCCCATAGGGGTTTCTTGCGCAAGAAACCCCTCTGGAGCGTCCACACTTGACTTCTTGCACAATGACATAGCGCTAAAAGCATTTATGCCTCAGAAAAGGAGGTTTACCTACGGCGGAAAAAGCCCTCTGTTCTGCCGTTTAACAGCCCATTTAATTGTGCAAGAGCTCATTTGAGGTGTAGACATTCTGTAGGTTTTTGCGCAAAAACAGCTGTTTTTGCGCAAAAACATAGTGTAGACGTAGTCCAGATGAAGCCTCACCGATACAGAGTAAAGAAGATTTATCACTTTCCCATGTGTTTCAGACAACGCTCCTGTTAATACACCCTAGAATATTTCCTTTTTTTGCAACTGCCTCTCACAGTTAGCTCATACAATTTGTGATCTACTATAACCCCCAAATGTAGCTTGTGCCTTTAAATGAACTTTATAACTGTCTTTGCTCTTTTTCCTTTTTTAATGTTTGTTCTTTCCTTGTCATTTTTGCTTTCTCACTTACTCAGTTTCTTATCTCCTCATTCTTTCCCTCCTCTTTTTTCTCCTCCCCATTCCTGTTCCCACTCTCTCACACATTTTTCTCTAGATTCACAACTTCCGCCACTTTTTCTCCTGCCCTATAATTTGCAGCCAAAACTTGCTCTACATAAGGCTCTTGGAGAGCAGGATCAGCAGCTTAAATTCTGGGTGGGATTTTATGCAACTGTTTCCTTTTATGAGCCACTTCTCCTAGCTTATGGAAATGTTGAGGAGTCACTTTTGAATTCAGAGGCAAACTACAATGCATTTAGGGTATGCCTACACAGCAACATTATTTCTAAATAACTTTCATTATTTCGAAATAATGTAGTCTGCGTCTACACAGCAAGCAATTATTTTGAAAAAATGTCAAAATACTGTCAAGCTGGAGTTACTCCAACTCCTGTAATCCTCATTGTACAAGGAGGGAAGTTGGAGGAAGAGTGCTCTATTTCAAAATAAGTGCTGTGTAGAGGGTCCCAATGTCAAAATAAGCTATGCAATTGACATAGCTCAATTTTCATAGTTTATTTCGAGTTAAGCCCTTCTGTGTAGATGCACCCTTAGGCTACATCTAGACTGCAAGCCTCTTTCGAAAGAGGCTTTTTTGAAAGATACTTTTGAAAAAGCCTCTAGTGAGAGAGAGCGTCTAGACTACAACCAGTAGAGCACCCAGGCAGTCTGGATGTTCTCTTTCAAAAAAGCACAGTTTGCATTACATAGCGTCTTTTTTCAAAAGAGCACTTTCGGAAAAAGGCATTATTCCTCATAAAACGAGGTTTTCCGTGGTTGAAAAAACTGCCACGTTCTTTTGATTTACTTTTGAAAGAACACAGCAGCAGTCTAGATGCAGGGGAAGTTTTTTCGAAAAGCCACTTTTTTCAAAAAAACCCTGTAATCTAGACACACCCTTAGAGTGCCTACACCTTCATTATAAAAGATGTAATGGATCCAGAGGACATATAAAAGGATTACATCCCTTTGGATAGCCAATGAATAGATGATATGTACAATGGCATATAAACTTAAATTATTTCTAAGGGAAATCCTTAACACATTCATGAACTTGTGTCCAATAAAGTTTTCATATGTATTTAAGTCACTCTAACTGGAAAAAGTCTCAGGGTGCATCTAGACTACATTCCTCTTTCGAAAGAAGAATGTAAATGAAGGAAATCGAACATGCAAATGAAGTGCAGATTTACAAAGCTCATGCTTCATTTGCATATTCGTGTCCAATCGCTTTTTTGAAAGGTTTTTTTTTTTTTTTTAAAGCAGTCTAAATGTGGTTCTTTTGAAAAAGGGTTTTTTTTCTGAAAGAATCATGTCTAGACTGCTTTTTTCAAAAAAACCTTTTTCAAAAAAGCGATCAGATGCAATTATGCAAATGAAACACAAGATTTGTAAATTGGCACTTCATTTGCATTTTCAATTTCCTTCATTTACATTCCTCTTTCGAAAGAGGAATGTAGTCTAGACTCTGTCAGCATAGTAAAAATACAGAATAGTATCTGAACACTTTCTCATGAAATCATTGCTTCCTTATGTATCTTATAAGAGCATTTACCAGATTAAAAAAAAACAACGTATATTGAAGTAAGCAAGTTGTCACTACATGAATAAAAAGCACAATGGTGAAATAAAATTATTTGTCTTGTTAGAAATATAAACATAATAATTGAATAAACCTCAAATACTCTTTTATTAGTTTGGCAATCAGTTCTTACATATTAATATATATATTTTAGCATCAAAGTGATATTACACTAATGCTATGCATTGAATAGATTTCCATTACTATACTGACTGAAAATCCTAGTATGATACATGAGTTATTTTTGCTGTCATTTGCTGTCACTTTTTCCACATACTGTAACAGTGTCATTTATTTCCATTAGTCTTAATGATCTGTCACTCTATCCCTCATAAACTCTGATTTTCAATCATTTATAGTTGGTGAGATGTAACATTATGTAGCCTGTCACAGTGCAAACATTTTTGCCCCATAATTTGATTGAGGAGGAAAACTGGAAATGTTCACATTTTTTATAGTTTTTAAGGAGGTTTTTATACTTCCCAAATTCCTACATATCTGAAACTTTTAAGCCTCTAAAATGAAATATATATTTTAAAATTCAGTGATGTGCAGTTTAATGCCTATTTTGTGAGGACCCAGGATATGCTGAAATACAGATAAGTTTAGAATTTTGAAAAATGGTCTGCTCTGTAAGTATATTGGTGTTTTTAAATACAATATTTTGAATACAATATTTTGATGACTCTGCAGCCCCAGCTTTCAGTGTGCATGTTCTACAGGGTTGGGGAACCACAGGTGGTGGGAGTCCCAAGGAGATCCCAGCCAGCCCCTTCTCATTTAATCATGGATATTTTTAGTAAAAATCACAAACAGGTCCATGAGCTTCTGTCAGTTTTTCTTTATTGTCTGTGACCAATGGTCCCTCTAATCTTTTCAATCCATGTGCAGAGTTTTTTCCATCCCATGTGCAGAATAAATGTGTGTGCGCGTTGTGGCATTTGTACACATGCAACAACAAACAAAACACCTATCTGTAGGCACTCTTTTAATCAGTTAGGCAGCAATTGACTCTCTCCTAAGTAGCCACACAATTGCACAGCTTACAGGGAACACTGCCTGTAACCCGTCTGTTACTTTTATTAAATATATCCATGACAAAATCTTAGCCTTAATCATCAGTGTACTATTCCAAATAATTAAGACTCAAAAAATGTGTGTTATAAATAAGATATATGGTGTCTTTTTGCACATCATCCCCACACTGCTTTGACAACAGAGAAATTTGTGTAGCTTCTTGTATCTTTAGAACTCTTCACTTGCATATATATTTAGGTTGATAATCGGGAAAATATAAAAACTATCTACCTTATACTGAAAGGGAACAGTCTTCAGAAGTGAATAATTTTGTAGGAGAAGAGATGACCTTCCACTAAGGAACTTTCAGCAGTCAGTATCACTGGAAATATATACATGTAGGTTTACATGTGGAAAACAGAATGTTTATACAGTTTTGGAGCAGAAAAGATTTCACTTCTATCTTCCTTCCTAATTAGTGTTTGAAGGCTTATGAAATGTCTATTAAAGGAATGAGAAAAAACAAACCTGGCATATAATACAAATTGCTAATTGGACTCCACTGGATATTGTGTGCTTACTTTAAGGATGCTGGTACTATAAAGGATTTTAAAATCATAAAGCCCTTGTGAATAAAAGACATTTTCGATGGCCTCGGATTACTGCTGATTTGAATTTGCCTTCCCAAAATGACCAGGGTTAATCTTGATGTTAATTTGCTGAAGAATCTTGAAATCAGACTACAGTACTGTATATTTCTGAAGTTAATAATTTCCTGAGAA
This sequence comes from Pelodiscus sinensis, assembly GCF_052426305.1. NCBI lineage: Eukaryota > Metazoa > Chordata > Testudines > Trionychidae > Pelodiscus > Pelodiscus sinensis. Next base: position 229,700,814 of record NC_143053.1, on the reverse strand, counting down.
TGAATAAGTAGAATTTAAAAGGTTTTTTGTCTTTGCCAAGCACATTTAATTCTATCTGCATTACAGGAATCTTTATGAACAGTCAATAAATATAGATTAATATAATCTGTTTACTGTTTTCAGTTTTGATTGAAAAATACAGACATAATCTGAGTTTGTATGAGTAATGTGTAAATGTGAACACTGGAAATCAGCCCAGAAACAAATGAAGTTAGAAATGTGCTATGTGTTTGTGCAGATTAATCAGAACCAGTAGAAATGCTGCATATAGGAATGTTCCAAATATCTTGGGAAATATTTTCAAGTTATAGTTCAAAACTTATGTTTTACCAAATGTGCATAATCTTGATTGGACCAATTTTTTTGCTCTATATATCTTGCATACAAATAAACTATGTGTACATGCTGCATATATAAGCTGAACAGAATGAATACTAGGCCCTAATTCACCAAAGAGCTTAAGTGCGTGCTTATAGTGAAACAAATATTTAAATACTTTGCTGAAGAGGGATAAACATAATCACATCTGTGAAAATTTTTATTGAATCATATGGCCTTATTTTGTTGTAGACAAACTTCCAACATTTAAGCTTGGCAAAATTCTAACATTTATTGGTATTAGAATTTCTCTGATACTAGGAGAGCACTTTCCACTAGAACACTGCATTTGGAATTACATGCATAGTCTTCTGAAGTCTACCTCAGTTACAAGTCTTCCTTCCTCTATTTTCTAGAATTATATTAAATTTACAGGGAAGTTAATTTTTTGTATGCTGTATTATTAACATTCTTTTAAAGAGCTTTAAATAAATCCAGTATTTGTTTATACATTGTCTAGCTTGAGTATGAATTTCAGTATGGGATTTTTGTGTATCCCTGCTGAGAAATCTGTGGCTGTTTCTTTGAGGTTGGGGTTTCAAAGAGATATTACTAGTTGTATGTAGTACAGATTGAACCTCTGTAATCTGGCATCCACGGGATTTGACTGGTTCTGAACCAGAGAATTTACTAAACCATGGGAGGTCGACATTATCTAGCAGCATTACCCAGGCTTCCACTGCTTACTGTGCTCTTAGAAGACATTTAGAGGTAAGTTAGAGCTAAATAACAGCAAGAACACTGAGAGCCAGAACTGGTGACTGTAAACAAACTTTATGTGGCCATGGGAAACGTGGCCACATCCATAATAAGTGGACATAAGTCTAACTAAAATCATACCAGACCCTGGATGTTGCCGGACCAGTGAGTGCCAGACTAGAGGTTCAACCTGTATTATATTTTTGAATAAGTTCTTTTGTTATCTTCATCTCATAAGTGGAAACTGCTTGTTCTTTTCTATTGATGCAGAATCTTAATTACTTTTGTTAGTCTTAGTTTCTGATTTGATTTCTGATTTGAGAACTGTTATAAGGTTTAGAGGCATTTGTGGACTATATGTACTTGTTCTCCACATTTTTCTCATAGCGGCTGTTCTTAATTTCATGAAACGTGTTACATTCCAGAGATGGTTCATAGATTTAACTTGTTTAGTAGGCATCTTGTCATGTACTTGAAATCAATGAGCATGTGCAAAGTTGTTATACTTAAGGGAATTTTATGTTCCTTTGGTGATTGGATTTTTCCACTTTATTCTGCATAGTTAGAAGTTTTAACTTCTGCTGATGTCTGTAGACCAATTTTTTTCTTTCTTTCCTTTTGATAGAAGTATGTATTTAATTTAAGATTAAATAAATTTTATTTTACAGTGTATATCAATAATTTTCTGTAGTCCTTTTCACTGTTTAATGGTGGTCTGTACATTCTAATGAATAAAATAGCAATAGCCATTTGTTAGAACTTTTGTATTTTAAAATATTTTAAATGTGGGATCTTTTGTTGCTCTTTCGTAATGCTACTTGTGCTTTGCAGCTGTAATGCTGGTGTAATAAGAGGTAACCAAATAGTGTGCTCTCACCTGCCCCATATGTCTCTTACTTCTGACTTACTGTCAGAGAAAGGTTTAAATATTTATAAACATACACAGTAATACATAATTACACGAATGTTAATATTGAGTAGTCCTGTGGCACCAAAGCCCTGGTCTACAATAGAGAGTTAATAAGGGAGAACCCTTATTTCAAAATAACAAGGTGAGCATCCACACTACGAAGCCCGTTTTTTCAAAATAATGGGCTTGTTATTTCAAAATAGTGTTAGTGTGGATGCTCAGCTGATGTTATTTTAAAATAATTGGCCTCCAGAAGTCTCTCACAGCTGCCCTTGTGGCCACTCTGGCCACACCCCTGACAACTCCACTCCTCCCATTTTCCTGCAGACTTTAAAGCTGCAGGCAGAAGGGAAAGGGCTTGTGGCACCACACTAGCCCTGCCAGCCCCGTGCCATATAGCACCATTCACTGCATGCGTGACAGACCCCAGCACTTTCTCTGAGCCCCACATGGCTGCTAGTACTCCTGCAACGACCTCTGGAGCCTCTGGTCAGGAGCAAAAGAAGGCACCGGCCTGCACTGATATGAAGATCCTGGATCACATTAAGGTCTCGGGCAAGGAGACCAACATCCAGGATCTCTGCACCAAGAGGTGCAATGCCGAAGTCAACAGCCAGATGGCTGCTAGAGTGGCCCACAAGGGGCACTGCCACACCCTAGACCAGGTGCAGATGAAAACTAAGGAACTCTGGCAGTTGTACACCAAGGCCAGGGAGCAGAGTTCCCATGCTGGGGCAGCACCACACACCTGCCACTACTATGAGCAGCTAGATGCCATCCCTGGGAGGGAGGCTAGTCACCTCCCCACTCTCGTCAACAACTCCGGCCAGGACACACCTATTGTCAGCCTCCCTGAGGGTAAGATTGTGAAAAAGGATGATGAAGGGGAGGAGGAACAGGCTGGATTGGACACCATGCCCCTGAAGCCAGGAGGTCATCATTAGTCTGGAGCTGGTCCCCCCTCCCAGGATGTCTCCCACGGCTCAGGCAAATCTGGCAAAGGCTTTTCAGGTGAGTTCCATCACTTTCCCTATACATATGCGAGAGCAGGCAGCGAGGGGCTGCACACTACTCGCTCAGCCGTCTCAGCCTGGGACTCACACAACAGCTTGTGCATGAGGGTGCACATGGAGCATCAGTCCGAAGCACTCAGCCCCATGATACTCATACAGGAGCCCCTCGAGCCTTCTCACAAAGTTCCTGGACAGGCCTGCCTTACTCCAGCTCTGCGGTGGGACACCTTACCATGACAAGCCACCACTAAAGAGGCTGGGGTCATGTAAACACACAGTGCCACATATGGAACAGGCTCATGCTTGCACTCGGGCAGCATCCACTCCCGGTCAAGCGCAACGATGCAGAGACCAATCCCCTGCATGGGAACCTTCTGGTGGGCGGACAGAGAGGGGACCCCAGTAGCATTCTCTCTGGAAAGCAGCCTCTGCCACTCACACACACCTCCCCCAACATCCTCCCCTCCAGCCAGCAGGGATAGAAGTTTTCTCTGCAGGACGATGCCACTGCTGGACTTGATATGTGCCAGGCACAGTAGGAAGCCGAGCCGCCCTGTCTCCCCCTCCTGCCTGCAGGCTCATGGGTTAGCCAGCACATTTCCATGCCTGCTTGTGCCCAGGACATGGGAGTAGCAAAGGTCCCCTGGGATGTCTGTGCCCCTGCAGGAATGTGCCCACTGTCTAGGCAAGAGATAGTCTTGCCTGAAGCACATTCCCATCATCTGAACTGAGACCTCAGTGTCTGCTCAGGTATTAGAGGTAGAGTTCATGCACACTGTCTCCTGAGATGGCTGCTCTTGTGAAGAAGTGGGCTGTGCCCATGAAAGCTCATGATACCATCTTCATGTTTTGTTAGTCATTAAAGTACTACCAAACTATTTGTTGTTTTTTAAGTTTATCCTGTACAGACTAACTCAGCTACCCCCTGAAGCTTGTAACTAGGGTTCATGCACACTGTCTCCTGAGCTGACTGCCCTTGTAACTTTTCTTCACAGTTGGGCCAGCTGTGAGCATGGTGCATCCATCACCTCTCAAACCATCATCTTGACTCTGCAAGAGTGGCAGGCCAAGGCAACCCCATGAGGATCTGATGCGGGAGCACCTGCACTGCCTCTGTTCCCTCATCCACAGCTTTGATGAGGAACACCAAGAGTGGGCTGCTGTCCAAGAGGAGCATGGGGCTGGCCAGGAGCTGAGGGAGCCTGTCATGGAGCACACGTTGACATGTATGGAGCAGTCCACCAGCCACCTCACCACACCTGCCCCTCTAGCTCCCTGCCCCACTCCCAGCACCCACACCTGCCCCCAGCTTCTCTTCCTAGCCACCAGGGCCCGCAAACACATGGTGGTGGAACCTCTTAGGCAGCTGAAGCCTCCTGAGCTACCCGAGGCAGGCACCAGTCCTAACCCCATCCCGGAGTCCCTCTACTTCTCTCTCCCCCATTCTAGATTCTTTCTTCAGCCCCTCCACCATTGTATATCCCCCAAATAAATAATCAGAGTTTTGTGTTGAAACAAATATGCTTTTTTATTAGGTTGAGGAGGGAAGATGGGGAGGGAGGGCAGGGAAAGGAAGGAGGGGCGGAGGAAAGACACACAAGGGCAATGCAGAGGCCCCTTGTGGGGAGGCCCAGGGAGAGTCTCACAGGTGGCCTTGGCTGAAATTCTCCCTCAAGGCCTCTTGGATGAGCACAGCCCCCTTATGTGCTTGCTGAATGGCAGCAGTGTCTGGCTGCAAATAAGTCCTGGACAGTTGCTGAGCCTCTGCCCCCACCCTGGCAGGAAAGTCTCCCCTTGCTCTCACAGATGTTGTGGAGCATACAGTAGGCTGCCGCCACCTGCAGGATGATGTGCTTGCTGAGGTCCAGGCAAGTGAAGAGACTCCAGAACCTCCCTTTGAGGCAGCTGAAGGCACACCCAACTACCATGTGGCATCTGTTGATCCTGGCATTGAAGGTTTTTTTGGTGGAGTCCAGATTACCAATGTAGGGCTTCATCAACCAGAGGAGTAAGGGGTAGGCTCCGTCGCCTAGTATGCACATGGGTATGTCGACGTCCCCAATCCTGATGGTGCGATTGGGGAAAAATGTACCAGTGTGCATCCTGGGGAAAAAGCTTGAGTTCCATATTATGCAGGCGTCGTGTACCTTCCTCAACCATCCTACGTAAATGTCTGGAAACTGTCCCTTGTGGTCCTCGAGGGCCTGCAGCACCATTGAAAAGAACCCTTTTCTATTGATGTATTTGGAGGCACTGTGATCGGGGACCAGGATGGGGATGTGGGTGCTATCAATGTCTCCCCTGCAGTTGGTAAAGTCAGTGACGATGGGAGTTCACCTTCCCCAGAGTGATGACCCTCCACAGCAGGATGGTGTTGCAGTTTAAGACAAGAAGCAATGGGCTTAAATTGCAGCAAAGGAGATTTAGGTTAGACATTAAGAAACTCTTTCTGTTAGGGTGGTTCAACACTGGAGTAAATTGCCAAGGGAGGTTGTGGAATCTCCAACATTGGAGATATTTAAGAGCAGGTTGGATAGTGCTTGGTCTTGTCATGAGGGCAGGGGACTGGACTCGATGACCTCTCGCGGTTCCTTCCAATTCTAGTAGTCTATGATTCTATGATACCCTTGACCACCTATACAATCATAGAAACATAAAATCCCAGGGTTCTGTTGTGGGGTGACCTACTCTAGGAGGTCCCTTGAGCTTAGACCCCCTTAACGGCTTACCCACTGGGGTCCCTACATACATCCCCCCTGAGGGCATAATATGGTCCCACAGCCAAAGACTACACACAGGCCCTAATATTCGGGTTACTACAGCCTGGTGGCCAGAGTCCATTCCTCAATCCCCTCCTACTAGGGGTAATACAGCCAAGAGGCTAAAGTCCACATATGGGCCTTTATAGCTGGATTACTATGGTCTTGAGGCCTAGTTTACAGGCTTAAAGGCACAGTTTGCTACCTCAAGCCAGCTATAGGAGGGTAGGGGAACCTGGGCCCTCTCACTCCACTGGGTCCCAGCAGGCAGTGGCTGGAGCCGCTGCCTCACTCAGCAGGGAATGCTGTCACAACACGCTCAGCATTCCAGGGAAACTCCCCACCCAGGGTCCAGCGGATGTCCTTCCTGTTGTCTCCCTGCAATCCAATGGCCCTGCAGGTAGCACCTCCCAGCCTGGCTGCCACTGAAAGGTCTAATCATTCTTTCTTCAGGACTACTCCAGCATCTCCTTCCCCTTCAGTGGTCAGGCCTGACTGAGCCGCCCCAGGGCCTTTTATAATTTGGTTCCACTGGGAGCATGCCCAGCAGGGCTGTGGGGGAGGGGCTCTTTCAGCCAGCAGGGCCCAGTTCACTCCATGCTCTTCAATGCAGGGTTGATATACCCCATCACAGGTTGGAAAAGACCTCAGGAGGTCACCAAGTCCAATCCTCTTCCCAAACAAGGACCAACCCCAAGTAAACCATCCCAGCCAGGATTTTGTCAAGCAGGGACTAAAAAACCTCTAAGGGTATAGATTCCACCACCTCCCTAGATAACTGATTCCAGTGCTTCACCACCCTTTCAGTAAAATAGTTAAACCTCATGAGTATGGCCCGACTGGATTTTCCCATGCCAAATTGGTTCCCCACAGAACGGTAGCTGTCTGGCATGGTGAGCTTCCAGAGGATGATGGCAACGCACTTCTGCAGGGGGGTGGCAGGTCGCAGATGGGTGTCCTTTCAACTAAGGGCAGGGGCGAGCCACTTGCAGAACTCCAGGAAGGTGGCCTTTCGCATGCGGTATTTCTGGAGCCACTGCTGGATGTCCCACTGCTTCATGACGATGCAATCCCACCAGTCGGAACTGATCTCCCACCGCCAGAAGAGGTGTTCTACAGTGTGCAGAGGATGCATGGAAATTTGGTGCATCATGAATGTCAGGGCCTGGGTGAAGGGGTCCCCTGGTCTGGGCTGCTTGTTGTGGTCCTGAAGCATCACGTGGGCAGTATGAATGAAGTGTGCCATGAGGCACAGCATGAGGCCCAACAGCCTGGCACTGCTTTGCAGCAGCTCCATGGTGTGAGTGCTATGGCATCAACAAGGGCAACCAGAGCACGCAGCATGAGTTTGGTGTCCTATGAGGGGGTAGGCAGTGGAGAAGTGGCGTTTCAGACTCAGCTTTAGAGAGGAGCCCCTTTCATCACAAATCTCAGCTAGCCTCAGGAAGCAACTACAAGAAGTGACTATTCTCCTGATGCCCTCCACAGAGTGCTTCCGGGGACTTTAAATGCAATTCAGGCTTCAGTGAGTGTGGATGTGCTATTTCAATACAATTTTGTGCTATTTCAATGGTGCCTTGTAGCGTGTACGTGCTATTTCGAAATAATTATTTTGGGAGTTATTTCAAAATAACTTATTTCAAAATAATTTCCCCAGTGTGCCCATGCCCTTAAAGACTAACAAAAAATCTCTAAGGTGCCACAGAACTACTTGCTTTTATAGTTTGAGGGATAGCTGTGGTAGTCTGTGTCTTTACTTATTTTAATATTTGTTGTATTGTGATATAGGTACTGTCTTAAGTATCTAATATACAGTATTTTTCTCTTGTTAGACAACATTTCAAGAGCAGTTAGTGCTTTTGGTGATGAAGACTTTTTTTCCTACATGAAATTTCAGCTCTTGACTTTTGGCTGGCAAATCTTCCCCAACAAAGCAAAGTAGACAGCTATCTTCAGGAGTTCTTCTTCGAGATGCCCCGTGGGTGCTCCACTCTAGGTGTCGGGTCCCGACCCGGCGCCGCGGCTCGGAGACTTTTCAGAGCTGTGCTCTGCCGGCTCGCACATGCGTACTTCCCCAGGATAGCGTTCGCACCTTTGATCAGCCATGCGCGGGCCGGCAACCATCAGTTCCTCTCAACCGCCTCAGGTTGCAGTCGGAGCTCCCTGAACTCTTTCTTCAGTGATGTTTTTAGATAGTTTTCTATCTGTAAATAGTTAAAGTTGTGTTAGTCGTGTTCCTGTTACTTGTTGTTCTGTTCAAAAAAAAAAGAGAGAAGTTTTTCTCTCAAAACCGTTTTTCTTTGAGAAGCGCTTCAGCAAAGCGCTAAAGTGGTGAAAATGACTACCCACAACGGGGGATTACCCAGGCATTCAGTTTCTCTAACTGTGCTGACAATGCCTGGATCAACTGGCTTTAAAAAATGCTCCGTGTGCCGTGAAGCCATGCCAACGGCTGACGGCCATGACACTTGTATCAGATGCCTGGGGGAAGCTCATGTCCCCGAAAAGTGCACCCATTGTCGCAAGCTAACCTCAAGAGCCCGGAGGGAGCGGGAGATGAAGACAAGGATGTTAATGTTCGGCAAGGCATTGCAGCCTGACCTGATCCCTCCTGCAGCCACAAAACCTCCGAGCATAAGAGAAGAGCGGCTTCTCCGGGACTGGCTGTCTCCAAAACATCAAAGCCGTCCCTAACGCGCTCTTTCCCTGCAGCAGCCACAACATCGGCAGGGACTTCCAAGGTGTCCTGACAACTTGCTGGGGGCTGGCATGAGAGAGCCCCCACCGCCCAGAGTGAGAGCGGATTCGGGGCCGACATCGGGAGCGGTGCCGCAGCTGGCCAGCAAGTCTGCACCGGCTTCAGCTGCGCGCTCCCTGAAATTGACAGAGGCACCGGTGCCACAATTGACCAGCCGCTCGGCACCAGCTTCAGCGGCACCTGCTGTAACGGCGCCTGCCTCACCGGCCCCGATGATGGTAATGGCACCGTCCCCTCTGGCACCGGTATCCGAGGCAGAACATTTCAATGCCTCAGACTCGGTACCGTTGTTAACCCCGGCACCGGGAGTTCTACCAGCACCGGCATCAGCACAGCAACAGCTGATTTCCCCGGCACCGCTTCAGTTCCACTCTGTGCCTGCCTCCCCTGTGGCTGTGGGGATGGATGAGGCTTCAAGACCTAGGAAGTCATTGTCAAAGACCCATTATAGGGGCAGGTCTTTTTCTCCAGCTGTTTCACCAGGAAGGCATGGTCGCTGTCGTGACTATAATGTTTCTCCTTCATGGATCACGTACAGCCGGCGTAATTATAGGGATGTATTTAGAAGCACGTCGGTCCCGTTCACGATCTCGTTCACCCTCCCGATTTTCAAGGTACAGGTCTGTTAGACGCTTTCTGTGTTGCGTCTATTATATCCAGCATGGTAGTGCACACTCCTCTCGACACTCCTCCCTGTCGTGTTCTGAGCGGTATTATGAGAGCTATCATAGATCGTATGACGATCGTCCCCAGCGTGACCATACACCATCATCGCATAGGGGATCTTCCTGCATCTGCCAACCACCAACAGCAGAATACTTACCTCACCGATCACAACACCTAGACTCACCTTCTCCAGCTAAGAGTCCAATGATTCAGCTAGACCAATCCGAACCGGAAGAGGGACAGTTGTCTGAAGCAGAAGACCCTAAACCAGAAACTTCTCCAGCAGACTGCTCCTCGTCTTCCCTGGATGAGGTGATATGCCCAGGTGACATCTCCCCACCGGATGATCTGAAACACTTTCAGGATCTCTTCAAACAAGTGGCAGGCACGGAGGAAATACAGCTGGCAGATGTTCCAGTTAAAAGGCATCGTCTCTTGAAAAATCTCCGCCCACAACAACGTGCAAAGGTCGCGTTACCGATTGATGCCGCGATCATGAATGTGGCGGATGAGATATGGCAAACCCCAACATCAGTTACACCTACGAGTAAAAAGGCCGACAGAAAATATTTTGTACCGGTGAAAGGATTGGACTGTTTATTCAGTCACCCCCAGCCTAACTCGTTGGTAGTAGACACAGCGCAACGTAGGAGTAAGGCGCCATAGTACAGAAATACGCTTCTGGACAAGGACAATAAAAAATTAAATATTTTTGGTAGGAAAGTCTACTCCTCAGCCACACTGCTACTACGCATTGCAAACTATTCGGCCCATCTATCGAACCATAATTTCGATAATTATTCAAAACTAGCAGAGTTACTGCACCATCTCCCAGACAACAAGAAGCCACTCCTGAAAGCAATAGTACAAGAAGGGTACGCATCATGTAGCACTGCATTACAGATTGCCATTGATGTGGCTGACACAGCGGCTTGAGCCACTGCTACAGGTATCGCCATGAGGAGATCATCATGGCTTTCGTCAGCAGGGGTTCCAAGGGAGATGCAAAACAAGGTTGAGGCTCTACCGTTTGACAAGCTTAAGCTCTTTGCGGCAAACACCAATGAAGTCCTTCACTCGGGAAAAGACTCAAGCACCACTATATGTACACTTGGGATGTACACACCTTCCTTCAAACGTAGACGTTATTTCCCTTACCAACGGAGATACGATTTAAATTTTTCTAGACAACAAGCACGTCCCTTCGACAACCAGCGTCCTAGGCAACGCCCTCAGCGCAAGCAGCCACAACAGAGCCGTTCGACCAATCAGTCATCGACTAAGCAGCAGATTTGACTTGCTTGTCGAGGATGCAAGCCAACTGCCCATAATCAACACGGAAAACTAAACTCTTCATCTTTTTCTCCATCGCCTACGATCATCGTGGTCTGACATCACCACGGACAGAAGGGTGCTAGAGGTAGTACAGTCCAGCCTCTCCATCGCCTTTCTCTCTATTCTCCCTACCACTCCCCCTACCCCGTCCCTCTTCAGGGACCCCTCTCACGAGCAACTGCTGAAGCAAGAAGTTCAACGTTTGCTCACCATCGGGGCGATAGAGAAAGTTCCCAAACAGTTCTGGGGAAAAGGATTTTATTCCTGATATTTTCTCACACCAAAGAAGTCGGGAGGCTGGAGACCCATTCTAGACCTTCGAAAGCTAACCCGGCACCTTCGAAAGCATCATTTCAAGATGGTAACCTTATCAACTATTATTCGGTCGTTGAACAAAAGGGATTGGTTTGCAGTCCTTGACTTGCAGGACGCCTATTTCCACGTAGAGATTCACATGGCTCTCAGGCGTTTTCTTCGCTTCCAATTAGGGGACGAGCCGTATCAGTACACAGGGCTCTACCATTTGGACTAGCGTGTGCTCCCAGAGTTTTCACCAAAACATTAGCAGAGGTCGTGGCCCACCTGCGCAGACTGGGGGTGACAATATTCCCCTATTTAGACGATCGTCTCCTCAGGGGTACGACGTATATGGAAATGTGCCATATGGTTCGGACAGTATCCGATGAATTTGCTGCTCTGGGCCTTCTCAGAAACGTAAAGAAGTCGTCACTAGCTCATCCCAAAACCTCATTTTCATAGGTGCACGACTTGATTCAACCATGGCGCGAGCATATTTACCAACAGAACTTTTTATGGTACACACTGTGGTGCATGCTCCAACAATTCCCACACACTTCTGTCTATAGCTGTTGGGGCATATGACAGCTGCCACCATCATAGTGCGCAACGCAAGGTTACGATTTCGTTGCCTCCAGCACTGGTTAGCCACGGTTTACATTCCGGTGAAACACAGTGTCCACAGGCCGATAGTGGTGCCTCAGTATGTCCGGGAGTCCCTACAGTGGTGGGCCAACCCGGCCAATCTTCTCACGGGCCGTTTCATCGCCCGCAACCTACAACACAAATAACCACAGATGCCTCCCTGATGGGTTGGGGAGCTCACATGGGCAATCTCACAGTCCAGGAATGCTGGTTGACACAAGAAATGCTACTGCATATCAATGTGCTCGAGTTGAGAGCGGTGCAGCTTGCTTGCAAGCATTTCCAGTTGCACATTCAGAATACAATGACCAGGATTCTAACGGACAATGTGGCGACCATGTTTATATCAACAAACAAGGAGGTGCCCGATCCCGTTCTCTTTGCACAGAGAGCATCCGTTTATGGAATTGGTGTATCACCAACAACACTGTTCTAACAGCTTCGTATCTTCCAGGTATCGACAACTTAATAGCAGACACTCTCAGCAGGCGTTTTCCACATGACCACGAGTGGCAGGTTCGCATGGACGTGGTGACTCGTATCTTTGCTCGATGGGGATTTCCGGCGATAGATTTATTCGTGACAGAACTCAATTCGAAATTTCCCACCTGTTGTTCAAGAGCCGGAATAGGACGTCACTCACTGGGGGACGCCTTTCTTCTCCACTGGGGGAGGTCATTACTCTATGCCTTTCCCCCAGTAGTCTTAATTTCCAGGGTTCTCGAAAAAATCAACACAGACAAAGCCTGGGTGATCCTCCTAGCCCCGGCATGGGCTCATCAGCCTTGGTTCTCAGTGCTCCACCAGATGTCAGTGAGAGCGCCATATCCTCTGCTTTCTCTTCCGAATTTATTGACCTAGGGCAACGGATCTCTCAGTCATCCGAGACCCGAAGGTCTGCACCTCACAGCATGGATGCTTGTTGGTTTACTGACTCCGAGCAATCCTGTTCTCAGCGAGTCAAGCAAGTGTTGATGCATAGTAGAAAACCGTCTAAGCGAACTGCTTATACGGCTAAATGGTCCAAATTCCAAGCATGGTGTGCGGATAACAATGTAGACCCTTGTTTCGCAACCCTACCTTATATATTGGAATACCTCTTGCAGCTGCATGACAACGGCCTGGCAGTTGCATCTCTACGAGTACTCTTGGTGGCAATTAATGCATTCCATCATAAGGATGGGGATGTTTCCTTGTTTGCTCACCCTACTACAAAAAGATTTCTGAAGGGGCTCTCAAATCTCCATCCCCTGCAGAGGCCTCCTCCGCCCTTATGGAATTTGTATCTAGTCCTAGAAACTTTGACTCGTCCTCCCTTTGAGCCCTTGGCTACAGTGACATTACACTTACTTACTATCAAACTTCTATTCCTCCTAGCCCTCACTTCGGCTGAGATAGCAGCTTTTATGGCCTCACCTCCCTATACAGTTTTTTCTAAAGACTCAGTGACATTGAGGACCTATCCGGTGTTTATCCCCAAGGTTTCTTCTGAATTCCACATAAATGAGCCCGTAGTTTTACCATGTTTCTTTCCAAAACCCCATACCTCAACGCAAGTAGTGCAGTTGCATACGTTGGATGTGAGAAGATCCTTAGCGTTTTACATTGACAGAATGAGAGGTTTTAGGAAAACAGACCATTTGCTGGTATCATTAGCGCGCCATTCAAAAGGACAGCCTCTAACTTCTCAGCGTATTTCAAAACTGATAGTTTCATGTATATCTATGTGCCACTCACTACGAGGGAAGCCTCTCCCTTCTCTTCCCAGGGCTCATTCAACATGGGCAGTTGCTACAACTACGGCCTTTCTGAGTGGAGTGTCCTTTCGTGACATTTGCAGAGCGGCAACATGGTCTTCTAATGTGACTTTTATGAAGCACTATGCTATAGTCGATCAGTTTGCTTCAGACTCTTCTGTGGCTACAGCAGTACTTAATCGTGCTGGTAGTCTTGATTCCAGAGTGCTCTAAATCTGTTCTGGATACTGCTCCAGAGTCACCTAGAGTGGAGCACCCATGGGGCCACTCAAAGAAGAAAAAGAAGTTACTCACCCTGTGAAGTAACGATTGTTCTTTGAGATGTGCCCCGTGGGTGCTCCACGACCCGCCCTTCCTCCCCACTCCGGAATTGTTCTTTATTTTTTCTTCCAGATGAGTGGGTGAGAGGAACTGACGGTTGCCGGCTCGCGCACGGCTGATGAAAGGTGCGAACGCTATCCTGGGGAAGCATGCATGCGTGAGCTGGCGGAGCCCGGCTATGAAAAGCCTCCGAGCTGCGGCGCCGGGACGGGACCCGACACCTAGAGTGGAGCACCCACGGGGCACATCTTGATGAACAATCGTTACTTCACAGGGTGAGTAACTTCTTTTTCTTGAAAAGAAAGATTTGAAAACACTTTCAGTTGTCATCTTGTTCAAAGTCAGAAAGTCATCTTTTTGTGTTTCCTGCCCTCTATATTTTTTCATAACTAGTTAAATGGTTCTAAATATACAAACACTGAAGGTTTTAAAATTACCTTAAGGCTCTTAAATCTCAACTGGTAAGATTGCCAGCTGTTTCTTTTTGAAGAAGACATTTTTACTATATTCTTTTATTCTGTCACCTATCCTTAGGTATCTAGATGAATATATTACCTACTAAATGCAATCATAGTTGAATAGCAGTAATTTACTAAAGATACCTCATAAAACTTCTTTTGAAGGATATTAAAAAGTGAATATGCATGTGTGGGAAGTGTAATTGGAGATATGTGGGGGGATATGTTTCCAGAAATTCAGTAGCATCAACAATAAAAATAATTTGTATAAATTTATTGAGTGCATTGCCATTTCTCCTTTTTCTTTTCTGCACATTTGCCTTGGTGATTGACTGATTTAAATCAGTCTGGCTTTAATACAGGTTGAACCTCTCTAATCCGGCATCCTTGGGACCTGCTAGTTCCAGACAAGAGGAGGTCAATATTGTCTGGCAACATTACCAACACTTTCACTGCTTACTGGGATGTTAGAGGACTTTTAAGGTAAATCAGAACTAAATAACAGCACAGAACTCTGAGAGCTAGAACTGGTGGCTATAAACAAACTTTTATGGGACCACGAGAAATTTGGCTACATCCATGAAAAGTGGACATCTGGCTAACTATAGTCATTCTGGACAATGAATGTTTCTGAACTAGAGAGGTTCAACTTGTAATCTGTTTTAACCATGTTTTAAATCAGCAAGTAGCACACCTTGATTTGTATTTATATTTTAGTTAATTACCTAATGAAAGGTTGAGTCTCATTAGATAGTAATCATTAAAATGTTGATTTGCAACTAACTATAGCTTTTGCTCTAAATTTGGGACTGCTTTTGTTAACCAGGATAACTATATAAATAAATGAAGCTTCAGGAGATAGCCGAGTTAGTCTGTACAGGATAAACTTAAAAAAACCAACATTTTGTTAGTCTTTAAAGTGCTACTAGGCTATTTCTTGTTTTTTTTAAGTCTATATAAATAAATGTGTTTTGAAGCAGTCACATATGTATTTATTCATAATAATAAATTTTACATTTTTAATTGTTACAAAAATGGTGAATGATGCTTTTATATACTAGCTTAATTGTGTGTTCATGATTTGTGTCAAGATGTATTTGGATGAAAATTGGATTTCAGTTAAAAGTCACAAAAATAGCATTTTAAAATAGATTTTTATTAAATAAAACTACCTTAAATGTGCTGAATACAGATGGAAAATATAAGTTCATCAAAACATGTTTTGCATTTCAAATTGACAGGTTTATTAAACAAAAGAAGTGTCTATAGTTAGTGAATTAAATTTATTGTTTAGGAACTCCATGTCTTTCAAGATTTTAGTACTAGTAGAGCTGATCATATCTCACCTCATCTTTATTCATAGATTTTTTTTTTAAATTCCCAATCAGTTTCTCACTTTTGAATTAACTAGACATTGAACTGAAATAGCTGAATAAATTTAAATGAAGAAAATAATCTTTGTGAACTTTCAGAAAAGGATAATCCTGTCAAAAGCTGGATTTTAAAGCACTTAAAATAGTTTGATTTACTTTAAAGTTTTGTCAGCAAACATGTTCCAGTTTTCACCCAAAAGATTAGCAATGATTGGACAACAAATATAGTGATCATTGATGTAAATGAGGTAGAATCTGAGACTTAAATAAGGAAAGAACATGTTAGATATCTCCAGGATGACAGATTCTAATGAATTATGTCCTAGAATATTTAAGCAGTTGGCTGAAGAGGTCTCTAAGCATTAGCAATGTCTTTGAGAATTCTATGGAAGATAGGAAAGATCCTAGAGGACTAGAAAAGGCTAAATAGAGAACTTGTCTATAAAAGGGGGAATAAGGACAACCCAGAAAGTTACCAATCAGTCAGCTTAACTTCAATACCAGGAAAGACAAGGGAAAAATAATCAAACAACTTTTAAGCATCTAAAAATAATATGGTGATAAATAACAGTCAACATGGAATTGTTAAAATGAATTCATGTCAAACCATCCTCATATCCTTCCTTGACAGGGTAACAAGCCTTTTGGATAGGGGGAACCAGTAGCTGTGATATATCCTAACTTCAGTAAGGCTTTTGATACTGTCTCACATGACCTTCTGATAAACAAACTAGGAAAATATAGTCAAGGACACACCTACTATAAGGTGGGTGCACAACTGCATGAAAAACCATACTGAAGGTAGTAATCAGTGGTTCATACTCAAGCTGGAAAGCCGTATCTACTTGGGTCCTGAAGGGAAGGATTGCAAGAGCTTTGGCAAACAGGATTAGAATTCAAAATGATCTTGATATACTGGAGAAATGGTCTGAAATAAATTCAATAAGGATGAATGTGAAGTGGTACCTTTAGGAAGGAGAATGGAATTGCAGAAATATAAAATGGGAAAAGACTCATTAGTAAGAACTGCAGAAAAGGGTCCAGAGATTATATGCTAAATATGAGTAAAAAACAATAGTGCTGCAAAAAAAGGCAAACATCATTATGGGATATATATTAGCAGGAGTGTAAACAAGGTATGACGTATTTCTTCCACTCTATTCAGCATAGATAAGGTTTCAGCAGAAATATTGTGTCTGATACTGGGCACCACACTTCAGGAAAGATGTGGATAAATAAAAGAAAAATCTAAAGGAGGGCAATCAAAATGATTAAAAATCAAGAAAACATAAACCTATGAGAAAATATTGAAAGCATATGATTCCTTATTCTGGAGAAGAAGGGAAGATTAAAGAGCACTATGGTAACCATGTTCAAGTATGTAAAATGTTATAGCAATGAAGGTCATACATTGTTCTCCATATTCACTGAGGATAAAACAAGAAGTAATGATCTTAAATTGTAGCAAGAGAGATTTAGGTAAGATATTAGGAAAAACTTGCTAACTGTCAAAGTAGTTAAACATTGGAACAGATTACCTAGAGAGATTGTGGAACCTCTTGTCATTGGAATTTTTAAGAACAGGTTAACACGAACATCTGTCAAGGGTGGTCTTGATAACACTTAGTCCTGCCTCAGTACAGAGGACTCAACTAGATGACCTGCCTAGGTCCTTTCCAGTTTTATATTTCTATGATTTCCTGTACTGCTTGAACATTATATTTTCTGTTTCTCTCGTGTGTGTGTGTGTGGGAGGGGCGGGGAGGGAGCACAAACTTTACTGAGTATTGCACTTCAAATCAACAGAGCAGCTTGGGTATTAAGCCCCATGGTCTCAATCCTGAAAAAGAGTTATGTCAATAGCGAGCACATACGTCAGCTATGCAGGGTGGCCCAAGTGAGATAGTATTTGTTGGATTCATCCTTTCATTGGTAACTATTAATATTAGAGATAAAAAGTAATATGGTTACTTATATGCCTATAAATAATACTTTTTAAAACTTAACATACAGTAAAATTACAGAGGTCAACTAAAAGTTAGGTTAAAAAAGCCTTTTGTTGTACTTTTAATGTTGTGTATTAAGTGCCAAGTTAAATATATATAGCAGACCTCATCAATATCTAGCTGGTCTATGTGCCACTAGAGGGAGACAGAGCACAACACCAACCTTAGGCTCCAGACTTCCCATATCTGAGGAAGCATGTCCTGATCTTCAGAGACTTCCCAGTTGATATCCTGAATGAGCTCCCACTTGTAAATGCCAACAGTGAGTGGAATCAAACATGCAATCTCTGAAGCTGAGTACATGAACCTCTACTGCATGAGTTAAAAACCACATAGTTGTTAGCTAAGGCTCTGATAGACTCATCAATCTTAGTTGGGATAAGTGCCTTGAGAGGTACAGAGTGCCACGCCAAACAGGCATGAGTTATGTTTGCAGATGCGGTTTTAAAATTTTTTGGTTAAGATAGAGCAGCATTGAGCCAAGGTCATAATATTGTTGAAGACAATGATTGTATTAACTTTTTCACCTCTGCCCTGACTCCCCTGCCCCGAGCCACTCCTCACCTCCAACCCTGACTCTTGCACCCCCCCCCCACATTCCCAGCCTCCTGCCATGAGCCCCTTACATCCCCAACCCCCTTCCCTGACTCCTATACCCCCCACACCTCCAGCCCCATGCTCTGGAGTATTTGAGCAATGCCAGGTAAAGTCTTCTAGTTTAATATATTGGGAAGATCATATTTGAATTTGAAATGGCTACAGTTTTGTAGTTTAGGACTTAAATGTAAATTACCTCCAAATTGTTATTGTCTGTGAATCTCTTCTAGATCATAAGGACCTGGTTTCTCAAAAAAATGCATTTGAAATTACATGTCTACTTTGTGTGTGCAACTAATTTAATTGCTCATGGAAATAGCCAGTTTGGTGTTTCTTAAGAAGTCCTTGACCTTCCCTCTTTGCTGCCTGGGAATTAATCTTTTGTGAAATTTTCAGATATTACATCTCTTAGTTAAAAAAAAAACCTTACTGTTTTTGCAGCTGGTTTTAGGAGAAGCTTTCGTCTTAGCAGAAAAGATAGAAAGACAAATAAATCAATGTACGAATGCAAGAAGAGTGATCAGTATGATACAGCAGATGTCCCAACATATGAAGAAGTTGCACCATATCAACGACAGCTTAATGAAAAATACAGGCTTGTAGTTTTAGTTGGTAAGTTTAAAATTCAACTTTCTTAGCTCTCAAACTGTAAATGTTTATAATCTAGAATATTATGTTGCTGTGTTTGCTCATCATTTCTCATCTTCTTTGGTAGTTTGAGTTTTGGAAATACCATCAGCCCACTAATCTAAACATTTAGATAAGCAATAATGTTCCCTTGATCTTTGTTCTTTAAAATTGTATGTGTCTGCAACTTTACCAACAGAATATAGCATACTAAGAAATTTCCTGCACATTGCATTCTTTGTGTGAAGAACGCCAGTAAAGAATGCTTCTCAATATAAGGGTCCTCTTACTATCGTATCACTCAGATCTCATGTCCCACTTGCTCCCAGTCTAGGATTAGAATAAGATATTATCACAATATTCCCTATTACCACAGGGTTCTCCTATAGAGAACATCAATTAAGTGTCTTGGCCATTCATCCCCACTTTGCTGAACAAGGCTTTCATTAGACTAAAGTGCAAATGTATGTCAGTGTTCCACAGGAATGCTGGATTCTCTGTATCTCCCTAAGCTGTAAACTTGTCCTTCTAGAAAGGGGAAGAAGCATTTCCATAATCAGTGTCTGGGATGTTGTAAAACAGAAACTTATTGTTGAGTGCATTTAAATAAGTACCTGTACTAATGGCCTGATCCTTGGAGATTTGCTAGACTGCCTTTTGGTAAGCTGTCAGATCAGAATGGGCTGCATTTTATAGAAGTTCTCTTTTCCTTATTGAACCCATTCTGATCATCATAAAGAGATTATTCACTTGTTCCTAAAATTGAACCCAGATAATTGTATTTCACTTCTAATAAACAGGTAATAAGGCTTGGCCTTTTGGCACCTGGAATTATTACTGCCAATTGTACATAATTCACATGCTAGGCCAGTGACTTGGTTTGTAAAATTCAGATATTTGATCAGTAATTGCAACTGTTGCAGGGCTAACTTGCATATCTCATGGGCTGATTGAACTGCTGAGATGGATTTCTTGACCAGGGAGCAAGACATGGTAATCTCTGTGTTGAGTTGAGTACTGAAGAGTTGCTTAGCCTTTTTGCTATTGCATGGAATGCATGCTTTTGCCAAACTCTGTTTTCTAGTAATTAAAAAAAAATGATAGTAGACAAGTTTCCCATATCACTTTCCATTCCAGAAAGGATTTCAATTTCACAAATGTTAAACTTTATGCAGAGAAACATTCTTAAAAGTATTTCTGGAAAGAAAAGTCTAATGATTCCAAAACAGCAAGAAGCATGAAAGGAAGTTGAGCATTGACTTAATGTTGCATTTTGTCAGAAAGACCCATTTATTGACGGTCCTAACTGTAATGACATTGGAATCAAAGGAATGGCAGTCTGAGCATAAACCAGGATCAGTAGAATCACTGATTTCTTGACCAGGGAGCCCTGTATACAAGCACTACTAAACCTGCCAGTATTCACCAGGTGCTTTCTTCTGAATCAGTCCCTGAAAAGAATGTACCCCTAAAATCATCCTTACCCAGGCAAATAATACAATCAGGACTTGTCCATATTTCAAAAGTATTGTATTTACTGATCACTCAGAAATGTGTTGAGATCTTCAAACCTCAAATTGTTACAATATGTACATCTGCAAATGTAAAAATTGCTGTTAGATTATTTTTCTATATTGTAAAAACCTCAAGGTTTGTTATGTTTTCTGAGGGTCTTGGCCTATACTCCCAGAAAGATTTTATTTGTATAGAGAACAAAACTTTACAGAAAACTTGTGTCTACAGTGTAAAAGATTGGACAGTATTCAGCAAAGAGCCCAATCCTGAAAATCTCACTCATGGGATTAGTTCCACTGAAGTCAGCTGGTATTTTTGTATTTCTTTATAGAAGCATACATTCACTAAATGTTTCCCCGAGAAGTCATGGGACTACTTGCTTGAGTAATGGTTGCAATAACAGGCCTATATATTTTAGTTATCCTGTTTTCAATAAAGAAGTTTGGGGATTTACATAACCCTCTGACTATGGCAAACAAATTCCACTGAGTTTTTGATGTTGGCACAAATATAACAATGCAGTATTACAAACACTCAGGAGAATTATTTAATATTTTGCCATGATTTTGGAAAAGTCCTACTTCAAATGTAATGTAAAAGTAAAAAATGGTTTGTGTTTAGTTGTTTTGTTCAGTGGCAGTACTAGTGAAATTCCTTACCTTACATGGAAGTATGAGGATACGTATTTAATCAGGTTTTTTATACTCTGTGAACAGAGAGCAATTTGTGCATCAGGTAAAAAAGACATTTAGCTTTAAGACTATGATCCTGTAACTGTTTGTTTCACAAACTGTTTATGTCCCATCTACTCCTACTTAGGTATTATACTTCTTGCATTGTACAAAAGAGGTATTTTAATACTCTGGTAAAGCTGATAAGAATATCAATCATTGGTGCCATTAACTTGACATATGTATTTGTAATCCTTGCTCTCTGGTCACTGCTGATTATAATCCATGGATGACCCTGTAGCCTCAGGCCTCCTAAGGGTCAGGCAAGAGTACCCTGGCACTTGTCCCAAGTCACTCATCATGCCTGGGGAAATGAGGTCATGTTGGGAGCACAGCATGATGGAAGAAAGATACTTATGAGGTTGTGGGGGAAGATTTTAGTGTGTGGGAAACAGATGAATACCTTTCAGAGTACACATGGGTCCATGTGAACTTCTTATGATCTGTGGGGAAAAGATTAGATGCTTGGAGAAGCATCTTAACTGGGTACTTTGAAACTCCCCTACAAATTTCTAAGAATGTACCAGTGTTTGAGAACATATTCCAGTGTTTGGTTAAACACTAGAATAAGTTGCTTAGGGAGTTTGTGGAATCTCCATCTCTGGAGATATTTAAGACCAGGTTAGATAGACATTGATCAGCGATGGTCTAGAGATGGTACTGGGTTCTGCCGTCAGGGCAGGGGACTGGACTCGAGCCCCTTTCAGTTCTAGTGTTCTATGATTGGATGATTCTGCCTCAGTCCAGACCTAATTCAGTTCCAGTCTTTTCTTGTCCCAAAAATCTCATTATTCTTCTTCGAGTGGTGTCCCCATGTCAGGTTGTCCTGGCACCGCAGATCGGTGTTTTCTTGAGCAGTGGTCAGCCAGACTGCACATGCGTAGCATGCGTCTTGCACTGTTTGTGTTCTTTTGATCTCTCTCATGGTTTGGCTCCCGCCAGTTCCTTCTTTGACCTCATGGTCGCAGACAGAGCGAGCTTTCTCTTCCTCAGGCAAATCCTGTCAGGAATAGAATAGATAGTTGTTTGGTCTTTGTAGTTAGTTACAATTCTTATCGTTCTAGTTATTATAGTTAGTTTTTATTACTTTAAAATAAAGTTAATTAGCTTTAGTCTGTTGTACAATTAGCCATGCCGGGCTCTCCCAGTTTTAAGAAGTGCGGCAGCTTTGGATGGTCATGCCAAGTGTATCAAGTGTCTCAGCAAGGCTCATGTGCCTCAGAAATGTGTCCACTGTGCCAAGTTGCTGGTTAGGGCACATAAGGACAGGGAGATGAGATTTAAAATGTTTTTATTCGACAAGGCGCTTCAGCCGCCGGAGCATTCTCATACGGTTTCCACTCTGCAATGTCCTTGGGTGGTGAAAAGAAAGACCATTTTTCCACAGTCGGCTCCAGCTTGGAAAAGAGCTTTGCAAGGTCAGTCTTTACCTTCAGCATGAGTGAATGTCAGTGATAAGCCCGGCACGTCAGGCTCAGTGGCACCCAAATATAAGTCGATTTCAGAGCCAAAATCATGACAAAAACCTACAATGGTGCCATCAACAGTCGTAAATCCGCCAGTTAGCACTGCCAGCAACTGAACCGGTTACAACGGTACCAACAACATCGGCATCTTCCATGTCAGAACCATCAGCAACCATACCAACGACCTCGGCCACACATGTGCCAACAACCTTGGCACCGACCAGCATGGTACCAACCAGCTCGGCACATACAATGGCATGGGCATCTTCAGCACCATATGTCTCATCCAGCTCTCCGGTGCCAAAGAAAGCACCCCGCAAATCCTCTTCAGTGAGATCAACGAGCCCAGAACTGCTAACATTCTCACCAGCACCGTCTTCCATACCATTTTCTCCATATTCTCCTCAACTACGACGGATGACAGAGGTCTCATCCCACGTGAACAAGCTAGGCACCATGCACCCTAAGTATCGTTCATCACCATCCCCTTATACAAGATATCTACCTCACTCTCCTCCTCCTTCTTCGAGAGCATCACCAAGGTCATCCTGTTCCCCACACCTACATCATCAGACGTACTAGAGGAGCAGTATGTCATCTCATCATGTTTCACCAGTGCGATTTTATCTCAGACAACACAGTCCAACATACTACAGGTATTATTCTTGGCATGATTCAACTCATCATCACTATCATCACTGAATATGGCTATCCTTGCTGTCACAGTCACCCGAATTCCCGTGCTCCCTCAGTTTCCCTGCAACCTTCACATAGTCAAGCAGTAGCAATGTCACCACCTAATGCTCCCTCTACAGCTCATCAGTTGGAACTGGACGAAGGTCAACTCTCTGAGGTAGAAGAACACCCACCAGACATATTACCGACCAATTAGTCATCATCATCCCCTGACAAAGCAGTCATACCTGGTGACCAGTCTCCTCCTGAAGACCTGAAACAATTTCAGGAGTTTCTCAAAAGGGTGGCTGCATCTCAAGACATTACATTAACTGAGGTACCTGAGAAACAGCACAGGCTCCTCAAAAATCTCCAGTCCTCACAACTGGGAAAAGTTGCAATCCTAATAGATGACACTATGATGGAAGCTGCCAATGAGAGATGGCAGACTCCAGCTTCAGCACTTCCAGCTAACAGAAGAGCCGACAAAAGATATTTTGTCCCTCCAAAGGGAGCTGATTTCTTATTTTTCCTCCCTCAACCAAATTCTTTAGTCGTCGACACTACTCAACACAAGGCCAAATTACCACAATACAAAAACACGACAGATAAAGTTAATAAATGTATGGACCTGTTTGGGAGAGAACTTTATTCTTCAGCCACCTTACTCCTGCATATAGTAAACTATATGGTGTTGCTCTCCAATCACAACTTTGATAACTACATGAAGTTGACCTCTCAGAATTCCCGCCAAACTCCAAAAGACCCATATTAAAATCCATAGTTCAGGAGAGCTATGCCTTCTCCAGAACAGCACTCCAAATAGCCCTTGACATTGTTGACACAGAAGCCAGAGCTACTGCGACATCAGTAGTTATGAGGAGAGCCTCCTGGTTACAATCTGCGGGGGGTCCCTCGTGAACTACAGTTGAAGGTGGAAGATCTTCCTTTTGCGAAACAAAAATTATTTGCTGAAAAGACGGATGACGTGCTGCATTCCAGCAAAGACTCTAGAACAACATTACGCACACTTAGGGTGGATACTCCCCGATTCCACCTTAAACGATACTCTCCATATCAAAAGCAGTGGGAGTTCTCCTACTCCAGGTGCCAACAATGCACTTTTGATCAATCAAGGAGCAAGCAAAGCAACGCCCGCAGAGGAAATTTCACAGGGTGCTCATAATACCAGCAACCAGGGGAACAAGCAGCAGGTTTGACCTGTTGGTCGCATGTCTGCAAAATCTCCCCATCTCGCATGAAACATCACATCCTGCCCTGGCCTTTCACCACTGTCTGAGGCCTTTGTCATCGCTGGTCTGCCATCACATCGGACCGTTGGGTCCTTGAAATAATATCACAGTACACCATCTCCTTTACCTCACTTCCTCCCACCTTCCCACCCTCCCCATCCCTTTTCAGGGACCCCTCTTCATGAAGACCTATTAAAACAGGAGGTACACCGACTGCTCAGCCTAGGAGCAGTTGAAATAGTACCAGAGGACTTCAGAGGCAAGGGGTTTTACTCCCATTACTTTCTCGCACCAAAAAAGACAGGAGGATGGTGGCCTATTTTGGATCTCCGCAAATTGAATCAGTATCAACGATTCAAAATGGTTACCCTATCTTAAATAATCCCAGCATTAGAGAAGGAAGACCAGTTTGCAGCTCTCAACCTTCAGGATGCCTATTTTCACATAACTATTCACCCCGCACACAGACGATTCCTACATTTGGTGGTGGGCACAGATCACTATCGATATCGAGTACTACCATTCGGCCTTTCATCTGTACCCAGAGTGTTTTCAAAGACATTAGCCATTGTCGCAGCGTACCTTTGCAGAAAATTCGTGATTATTTTTCTGTACCTCGACGATTGCTTGGTAAAAGGCCTATCAGAAGTAGACACACAGCAAATGGTGGTAATAACCAGGCAAACATCAAACTTTTTTTGGGTCTTATACTCAATGCACAAAAGTCAATGCTACGACCTACACAAACTCTAGAATTCATAGGTGCCATAGGTGTATCTGCAAGAGCATACTTTCCTATGCAAAGATTCCAAGCAATCCAAGAACTAGTTACTACTGTTACTCTCAGCCCTACAGTTCCCGTACTCACCTGTCTCCAACTTATGGGTCACATGGCTGCTACAACCTATGTGGTCGACCATGCTCATTTACATCTTTGATGTCTTCAGCACTGGCTTGTGACAGTATATGCCCATCACAAGAGAAAAGTGCACAGACTGGTCTCCCCTCCACCTCACGTCTTAAAGTCTCTTCTATGGTGGACCAATCCCTGCAATCTTCTAGCCAGGTGTACCATTTCATTGAGATCAACCATCTGTACATATAACTACCAACGCGTCCCTCATTGGATGGGGAGCCCACATGAATGCCATGTCAATACAATGACGATGGACCACACAAGAGACTACTTTACATATTTTATTAGAACTTAGAGCTGTGTTCAATGCATGCATGCATTTTGTTATACACATTCAAGGCAAAAAAGTCAGAATATTGACGGACAACATATCAACGATATACTACATAAATCATTAAGAGGTGCTCATTCTCATGCTTTATGCACAGAGGCGGTCCGATTATGGAACTGGTACATACAGAACAAAATCATCCTCGAAGTGTCATGCTTACTAGGAGTAAACAATATAACAGCAGACAACCTCAGCAGACACTTTGCCCCGGAGCATGAATGGGAGCTGTACCCTTGGGTTCTCCGATCCATCTTCCAATGATGGAGTCCACTGGAAATCGACCTATTCACTTCCTACATAAACAAGAAGTGTTGCCATTACTGCTCCTGAGCAGGCATTGGACCAGGATCTCTAGGAGACGCCTTTCTTCTAAGTTGGAAGGGCCCCCTCTTATATGCGTTTCCCCCATCCCACTCCTTCCGAAGGTGTAGGAGAAGATTGCCAGAAACAGAGCGACAGTTATTCTCATAGCACCATTTGGGCACAACAGAAATGGTTTCCTTGTCTGTATCTGATGTCTCTTCAGACTCCCTACTACCTTCCAATTCGCTCTGATCTTTTAACTCAGAACAGAGGAACCTTACTCCACCTGTAGCCACATCTTCTCTTCCTAACAGCATGGTTCATTGTTGGTTCCACTAGGCAGAACTACAGTGCTCTGACCAAGTAAAACTGGTACTTTTGCACAGCAGAAAACAATCTACCTGAAACACTTACCTTCAAAAGTGGCCTAGGTTCCTTTCTTGGGGTTTGTCTACACTACCACCCTAGTTCGAACTAGGGTGGTTAATGTAGTCATACGAACTTGCAAATGAAGCCCGGGATTTGAATTTCCCGGGCTTCATTTGCATGTTGCCGGGCGCCGCCATTTTTAAATCTCCGCTAGTGCGGACTCCGTGCCCGCGGCTACACGCGGCACGAACTAGATAGTTCGGACTAGTTGGAACGAGGTGTACAGATAGTTCAGACTAGGCTTCCTATTCCGAACTATCTAGTTCGTGCCGCGTGTAGCCGCGGGCATGGAGTCCGCACTAGCGGACATTTAAAAATGGCGGCGCCCGGCAACATGCAAATGAAGCCCGGGAAATTCAAATCCCGGGCTTCATTTGTAAGTTCATATGACTACATTAACCACCCTAGTTCGAGCTAGGGTGGTAGTGTAGACATAACCTTGGTGCTCTAATAAGCACTACTTTTTGTTTCTTTTGTGGTAGGATATAAGTCAATGCTTCATTAGTACAGTTTTCTCTACTGTAAAAACAGCAAGAGCAGAAGAAAAATGACCCTCTGTCTGGGACTGTTATGAACTGTTGAGTGGCTGTGTTTTTATGAAAATTATGTCCAAGGGAGCATTACATTTAGTTTTTAATAAACAGTTTTGTCACTCTCCCGCACTAAAATTCAGCTGCCTACTAGTGTGATTGTTATAAAATTGTAGGCTATATACAATACGAATATACACAATCAACTTCACACCTACTTCAACAGAGAGAGCAGTTCAAAAGTGTGATAAGTGACTTTATAGGAAATTGCATATATCTGATCTGAGGAACAGCTAGTGATTTCAGTTGATTTTTGTTATCACAAATCAAATGAAGAAAGTGTGTGCTCTCTCTGTTTAAAAAAAAGCAGTTCAGAAATTTATTGTAGGTGCCAATAATTTTGATGTTTTTCTCCAGATATTAGGAGCAGTTTGTCTGGCCAATGCCATAAGATTGTCATGGGTAAAATGTAACAAAATAGCACTAGTAAGTAATAGTTACAGTAGAAACAAACTCATTGTAAAGACTTTATGCATTGTAGTAGCAGTATTTAGTGTAACGTGGAAAAGAATGTTGATATTAATGCCACGGAAATAATTAAAATAAAGCAGTAATTGGTGAGAGCAGAAAATATCCACTATGTTGTACAATTACTGGAAGCATAATTTACAGTTGGAAGCTGTTAGAAATCTCCAATTGGCAGGATGTTTTTTACTGACTTTATCTAACACTATTTTATTCTCATTTACAAAATGCAAGTTGTAGTCTTAATAGGTCTTAGTGCAATTATGTGATCTCCAAGAACAGTGCATTGAAATAAATATTTTAAAATGGGTTCAATTAAACTGGTTAGTCAATATGTTGATCTCTTTCTCCTTTGACTTCGTATCAGTTTAAGTGAAGTTTTACATATTTTTACCATTAAAAATACAAGTTCTTGTGCATTTCCTGAAGGATGGAAGATGATGAATAAGGAAATTATTCAATCTTTTTTAGAAGTTAGAGCAGGACCCCAATTCAAGAAGACATCCCTAATTAGGGAAGTACTTGAAACATGCTTTCCTTAACCAGAAATTATATTGAATACCTCCGAGAATCTCACTTTATTAATAGAAGCAAAATGCAGGACAATGTAGCACTTTAAAGACTAACAAGATGGTTTATTAGATGATGAGCTTTCGTGGGCCAGACCCACTTCCTCAGATCAAATAGTGGAAGAAAATAGTCACAACCATATATACCAAAGGATACAATTTAAAAAAATGAACACATATGAAAAGGACAAATCACATATGTGTTCATATGTGTTCATTTTTTTTAATTGTATCCTTTGGTATATATTTTTTTCCACTATTTGATCTGAGGAAGTGGGTCTGGCCCACGAAAGCTTATCATCTAATAAACCATCTTGTTAGTCTTTAAAGTGCTACATTGTCCTGCATTTTGCTTCAGCTACCCCAGACTAACACGGCTACATTTCTATCACTTTATTAATAGCTTCTTAATAGAAAGATTGATGGAATATAGTCCATGTCAATTTGCAAGACCATCTCCTATCCTTTTTGTGATCATATAATGTCCCATTGGCAACTACAGGAATTGATATATGGAATAGTTATACAGGAAAGCACTTTTTGTACTTTTGACATAAATGTGATGTATGTAAGAACATAAGAATGACCATACTGGATCAGACCAACGGTCCATCCAGCCCTTATCTGCTGTCAGTGGCCAAAACCAGATGCCCCAGAGGGAGGGAACACAACAAGTAATCCTCACATATCATCTGGAAATGAGAAGAACCAGCTTCATGTCATTAGCCAGCCCACTGTGGACCACCACCAAGAGGTCCATCTGTCACCAGTGATTGACAGACCACTGCTCATAAGCTACTCTAAACAGAAGACCTGCACCTCATTGATCCTTTTCTTTCTCTTCTTTCTTTAGTAAAGACTCTGAATGTATTATATTAATAGTAGGATAAACATCAGTCAGCCCTATAATTGAAATGCTGGCAACTATTTTTAATCTGTAATATTATACATGTTCATACAGTACAAATTTACTCACATTAGTTAGTAGATAAATACTTCAGTCCAGTTAAATGAGACTTTTGTTTTAGTAAATATTTGGGCAAAACTAATACAGATGTCATGATCTGGATGCATCAATGTGTAAGTGCCATGTCAGCTCCAGCCTGCGTCCAGCTAAACCTGGGACACAGCGTTTTAAGAGGATGCTGCTATTTCTTCACTCCTGCTAGTGGTACTGCAGGGATGGCATGGGGCTAAGTTATCACTGTTTCCCGTATAGTACGCTGGGGTCACCATCAGAATAAAGAGGAACCTGAGATTCAAGCAAGAGAGCAGGAATGGAAAGGCTTTGTGTTAGTTTGCTCTTCAGCAGACAATCAGAAAGGAGATGCCATCTTTGTATTTCTCATGACTGACATCTGTGAAGCCAGAGAGAGAGATTAAAGATGGCTGCTACAAAGTCTGTCCCCATGAGGGAGAGTGGCTCCTGTTTCTTTCTGATGATCTTGAAGATCAGAAAACCTTGGCAACCTTTTTAAAGCCCACCAGTCCACATTTGGACCTTTGGTTTATGTTCTTTCTTGCAGAAGCCCAGTACATCTTCTGCAGGAACACCATTGGTTCGCCCTTTCACTTCAACCAGCTGGAGGGGAAGAGAAGGATCCAGGAGCAACACTTTCCATTTAAGTCCCCCTGGTTCAGAGAGGCCAGCGTGATTTGGTGTACTATCTGGTTTGCATAGAACATGAGATTTACATTTCCCCTGATCTTGCCCTGGCAGCACCAGTTTGACCTCCCTGATTCATACTTCATTGAATGGCAAATCTAGGTGTTACATACAAAAACCAAGGGGTGAATATTTTAACCTCCCTGCACACATTTACAGACTTGAAAGTTGCCATCCTCAAGCAGGAAAAAACCTTCAAAAACAGACTGCAACATGAAACCACTGAGCAAATTCATATGCAAATTTGATACCATCAGAATGGCACTGAATAGACTGGGAATGACTTTTCATTACTATAATTAATTAGCTCTAATGTAACTCTTCTATCTTTTTATCCCTATTACCTGTTTTTTTCTTTCACTTCATGTATCTGATGCTTTTGATGATGTGAATTGCAACTCACAAAAGCTTTACGCCATAATAAAATTGTTAGTCTTTAAGGTTCCACCAGACTCCTTTTTGGTTTTGCTAAAACAGATTAACATGGCTTCCGCTATGAAACCTGGCATATATCTAGTGTGGTAACATAAGAATGGCCATACTGACCATCTAGTACAGGGGTGGGCAATAATTTTTCATGAGGGGCCACTCCAAGAATGTGTGAAGTGGACTGCACTCTTCTATGCTATTAATAGAGGAGGTGCGGGGTTTGGGATGGAGATTAGGTGCAAAGGGGAGCTTGGGATAAGGGAGGGAATTTGAGTGAAGGAGGCAGTTGTTACCTGGGGCACTGGACTGTGGTGCAGGGGGTTAGATTGTAAGATAGGGCAGGAAAGGACTGTGATCTGGGACAGGGAATTGGGGTGCCGGATCTGGGAGGGGGTATAGGTGCAGGAAGGGGGGCAGAGGATTTGGGTATGTGGAGTAGGAGTGCAGAGGCCTGGGGAAGGGAGGGACTGGGATGCCAGAGGCAGGGTCTGGCCAGGAGATTTACCAGCCCATTCCTGAATCAGCCTCCCTACCTGCCCCACCCCCTATACAGGCTGCAGCCATGTGTTCTGTGAATAACTATGAGCCCCTTGTGCTTCGTGGCTGCCTGTTATTGAAACAGGCACCTTCCATTTGCCAGTTTCTGGTTAGAAGCCAGTTAATAGGATTGTGCTGGGGGTGGGAGCAACCCCTAAAGCTTTCCCTACCCCTCTAAGCTCAGTTTTTAAAGTGAAACCACCCCACAGCCATGTTTCTGAGCAGCATGTGGGTGGGGCAAGGCAAGTGGGGAGCCTGCCTGGGTCTCCCTGCAGCAGCCACAGACTGGATCCGGTGGCTTGGTAGGCCATATCTGGCCTGCAGGCCGTATTTTACCCAGTCCTGATCTAGTCCAAAGGTCCATCTATTCCAATATCATGTCTTATTACCATGGCCATAGCCAGATGCTCCAGAGGGAATGAACAAAAGAGATAATCAAGTGATCCATCTCCTATTGCCCATTCCCAGGTTCTGGCAAACAGAGGCTAGAGACACCATCCCTGCCCATCATGGCTAATAGCCACTGATGGACCTATTATCCATGAATTTATCTAGTTCTTTTCTGAATCATAGAAGTTCTAATGATTTGGGGCTCAATCCTGCAAATGGCTGTCAAAGGATATGTCTACATTTTGAGCTGGATTAATTTCTAAATTGAAAAGACATAACTGTGCTAGTTCTAATCAAGTGCTAGTGTACTGAAAATAGTGTGTGGTCATGGCAATGCAAGCAGCGAGAGAAGGCAGCCACCCTGAGTATGTATCCATGACACACACTAAGAACATTCTTGAGTGGCTAGCTCATAACACTAGTCCTGTTGCTTTGACTACACTGTATTTTTAGCTCAGTTTGATCAGACCTAGTGCAGGTATGTCTCCCTTGAGTTGGGAATTACATCATCAGCTCAAAGTGTCAACATGGCCAGTAAGATAGTCATAACCACTAGGCATACCAGTATCTGTGCGCTGGATTTAACCTTTAGGTGGAATTATTCAAATAATAACTGACATTAATGTTTTCATTCTTTTTTAGACTGTTATCAATAAACAGAATGAATGATCATTCAGTTTTAGAAATTTTCATTTGATTGATTGCACCAAAGCAAAAATTTCCTGGAATAAACATTACTGGCATTCCACTCCACTCAAGACCCTGAATGTTTTTTATCCCAATGGTTCACTCCCTTCCTGTTGGGTTTAAATTATTTATTCCCAAGTACATAATTTTTAAAAGCATGCCTCTTTCTTGGCTCTGTTAAAATGAAAAAGAATATTCAGAATAGAATTGTGCATTTCACTGAAGAAATATAATATAATAAAAATAAGAGTAGACAATGTATTGATAATTGCCTGTGCTAATTAGATATCAGTCCTCTGTGCCTCTGAAATAATTATAAAAGAAAGCAATTGCACAAAGGAAAAACAATCCTGGAATCTCTATAAAGTAGTCACTGTAACAGAAAAATCTACACCTTTCATAGCTGTATTTTATAGGGACACAGAAAATGGCGGGTGGGGATGAGACACAGAGCTAGTAGTTGGTTTTTTGGTCTGGAAACAGATTGCTCTATGTTTCCAGAGCATCTGTCATACAGTAAGTGAAGCTTGAGTTTTTATATATAAATAGAACTAAAAGCATACCATTGATTTCACAGTATGTAGGCTGAGGAAATAACACTTGTGTATAGGGAAGACGTCTTTCTTTTAAAAAGGATGAAACAGATTTTTCTACTTCAGTTCTTACTGATCCTTTCAGTCTAATACACTAATTAATCTCACATGCATACAGAATTTTAATACTTTTCTTATAAAACTTTACATGTTTAAATAAGTATACTACTGATAATTATAGACAAAATTTAGAAAAAAAAAGAATGCTATTAGCACCAGGACACACTACATTTTTCTACAGACATGCACTAGTAGATGCTGCTTCGCATTGCTTTAAATGAACATTTATATCTATAAACTGATTAATTTACAGGCAGGTCAGAGATAGAACTTGAAAGGTAGCTTTGTGTTTTACTTAGTGCATTTATAACTTTTTATATATTTACATTAACACTAAGTTTTTACAAAGAGAGACCATAGTTTTCAAGTGATAGAAAGCTTATGGTTTTCATCATTGTGCCTTGCTAAACATATCAGAGTTGGGTAATAAGTCATTTGGGGTAATTATTACTACAAGTTTCTAAAACAGGGTTGGGGAACTTATGGCCCGGGGTCTGGATCCAGCCCCCAGCTTCCCTGGGACTCCCCCTCCCAGCACCAGGGAGCCCACATTGGTGCTTGAGACCTGCAGTCTCCCACCCTTCCCTGCAGGGCTGGAGCACCAGCACCGGCTCCCTGCTGCGGGGCAGGAGCCCCAAGCCTCAACAGCCAGAGTCAGGTAAGCTGAGGCTGGATCCGATCTATGGGATCTGACTGGAAGCGGGGGTTGGGGGAGTGGCTCCGTGCGCTGCCGCTCCCTCTCCCCCTTGGCTGGGAAATGGCAGTGCAGCAAAGCGCATCCTGGAAGCTATTCTCCCACTGTTCTGATTGACCATAATCACAGCCAATTGGAGCAGCAGAGGATGCTGCCTGGGAGTGGTGGAGGATATAAAGCCATGTGCGTCCTTGGGGAGCTGTGCCAGATTCCACACTCCCACCCAGCTCCCTACTCCCAGACCATTCCTGCACCTTCCTTCTGCCCAGAATCCCACCCCACCCTGCTCCTACAGCCTGCCTAACACCCATCTCTCCCATCCCCAGCTCACTCCTACACCCCGTCATCCATACCCTGCACCTGCTCCACTCCTGCACCCTAACTTCCACCCAGACTCTCCACCTTCAGTCCCCAGCCCACTCCTGCACCTCTACCCTGTTCCTGCACCCTACCTTCTATCCAGTGTACTCCTGCACTCTCCCTCCCTCCCAGACTCCCCAACCCACTCCTGCATCCTCCCTCCTGCCCAGACCCCACACCCCAAGTCCACTTCCCAGCAGCCCCCTCCCACATCCTGAACCCCACATTTTTTGCCCCACCCCAGAGTGGGGAGCCCACAAAATCTACTAGCCCAGGCTCCCCCTAGGCTCTGGTGTGCAAGGGGCATGTGGGGAGTGTCTTCTCAGTCACAGGCCATATCAGTGAAGGTTGGTTGGTTGGTTGGTTGTTATTTGTTTCTCACTTTTGTGTGGCCCCTGATTGATTTTTCTGAGAGTCAGCAGCCCCCAACCCCAAAAAAGATTCCCAACCCCTGATGGAAAACTTCATTCTTAACTCCAGATACTTAATCTTACAAACAAACTCTGGAAAGAAGCTCATAAAGGGCTTTAGGGTCCATTAAAATATGTATCAAGTTGGTACTTTTTTCTTTTCTTTACAAAATATTTCAAATTATAAAAACTCAGGGCACATTTACAGCTTCTGCTATAATGTCAAGTTCTTTTCCCAAGGCCACAAATATCGCCTTCACTTTCTGTGGGCTAAACTTCAGACGATTCTTTTTTCTTCAAGTCCTAATCTTCATGCCCTGGGAAAGCACTGTTGCTCCACCATCTGGATCTAATTGAAACAGAGTTGTAGATCATCCATATTCCAATGATATTCCAATCCAGATCTCCTCCAAAGGCATCCTGTACAAATTGGATAGGATGAGTGATAGAATGGAACCCTGCATGACAGATCTTGTGGAGTTGATGAGCAATTACCCAAAACCATCCTTTGAGACCTCACAGAGAGAAAAGAAAACAAAGCGGTTTGAAATCACCATTCCAGCTAGGATCCATAGGCAGTTCAATGAAATTTTGCATATAATATTATCAAAAGTTGCAGAGAAATTCAAAAGAACCACTAGGAGCCTCTCTCCATCATTTTGTAGAAGATACTCATTGGGATCACTATTTCTATGCCAAAAGCCAAAGACTCCCAACATCAGAGTTGGCTTGACACTACCTTTTCATTAACCTTTCTAAAAAAGAGAGAGGTTAACAATAGTGATAACTGGCCATTAAAGCTTCTGAAATTTCTCTAAACCATACATGTTACAAAGGGCTGTATGCAGGGGCCACTCTAAGGATATGTCTACACTACCACTATAGTTCGAACTAGGGTGGTAATGTAGTCAACCGGAGTTGCAAATGAAGCCCGGGATTTGAATTTCCCGAGCTTCATTTGCATGCTGCTGGGCGCCGCCATTTTTAAATGTCCGCTAGTTCGGACTCTGTGCCCCGCGGCTACATGCGGCACGAACTAGGTAGTTCGGACTAGGCTTCCTATTCCAAACTACCTGTACTCCTCGTTCCACAAGGAGTAACGGTAGTTCGGAATAGGAAGCCTAGTCCGAACTACCTAGTTCGTGCCGCGGGGCACGGAGTCCGAACTAGCAGACATTTAAAAATGGCGGCGCCCGGCAACATGCAAATGAAGCCCGGGAAATTCAAATCCCGGGCTTCATTTGCAACTCCGGTTGACTACATTACCACCCTAGTTCGAACTAGGGTGGTAGTGTAGACATACCCTATGACGGTCTGATTACTAAAAATGGCATATTAGGGTTCATTAGGAGGAGAATTTCCAGCAGATCTAGAGACGTTGTTATTCCCCTTTATTTGGCACTGGTGAGGCCACATCTGGAGTATTGCGTCCAGTTCTGGGGACTCCCCTCCCACTATAGAAAGGAGGGCAGAACAAGGAGCAATGGTCTCAAAGTTACAGTGGGGGAGGTCCAAGTTGGATATTATGAAAAACTATTTCACTAGGAGGGTGGTGAAGTACTGGAACGGATTACCTAGGGAGGTGGTGGAATCTCCATCCCTAGAGGTTTTTAAGTCCCAGCTTGACAGAGCCTTGGCAGGAATGATTTAGTTGGGATTGGTCCTGCTTTGGGCAAGGGGCTGGACTCAATTACTTTTTGAGGTCTCTTCCAGCCCTAGGATTCTATTATTCTAAAAAGTCAAAACCTTTTGTCAAATGGGGTAGTCCCACAATGACCAATAATAACACCTGAACATAAGAGAGAACTTTCTTTGAAAACTATGTAATTTGTCTTTCAGGTCCTGTGGGTGTAGGGTTGAATGAACTTAAACGAAAATTGTTGATCAGTGATACCCAGCATTATGGTGTAACAGTGCCACGTAAGTAGATGTACATTTTGTGAGGTCCTCATGCTGTATCAGGGTTTGTTTGTTTTTTATTTTTATGTCAACTTAAGGTCAAGATTGTCAAATATGAATATATGAACCCATATTTAGGCAACCAAGTTAGTGTTACACATTTTAAACATCTATATCTGCTATTTCTATGTTTTGAATAAACATTGATTAAAAGAACTAGAAAAATTTTGGCCCAGATTCTGTGCAGTGGAATTTCACTATAAATTTGACATGCTTGATATCAATAAAGATTTTAGTAAATGATAAACCCATTTAAAAGCTCCTTAAGGCTGTGTCTAAACTACATCCCTCTTTCGACAAAGGGATGTAAATTAGATACTTTGAAATTGCAAATGAAGCAGGGATTTAAATATTCCATGTTTCATTTGCATAATCGTGTAATAGTGCTCTTTTGAGCAAGCGCTATTTCAAAAGTAAAAACACGGTCTAGATGCGGTTCTGTTGAAAATGGCAGGCTTTTTTGAAAGATCCTGTACACTCACTTTTGAAAAGGCCTGCCGTTTTCGACAGAACCATGTCTAGACCACAGTTTTACTTTCAAAACGGCGCTTGTTCGAAAGAGTGCTGTTATGCAATTATGCAAATGAAGCGCAGGATATTTAAATCCCCGCTTCATTTGCAGTTTCGAAGTGTCTAATTTACATCCCTCTGTCGAAAGACAGATGTAGTCTAAACATAGCCTATGAGTTGGCATTTTGGTGGTGAAATGTATACCACCAGGAATCCAGTTTGAGGGAGCAGAATCTTACAAGGACAAAGGAAGAATTCCCACATTATAGACCTAATTGTTTATTGCATATATTCAGACATTGGTGAGTGATAATATACAATGGAGGGTTCTCCCAAATTGTTAGCTCCCAGAATGGGAAGGGTTTTCT
Source organism: Pelodiscus sinensis (assembly GCF_052426305.1). Lineage (NCBI taxonomy): Eukaryota > Metazoa > Chordata > Testudines > Trionychidae > Pelodiscus > Pelodiscus sinensis. Next base: position 229,664,309 of record NC_143053.1, on the reverse strand, counting down.
CGTAGAGTAGCATGTTCTCTCTGCTATGATGTAACTGTTAGAGAATCATAGGTACAGAGTGATGATAGAGGCAATTCTGACCTGTAAATACGTCATTCAAATACCTAATATTTTGGCATTAGTAAAATGCATCCAATTTAAAAATCCTGAAACCTGATGGGATGATGTGCACTTTTGGAATGCTACAGCCAGTGGTCATAACCTCTTTAGAAAGGATCAAATGGGCAAAAGGATAGTAGAGTGGCACTGTGTCAAAATGGTATTACTTGTTTCCAGGTCACTGATACATTGATCTTCTATGTATCTGGATCAATGTCCTAATAGATAAGGCACAAGATGGGATGTTGGGCTTTGCTGCAGACCATCAGATCATACTCTGGAATGGGATGACTGCCTCCATACACTCCTATCTATAATGCATGGGGGGGTGGGGGGAAGTTGTGTAATAAGAGGGTACTTCAATTTGAGTGACATGCTGGAGGTCTCATGCTGCCAACTCTAAAACATCCTTGTAATTTCTAAACATTGTTGCTGACAATTTCCTAACTCGATAATTGTGGCAGCCAGCATAGGCATTCTATATTAAGCCATGTCTTAACAGAGGAAAAGGAACTCGCTATGCAACTAAAATTTAATGATAGCTTTGGTACAAGTGATTATGACTTTATCACATTTACAATGTGCAAGAAGAACAAAGTCCAGACCAGTAGTGTATATACTTGGTGCTTAAATAGAGCCAGCTTCACAAAGCTGAAAACAATTATGAACTAAATCAGCTGTCAGGAAGAATTTAATCAAAAAAATGTGGAAAATGATTGGGAATGAATTAAGAACATCCTGCTAAATTCCCAAAAAAACACAATCAAGGAAGAAGGCCTGTAGTGGCTTAAAAATAACCTGGTTTAGAGGGGAAGTGTAGGCATTTGTTAAAACTAAAAGGGCATGTGTAGAATAAAACAAACAGAAAAGAGGGGAAAGTTGATAATCAGAAGACAAGAATTGTAGAAAATTGACAAAGGGATAAAATTGACAAGTGCTACCTTGACTTAGAGCCCCAGGACGCGCTGGGGAGTAATTACTTTAAATGGCCCTGGGACGGAGCTATTTCAAAATAGCAGCAGTGGAGTGTCCACACTACTGCTATTCCAAAATAGTTATTTCAGAATAGGCGTTATTCCTCGTGGTATGAGGTTTACAGAAGTCAGAATAAGCCATCCATTATTTGGAATTTATTTCGAAATAATGGAATTGGTGTGTAGATGCTCTCATTGTTATTTCGGAATGAACTCTAGCAGTTTTTAAAAAGCTGATGCAGGGGTTTGATGGCCCACTAATGTTGATTTGCAATATTTCAATAAGTCTTAGAGCACTGGAGAAGTTCCAGAAGATTGGAGGAAAGCTAATGTGCCAGTTTTTTAAAAGGGTAAATAGGATAACTTGCATAATTACAGACCTGCATCCTAACATTGATCTCAGGCAAGATAATGGAGTGGCTGATACTGATCTTGATTAATAAAACTAAAGGAGGGCAATGTAATTAATGCAAATCAACATGGATTTATAGAAAATAGATCCAGTCAAACTAATTTGATATCTGTGATGAAGTTACAAGTTTTGGTTAATGAAGGCAATATTGTTGATTCTATTAAATATAATTTTAAACATCCCGGACAAAGAATATAGACCATGCTTATCCTAAGAAGCAGTGACTGAAAAAGAGTTGTTGGTTAAGGTGGATAATCAGCATGATCTCACAATATGTTACTGTGGTCAAAAATCAACGTGATCTTGGGAGAGGCATAAATAGGAATCCTGAGTAGGGGTAGAAAGGCTATTTTGCCTTTATATTTGGTGCTGGTGTGACTGCTCCTAGAATACTGTGTCCAGTCTGATGCCCACAATTCAAGAAGCATGTTGATAAATTGGAGCAGAGCCACAAGAATGATTATAGGGTTTGAAAAAAATGCTTTATAGTGGACACACTTTTAAAAATCAATATATTTAGTTCAACGAACAAAAAGTTCCAGGGTGATTTGATTATAGTCTGTTATTGTCTATGTAGGGAACAAATATTTAATAATGGGCTCTTTCAGTCTAAGAGAGAAAGGTGTAACATGATCATGGAATCATAGAATAATAGGACTGGAAGGGACCTCAAGAGGTCATCGAGTCCAGCCCCCCGCCCTCAAGGCAGGACCAAGCTCCGTCTACACCATCCCTGACAGATGTCTATCCAACCTGTTCTTAAATATCTCCAGAGAGGGAGATTCCACCACCTCCCTTGGCAATTTATTCCAATATTTGACCACCCTGACAGTTAGGAATTTTTTCCTAATGTCCAATCTAAACCTCCCCTGCTGCACTTTAAGCCCATTACTCCTTGTCCTGTCCTCAGAAACCAAGAGGAACAAATTTTCTCCTTCCTCCTTGTGACACCCTTTTAGATATTTGAAAACCGCTATCATGTCCCCCCTTAATCTTCTTTTTTCCAAACTAAACAAGCCCAATTCATGAAGCCTGGCTTCATAGGTCATGTTCTCTAAACCTTTAATCATTCTTGTCGCTCTTCTCTGTACCCTTTCCAATTTCTCCACATCTAATGGCTGGAAGTGGAAGTTAGACAAATTCACTCTGTAATTGAGTTGTACATTTCTAACAGTGAGAATAATTAACCATTGGAACAATTTACCAAGGTCATGATGGATTCTCCATTGCTGACCATTTTAAAATCAAGATTGGATTAAAAAAAATGCCATAGAAATTATTTTTGGGAAGTTTTATGACTTGTGTTATACAGGCAATTGGATCAGATGATCACAGTGGCCCTTTCAGAGCTTAGATTCAGTGGATGAATTCAAATGGTTTTTTTTTTCCCAAATTGGATCAAGTAATGTGATGTATAAACACAGTAGTCATATTGACAGCATCAATGCATTGCTATACTAATGGAACAGTTTATAAGAGTAGTGTGGGTGTGGATGTGATATTTACCATAAAATAATACCTATTACTAGGCTATAATAAAGAGGAAGGCTTTTTTCTCAAAAAATTCATGTTCATGAATTAAATACGTTTTAATTTGTTCTAAGAATTTAATTTTCATAAAAATGTGTAAAATTACACTCTTTCAAGCAAGCTACAGTAGCTGTGGCAGCTCTGCATGTACATAAAGATAATGAATTTTAAATATTAGAATTGTTTTCTCTAAATTATTTTAGGGTTTTTTAAATAACATCTTTCAGAGGCAGCAGCGCTGTGGGGAGGGGCAAGGGAGGCTGCTGCAGAGCATCCTCTATCTGTGGTGGGTCCAGGCTCACCGTGGACTGAGGCTGCTCCAGAGGATGCCAGTGCAGCCTCTGTTTGCAGGAAGCTCAGGTGCCGGAGCAGCAAGCGGGAGCCGGTCTGTGTGGAGAGCCAGTTTTTAAACCACCTCCCCTTGCACATCAGCTGCAGAGGCAGCACTGCAAGGTGGAAGGAGGCTCCCTGGGAGTGGGGCCAGGAGCATACTGGCTGCCAGCCCTGCCCCCAGGGACTATCAAATGGTCATGTAACTGCTAAAATTTGCTGTGGTTACCCAATTATTTAATTACATGTTATCTAACATCCCTAAGCCAAAGAAGAATATTACACAAATACTTAATATATACTCTGTATATGTGTCTTTGTCTACAGGCAGTCCCCGGGTTACGTACAAGATAGGGACTGTAGGTTTGTTCTTAAGTTGAATCTGTATGTAAGTCGGAACTGGCGTCCATATTCAGACACTGCTGAAACTGACCGCCAGTTCTGACTTACATACAGAATCAACTTAAGAACCCCAGGCGTCCCCAAGTCAGCTGCTGCTGAAACTGATCAGCAGCTGATTCCAGGAAGCCCGGGGCAGAGCAACTCTGCCTGGGGCTTCCTGTAGTCAGCGCTGGTCAGTTTCAGCAGAAGCTGACTTGGGGACACCTGGGGCAGAGCAGCTGGGGTGCTACTGGACCAACCCAGCAGCACCCCATCTGCTCTGCCCCAGACGTCCTGATTCAGCCACTGCTGAAACTGACCAGCAGCGGCTGAATCAGGACCTGGGCAGAGCAGCTGGGGTGCTGCCGGGTTGGTCCAGTAGTGCCCACGGGCGCTGCAGGACCAATCGGCAGCGCCCCAGCTGCTCTGCCCCAGAGTCCAAAACAAAAGCCTGGTCTGCTGGGGGGGGGAGCACACTAGCTGCGCCCCCCCCCCCCAGCAGACCAGGGACACGGGGAGCAGAGCCGCAGCGGCAGCGGGATGCCGCGCCTCTGAGGCTTTGCTCTGGCAAAGCCTCAGAGGCGAGGGACCCCGCCACGGCTGCGGCTTCAGTCTGGGTGCCTGTGGTCTGCTGGGGACGGTCCCCAGCAGACCACAGGCACCCTGACTGAAGCCGCAGCCGCGGGGGGGGTCCCGCGCCTCTGAGGCTTTGCCAGAGCAAAGCCTCAGAGGCGCGGGGAACTGCCGCTGCTGCCGCTCCAGTCTGGGTGCCTGTGGTCTGCTGGGGACGGTCCCCAGCAGACCACAGGCCCCGGACTGAAGCCGCAGCCGCGGGGGGGTCCCGCGCCTCTGAGGCTTTGCCAGAGCAAAGCCTCAGAGGCGCGGGGAACCACCGCTGCTGCCGCTTCAGTCAAAGTGGCAGCAGCGGCGGTTCCCCGCGCCTCTGAGGCTTTGCTCTGGCAAAGCCTCAGAGGCGCGGGACCCCCCCGCGGCTGCGGCTTCAGTCCGGGGGCCTGTGGTCTGCTGGGGACCGTCCCCAGCAGACCACAGGCACCGGGTCTCAAGGGGCAGCAGCAGCGGTTCCCGCGCTTCTGAGGCTTTGCTCTGGCAAAGCCTCAGAAGCGCGGGAACCCGCCCGGTGCCCCTGGTCTGCTGGAGACGGTCTCCAGCAGACCAGGGGCACCGGAGCAGCTTACGAACGGGGCTTTCTCGCCCCGACTTCCGGGGCGAGAAAGCTCCGTTCGTAAGTGCGGATCCGACATAAGTCGGATCCGCGTAAGTCGGGGACTGCCTGTATATATTTGTGAGTGAGTTCATGAGAGCATGATACAAAGGTTTTATAGGTACCAGTTTGGAATGGTCACATTAGTCAGAAGTGAGTGATTTACAGAGGTAATAAAAACCTTCATATCATGCTACACCATTAAGCATTTTGTCCGATTTGTATTTAAATGTATAGAAACGCTATTACTTCATGCTTGAGAGGAAGTAAAAATAGAATTAAAAACTCCATAATCCACCTAGTCTGTTGAGCCTGGCTGTAGATACGGAGAAAGAGGAATTTTTTTGACAGCCAGAGGCAATCAGTTCCTAAAATATGAAATTTAATGTTCCATTATATTAGTATCATACCTTACATACTGTACCTGCAGATGTTGTTAATGATCATAACATTATTCGTGTCCCTGATAAATCCAGTCGCTAAACATCATTTGCTTCGATGGTCTCCTATGCCAATGAATTCCACACATTCTTTTTATGATGAATAGTAGCAAAGGGGACAGGGGAATTTTCTGAAGTGCTGCTCATTGAATTTTTCCACGGGCATTTTGTTCCTCCTTAGTTAACTCTTTTCCATTAGTAAATATAAATGATAATCTGTTATTTATGTCCAATGAGACTTTCTTGTGCTTGCTTTAGACTCAGTCCTGTGGCATGCTGAGTGCAGCCTACAACATGTTGAGCATATTCAACTATTTTGGAAGCCAGTTTAAGATAAGAGCATTCTGCACCACACAGGATTGGGCCCTTTATATTTTTCCGAAAACTGGTTTGTTGGGGTTTTTTTAAAACTTTTTTTTTTTTAACTACAGACACGACTAGAGCAAGAAGAAGCCAGGAAAGTGATGGTGTTGAGTACATTTTCATTTCCAAGCATTTGTTTGAGACAGATGTACAGAATAACAAGTACGTTGAAAGGACTAACTAGAACCACAGTCAAAACAATGGTTTCACTGTGAAGTTTCAGTAATTGGTTCTTTTATGTAGTAATTTAAAATGTGTATAGTCTGCATTGATTTTAAAACATGTTAAAGTGTAATTTTAATGCCTAAACAGTCAGCACTGCAATTTCTGCAGATTGTTGAAGCAGCACTGTATTTCAAATGTGTGTTTCAATTAATGGTTTTGTATAGTTATATTCCCTTCCAGTATAGGCATTTCCTGTTCAAAAGAACAGGAAACTGGAGAAATATAAAGAAGCCCCTCTCCCAAAGCACTCTAAACATATAAAATAAAATAAAGACAATGGCAACATCATGCTCTCCAACAATCTGTAAAATATTGTGATTTTAAATCCTACCTTAAGTATTTCAGGGCAAAATATAGTATACACAAAGCTGTGGATTTGGATTGAAACTTTAAAATATGCTTTGCTTTTTCTCAAATTGTATTTTTATTACTGTATTACAGCACAAAACCAGCCGCCTTGGTTCTGTTAGCACCATTATAGCTGTTCCTCCTATTTGGAGACAGAGAATTCAGATATTCTATAGTATACAATGACATTTCAGTAGTTTCTATTGTTTAGCTTATCCATTTTTTTATTGCATTACATTAGTTCTGAAAAAGAGGTGATGGAAAACATTAGTGTGCTGTTGGACTATAGTACTTTTTCTCCCGAACTGTAATATAAGCAGGTGTTACTGATTTGAAAATGGTAAAATAGAAGGGTTTTTTTTAGGTTGACATGCTGAAGTATTTGGCAGTATTTCCTTTTATAAAACATGGTAAAAATCACATGTACAGTAAAAACATTTCTGCTCATGAATTAGATCCCTTAAGCCAAACTGATAAGTATTTGCTAAAGAAAGGGAATGATTCTGATTTTTTTTTCACTTTCTACTACAGGTTTATTGAATATGGTGAATATAAAAACAACTATTATGGTACAAGCATAGACTCTGTTCGATCTGTTCTATCTAAAAACAAAGTTTGTTTGTTGGATGTACAGCCTTATGTAAGTAAGCACCTGTCTTGGCATAGCATAATTTATTGCATTCCATGTTAAGATTCCAGAAGACTGTTAATAGAGCATTCCATTTTATTCCATGTTCAATTTATATTCCATACACTTTCTGGGTATACTTATTGTACAGAGCATTCATAAAGAAATTTCAACACAGATTGGGTAATTATTTAGTGCAAAAACTAACTGCACTGAAAGCTTATACTAACATAAAGAAGATTTAATTACTCACAGGATGTTCTAACATTTGTATTCAGTGTACTACTGATCTGGGTTAGAATGTGTCTTATAAACTTGGTATTTAAATGCTAAGTATCCTGAGAAAGAACCCTTACTCACATGAGTTGTCCTTTGATTTCAACAAGACTGTTCAAGAATAGGGTTTTAGGACAGGCCAAAATGTGAAGAATACATTAAATACTCAGTATGATGAATAACAGATAAATAGAGTAGTATTCTTTAGAGGGAAGGGACTGCTTTTTGTTTGTTTCTCTTTTGAATGCACGTTCCTCTTCCTACTAACCCCGACCTCCAATATTCAGTATTCTCTGGGTGCAAGTTTAACTTGTGCATCTGAACATTTACATTTTGAATGAAATAAATGTATAAAATATTTGAAATTGCTCAGAACAGATATTTCCATTTATTTTGTGTGGTTCCTCATCTTTGACTTGTTTTAGTATTGTTCAAATATCCTTTAGTGTAGCAAAAAATTCAGGATCCAGAAAAATGATTTTCGATGTTAAATGGAAACAGTTGAAGTCTTCCCCTTTACCTCACAAGTGCCCGCATTATGAAGCACTCAAGCTGTTGGTTTAAAGAGGGTTGTGTAGGTAATTGGACATGATTATTCCCTGTCTTATTAGCATTTACTGTAAATGGCAAAGGCATCAATGGCAAAACTTATTTGTGTTAATCCAAATATGTCATGTTCCTTGTTAGAAAACTGGCAAAAAGATACTTTCTGTAGCAAAAGGTGATGGCTGGTTAAACAGTGGCTTTAGGAAAGCAATGTAAGAGTCAAAAACCTAGATCAATAGTAGTTTTGATGGGTCACAAGTAAAAAATGTGCAGTTTTGGATTCATTAGCTGAGTTGTTGCACTTTATGCAACATTACACTTAGTGTGAAAACTGCATTAGCTAATATTAACAATTTTAAATGATCAAAAGGAAATTTTGATTTTGTAGTATGTATATAGTATATTATTGTGAACAGTTGGCTTTTTCTAGCTATTAGAATTAGATAGTATCATTGTCATCTGATTAGAAAGATCTCAATTGGAAATACAATTCCAAATTAAAATAACTCAGTTTAAGCTTAGGGACATGTACATTTGGCATTTGGGGGGGGGTTCAACCCTATCCTGTTACAACTAGCTGCTTCTGCAGCTGCTGCTAAGATTGTGGGAGGAGGAAGGTACTTGATACTGTAGCTGCAAGTTATCAGGCAGTAACTTGTTACAAGCCAACAATAGCCACATGGAGACATGTTTTACTTCTTTGAGGATGATCCTATGGGTGCTCCATTATAGGATGTTCAAATGCCCATGTGTCCTTGATCAAAGGCTGCAAAGTAGTCTTCATGAGCCTGCCCCTGTGCAAAGTGTCACATTGTACTTTGAACAAGGGCATATAATGAAGTATAAACCAGCCTCCTCTCTGCGGTTTGATATTGAGAGTTCTGCTGTCAGCTGTTTTCCCTTTGTAAATTCTCTTTTACCCTAATTTCATGTTTACTTAATTGTATTTTTTTCTGTATTTTGTTCATTTAGTCTGTTTATTTTGTACTATTATGTCTCCCTTATTTTCTTAGATCTTTCATTTGTGGTGGAACATAGTTTGTTATGCCCAAAACGCTGGGGTTTAATCCCCCTTAGATATGCCAGAGGTTCTTTCCCCACAGTGATGGACATTCCAGTTGCTTACAGTGTTTGGGGCACTTCCAGAGCCTTCTAAACGCAAGGTTTTGTCTGGATTTCACAGCCAGATCCAATACAAGTCCTAGACTTAAGCTCCTATTTATGGAACATACTCTCACTCTGGCAGGCAGAGCTGGCCTTACCATGAGGCGAACTGAAGCAGCTGCCTCAGGTGCTAGACTGTGCCATTAGGACCCAGAGTGTAGAAAATTGTGTCTGCTGCTGGTGCATATGTATTCTCTCTGCTCTAGATGCACAGAGATGGTGGAGTGCCATGAGAGGAGTAGAACAGGAAGATGGCAGAATTGAGACCTTTCAAAGTTTTGGCCCAAGCAAGGGGGCATGGGGGCATCATTTGAGCAGGTGCCAAAATGTTGTGGGCCGGCCCTGACAGGGTTTTATTCACCACCCCTTTTCTCTCCCTCCTCACAAGTTACATCAGCTTCTACATTGTAGAACACCTTAGTCCATATTGTTGCCTCATCTAAGTCTCCAGAGAATAAAACTCTCAAGAAGAGGAAACAAACCTCTCTAAGCAAGGTAGTGAAGAAATGGGGGTAGATCTGCCCATAAAACGCAGTCTTGGGAGACTCTTGTTTCTCTTAGAATACCATAAATTCTCCAACTGACTCCAGTACTTAGGCATTGGTATCATGGAAGAAGTCATACTCAGAACACTTACCAGCCATCAGAGTAACTACAGTGTTGGCACTGCCTGATACCTTGTGGCTCCACACTGCACACAGTGTTGGCATCCATTTCCCAGAATCTGCATCTCACCATATGTCTGAGTTAAGAGAGAACTCTACAACCATCTCATTGGCATTTCCCCTTCTGGTACCAATCCAACCTACTTGGAAAGGCAATTAGAGCCCTCACCTTCTTCCAGGTTCCTTTCTTCAGAGGATTTCAATCTCTAATGAACCTAAGTTTCCAAAACTGAGATCTACTGGAGCTACCTGCCCAGTGTGTCCTGACAACAAATTGACACTCTTCAACCTTTCAGTACTGGTTAGGCATTGGTGACTCTATCCTCCCCCTCACCCGCCAACTGCCTTTGCTCAAGAGATAATTCATTGGATTTAGAGATTTCAGGAAAGTGATTAATTCCAGTAATTTGCTCTCATACTCCACAAGTCCCTTTCATGAAGAGAATACTAGGGAATCTACCAAGCATTGTAAGCCCAGAGTATAATTATCATTAGGGTCCATTTCCTTATTCTCCTCCCCAGTAAAGTTACTGAGTCCCGTAGGTCAGTATAGTGACAAATTTTATCAGATATATAAGAATTAAGCACTGGTATCCACCAGTACCATATCAGTTATCAAAACCTGCAGTCTGACCAGTACCACACACTGTGGTGCTACACGCCTCAGAGCCACAAGCTTTTCCAGTACTAGAATATATACAAGAGAAGCCAGGAGTCTCAAGCCAAGAAAATCTTGCTTCCCTCTATAAAGTCCTCTTAATTTCTGGAAGACACAATAATACCACCACAGCTTTCCTACACTGATGATTTCAGACCCATAAGTAAAGTGTTGTCTCCTGCACACACTCATGACAAACACCTGCCACAATACAACCAAGATGTAAGCAGGCAGGTAACTACTACTATATCTCCCAAAATGAATGAAACACTTTGTTGCCCAGCCCAGCCCCAATTTCCTTGTAGTTGATGCAGCGAATGAGAGGGAGCTGCCAGCTCATTCTAGGCCTTTTCCATTTAACAAGTAATCCAAGTGGCTAGATTTGGTGGGAAAGAAGAGCTACTCATGAGCCACTCTCCAATTTCATATTGCCACCTACCAGGCCTTGATGGCAAAATAAAATCTTAACGTGCTCCACGTGTGTGTGTGTGTGTGTGTGTGTGTGTGTGTGTGTGTGTCTGTGTGTATATATTTTGTTAGAAGACAAGAAAAATATTAACGTGCTCCGTGTGTGTGTGTGTGTGTATATGTATATATATATATATATACACACAAACATATATATATATATATATATATACAGAGAGAGAGAGAGAGAGAGAGAGAGAGAGAGAGAAAGAGAGTTAGAAGACAAGAAAGACTGTTTTCGGTCTCTCATCACTGAAGGACAGTTGATTGCAAAAACTTCCCTGCAATGCTGCTGATATAGCTTCCATAGGTCCATGATACAATGGGAAACATACTGTGCCAGTTATCAGATCTTCCAAGAGAAATTCAAATTACCATGGATGATCTCCCATTCAAAGAGCTTACGTTCTTCATTCAGAATATGGACTCCTCTCTCCATATGCTCAAAGATTCCAGACCAGTGTTGTGATCATTGGGGATTTATGTGCCTGCAATAAAAATGTGTTCAGTAGAAAATCACTCAAGCTCACAAATCACTCAAGATCAAGACCACTCAATACCAACAGCACACTTTCCCTAAGTCTTAGCACTCCTACTTTAATCAATCAGTCCCTATTTCTAAAGCATACATTTGATATGTTGGTTAAGGCCATCAAGCAACCCCTTCCATTCCAAAACAACTGTTCTGTAATTACCCCCTCTTTGGAGATCAACTGTCCCACTAAAGCCTGAGGATCTCTTACCCAGTGGATCCTGGAGAATGGCAAAGCATATTACTCTGTCTACTTCCTTTCCATCCCTCCTTCCCATACCTTTGCCCACCCTCTTTCATAGATCCTTCCCACAAGGAATACCTAAGACAAAAAGTTCATTCCCCTTTCCTGGGAGCAACAGACTGTTTCCACCAGAGATTGTCAGAAGAGGGTTCTATTCTTCAAGTGCTTGCTCATTTTGATTCCATTTTAGGTGTGTATGTGCCCATATGTACAGTTGTCATAGATTTCTGCCTTAGTGATATCCAGAGGGCTGGCAGTGGTGTCCTCTGAATGGTGCATTGATGTGGAGATATCAAGTACAGCTGGCCCTACACCTTTTCAGTTTCTTACCATCTGTGACAGTTAAAGTGTCTTGTCTTGCTTTTTAAGGGCAGTAGTGGTTTTCCATAGACTTTGTTCTCATTGTACATAGTTCATAGTAGTTAGTTGATAGTGCTAAGCCTAGTTCGAACTACCTAGTTCGTGCCCCGTGTAGCCGTGCTGCACGGGGTTCGAACCAGCGGGGTTTTAAAAATGGCGGCTCCCCGCTTATGCAAATGAAGCCCGGGAAATTCAAATCCCGGGCTTCATTTGCAAGTGCGGTATGCCTACATTACCCCGCTAGTTCGAACTAGCGGGGTAGTGTAGACATACCCCAAGTTAGTGGAGTCCCACTTGGGACTTTGCCTGAGCAGGGCATGCCTGGCTCTCCTGACTTAAAGTTGTGTTCAGTGTGCAGCAGGCCAGTGCCGATCAGCCATCCCACCACAACTGTCTCTGGTGTCTGAGAGAAAGCCACAGAAAAGGCAGGTGCTGTATCTGTAAAAACTTTCACCCTTTGAATCATAAGTGGGATATCTGCTTGAGGGTACTGTTTATGGAGTGTGCTCTTTGTCCTGCATTGGAGCCCTCTACCACAGCACCTATGCCCAGCACTGTGGTATTGGTGTACAGTGCACCAGACTTGGACCAACACCACTCCATCTTGCTGATGCTGAGGAAGAGGCAAAAGCAGCAAAGTCCCTCAGCACCAAAGAGCAGAGGGGCTTTGGGCAAAGAACCTGTTTCCACTATGAGGTTTCTGAGGTCCCCCAGCCCGCCAGTGGCAGTGGCTCCTAGACTGTGGCGGGGCTTTCAGTGCCCAAAGAGCAAAGATTCCTGGCTCCACAGGTGCCACACCAGGTGACCAAAACAGTTCTGCTTCTGGCACCAAAGGGTGAGATCCACCAGGGTGCAGCAGCTACAACCCCAGGTCCCAGACTCAGCACCACAATCTAGCTCCCCAGCTAGAAGGCTAGGTCTCTGTCCCCTCCTACTAGGCATGGGATTCCAGGGTCAAGGTGCTGCTCCCCATACTACTGGTATTGATGATCATCCAGCCATAGGTCACATAGATGCCAGTCAGACTCTCCTAGGAGGTCTTGACATCAGTTGCTATCCTGTAGTAGTCATCCAGGATCTCGGTATTGTTCACACTAACCCTAGTACCATTCCTCCAGCAGGCAGCGATACTCCCTATCCCCCCATTGATCACCTACCAGCGGTTTGTGGGCAAACCCAGGCTTCAGCAGTCCCACAATGGTCACCAGGGTAGTCAGGGTTAGACCATGATTTCGGCCTATTCCCAGGAAGGAGCGACTCCCCACCAACATGGAAGACTGAGACAGCATCAGCCACAGAGATGATGCAGTAATGAGGGTGCTTAAGTTAGACAAATGATTTTGGCAGACCCCCTTTTCTATTTTGTTAACTTGAAACAAGGTAGAAAAGAAGTATTGTGTGCCTGAAAGGCTTCAAGCATCTGTATATTCATTCCACTACAGCATCACTAGTTGTATCCATGGTGAATGAAAGGGACAGACAGGGCCATACCAGTGGAACACCAGAAAACAAAAAAGATGCCAAAAGACTAGAGACTTGTTTGACAAGAGAGGTTATTTGATGGCCAGCTTACAGTTTAGGGTCTCTAATCACCAGGCCCTACCGGGACTCCCTTAGTAAGCTCAAAGAAGCCCTTCCATAGGATCATGCTCAAGAGTTCACTGTGTTGGTGAACAAAAGTACAGCAATGGCCGGGGGAATCCTCCATATGGCCTGGGATGTGACCAATTTGGCTGCCAGGTCAGTCACATTGGTGGTGGCCATGAGATAAAGTTCCTGGTTGCAGACTTCTGGACTGTCTCTGGAGATGTAGGCCAGTATGCAAGACCACACCTTTGAGGGTTCAGGGCTATTTTCCAAGATGACTGATTTGAGGCTCCATTACCCTCCCATTCTTGTGCGTGCACACCTATCAGCAGTGCATGAAGTTGTTCTGTCCCCTATCCTTCCTCCTCCAACACAATCTAAATCTGGGGAGCTTCCAAATTAGTCTCCAACAGGAGGAGGGACAAATGACCTAAGAAATGCTTTCCTTCCTCTTCCTGCTCATCCTGACCTTCCCTGAAGTCAGGAAGGCCAGAAGCAATCAATTTGAGGATATACTTGAGGACAGCGCTCCAGCCAGCATCCAAGATCTACTCCCCTCCATTCTCTCCACAACCTCTGCCCTTTCTGGTTGACCTGGTCCATATCACCTCAAACCACAGTGTGCTCCATACAGTTTTGTCAAGCTACATCCTGAAAATTATAACCAACCTTTTCCCTTATAACCTCCTTTTCCCTTATCCCATCCCTCTTCAGGAATGTCTGTCATGAGCAACTCCTCATTCAGGAGACCAAACAATTTTTTTATCTGGGGGCAGTGGAAGAGGTTCCTTGGAACAGGGAAGGAGGAGAATTCTACACCTGTTACTTCCTAATTCCAAAAGCAAAAGGAAACCTCAGACCCATTCTGGACCTATGTCACCTCAATGAATCTCTCAAGAAGTTGAAGTTCCATAGGGTCGCTCTGGCCTTCATCATCCTCTCTGGATTTTGGAGACTGGTATCCCTCCCTATGCATACTTCCTTTTTTCCATCTTCAGGGCACCAACGCATCCTCCATTTTATTCTGGGCCAGTATCACTTCCAGTTCATGGCAATGCTCTTTAGTCTCTTCTCAGTTCCAAGAGTATTCACAAGATGCTTAACGCCAATAGCCAATTACTTGTGATGTTGAGGGGTCCAGATTTATTCATACCTCAACAACTGATGGATAAAGTGTGCAAAGGCATGTCAGCCTGGTTCATTCCACCGACAGGACCAGGTGCTGATAATAAATAAGAAAAAGTCAATCCTAACTTCAGTGAAACATATAAATTTGATCAGAGCAGTGCTTGACTCCACTCATTTCAGGGCCTTCCTCCCAGATTCCAAAATATGGTGCACCTCATTTGCAATCCCACCTGTTCACCACTGTCCACAGATGCCTGAGATTGTGGGTCACATGGCAACATGCAGTTACATGGTTCAGCATGCAAAACGTGCCTCAGATCCCTACATGAGTGGCTGGTATGAGTCTGTGTTCCCAACCGGCACATCATGGACCAAGTGGTCAGAATTCTGAAGTGTACTGTCATCTCTCATATAGAGGAAGGACCCTATGTTGTTGCTGGAAGGGGTCCATTTTGCAGCCCCAACCTCATCAGTGACGCTTGTGTCTAATGTTTCGGACCTGGATGGGGAGTGTATCTGGGCAACCCCCACCAAGGCCATTGATCCACTCACAATTGTTCATTGCATATCCACATCAGGAAACTCAGGATGGTTTACCTAACTTGCCAAGCCGTTCTACCCCATATACAAGGCATGGTAGTTCAGGTCCTGATGGACAGCAAGACTAAAGACATCTGTATCAACAGACGGCATAGCTCTCTTGCCCTGAGAACTCTGTCTGTAGCACATCTACTTTGTGTAGCCCCTCACCTTCCAGAGACAAAGAATGTTATGGCAGATCACCTCAGCAGGATAGTCTCATTTCACCACAAGTGTTCCCTTCTTTCGGAGATGGTCAGTTCCATCTTCCATAAATAAGGAACTCTGGAAGGATCTCATCACATCCAGGCACAATAGAAAATGTCACGTCTCTGTTGGACCCCTTTTTGCTCCAGTGGACAGATGCTCTGATGCCTCGGTACCATTGCCGTCCAGGGCTTGTCAGTCTCATCAGTCAAGGTGCATTTAGCAGCCATCTCAGCTTTCTGCTTGCCTTTCAAGGATCAGTTATTTTTCACTCAAGATATCATGGCCAGACACCTAAAGGCCTGGACATCTCTACCTACACAGCAAGGATCCCATTCCTTTATGGCACTTGAATCTGATGCTGTCATAGCTCATGGGTCCCCACTTCGAGACTCTAGCCTTCTGCTCTCTCCTGGAAGGTCACATTCCTAGTCATGTTGATCATGCACTAGGTATTCAATATTTGGGCACTCGCCTCGGAACGACCTTACACAATCTTCTTTAAGGACAGGGACCAGCTAAGACAGCACACAACTTTCCTTCTCAGTTTCATTTGAGAGAGGACCTTGCCAATCTTCTTTCCAAAGTGGGAGGAGGCATTCAGGCTATGTTCCTTGCACATCAGGAAGGCTCTAGGCTTCTCATATCAATAGAACCAAGTCATTCTGTCAGTTGATACAACTGTTTGTTGCTGTAGCCAAAAGGATGAGAGGCTGCCCTATACCTCAAAGGATTTCCTCTTTGATCATAGCCTTCTTTCACTTGTGCTGTGATCAAGCGAAGATGCCACTTCTGGTGATCCCACCACCCCATCTACCAGGATGCAGATCTCTTTGACAGCCTTTCTGGCCTAATTGCCTATCCAGGACATCTGTAGGACAGCCATCTGATCATCGGTGCATACCTTTACATCCCATTAGGAACTTGATACAGAGAAGATGCTGGCTTCCGTAGGGCATTATTGCAACCTGCTAAGCTGTGAACTCTAAGCCCACCTCTGTCGATACTGCTTGAGAGTCACCTAAAATGGAATTTATAGGAGCAAGCACACAAAGAAGTAAAAACGGTTACCTACATATTCATAATAGTTCTTTGAGATGTGTTGCTCATGTCCATTCTGTTACCTGTCCTCCTCCTCCTCTGTCGGAGTTGTTAGGAAGAAGGAACGGCGAGTGTGTAGAGCTGGCAGTGCCTGATATACCCTCACATGAGTGCGCCACTCCAGAGGGACAACACAGCCATCCCTATAGATACTGCCAAGGCAGTAATTTCCAACAACTGTGCACGTGGACACACACACATGGAATGGACGTGCAACATATCTCAATGGTTACAAAAAGCTAGGTAACCATTTTTTCCAATTATGTCTTTGTTCTCGAGAAAGATAAATAGTAGAGAGCAACACTTGACCTTAAGAGCTTAGGAACTTAAACTAGCATAAGGATGACACTAGCTATCATAATCTCATCCAAGATCCGGGAAAGTGGTTCATGGCCCTTGACCTAGAGCAGGAGTCTCAAACTCAATTTACCTTAGGCCAGTGCCAGTCTTCAAATCCTCCTAGGGGGGCCAGCAGGCATCCCTCTCTAGCAGGGCTTTTGGGAGAGATGGGGCTCTCTGTGTATTCCCACTCTCCTCTCATGTCTCCTGTCCCTCTCTGCCTGCCACCCCCAGCAATTTACTTCTGTCAGACTGATCAGATTTACCAACACTGGTAACTTTTCTGGAAATCAAGATTTTTCAGTCAAGTAGCAATAGGTGATGCATAGAATACATTCTGTTTAAAGAAGTAGGATGCTAATGAATGAAAAATATACTTCAAGAGATGCTTTATAGATTTAGTGTGATAGCAGAGACTTCTTTTATTATTGCAAACTGCAGTGCAAGGAATGAATTCAAACCCTGTTACTAATTAATTATAATTTTTCCCCTTCCCAGACCATAAAGCATTTAAGAACATTAGAATTTAAACCATTTGTGATATTTATAAAACCTCCATCACTTGAGCGTTTAAGAGAGACCAGGAAAAATGCCAAGATTATTTCAAGCAAAGATGAAAAAGGGGCTGCAAAACCCTTTACAGTAAGTATATTTTACACTCAGAGTATGAGAAGCAGTTACGAGTTTTTGTAACTAATTATTATGAAGATGAAGTCACTGAACATTTAAGTGTGTGTATGTATATGTGTACATACTACTTGTGTTTGGGTCTCTCTTTTTACATGAGCCTAGTGGGGTGATTTGTGAGATTCACTTTTGCATAGCTACAGTGGGCTTCTTAGCTTCTTATTTCATTTCATGCAATCACAACTCAGGCAAAAAAATAAATGTTGCCAAAATAAAGCCACTGTCTTCAGCATAAATAATACTTTTACAGTGTTAAGAAAAATCAGAGGTATTTTCACTTAGGCATTGGAACTCTCTTTTTTTAAATGAAGATACTATTACCTGTGACCCAGGAACCTCTTGGTACCAGCAATGGGCATAGGAAGTACATATAATTTTATAGGGATCCTTTTGAAATATAATGAAGAAATTGAAAACAACTGGAAGAAAGGAGATGGGCAAAATGAAATAGAGACAAGAAACAAATGGCGATTTTTAGGCAAAAGTCTAAAAAAATCCCCAGACCTGAGCTAATCATTCTATCTGATCTATAAACTGTGATAAAATTTCTGAAGTATAATGAATTCAGATTTAATAAAAGATGCAACAGAGCTTATCACAGACTGACTTTTATATCAGCACATTTTGTTTATTCCTTGTCTGTTTCCTTGATTAAACTATTTTTTATATTTAATTTTCTTGCAGAATTGTTTGTGGATTATTGATTTAATATCTTATTGCAACAATTTTAATATTCTGCATTGCAGTAATATATTGAATAATATGTAAAATGCCAAAGTGGGCTGTCAGTGGAGAGTAGAGTAATATAGTTTTAAGACTTTGCTCTTGTCTCATCACTCCATCTTAGTTATGTAATCAATTGACTATATAGGGGGTCCTCACCAAAATGAATATAAATCTACTGATCTAGTTCTAATAAGAGATTGACAGGAAGCGAGTAGAAACTTCCTGTTGGACACCTACCAAGCTCTTAAAAATCCATGTTCTCATAAAATCTGTGTTCTGATAAATCCCTTGTTAATAGGAACCTGAGACTTAGGTAATGCAGTTGTTAGTGCACCATTAATGTAAGTAGCTAAAAACATTTTTCCTCTAGCATTTCTAGCACAGACATGTCTCTGTAATTATCAGTTAGCAGCTTATTATACTGCTATGAGGGAAAAGGGGAAAGAATTGCCTTGTCAAGCCAAAGTGAGTTGTGAAAACATTCACAGAAAATTAATTTGAAATTATGGTTTTTGAAAAGTTCATGGTCATTGGCACAACTTCCAACTACAGTCTTAATTAACATAAACGGTATGAAATTAAATAAAGCAGTCCATGAACATTTGCATTTGATACTGATGTGAATTGATTCAATTGTACTTTTGACTGACTTCTTATATTGACTTTCTTAGGAAGAAGATTTTCAAGAAATGATTAAATCTGCACAGATGATGGAAAGCCAGTACGGTCATCTCTTTGACAAAGTTATAGTCAACGATGACCTTACCACAGCTTACAATGAGCTGAAAACAACCTTTGACAGATTGGAAACAGAGACCTTTTGGGTTCCAGTCAGCTGGTTGCATTCATAGTACCATAAATAAGGAATATAAATTATGATAGTTTGTGATCTCTTTAATAAAGTGCATGGTTGGAACACAATTAATTGCCATTTAATTGGTTTTCTAATGTTGGCAAACTGACATGTAGTTAAGGACTTGGTATAATTGGAATGCAAGTGTCTTCTTTTTCCATATCTTAAACCATCCTGTTCAGAATTTGGAGGCAGTAAGATCACATCAAATCAGATACTATATACTGAGTTAGTCGTGAGCCCAAAACTACTAAACACCTTATTGTTTACATGTAAATCTCCAAGTTGACTTTTGTTTGTGGAGGGGTAGCACAGATATTATTTAATTCTGGATGCTATGGTGGTCTCAAACATTGCTACTGCCATATAAACTTGCACATGAGCATTTGGAGGTTTTCAGTACTTTAACTAAGGGACTTTGAAGAGAATTGAAACAGGCAAAAGTGGCAAATATTTCTTTGTGTAGGACAGACATCAGAGTTTTAAATGGGATAAGTATCAAGAGGGGTCTTTTTACTTTCCTAAAAGTGTGAGCTTTATCTTATGTGTACAGAATGATCCTAGTGTTCATTTGTATTTAAATGTTTTACCAAAAGAGAGATGTATTCAGTGGCTTACTTGTAAAATGTACTGTAAAAGAGCTAGTCTTCTGCAGCTACTGCTCTTCTGTGAAATATGCAGATCTTGAAACTCTTAGCATGCATGCTTTGTGACACATCAACTTGGGAATATCTATCTCAAAAGGGGAAAATATAGGTTATTTATGTAATCTTTCTTTGTGGGTTAATCATTTATACAATCAGAGGTATAGGTATAAATAGTTGTTTCTGATTTGTTTCTGATTAAGGGTTTATGGGGAGAGGGTTGTTTGTTTTAACTTTAAATCAACTTCAGACATTTTTAGTGTCCTTTAAAATACTTTTAACTTATTAGAGGTTTGAAGATAATTATTATGGGTAACCTTTGAGATTTGAGAAAGCAGCTGCAATGCATGAATTGCTTTTATTAACAAATACATAGCAATGTTTGTTCCGAAACGTATGTAACATGTCAAAATGCACTGTTTTAGATTTGAAAGCTTTTCATTGAATTTAAATTTGTAAACTTCACTACAGGTTGAACCTCTCTTGTGCAGGGCTCCCTGGTCTGGCAACATCTGTGGTCTGGCAGAACCACAGAAGTTGCTAGACTAGAGAGCCCCAGCCACAGAAGTTGAGAGTGCCTGAGAGTGGAACTGGTTTGGTTGGTGGCAGCCTGCAGGGACAGTGACCTGGGAATAAAGAGCCTCAGGAGCAGCTGCCACCACAGTGCATGGGGCTAGGAAACCCCTGGGAGCAGCAACTGGCCGTCGCATGCAGGGACATGGAACCGTGGGAGCAGCTGCCTCTTCTGCTCAGGGCCGTGGCCAGGGAGCAGAGCCCTGTAAGTGGACTGGGGGCAGCAGACTACGCGGGTGGGCTGGAGGAGGTTAGGTCTCTGGGTTCTCCTGTGGCAGCTGCCATGAGGGGAGCCCAGGGAGAGCCTGGACATCTGATCTCCCCTGCTCCCGCAAATTCCCTTGTTTGGGATCACTCCAGTCCCGAAGGTGCTGGACAAGGGAGGTTCAACCTGCACAAAGAAAATTATTCACCTTTAACACTGCTCAGATATATTTGAAACCTCAGCTTTCTATGTAATGGAGTAAGCAAATATATTATAAATCATATATATAAACCTTGTATTTTTCTTGATTTACTACGATATGGAGCAAGAGAGTACACATATAATGAAAGAATAAAGCATGTGTCCTAATGGTACACGTGAATTTCTAGTACAGGTACAGTGTTTAGATGGACTTGCTAACTTAAATCATCATGTATGTAGCATTCAGACAGGAAGCAGAGTTATTTTACCTTAACATATAAAGAAAAAACAATTTAGTGAAACATATTTATGAAAGAGTTGAAAAAGGATATTAAGTTCTTGAATTTCTCATTGATGTGATCATTTCTAAATAATAGAGTACTTGGTATCTGCAATTAGAAACACGATCTTTGTAAATTAAATCAACATTCCATGTAAATATTTTAGTTTCTATGCTGATTTAAGCCATCAGCTCTTGGCAGCTGTATCCTAAATGCATATTTTGCATTGCGGTCATTGTGTTTGGTTTAAAATTAGGCAAAACAATTGAAATGCGGAACAAGATAAAAATAGTTTTTGAATGTTTGTATTGGAATTATTGATCTATACTGTATTGACACACATACTATAGTTGAATAGTCTAATGTAATTTCAAATATATCTGCCAGATTTCATTGTGTTTTCTCTTGGACTTGCAGTTGTTTGTAATGTACATAACATCTCAGTGATTAGATTAATTGCATAAAGATCACAATTCTAGTATGGGCCAGAGAAATGTTCTCTATTTTTAATTAGTCAAAATGTAATTATTTTTACAGAGGAATGTTTTTTAGCACATCACTGGAGGCCAGCAATTGGAGGATATGTGGAATGTCCTCATTTGTGGGAAGTTGTTTTGTTGTTGTTTCCAGACAGCAATAGCTGAGGGTGCCCTGCAGCTCTCAGGGTCTGGTCCTTTTACATCAAAGGACGATCGGTATGAAACAATATGCTAACACTGCTAGTAAACTATAGCATCTCAGATCACTATTGTACTATATCTTTTAAATAAGGAAACTGTTTTGCCCTTTGGGAAACAGATGCTGTAAATGGTCTGAAACAAAGGGGTCTTGGCTGCCCTTCAGGCTTGTTGCTGGAGCTGTGGTGTCCTTTTGAAATAATTTTAAGACTTAATACCATGTTGGTGGGGGTCAAGAAGGGCCTCATCCAATATGCTTACTTTGTGAGGTGATAGAGTGAAAGCCCCACAATGCTTTGATCCTTTTACAGTAAGACTTGCTTTCTGATCCTCTGTGAGGCAATGACAATACTTTAATACTCGAGGCTTACATACCTATTTCCTACCAAGAGATTAATTTCTTAATTGTACTGCTGATGAGAGAACAAGGACAAATGAAAGCATGTATGCACACAGCAAATGAAAGGAATCAAATTTGGGGAAATCTTTAAACTCCTAGAAATAAAGTTTCATTGGAAAGGAGAATGGGACAGTCCATTTCAATAAATATCTCTAAAAACTAGCTTTACTACAGTGTGTTCTCATCAAGAAAAGTAGAAGCCAGTGGTCTCTGTGAGGCTGCCATATATGGTACTTGGTCAAGACAGAAAATGTTTTGGCTTGATAGTTTTATTAACTGGACAAGAACATGGCCATTTTACCGACTTGCAAACACACTTGTTGATACTTCCTCCATTGTGATAATAGTAATGTATTGTGTGTTTCTGACTTGTAAGCTCTTATGGTTAAATGTGACAAAATGTATCTTAAATATTATGAAATTTCAAATTATGCAGTTTGGTTTTTAAATGATTGAATGTTTTTCTGTCCAAGTACAAATATTTCATTGTATTTTTGCTGTTTTGCCATAGTAAAACAAATGTTAACATTTTATACTATTGTATCCAGCTCTGTACTTGAAATTGCTATCCATTCATTGATGTCATGCCCGAAATCTCATTTTACCTTTTTATGCAAACAATAAATTATTGATATAATTGATCATTGAAGATTTTTTTTTTAAACCTGAACAGGATAGTTCACTGTGTAACTCATAAGAATGACTTAAGTGATAAAACTTATATTAAATAAACCCTTTTATAGCTCTTCATCCTAAGTGTAACTATTAAAACACTAACTTTTAAATGCCATTGAGAAAGGACTAAAACCCTTCCTTTTTCAATGTTGTTGTTGACATTTTCTCTCGACAGATTTTTTCCCCTCCTTGCCGTAAAAGTGGGAGGGAAGTGCAACATAAGGACAATGGACCAAATGCAGAGGTGGTATGCAAAGTGTGATACAGATAAGATGGA
This sequence comes from Pelodiscus sinensis, assembly GCF_052426305.1. NCBI lineage: Eukaryota > Metazoa > Chordata > Testudines > Trionychidae > Pelodiscus > Pelodiscus sinensis. The sequence goes on along the minus strand of NC_143053.1, from coordinate 229,641,304 downwards.
CACTAGCTGTAATAGAGTCTAAGGCCACATCTTCACTTTCCACACTAGAGTTTAAGATCCACTAAACTGAATGCTGAGGGTTGGTCCAGTCGGCACACAGTTGCAAGGAGTAAGGGAAGCTGACTGGATCATTTGCCAAGTTTGGCTTAAGGTAAACCACGAGTTGTGTACCTTAATCTGACCTTCTATGACTAGTGTAGACCTGGCTTAAGTGAGTGTCAAAGCTGATAAACTTCTTATGCTGTAATGTGTAGCTGTATAAAAGTAACTAACAGGAAGATATAAGATTAAGTAAGCCATATCATTGTTTATTTTAACATCTAACTGCTGTTGGCCTTTGGAATTTAAATAGCCCAAGCTTAGATTGAGTTACACTGGCATGTAATTTATATCACCTTTTATGTCACAGATTCAAAGTTTAAAATAAAATCTTAAATACAGTTTTTCAATACCAACTACTAACTATAGTGATTTCTCAGGAGCACCAACATAGCTTTTTATCTATTTCAGTGTCGAAAGTCTTTTATACTTGCAAGGTAACTGTTTTATTTTTTATCAGAGGGGTAGCCGTGTAGTCTGAATCTGTAAAAGCGACGAGGAGTCCTGTGGCACCTTATAGACTAACTGAAGTGTAGGAGCATAAGCTTTCGTGGGCAAAGACCCACTTCGTCAGATGCATGTAGTGGAAATTTCCAGAGGCAGGTATAAATATGCAGGCCAGGATCAGGCTAGAGATGACGAGGTGGATCCAATCAAGGAGGATGAGGCCCACTTCTAGCAGCTGATCTGGAGGTGTGAATTCCAAGAGAGCAGAGGCTGCTTTTGTAGTTAGCGAGCCATTCACAGTCTTTGTTTAATCCAGAGTTGATTGTGTCAAACTTGCAGATGAACTGTAGCTCAGCAGTTTCTCTTTGAAGTCTGGTCCTGAAGTTTTTTTGCTGCAGGATGGCTACCTTTAGATCTGCAATTGTGTGTCCAGGAAGATTAAAGTGTTCCCCTACAGGTTTTTGTATGTTGCCATTCCTAATATCAGATTTGTGTCCATTGATTCTTTTACGTAGGGACTGTCCAGTTTGGCCGATGTATATAGCAGTGGGGCATTGTTGGCACATGATGGCAGGCATATATTACGTTAGTAGATGTGCAGGAGAATGTACCAGTGACAGTATGGCTGATCTGGTTAGGTCCTGTGATGGTGTTTTACAGATGTTTTGCAGAAATAATCTGCAAGATTTAGATATAGCCTAGATGTTAGGACCTAGAGAGAATCCTGAGTCAAAGATGGTACTCAGGTCGTGGGCCTGAGTGATAGCAGGGTAGTGATGGTGTTTTAAAACACAGCCAAATGCATGATAGAATGCAGCAGCCAAGCACAAGCCTACAGAGGGGGGGAAAAAAGATTTAAAAAATTGCCAGTAGCAAATGTTCATTTCCCGTTATACAAAGATACATTCATAGGATTTTTTTTAAAAAAGTATTGAGGGAGGTAGAACTAAGTGTTGTCTTCACGGAAAATCCTTGCATCCTCTCTGTTCTTGGCTCCATTGAAAATACCCATTCTGTACGTGCAGAATCCCTGCTCTTTTGATAAGTGTGATAAAACCTTGAGGCTACATGTACACTGCAGAGCTATTCTGGGATAATGGAAGTATTCAGAAATAGCTATTCTGTGTCTTTTGAGCAAGCCTGTTATTTCAAAATATAATGGGCTCGCTATTCTGACATCCCTGTAAAGCTCGTTCCGCAAGGAGTAAGTGACGTTTTGGAATAATGGTCTATTTCAAAATTTGGCGCTGTGTAGACAGCACCAAATTTCAAAATAAGCTGTTTCAAAATTAACTCAAAATAAGCTATGCAATTTGTGTAGCTCAAATTGCATAGCTTATTTCAAGCTCCGGGTGCAGTGGAGATGCACACTTATGCTACGTCTAAGATACAATCTCAAAAAATGAGGTTTATAGGATCTGTTGAAAAAGGGTTTATTTTTGGCATATCCATGTCTAGACTGCCATTTTTTCCTAAAAAGCTCAGTTTTGAAAAAATCAGCGGACATGTTTATGCTAATGAAGCGTGGGATATTTAAATCCCTGCTTCATTAGCAATTTTGACATGACTAATCTATATCTCTCTGTCGACAGAGAGGTGTAGTCTAGACTCAGCCTTAGTGACCATAAACAGTAAAATCTAAAGTACCTTTTTGTGCCTTTGGTGACTCTTGGAAGTGTTAAGGCGGGGAAGGATGTTTCGTAGGTAGTAAAATAAATTAAGTGCTTCTGTTACAGGTAGTACTGATGCTATCCAGTAAATCATTTTGCAGTAGAACATTAACCTTGCTGTGTATCGTATCAAGATTAGTCCAACTAATGTTCATGATATGCCAACACAAATAACCTCATTTTACAGCGTATGTACGCATTCCAAAAGCTGCAATTGTCAGCAATCACTTATTTCATTTACTTGAAAAAGCATGCTTGCCAAAGTTCCTTTGTTTGTTTGAGGGATCCTTGCTTTTTTCTGTCTAGCAGAACTGTGAAGTAACAGGCCAGCAAAGATATATGTAATTGTATCCAAGTAAAACTTTCACACATCAAGACATTTAGGATTTTACATTTCAAATAACAGCACTTTTCTTTGTCCTATAGACGTCAAGAGAGTAGGATTAAATGCATTCTGCAAACTTGCCCACTGCAAACCTATCTGAACTTAAAATCTTACAGGAACTATCATAATTGTTTTTAAATAAAAAAAAAGCTGCCTTGTGCTTAGAATATCATTTTATGGTTGCCAGATAAAAAACATGAACATGTGAGGAGACTTAGGAGAATGTCTGGGCCAAATGTGTTTTGCTTTTTGTATAATACTTAAACTGCCACTGCAGTGAAATGCTGTTTATGTAAAATAGCCAGTATGGTGTGTGATCGGGTGTATCAACCCTGCACTGAGGATCAGGGTGTTGAGTTGGCCCACCTCCACAGACCTGCTGGGCATGCTCCCAGGAGAGGCAGACTATAAAAGCCTCTAGAGCAACTCAGTCTGGGCTGACTGCAGAAGAAAAAGAAGGCATGGAGAGAGCTCCAGATCCAGAGGAGCAGACGTAGCCAGACCTCCCAGCAGCACCCTGGGAAAGAGAGGCAGCCCAAGGAGCCACAACACCTAAGTGAGACAATGAGGGAGAACAGTGGACAAGGGATGTAGCCCAGGGCGGGGAATTGTTCTCCCGGCGCTCAGTATGTTGCAGTAGAATTCCCCCGAGCAAGCAGTAGATTGTGCCACTGCCAACAGGGCCTCCTGCCGCCCCCATATCTAGCCTGTGTGGGGGAAGTCTTCTGGCTCGCCTTTGGACTTAGGCTTCTGGGCTGCATTATCCCTAGTAGAGGGGACCTGCCTACAGACTAAGCCTCTAGGCCATATTATCCCTAGTGAAGGGGACTTGCCTGTGGGCTAGGCCTCTGGGCCATATAATCCTGGAGAATGAATGATGAGCGAAAAGTTAAGACCCTGGCATTTGGCATAATGGATGGTCTGAATAGAAGAGGCAGACCCCACAGAGAATGGGTAGATGATATAGTAGATTGGGGCGGAGTTAATCTACATAAACTAAGCCACTCTGCACTGGACAGAGAAAGATAGAAGGAAATAGTGAGGGAGGCATCGGACACCAACGGGCGTTGAGCCCATGGTGGTTGATGATGATGAACATTGTTATATGAAGGGCCTCCTGGTCCGTCCCAACCATGTTTCTGCAAGAGATCTAATTTACGGTGATGGATCTGCCCTTTAATGGCAACAAAATGTTTGCTGGCAAAACTAATAAGATGCTCAACACCACAAAGGACTCACATGCCACTCATTACACCATGGCATCCACACGCCTGCCAACAGGCATCTGCAGTACTGTTACCACTCTACAAATGGCTACCTCCATCAGTGACCAGACAATAATCAGACAAGGAACAGAACCCGCCCTCAAAAACGCAGGCAACATTCTGGCTCAGCATCCCAACCATCATCTGCCAGGAAGCAGATTTGAGGCCTTGGTTGAGGGCCTGGAAACTCCACACTCACCCAAGTTTGTATGCCAGTTGTGACCATGCGCACATTTCAAAACTGCCTCCATCCATTTTTACCACCAATCACCTGAGACATGAGTGCTCAATATCATCCTCTTGGGCTACACACTCTAGACCCCCCCCCCTCACCTTTCCTCCCCATCCCTCTTCAGGGACCACTCTCACAAGATGCTACTTTAACAAGAGGTGCTCCATCTGCTGAATTGGGAGCCATAGAACAGGTCCCATAACACCACAGGGGGAAAGGGTTCCACTCCCATTACTTTCTAACTCAAACGAAATCAGGAGGCTGGAGGCCCATTATAGATGTGCGCAGACTGAAAAAAATTGTCAAGACACAACATTTTCGCCTAGTCACTCTATGCACTATTATCTCAGCATTGCAACAAGGGGGCTGGTTTTCTGTCCTTAACCTCTAGGATGCTTACTTCCTCATCCTAATACATCCCACTCACAGGAGATTCCTAAGGTTTATGCTAGACTCAGACCATTATCAATACCCAGTCCTACCCTTTGGTCTGCCTATGGCATCTCTAGATTTTTCCAAGGTGCTGGGTCTAGTCACAGCTTATCTTCAGACTATGGAAATGATTACAGTTCCTTATCTCAACAATTGCCTTCTCAAGGCCACATCACAGACGGAGGCAGTATGCATGACTACAACGATACATTGATTCCAGAAGCTTGGCCTCCAGATGAACTGGGAGAAATTGTCTATCCATCCCTCCCAGGTCATACAATTTATCAGGGCCTGCCTAGACTCCACACCAGCATAATCCTATCTATCTCAAGACAGGTTCCTTGCTATACAAACACTGGCCACCACAATCCATTTTTCCCTCTGTACTATGGCCATTTAGTGCCTACAGCTTCTCGGTCATATGACAGCTACTACCTTTGTGGTGTTATATGCCCAATTCCATATGTGTTGCCTGCAGATCTGGTTCATCATGGTGTACAAGCCTCTTAGGTATCACATGTTACTCTCTCTAACCATACCTCATGAGGACAAGTCAATTTGTGCATGGATGTCCCCTTTCTATCTCAGCCCCCCCTCATGCATAATCACTACAGATGTCACACAGAGGCTAGGGAGCTCATCTATGTGAGCAAACCATTCAGGGCCTACGGTGTCCTCAAGAGCTTTCCTTACACATAAACTTGTTAGAACTCCACACTGTGTGCAATGCCTGCCGACATGTCTTTCTCATGATTGCCAACAAACACATGTGGGTCCTTATAGACGATATTTCCTGTGTATTCTATGTCAACAGCAAGGGGGAGCCAGATCTTGATCCCTCTGCACCAAGGCCATAAAATTGTGGAATTTTTGTATCATCCACAAAATCCACCTTTCGGCAGTACATATACTGAGCATCAACAATGTGACAGTGGATGCTCTCAGCAGACACTTTCCCCAGCATCACGAATGGGTGCTCAATGCCTCCATGGTACACCTCCTGTTCTGCAGATGGAATTGCCCAACAATAGACTTGTTTGAAACATCTTACAATACCAAATGCAAATAGTTTTGCATTAGAGTGGGCAGTGGGTGAGCATCACTCAGAGATACCTTCCTTGTCCCATGGAAAAATGAGCTTTGTTGTGCCTTTCCCCCAATACCACTTCTTGCCAAAGGACATTCAGAAGATCAGGGCAGACAAGGCCACAATCATACTGATAGCCTCTGCCTGGCCCAGACAGCTCTGGTACCCCTTCCCGCTCAGGATGTCAGTCTGCACTCCAATCATTCTTCCCCTGCATTGCGATCTCATCAGTCTGGGTTGGACATCATAGACCTACACAAGCTGCATCTAACAGCATGGCTCTTGCATTCTGACCTAGACTTTTCGGAGAGCATACACATGATCCTCATCTATAGCTGCAAGGATTCCACCCGTGCTTCTTACACCTATACAAATGGAAACACTTCTCAACATGGTATTCTTCAAAAAGGCAGGACCTGATATCAGAACCCTTGCCATTCATCTCAGACTACCTCCTTAGTCTCAAACAATCATCACTCTCATTCAGTTCCATCAGAGTACACCTAGCAGCCATCTCAGCCTTCCACAACCCAACAACCAAGAGGTTCTTAAAAGAGGTACTCCTTTTCCATCCAGACATCACACAGCCCATACCCCCCGGGGATCTTGATTTAGTGTTATGGATCCTAACCAGGCCACCTTTTGAGTCTCTTGCCTCTTGCTCATTTTTGCACCTCTCTATGAAAGTTGCCTTTCTGGTTGCCATCACATCTGCTCCCCATGTAGGTGATATGGCAGCACTCATAGCTGATCCACCCGTCACGATATTTCATACCGACAAGGTTACTCTTTGCATGCATCTGAAGTACTTACTTAAGGTTGCATCCTCTTTCCACATAAATGAACTGGTAAACTTACCTGTATTTTTCCCAAAGCTGCATGCAAATGCATTTGAAGCTTCCATGCATACTCTTGATGTTAGATGAGCACTAGCATTTTACCTGGAAAAGACTAAGACCTTCAGGAAAACCCCTAATCTTTTTGTAGCCATTGCCAAGGATGTAAAAGGTCAAGCCAAACTGTAATTAAGGATGTTCAAATGGATCACAGACTATATCAGACAGTGCTACACTGTCAAAGGTCTTTAACCACCATTAAACCACCATCTTAAGCAAATTATTATTGAAACCTTTAATACAACGTTTCAGGATGGTTTATGGTGTCTCTGATTATGCCCTAGTCTTGTCCAGTACATTTAAAGAGTGCAGGAAGTTTATAATCTCCAAGTTGCCTCCTATTTACCAAATCCTGTATACCAAATCTCATAAATTTCTTTGTCTAGTCTCCCTGCTTTACTTGTTTCCAACTGAACTGAGGTACTGTAATGTATATTTAAATTTGCAAGTGGAATATCTTGGCTTTTTTAGTTGTAATATTTCTATGTAATATTTTCCAGACTACTATATTGTATTCCACAGTTAAAAAGCCCACCTGGATATTACTTTTCTGTTGTTTTTGTTAAACTACCTCTGAGCCGTTTTGTGTTTCTAAAATCTGTAAGACAGACTCCTACAATAGGTTTTCCAAAAGACTTGTGCTGCTGGTAACTCTTTGATTACTTCATTTTACAATTCTTTTGGAGTCAGTCTGGGTATTAAGAAGAATGAGTGATATATTAGTTGTACTAAGTATTGGTGATCTGCTTTAGAAAAATATCAACACTTCTGTTGCTGCAATTAACCCCTTTGGATTTTTTTTATACTAGAGACAGAGAAGTGGTATCATAAATCTATTATTCCAAACTGTTTTGTGATCATGTCAAGGAACAACAGTTGAGAATACATCCAGGTGTTGTTCAATCTCCAGTATGGTATCAAATGTATGTAATAATAATTGAAGTGGCAGACATGGTTCAGACTCAATGAATGCAATGTTTAAACATGTCTTGTTTGTAAACGATGTGAAAAACTGTTATGCAAGACATATAAAGGACTTGGATATTTGCAACTGTCTTCAAGACTAAAAAGAATGCTGTGAATTCTTTGGTGTTTATGAGGGACTTGCAAGCACTGTGACTAAGGGCTTGGCTGTGTGGGGAAATAACATGGAATAGATAGTGCAGAATAGCTATTTCACTGTAACTCTCCATATGGAGAGTTCTCATAGAGCTGGAAGGGACCTTGATAGGTCATTGAATCCGGTCCCCTGCCCTCACAGCAGGACCAAGTGCCATCCCTGACAGATTTGACCCAGATCCCTGAATGGCCCCCTCAAGGATTGAACTTACAACCCTGGGTTTAGCAGGCCAATTGCTCAAACCACATGAGCTATCCCTCCTCCCTCCTTGGGATAGGGATACCACTCTTCTGCACAAAGAGTGCATTTGTGTGTTTTAGTTTAATTTACCTTGGAAATAGAATAATCTGCAGAAAGACATTTGATGCGGTGTACTTTAGTTTTGGTACAGCTGAGCATAGAATAGTTATTGTGCTTTTCATTCTCACACTACTTTATTCTCTTCTAATTTCCCAGTGCAGACGAGCCTTAATACACATAATTTTTATTTGTTAACCAGCATGTTGAGTGAAATTAATTTCTGACATTTCAATTAAAGGACTGTGTCTACCTCAAAGACATAACTGCAGAAAATCATGAACTCTTCTTATAGTGTAAAGTGGAAGTCTGTTTTCCAGCTCTGTTACTTTTCCTATAGAAAAACATCTCACATTAAAAAGGCCATCTGACAAGTATCCCAAAAGAACATAACACACTTAGAATACTAAGATCTGAGCTGACATAATTTTGGCAAAAATATGCATGAAGTGTATTGTGTGAAGGTTTAAAAATAGAAGACTGTCGTATGTGGCATTGGAGGCCAGGTTGACTCATGATTGATGACATTTGAAAGAACATACTGAGTTTAGCAAAGGATTTCAGTCATCAGAATGTAGTCAGATTTAGATGGTTATCTGAAGCGCTATCTGCAGCAAGAGTGCTGGGAATTCCAAAAACTCTTTTATGGATGATACACAGCATTCTGTCAGACATAATTTTTAAAAGATCCAGAATTCACAGCTTTCAATTTACATTAATAAATGGCTAATGTAATTTATTTTAATAACTTTTTTGCACTTCTATCTGTGTTTTGAAATGTTTTCAGTTTTATACATTTGGTGCAACTCATAGTTTCAAGCTGGAGAATTAGCTCCTTCGTGTCCTTTCCCCTTGTTTACACTCAGAACTCATTCACATGACAAATTTATCAGAGCAGCCAGGAACATTTTTGTTATTGCTATTAGTTTGCAAATACATTGAAGTCTCATTCAATCCCCCCCTTTCTTCTCCAATTTTGTGATTACATTCTACTAACTATAAAGCTGAGCATTATACAGAAGGTCATTACTGTAACTAAACATGCCCAAACTAAGCACAAGTTGATTCAACTGAAGATCACAATTCAAGGAGAAAAGGTACAATATTGTGCCCTTTAAATATCAGAAAACAAATACATTAAAGGTAAGCCATAAAATTTGGAACTGCTGTACTTTAGGTATGGGGATAACATTCTTTGTTCTTAGCAGTGAATGTTCTTAGAATATCTGATTTTTCACTTTTAATTTCCTTTTCAGAGTGATTCTCTTTACTTTTCACAATAATTTTAGTGTGAGGATAAATTTTGAATATAATTAATATGTCCTATGCATCCCTGTGCCCCACATTGGGCTTATACAGCGCTGTCCAGGCAAATCACCTTAAATTTCATCTCAGCCACATTGGTCTGAGATGGAGTATTCAGCATGTCTGCTTCAGTGGGTCAAGCTTGCCTAAACAAGTTGATTAGTTTAATTTACTGTTTAGTAATTACTTAGTAGTAGTTAGTTGTTGTAAGATAATCATTTCTTGTCCTCTTATTCCTCCATTGGGTTAGATATGCCAGGATTACCAGGGTTCAAATGTTGCCTCACTTTCTTGGAGGCAATCCCAGTCAGCAGCAGGCATTACTGGTATATTTGTTGTCTTAAAGAAACACACATTCTGCTGAAATCCAACTTCCTTTTAGGCCCTAAAAGCACAGCCAAGAAAAACCGAGAGACTGCTTATAATGGAGTATTCACTTTGGCTGTGTCTATACTGCAGGCTTCTTGCACAAGAACTTTTTGCGGAAGAGATCTTCCGCAAACAGTTCTTGCACAAAAGGGCGTCCACACTGCCATGTGCTTTTGTGCAAGAGATGTGCTTTTGCACAAGAGAGCGTCCACACTGCCATGGATACTCTTGTGCAAGAAAGCTCTGATGGCCATTCACAGAATGGCCATCAGAACACCTATGCTTTTTCCGATGGGGGTTTCTTGCACAAGAAAGCGAAGTTACTCACCTTGGTGCAGTAACTGTCGTTCTTCAAGATGGTCCCCATGGGTGCTCCACTGCAGGTGCTGGGCTTGCCCCGGCACTGCAGAACGGAGACTCTTGAGTAGCAGTTCTCAGCTGCACTGTGCATGCGCGGCGGCGTCTCGAAGCGTTTGCACTCTTTTCTGTGCTCGCGTGGTCCGGCCCCCTCCAGTTCCTCGAAATCCACCTCGGAATCTGTGAAAAGGAGAAAAAGAACAAGACAGACTCTGAAGTGGGAAGGAGAGCGGGTAGTGGAGCACCCACAGAAACCATCTCGAAGAACGACAATTACTGCACCAAAGTGAGTAACTTCACTTTCTTCTTCGAGTGGAGTCCCCGTGGGTGCTCCACTATAGGTGGCTAAGCAGCAGTACCCTCATAATCCGGAAGGTGGGATACGGAGTCCCTGATTGTCCGCTGATGAGAGCACCACTGATGCCACCGCAATGTCTGAGAGTCTTGTTTGAGGGATAGCATAGTGTTTCACAAAGGTGTCATGTGATGACCACGTGGCTGCTCTGCAAATGTCTTTCAGAGAAACGCCTTTGAGAAGGGCTGTTAACGCTGCCATTACTCGTGTTCAATGTGCTCGTGGTTGTGTTGGGAGAGGTACCCCCTTAGAGGCATAAGACTGTGTTATGCACGTGGTTATAAGTTTTGAAATATGCTGGGATGATAATGGTTGTCCCTTAGTCTTGTCGGCTAGAGAAATGATTAGGTTTTTCTAAAAGATCTTGTGCGGTCGATATTAAAGGGAAGTGTTCTACTAATATCTAGAGTGTGAAGACACATTTCGCGTGGTGAGGAGTAAGGCTTAGGGTATGTGGAACTCATGATGTTAAAATATGATGAGCAAGAAAGAAGCAAAGAAATGTATATAAAGGCTTTGATGAAAATAGAGGCATGAAATGGCTTCAAAGTTAGCCCTTAAAAGGCTAAAAGGGGGGAGTTGTAGAAACCATTTCATATTTAGCTAGAAGCCATTCTGTATAACAAAAGCCATTTCAGTTTCTTCTGTCTGCACGTATACTGGAGGGAGTGAACTGGCCTTCACCAAGGTGGGGAGAGGCCAGAGGGATGCGCTGTTGAAATGTGTTAATGAACTATTTTGAGCTGAAGCTCGAACTCCCTCTAAACCTGTTTCTTTCTCTGCTGATAATAATTCCTCTTTGAAGTTCGCTTTGATTTCTTCCCCTGACGTCAGACTTGTTTGGTTAAGGGTATAAAATACTAGAATTGATTGTATTAGCCAGCCTTACTGGGCCCGGCTTTGGTAGGACCACGTTTGGCTCACTTTGCTTTTATTGGCCAATAAAACTGTCTGTTTAGCCGCGTAAACTGAGTGAGGCTTTTGCTTCGACAATTTGGAGGTTCCACTGTGATTCCTAACGCGCCACTTGCCCATATGGACGGACCGGCACTCCACTCCCAAACCTCTCAGAGCGCTCAATAGAAGGTAAGGGGATACCTTTTATGAAATCTCCTGGCGAGGGCTTGGGATTTGGAGTGACGGCTGGCCATTGGGGTAAGGGGAGCTATGGAATTCAATTTTGTGGAGCGGCTAACATTTTTGTCTGTCTTTGTCTATTAGGCCTGTCTTATGTGTCACAGTTCCAAAAGGGCACACCAGTGTCTCTAGTGAGGCAGCCATGCGCTGGACCCTCTGTGTTCGGATGCTAAAAGCTGGTGTGGTGCCATTACACTCTCTCGGCACACAGAACTATGGGAAAGCTTTGTTGTCTCTCTCTGTTATTTGCAGATGTAGTACTGACCTCTGAGGCTAACCACAGGCCATAGTATTTCCCCATTCCACCAGGCTGTCTCCAGGCGCCAGGACGTGGTGTTCTGCCGGGCTGGGGCAGGTGCCGGAAACCCCTGCGAGCCAGGTGGACTTTGAGTCCGGTGCCTCGCAACCAAAAAGGGGGGGGGGATCAGTGTGAGCAGGTGAATTCTTAATTCGGTGACTAGCAGAAGAGAATAGTGTAAGCAGGAGGACTTTTGGTTCGGTGCCTTACAGAATCTGTTTAAGCGCACGCAGAAAATGGGGGTAGGTCAGTCTACAGGAATTCCAGTTCCTTTATGATAAGTGCCTTCTGGTATAAGATCCTAACGAAGTCTGATATTAAGTGCCGGGTGTCTTAGGGCAGCGCCACTTAATAGAAACCCATGGGAATTGAACAGTAAAGAAAGATGCATCTAAATGTGGAAACTATAGGAAAAATGTGAAAAAGGAGAAAAAAAAATTGTGTGTGGAAAATGAGTATGAATGTAATGAGTGAAGTATGAATGCTGCTGCATAAGTCTGAGACTTGAGCTGATCCCAGCTGCACCAGAGCTCTCCCACGAGGGAGCTCTGAACGCAAAGGAAGGGGGGCCAGCTGAACCTCGAGACTCAGCGGATATGTGAGGGAGTGACGACTCACCTTATTTCATGAGCTGCTAAGGTCTGACAATCTAGACCTGGCAGACTCTTTCTTTGGAGTGTGTAAAGTTAGTTTATGTGGGGGTTAGTCTAAACATCCCCCCCACACTGCCAAAAGGCACCCCTGTATACTACTTGTACGTGCATAATGGTCCAAGGACCTGTAAGCATTTAACAAATTTGAAAAAAAAGAAAAATTAAAGCCCTGAGGGGTAAAAGTAAAGCTCAGAAAAGAAAAAATCCTCCCTGCAGTAAGATATGTAACTTAAAAGTTGCTGCAGCACCTCAAAACAAAAAGATTTCTCAGTTGGCACACCCGTATCAACCAAGCTTGGGGGGAAAACTGGCACAACATCACCCCTCTATCCCTCTTTATAACGCATACACAGATAGAGAGGAAACATGAAAAATAACTGAAAAGAATTAGCTCTTCCCTTTGAAAAACACGGGCTCCTGTAACAAACTTGCCCGATTCAAAGCAAAACACCAAGTTTAAAATAAGTTTAACAGTTTAAGGAAAGTGTTCCTCCAAATCCTAAGGAAGAAAAAATTAAGCAATATAGTAATGTGTCAGGAGGAAAAAAAATACAGGACTATGTAGCACTTTAAAGACTAACAAGATGGTTTATTAGATGATGAGCTTTCGTGGACCAGACCCACTTCCTCAGATCAAAACACGAAAGCTCATCATCTAATAAACCATCTTGTTAGTCTTTAAAGTGCTACATAGTCCTGTATTTTGTTTCAGCTACACCAGACTAACACGGCTACATTTCTATCACTATTCTAGGAGGAAAAAAACTGCTTTAAGAAATGACTCCTTGTTTCTTGTGACTCTTTTCATCATCTAAGCAAAGAAACAGTCAAGTTAAACATTTGGCTACAGACACTTTGTTAAATCTATTAAAGGGAAAGTAAGAAATTCTACTGAAACTTAATTGGTTAACCACATAAAAGAACAGAATCTATACATTGTAAATTTGTAAAACCTGCACCCTAAGGGTTGGATGTGTCTTCCAAGGAAACTAATTATTGTTTTAAAAAAATCCAAGCCCAGAAACTTCACTGTGTTTCTGTTCAAAGCTGAGTTGATAGCACTTTTGGCTTGCTTTCAAATCCAAGGTTGTGTGTGTCTGCAAACTGCCTTCTGTTGTGGAAGCGGGGGGGGCACTGTCCCCCATAAGTAAGTCTGTAACATTGCATGTGATTCTTTTCAGGAAAAGAAAACCTTTTTTCTTGCTGGAATAGTAACTAGCAAGCACCTTGTTCTAAAAAAGAGTTTCTGTGGCAGTAAATCATTTGAAGCTTCACATTAATAAAAAAAAAGTCTAGTCTGCAGTACAAGAGGAAAACTGAAGCATGCCACTCTTGGAGAGGGCTAGCATCTCTGAGGTAATTTAAGGGAGTGGAAGGTCACGAGTACCGATGAAGCTCCCTTGTTCTCAGAAAGTTGCAGCTCACTCGCCCATAGAAGTAGTAAGGAACTAGCTGTAACCGGTTCCCCTAACAGATCTTAGGCAGTATTTTAAGTTATAATGGGCCACCCCAATGGGGGTACAAGTGTTTTCTTTGTCTTTCAGATCATCAAAAAGCGCTAATATCAGCTGAAAATTAACTGAAGAAAAAAACCCATGGTTCTGTGTCATGACATAATAAGTTTGTGTTCTGTGTTCTGTCCAGATTTGTCTTGTGGGTCTTGATTTTGATATATGTATTTCAAACATTGTTGTGTGTACAATATTGTTGTTTTAATGAAAGAATAATTTAAGTCCCTTGAATAATCTTAACTTTGTGCTTTACACAAATGGTTCTTGCTTTTACAATTCTAGTGGAGTTTTGGTAGCAAGCTATGCAGGTTGAACTGTCTGGGATGTAGTAGAATCTGCCCCTTTACCTGCTGTTTCTTCCGCACAGGTAGCGGAATTAATGGCTCTCACAAGGGCTTGTCATATTGCTGCAGGAGCATCTGCTACTATCTACACTGACTCCCGGTATGCCTTTAGCGTAGTTCATGATTTTGGTATGCTTTGGAAGCAATGAGGTTTCCTTACTTCCCCTAGCCACTCTAGAAAGAATGGACCTTATGTAGCTGCTTTACTTGATGCAGTTCTTTTACCTTCGACTCTTGCTATTGTTAAGTGTGAAGCTCATTCCTCTTCCTCTAATGAAGTTGCATTAGGAAATGACATGGCTGATCGGGCTGCTAAGGCAGCCGCCTTACGTCCTCCTCGGGCTGAAGCATTGTACCCTTCTCTCCCACCACCGCCAGCTCCTTTGCCATCTCTGTCAGAACTTGCCCTCCTGCAAGACCAAGCCCCAAAATCGGGAAAGCAGGAGTAGAGACTGGCAGGGTGCACCTTGCACCCAGACCACTTGTGGTGCAGCTCTGACGGCCACATTGTTGCCCCAGTGGTCTTGCTACCTCACCTTGCCTCCGTGCTTCATGGATTGTCGCACGTTGGCAAAGGGGGATGGTAGCAATCCTTAAAACAAAATTGGTTTGCTCCTAAATTCTCTCAAGCAGCCAAAGATTACTGTCTGGCTTGCTCTGTCTGCCAAGCCCACAACGTGAGTAAACCTGTAAAGACAGTTCCGGCAACCAGACCTTCACCTTTGGGACCATTTCTGAATTTACAAATGGACTTTATTCAATTGCCTAAATGTCAATCTTTTGAATAATGTGCTGGTTATTGTTTGCTTGTTTTTGAGATGAGTAGAAGTTTATCCCTGCAGGAAAGCAGATGCCATCACAGTGGCAAAGAAACTTCTAAATCATTACATCCCATCATGGGGAATACACCTTGTGATCTCCAGTGATAGAGGTACCCACTTTACTGGACAAATTGTTCAAAAACTGGCAAAGTACTACTCTTTCAGACAAGCACTGCACTGTGTGCGACACCTGGAGAGCGCAGAAGCAGTAGAAAGATTAAACAGGATTTTAGAGAACAAACTTGCTAAAATATGTGAGAACTCTGGTTTAACATGGGTAGAAGCACTCCCGAATGCCCTAATGAGCATGAGAGCCACTCCTAATCAGAAAACTGGACTGAGTCCATATGAAATTGCATGTGGCCGACCTATGAGACTGTTAAGCAGCCCAGAAATTGACCTGGCTGATGCCACACTTGTTAAAAGAAGCATAGTCAAGTATTGTCAGGAACTTATGAGTTGTGTACAGTCTTATCCTTGACAGGTTAAGGACGCCTTCCAGGAGGCCCCAACTGAGCCGTGCCATAAACTACAGCCAGGAGACTAGGTTTGTATAAAACTTCACCAGCGGAAGACTGCCCTGGAACCCAGGTGAAAGGGTCCCTACCAAGTCCTTCTTACCACTCATACTGCTGTAAAGTGCGAGGGATTGCCCGCCTGGATTCACGCCTCCTACTGCAAACCAGTTCCAGCCCCTGCAGAGGTTCGCCCCACCAAGGAGCACCACAGACCTGGTACCAGAGACCCAGGTCCAGAAGCAGACGAGGATCACCACAGACCTGGTACCAGAGACCCAGGTCCAGAAGTAGATGGGGACCAACGCAGGCTTGGTACTAGCAATCCAGGCTCAGAAGCAGATGAGCCTGAGAGACCGAGGCTAAGGTACCAACTGCAGCCCAGAAGAACCTGCCAGCGATAAGTGAAGCAAACTACGAAGTCCTGAAGAACAGTTAGCATGAAGCTGGACAAAAAATTCATGTTGAGCTTATGCTTAATCTTGTTTTTAATACCTAGTAGTTATAACCTATATGGTTCAAATGTGTTTATGCTTTTAATGAACCAAGTTTCCCAAGAATTTAATTCCACAGGTTCCTGGATATGTGCTTACAGTCCTGTACATTCAGAAGGAGGCATCTCAATGATTCCAGTCCCACTAAACAACACTCAAATGAATGGCAAACTGTTTAGTGAACTAAAGTGAAATGATACTTGGCAGGATAAAGGGTTTACTAACCCAGGGTATATCCGCCTAGCCTTGACCCCAATTGGAAAGTACTGCTGGACATGTAATAGTTCAGGAGCCAGGGAGGGAAAAAGCCAAACCGAATGGCCCTAGACTACGTCCTAGCAAATAAGGGCGGGGATTGTGCCTTAGTGGGAAAAGAATGCTGTGTGCATATAACTGACACCAGCAAGAAAGTAGAGGAAGATGTCTCAGATATTGAAAGAACTGTGGAAAGCCTAAGACAGGAGGAAAACTGGACCTTCTGGGGTTGGTTGGGAAGCTGGTTTAGACATGTGGGAACTTAGATTTTGCAAGGAGTAGTTTTAGTATTGCCTATATACTTTTGTGCTTATTGCTGTTTCTTGTTAAGCAATTGCTGTATTTCTTGTATTCTGGAATACACAAGACAGACCCTTACCAAAGGGAATGTGGAACTCATGATGTTAAAATATGATGAGCAAGAAAGAAGCAAAGAAATGTATATAAAGGCTTTGATGAAAATAGAGGCATGAAATGGCTTCAAAGTTAGCCTTTAAAAGGCCAAAAGGGGGGAGTTGTAGAAACCATTTCATATTTAGCTAGAAGCCATTCTGTATAACAAAAGTCATTTCAGTTTCCTCTGTCTGCATGTATACTAGAGGGAGTGAACTGGCCTTCACTGAGGTGGGGAGAGGCCAGAGGGATGCGCTGTTGAAATGTGTTAATGAACTATTTTGAGCTGAAGCTCAAACTCCCTCTAAACCTGTTTCTTTCTCTGCTGATAATAATTCCTCTTTGAAGTTCGCTTTGATTTCTTGCCCTGACGTCAGACTTGTTTGGTTAAGGGTATAAAATACTAGAATTGATTGTATTAGCCAGCCTTCCTGGGCCCAGCTTTGCTAGGACCACGTTTGGCTCACTTTACTTTTATTGGCCAATAAAACTGTCTGTTTAGCCACGTAAACTGAGTGAGGCTTTTGCTTCGACAATTATAAGACAACAGGCTCATTGATATGGAAGGATGAGCCAACTTTTGGTATAAATGCTGGATGTGGTTTTAGTACTACCCGGTCTTTGTTAAAGATAGTGTAAGGCGGTGACGCCATTAGTGCTGATGGCTCACTGACTCTGCATGCTGACGTAATTGCAAGGAGGAAAGCTAGTTTCATGGTCAGGGTGCGCAAAGGTGTGGTAGCTAATGGTTCCAAGGGTGGTGTTAGGGCACTCAAAACAATGTCCAGGTTCTATACTGGGGGAACAGGTTTCCGAGGAGGGTCTATATTTGATAAGCCCTTCATGAATCTCTTGGTAGTTGGATGAGCAAAAAGTGAGGTTCCTTCGGCAGGATGTCTGAAAGCTGAGATCGCCGCTATGTGAACTCTGAGGGAAGCTAACAGTAGGCCTGTATTTCTTAGATAGAGCACATAATCGAGAAGTCGATGAAGTGGGGCAGTGTCCGGAGGTAGGTGTTGCGAAGTACACCAGGAAATGAACCTTTGCCATTTTGAGAGGTAAGTTTTTCTCGTTGTCTGCCGTCTGCTGTGAATGAGTATATTCTGAACCTAGATAGAGCAGAGGGATTCAGCAGGGTTTAGCGAACTAGGAGCCATGCCATGAGTCACAGGGTATGTATTTGAGGATGTTGTAGCGTCCCTTGATTCTGAGTGGGAAGGGTTGGCAACTGCTACCGTCTGCATGGCGACATGCGCCGGAGGAAGGAGAACCAGTGCTGACAAGCCCATGCTGGTACAATTATTATGACTGTAGCACCATCTGTTTTTATCTTCTGCAGGACTTTGGGAATGAGGACTGTGGATGGGAATGCGTAGAGGAGGGGTCCGCTCCAGTTAAAGAGAAACACATTGCTGAGGAAGTTCTGATCGAGTCTGGCCCTGGAACAATACTTCTGACATTTGGTGTTTTGATGCGTGGAAAAAAGGTCTATTAGGGGACTACCCCAGCATCGGAAAAGAATATGGAGGACTCCATCGTTCAATTCCCACTCGTGCTCCAGAGCAAAATTTCTGCTGAGGAAATCTGCATGAATATTCGTAGCGCCAGGTAAGTAAGAGGCCACTGGTGTTATGACATGGCAAATGCACCAGTTTAAAAAATGGACCGCTTCCGTGCAAAGGGAGCGGGAACGCGCTCTACCTTGATGGTTCACGTAATACATGGAAGCAACATTGTGAGGATCGTCACGGTGGTATTGCGGATGTGACTCAGGAAGGATCTGCAAACGTTGAAGATTGCCCAAAGCTCCAGGAAGTTTATATGGAGCCGTGTCCCGGAAAGGGACCAGTGGCCCTGGATTGAAATGTCGTCCATTTGCACTCCCCAACCCAGGAGAGAGGCGTCCGTGGTTGTTGAGTGTGAAAAGGCACTCCAGCAAGCAGGTTTGCAGGATTTGTCCCTCACTGAAGTGATTGGGTAACAACTGGTGGAGGAGTTACTGACCTGTGGAGGTCATGTTTCGTGTGGTTGTATACAGTGCCTAGCCAATATTGAAGGCAGCGAAGATGAAGTCTGGCATGGCAGATGACATAAGTTGTGGCTGCCATGTGGCCCATGAACTTTAGACAGGTAAGTACTTGGACGGATGGGCTGCTTCAAACAATTGCTATGAGATCTTGGATAGTCTGAAATCTCTGATCAGGTAAGTATGCTCTTGCATACTAGGCAGGCACTGATGAATTCCAGTTGTTGAGTCGGTTGAAAAGTGCACTTTTGGGTGTTTACGAGTAGACAAAGGGCATGGAAAGTTGACATGGTGGTCTTGAACATATCGAGGACATTGGTGTGAGAACTGCCTTTCAGTAGGCAATCGTCTAAGTAGGGGAATATGATAACCCCTTCTCAACGGACGTGTGCAGCTACTACCGCCAGGATTTTTGAGAATACCTTGGGGTGGTGCAAAGGCCAAAGGGAAGAACTCTGTATTGGAAGTGTCTTGTTCTGACTGTGAATCGTATGAAACGTCTGTGCACAGGATGGATTGTGATGTGAAAATACATGTCCTGAAGGTTGAGGGCTGCAAACCAGTCGTGTTGATCTAACGCAGGTATTATCGAAGCTAAGGTCACCATTTTGAAACACTGTTTTCATAAGAACTTGTTCAAGTTCTGGAGATCTAATAACGGTCGCCATCCGCCCGACTTCTTCTGAGTGAGGAAATAGTGGTAGTAGAATCCCCTGCCTATGAATTCTGCTGGAACTGGTTCTATTGCACCAATGGAGAGGAGATGATCGACTTCGGTGCATAGCAGGGTTTTGTGAGATGGGTCCCTGAAGAGGGACAGGCTAGGGGGGAAAGTGGGAGGAATGGTGACGAAGGGTATGGAGTATCCTGAGTGGATTTATTTCTAACACCCACCTGTCTGTGGTGACTGAGGCCTACTGATGATAAAAGGGCCTCAGGTGGTGATGATATTGGTGACTTTGGCTGGTATTTGTGTTTGTCTGCGTACCCTCGACTGAGGCGTCAAACCTGTTGTTTGGTGTTCACTGGGCCCTGGGTGCAATTGCCCTGGTTTCGACGCCTCTGAGGTCTCTGCCTGTTTCGTTAGTGATCAAGAGTTCTTTGCTGATTCTGCCATTGCTGTCAGACGTAGGGGTAATCATAAAGTCTCTGGTATGGAGGATAACGCCATCATCTATACGGGGGGGAGGGGAGTATACATCCCCAATGTCCACAGTGTAGTGCGGGAGTCTTTGGAAGAGTGCAGTACACTATCCGTTTTTTCAGAGAACAGCTTGTCCCTGTCAAAAGACAAATCCTCGACCTTGGTCTGAAGGTCATTGGGGACTGCAGCTGATTGTAAATAAGAGGCTTGTTGCAACGCTACTGCCGTGGCGGTGGATCTTTGCTGCTGTGTCCGCTACGTCCATGGCTATCTGTAGGGCAGTTCTGGCTGATGTGTAGCCCTCCTGGACAACCGATTTGAGAATGAGTTGCTTTGATTCTGGTAAATGGTCTAACAAAGGTGTGAGTTTGCTGAAATTGTCAAATATGTGGTTTGAAAGGTGTGCTGTATAATTTGCTATCCGGAGCATGAGTGTCGTGTACGTGTACACCTTTCTGCCAAGTAAGTCTAGTCTCTTTGCTTCTTTGTCAGAGGTGTTCCTATATTGAGGAGCTTTCGATCTTTGAAGTGCTGCGTCCACCACTAAAGAATTTGGTTTGGGAAGGGTGAAAACGAACTCCATCCCCTTAGGTAGCACAAAATACTTCCTGTCTGCCCTTTTGCTAGTTGGCGACGCAGAAGCAGGGGTCTGCCATATCTCTTTGGCGACTTCCAGAATGGCTTCATCCAGTGGTATGGCTATTCTTGCTCTGTGTTGCGGTCGAAGGTTCTTGAGGAGGTGATGTTGTTTCTCCTTTATTTCATCCAGGTGTATTACCTGGCTTATGGCTACCCTTGTGAAAAGTTCTTGGAACTGACGAAGATCGTGAGGTGGGGAGATGTCTCCCGGAATTATCGCCTCATCAGGTGATGAAGAGGAGCGGTCCATGGGGGAAATCTCCTGGGGTTGGTCCTCTGTGATAGAAAGGTGTGTATCATCTGGTTCCGACGGCTGACATTGAGGAGAGGCAGGTTGGCTCATTGGTGTGGGAGGGGCTGGAGTTGGGACTGTCTCATCGGTGTGCAGTCACAACATAATCTTCTACGTGACCTGGAACGGTAATAATAGGAGCGTGGAGAAGATAAGTACCGATGGTAATGGTCGTCATGGTAATAGTCTTTCAAGAGGTGACCTTCAATCAAAGTAAGCATGGCTAGGGTGTTCCCAGTGAGATGAACGATGAGTCTGGGGTGAATGGGAGTGAGCATAAGAGGCTCTAGATGATGTTGGGGAGATCGAATAATGGCTGTGATGACTATGATGATGGTGAGTCGAAGCAGCTGCCAGAAAAAGTGAAGGTAGCCTGCAACTGTGAGGATCGGTGCCGGTGTGAGTCATGCAAAGTAGGAGACCTCGGTGCCAGTGAAGATGGTGATGGTGACAGTGAAAAAAAGTAAGGACAGGATAATGAGTGGCTTCGGTGCTGATAAGGACTCCGTGCGGTGCCAGGAGTGTCGGTGCTGGGAGTGTGCGGAGACGGTGCTGCTGGGATTGTGCCAGGTCAGGTGCCATATCACGCACCGAAGATGCGCTGGGTGCTGATGGTGAATCCCATGCCACCGGTGCCAATTATGCTCTCAGCGCAGATTCTCTGTGCTGAAGGCGTGGTCGGTGCTGATGTTGACCTCGGTGCCAGCAGCCTTTTAGTTTCCTGTGCCGTAGGAGCACTTGGACACGGTTTTCAAATACCGGATGTCCTGAGCTTGTCTCCGAACTAACTCTGCTCTGTAAGGTAACTGGCAGAGATCTTGTGGGTGATGTCTTATGCTTTTTTGCTGTTGTCTTAGTCAGAGAAGAAGCCCTACATTTAGGGGGCCGCGCTTCCAGAGGTTTCCAGCTGAAGTGCAAGTTTTCCAGAGCTCTTGCGCAAAAAGGCTTATTCTTCATAGAAAGAGAAAAAACCCTGTCTTCTAATGATCTACTGTACTTTTTCTTGTGCAAAAATGCTCTTGTAGTGTGGACGCTCCTCAAGTTTTTTCACAAAAACGGTAGTTTTTGCGCAAAAACTCTGTAGTGTAGACGTAGCCTTTGTCTTGCTTCAAATCCAGGTTAGGGGTCCTCACAAACTCAGTACTCCTGTCTCTGGACAAGTACAGTGCCCTGTCTACCTTAGATCAATGTTCCCCTAGACATTCTAAGGGAAAGATATTAGATACTGATTAAAAGCTCTCTAAAAAAAGAACTCTGACTCTTCTCATGGGGAGACCCCAGCCTCCTCCAAAGTTGACAATCTTTGAGGCATCAGGTTTTCAGTCTGGTACAGTTGAGGCTGGAGATTCCTCTGGTATCAGTGGTGTTGCCAAATCCTGGGCTCCTCTAACAGCCCTGGCTCCAGCTGCGCTTTGGTACCATCAATGCATGATTGAGGCAAATGGGAGACAGTTTCCTTCCAGCAAAATGGTACCAATGGATACTCTTCTGCAACGGCTGGTATTCAAGGTCATAGCACCCTCAGTACTCCAAAAAGCTAAACAGTCACCTCAGTCTATGCCTGTCTTGAGGCATACAGAGTCACTTTCTCTTCCTCTGCAAGAGACTTGCCTTGATGAACTCCCAGCTTGGCATCATTATTTCATCTGGTACTAAAGGTATTTAGATTCTCTAAAGACCTTTCTGTGTTAGAGTAGTCATGGTTTCTTCTTTTGATCATTACTGTGCTCCTCTTAGTACTGAGATCTGCTCAGTCACTGGAATTATTATTCCTTTTTCTGTTTTTATTTGAATCTCCATTAGGGATCATAGAATCATAGAGCTGGAAGAGACCTCAGAAGGTCATCAAGTCCAGCCCCCTGCCCAAGGCAGGACCAATCCCAACTAAATCTACCCAGCCAGGGCTTTGTCAAGCCGAGACTTAAAAACCTCTAGGGATAGAGATTCCACCACTACCCTAGGTAACCCATTCCAGTACTTCACCACCCTCCTAGTAAAAGAGTTTTTCCTAATATCCAACCTATACCTCCTCAATTTAAAAAGTAATAATTTAAATAGTTAATCAATAGCCAATAAGCAACTAGCTTATCAGTTTCCATTATGATATTAACCATTATAGTATTAACCAATAAGCAAACAGCTTATCAGTTTACATAATGGTATTGGTTTTTAATCATATGATTTTAAGCCAATTCCTGATTGTGGGACTTGTGATTCTTGAATGCTTGCTCTGGACAATATTTAAAGAATTTGAGAGAATACTTGTAAGTGACATGTTGATTGAATTCTAGAGGTAAAGGGAAAAGTGGAAATCTGGAAACTGGAGAAGCAAGTGAGATCAAGTGTGGGGTTTTGTATAATGAGGGACACTTTGACATGGTTGTATTTCAGCGCACAGGCCAGAAGATAGAAGTCAAGAGATAGACTGACTAACCTTCTCCATTTCACTAATGCCCATCTTTGTATAGTTGTTTGGGAAATGAGTAGCATCTTAAAAAGTTTGGAAGACCTCTATTAGGGCTCCCTCTCTTTGACTGCAGAAAACACTAGATGCTAACAGATCAACAGTGTTTTTCTATGATTCTAGCATTGCCAAACAGTTACTGAAAACAGTTATTTGGATCCCAATTGTGTCTGTCTGGTTTCCTCATATTCTTAATGCTGTGGAGAGAGTTGAGAAAGAAATTTAAAAAAAAATGCTTCAAATATTTCAGTAGAAGTTCCTCCTACAAATGAAGAGTTATTGCATTGTTTTCCTCCCAGCTGGGTTAGGTGATTTAGAGACCACTATGTCTGAAAATCTTAAGCAATATAAAAACTTCTTACAAGTAAAGAAAAAAATCCCTATAATAAGTGAAGCAACTTTAAAAATAAAAGCAGCTTTTCTTTCTGAATAATAGGCCAATGGGGGTGAGGAGTAACAGTCTTTATGGACTCCTAAAAAGCAGGTAGCTTTACTGACTGAAATATGTAGTATTTTGTCATTTCCTGATCTTAAATATTGAACCAAATGCCAAACAAGGTGGTGTTTTGTGATAAAAGTGCTAATTACTTCAAAATTTGAACAGAACATGTTTTGTATTTTATTAGAAACTACTCTGTCCTTCAGCAGTTTATCATAAAATCATAAAACATTAAATATTTGGAATAGTTTGTTTTATGTAATTAGACAAGCTATTCAGTTCCATAAGTGGCATCAGCTACGTAAAAAATATTTCTTCTATAATTTTGTTTTGTTTTATTTGAGAATCACGGACAAGGTTGGCTCCTGGAGTTGTGCACTAAGTGACGCAAGATGGGATGAAGATGGACAACCTGTGGTGGTTAAAGAACAGGTTAGGAACTATTTAGAAAAGCTGAACGTACACAAATCCATAGGTCCGGACTTAATGCATCCGAGGGTACTGAGGGAGTTGGCAAATGTCATTGAGGAGCCTTTGACTATTATCTTTGAAAAGTCGTGGAGATCGGGAGAAATCCCGGATGATTGGAAAAAGGCAAATGTAGTGCCCATCTTCGAAAAAGGACGATTCAGGGAACTGTAGGCCAGTCAGTCTTACCTCGGTTCCTGGAAAAATCATGGAAGGGATCCTTAAGGAATCCATTTTGAGGCACTTGGACAAGAGGAAAGTGATGAGGAATAGTCAGCATGGATTCACAAAAGGCAAGTCGTGCCTGACCAATCTGATTAGCTTCGATGATGAGGTAACTGGCTCTGTGGACATGGGAAAGTCAGTGGATGTGATATACCTTGACTTTAGCAAGACTTTTGATACGATCTCCCACAATATTCTTGCCAGCAAGTTAAGGGAATGTGGATTGGATAAATGGACGGTAAGATGGATAGACAGATGGCTAGAAGGCCGGGCCCAGCGCGTAGTGATCAACGGCTCGCTGGCAGAATGGTGGTCAGTTTCTAGCGGAGTGCCCCAAGGTTCGGTTCTAGGACCGGTTTTGTTCAATATCTTTATTAATGACCTGGATGAGGGGATGGATTGCACCCTCAGCAAGTCTGCGGATGACACTAAGCTAGGGGGAGAGGTAGATACGCTTGAGGGCAGAGATAGGGTCCAGAGTGACTTAGACAAATTGGAGGATTGGGCCACAAGAAATCTGATGAGGTTCACCAAGGACAAGTGCAGAGTCCTGCACTTGGGACAGAAGAATCCCAAGCATAGTTACAAGCTGGGGACCAACCAGTTAAGTAGTAGTTCTGCAGAAAAGGACCTGGGGGTTGCAGTGGATGAGAAGCTGGATTTGAGTCAACAGTGTGTCCTTGTAGCCAAGAAGGCTAATGGCATATTAGGTTGCATTAAGAGGAGCATTGCCAGCAGATCCAGAGATGTCATTATTCCCCTTTATTCAGCTCTGGTGAGGCCACATCTGGAGTATTGTGTCCAGTTCTGGGCCCCCCACTACAAAAAGGATGTATACGCATTGGAGAGGGTCCAGCAGAGGGCAACCAAAATGATTAGGGGGCTGGAACATATGACTTATGAGGGGAGGCTGAGGGAGTTGTGTCTGTTTAGTCTGCAGAAGCGAAGAGTGACAGGGGATTTGATAGCAGCCTTCAACTTCCTGAAGGGAGGTTCCAAAGAGGATGGAGAGAATTTGTTCTCAGTAGTGACAGATGGCAGAACAAGGAGCAATGGTCTCAAATTGTGGTGGGAGAGGTCCAGGTTGGATATTGAGAAAAACTATTTCACTAGGAGGGTAGTGAAGTACTGGAATGGGTTACCTAGGGAAGTAGTGGAGTCTCTGTCCATAAAGGTGTTTAAGTCTCGGCTTGACAAAGCCCTTGCCGGGTTGATTTAGTTGGGATTAGTCCTGCCTAGAGCAGGGGGCTGGACCTTCTGAGGTCTCTTCCAGCTCTATGGTTCTATGATTCTATGATTAATCTGACTTTGTGATTTTTCCAAATATAATAGAGATATGCAGTGAACTTTCTGCAATCTCATCACCAAAAAATTCAGCAGCACTGCATATGTGATTATGATGGGCCTATGAAACCAGAAAACAATACAGATCTTTAAGACTCATTTTTGTGGATGTTTCTGTTCAGTTCCAAATAAATACCCACTATAATAACAACCAAAGTCAGTGTTGGAACACATACCATTCCTTCTTTTTATTTTTTCAAAAATACTACTAGCATCAGTATGCTAGAACATTTGTTTGTAGTTACTGCATCTTAAATACAGAGTAAAAATCAAGGTAATCTCAAATACAAATATATGCTTGAACCAGTGAGATGACAGTAAGTCTTCCTAAAGATGTTCGGTCATTGCATCATTAGCCCATTAAATTTCATGTTTACTCTTAACTGAATGAACTTTTTTATAGAAATTGGACAGTTAAATCCTTCTCCACTGACAATCAGGCCCACCAATGGGGGCGGGGGGAGAGTGGGAGGTCTGGCAAGTCTGTTGGCCCCTATTGAGACATTTATTGAGCTGACAAGATATTTATTTGTCACATTGCCAAACAATAATCATGCTGGGTATATAGATGACAGAAAAGTTGCTCTGCACGAAATAATTCCATATAAGTATCATTACAGATTATAAAGAATATACTTAATGGGTTATGGTAAATTATGTAGTTTTTCTAGTAAGATCTTGGAGTAAGGTCTACAAAAGTAATCCAAATGCTTTTTCACATGTAAGTTGAACTCATAATTTATCTGTCAACCTTGACACATCCTACTTATGCCACAGATCTGTGCTTAGACATTTACTGTTTTAAAATGTTTAATTAGAATCAGTTGTGCTTCCTCAGTTTTCTGGTTTTTATTCAATGAGAGAGAATCACATTTCTGAAATTAAATGTGGTTGGATTTATTTGAAGAAATATTTGCAGTTACATATATTTTGCACATGTCATGCTTCCAGATGTTTTTTGGGGAAAAAAAAATAAATGAATGATCCATAAGGCCTTACAGGAATAAATCTCTCATACATCCCGATTTAACTCAATGGAGGTACTTGCTTGTGTAAGGATTTTCAGATTTGGACTCTTTTCTATTCTGTGCATATTCATTTTCAATGGCACAAATCTTTGAACTTTTTCATTTGTGTTTTCAAATTAAATATAACATTATTGAACCAAAAGTGTTCGAAAGAAAAACAAATCTTTAGGGAACAAAAAAGATAATTGACATCACAGAACTATATCATGCAATATATATATTTACAATGCTTAACAATACTCTGTTTAGAAATCAGCAGGAGAGTGGAATATGCTTGAATTTTTTTGTGCCAGGAGTAGCAAACATAGAATCAGAGAATTATAGGGCTGGAAGAGACCTCAGGAAGTCATCGAGTCCAGCCCCCTTCCCAAAGCAGGACCAATCCCAACTAAATCATCCCAGCCAGGGCTTTGTCAAGCTGAGACATAAAAACTTCTAGGGATGGAGATTGCACCACCTCCTTAGGTAACCCATTCCAGTACTTCACCACCCTCCTAGTGAAATAGTTTTTCCTAATATCCAACCTGGACCTCTCCCACCACAACTTGAGACCATTGCTCCTTGTTCTGCCATCTGTCACTACTGAGAACAACCTCTCTCCATCCTCTTTGGAATATCCCATCAGGAAGTTGAAGATTGCCATCATAATACTAATTGGTTCTGAATCAATTAATTACCAATCATATTGAAAATATGCATTTTTCCAATTAATTCTAAGGCATTTACCAAATCACAAGGAAGTTGCAAATATTAAACTGAAATGTAGGAAGAAAATTTTCTTTCATGACTGAGTCATGAGTACTAAACTCAACTGTAGTTTATAGTTTTTGGTTTAATTGGATCAGTCTGGTAAACTAAAAGCATTCTCAGTTTTCACCTCCATGCTATTCTTCTGGGTCAATATTCTTCTATCAATGAAATGAGAGGGTTATTCACTGATGTTCTTTGAGATGGGTGTCCCTGTGGGTGCTCCACCTTAGGTGTTCTGGTGCTGCAGCACACCTAGCCGGATGATTTTACTAGCAGTGGCTTTGACAGCTAGCTCGCACATGCGCAGAAGCGCTACATGCACTAGGCAGCTAATGTGCATATGCGAGATACAGTCACCTCAGTTCCCTCTCTGCCCCGAGAAAGTATGGAAATAATACCAAAGCAGAGGGCAGGAAGGGTGGGTGGTGGAGCACCCACAGGGATACCCATCTCGAAGAACGTCAGTTACTGCAGAGGGTGAGTAACCCTCTCTTCTTTTTTGAGGAGTGTCCCTGTAGGTGCTCCACCTTAAATGACTATAAGCAGTTTATCAACTGGAGGTGGGAGCTTCGGATGGTGTAGTTTCTTTTACATCATGGTAAGGACTGGATCTCTGGACACTTAGGAATCCAGAGCATACTGAGCTGCGAATGTATGAGTAGAGGACCAGGTGGCTGATATGCATATATTGGACAGGGAGATGCTTGTGTGGTGAGGGTACTCAGGTGAGCTCCATGGCTCTGTTGCGATGTGTCTGTGGTAATGGTGAACGATGGGGCTTGCTTGTGGAAGGGGACCCTAGTGCACATGTTTTGTGCTTCTGACCACCATTGGAGGGAGTGTTTTACCATGTTTGGAAGTGAGACTAGCTTGTGTAGGCTGTTTACCCGAGGTCTGCATACTGTGCTCAGCTGGTGTTATAGAGGCTTCATGTGTAATCTGGCATGCGGGACAACCATTGTTGCTGCTGCCATATGGCCTAGTAGCTGGAGACATGCCCTGGCAGGAAGTTGTGGAGCTGTGGTGTGAAGTTGTACTATTGCAAGGAACCTCTGATGGGGTAAAGATGCAATAGCACGGATGCAATCAAGTTGAACTCCTATAAAGGCTAGTGCTTGGGTTGGATGGAGCTGACATTTGGAGAGGCCGATCTGGAGGCTGAGTGAATGGAACAGTGACATGATGGTTGTGTTTGAGTCCTGAGTTTCCTGGAATGAATTGCCCCTTACAAGGCAGCCATTGAGATATGGATAAATTGACACTCCTCCTCTTCGCAGGTGGACCACCACAACTGCCAAGACCTTGGAAAAGACCCTCAGCACTGTGGATAGGCCAAAAGGTAATACTGTATATTGGAAATGTTGTTCCCCATGCTGTGAATCGTAGGTACCTCTTGTGTGCAGGGAGTATGGGCTCATGGAAGTATGCATCTTGGAGGTTGAGAGTCGCCAGCCAGTCGTCTTTGTTGAGGGAGGGTATGATGGTGGAGAGGGTAACCATCTTGAAGCATTGGTTCAGGACATATCTGTTGAGAGCTCTGAGATAGAGAATGGGTCTCCAGCCCCGACTTCTCTGTGAGAAAATGTCAGGAGTAGAAGCCGGTATTTTGATATTGTTGTTAAACTCTTTCCACTGCATTGATATGGAGCAAGTGGTTGATCTCTTGACATAGAATAGTCTTGTGAGATGGGTCCCTGAAGAGGGATGGGGTGGCTGGTTGGGTTTGGGGAGGAGATAGGAAGGGGATGCAGTACCCGAACTTTATCATGTCCAGAACTCATTTGTCTATACTTGTGAGGCACCACTGATGGCAAAATGGTGCTAATCTGTGGTTGGATAATAGGGTGATAGGAGGCTTAGGTGAGGGAAGATGAATCTGATGGCTCTCAACCAAATCTTCAAAATGTTTGCCTCGAGTTAGAGGACTGAGATGAAGTGGGTTTGTGAGTGAGGTTTTTTTTTTTTTCCTCTCCACTTCTCCTCCCCCTCCCCTTCATGGAGTGTGTGCTGTGATTGGCAAGTGGAAACTGTTGGCTTCTAATTAAAGTTTGAATTCTAGAAGCCTCTGCTGATTGGCTGAGCCTTGGTAGGGGGAGGGACTTTCAGGCACTCCAGGGCTTTA
This sequence comes from Pelodiscus sinensis, assembly GCF_052426305.1. Lineage (NCBI taxonomy): Eukaryota > Metazoa > Chordata > Testudines > Trionychidae > Pelodiscus > Pelodiscus sinensis. The sequence continues at coordinate 229,611,626 of NC_143053.1, read as the reverse complement.
TAAGGCAGTGGGCAAGCGACCAAAAAGCTTGCAAATAGGTGAGTGCTAACAGGGAGTTTAGAGAGGGAGTGTGGAAGAGGAGAGGGAAGGGCATGAGATATTCTTGCCTTTCTTTTTAAATCCCTTCTCCAGGACAGCAGCGATGGATGGTGATAGGTCTGCTGTTGTTACCTGCACGGAATGTACCATGTTTGTCTTCCTCACAGAAGAAAGAACGGATTTCATCTGCACTAATTGCAAGCTGGTCGCAATTTTGGAAGAAGAAATTAGAAGACTGGAGGCCCAAGTGTCGACCCTACGCTCGATCAGAGAGGATGAAGACTTCCCCGATAGAAGGCAGAGTTTGATTCTTCAAGCACGGCAGGCGGAAGAGCCAGAGAAGGCAGTACGGGACCAGGAAGAGAACTGGCAGCATGTAACTTCTAGAAGGGGGAAAAGGCCAGCACAGGAATCCCCCAATGCTATAGAGGTAAGCAATCGCTTTCAGGCTCTCTCCACAGGTTCTGCAGTGCTGAATTCTTTGGAAGGGACCTCACAAGGAAGAAACTGGAAGGGGACACCATCTACTGGAAGGTATGGGATGTGTAGTCATAGGGATGGGGGTTCCAAGGCCACCACCCCCAAAAGAAAATGATGGGGGGGTGGTCGGGGACTCCCTCCTAAGAGGGACTGAGCCATACATCTGCCGTCCGGACCTGGAATCTTGAGAGGTATACTGCTTACCGGGAGCTCACATTCAGGATGTGACTGAGAGACTTATCAAATTGATCAAACCTTCAGATCACTACCCCTTCCTGCTTCTCCATGTGGGAACTAATAATACGGCCAAGAATGACCATGAGTGGGTTACTGCGGATTATGTAGCGCTGGGAAGAAGGATCTAAGAATTCGGAGCGCAAGTGATGTTCTCGTCCATCCTCTCTGTTGAAGGGAAAGGACTGGGCAGGGATCATTGAATTGAGGAAGTAAATGCGTGGTTGTGCAGGTGGTGTCGCAGAGAGGGCTTTGGTTTCTTCGACCATGGGCCTCTGTTCCGGGCACAAGGATTGTTAGAAAGAGATGGGATCCACCTAACCAAGAGAGGAAGGAGCATCTTTGCGGGCAGGCTTGCAAACCTAGTGAGGAGGGCTTTAAACTAGGTTCATCAGGGGACAGTGACCAAAACCCTGAGGGGAGTGGGAAAGTTGGATACTGGGAAGAAATGCAAAGAAGAATAAGCAACAAAGGAGGACCCCTTATTCGAATGGAGAAGATAGGGCAATCAACTGGTTATCTGAGGTGTTTGTACACTAATGCGAGAAGCCTGGGCAACAAACAGGAAGAACTGGAGGCCTGGATTCCTTTGGATAAATGGACAGTAAAATGGATAGAAAGATGGATAGAAGGCCGGGCCCAGCGGGTAGTGATCAATGGCTCGATGTCAGGATGGCAGTTGGTTTCTAGTGGAGTGCCCCAAGGTTCGGTTCTAGGACCGGTTTTGTTCAATATCTTTATTAATGACCTCGATGAGGGGATGGATTGCACCCTCAACAAGTTTGCAGATGACACTAAACTAGGGGGGAGAGGTAGATACACTTGAGGGCAGAGATAGGGTCCAGAGTGACTTAGACAAATTGGAGGATTGGACCACAAGAAATCTGATGAGATTCAACAAGGACAAGTGCAGAGTCCTGCACTTGGGACAGAAGAATCCCAAGCATTGTTACAGGCTGGGGACCAACCATTTAAGTAGTAGTACTGCAGAAAAGGACCTGGGGGTTGCAGTGGATGAGAAGCTGGATATGAGTCAACAGTGTGCCCTTGTAGCCAAGAAGGCTAATGGCATATTAGGTTGCATTAAGAGGAGCATTGCCAGCAGATCCAGAGATGTCATTATTCCCCTTTATTCGGCTCTGGTGAGGCCACATCTGGAGTATTGTGTCCAGTTCTGGGCCCCCCACTACAAAAAGGATGTGGACGCATTGGAGAGGGTCCAGCGCAGGGCAACCAAAATGATTAGGGGGCTGGAGCATATGACCTATGAGGAGAGGCTGAGGGAGTTGAGTCTGTTTAGTCTGCAGAAGTGAAGAGTGAGGGGGGATTTGATAGCAGACTTCAACTTCATGAAGGGAGGTTCCAAAGAGGACGGAGAGAGGTTGTTCTCAGTACAGGCAGTCCCCGGGACACGTACAAGATAGGGACTGTAGGTTTGTTCTTAAGTTGAATCTGTATGTATGTCGGAACTGGCGTCAGACGCTGCTGAAACTGATAAGTTTCAACCGCGGCTGAATCTGGATGCCAGTTCTGACTTACATACAGATTCAACTTAAGAACCCCAGGCGTCCCCAAGTCAGCTGCTGCTGAAACTGATCAGCGGCTGATTCCAGGAAGCCTGGGGCAGAGCAACTCTGCCTGGGGCTTCCTGTAGTCAGCCGCTGGTCAGTTTCAGCAGCGGCTGACTTGGGGACGCCTGGGGCAGAGCAGCTGGGGTGCAGCTGGGTTGCTACAGTAGCGCGGCTCCTGAAACTGACCAGCAGTGGCTGAATCAGGACGCCTGGGGCAGAGCAGCTGGGGTGCTGCCAGGTTGGTCCGGAGTGGCGCTGCGGGACCAACCCGGCAGCCCCCAGCTGCTCTACCCCAGGGGTAGGCAAGAAAAGCCTGGTCTGCTGGGGGGGGCACTAGCTGCACCCCTCCCCCAGCAGACCAGGGGGACAGGAGCAAAGTCGCGGAGCACGCCCGCTGCGGGCGTGCTCCAAGGCTTTGCTCCCGGTCTCCCTGCAGACCAGGGAGACGGAGAGCAAAGCCACAGAGCACGCCCGCAGCAAGACAGCCCAAGCGCGCCCGGGCTGTCCCACTGCGGGCATGCTCCGTGGCTTTGCTCCTGTCCCCCTGGTCTGCTGGGGGGGGGGTCCAGCAAAGCCACTGGACCCCCCCCCCCAGCAGACCAGGGACACCAGAACAAAGCCGCCGCCTGGGCGGCTTTGCTCGTTTGCCCGGGAGCAAAGCCGCCCAGGCAGCGGCTTTGCTCGGGTGTCCCTGGTCTGCTGGGGGGGGGGGTCCAGTGGCTTTGCTGGACCCCCCCAGCAGATCAGGGGGACAGGAGCAAAGCCGCCCAGGCAGCGGGACTCCCCCGCCTGGGCGGCTTTGCTCGGGTGTCCCTGGTCTGCTGGGGGGGTTCAGAGGCTTTGCTGGACCCGCCCCAGCAGACCAGGGGGACAGAAGCAAAGCCGCTCAGGCGGGGGGAGTCCCGCTGCCTGGGCGGCTTTGCTCCAGGGCAAACGAGCAAAGCCGCCCAGGCAGCGGGACTCCCGCCGCCTCGGCAGCTTTGCTCGGGTGTCCCTGGTCTGCTGAGGGGGTCCAGCAGCTTTGCTGGACCCCCCCAGCAGACTAGGGAGACCGGGAGAAGCTTTTCTTGCCTCGGAGGACACGGGTGGCGATTCGCCGCCCATGAGCTCCGGGGCGAGAAAAGCCCCGTTCATAAGTGCGGATCCGACATAAGTCGGATCCGCGTAAGTCAGGGACTGCCTGTAGTGACAGATGGCAGAACAAGGAGCAATGGTCTCAAGTTGAGATGGGAGAGGTCCAGGTTGGATATTAGGAAAAACTATTTCACTAGGAAGGTAATGAAGCAGTGGAATTGGTTAACTAGGGAAGTAATGGAGTCTCCATCCCTAAAGGTGTTTAAGTCTCGGCTTGACAAAGCCCTGGCTGGGTTGATTTAGTTGGGATTGGTCCTACTTAGAGCAGGGCGCTGGACTTGATGACCTTTTGAGGTCTCTTCCAGCTCTATGGTTCTATGATTCTATGGGTTGATTGGCTGGCTGTTGCCTTTTCCCTTGACGTTGATGTTTTCTAGGGTTATATTGTCTTTGAGAAGGATCAAAGAGGGAAGGTCTGTATCTCTGAATGTAAGGTTTGTTTTGTTTGCATTTTGGTGCATGAGCCTGGATGCCCATCATTTTAAGTGTGGCCCTGGAATCTTTCAGGGAATATAAAGAAGTATCTGTGCCATCAGCGAAGCACTTCGGGCCCTCGAACGGAAGGTCTTCCACCTTCATCTGGACCACCTTTGGGAAACCAGAGAGATGGAGCCAGGATGCTCTTCTTATTACCACAGAGATGGCAAAGGCTCATGAAGCTGTCAGCTGAGTCCAAAGCAGTTTGGAGGACTATTCTAGCTATCAGGAGACCCTCATTGGTGTTAGCTCTCTTTTGTTCTATTTTTTCCTCTGGGAGGAATTGACTAAAATCTGTGATTTGCTCAAATATGTGAAGAGTGTATTTTGCCAGCATCACGGTGTAATTAGAAATACGTAGCTATAGGAGACAGAGGAGTATAACTGTCTGCCCATTATGTCTGGACATTTCCACTCCTTGTCAGGAGGGGTGGATTTGGCAATGTTTTATTGTTGATTCACTGCCTCAATTACTATGGAGTTAGGGGAGGGATGTGAGAATAAAAACTTAGCACCCTGAGGAGCCACATAATATTTCCCATCTGCCTTCTTGGCCACTGGGAGAATGGTGGCGGGTGTTTGCAAAAGTTGCTTAGCTGGGTCCATAGGGTGGGGTCTATGGGGAGAGCGAGCCTTGTGGAAGGAGAGATATGGAGGATGCTCATAAGTTTATGCTGGGTCTCTGTGGCAGTGTGGTTAATGAGACCTCAAGGACCTCAGCTACCCTCTTGAAAAGATCTTGGAAAGTCTTGAAATCATCCCTGGATAGGGCTTGCGGAGGCTTGAGTGTGTCCCCTGGGGAGGGAGGAGATATCTGTGTAAGTGGATGAGAGAAAGTAGTGGATTCCTCATCACTTAGGCTGTGTCTACACTGGCACATTCTTGTGCAAAAACATGCCCCCATCTACACTGGCCACGTGTTCTTGCGCAAGTAAACTTGCACAAGTTGTACTGAAGAAAATCAGGACTTCTTGCATGAGAACTCTGACACTCCCTCTCAGGAAGAAGCCCTCTTGCACAAGAGCTCTTCCAGAAGAGGCCAGTGTAGACAGGCAACATGAATTTATTGCGCAAGAAGCCCCTATGGTTAAAATGGCCATCAGAGCTTTCCTACGGAAGAGAGCATCTACACTGCCATGGATGCTCTTGCACAAAAGCACATCTCTTGCGCAAAAGCACATACCAGTGTAGACACTCTCTTATGGAAGAGTTTTTGCACAAGAATTCTTCCACAAAAGAGTTCTTGCGCAAGAAGCTGCCAGTGTAGACGTAGCCTTAGTGGCTAATCAAAGTCTGTCTGGTCCCTGAGGTGTCAAGGGACACAGTGGATGTGGGCCTAGAGCGAAGCTGAGCAACATGGTGATGCTGTTGCTGCTGAGCCCTGTAAGGTGCCTGGGGGCCCCAGGAGGACCACGTGGGGGACATTGGCATAGGTGGTGGTAGCCAATGCACAGGTTGCCAGTGTGGTAAAGCTGGTTGTGAGTGAGGGAATTTTCACCTAGGCATAGAGTATCTGGGAGGAGTTGAGGTCATGATAGAAGCCTGATCCTCCTCACCAGATAACGGAGGTATGGAAGTGCCAGGCAGAGACATGGAAACCCCTCAGAATGGGGGGAGGAATCAGTGCCAAACAAGGGTGTTGCAGGCACTTAAGAGATCATAGAATTATCTGTGGACGTATAAGGGCAAAAAGGAGGCACAGGTGGTAAGGAATATTGTGGCGGTGTAGACTTTCGCTTCACAAGCAGAGGAGATGATGCAGGTGTTGGGAGTGGTAACAGCACTCAGGTTCCTGCACTACCCTTAGGTACAGCACTGCTTGTGCTGGTAGGACCGACAATGCTGTTGTAGCCCTGTGCTTTTCAGCCGTGACAGGCTTAGGCTTATCAGCAAGTTTAGGTACATTGGCCAGGTCATTAGACCCTTGGGGCACTGTGGGTGAACGCTGTCCCGGTAAGTGCTTTTCCGGAGCCCCAGCGGAGGACAGAGCTGGCTTAGGTTTCAAGGATCACCATTTCTTTATGTGAAGGGGATTCCCTGTTTGCTGCTATATGTACTCTCTTCTGTTTGGAAGAAGTAGAGCTTGCAGCTGCGGCAGCGAGAACTGCCTTATCCGACATTGCTGATAATGATAGTAATAGCGGGGATGCGGGGTGACCAGAGTCCAATGCTGGTCTGAGGGAGATCAGGTTGAGCTGAAAACCCTCTGGCTCTCCTACCCATGGCTGCCAAATTTTCCCTGATGGCAGTAAACTACACTGTTATTGTCCAGACAATGTATGCACTGAGAGTGCTAGTCTGGCAGTGTGATTGACTGCCCGTGAGGAGAAAACAGCATTTAAAACAGAGCCCCCACTTGGGAGAATGCTGCAAAACAGATTAAGAAAAAAAAGTTTTAAATCTGTGGAAAAAAAAATATATCTCAGCCTTATGTGAGGAGGCTGGAGCTGAAGCTGAGGGAAAAGAAACTCCTCAGCGCAGGAGAGAGGAGTCCCCTGAGGGGAAGCGCAGGGCCCATGCCTGCCTCTGTATCTGAGGGAGACACTCGGTCATCATCTTTTTTTTTTTTGAAGGATAATAAAAATATCATAAAAATATAATGAAAAGGTTAACTAAGTAAAGGAAAGACTAGCTGTCTCAGTGAGGAGAAATCTGCAGAGTGCTCTGCGGGTTCTCACCAATGCTGCTGGCAGCAGAGAAGGAACTGAGGTGACCATATCTCGCGCATGCACATTAGCTGCCTAGCACATGTAGAGCTTCTGCACATGTGCAAGCTAACTGTCAAAACCACTGCTAGTAAAATCTTCCGGCCAGGCGTTCTGTAGCACCAAAAAAACCTAAGGTGGAGCATGCACAGGGACACTCCTCAAAGAAGAACAAAATTCTACTGACTTCATTTTGAGCAAGGTTCAACCCTTACTTTTGGAGAGTGTATAAAGTATGATTTTCCTGTCGAGAAAAAAAAATCTTTCATCTTAAATCGTTTGCTTCAAATTGCACAACAGCCTTTTAGCATATTTGGTCACTTTCCTCATAACTTTTTATAAGTACAAAATAAATAGAATCTAAACTTGATATTACAAGAAACATTTTAAATAGAATCTGGCAAATTATGCATGTAAGGTAGTTAATTTAAGACATTCATATGTCCCATGCCATCATCCCTAATTCTAAAGGCAATAAACACATTTTAAAAAGTATGATAAGTTTGCAAGAATTGATCATATAACTTTGGAATATTCAGGATTAAGGCCATTTTGGAAATTTACCCATGTAAAAGACTCCTATACCCATGACACTGAGTTTGAGAACAATACCAGACAACTGGCTGAATTAACTACATCAGAATGTACATTATGCAGCAGGTCATGTATATGTAGTAACACAGTTCTCCCCCTCTCAAACAATAAAAATAATGTTGATAATAAAAAGATATCTTTCTTCCCTAACTTGGATCCCTATTTTAGATGAATACAAAATAAGCCTATAACTCCGATTTTAACATTTCTTCTTTAACAGCATGTATTTCATCATTCATGTTAACTGAAGATTTCAGTATTATAAAAAATTGTATTTTTCAAGGCCAAAGAATATTTTTCATAATACTGAAATCTTCATAATGAAAAATATTCTTTGGCCTTGAAAAATACTATTTTTTTTATTTAAATGCTAAAACAACATGATCACTATGAAGCAGAAACCAAGATAATTACTGTTTTGGTTTTGGTTTCATATGAGTAGCTGGATATATATTCAATCCAGCTGCATCCATCTCTCATTCCCTATTCATTTTACAGCCAGTAATTTTAGTTTAAATCTTGTAGTTTTGTCTTTATTGTTCTTGACCTCTGACACAGTTTCTCATTGTCCTGTATAAGTTGCTCTCTTCCACATCAGTAGTTATGCCAAGGCTCTCAAGTTTCTGCTTTATAATTTCTGCCTATGCCTTCTATATAACATATAAAGGGAGGAAGACCTTGAGAGGTTTTTAATTTTTTTCTTTTCACATCAGAGATTCTATGCCATTCTAGATGGGAAGAATCTGTGGTAATTGGTTAACTTGTGAAATGGGGCTATCACAAAACAACAGAGTGAAAATAGCCATTCAAAGAAGGATTTTTAATCTGATTTTTTTAATTATTTTTTTTGAATTAATACAGATTGAACCTCCCTGGTCCAGGACCCACAGGGCCTAATTGGTCCTGAAGGAGGGAGTTTGCTGGCCCAGAGGCAGTTGGGCCATGGGGCTCCAGACTCCGTGACCAGCCCTAGGGCACCAAGTTTCTACTGCCCCTGGGCTGCCAGGGCTCCACGGCCAGCCCTGGGGCCATTAGAGCTTTGCTACCTTGGGCTACCAGGATTCCATGGCCAGTCCTGCAGCTTCAGGGGCTCCATGGGCTGTCAGGCTGCTCTCCCCAGGGGCTGCTGGACTTCACGAGGGCTCTGTACATTGCTCCTGCCCCAAGGAGCTCCCATTTGTTGGGAACCACTACCAATGGGACCTGCAAGTGCAGCACCTACAGATGGGAGCAGCATACAGATCCGCCTGGCTGTGCCAATCCCATAGCAGCTGGCAGGTAATGCCAGCTGCTTCCAGGAGCCACTTAACGTAAGCGCTATTCACAGCCTGCACCCCAACCTCTGTCCCAGTCCTGAGCCCCTCCTGTACCCAAACTCCTTCCCAGAACCCATACCTCAACGTTCCTCTGTCCACCCAAACCCCTACCTCAGCCCCGAGTCCTCTTCCACACCCAAATTCTCTCCCAGGGCCCACACCCGCTTTTGCACTCAAAACCCCAGTCCAAGCCCGGAGTACCCTTCTGCACCCAAACTCCTTCACAAAGCCTGCACCCCTGCCTGCATGCTGAACTAGGGATGTTGAATTGCAAATAATTTACCAATCAAATAGTCGATGCATTCTGCATCGACTATTCGAATAGTCAATAGGGCACCTCCACCTTTGAAGTATAGCAACACCTCTAGGGTTAGCCCATGGCTGCATGAAGCATTTCAGAGCAACAGGGCTGCGTGGAGCCTGGGATCAGCTGAGGAGTCCCCCACTACTTCGGGCTCCGTGCGGTGCTGCTGCTTTGAAATGGAGCCTGACGCTGGGTTCCCCACAGTGTTTCAAAGTAGCAGCGCTCCTTATGGAATTTAAAGGGGCAGAGTCATGTGGAGCCCAGGATCAGATGGAGAGTTGCCAGCTAATCCCGGGCTCCCTGCAGCACTGCTGCTTTGAAACACCATGGGGAACCCAGCATCAAACTGTTTCAAAGTGGCAGCACCGAAAGGAGTCCCCAGCTGATCCCAGGCTCAATGTGGTGCTGCTGCTTTGAAGTACCGCCTTCTGTTTCCCCCCCCCCCCCCCACCCCGTTGCCTCTTTCTGATAGAGGCAACAAGTGAGGGAAGGCGAGCAACTAGTTGACTTGACTATCTGATCAGCATTTGCTTATTGGATAGTCGACTAGTCCTTCACATCCCTATGCTGAACCCCTCAGTCCCTATCCACAGCCCACACTCAGCACCCCTCATCTGCAGCCCCACTGCAGAGCCTGCAGCTGCAGCTGGAAACCTCAACCCCTAGCAACACACCCTCCTGCAGCAGACCATAGCCCTCTCCTGCACTTTAAACACCTTATTTTGACCCCATTCCAGAACCACAACCCCAACTCCAGAACCTGTATTCCCTTCCACACCGTATCCCATTGTTCCAGTCTGGGCCCCCCTCACATACTTTGAACAGCTCATTTCTGGCACCAACCTGGAGCCTGCACCTGAACCCCCTGTGAGAGAGGGGGAGAGTGAGTGACGGAAGGAGAGAGGATAGAGTGAGGCAGGGCCTCAGAAATGGGGTGGGATAGAGATGGGGCCTTGTGAAGTGTCAGGCAGTGGGGCAATGGTGTTCAGTTTTCTGCAGTCAGAAAGTTGGCAATTCTAGTTTTCACTTAAAATAGAATGATGTAATATTCTGAATCAAAGTATCGACCACATGGGTATGTATAGTAGCAATAACTTCAGCTGTCAATAACCAACATTGTTCTTCCAGGTTTATAGCATAGCTTATATAAACTGTTGTTTTTAAAATAAAATATTACCTATTACACTGCACATTTCTGTTTTTAAATGCAAAAATAATCTTCCCGTTTTGTATCTGACTAGAAATTACATTTTTTACCAAAAAAAAAAAAAAAACACAGACAGAACATGCAATAACACCACATATCACTCTGAGACCTATAGGCTGCGTCTACACTGGCATGATTTTGTGCAAATACTTTTAACGGAAGAGTTTTTCCATTAAAAGTATTTGCGCAAGAGAGCATCTATAATATGTGCCTTTGCACAAAAGATTTGCTTTTGCGCAAAAGCATCCGTGCCAGTGTAGACGCTCTCTTGTGCAAGAAAGCTCCGATGGCCATTTTAGCCATTGCAAGAGGCTTGTGCAAGAGGACTTATCCCTGAATGGGAGCATCAGAGTATTTGTGCAAGAAGCACTGATTTTGTACTTTACAACATCAGTGTTCTTGCGCAAATACTCGCGGCCAGTGTAGATAGGCAGCAAGATTTTGCACAAAAGCACCTGCTTTTGCGCAAAATCTTGCCAATGTAGACACAGCCATAATGTTTGAGTTGAGATGAAGTGACAGAAACAGCTACAAGCATGGCTGAGAGATTTTTAGGTTTAGAGTATCACTAAGTTCAGTCATCACTAGGATTCATGGTTTTTTAATTTCTCAATCAGTTTTGGCTTTTTTACATATAGTACATTACTCTATCAATTATACTTCAATGACAGTACAAGAAGCTGTCAGGCATTAGCCTTTTTGTATTCTTTAATATCTGTTGGAGCAGCTGTTTCTACATTTTTTCATATTTCGAGAAAATTACCCCACTATAGGTTGTACCTCCCTTAACCAGGACTCTCTGGTCTAGCAACATCCATGGTCAGACAGGACAACAGATGTTCCTGGACCACAGATTCCAGGTATAGGGAGGTCTGGTGCGGGGCAGTCATGCAGGGGGCAGGCGGGATTCACCTGGGAGCTCTGTGGGAAGGGGGATGCCACAGCGGGGAGATCTGGCCCCAGAAACTGGGCAGTAGGAAGGGGCTGGCAGTGGCAGCACAGCTCCTGCCCCGGCCGTGCAGCTCCAACCCTGGCAGCAGTGCAGCCAACGGGAGCTAGAGAGTTCCAGCCCAGGGAGCAATGCCTGGCCAGGCCACAGTGGGGCAGGCAGGGGGCAGTGGTTTAGCATGGGTCATTAGGGGAGGGACCCCCTAATCCCCTTGTCTGGGACCAGTCAGGTCCCGAGTGTGCTGGACCAAAGAGGTCCAACCTTTATTACAATTTATTTTATAATTAGCACGTTTTCCTGGCATTGCTCAGGTCATAAAGGAGGGGCTCAGGGTAGGGGGCTGGCAGTGTGGCTGGTGCTTGAGTCAGGGCAGAGGCTTGGGATGTGGGGGGATGATGGTGTGGGTGGACAGGACTCAGGGTTGAGGGGTGAAAAGGGGCTCAGGAAAGGGGACTGTGGCTGTGGAGGATGAAGCAGTCAGTGTTGGGGTGAGGAAGGGCACAGTGGTGTTGGGAGTGTATGAAGGCTCAGGGCAGGAGGTGGAAAGAATGCAGGAGGTTGGACTGGTGGGGGCTGTGCTTCTCAGATGCCAACTCCCCAGGGTGCTGGGAGCCACATTGCCCAAATGCCACATCGCCAGGACTGGGCAGCCAGTGACTCACCAGCCTGGGATCCTTAACCATGTAAGGTGGTGGGCAACATCCAGAGCCCTGCCCCCAGCTAGCCACTCTCTTATCAATGGACTTGTACCCTGTGGCCATTCCGAAGTATAACTGTGTCTGCTAGCAATTTCTCACTTTATGAGAAACAATCATTCCAGTCAAATCCCATTGTTCTGGCACAACCAAACCCTTACGTAGCTTTAAGTTATGATAAACAGCAGCTGCATATAGGTTGGACCTCCCCGGTTTAACACCCTTGGTACCTGACCAGGAGGGAGGTTGCCAGACCAGGGTAGATCAATTCTGGCCACCCTGCTGATGGACTCTGGGCTCTTCCAGGGTCCGTCAGCAGACCCAGTCAGGCTCTCCTTCTTGCTTCCCCCAGTTCTGCTGCCAGGCTCGCTACCCCCAGGCCACCTGTCCCCAGCGCTGCCACTGTTGAGCTTTGGATCTGCTGCTAGGGTATGCTGTCTGGAGGCCACTGCCTGGGTTCACAGCCAGCCCTGGGGCCATTGCCGGGATTCAGGCTCCTGGCCACCAGACTCTGCAGCCAGCCCCACACCACCAGGCTTGGCTGCCCCAAGGCCTAAGGGGACATTAGGTCTCAGGCTTCCAGATGTCCCCTTTCTATAAGCAGAGTCCTACAATTCTCTTCTTTCAGATCAGGAATTTAGGCTACACACTCCGTCAAACACACTGAGATTATCCCAGAAAACCTGACCTTAGCTGAGCACCTGGGCTACGTCTACACTGGCCCCTTTTCCGGAAGGGGCATGTAAATTTCACTAGTCGTCGTAGGGAAATCCGCGGGGGATTTAAATATCCCCCGCGGCATTTAAATAAAAATGTCCGCCGCTTTTTTCCGGCTTTTAAAAAAGCCGGAAAAGAGCGTCTAGACTGGCCCCGATCCTCCGGAAAAAGTGCCCTTTTCCGGAGGCTCTTATTCTTACTTCAAAGTAAGAATAAGAGCCTCCGGAAAAGGGCACTTTTTCCGGAGGATCGGGGCCAGTCTAGACGCTCTTTTCCGGCTTTTTTAAAAGCCGGAAAAAAGCGGCGGACATTTTTATTTAAATGCCGCGGGGGATATTTAAATCCCCCGCGGATTTCCCTACGACGACTAGTGAAATTTACATGCCCCTTCCGGAAAAGGGGCCAGTGTAGACATAGCCCTGATGTTTTACTTTCTCCCAGGGGCTAATGAAGTGGTTTACTTGAGACCGGAGAATCTTTACAAAGCAAAGTACATTTTTTTTAGAACAAAAGCCTTACAGGAGAAAACACATACAAGTCTATACATTTGCTTAACATGTGTCTTCCATCTTCCACATGGAGACTCTGGTAGGAGCTGGTCATTGTAACCATTCAGCGGGGTTTTCCCCTCAAGATTCAGGTCACTTTATTGGACCAAAATGAGAGGCCGATCACTTCAGATTCTGTATAGTATAAGCACTTTCCTTGTCTCCTGGGTTTCGTGAATCCAGTTTGAACCAGTTTATATAATGTACCCTAGAGGTTGATACTTCTCTGGAGTTATCAGTGCCAGGCCATGTCTACACTAGGAAATTATTTTGAAATAACTAAATTTGACTTAACTCCCAATTTTACAAAATTGAAATAGCATGTCCCCACTACGGGGAAGCTTCAAAATTGGTTCAAGGCAGATTCCGTTAAGGTGGACATGCTATCTTAACTTAGAGCACCAGGAAGCACTGGGGAGTAATTAGTTCAAATTACTCTGGGAAGTAGTTATTTTGAAATAGCAGCAGTGGAGCATCCATACTAAAGATATTTTGAAATAACTATTTTGAAATTAGTGTTATGCCCCGAGAAAAGCAGGAATACAGATTTTGAAATAAGCAGCCCTTTACTTTGAAATAACAGGCTTGGTAGTGTGGAAATTCTGCTTATAAATTTGACATAAGGGGGGTTATTTTGAAATAAAGCCCTAGTGTAGACCAGGGCTCAGAGTCTACAATTATTACTAGCCACTGATTTTAGTTCCTGGTGATAGCTCAGTTAACCCTCCCCAACCAGTGAACCTACAAACCCTGCCTCACAGAGATACAGATATCCAGACTGTACAAACTAGAATCAGGATACTCTTGTTACCCTCTAGGCCAGCTGATATTACGGGGTTCTTGTATTGCAGACAGATTTACCAGTATGTTTCAGTTGCTTTGTCTTTCTCTAGGGATGCAAAGCAGCTGCACACCCAGTTTAACTAACTGGTGCACTGTGGCTGCGTTGCAATGCTTCCTAGAATCTGTCTTTAAAAGTTAACCTTAAATCATTTTTGTAAAATGTTAATATTTCATATAATAAACTCATTAAAATGCCGTATCATTCTTTACATTTTTGGTTTAATATTTTACCTGAAGATTAGTTAAGATTGAGAGTGTGTATTGGTAATGTAACATTAAAAAGAAAAGTAGAGGGATTTTGTTATCCCCAAACAAAGCATTATAAAACCAGGAAACAAAGAGTTAAGGTTACACTGAAAAGAAATACAATTAAAGCACCAAGTAATCTTAGCTCTGTCACAAGGAAAAAACAGTAAAAAGTCTTTTATAAATCAGATTAATTTGGTACTATAAACACCAATATATATTAATCGTATGATTATTGCATGACATGACTTTATCCCTCCAAACACTTTGAGTTCATGAGAATTGTGCAATGACTTGCACAAGAAAGGAATGAATAATCACTGAGAGAGAGGCACAATCCAATTCCACAATTCTGATTCTGAAATATTTTTGTCCCTTTATTGATTAAAAACTCTCACTAAATCATATTCAGTCTTGGATAGTAGACCATGATTTCCATCTGGAAACCATTTTTAAAAGAGAACTGCAATATCTTCTTTGCTGTCATTACAAGGAAGAGCAACCACCCGGATATTGTTAATCTTGAGTTTATTGGCCAAAATATGAAGTCTTGCTTTAAAGCTTTTATTCTCCTTGAAGATTTCTGAAGTAAGTATCTCTTGGCCAGACAGCCCATTCTCTAAATCACATACCTTTTCTTCCATCACACTAAGTTCTTTTCAAAAGTTTGATTTTTTTTTAATCTGCATCTGAGTTGTTATGTTGCGTGTGATGCCTTATCTTTAATAAACCTAATTTCCTTTCCAGATCATCTAGCATTTTTGTACCATGGGATTATCCACTGAATAAGAGGTAAGTAAGAAGATCAAAGATGGTATAGGAGCCATTGACATGCTTATCAAGGAATGCTTAATGACTTGCTTTTTAAGTTATTGGTTTTGGACATTTTTTTTACTGTTTCCTAACAAAATATTTTTAGAATTGGGAAGCTGCAATTAGTTGAAGAAAAACAAAAATGTGATCAGCTAAAAAAAAGTTAGTTGAAACATATCCCCTCACTTTTCAGTCTCATCCATGGCAATCCAAAACTCAGTTAAGTCTTTACATCTTCTCTCTTCTGAAAAAATATATGCCTCTCAATTGTCAAAAAATAGATTATGTAAATTTACGATTTGTGCAAGATGTTAGGTTAAGACACTTATGTTGTCTTTTTATGTACAGAAGAGGTAAAGCAAATATATTACCAGCACAGGATTTCTCCCACCATTTCACCAAAGTCAACTGGCAAACTTTTGTTCTAAGAATGTCAGCAAAGATATCAGAGCCAAATGTAGTGCTGTTTTTTGTGATTACATGAATCAACGGAGGCCATCAAATTATTAGCTTCATATAAACTAATCCAAATGGTAACCACTTCTCGTGACAACCTAATTGGAATGGCATTGTATTGATAATCTAAATGTGCTTTTTATGAAAGCCTGAGATAGGATACTGTAAAGGTGCAAACATTTATTATGAATATTAGAGGGCTGCGCCCTCTGCTAGCACTTGCCAACCCTCCTGTCATGGGGGGTAGGAAACCCTGGCTCTACCCCACAACCACTGGGGAGGGCCAGGCTGTAGACACGCCAGCCATGGCCCCTTTCTCCTACCCCCTTCTACCAGTCTGGGCCCCTTCCCCATGTACTGGGATGGGAAGCAGGGCTGCGGTGCTATTTTTAGTACTACGGACTGGCCCCAGCAGCCATGGCCCCAGTTATTCCCAGGGAGGGCACATGGTGGACGTGGGGCTGGGAGTGGAGACAGGACCACGGTGGTATTTTTAGTACCATGGATTAGGCTCCAACTCAGGTAGTCGCCACATGGTGGCTGCCCAGCTGTTTCTAGGGCAGAGCGGAGTGGGGCAGGTGGCACCCCACCCCTGGGAGCAGCTAGGGCTGCAGCTGTTCAGCTCTGCTAAGAGGGTGGGTTGGGAACCCTGACCCTAGCCCTGGCCTCCAGAGCCCCTGCGACCCAGCAGCCAGCGATTCGTGGCCCAGCAGTGGGCCACAGCCCGGTGGTTGGGAACCACTGCTTGACGTGAATTATTCTTTGTTTCTTTTTCTATTTAGAAAAAGATGTCTATTAAAAACAAGATAACGTACAGTGAAAGTATATAAATTAATTATTCTGGCCCTTTCATGGACCATCTTTCTGTCTCCTCATTCTCATTAAGTCCATGGGCTAAATTTTCATTTAATACTTAACATATGCAATAGCAAAGACAGTGTCTTCCTTAAAATATTTTTGTATGCCATAATCTTCTTCAACAATCATGCTTCGCCTCTAATAAGCTAATATCTATATTCTATCCTAATACATGCAGAAGAAAAAAGAGAAAACACACAGTTGTTATACACACTCATTACTACTGTTTGAGATTTAAAACATAATTTCCAAAAAGATTCTCCTACTTCACAAGCTAAGCTGCAGTTACTCCATATTAATTCTTTGATTCCTGTTCTTTGCTACAATTGATTAATTCATTAATTACAACAATTGATTAACTTCAGGTATAGGCATTACACCTGTATTTGTTAAAAATCTAGCCACTAGTACATAGTTGTACCTGGTACTACGTATAAAGGTCTAGCCAAGTACAGTATATTTATTGCTTATCAACAGGCCCATCCTTTGTGTAAACTACTTCAAAAATACAAATGGGTTAACTAAGTTCTGTTCACTGAGTTCCATTGCCCACATGCCTCAAAATAAATAAATGAACTCTGGTTCATTTCATAAACATGGCTACAACTGTGTGTGTTTTTGGCTGTGTGAAGGGGATCAGAAAGCTTGGGGAAAAGGAGCACACCAGGCCTGGGCAAAATATGGCCTGCAGGACAGATCTGACCTGCCAAGCCACTGGGCCTGGTCTGCATACCCTGCAGGGAGCCTAGCGTTGCCAGGTTTTGAACTGGACAGTCTAGTATTTGAACTTTCTGTTTAGGAAACAAATTGAGAAAATATAAATGTCTGGTATTTTCTAAATAAGATGTAATGTAGGTTGTGATGTAATATCAAGTGTGTCCGGTATTTTTCTTGAAACCCTCTGGCAACCCTAAGAGCCCTGGGCAGGCTCCCCACTTGACTCACCCCACCTGCACACCACTCAGAAATGCAGGTGCAGGGCAGTTTTTCTTTAAAAACTGTGAGTCCGGAAGGGAGGAGTGAAAGTTTTAGGAACAGCTCCCACCCCCAGCACAATCCCACTGACCAGTTTCTGTCCAGACACCGGTCCATGGGAGCTGCCTGCTTCAATAACAGGCAGCCACAAAACACAAGGGACTACAGAGCACATGGCTGCAGCCTGTGCAGGGGTCAGAAAAGCAGTGTTCCCTCTAACATAATTTGATTCTTAGAAGAAAGAGTTAGCCATCTGACTCATTCCACATTAAACAGCAGGAAAGAAGAGGAGTTGGTGATGCCACCCAGCTCAAAATATTTAGCTCAGTGGTTGGAGCACTCATCTGGGATGTGAGAGACAAATTAAATTGCCCCTCTGCTTGATGGGGAATAAATATTTGAACATGGGACTTTCTCATCTCTCAAGAAAGTGCACCAGCCACTGAGCTAAGGGATATTTTGAAGGAGGGTCTCCTTGTGCATCTTCTGCTAAAGCTATTCCACTTTGAAGAGTCATTGGAGTAAGAGGACATGCCCCAGGGGGTCTCACCTTCCATGTGAGTGCCCTGGCCATCAGGCTATAGAAAACATTCTCACTCTCTGTGGCAGAGATTCTAATTGTAACCCCTCCTGTTGGCTAGCCCAGTGTGAGGTTATTCAGCATAGGGGAAGCTTGTGACTTCTTACACCACTGTGGGGGGAGGGCTAGGCCTGAGGCTGCTTGATGTGCTCTGCGTTGTGTATGTGTGAGTGCACCTCAGGCCAGACCCACTCCGACAAATCACCAGGAACAGGCTTTATTCTGTAAAAAACATAGAACAGGAAAACAGTTCAGCAGCCCCCTTCTCTCAGCATGCAGCCTGTGTGCTGCTTCTAGCACAGTCCTTGCTGAGACCCTGCTGGGGGCAGAGGCCCTACAGCACACAACACAGCCCCCTTGGAACACATGTTCCAACTCCCACAGTAACTAAACCCCACGTAACCAAGTCCAGGTTCTCCCTTTGTGTCACTTAAACTCCTCTCAGGGTGCTCTATAGCCCTTTCTGGTCCTACCTGTAAAAAACAAAGAACAGGAAAACAGTTCAGCAGCCCCCTTCTCTCAGAATGCAGCCTGTGTGCTGCTTCTAGCACAGTCCTTGCTGAGACCCTGCTGGGGGCAGAGGACACATCCTGGAAGGAACCAGGAAGTTCTCCCAACATGCCGCAGTTTGTAGTCCACAACTTGTAGTTCCCAGGGCTGCTGCTGAAACACACCGGACCTTGGGCTACATAATTTTTACAGCAGATCAGCATTAACAGAAGAGACTGCAGGAGCTCCTCTTCAGAATACATAGCTTACTGGTTAGAGCACTCTCCTGAGAAGTGTAGGAGACCATTCTTCAACTAGATATTCCACATCCCAGATGAGTGCTCTAACCATTGGGCTAAAATGTATAAGGTGGGTAACACTAGCTTCATTCACATTGTGAATAGAACCTGATATAGTAGGCAATTTGAGTACACCGACTGGATCAGGCCCCACATGTGAGATAGGCAGAGGGTGTGACACTTGCAAACCAGATGCTAGATCAAGCTTGGTCAAAACACAGCCCACAGGCCAGATCTGTCCACCAAGCCACCAGATCCGGCCCACGGAGGCAGCAGGGAGCCCCAGGCAGGCTCCCCAGCTTGCCCCGCAGCTGCAGGGCTCCGTTTCTGTTTTAAAACTGGAGGGGAGGGGGGAAGTTTTAGGAGCTGCCCCACACCTAGCACATTCTCATTGGCCGGTTTCTGGAAGAAATCAGCCAACGGGAGCTGCTTGTTAGAATAACAGGCAGCTAAGAAGAATCACGCCCCCTCTCCTGAGTTCAGTTATTGATAAGCACGTGGCCAGGCAAGCAGGCTGGCTGGCTGGCTAGGAAACATTTTAAGCTCTGCAGGTTAGTTTGGCAGCTGACAAGTAAGTCTCTTGGCCACAGCCTGCTTCAGGCATCCCAGCCTTTTCCTGCCCCAACTCTCTGCCCCACTTCAGCATACCCAAACCCTCTGTCCCCTCTTACACCCACATCACCGCCCAGATCTGGCATCCCAATCTCCTGCCCCAGATCACAATCCTCTCCTATGCTAGGTCACATCCCAAACCCATGCCCTCCAGTCCCCTGCCCTAGGTTACAACCGCCTGCTTCATCCCAACTCCCTCCCAGACTCCAGTCTCCCTCCTGCACTCCA
The DNA here is from genome assembly GCF_052426305.1 of Pelodiscus sinensis. Classification (NCBI taxonomy): domain Eukaryota; kingdom Metazoa; phylum Chordata; order Testudines; family Trionychidae; genus Pelodiscus; species Pelodiscus sinensis. The sequence continues at coordinate 229,592,257 of NC_143053.1, read as the reverse complement.
GTCCCTTACCCCAAACCCCCTTCTGCACCCAACCTCCATTCCAGATCTCACATCTCCTCCATTAATATCATGGAAGAGTGCAGCCCTCAATCACTTTTGAAAATCTTTGGAATGGCCCCCCCATCAAAAATTATTGCCCACCCCTGTGCTAGATTATGCCAGGGCCTCAGACCAATTCATAAGGACATAAGAACAGCCACAGTGGGTCAGACCAAAGGTTCATCTAGCCCAATATCCTGTCTTCCAACAGTGACTAATGCCAGATGCCCCAGAGGGAACAGCAGAACAGGTATATCATCAAGTGATCCCTCCTGTTGTCCATTCCCAGCTTCTGACAAACAGAGATTAGGGACATCATTCCTACCCATCCTAGCTAGTAGCCATTGATGGGCTTATCTCTATGAATTTATTTAATTCTTTTTTGAACCCTAATAAGTCTGTCTTCACAATATCTTCTGGCAAGCAGTTCCACAGGTTAACTGTGCATTGTCTGAAGAAATACTTCCTTTTGTTTGTTTTAAATCTGCTACCTATTGTTCTCATGTGATAACCAGTGTTATACCAGTCATGATTTTATAGACCTCTATCATATCCCCCCTTAGTGTCCCTCCTTTCTAAGATGAAAAGTCTGTCTTATTAATCTTGCCTCATATGGAAGCATTCTGTGCCCATAATCAATTTTGTTGCCTTTTTTCTGAACTTTTTCCAATGCCAAGATATCTTTTTTGAGATGAGGTGACCACATTTGCAAGTAATATTCAAGAGATGGCCATGCCACGGATTTATATAGAGCAGGGGTAAGCAATAATTTTTGGTGGGGAGCCACTCCAAGAATTTGGAAAGTGGCTAAGGGATGCACTTTTCTGTGGAGGAAATGTGGAATCTAGGATGGATGCTGGGTACAGAAGGGCACATAGATTAAGGGATTAGGGTGCAGGAGATGGAGTAAGGTCTGAGCAGTGTTCCCTCTCAGCTCCATGCACTGAGCTAGCTGGCTGACTGACTGGGCAGGGCTGATTAATCACCTGTGAAGCTGTGCTGCCCTATAGCTTAGAGGGAACACTGGGTCTCAGAGAGTTTGGGTGAAGGAGGGAGTTGTGACCTAGGTCAAGGGATTAGGGTGCAGAGTCTGGGAGGGAGTTTGTGTGCAGGAGAGGATTCTGGCTTAAGGGAGGGTGTAAGAGGGGATACATGTACACAACCTGCGAGGGAGTTGTGACCTTGGGCAGGGGGGTGCAGAGGGTTTGGATAGTGACCTGAGGGAGGAAGTTGGGCTGCACGAGGAGCAGGTTGCAGGAGACAGGCTCTGACTGGGAGGCCCTTATCTAAGCATCTCCTAGCCAGCACCCACAAGGCAGGCTGTGCTCCCTGCCTGCTACAGCCCCAGATTACTTAGAGCTGCAGGCTATTCCTTCCATATGGCACTCAGCTCCAGGAGGGAGAAGAGGCTTGCGCTGCTCCCATCCCCTGGGGCCAATCTCTCAGCTCCTGTTGGCTGGTTGAGTCAATTCCTATTGTCTGGTTGTTTCTGGCCAATAGCAGCTGAGAATTGGGCTGGGGGAAGGGAGATAACACAAAGCCTCCCCTTTCCTCTAAAGAGCTGCCAGACTACACTTTAAACCCGTGACAGCTGTGTGCCTGAGGATCCTGGCAGGGTGGTCTGTGGGCCAGATCCAGTGACTTTGAAGGCTGGATCCAGCCCCCGGGGCCATATTTTGCCCAGCCCTTATATCGAGACAATAAGATAGTCTGTCTTATTCTCTTTCCCTTTCGTAATGATTCCTAAAATTCTGTTTGCTTTTTTGACTGCTGCTGCACACTGAGTGGATGTTTTCAGAGAACTATTCACAATGATTCTAAGATCTCTCTCTTGAGTGATAACAGTTAAATTAGTCCACATCATTTTATAAATATAGTTGGGATTATGTTTTCCAATATGCATTACTTTGTATTTATCAACATTAAAATTAATCTGCTATTTTATTGCCTAGTCACCTAGTTTTGTGAGAATTCACTTGTCTACTGATATTGGTCAAAGTGATTATTAAATGTATATGAGTGTATCAGGTGTTTAAAGTTCATGAGATTTGGTGGGACATTACTTGCATTTGTTTTCACTTCTCTGTATCCCTTTTTAATGTAGTAGCAAACTGTTCCTAGGATTGGTATAGTGATTTAAGAGTTCACATTTGTTACTGGCTTGGTGAAATCTAATTATAGAACAAAACACCACATTGAGATGTCTGCCTTTTTTCTGAAACAAAAAACAGGACTATGTAGCACTTTAAAGACTAACAAGATGGTTTATTAGGTGATGAGCTTTCGTGGGCCAGACCCACTTCCTCAGACCAAATTGTGGAAGAAAATAGGCATGACCATATATACCAAAGGGATACAATCAAAAACAGTGAACACATATAAAAAGGACAAATCAAATTTCAGAACAGAGGGGGAATGCGGGGGGGGGGGAGGTAAATGTCTGTGAGCTAATGATATTAGAGGTGATAATTGGGGAAGCTATCTTTGTAATGGGTAAGACACCAATAATGGTGTCAGAAAACCCCGTTGTCAGCTTTGTCCACATATTTACTCTGCTGACACCATTATTGGACCTAACCAATTCAGTTATAAGATCAATAAAACACATTCCTGCTCATCCAGAAATATAATTTGTCATCATGTGCTGACAGTGTCCGTCTGCTATGTACATTAGACAAACGTCTCAGACGCTTCACCAAAGAATCAATGCACACAAAACGGATATCAGACATTTTACAAGGAAAAAACAGTTTCTTGCCTTTTCAACCAGAAAGGGAATTGTCTCAATGACTTGATTACCTGCATACTGCTTCAAAGGCATTTTAACACCAGACTTGAAAGAGAAACCTCTGAACTGTCATTCATGCTTAAATTTGACACTTTACGCCAGGGTCTTAATAAAGATGCTAATTATCTTACCATTACAAAGATAGCTTCCCCAATTATCACCTCTAATATCATTAGTTCATAGACATTTACCTCCCCCCCATTCCCCCTGTGTTCTGAAATTTGATTTGTCCTTTTTATATGTGTTCACTTTTTTTGATTGTATCCCTTTGGTATATATGGTCATGCCTATTTTCTTCCACAATTTGGTCTGAGGAAGTGGGTCTGGCCCACGAAAGCTCATCACCTAATAAACCATCTTGTTAGTCTTTAAAGTGTTACATAGTCCTGTTTTTTGTTTCATCTAGACTAGACTAACACGGCTACATCTCTATGCCTTTTTTCTGACAGTCTGCCCTGAGGTAGGTATAGTTGTGAGCCACTCCAGACAGCATGGCAGAGGGAAAGCCTATCCTCCTCCAGTTTATGGATTGCTCTGGGGCTTAGGGGGGAGGTAGACATCCAGACATCTTGGTTATGTCTACACTGCAAATATCCACTCATGACTGGTCTCTGCCAGCTGACTTGTGCTTGCAGATCTCAGGTTATGGGGCTGTTTTTTACAGTGTTAACATTTGGGCTTGGCCTGCAACCTGAGCTCTGGAACTCTTCAGGGTCCTACAGCCTGAGCTCAAACATCTTCAGAGCAGTTAAACAGACCCTTGGCCCAAGTCCTATTAGCCCAAGTCAGCCAGCAGCAGGTTTTTAACTGCAGTGTAGACATACCTAGAGCAACGGTTCTCAAAGTATGGTCGTGACCATCTTGCAGGTTGGCCACAGGCTTGGGGTTCACCCCTGCTGCAGCGGAAAGACTGTGCTGACACTAGCCCCACGTTCTCCCCTCTTCCCCCTGCCGTGAGGTTGAAGCCTAACTCTGGGCTCCCTGCAGCATTTCAAAGTGGCAGCACCGCACGGAGCCTAGGGTCAGTGAAGTAGACCCCAGCTGCCCCTGGGCTCCATGCGGCACTTTTGCCTTTGAAACGTAGCAACAGCTGTTGCTACACTTCAAAGGCGGAGGCATCCCATCAAAATGCATCGACTATTCAATTAGTCAATATTTAACATCCCTAAGCAGTGCACGTGCCTAAGATTCTGCTTCTGAATGCCTAAGGAATTTTTACCCTGAAAATATTGACATTGAGTTAATTCAGGTCTATAGAATTAGGTGGTAGCTGAGCAGGGATTTTATAGGTCATAGGGGAGCCTAAACTGAAGTTTAGGTGCCTAGGTGCCTTTATGAAGCTGGGCTGCAATAAGTAGAGGACCACTATATATATTTAAAAGACTTGGACTTTTCAGCTTAGAAAAGAGGAGACTAAGGGGGTATATGATAGTGGTCTGTAAAATCGTGACTGGTATGGAAAAAGTGAATAAGGAAAAGTTATTTACTTATTTCCAAAATATAAGAACGAGGGGTCACCAAACAAAATTAATAGGCAGCAGGTTTAAAACAAACAAAAGGAAGTTTTTCTTACTCAGCATACAGTCAACCTGTGGAACTCCTTGTCAGAGGCTGTGGTGAAGATTAGGACTTTAACAGGGTTCAAAAAAAAGCTAGATAGATTCTTGGAGGTTAGGTCCATCAATGGCTATTAGCCAGGATGAATAGGAATGGTGTCCCTGGCCTCTGTTTGTCTGGAAATGGGTGACGGGTGGGATCACATGAGGATTACTTGTTGTGTTCCCTCCCTCTGGGACATCTGATATTGGCAGACAGGAAACTGGACCATTGGTCTGACCCAGCATGACCCTTCTTATGTTCTTATAGCATCAGCTTTTAAGCAGAAATTCCCCTGGTAGCTGTTGACAAATATGGTTTAAAACTCTTATTGTACAATGTAACTGAAAATTAAGACAGTAATGAACAAGGCTGCTGTAATTTAAATAGAAACTCTGCTAAGCTGCTCTTTACTTTTAAAATGTAATAGTTTTAATGCAAATGTGGATTTTTAAAAAAATATTTAATATAATGCATATAATCTGCATCTTAATTCATGAAACTGTAGCAGAATATGAAGATGTCCCCAAGATCTTCTGCCTGACCAATGGTTAGATATTGAAAACTGTTAGAACATAACATTTTTTGAAATTTATTTTAATACTAGCAGATATATATAACATTGCTCAGGTCCTTAACTCAATTAATGTTGGAGATTTTTTTGGAAAACAAAATGAAAATGTTCCTGCTTCATTTATATCATTACTTTGGGGTAGGGCTAGGGACAAGGAGTTCAGTATGCAGGATAAAAAGGGCTATTCCAGCCCTCTCTAACTGCAGCAGGTTGAGGCCCCGTGAAAAGTGTCTCTCCATGGCCACTACAGCTCCAGTGGACACAGCTGTGGGAGGGGTGTAGCAGGTACAGGTTCATCTGCTGCCTGCATTCCTCAATCAGAATGAGGAATGCAGCAAACTATACATTCCCCTCATTCCCTGATGAAGGGAAACAGCCAGCAATGTTTCCATATGTATGGGGGGAAAGGGGAGCTGCAGCCCCCCCACACACACCTTCCCTAAAGGTCATCTTGGGGTGGGAGGCTCAGGGCTGAAGCAGTCCTGGACAGAGGAGAAGGGGAGACATGCCCCCAGCCATCCCATTTCAACAACCTGGTGATTGTCTTTTGTCTGTATATTTTTCTGAAAAGCAATCCCATTCCAGGTACATCACATTGTCTTAAGTTATGATAAGTGCAGGGCCGGACTGAGGCATGGGCGAGCCAGGCAGGTGCCCGGGGCGCCAACCGATGGGAGGCGCCTGATGGCGGCTGTAAGGGGTGCGCGGCATCCCTTACAGCTGCCATCAGGCACAGCGCACCCGGCTCCCGCAGCGCCAGCCCCGTGGTGCCGGCCAGCAGCTCCCTTCCCCCCACGGCCACAGGACCCTGCATGGCCCGGCATGCACGTCAGCAGCACTGGCTGGGCCGGGTTGGGCAGCGCATGCGCCGTGTGCCCTGGGGGCGGGCCTGCGCATCCTGGGGGGGGCGCGCATGCGCCATGTGCCCAGGAGCAGTGCCGCACGCCCAGGCCTAGGGCGCCAAAAGGGCTCGGGCCGGCCCTGGATAAGTGAAAGCTGCATACCAAATTTGATGATCCTAGCTCTTACCATTTAGGAGTTCTTGAATGAACAATCAAACTCTCTCAAATATATAGTAGATGGCAAAATGAATACTTCATCTTTGTTGAAAGCGACAAGCTGCTAATCCCCTATACTCTTCAGAAACTAAATGAGTGTAAATGGAGGACTTTAAATCATCAAGGTTTGTCACTCTCCACCCCCTTTCATGAGCACTAATTTCACATGATAGTGTTTAAAAAATAAAAACATTTTCAACATACAGTAAAAGTCTTCTAATCGGTCTTAAAACTGAAATAAGAACTAAATCAGCCTGATTAAAGATATTTCCTTTTAGTGACTGGAAGTTAGTCTGCCCCTGGAGCCTGAATGAAAAGCACCACATTTATTTCTTGTAGAACTTTAATCTGTGGTAATTTAAATAATTCACTAGTTTCCATTTATACTCACAATATTTGTATTACACTATTAAAAATAAAACCACCCAGGAATATAATCAAATAGCTATAATAACTCTCTCTCAGCACCCACAGCAGCCAGACATCCTGTCATCCCAACACTAACAACAGTCCAGCATAGCCAGCTGCCCCTATCACCATAATTCAGTTTCAGGGGCAGTACTTCAAACCAGAGATTTACGTTGTTTAATCCGGTACCAAAAACTAAGTGTGAAGGTGACCCAATACCTTTCTCTCCGACTCAAATCTTAGAAGGTATCAAAATGGGCCGTCAGTGGGTCAGTCATTCATTATCCCTATCACACCAAACACCATATCAATTTCACCCATCCTGTCTGCCACCACCCACACCATACCCCTCCAAAATTACAGTAACCACGCACTTGTCACACTCCTTGTTTTTTTGTGGGTGCCAATCTCCCCACTCCGACTCTCACAAGCGTCCCTCCTCATGCTCCCCAGCACCTCCATAGGCCTCTCAGACTTTCCATCCCCCACAACAGCGAGACTCACTAATGCTCTCCATAGCCATTGCCCCCTTTGGACTTGCCATCACCCTCTTTGAATTTGCCAGCACCTACGACAGCCAAGTGCCCCCGTCATCCTAGCACCCACAACAGCCATACGCCCCTCATCAGCCCAGCACCACAAGTCAGACATCCTGTCACCCCAGCACCCACAACAGCCATAGGCCTCCGTTATCCCAGCACGCCCAACAACCAAACGGGAACGTGCCTGTCGCCAGGGCCGTGGCGCTGTGCAGAGGCAGGCCCGGCTCTGTTTACCCGCCTCTCCTAGTAACCGGCGGCGGCCCGTCACCATAGCAACCGCGCTGGCAACTGCAGCCGGCAGAGAGGCCGCGGCCGGGGCCGGGGGCAGGTACCGGGCCGCAGAGCGCGTGGAGGGGACGCGGTGGTCCTGTCGCTGCTACCGCGAGCGGTGCGCAGGGTCATTCCCCACGGGAGTGAGGGGCCCGCCTGGCCCCAGAATGAGGCAGCCCCTGACTGGTGGTGAGTGAGGCAGCGCGGGCTGATCTCTGCCCCAGAATTTGGGGGTGGAGGTGGGGGGAGGGGAAGAGGCAGGGCGCGTGTACTCCCCCGTCCACAAGGAGTGGGACTCCGCCCCGTGAATGAGAAGTCTTGGAAACAGGCTGCTGTCCATGCCCCAGAAGGTAGGGGCCTTCCTCTCCCGTGAAGACACGTTGCCCTTTATTTACTCATATGGCTCCCTTCTCCAAGTAGGTGAGGGAGAGGGGATGCAGCTATTCTCTCAGTTCTACATTTAAATTAAATGAAGAGTTGAACTGGCTGTTTCACTGCCCAGTGCGATCCTTTCGTTTGCATATGTTTCCTAGTATTAGCTGTAAGTAGGGCGGTCACCTGCCTACATTTTCCCAGCATCATCCCTTTTTGAGGTGGCTGTCCTAGAAAATGTCTACTCACTACATGTTGTGAGCTGTCCAGTTTTATGGGCTCAGGCTCAGGCTCATTCTGGACGTTCTGTAGGGTTTTACACACACACACCCCTGTGATGTGGCAGCCCCAGTTGTAAAATCACTAAGCACCTTCATTTTCAATTTAAACTTCCTTCCCTCTGTCGTCCCCAAGATTCCTGACTTTTACAAAAAAAAAATTCCTTTTTTCTAGATTTTTCTCTCTACTTTTGTATCATTCTGATATATAGAAAATAATTTATTTTGTTAGGGAAATACAATATACTGTTGAAGTAAGGCTATGTATTAGTCAAGAAGACACACACAATAAACAGACGCCTGCACTCATTCTCTGAAATCTGTGCACATCTGAATGCAGTGATGAATCTCATGCCCACAACATACACATTTCAAGCTGTTATCTCATAACAGTAAAGATTTGACACGTAAAATGAGAAGAAAACAAATATATGTATCAGAATACATTTCAAAATACAAAGGCATGTTCAAACGTTATGAATAAAAACAGAAGAAAAGGCTGAAGTTGAGTGTATGATCTGCACATGGTATAGCCCAATTATTAAATGTAATGTGCCAGAGTTCTACCTGTGCTGCTTTTCTGTCAGATCGCATTCAGCCTCAGAGGCTCACTGTAACTCTCCACACAGCCTCTTCATTTTCCAGAGGCAAGGGCCACAGTTAACTGAGCCATACTGGGAAGGAGTACTAACCATGCTCTCACACAGGGCCGAAGACCATGTATCTGACATGATCTTTTCTATCCCGGGTGCCCCCCAAAAAGATGACTATGAGCAAGGCTTGATACAGCTTTCTGGTGCTTTTGAGGTACCATTAGCTGCTGTACATCTTCCCCAGTACTGTTGCAACTTGGTACAAGAGATCTTTATTGTGAAGTGGGGTCTGGACCCCTGGGTCTTCCCTTCCACTGGGATGCCATCTATTTCTGTCACTTCCTTCCTTATGTTGTCATACCTGGGGTTTTTGGCTGATCCTGTCTGAAATTTTCTTTCCCGGGGCTAATCTGCCTGAGCTCTGAGGTCTCTACATCTGTCCTTTCGGTTGATCCAATGGGATTGGAGTCAGCACTGGCTTCTGGACCTTCCAGCATCTCAAGGTCCTCTGTTTCTAGTGCCTCAGGGCCCTCTCCTACTCACGTTTGAGGATTTTCCCTTACTGTTGACTATGTTCATCTCCCTACACAGCTGGCCCTCTGTGCCTGCATCAAAATGTGTGTACCCAAGGCTTTTGCTACCTTTCTCTGTTTCTTGGTCTTGCTACTCCTCCCAGGGGTGGAGAACAGATCCTGGGGTATTTCTGCAAATGTGGAGGCCTCTCTCAACTCCAGGGGCCCCTCTTCCTCCTGCCCCTCTGGGGGGGAACAAGCTATCAAACTCAGGAAAGTCCTTTCCAATGAGCACAGGACACAGAAGATGAGGAACTACTCCTGCTTGTACCCAGGTGATGTTTCCATTTATTTCTATTTTAACTGCTATGCTGGGGTGGTAACTAACTGTCCCATGAACTCAGGTGATCCCTGTGCATTTAGCCAATCTTAGCTGGCTGGGCTTTACCAGCTTCCTTAAAATCAGGGTGACAGTGCTCCCTGAATCCACAAGTGCCATGGTGTCGAGCCCATCCACTTTCACCATCTTTGTATTGTTATGCGGGGTAATGGCAACTCCCACCAAGTTGAGTAGGGAGCATGGGTTGCCCCAAACCCTGAGGCTATGTCTACACTGCAGGCTTCTTGCACAAGAACTGTTTTGCACAAGAGTTCTTGCACAAGAGCGCATCCACACTGCCATGTGCTTTTGCGCAAGTGATGTGCTTTTGCGCAAGAGCGTCCATGGCAGCATGGACGCTCTCTTGCGCAAGAAAGTCTGATGGCCATTTTAGCCTGTTGCCTGTCCACACTGCCTTCTTGCGCAAGACCTCTTGCACAAGAGGGTTTATTCCTCGTGGGGAGAGGAATAACTCTTGCACAAGAAGCCCTCCGTTTCAACGTGTTACTGTGAATTTACTTGCGCAAGAACATGGGTGCAGTGTAGATAGTCTGCAAGTGTAGACGTAGCCTGAGAGTGCACTGCATGGGCTCTCGATGTTGCGGCATTGAGCGGTTATGTGTCCGCACTCCTAACACCTATAGTTTCCCTTTGGCTTCATGGAGAAAGGGGTTTTGCCCCAGAGACAGCCTCCCCTGAACAATTCCCATCTTTCCAAGAGCGCCCCCTCCCCTTTCTTCCATCGAGGACTTCCTGGGCATTTGAAGACTGGTATACCTGGGGCTGGCATTGACAGCCTACCTCACATGGGGCTTTCCCTAGGCAGATAGGTCAATACCCTAGCCATTAGCCATCTCTCCACTAACACAATCATCCCATTGTAAGTGGTTGGGTCATGCTGACCTACCCAAGCGCAAAGTCCCAGTGACAATTTTCTTATGAACTGGTCAATGACCAGTGTCTCCCAAACCTTCACTAAGCTGTGCGCTTCAGGATGCAGCCATTTCTGTGCAAGGTGAATCACATTGAATAGTTGGGACCTTGGTGACTTACCCTCTTGGTACTTCCATTTGTGATATGCCTGGGACTACACAGCTATTGTTACCCTTAAATGGTCCAGGATTTCTTCCTTCAGGCAGGGGTACTTGGCTCATTGCTTCTCTGGCCATGCCTCTCGCTGGGCAGTCCTCTCAAATGGAAGGAGATACAACTCTACGTCATCCTCAGATGCTATCTTTGGCAGATAGCCTGTGACCCTCAGGGTTTTCATCCCTTCAGGCTGGGGAGCCCCAGCAGTTAAGGTCTTCAGCTGGATCACCACCTCTTTAAGGAGGGCTCTATCAGAGGCCACTTGATTCATTAACAGCTGGTTGGTTTCCTGCTGTAGCTGTGTAGCCTCCTGTAATGCCAACCCCTGGGTGGCCTCCTATTGAGCTGCTATGGCCTGCACTAGTGCTTTCACTGAGTTCTCTATTATGGTGAGAGCCTCTAACCCAATTAAGCAAGAGAAGAGGAAAACAGCAGCTTGGTGCACATTTTTCCCCTCTATTTTTTCCCCTCATTTTCCCTTCTTCACCCTACTTCCATTGCTGTGGTGTGAATGACCCTACTCATGACCCCAATTGTGGCAGAACTCTGGCTGTGCCTGTGGGTCCTGCACTTCTGGCAGACAGCATTCAGCCTCAGAGGTTCACTATGACCCTCCACTCAGCTGCTTTTTTCCCCAGAGGCAAGGGTTACAGCCTACTGAGTCATAATCATCACAGGCTGGTCCATAGTATGGAGTGAAATCCCTTTATAGTCTTGGTCTCCCTATCCAGGGACAGACTCTGTAGTGGTATGGGAATGGTTGGGGGGAACCTGGGCACGCCCACTACTCTGGGTTCCAACCATAGGGACCCTAAAGCAGCAGCAACAGACATGGTTCGTTCTACTCTTTGTCTGGAAACTACTTTCTTGGGCCACTTCCCCAAAAGATCCCTCCTACTGCTTTTCCTCTGGTACCTGAGCATCCTATCCTGCTCCTCTACAGCACTCTGCCTTTCTTGCAGACCCCAACTCTCACTCTCAGATCTTTGGCACCTTCCCTCCTCCAATCTCTTTGGCTATGTCTACACTAGCGGGTTCTTGCACAGAAACAGTCGTTTTTCTGCAGAGCGTCCACACTGCCCGCCCACTCTAGTGCAAGAAGATTTACAGTAAAGCGTGGTAAGAGAGGGCTTCTTGCACAAGAGCTACGCTCTTTTCTAACGGGTGTAAGCCCTCTTGCGCAAGAGCTCTTGTGCAAAAAGGCAATGTGGACGCAGGGCAGGGGTTTCTTGTGCAAGAAAGCCCTATGGCTGAAATGACCATCAGAGCTTTCTTGCGTAAGAGATCATCCACACTGACATGGATGCTCTTGTGCAAAAGCACATGGCAGTGTGGATGTGTTCTTGCACAAGAACCCTTGCGCAAGATGTTCTTGTGCAAGAACCCGCCAGTGTAGACATAGCCTTTGCGTTTCTCTGAACTAACAGGAGCCCTTGTAAACCAGTCTCAACTGGTTCTTGATTGATTGTAGTTGATCTGATAAGCCTGACTCCCTTGCGTTTGGAAGGCTGCTAATTGACTCCAGCTGTTCCAACTGGCTTGATTGTCCAGCCTGATTCTGGAAAGTTCCTGCTGGTTCTAGGCCAGCCCCTTCCAGTTTTTCCAGGGAACAGAGATCTACTTAATCTAGAGCTAACATACTTCCAGCACTCTTCTGTCCCCCTCTGGCTTGAGCCTGTCACAAGAAAAATAGCTAATAGTGTTAAATTTATAACAGTAGAATTTATTCAAGTGAAAGATATTTAGGGATTAGAGATATATTGTTTTCTTCAACTCAGAAGTGGTATTTTGGTTTGAGTTCTGCTTTAGTTCTGCACAGACCAAACAGAATTCTGTTAATCAGAACATTAATCTACTGAATATTCTTTTCCTTCTGTTCTTCTATCTGCCAGTTATGGGTCAACCCAGCACTGCGGTGCCTCCTACTGGTAGCCCTGGGAAATTAGTCCTTCCCTCAGCTGGGCACCTCCTTCTGGCTGGTGTCTCACCTGTCACCCCACTCTGTCCCCATTCAGACTCTGGACCTGTTGTTTCCAGACCGCCCTGTCCTCTTTGGGACACTGCCCTCTAGCAATGCCTACTCCAGTAGTCTCTCATCCTCCTTCTGGGGGTTTATCAGCAGTCCTGTGGTTTTGCTGCCGCCCCTCTTTCATAGGGGCAAGCCACAGTTTGTATGGGCCACATCTTGGTAGCAAGGTGTGATGCAAGGTGAAAGGGAGGGACCCAGGTCCATCCACTACTCTGGGCCCCATCCCAGGGACCCTCTGGCAGAAGCCTGGACTCCCCTTCTCTGCCATCTGTTCCACAGGCCACTTACCCTGTGACCCTTTGCACCCTCCTGGCCCTTATAGCAAGGCCAACAACCTGTCAAGTATCAGGCAGGAGCCTCCCTTTCCAACACCCCTGAGCCTACCCAATGCTGCTCTATCAAAGGTGCTTCTCCAGGAACCAGGTCCTGCACTTAGGGCTGCCCCAGCAAGCCACACCCTAATTGGCTACTAAAAAACCTCTCCCCCATAGGTCAGGGCTCTGCGCAGGCTCCCTCCAACCTCTGTGGGGCAGTTGTCCCACCACACCATCATAATAAACTCCATCATTTACTCAGAAAATTATATTAATAGTTTTTGCATCAATTTTCACTTGTTTTTATTTTTGTAGTAATATAAAACAACAAATTCATAGGAAAAATAAAATAAAAACTGAGAACAAAGGGACCTAAAGATGGGAAAACATTTCTTAATCCCATTGCAGACAAAACACAATTTTGCTTTGCACTTTTTGACATGTTATTGGTATGGCTAATTAACAGAAATATAAATTGCATTTTCCCCAGGTAGCCTCATTGTTTTTAATATAATATTAGCAATTCTATTCCCCCTATTGCTGGTGTAATGCCACTGAATTAATTGAATCAGGCCCAACTATGCTTATTGTTAACTATTAAGTCTACAGATATAGTCTCTTAACAGTCTGGGATCATAAACATTTTTAAAGAATTAAACTATTCATTTCCTAAGGCATACATCGTTGATATTAGCTGAAACCATGGGAGTGGCACTGACAAGAGCAGCTCAATGGACCTCTGCTGGTTCTGGAACTGGCACACTAGAAATCACCCCTTTGAATGAATCTCTTCTAAATGACATAATTAAGTTTGTGGAGAGCTTCAGCTCTAGACATCCTCAAGAAGCAGCATTCGTCTTCAGAGACCCACTTGAATGGAAAACACAATTGGATTATTCAGTATTTGAATCAGGTTATGAAATTAGGTAGGTCTGAATGGGATTTGTTTTCTTCTAGTTTTTTACATTGGAAATTTTGTGTTCTGATTTCTAATTTTTCCCAAATATTTGTAGCTCCTGGATTGTAACTTCACAACTGTGTATTGAAACCCTCTGAAGTTTCTTACTAAAGTGGGGTGTGTATATTTTGCCCTTGTCTATTCTAGAGATTTTCACAGGCTATGTCTATGCTGCTGGGGTTTTTTTGGAAAAAGGCATGCAAATTGCAAACCAATTCTTTTTTCAGAACAGGCTTTTCTGACATTTGGCCCATCTACTTGGGCCAAATGTTGGAAAAACCTCTTCTTTCAGAAGAGCTCTTACTCCTCATAAAATGAGGAACACAGGGCTTCCGAAAGAGTGCATCTGCTCTTCCGAATTTTTTTTTGGAAGAGCAGACGTGTTCCCTGGAAGTGGCAGAGTTTTTCCTGGGATACCTATAGTATCCCAGAAAAACTCCATAGTGTAGACATAGCCTCACTGTATTGCTAGCATTGGTGCAGATCTGCTAGTGCCAGCAAGGAAGGAGTCATTAGGATTGGCCAAGCAAGGTATTTTTCCCATTGTGGGTATGTGTACACAGCAACTACAAATCTGCAACTGATACATCATTTCCATATTGGAGCACATAAAAAAATTCATTTTGCACATGTATGATCTGTGTTGGGGCTGGGAGTGAGGGGTTTGGAGTATGGGAGAGGACATAGGGTTGGGTAGCATCTGGGCTCTGGCAGGGGTGCTGCCTCTGGGGTAGATCCGGGGGTGTTGAGAGCCATTGAACCAAACTGTAAATCCTGGATATAATGGAAATCACTTCAAGCCAGAGGGTGCTGCAGGACTTCCTGCACCGCTAGTTCCAGCACTTATGGATGGGGCTGAGGAGGAGGTTTTTGGGGTTAAGGAGGAAGCTCCAGGCTAGGGTGAAAGTGTTTGGAGTGGGCTCATGGCAGGAGGTTGGAGTGGGGATGTAGGATTCAGGAGGAAGTTAGGGTGCAGGAAGGAGCTCAGGGCTTGGACAGAGGATTGGGATGCAGGGTGCTTAGCAGGAGTAGCTCCCTGTGTGGGAGGAATGAGTGGCTCCATGTGGCCTGTGCTCCCCACACTCATCTGCAGGCACTGCCTCCCACTGCTCCCATTGATTGAGATTGCCAGCCAATGGGAGCTGTGGGGGCAGAGCTTCCAGGTGAAGATAATGCAGGGACAGAGCTTTCCAGTGCTTGCACCAATGTGGTTCCAGCTGAAGGGGGAAGGAATAGCAGCACGTGGAGCCACTTCTCCCTGCTCAAGAACACAGGGTATGTCTACACTACAAAGTTAGTTCGAACTAACAGACGTTAGTTCGAACTAACTTTCATAGGCGCTACACTAGCACTCCGTTAGTTCGAATTTAATTCGAACTAATGGAGCGCTTAGTTCGAACTAGGTAATCCTCATTCCACGAGGATTAAGCCTAGTTCGAACTAGCTAGTTCGAATTAAGGGGTGTGTAGCCCCTTAATTCGAACTAGTGGGAGGCTAGCCCTCCCCAGGTTTCCCTGGTGGCCACTCTGGCCAACACCAGGGAAACTCTACTGCCCCCCTCCCGGCCCCGGACCCCTTAAAGGGGCACGGGCTGGCTACGGTGCCCGTGCCAGGTGCAAGCCTGCCAGCACCCAGCCAGCAGACCCTGCACCTGGCACGGATCGAGCCACCCACCCGATGTCCCCCAGCCCTCCCCCTCTTCCCAGGACCAGGCTGGCGGCTCCCGGGAGCTTGCCCGGGACCGCAAGAGGCGGGCACCCGCCTGGGCTAGTGCGGACATCGTGGACCTTGTCCACGATCTCCACACTAGGCACAGGAAAGTGGCTGGCTTGGGCAGGATAGCTGCCAGCCTGGCCACCCAGGAGCAGGTGTGCAAGAGAATCAAGGGGGTCCACTAAGACCCCCGACCCTGAGCCCTGAGCTTACAATGGCCGTCCTGGGTCAGACCAAAGGTCCATCTAGCCCAGTAGCCTGTCTGCCGACAGCGGCCAACCCTAGAGACCCTGGAGGGGATGGACCGAAGACAGTGACCAAGCCATTTGTCTCGTGCCATCCCTCTCCAGCCTTCCACAAACCTTGGGCAGGGACACCACTCCTACCCCCTGGCTAATACCACTCCATGGACCCAGCCTCCATGACTTGATCTCACTTCCCTTTAAACTCTGTTCCAGTTCTAACCTTCACAGCCTCCTGCAGCAAGGAGTTCCACAGGTTGACTCTTCGCTTTGTGAAGAACAACTTTCTGTTACAAGTTTGAAGCCTGCTACCCATTCCTTTCCTTTGGTGTCCTCTAGTCCTTCTTTATGGGAACTAATGAAGAACTTTTCTGTATGCACCCTCTCCACCCAACTCCTGCTTTTAGAGACCTCTATCCTGTCCCCCCTCCGTCTCCTCTTTTCTAAGCTGAAAAGTCCCAGTCTCTTTAGCCTCTCTTCATATGGGACCTGTTCCCAACCCCTGATCATTTTAGTTGCCCTCCCCTCTCCCAGCCTCTCTCTTCCCCTCTCCCACCTCCTTTTCCTAGTCTCCCCCAGTTTTGTTCAATAAAGACAGATTCCATTTTGGAAGACACGTTATCTTTATTTTGTACATCAAGAAGAGGGGCTAGGGAAGGGTAAGTGGAAGGAGGTGAGGGAGGAATGGGGCATGAGCCCCCGATGGGGAGGACTGGGCTGGCTCTGCGGGCTTCTGGGGGTGGAAGCTCTCCTGCAGCCCCCCAATTGCCTCCTCTCCCCAGATGGCAGCCTGCGGCAAGTGCAGCCGGGCTGATGGCCGAGTGCTGTGATGTGCCCAGTGTGGGCACTCAGGGCACTCCAAGCCAGGACTGCTTTGCAAGCAGGGCACCCCTGAGAACTGTCTGTCCGGGGTGGGGGTCGGGATCCTTTAAGCACAGCCCTCGGCTAGCCTGAGACAGCATCTCCACGCTCTAAGTCCTTCTCTGATGCCCTTCCGGCACTGCTTCCGGCCATCCTTAAGCCTGGTTCAGGATCCACTTAATGTGTACGCGCTAGTTCGAATTAGCAAAATGCTAATTCAAACTAGTTTTTAGTTCTAGATGCGTTAGTTCAAATTAGCTTAGTTCGAATTAACTAATTCAAACTAAGTTCGAATTAACGTTGTAGTGTAGACGTACCCACAGGGATTTTAGGGGCTATAGCCTAAAGCCCCTTTCTTAATCTGACTCTGCTGCTATGACCAGAGGAGCATACCTTGGCTGGGTCACAACAGCATCCTGCTGAGGCCAGATGAACATGCTGCTCTTTTGGCGTCAGCAGTTACCTTCTGGATAAAGACCCAGTGAGTCTTAGGTCCTTTTAACATTATAACTGTATTTGTGCATCCAGTTTCAACATAATTGAGGTAAGCCATATTAAGAGAATTACAGCTTTGAAAAGAGAAGGGCACTTTTTGGAATAAACTAACAAATTAAATAGTAATATGTCACCCGGACCAAATTATATTAATCCAAGATATCTGAAGGAACTTAAATATGAAATTGCAGAGCTATTATAAATCAGCCTCTGTACCAAATGACAAAAGGGTAGCTAATATGATTCCGATTTTTAGAAAAGGCTCTAGAAGTAATTCTGACAATTACAGACTGGCAAGCTTAACTTATGCATTAGGCTAATTAGTTGAAACTGTAGTAAAGAACAAAATTATCAAATACAGAGAAATTAAAATCATTCCCCACCAATCTGAGAATTTTCTGAGTGGGTCAACAAGCATGTGGAAAAGGGTGATGTAGTGGACTTGTACTTTCAGAAAGTTTTTGACGATGTTTCTCACCAAAAGCTCTTAAAAAAAACTAACCAGTCTATGGGCTAAATGGAAGTTCTTTTTATTGATCAGTAATTGGTTAAAAGATAGGAAACAAATGGGAGGAATAAATGTTCAGTTTCTACAACGGATAGAGGTGAGTAGTGTGATTCCCCCCAAAGAGCTATATTAGGACTTATGCTGTTCAATGTATTTATAAACAGTCTCAAAGGGGTAGCCCTGTTAATCTGTCACTTTAAAAACAACAAGCAGTCCTGTGGCACCTTAGAAACTAACATATATATATATATATATATATATATATATATATAATCATGAGCTTTTGTGAGTAAAACCCGCTTCATCACATCTATATTTGTTAGTCTCTAAGGGTATGTCTACACTACAAAGTTAATTCGAACTAACAGCTGTTAGTTCGAATTAACTTTGATAGGCGCTACACACACGAACCACTAGTTCGAACTTAATTTGAACTAGCGGAGCGCTTAAGTAAACCTCATTCCACGAGGACTAACGCCTAGTTCGAATTAAGTAGTTCGAATTAAGGGCTGTGTGCCACTTAATTCGAACTAGTGGGAGGCTAGCCCTTCCCAGCTTGCCCTGGTGGCCACTCTGGCCAACACCCAGGGAAACTCTTCTGCCCCCCTCCCGGCCCCGGAGCCCTTAAAGGACACGGTCTGGCTACAGTGTTTGTGCCAGTTGCAAGTCTGCCAGCAACCAGCCAACAGACCCTGCACCTGCCACCTGATGAGCCAGCCACCCGTTGCCACCCAGCCCTTCCCCTCTTCCCGGGACCAGGCTGGCGGCTCATAGGAGCCTGCCCGGGCCCGCTTGGTCAAGTGCGGAGATCGTGGACCTCATCGAGGTTTGGGGGAAAGCCTCCAATGTCCACGATCTCCGCACTAGCCACAGGAACATGGCCGTGTACAGCCGCATGGCTGACAGCCTGGCTGCCAGAGGCCACCAGCGGAGCCGGGATCAGGTCCGCTGTAAAATTAAGGACCTGCAGCAATCCTACTCACGGGCCTGCCAGCCAGGGGCCTACCTGGAGGCCTGCCCCCACTTTGAGGCCCTGGACTGTATCCTGGGGGCTCACGCTGTCCATGTCCCCTGGGTGGTGATCGACCCCGGGGCAGAGGGACCCGTCCCAGACACGGAGGAGGAGGAGCAGGAGGATGCCGAGAGCCAGGAGCCTGCTGGGAGCCTGCCCAGGACCCAGGACCCCCGAGGCACCCCACAGCACAACGCCTGTGTCGTCCGAGGCCGGGGAGGCCTCCACATGTGAGTACCATCATGCTCCCCTTATGTGTACCGGGAGTTGTGGGGGGAGAGGGAGCCCAGGGACCGTGCGCCTGGGCTTTGCCCGCCATGGCGCAGCAGCTGGGTGTCATGCAGGGGCCCTGGCCTTGCAGGGGGGGGGCTGGGTTTCACCCACCTTGTCCCCAGGGAGAATTGACCGCTGCTCTTGTTTCACCACAGCCGCAGCACCTGGGACTGCAGGGCGCACCACCCGCCTGCAACAGCCACCCGCACCCAGGCCAGCAGGCATGCCAGGAACGAGGAGGAGTACCAGCGGCGGCACCTGCGGTTCCTGGATCACCAGCTCCGCACCCAGGACCACTGGGTCCGGGAGGACCTTCGGCTGCGCCAGCGGAGCTTGGAGGTGCTGGAGGAGCAGGGCCGTGCCCTCAGAGGCCACGTCCAGACCCTGGTGGACAGGTTCCTGCCTCCTCCTGCTCCAGCTCCTGCGGCTGTCCCAGCTCTCGCTCCTCCTCCCATCCCTGCTCCCCCTGCTCCTGCTGCCCCAGCTCCTCCTGCCCCTGCTGTCCCTGTTCCCCCTCCCGCTTCCTCCGCACCCCCCATCCCTCCTGCCCCACCCTCCACACCCATTCCTCCCCAACGCCCCCACACCCGCAGTGCTGCAAGATGGGAGAGCCAGCCGGACCCCCAAGCCTGAGCTTTCCCTTCCCTTCCTCCCCTTCCAGCTCCCTCCTCCCAGGTTTCCCCCTCCCCTCTCCCACCCTCATTCCTCCCTCCCCCCCATCCCATTTATGTAAAATAAAAAGAGAATTTTGTTGGCAAAAAAGGTGTCTTTATTTGACATTAGGAAGGGGGGCTAGGGAGGGGAAGGGGGGGAGGGTGGAAGAAGGCCCCAGTGGGGCATGCAGGGAGAGTTCAGTTCAGTCCTCCTCCTCCACATGGAAGCTCTCCCGCAGGGCTTCCCGGATCCGGACAACCCCCCGCTGGGCTTCCTGGACGGCAGCGGTGCGGGGCTGAGCGTAGTGTCCAGCCATGCGCTCAGCCTCAGCTATCCAGGCTGGCAGGAAAGCCTCCCCCTTTCTTTCACACAAATTGTGCAGCACACAACATGCTGCCACCACGGGAGGGATATTGTGCTCTGCGAGGTCGAGACGGGTGAGGAGGCATCTAAATCGGGCTTTCAGTCACCCGAAGGCCCCCTCAATGATGATGCGGGCCCTGGTCAGCCTGGCATTGAAGGCCTGGCGGGATGGGTTGAGGTGCCCCGTGTAGGGCTTCATGAGCCAGGGCTGTAAGGGTTAGGCCGCATCCCCCACCAGGCACACGGGCATGTCCACGTCCCTGACCCTGATTTGGCGGTCGGGGAAGAAGGTCCTGGCCTGCAGCCTCTGGCACACGGAGGAGTTCCGGTACACCCTGGCGTGGTGTGCCTTGCCGGACCAGCCCACATTAATGTCCGTGAACTGTCTCTGGTGGTCACACATGGCCTGCAGGAGCATGGAGAAGTACCCCTTTCAGTTCACGTACTGGGAGGCCTGGTGTTCCAGGGCATGGATGGGGATGTGCGTCCCGTCGATGCCCCCCCCCCCCGCAGTTGGGGAAGCCGAGGGCGCCGAAGCCCCGGATGACGGCGTCCGGGTCGGCGAGGTGGACCACCCTGCGGAGCAGCATCCGGTTGATGGCCTTGACCACCTGTGGAAAGACACAGCAAAGCGCGAATCACGGGGGCGCCCGGGTGGCTGGGAGTGTTCGTGCCCTGGCAGTGCCCCGTGCCCCACTCCCGGAAGCAACCTCCCCGGGTGGCATATATTACGGCCGGGACAGACCAACCCCTCCGGAGCGGGGCACTTTTGCCTCCTCCCCCCTACTCTCCCCATTTTCCCTGGGGCGGCCCATCCCCTCCTTGCAACCCCCCTCCCTCCCGGCCCAGTGGCCGGCGAGTGCCGTACCTGCATGAGCACTGCTCCGACGGTGGATCTCCCCATGCCGAACTGGTTCCTGACGGATCGGTAGCTGTCCGGCGTGGAGAGCTTCCAGAGGGCGATGGCCACACGCTTCTGGAGGGGGATGGCGGGCCTCATGCGAGTGTCCCTTCTCCACAGAGCAGGGGCGAGCCACTCGCAGAGCTCCAGGAAGGTGTCCCTCTTCATCCTGAAGTTCTGGGTCCACTGCCTGTCTCCCCAGCTCTCCAGGATGATGCGGTCCCACTAGTCAGTGCTGGTGTCCAGACGCTAGATGTGGCGGCGCACGCCGGCGTCCGGGTGCCGTTGCGGCTCCTCCACAGCCCCCAGGGAGGCCAGGCGGAGAGGCAGGGGGCTGACGTGCACCAGGTGGTGCCAGGCAGCCTCCAGCCATTGCTGGCAGGCTTGCAGCAGCAAGTCCACAAACTGCACCCGAAACTGCAGGGCGGGCTCTGGCTCCATGTTGCCACTTGTGGCGGCATCCCCAAAGGGAACCACCGACACAGACGGGCGCAGAGAAAAATGCTTTGCTGTCCCTCGGCGAGGTAGGCAAGCAAGTGGAAAAGCTGAGAACCGGCTGTCCAGGGGGGTCCCTTTAAGCACGAGCCTCAGATAGCCTCAGACAGCAGCCACACAAAGCAACTACTGACCTGATGCCCTGCCAGAACCGGTTTCAGCTGCCCTTAAGTGCGCCCCAGCGTCCAATCAGTGTGGATGCGCTAGTTTGAATTAGCAAAACGCTAATTTGAACTAGTTTTTAAGTCTAGCTGCACTAATTCGAATTAGCTTAGTTTGAATTAACTAATTTGAACTAAGTTAGTTCGAATTAGCGCTGTAGTGTAGACATACCCTAAGGTGCCACAGGACTGCTTGTTATATTTATAAGCAGTCAGGAAAAGAGGGTGAACAATGAGGTAGCAAAATTTGCAGACGTTACAAAATTACCTAAGAGAGTTAAGTCTAAAGCTGACAGGGAAGAATTACAAAGGGATCTCACAAAACTGAGTGAGGAGACAACAAAATGGACAATGAAATTCAATGTTGCTAAATGCAAAGTTGTGCACACTGAAAAAAATAATCCCTACTATACATACATAATGATGGGACTAAAGCTGTTACCACTCAAGAAAGAGAGCTAGGAGTCATTATGGATTTTTTTTAAAACGTTCATTCAATATGTAGTGCCAGACAGAATTTTAGGAACTATTCGGAAGAGAATAGATAATAAAACAGAAAGTTTAATAATATCACTATATAAATCTGTGGTATGTCCATCCTTTGAATACTCATGCAGTTTGGGTTGCCTTGTCTGAAAAAGCGACAAGGAGTCCTGTAGCACCTTATAGACTAACAGATGTTTTAGAGCATAAGCTTTCGTGGGCAAAGACCCACTTTGTCAGATGCATGTAGTGGAAATATCTAGGGGCAGGTATAAATATGCAGGCCAGAATCAGGCTAGAGATAACAAGGTTAATTCAATCAGGGAGGATGAGGCCCACTTCTAGCAGCTGATCTGGGGGTGTGAATATCAAGAGAGGAGAAGCTGCTTTTATAGTTAGCTAGCCATTCACAGTCTTTGTTTAATCCTGAGCTGATGGTGTCAAACTTGCAGATGAACTGTAGCTCAGCAGTTTCTCTTTGAAGTCTGTTCTTGAAGTTTTTTTGCGGCAGGATGGCTACCTTTAGATCTGCTATTGTGTGTCCAGGGAGATTGAAGTATTCTCCTACAGGTTTTTGTATGTTGCCAATTCTAATATCTGATTTGTGTCCATTTATTCTTTTACGTAGGGACTGTCCAGTTTGGCTGATGTATATAGCAGAGGGGCATTGTTGGCACATGATGGCTATATTACTTTGGTAGAAGTGCAGGTGAATGAACCAGTGATGGTGTAGCTGATCTGGTTAGGTCCTGTGATGGTGTTGGTGGTGTAGATATGTGAACAGAGTTGGCACCGAGGTTTGTTGCATGGATTGGTTCCTGAGTTAGAATTACTATGGTGTGGTGTATAGTTGCTGGTGAGAATATGCTTCAGGTTGGTGGGTTGTTGGTGCACGAGGACTTGCCTGCCTCCCAAGGCCTGTGAAAGTGAGGGATCATTGTCCAGGATGGGTTGTAGATCACTGATGATGCATTGGAGAGGTTTTAGCTGAGGACTGTAGGTGATGGCCAGTGGTGTTCTGTTGGTTTCTTTCCTGGGCTTGTCCCACAGCAGGAGTATACGTCTGGCTCTGTTAATCTGTTTCCTTACTTTCTCGTGTGGGTATCACAGTTTCAAGAATGCGTGGTGAAGATCTTGTAGGTGTTGGTCTCTGTATGAGGGATTGGAGCAAATGCGGCTGTACCTCAGTGCTTGGCTGTAGACAATGGATCATGTGGTGTGTCCGGGATGGAAGCTGGAGGTATGAAGGTAGGCATAGCGGTCAGTAGGTTTTTGGTATAGGGTGGTGTTTATGTGACCCTCAATTATTTGCACTGTGGTGTCCAGGAAGTGGAACCTTACGCTCCATATGCCCAATCACCACTCGCTGGTTCCCTGTAGCCAGCTTCCCCTTAAAGGCACAGGCAGCCAGCGGAGCCGTGTGCCACGTGCAGCCCTTGGAGCTGCCAAAGGGAGCGATGGCCGCTGCTGAGCAACAGCCAGGTCCCTCAGACCCCACCCGGGAGCCACCCCAGAGCACCCAGCAGGCCCACAGGGGCGCAAAGCAGAGGGCTCCATGCTGGGGTAATGCCGAGGTCCAGGCCCTCCTGGACCTGTGGGAGGAGGAGGTGGCCCTCCATAATCCCAAATCCAGGAGGCGAAATGTGGATATATTTGCCCGCATGGCCCAGGTGCTGGCCACACAGGGACACTCTGGAACAGGTCCGGGCCAAGGTGAAAGACCTGCGGCTCAGCTACGTGCAGGCCAGTGAGAGTGGGGGTGGTGGAGCCACTGCTTGTCCCCACTACCACCGCCTGCACAGTATCCTGGCCAACCAGGGGGCTGAAACCCTGGAGGCCATGGTGGACTCAGCCCTGGCTACCTCAGTGGTCCGGCCAACAGATGCGGAGGAGGAGGAGGGCAAACGGTCCACCGAGGAGGTGGAGGAGAAGGAGGGCAGCCAGAGCCCACCAGCCCAACACAGCAACCACCATATGTTCCTGGCCTCCTCGGAGATTGGCAAGGGATCATCTGGTGAGTGTCGCAGCTGCCACTCACAAGTGTGCAGGAGTCAGGGGGGCCATGGGGTGGGGGAGAGGGTGCAGCACATGGCACAGCCTGGCCAGATGCTGCACAGCAGCACGCAGCATGTGCAACCTTGTGCAGCCAGACCAAGTGGCACATGAACACGGCTGCCAGCCCCAGCACATGCCTAGGACCCCAGGGGTCATGCACACCCAGCCTGGTGGCAGGGGGGAGGTCCAGCAGGGAGTAGGCCAGCTGCAAGGGCACAGGGTGGACACCACGCAGCCCAAGAGTACTGCACACAGCACTAATCCATGGCCACCTATGAGACACAGTAGCTGCCCCAAGGGAAGGCACAACAGGCTCCCCACTACCACGTGTGGCCCTCCCAGGATCCCCCGGCCCATCTCAGGCCCCCCTGCTGCCCCTAGGGGAATCCCCCCACACCAGTCTTACCTATCTCCAGGCGTTGTGCATGTGTGGTGGCATGAGGAGGGCATGGGGCGCCCGGAACACCATGGGGCGGTGGGTCACTGATGACCTTGCTCTCATCTGCTTCCTCTGCAGTGGGACCCCCTGCCAGTGAGAGACCTTCCAGCCCCATCCTGCTGGCACTGAGGAGCCAGGGCCCATCGCAGCACACCTGAGACCGCCACCACCTTCTCTGCTGCCACGTTTATGCCATCAAGCACATGGAGCGCTCACTCAGGAACAAAATCCATGCTGATGAGGAGTGGTGGGGAGTGGGTATGGGGCCAGTACATTGAGTGCTGTGACCGCATGTATGCCCTCCTGGGAACCATTGCAGAGCGCATGGGCTCTGTGCTGCAGCACAGCGTGGCCAAGCCCCCTCTTGTTGCCCCCCCGACTTGCCCAGCCTGCCCCCTGCTTCCCCCCCTGACATGCCCAGTCCTCCCCCCACTTTGCCCCCTGACGTGCCCGTGCCCTGTCGCCCCCCAACACCGGCACCTCCTGGTGCAGCCTGCCCCGACCCAGCACAAGGGGCAGAGGTGCCCCTGCACCCATGGGGGTGGGAGAGGCCTCCCTTCACACCCATGAGGCCCTCTCAGTTAAGGGCCCCCTCCCCCCTCCTCCTCCCAGTTCAGGGCCCCCTCCTCCCGCCTTCCCACAGTGCACCCCCTTCCCCGTGTAAATAAAAGTGCCTTATATAAAGCAAGTGCATTTTATTTATTGGGAGGTGAGGGAAGGGTGGCAGGAAGGGGTGGTGGTGGGAAGTGGGGGCACGGGGACGTCCCTACGGTCAGAGGTGTAAGGGTGGCCTATTGTGGGGCCTGGTCCAGCATCACCTGGAGGGCTTCCTGGACCTGCACCCCATGGCGGTTGGTCTGCCGGGTGGCGGCTGTTTGGGGCTGCTGGTAGGCCTGGCCCTCACCTGCCATCCACCCCCTTCCCCTCAATAATATTATGAAGCATGCAGCATGCCGAGATGACCTCCGGGATGTGCTGCACCCCCATGTTCAGGCGGGTCAGGAAGCACCTGAACCGTGCCTTCAGACACCCAAAGGCGCACTCCACGGGATTGCGGGCCCAGTCCAGGTGGGTGTTGAAGGTGGCCTGGCTGTGGTCCAGTTGGCCGGTGTATGGCTGCATCAGCCAGGCCACGGGGATGGCAGGGCGCAGGCAGATGTCCTGCCTCTGGAGCACAGGGGTGAGCCAGGTGCAGAGCTCATGAAATGTCCGCCCTGCGCATCTTAAAGTTCTGCACCCAGTGCTGGTCATCCCATTGTTCCAGCACCAGGCGCTCCCACCAGTCCCCAATGGTGTCGTGGCTCCACAGGTGCCTGTTGGTGGTAGGGTGGGGGTGCCCGAGTGCAGCTGTTGCATGCATCTGATCAATCGTGTTGCCCGGTCTCCAGTTCCTCAATTATGGACATGATGGGACATTGTTGAGTGGGGTCCTCCTCTGGCTCCATGTCTGTGAGCAAGGCAGCGATGATGCCCAGGGGCACTTGCTCAGAGGCTGAGTTGGAGTACACGGCTGTGTGTCTGGATGCCTCAATGAGGTGCCTCTGCACACAGCCGCAGGAAAAGGGCTGTCCAGGGGTCCTTTTAAGCACGATACCCAGCAGGGGTCTGGCATATGCCCACAGACGCCACTGGTGACCTTTTGACATGGCCGAAGTGGTTCCGGGGCCAAGTTATTGAGTAACGGCATCCTGCCAGTGTGTACACTTTCTTGCGCAAGAGTTCAGCATTCTTGCGCTGCGTTCTGGCCTGTGCGGACTGTCTCTTGCACAAGAGATCTTGCGCAATAACCTGCCAGTGTAGACATAGCCCTTGTCGCTTTCGCAGATCCAGACTAACACGGCTACCCCTCTGATACTTGTCTGAAAAAAGATATAGTAGAATTGGAAAAGTTGCAGGAGCAGTGAAAATAATTAGGGGTATGAAACAGTTTATATGAGATGTGATTTTAAAAAGACTGGAACTCTTCAGGGTAAGGAAAGAGGCTACGGGAAAATATGATAGTGGTCTATGAAATCATGAATAGTATGGGAAAGAATAGGGAAGTATAATTTACTCCTTCACATAATACCAAGATCTAGGGCACGGGTCGGCAATAATTTTTGACAGGGAGTCATGCCAAGATTTTGGAAAGTGGTCAAGGGCCTCACTTTTCTGTGGAGGAGGTGCGGGGTCTAGGGTGGAGGTTGGGTGCAGAAAGATGCATGGGGTAAAGGCCTGAGGTGCAGGAGATGGTGTGAGATCTGAGAGGGCATTTGGGTGAAGGAGAGGGTTGTGACCTGGGTCAGGGGATTGGGGTGTAGGCAGGGGCAGATGACTGTTTTGTGGGGCCCCGGGCAGCATAATTTCGCGGGGCCCCCCCCCTTTGCCACAGCACATGCGCCATGGCGCATGCGTGGGGCTTTTTGAAGCGCGGGGCCCTGCCTTATATCCGCCCCTGGGTGTAGGGTCAGAGAGGGAGTATGGGTGCAGGAGAGTATTCTGACCTGCTGGATGGGCTCTAGGAGGAGGTGCAAAGTCTGGGAAGGAGCTGTGACCTGGGAGAAGGAGAAAAGGGGATATAGACTGCAGACAATTTAGGTGGTGATTTGGGGCAGGGGAATGGGGTGCAGAGTCTGGGAGGGAGTATGGGTGCAGGAGAGGATCCTGGCCTGGTGGAGGGGAGTAGTAGAGTGTACAGAGTCTGGGAGAGAGTTGTGACCTTGGGCAAGAGGATACAGAGGGTTTGGATGGTGACCTGGGGGAGGGAGTTGTTGTTTCATAAAAGCTTTTGTCAGAGCTATTACTCGATTTTACACATGGATTTTTCTGGAAATACACTAAACTGTAAGGTCCTGCCAACACATGACTTAGAGACTGACAGAAACCTCCTGCTGACTGCCACTTAGGCAGTTGTCTAAGTCACTTCATTACTGATTATTTGTAAATGATTCACTGAAGCTTTGTAATTGTTTCAGCTGCATTGCCTTTTAAACTGTGCAACTCTGTAATCTTTGTAAAACCTTGCAACTTTGTAACTCAGCAACTTTGCTTTATAAGTTCAGAAACCTACTGTAAGCTTTGGTAATTGTTGAGCCTTGCAATTTTGTAATCTTTTTGTAATTTCCATCCACTCTGCTTGTAATTTGCTCTAAACTGCATTCTCCCCTGAGATATGAATGTGTGTGTGTGTGAGAGGAGACTTGAGTGTTTGGGATTAGAAATTGGAAGGCTGAGCAGGTGGAGCCAGGTGATGAGTCATCAGACCAATTAAGGAGACTGCTGCTCTGCTGGATCAAGAAGTCTGGGCGTGCTCACTGGTGATGAATGTGAATGAGTCACAGGGGTTCTACAGAGGCAATAAAAGGAGAGAGCAATGGTAGAAATCCTTTTTCTCTTTTTGAGAAGCTCCTTTTTCTGTAGCCAGTTTCTTTCCTGACCAGCTCCCCAGCCATGACCAGCAGACAGACCCTTCAGAATATCTTTGCTCCTTCTGCAACCAAATGTCTGTGTAAGTGTTGAGTGCCTGAGGGCAGAAGGTGAGAGAGAGTGAGAGAGATGGCTGGTTCCCCTTTAGTTTAAACCTTTATTGGCAGTTTTATCCTCTTTAGTTTAACCATGTAGTGGAGTGTTAATGCCTCAATCAATAAATCCATACTAGTGTACCCCTGGGTGGTCTCCAGTGGGATTTTTTGGGGGTAACAGACTCTACCTAAAAAAATAATAATAAAAGTTCTCTCTTTTTGTCATACCATTTTATTTTTCCAGTGCAACAACTGTTCAGTCAGATGAAAGAGATAAAGATGATCAACCATTGCTCCTACTCACTGCCTCAACTATCAGAGTACGCAGTTTTGGCCAGCTGTCTCGTTTGTTACATATAGCTATGGAAAAAAAGTTAAAGGAAGCACAGGCATGCCTTGAAGGTTGGGGGTTTTTTTTTTTTTTTTTTTTTTTGCTCTTGAATTTTAAGATTAAAAAAAATGAGAGAATGATATAGGTGACATTTCTTTTTGTACACATTTTGGCTTGTGAGGAATTGCTGGAAAACAATGATTTGATGAATCAACAAGTGTCTATTTTTATTTTTTATTGAAGTCAGTAATGTAGAAGTTGGGAATAATGTCAACATTGAATTTCATTCATATAAAGATACATGTATGCTGACTGGTACCTCAACAATTATAACACATATATTCAAATCTCGGCATACTGAATGTGTCCTCAGAAGTGCTGCTAATTTTTCTGTACTTTTAACTTGAACGTCCTTTTAGAATGTTAATTTATTAAAAACAACCAACCAAAATATGTTATGCTTAGGAAGTTCATGGCTAACCTTTCTGATGAAGACTTTTAGAAAACATGTACTAATACAGTTATTGGGTCATATGCAGTTCTTTGTGTCCAAACCTGTCAATAAAAACATAACTGGGCTAAATTAGACATCCACTGAGTGGAAGCTTTGAGAAACGTTCACTTACGACATTGGTAGAAAACGAGCTAGCTACAATACTGATGCAGCCACAAATGGATCAGACCTGATTTGTAAAATGCTCACACACTAAAGGCACACACAGTGATCATGAGCTAGCAACTGCTATGCACCTGTGTAAGAAAACTGTCACTCATTGGGACACTGGGAACAAGAGGAATCTCTAAAAATCAGCTGACACACAATTGTCACTGGTCATTGTAGAGGACAGCTGGCAATCCTGAGTAAATGATAGCTGGACCTTTTATGGAATCATTACGTTGGTTGCCAGCAAATCTTTTAAGACATTGTTTTATACTAAATCAGACTTCTGTAATGTTTGGGCCATTGTCCTATTTTATTATCCCTGAAGGTATACTGACTTAAAAGAGAGTTTGATATTTACTTCTTGATTCAATAAATATTTGTTTATTACACAAGAAGTCAGCTCATATTTATTATTTAAAGCTTGTTTTATCCAAAAGTGATATGAAATAATTTATTCCTATAAGATAAAACAGGAACATTTTAAGGAACAACAGCACCCATTATCTATCTTTTAAAGTTAAATATATATTCATATTATAAGTTAACATTGTTACACTATTTTGGCACTTAAGGATTTTAAAAATCCTTTAAGATAATTTTTGAAGCATCATTAGCTTTATATTTATAATGTTTCTCCTTTACAGCCAATAGAGATCCTATAGTGAAAATTCTTGGCCCTGGATATGGGACAATTGAAGGAGAAGACATGTCTATGCTACGCTTGCTAGACAGAGTGAGAAAAGGTGGTGATCCTGATACAGAAATTAAAATGAAGATTGCTCTTCTTCTTCAACAGCTGGATATGCAATTACTTAACAGTTCTTTAAAACATATTTCACAGTAAGTGCATTTCAAAATAAACTGTTCTTTTTTTGGTTTTCTCTCTACATATTAAAAAACCCTTTTCCTGCAGGACGACAGAGTGACATCATGTCATTCTGCATCCTGCCTTCCTCCACCCATCCACCCTTCCTTTTCCCCAGTGCTCAGCTTCCATGTGGGGCTTGGGGAGGTCCCAGAGTAGCTCTTCTACCCCCAGGTGCTGGGTGGGGTAGAAGCCACAAGCTGCGTGGCCTCTCACTTGCCCCCCCCTCCGGCGATCCAGAGGGCCTCCCCTTCTCTGAGGCTTTCCCCTCTCTGGTGATCCATGGGGGCGGGAGCCGTGTTCCTGCCTTGCATCCCATCCCCCTCACACATGCTGTAGATATGGGGGGAAACTAGGCCAGCCTTTCCTCTGCATCCGTCCATGGCAGCTGGGGGGGAGGTAAGAGTTAGGGGGCCAGTGTGTGTGTGGTGGGGGGGGGAGGAGCTGAGGGGGAGGCAGAGCCAGGGCTGGTAGGTGGGGGGGAAGAAGAGGCTAGGGGGAGCAAGACCTCAGACCCTAGAGAGTGGGAGGGAAGGGGGAGAACCTCGACCCGGGCAAACCCTCGGGTTGAGCCAAGGCTGGCCCATCTTTCTCTCCAGCCACCAACACCCCCGCAGCCGGAGGGAGAGAGCCAGGTCAGCCTGGCCTGGCCTGACAGTCTCCTCCCCCCCACCCCCAGCAGCTGGGAAGAGGGAAAGCTGGTGCTGGCCTGGCCTCAGGGGGCCCAGCGCCTGGGGGAAGAGAGCCAGGGTGGGCAACGGCTGCCCCTCCTCAGCCTGGCGGCTGGGGGGGAGCCAAGTCTGCCTACTCTCATGGGGGGGGGGGGGGGTTGGCGAGCATAGCAAGGAGGGGCACCTCTCCCTAGTGTTTTTAATTTAAATGAATTTGAATCCAAAATATGTACTTTTGGTGTGATATGAAGAAAGCACTCAGTAAAAGGTATGAAAGTAGTTATCTTTATTGATTTATGAAACCCAGAAAAAGTTGCTGAAATTAAAGATATTTTCTGGGGGTTTAACAGTATGGCTGTGTCTACATTGGCACCCCATTCCGGAAAAGGGATGCTAATGAGACCAGTCAGAATTGCAAATGCCGCGGGGGATTTAAATATCCCCCGCGACATTTGCATGAACATGGCTGCCGCTTTTTTCCGGCTCGGGGTTTTGCCGGAGAAAAGCGCCAGTCTAGACGGGATCTTGCGGAAAATAAGCCCTTTTCTGGAAGATCCCTTATTCTTCGAGTGGTTGCTCATGTCCATTCGAAGTAGGTGTGCGCGCCGCGTGCACCACGTCTTCCGGAGCGTTTTCCCTAGTGGTACCCGTAGCGCTGGCGGGGCGCCCCTTGGAGTGGTGCCGCCATGGTGAGGCATAAGTACCCCTGCCGGCGCTGCCCCACCTCAGTTCCTTCTTACAGCCGTGTCGGTCGTTGGAGCGTCTCTCTCTCTCTCTCTGTCTGTTTAGGCTTAGATAGTTAATGGTTCCCGTTTCTCACTTTGTAAATAGTTGTGTAGTTAGATAGTTAGGTTTTTTGTTTTGCTCCTTCCCCCCTTGGGAGTAAGGAATGCCAGGGCCGCAAGGCTTCAAGGCGTGCGCTGACTGCGGGAAGTTTATGCCCAGGGGCGACCCACATGACAGCTGCCTTAAGTGTCTGGGTGAGGCTCATCTGGCAATTGCCTGCAAAATCTGCAAGTCTTTCAAGCCCCGTATGAGGAAAGAAAGAGTTTCCCGCTTGAAGCTTCTCCTTATGGAGACGGCGCTTCAACCGGTGCCGCTGGACCAGCCTGCGGTGCGCAGCGCACCGGCCTCCACGCGCAAGACCGCACACCGGCACCAGGCATTGACGTCAAGATCCCGGCACCGGTCTCACTCTCCACCGCCTAAGAGGGTGAAGAAGTCCTGGGGCAGGTCACCGTCTAAAAAGCCTACGTCGACTGGGCACCGCAGCGGCAGTTCACCGGTGCGTGTTTCCCCTCCGGTGCACCGTCGGCACCGAGGGGACCTGGTTAGCCCTGGTCGCCTGCCCTCTCACCGCCCGTCCATGCTGGACACATTTGAAGCGGCCCAGGACCTAATTAGTCTCACGACCTCCCCGCCGTCGTCGGTCGACTCGGATGGGTCGAGGTCGCTCCCATTGGAGACTCGGAGGGCACCGTCGTCGCCCCTGCATGGCCCAGGTCGGCATGTTATCGTGGCTTATGCGTCGGGACCACCCCCGGTGGGGTTGGCTCTCACTACTACGGCACCCTTCACGACGCCGAACCGTCATTCTCAGGGAGCTTCGAGCCATGGCAGATCGCTGCTTTCCACTGTGCCAGAGCCCCGCTTGGCGGTACCGGTGCCGTACCCCCGTGGCCATGTGGCCTCCCAGGAGTCGGTGTCCGTCTCCCAGTGGTCTACCCCAGCACTGGGCCTGGGCACCTCTGTGCCGCAGATAGTGGCGTCACAAACGGCACCAGGCTTGGGTACCCCGGGGCCGCAGCTACTGATGACGCAACCGGCACCGGGCCTCGGCACCCCGATGCCACAGCTGGCTGTTTCGCACTCGACAGAATCTGCCGCACTGGGTCTGGGTCTTCCGCATCCTCGCCGTACTCATGCGGGCAAACCTGAGTCGATGGCCAAGTTTGCACCACACTCCTCGTCGGCTCCGCCTTGGCTGGAGTCCGATTACTCTTCGGACTCGGACGCGGTGTCAGTTTGGTCGGGGTCCTCGGGAGCATCCTCGAGTCACAGGTACAGATCCAGACACCGGAGGGACCACAACCAGCAGATGTGGCCACCTCACCCGCAGTGGCCTTTTTGGACTCCCTGGGCCTATCATCAGTGGAAGGGCCAGCCGCCACCATCTATGGGGTTGGAGGCTTCAGGGCACCGTTCCTGCCCATCGGCGTCCCTGTCTAGGGCGCCTCCCTCCCCCCTTTCAGTGCCACAACGGGATCCTGCGGCACCGCAACCACCGGTACCGGAGGCAGGCCCCCCGGAGGCTCAGGCAGTCCAACCGGCCCCAAAGTTGGTCACAACCGCTCCCGTGTTGCTTCAGGAGTCGTTGTCATTGTCCTCCCCCGATGAGGCACTGGCGGACCCAGCGCCTGGGCTGCCATCAATGGATGCCAGGGCACATCAGGACCTCCTGCGGCGCATGGCTTCCAACCTGGCTGTTCCGGTGGAGCCCATAATTGAGGACACCGATCCAATGGTAGACATCCTCAGGAGGACACTCCTACGCGGTTTGCTTTACCGCTCAATAAAACTGTTTCAAAAATTACTAATGCCCTGTGGCAAACGCCAGCAACTCTGACCCCTACCCAGCCCATCCAGGGATCCTTGGTCGTACAGGCTGTGGCCCAAAAAGAAAGGCTTCCCCAGCCCAGGCCTTCTCCAAAGGCAAGGGAGCCTAAAAAGCTGGACTTGTTGGGCCGTAAGGTATACGCTACAGGTGCTCTACAGCTCCGCATCGCTAACCAGCAGGCGATGCTGAGCAGGTATGCTTTTAACACCTGGCAGGTGGCTGAAAAATTTAGAGACCGGCTCCCGATGGAAGACCGCCAAGAGTTTGCGGCTATGTCTGCCGAAGGTAAAGTCATTACACGAACTGCCCTCCATGCGGCATTGGACACTGTGGACTCGGCAGCCCGTACCATGGCGACTGGTGTCGTTATGTGTCACGGGGCGTGGCTCCATGTCTCGGGGATTCCCTTGGATGTGCAGCACACCATTCAGGACTTGCCTTTTGAAGGAAAGGCTTTGGTCTCAGAGCACACCGATTCCAGGCTCCATACCCTAAAGGACACTAGGTCAACTCTGAAGTCCTTGGGCATACATTCGCCGGCCATGCAGCAGCAACAAGCTGCCATATAGGCAGCAGGGTAGAGTGCAGCCCCAGGTCCCCTGTGGGGATTTCTGGAGGCGCCTCTCCCGGGCCTCCGGTGGAGGTTCCGGGGCAGCTGCGCACCCTCAGGGGCCTAGGGGTCGATGTTGTTGCCCTAGGTCAGATCCCCAGCGGGCAGGTCCCCATGGCCCCCCCAATCAGGGCAAGCCCCAGTTTTGACACGGTATTCGAGAGTCCCGTACCAGTCTGCCACCCTGGCCCCCCGTTTGGGGTCCAGCTATCCCATTTTGCCCAGGCATGGGCCCTGATAACATCAGATGCCTGGATCCTGAACATTGTAAATATGGGCTATTCTATCCCGTTCCTGGGCCCACCGCCTTCAAAACCCCCTACCCTGTCCCTAATAAGGGACACCCCTCATGAACACATCCTGTTTCAGGAAGTGGTGGCGCTCCTCAAAAAAGGATCAATAGAAAGGGTCCCTCGGCATCTGCGGGGCAGGGGTTTTTACTCCCGTTATTTTGTTGTTCCGAAACCAAAAGGGGGAGTTCGTCCTATCCTGGACCTTCGATACTTAAACAAGGCGGTTGTAAAACACAAGTTCAGAATGGTGACTTTGGCCTCGGTCATCCCAGTGCTACAACTGGGCGACTGGTACACGACTCTAGACCTAAAGGACGCCTACTTCCATGTGGCTATCAGGCCCAGTCACAGGAGGTTCCTCCGGTTTATGGTGGGCCGTTACCATTTTCAGTTTACGGTACTCCCCTTTGGGTTATGTATTGCACCAAGGGTTTTTACAAAATGTATGGCTGTGGTTGCCACCTTTCTGCGCAATCGAGGGGTACATGTGTTCCCGTACCTCGACGATTGGCTAATCCGAGGTCGCTTGTACGAGCAGGTAGAAGCTCACGTAACACTCATAAGAGCTCTCTTCTTAAGGTTAGGGCTCATGATAAATGTCGAGAAGTCATCCCTGACCCCCTCCCAGAGGATAGAATTTGTGGGAGCCGTCCTCGATGCGAAGGTGGCAAGAGCGTTCCTGCCCCACAGCAGGTTCCTCTTCATAGTGGAGCTGATCTCAGGGCTAATTCGGTCCCCCATCATGACACTGCGGGTCTGCTCCAGGCTCCTGGGCCACGTGGCGGCATGCACTTACACGGTGCAACATGCCAGGATGAGGAAGAGTCCTCTGCAGGCGTGGTTGGCGAAGGTCTTCTGCCAGTGCAAGGGTCTATGGGACTCCATAGTCACAGTGCCCCCGGACATTCTGGACTCTCTACTCTGGTGGACCCAGGAATCCGTGGTGCGCAGCGGGGTTCCCTTCAATGCCCCTGCCCCCTCACTGACGCTGGTCACCGATGCATCCGACCTGGGATGGGGAGCACACCTTGGGTGCCACAGAACTCAGGGCCTCTGGTCCCTTTCCGAACGGACCCTGCACATCAACATCCGGGAATTACGGGCGGTGAGGAAGGCTTGCGAAGCATTCCTGCCGAAGCTTTCCCACCGCTCCATCCTGGTGCGTATGGACAACACTGCAACGGTTTTCTACCTCAGCAAGCAGGGTGGGTCGCG
Source organism: Pelodiscus sinensis (assembly GCF_052426305.1). Classification (NCBI taxonomy): domain Eukaryota; kingdom Metazoa; phylum Chordata; order Testudines; family Trionychidae; genus Pelodiscus; species Pelodiscus sinensis. The sequence continues at coordinate 229,557,037 of NC_143053.1, read as the reverse complement.
TTCGCCACCCCTATGCAAGGAGGCCCTGCGTCTCTGGCACCTGTGTGTCACGCACAATATCACATCTCAGGCGGAGTACCTCCCCGGGTGCAAAAACCTACTTGCAGACACACCGAGCAGATCCTTTGGAGCCCACGAGTGGTCGCTCAAGAACTCTGTCCTCAGTCAGATTTTCCGCAGGTGGGGCTATCCCCACCTAGACCTGTTCGCCTCGGCACACAATGCCAAGTGCAGGAACTACTGTTCCCTGCTGGGGCTGCGGAAATTCTCCAAGGGAGACGCCCTAACGACCACGTGGCCAAAGGGCGTTCTCTATGCTTTTCCCCCATTTCCCCTAATTTCCAGGGTGTTGACCAGAGCAAGAACTTTCAGGTCCTCGATCATCCTCATAGCCCCCAGGTGGCCCAGACAGTTCTGGTTCCCCATCCTGGTGGACATGCTGACCCAAGACCCTATAGCACTCCCTCCAGTTCGGGACCTGCTAACCCTACCTTGGGACGGGGGGGTAATGGTACACCCGGATATCCGGTCTCTTCACCTAACGGCATGGTTTATCCTTGGTTGAACCAACCAGAAAGGGAATGTTCCCAACAAGTACAGATGGTGCTCCTTAGCAGCAGGAAGCCCTCTACTAGACGGTCGTACGCTGCCAAGTGGCGGCGCTTCTCGTCTTGGGCGTCCCAGAGAGGAGTACACCCGTCTTCGGCCCCTATTCCAACTATTCTCAACTATCTCTTTCAACTCCGATCTAGTGGCCTGTCCTTTTCTTCTATTAAAGTCCATGTGGCCTCTCTCTCCGCCTTCCATGTTGGTACGGCAGGAGCCTCGCTTTTTTTTCTAACCAGGTGGTTAAAAGGTTTCTTACTGGTTTGGAGAAATTGTACCCCTTGGTGAGGGCTCCGCACCCTGCCTGGAACCTCAACCTAGTCCTACACAGGCTTATGTTCCCTCCTTTCGAGCCATTGGCTACATGTTCATTGAAGCACCTTTCATTGAAGGTTGCTTTCATAGTAGCCATTACGTCTGCTAGAAGGATATCAGAGCTAAGGGCGCTGACTATAGAACCGCCCTACCTTGTTTTTTCGCATGATAACGTAAGGCTACGGTCTCATCCGGACTTCCTCCCGAAGGTGGTTTTACCTTTTCACCTGTTCCAGGAGATTTATCTACCTGTGTTCTTCCCTAAACCACATGCCTCCCCTAAGGAGCGCGTTCTACACTCCCTGGATGCCAAGCGAGCGCTGGCATTCTATATTGATCGAACCAAGCCCTTCCGTAAATCCCAACAATTGTTCGTTGCGTTTGGGGATAAGGGGAAAGTTTCACCTATTTCTACGCAAAGGTTATCAAGATGGGTGTTGCAGTGTATAGCGGAGTGTTATCAACTGGCTGGTAAAACCCCTCCCAGGGTGAAGGCACACTCTACCAGGGCACAGGTGTCCTTGGTAGCCTTTGGTGCCCAGGTACCAATCACAGAAATTTGCAGGGCAGCCACCTGGTCTTCCCTTCACACGTTTGCAACACTCTATGCGCTACCTCAACAAGCCAGGGAGGATGCAAGGGTGGGCTCTGCAGTCCTCGAATCTGTGATGTAAATATATATATATATATATATATATATATATATATATATATATATATATATATATATATAATTTGGTTGTCTTTGTTCTTGGTTGGTGCCTCGTCAGTGTTGAATTGTTCAAATAAATCTGTTTATTGTTCACCTTCCTTTATGACTCTGGTGCTATGACTGTTCCGACCCCTCCTCCATGGGGTTAGTTTGGTAGTCACCTACTTCGAATGGACATGAGCAACCACTCGAAGAAGAAAAGAACTGTTACTTACCTGTAACTGTTGTTCTTCGAGATGTGTTGATTGTGTCCATTCAACTCCCACCCTACCTCCCCTTCGTCGGAGTATCCGGCAAGAAGGAACTGAGGTGGGGCGGCGCCGGCAGGGGTACTTATGCCCCGCCATGGCGGCGCCACTCCAGGGGGCGCCCTGCCAGCGCTACGGGTACCGCTAGGGAAAACGCTCCAGAAGACGTGGTGCACGCGGCGCGCACACCTACTTCAAATGGACATGAGCAACACATCTCGAAGAACAACAGTTACAGGTAAGTAACCATTCTTTTCCTACTTGAAGGTAGGAAAATAAGCCATTTTCCGCAAGATCCCTTATTCCTACTTGAAATTAGGAATAAGGAATCTTCCGGAAAAGGGCTTATTTTCCGCAAGATCCCGTCTAGACTGGCGCTTTTCTCCGGCAAAACCCCGAGCCGGAAAAAAGAGGCAGCCATGTCCATGCAAATGCCGCGGGGGATATTTAAATCCCTCACAGCATTTGCAATTCTGACTGGTCTCATTAGCATCCCTTTTCTGGAAAGGGGTGCCAATGCAGACAAAGCCTATGAGTATAAATGTGTGTGTGTGTGTGTGTATATATGCATGCGGTGTGTGTGTGTGTGTGTGTGTGTGTATATATGCATGCGGTGAATATGTTCTGTACTTTGAAAATAACTTAATATAATGTACACTATAATATAATACATTAGCAACTAAAACATTTAAGAGTTGTTCATTTAATCATTTAAAATTGAGTCATACAGAGATGTTGAGCTATTCTGATGTTAGTATTTAAATGTTAATAACAAAAATTATACTGAATTTGTCAGTTATAACAATTTTATTTTAGTTGTGAAACTAACATTTCACTCAGCCTTTTGCCTACTTGTTTTTCCCACTACTCTGAAACTAGTAGACAGAAAAGCAATATCCATTTATACAGTCTTCTGATTCTTTTTTGAAAATATATTTATTATTAGATTTTACATCCTTTTCTGTTAATTACAGAGAGGTGAGATTAACTCCAGCTGCAGTAAAAAATGAAGTGGATCTACTCAAACATTTCTCTGGAGAAGGAGAAAATACTGTGCTGGAATCTCTTGAATATACATCAGGTTAAAAGTTTACCTTTTATGTTTTTGTTTGATCATGTTTTACATTTACACATACACATTAAATATAATAATTTTTTTGAATTATTTCTTAATGATTTAAAACACTTATTTCTATTTTTAAATATTGAAATACAATAACATGCACCTACAAACATGGAGCTCAGTTCTTCAACTTTGAGATACGTGTGTTTGTGTGTGTAATCCCTATTTATGTCACATTGAGTTCTGTGGGGCTAATTAGGGGCTTGGTCCTGAGAAGTGCTGCACATATGTTTAAGAGGTTTATTGGATCAGGCTAGAATGCTCTGCGTCTTTCAGGATCAAGTTTTGAATTATTTTGGATTATTGATGTAAGTAAGAGTTGCAGGGTTAGGACCTTTATTTGTATGAATTTTATAATTTTAAAAAAATCTATTCACATCTTATTAGAAATGGCAATATATTTTTTTAAAAATGACAAAACTATTGTTTCAGATTATGAATTCTCCAATGGATGTCGAGCCCCACCTTGGAGACAAGTCCATGGGGAAATTTGTTATTTGATCGTTAAACCACATGATACTGATCCTTTGTACATCACTTGCAGCACAGCAGGAGTGTTTTTAAATGGTGTAAGTAATAATAAAAACACAAATTTGAGGTAATAGGAATTTGAGTATATAAAAATGTGTGAGTCCTGTCTAGGGATGTAAGTGACTAGTTGACTATCCGATAAGCATAGGCTTATCGAGTAGTCGAGTCACTATTCAACTAGTTGCTTCCCCCCTCCCACCTTGTATCAGAGGTAGCAAGGGCAGGAGCAGGAGCTTGTGCTGGGGGGAGCTGGCTTAAAAACCAGTTCCCCTCAGCACTGTTTCCATGGGGTGGTGGTGGTAGAGGTGCAGTGGGAAATGGCGCAAGTGGAGACTCAAGCAGTCTATTCTTGTGCCAGTCTGACTGCTGTGCCCCTGCCTTTTAAATGTAGCAAGAGTGCCGCGGGGCTCTTGCTACATTTAAAAGGTAGAGGCAGTGCAGTGGGGAACCCCGGGCAATCAAGGATTGCTTGAGTCCCCGCTTACCCAGGGTCCTGATTGCACCTCTGCCTTTTAAATGTAGTAAGAGCTGTGGATGGCCCTTACTACATTTATAAGGTGGAGGCACAGCTGGGATAGCAAGCACCCTGCCCTGCCCCTTATCGACTAATCAATGGAAATTCCATCAACTACTCGATTAGTTGATTGATCAAAATTTAACATCCCTAGTCCTGTCTGAGGAATTAAGATAGTTGTATTCAATCAATAGCTGAAGAGTTACTTTAATGGCACTCATAGAAAGAGCAAAAAAATCATGACACAATGCTTTATATTTTTTACATTTTGACCTAGCATATTATTTTTCTGCTTTTGCCTGAATAGTAAATCCAATGGTTTCTGCTCTACTTACACATTTTCTGTTACCACATGTGTGAAGCAGCACAGAATTTGCTTGTTTTGCACATTCCTTTCACTATATCTGGCTGAGTAAGCTTAGTATGAAACAGACTTGTTAATTAATGCTGAAGAAGAGCAAGATGAGTACCATTACTTTCTTTCTGGATTATATCATATTATCTGTAATCAACATTTTCATTTTTAAAAACCTTTGTGTTGTATATTGGGTTGTAGATATAGATCTTGTTGTTATGGTAACTGAGTAGGTCACTGGGGTCAGCCCAGCTAGTCTGGGCTTGTTCTAGTGAGTTCTGTGCTATGCAATAAAATGGACACTTGCACCTACTCCAGCTCTCTGCCTTTCCACTGATTTCTTCCTATGCTGTGAAACTCCCCACAACATAACAAGTGGCGACGAGGATGGGATACCTGTGCTGCCTCCAGCAACAAAAGAAGTAGAAGTCAATGTAAGAAAACAAACTTTTTGGCTGTTCTGGAAGGTGGGGGTAAGAACTGACTGCTACACTGTGCAAACTGAAACTAAGATCAAGGAGCCCAGAGACTGGAAAAGAAAAAAAAAGCGGGGGAGTGCAGCAGCCATGGCTACACTTACAGGGCCACTGGGACCTTTTGAGGAGACTTTAGAGCAATGGCAGGTATATACTGAGTGTTTTGAACTTTTTGTTATTGCAAATGACATTAAAGAAGAGAAGAAGGTGCCAATATTTTTAAGTGTTGTAGGGGCTAAGACCTATTCTCTGCTACGCAGCTTGCTGCTCCCTGTTAAGCCAGAGACCAAATCTTACAGTGACATTGTGGAAATCCTGGGGTCACATTATGCTCCAAAACCACTGGTAATTGCAGAAAGGTACAGGTTCCATAGCAGAGACCAAAAAGAAAGTGAAACAATTGTACAATTTGTAGCCAATTTGAAAAAGCTTGCTGAACACTGGAATTTAAGGAGATGTTAAATGATGCCATACGTGACAGGTTAGTGTGTGGCCTGCACAGTGAAGCTATACAGAGGCGTCTGTTAACAGAAGCTCAGCTCACCCTACAGAAGGCCATTGATATTGCGGTCTCCATGGAACTGGCCACACAGGAGGCACAATACCTTAGTGCACCCCCTGGGGTGCATAAAATGTCCCAAGAACCTACTCACAAAACAGTGGGGAGCCAGAAATGTTACCGCTGTGGTAAGACAGGTCACCATGCATCAGAATGCTGGTGTAAGAACCTAGTGTGTCGATAGTGTGGAAAAAAAGGACACATTGAGCGTGCCTGTAAACAAAAGAAAAAGAGGCCTGTGGTCTGGCGGAACAAAAACGAAAATCTGCATACCATCGAGCAGATAGATGCCTGATGATCAAAGTGACACCTTGTCTGAAGAAGTGCCATGCTATGTTTTGTCTTTGAAAGGGGGCTCCCATGAATACTGGGTAACCCCACTTTTGGATGGCAAATCAGTACGCATGGAAGTGGACACTGGTGCAGCAGTTTCATTGGTCTCAGACTCGGTGTATAAGGAAAAGTTGAAGCATCTTCCACTTAAGGCAACAAAGATCATTCTGAAGACACATACAGGAGAAGCAGTACCCCTATTGGGCACTACTGATGTTAAGGTGGAACTAAATGGACGGACTGCAGAATTACCACTGTTAGTGGTGAAAGGCCATTACTCAGCCTTAATGGGGAGATCATGGCTTAGGAAGATCCCACTGGACTGGGCAGAAGTGCACAGGATGACTCAAGAAGAAACAGGTCTGACTGATATATTAAAGAGACATGCTGCTGTTTTTGGAGAGGATCTGGGAAGTATGAGGGGAATCACCGTGAAACTGAACATTAAACCTGGTAGCCAACCAAAATATCTGAAGGCCAGAACTGTGCCGTATGTTATCAGGCCAAAAGTTGAAGCAGACCTGGAGCGCCTAGTCAAAAATGGAGTCCTAATACCAGTTACCCATAGTCCATGGGCAACTCCAATAGTTCCAATATTGAAGAAAGATGGTTCTATTCGGATTTGTGGGGATTTTAAGGTCACTGTTAACCCTGTTTTATGTGCAGAGCAATACCCCCTGCCTCGCATCGATGACATCTTTGCGGGCCTGGCTGGGGGACAAAAGTTCAGCAAGATTGATCTGAGTCAAGCATATTTACAGATACAAGTTGATGAGGAATCCCAAGAGCTGTTGACTACTGTGACTCATAAAGGGCTTTATCGTTACTGTCGCTTACCCTTCGGAATAACTTCTACCCCAGCCTTGTTCCAGAGAGCTATGGACCAGATCTTGTGTGGCTTGCCAGGAGTTCAGTGCTATCTTGACGACATCCTGGTCACAGGTGGGAATGAGGAGGATCACCTTAAGAACTTAGAGGCTACCCTACAAAGACTGGAAGAGTATGGCCTACGAGTCCGTAAAGATAAGTGTGCATTCTTTCAGCCCTCTGTTGAATATTTGGGACACATCATTGATGTTACTGGTCTTCATAAGTCCCTTTCAAAAGTTAAGGCTATTGTGGAAGCTCCACCCCTTCAAAATGTTAGTCAACTTCGTTCATTTCTAGGACTATTGAACTATTATGGAAGGTTTATTTCACAGCTAGCCACACTATTAAAACCACTTCACGAGCTCTTTGGCCAGAACAAGGTCTGGAAGTGGACTGACGCCTATGATGTTGCATTTAACCAGGCTAAATGTGCATTGCTAAATGCAGAGGTCCCGACGCATTTTGACCCATCCTTACCTTTACAGTTGGCTTGTGATGCCTTCCCATATGGAGTGGGAGAGGAGAAACCAATTGCTTTTGCTTCATGCACCTTAAGCACAGCTGAAACTAACTATGCGCAAATTGAACGTGAAGCATTGGGAATCGTTTTTGGAATTCAGAAATTTCACCAGTACCTGTTTGGACGGAAGTTTACACTTCTCACTGACCATCGACCTCTGACTGCAATTTTTGGTCCACACTCAGGTATTCCACCAATGGCTGCTAGTTGTATGCAACGATGGGCATTGTGGCTTTCAGGACACACATATGAGATCAGATATCGGAAAGCCACTCTACATGGCAATGCAGATGGTCTCTCTAGGCTGCCTTTGCCAGTCAAACATCAAGATAGTGGCCGGAAGGAAATCTTTTACTTTGAACAGGTAGAGAACAGGCTCATCACTGCTGCACAAGTTAAGAGAGCAACTCGTGTTGACCCAGTACTCTCCCAAGTAATGGAACTAGTGATGCGTGGAACATCTCTATGGAACTCTCAGGTCTCATCTGATCTTGTCCCTTACATGTCCAGGAGAATGGAGTTATCAACCCATTCGGGGTGCTTGTTGTGGGGAATGTGTGTCATTATTCCAAAAATACTGAGACCACAGATGTTAGAGCAACTGCATTCAGGTCACTGTGGAATGGTGCGCATGAAAGAAATTGCACAAAGCTATTTTTAGTGGCCTGGTTTGGACAGTGACATTGAAGAGAAGGCAAGAGCTTGTATTTCTTGCCAGGGTGTGAGGAATGCACCTCAGTTGGCACCTCTGCACCCATGGGACTGGCCTGAAAAACCATGGCAACGTATTCATGTTGATTTTGCTGGCCCATTTGAAGGTAGCATGTTTTTGGTGGTGGTGGATGCTCATTCCAAATGGCCAGAAGTCTGTATAATGCCTTCCACTACTGCTGAGAGTACTATCCAAAAATTACGGGGAATCTTCTTTCATTTGGGTATTCCTGAACAACTTGTGAGTGACAATGGTCCACAGTTTGTCTCTCAGGAGTTTGGAAATTTTATCAAAGCAAATGGGATCTATCACATTCCTACTTGAAAATAGGAATAAAAGATCCTCCGGAAAAGGGCTTATTTTCCGGAGAATCACGTCTAGACTGGCGCTTTTCTCCGGCTTATCCCCAAGCCGGAAAAAAGCGGCAGCCATGTTAATGCAAATACCGCGGGGGATATTTAAATCCCCCGCGGATTTTGCTATTCCAAAGTGTCTAATCTGCATCCCTTTTCTGGAAAAGGGGTGCAGTGTAGACACAGCCTTTGTGTTTGCTAAGAAAAACATTGTAATACAAATGGATATCTTGTTTAACCATTTCAATAATAATTTCAGAAACAATCTAATATACTTAACAATATGGTTAGGGTGTTACTCAACTTGAGTTCATCATTATCATCATAAATGAAAAATTAGAAGTGAAAGACCCAATACAATGTCAACTTTTGACTTTCCCCAAATTTTGTGTCTTCTGTCTTTTAGACCCAACCCTGCAAAAACACACATTTATAATGTGCATGTGAGTAGTCCCATTGCATTCAGTTCTGTGATATTTCTTACCTATGTAAACATCCCAATTAGCCATAAGTAAATATCACCCAAAATTATCTCAGCATCTCTGTATGACTCATTCTGATGTTAGTATTTAAATATGTTAATAACCTTTAAAAGAAGAGTCTAATCCAGGAGTGGGAACCTTTTTTAGGTTGGGCTGACTCACAGAAAAATCAGTTGGGGGGCTGATGACTTGGCCCCCGACTAAGAGAGAAAAAGACACTCCCCACATTCCCCTCACACACCAGAACTTGGGGGTGGGAAGGCTGGGCTAATAGATTTTGTGGGTTCCAGCCACCATGAGGGGATGTTGGGGGGGGGGGGAGGGGAGGGCCTTGAATGCCTCAAGCCTCAGGGGCCGGATCCAGGTCAGCCAGGGACTGCATCCGGGCCTTAGGCTCCCCACCCCTAGTCTAATCACTTTAAACTTGAAAAATGACTTTTATGGCCACTTAAACAATATGAATGTGCTTAAATTTAAGCATGCCAGCATTTCCATTGAAGTGACTGGGTGTGAAGTGTCTATAAGGTAGAAAAAAAGTCACTGATTCTTTGAACTCTGAGGAACAGTGCTATGTTTAAGGTGTCAACATTCAGGAATTCCTTGTACAAAATTATTTATCTCAGCCACAAACCTCACTGCTTTTGAGCCTGATATTCCTTTGTGGATTTTAGATAAGTGGCAAAGATGTGATTAAAAAAATTAATCTTGATTTAAGAAGTGGGTCTGCTCCACGAAAGCTCATCTCCTAATAAACTATCTTGTTAGTCTTTAAAGTGCTATATGGCTGCTTTTTTTGGTTTTAGTAGAATAACAAAGTAGTTGTGGCTGAAACAGAAAGGGGCATACCAATGTTGAGCATATCTAGCATGTAAATACCTTGTAAGTTTCATGGGGCTGGAGTCTGCCATTTCTGTAGAGGTACTGTAAATGTTATTAAACAATAGGAAAAAATCTTCCCAAAATATTTACCTTCAATAGTGGAAGAAATTTAGTCATTGGTGAGAACTTCAGTGACTCACACCAGAATCTTCCCTATTCTTGTTATCTTGAATTACATTTTTTTTCAGTTGCAGTAGGATTATCAGCTCAATCTAGGTTTACTTTGCCACCCTAACAGTCTTTCATTTTCCAGTGGAAATGTCTATTTGCTCATCAATCAACCTGAAAAATTTGGAGGATTAAGGAATATTTTCCCTCAGTTGAAAAACCCCATTTCTTCTTGGGATCTCAGTCAAGTTTTCAAGATGTTTTAAAGGACCTCTCTATGAACCAGTCTGTGATGACAGGCCTTTTTGATAGCACTTATATCAACCCAAAGAGTCAGCGACATTGGGGCCTTAATGGCAGACCCTCTTTTCATTGTGGTGTTCATGGACAAACTTTTCTTATATCAGTTCCCTAAATTCCTACCAAGGTGTCATCTTGGTGTCCTCTTAATCAGACCCCCAAAACCACATAATTCCTAATAGCAGGCTTCCTTCCATACTTTAGGTATCAGAAGAGCAATGGCCTTCTATCTAGACAGAACCAACCTATTTCAGAGGTCTCCTACGCTATTTATTTCCATTGCAGAGAGATCTAAAGGATCTAAAGTCTCCTCCCAAAGACAATCAAGATGGATCTTTGGGTATATTAATATGTGTGACTGTCACCAGGTTTCAGTCTCCTTTTACAGTACAGTATTAGCAGTCTCTATTAGATCACAACTAACATCTGTAGCATTACTTACAGATGTTCCATCTGTAGAAGCACTACATGGTCTTCAATACATACCTTCTCTAAGCACTATGCTTTGGTCTATGCCTCTAGATTTGGTGTGGCAGTTGGCTAAGTGGTTCCATCTTCATTTCTGGATCTGATTCTGTAGCTCCCTCCTTCCTGTGGGTGTACCGCTCTCTCGAGTCATCTGAAGTAGAGCAACCATAGGCACACTATTCAAAGAAGATATTACCAACCCTGTGCTGTACCTGTATTTCTCTGAGATGTATGTGTCTATGGATGTTCTACTATCTGCTCTTCTTCCCTTGCATTTCAGAGCTTCCTTATAGAACTTTGTGGTAGAGAAGGAACTGAGAATATAACCCTGTGCAGTCCCATATAGCCCTGATGTGTGGCACAGGGACATGTAGGACACATGCACAGGCTGAACAGCCATAGCTAATGAAAATCTATTTGAAGCCATGGGGGAGGGAGGCACACTATCTAAAGTAGTGCCCCGTAGGGGGATACATCTCGAAGAACAACAATTACTGCACAAGTTACTATACTCTCTCCTTCCCGTGTCCCAGTTCCAAACTATTTATATTTCTGCTTATGATGACTGCTTGTATACAAATATAAGTGTTTGGGACAAATAGAGCAAAGAATAACACCTGTATAAAATTTCACAGATTTTGAAGGAAAAAAATCATAATTTTTTTTTGCCCCTGGTTATAAATAAAGGCATGATCTTCTAAACACATTCAACTGAACAAAGTGCTTTATGAGTCCTATTGAAATAACAGATTAATAGATTTTTGAGACCAGAGGGGGCCATTACCCATCTAATCTGATCTGCATAACACAAATCATAAATATCACCTAGTAATGCCTTCAAGTCCATAATTTCTGGCTAAGCTACTGCAGATTTTTTTTGAAAGACTTTCATTCTTGATTTTAACTGATGTGAAGAATCAGTCATATCCCTATAATTAAGTTGTTTCAGTGGTTAATTATCCTTCCTGTCAAAAATGTGTGCCTTATTTCTAGTCTGAATTTTTCTATCTTTACCTTCCAGCCATTATCCCTTGTTATTCATATGGCTTCTAAATTAAAGAGCACTCTATTGTCAGAAATCTTCTCTCCATGTAGGAAGTTGCAGAGTATTGTTAAATTACCTCTTAATCTTGTTTTACAACTATTAATTGATTGAGCTTCTTTCTGTCGTGTCTCACTGTAAGGCAGGACTACTCAACTTTGGAAGCCCGAGGGGCCACAATGATGCTCACAGCACATGCCGAGGGCCGGAACTTAAGTCTGGTTGCGTATGCATGCAAATATATGCAAATAGCTTCTTTCACACTGAGGGGCATGAATACAAAGCAATTCCTACAATGCCCCAGCGCTCATGGCACCTTCTCCCTAGGGACTAGAAACGCCGGCACCCAGTACCCGTCTGTTCCAGCCAGCCTGTCTGCTTGTGCCTTTCAAATCTCACCCCGCCTGGGAGACACCTCACCGTTGTGGAGCGTCTTCCCAATGGAGGCCATCTTCAAAGCATCCCACCTGCAGGCCATGTGTTGAGCCCCACACAGGGCTGGCCTTAGGCCGATTTGACCAATTTGGTCAAATCGGGCCCCGCGCCTAAGGGGGCCCTGCGCCCCTGAACCCGGAAGTGCCGGCTGGTGAGTTACAGAGCCGGGGGCCCTGCTCCACCAATATGTGCGCGTCTTCCCATCCCATCCCTAGAACGTCCCCCTTGGCCCCTGCCATGCGCGGCTCCTTCTCGCTGCTTGCTGCTGCCCATGTGCGGCGCTGCACGTAGGCGGAGAGGAAGCACGGGCTATGATGTGGTGTCACGGCCTGGGATTTTAAAAGTCCTGGGAGGCCATGTTGCGGGGCCTCTCTGGTTCTGGCTTTGGCCTCTGGGGCCTGAGCACAGGCCCCGGCCCCGGCCCCGGCCCCGGCCCCGCAACCTGGAAGGCAGAAGGTGGGGAACGGACTTCTGCGGGGGGAAGGGAAGGGGCTTGGGCTTAGACGGAGGTGGGAGGCTTGGGCGGCGAAGGAGGGGAGGGGCGGGTGTGGGGTGAGGGTGGGGGGGAAGGGGCTTGGGCAGAGGCAGAGGGGTGGAGGGGGAGGGGTAGAAGAAGGGGCTTGGGTGGGGGGAGGGGAAGGCACCAAGAGTCACATCTAACTGAAAGTCACAAAAGATGGAAACAGGTTTTATTTCTGGTGGTGTAGAGTCTATTTGGGAGTCCTCAATTATATCTGACACTTTACATCCAGTGTTTAAAGGCAGAGCTGACTAGAATCAATTGAGAGTCTTTGTCTTGTCTCAGTGATCGCTTGAGCAAAAATCATTGATAAAATCTTGTCTAGACAGATCTTGGGCTCAACATGCAGGCAGTGTGTTGAAGAGCAGCGCAAAGGAGGCAATGGTGGTGAGGTATCATATTACCTAGTGAAATCATTGGTGCTGAAATCACTAAGGCCTGGAATTTGACCACGGAACTGACACTTTCTTAAGACTCAATTTTTGCTATTTAAAAAGTAAATCGATGTAACAGAAAAATGCAACGCTCTGTAGTAACTTTTTTAAAAAAAACTTTAAACTTTATTGAAAAAATTGGATAGTTTGCAATTGAAAATATTTGACCTACACTTAAGGCAACTGATTTAATTTTGTGTAAAATTTTGCATAATAAAGGATGGCATTTTTTTTTTGAAAATGTTCAACTACATTTTGACCAGATCTACTTCTGATGTGATATTTGTTGTGGGTATGTTTTTGTTTTGTTTTGTTTTTTTTGCTCAACAAAAAATCCCTGTGAGGGGGCCCTGCCAAAGTGGTTCGAATTGGGCCCCGCACTTCCTAAAGCCGGCCCTGGCCCCACATAAACCCAAACCACAGCATGGGCTGCAAACAAACATGCCATGGGCAGCATGTGGCCCATGGGCCGCATGTTGAGAGGCCCTATTGTAAGGAATTAGGGATGTTAAATTGTGAGTAATTTACTAATCGAATAGTTGATGAATTTTACATCGACTATTTGATTAGTCAGTAGGGTACCTCTGCCTTTGAAGTTCAAAGGTGAAAGTGTCACATGGAGCCTGGCGTCAGCTGGGGACTCCCCCACTGACCTTGCTCCCTGCAGTGCTGCCGCTTTGAAATGCCAACGGGGAGCCTAGAGTGAAGCTCCTTGCATCATTTCAAAGCAGCTGTGCCGTGTGTAGCCCAGAATCAGTTGGGGTCTTCCGTGCTGATACTAGGCTCCCTGTGGCACTGCTGCTTTGAAATGCCGCAAGGAGCCCGGAGTCAGGCTTCTTGTGGCATTTTAAAGCGGCAGCACCACATGGAGCATGGGATCAACTGGGGACTCCCGCGCTGACCTGGGGCTCCCTGCAGTGCTGCCACTTTGCAATGCTGTAGGGAGCCCGACATTAGGCACTTTGCAGCATTTCAAAGTGGCAGCGTGGCATGGAGCCCAGGGTTAATGGGGGAGTCCTCAGCTGATCCCAGGCTCTGTGTGGTGCTGCCACTTTGAAATGCCATGTGCAGCCTGGGGACACCCGAGGTGGCCCTGGATTGCATGTGGCGTTTCAAAGTGGCAGCACCGCATGGAGCCCAGAATCTGGCCCCAGGTACCACGCTGCGCTGCTGCTTTGAAGTACCCCCTTCTCTTCCTCTCCCCTTGCCTTTTTCTGATAGAGGCAGCAAGGGGGGAAAGCAACTAGTCAGCTCGACTATCTGATAAGCATTTGCTTATAGTTGACTAGTCCTTCACGTCCCTTGTAAGGCAGGCTTTCCAGATCTCAAATTAGTGTTGTCATACTTTTCTATATCCTTTCCAATTTGTCACCATCTCTTTGGAAATAGGAACACCAGAACTAGACACAGTTTTTCCAATAATGGTCTTGCTAATGCCATATACAGTTGTAATATCCTCTTCCTATTTCTAATTGCTATTCCCCTAAACATATATCTTAGCTTTCTTAGCCACTGTATCATACTAGAGGCTCATATTCATTTGATTTCCTCCCCATGACTTCTAAGTCTCTTTCCATGGGATTATTCTCCATGCATAATAGTAGTTACTTGCAGGACTGAATATAAGATGCTGATCTTGCAATGAGCTCCATGTGAGTGGACCCTGGGTCCATGTTAAATGCCATTGATATTCACTGGGGTCCTCTGCTGGCACAGTGGTCAGTTGTGTGGAGATCATTGCAAATTTGGGAACTATGTTCCTTAATGGTATTTACTTTAGAGATGGAAACCATTTTTAAAAGGAAATCGTAATAATTTAAAATTTTGTTTGTTGTTTTTTTTTCAGGGTAGAGGAAAGGAGAAAGATGATATTGATTATGAGAGAAAAAGTGATGTATATAAAGATCTTATCACGTTTTTAAGGGAAAGATCAGCAAAATTTGTCGAAAACATTGTTAAACAGGTATGTATATTGTGATGTTATTTTACATACTGTACTGTGATATAGTCTGCTCCCATAGTGGTAGTGGTATCTAGCAGTCAGCTTATCCTCATCATGTGACATGGCCTTTTAAGATTTTGAGAGGCTATGATGTATGCAATAGATCTAGGAAATAAGAGGTATTGGTGGAAATGAAGCAGTTTGTGGAACATGTAATGATAAGGAGAAAATCAGTTACATTTTGTTTAAGAGGCTGGGACCAAGAGTTTTGTAGAGTGAATGGGGCAAGTCTCCCCTGTCTTTCCAAAAAATAGGAATGAGCTAAAAGAAAAGGACTGTATAAATTCATCCTCTTCGCTCATAACAGAGAGATACACAAACAAGAGAAGGTTATTAGCTGAATCCTCTGAAGCTGGAGAATATTTGGAGCCAGCTGAATAAAACTGATTGAAAGCCACAACTGGCCTGAGGTAATGAGCACACCTGAGAAAGGAGAGCAAGTAATAGCTACAGTTGTATAGATTAAGCTATCATTTAAGTCATCACTAACTATAAGCTTCCTATCAGAAAAGCTATGGTATGGCACAATGTTTATTTCATGTATCTGACAAAGTAGGCTCTAGCTCACGAAAGCTTAGGTCCAAATAAATTTTAAAAAATGAGTGGTCCTGTGATACCTTAGAGACTAACCAAAATATATAGAATCATGAGCTTTCGTAGGCAAAACCCACTTCATCAAATGATTTGGAATGCAAATAACAGAAGCAGAAGTAGTACATATCAATTGTTAGTGAGGCTAATTAAGTGGGCTGGGCTAATACATAACATCTGCATTTCCACATTAAAAGCTATTGGCAGAAGAAATTGGCGTTGTAATGTGCTAATCAGTTAGTCATTGTTTAGGCCCAAGGTAACAGTGTCAAATCTGTAGATAAATTCCAGTTCTGCAAACTCTCTCTCTACTTGGTTAGTGAAATTCCTTTGTATATTGGCCAGTCCAGACAGTCCCTATGACAAAGGATAGATGGATACAAGTCAAACATCAGAAATGGTAACACACATACACCTCCAAGGGAATGTTTTAATCTGTCTGGTTACTCGGTCATGGATTTAAAAGTAGCCAGTCTTCTACAAAAGAATTTCACTAGCCAATTACAGAACTGCAGAATTGGAATTTATCTACAGATTTGATATTGTTTAGGCCCAGGGCAACCATAACTTTAACTGGTTACTGCATTAGAAAGCCAGTTTCTCCTTCCATTAACATCTGCATTTCCACATCAAAAACTATGTATGGGACACATCCAGCCCCACTTCTTCTGCATGATGTCTGACTGTTTGTAAAGAATGTCATCTACTGAATCACCAGTATCACTTCCTAAAGCACTTTGGTTTACCTTGCCATTTAAAAGTCTAACTCAAACCTGGCATCTTGAGGCAGGGAATATATTTCCATTACATTTTGCATACCATAAAGCACATTTATAGTGTTTAGTAAATAACTGTCAACCACATTTTGCTTATTGAGATGTGACTCTATATGAGAAAACCCTACACCACAAGTTTCATTCTTTCTTAGCTTTTCTTAGCAGACATTTAGCATTTGAACTAATAGAGACTAAGCTGTACACACCCAATAATAATTTCTCTATCTCTTGACTGAAATCATTTATGGAATAAGATAGAGAATCTTGCATTGTTACTGCCTTTGCTGTATCTGTTTTTTTGGTTAATGGCTACAATTTCCTGTGTAGTCAATCTGGCACATTTCACAAGCACTAACAAACTTAAAAAGCATATTGCATATGTAGGGGGAGAATTATTAGAAGGGAAAAGATTTTGGTGCAGTGAGTAACTGTTCTTTTTTGTAACTGATTTTAAGTGGTTAGAAAGAAATACATGGCATTTATCAATACAGAAACAGAATCTACAGTATATGAGGTCTGGAAAAAGTTTGCTTTGTGACAAACTGAAAGAACTGTCTCCAAATGTTCTCCTACTAATGTTCTTGAGGAGCAACGGGGGGAAAAAAGTGTGAGGGATATTTGCGTTAGTCTGATTCAGCAAAAATAACAGAGTCCTTTGGCACCTTAAAGACTTTGGGCATAAGCTTTCATGGGCTGGAATCCACTTCATCAGATACATGAAGAGGGAACTTCAGTTTGGTAAGTATATATACACATGAAAAAATTGGAGTGATACATTATTATGCAGAGAACCAGTGCTAACTAGATCCATTCAATCAGGGCGTATGTGGTCCATTTCCAACAGCAGACGAGAAGATGTGAATACCAAAAGAGGGAATATCACTTTTTGTAATGAGCTAGCTACTCCCAGTCCTTAGTCAGACCTAGTCTGATAGTGTCCAATTTGCATATGAATTCCAGCTCTGCAGTTTCACGCTGAAGTTTGGCAATTTTCTTACTGAGTCTCTAGGGAGACTGAAGTGCTCTCCTATTGATTTTTGAATGTCACCATTCTTGATGTCTGATTTGTGTCCATTCTTTCGTGTTGGGAGAGTTTGGTTTGGCCAATATGCATGGCAAAGGGTCATTGCTGGCATATGATGAAATATATCACATTAGTAGATGTGCAGCCGAACAAGCCCCTGATTGTGTCACCTTAGCCCCAGAAGAAGAGATACTACTTTTGGCCTAAAATCTCACCCTGACTAAATGTCATTAAGCTGCAGCTTAAGTTGTTATGATTGTTTTTCTGAGATAAAATAAATCATTCTTTAGAGGACATGATAGATTTAAAAAAGGAGGAATAGCTTCAAAGAGTTCATTACCTTACTTATATATTGCAAAGTTAATCAGCTTTTATATTGTCTGTCTAATTAACATTTAAAGGAATGATGTTAGTCTATGTGGATATGTCTACACTACAGCACTAATTCATAGAATCATAGGACTGGAAGGGACCTCAAGAGGTCATCGAGTCCAGCCCCCCGCCCTCAAGGCAGGACCAAGCTCCGTCTACACCATCCCTGACAGATGTCTATCTAACCTGTTCTTAAATATCTCCAGAGATGGAGATTCCACCACCTCCCTTGGCAATTTATTCCAATATTTGACCACCCTGACAGTTAGGAATTTTTTCCTAATGTCGAATCTAAACCTCCCCTGCTGCACTTTAAGCCCATTACTCCTTGTCCTGTCCTCAGAAACCAAGAGGAACAAATTTTCGCCTTCCTCCTTGTGGCACCCTTTTAGATATTTGAAAACCGCTATCATGTCCCCCCTTAATCTTCTTTTTTCCAAACTAAACAAGCCCAGTTCATGAAGCCTGGCTTCATAGGTCATGTTCTCTAAACCTTTAATCATTCTTGTCGCTCTTCTCGGTACCCTTTCCAATTTCTCCACATCTTTCTTGAAATGTGGCGCCCAGAACTGGACACAGTATTCCAGCTGAGGCCTAACTAGTGCAGAGTAGAGCGGCAGAATGACTTCACGAGTTTTGCTTACAACACACCTGTTGATACAACCTAGAATCATATTTGCTTTTTTTGCAACAGCATCACACTGTTGACTCATATTCAACTTGTGGTCCACTATGACCCCTAGATCCCTTTCCGCCATGCTCCTTCCTAGACAGTTGCTTCCCATCTTGTATGTATGGAACTGATTGTTCCTTCCTAAGTGGAGCACTTTGCATTTCTCTTTATTAAACCTCATCCTGTTTACCTCTGACCATTTCTCTAACTTGCTAAGGTCATTTTGAATTATGTCCCTATCCTCCAAAGAAGTTGCAACCCCACCCAGTTTGGTATCATCTGCAAACTTAATAAGAGTACTCTCTATCCCAATATCTACATCATTGATGAAGATATTGAACAGTACGGGTCCCAAAACAGACCCTTGAGGAACTCCACTTGTTATCCCTTTCCAGCAGGATTTAGCACCGTTAACAACAACTCTCTGACTACGGTTATCCAGCCAATTATGCACCCACCTTATCGTGGCCCTTTCTAAGTTATATTTGCCTAGTTTATCAATAAGAATATCATGCGAGACCGTATCAAATGCCTTACTAAAGTCTAGGTATATGACATCCACCGCTTCTCCCTTATCCACAAGGCTCGTTATCCTATCAAAGAAAGCTATCAGATTAGTTTGGCATGACTTGTTCTTCACAAACCCATGCTGGCTATTCCCTATCACTTTATTACCTTCCAAGTGTTTACATACGATTTCCTTAATTACCTGCTCCATTATCTTCCCTGGGACAGACGTTAAACTGACCGGTCTGTAGTTTCCTGGGTTGTTCTTATTCCCCTTTTTATAGATGGGCACAATATTTGCCCTTTTCCAGTCTTCTGGAATCTCCCCTGTCTGCCATGATTTTTCAAAAATCATAGCTAAAGTTTCAGATACTTCCTCTATCAGCTCCTTGAGTATCCTGGGATGCATTTCATCAGGACCTGGTGACTTGCTGACATCTAACTTTCCTAAGTGATTTTTAACTTGTTCTTTGTGTATCCTATCTTCTAAACTTACCCTCTCTCTGCTTGTATTCACTACGTTAGGCACACCTCCAGACTTCTCGGTGAAGACCGAAACAAAGAAGTCATTAAGCATCTCTGCCATTTCCAAGTTTCCTGTTACTGCTTCTCCCTCCTCACTAAGCAGTGGGCCTACCTTGTCCTTGGTCTTCCTCTTGCTTTTAATGTATTTATAAAAGGTCTTCTTGTTTCCCTTTATGCCTGTAGCTAGTTTGATCTCATGTTGTGCCTTTGCCTTTCTAATCTTGCCCCTGCATTCCCATGTTGCTTGCCTATATTCATCCTTTGTTGTTTGTCCTAGTTTCCATTTTTTATATGACTCCTTTTTTATTTTGAGATCATGCAAGATCTCCTTGTTAAGCCAAGCTGGTCTTTTGCCATATTTTCTATCTTTCCTACACAGCGTAATTGTTTGCTTTTGGGCCCTTAACAACGTCCCTTTGAAATACTTCCAACTCTCCTCAGTTGTTTTTCCCTTCCATTTTGCTTCCCATGGGACCTTACCTACAAGTTCTCTGAGCTTATCAAAATCTGCCTTCCTGAAATCCATTACCTCAATTGTGCTGGTCTCCCTTCTACCTTTCCTTAAGATCATGAACTCTATTATTTCATGATCACTGTCCCCTATACTGTCTTCCACTTTCAAGTTCTCAACTAGTTCCTCCCTATTTGTTAAAACCACATCCAGAACAGCTTCTCCTCTGGTAGCTTTTTCAACCTTCTGAAACAGAAAGTTGTCTCCAATGCAGTCCAGAAACGTATTGGATAGCCTGTGCCCCGCTGTGTTAGTTTCCCAACATATGTCTGGATAGCTGAAGTCCCCCATCACCACCAAATCTTGGGCTTTGGATAGTTTTGTTAATTGTTTAAAAAAGGCCTCATCCACCTCTTCCACCTTGCTAGGTGGCCTGTAGTAGACTCCTAGCATGATATCACCCTCGTTTTTTACCCCTTTTAGCTTAACCCAGAGACTCTCTACACAGCTATCTCCTACGTTCATCTCCACTTCAGTCCAAGTGCGTTCATTTTTAATATACAAGGCAACCCCTCCTCCCTTTTTTCCCTGTCTGTCCTTCCTGAGCAAGCCGTACCCTTCCATACCAACATTCCAATCATGCGTCCCCTCCCACCAGGTTTCTGTAATACCAATGATATCATAGTTGTATTTATTGGTTAGCAATTCCAGTTCTTCCTGCTTATTAGTTAATTCGAACTAAGCTAATTCGTACTAATGCATCTAGAAATAAAAACTAGTTTGAATTAGTGTTTTGCTAATTCGAACTAGCATGTCCACATTAAGTGGACCCTGAACTGGGGTTAAGGATGTCCGGAAGTAGTGCCGGCAGGGCATCAGATGAGAATTTAGAGCGTGGAGCTGCTGTCTCAGGCTAGCTGAGGGATGTGCTTAAAGGGACCCGACCCCCACCCCGGACAGACAGTTCTCAGGGGTGCCCCGCTTGCAAAGCAGTCCTGGCTTGGAGTGCCCTGAGTGCCCACACTGGGCACATTACAGCACTTGGCCATCAGACTGGCTGCACTTGCCGCAGGCTGCCATCTGGGGAGAGGGGGCAATTGGGGGGCTGCAGGAGAGCTTCCACCCCCAGAAGCCTGCAGAGCCAGCCCAGTCCTCCCCATCGGGGGCTCATGCCCCATTCCTCCCTCACCTTCTTCCACTTACCCTTCCCTAGCCCCCCTTCCTGATGTACAAAATAAAGAAAATGTGTGGTCAAAAATAGAATCTCTCTTTATTGAACAAAACTGGGGGAGACTGGGAAAAGGAGGTGGGAGAGGGGAAGAGAGAGGCTGGGAGAGGGGAGGGCAACTAAAATGATCAGAGATTTGGAAGAGGTCCCATATGAAGAGAGGCTAAAGAGACTGGGACTTTTCAGCTTAGAAAAGAGGAGATGGAGGGGGGATAGGATAGAGGTCTATAAAAGCATGAGTGGGGTGGAGAGGGTGCATAAAGAAAAGTTCTTCATTAGTTCCCATAAAGAAGGACTAGAGGACACCAAAGGAAATGCATGGGTAGCAGGCTTCAAACTAGTAACAGAAAGTTGTTCTTCACAAAGCAAAGAGTCAACCTGTGGAACTCCTTGCTGCAGGAGGCTGTGAAGGCTAGAACTAGAACAGAGTTTAAAGAGAAATGAGATAAAGTGATGGAGGTTGGGTCCATGGAGTGGTATTAGCCAGGGGGTAGGAGTGGTGTCCCTGCCCAAAGTTTGTGGAAGGCTGGAGAGGGATGGCACGAGACAAATGGCTTGGTCACTGTCATCGGTCCATCCCCTCCAGGGTCCCTAGGGTTGGCCGCTGTCGGCAGACAGGCTACTGGGCTAGATGGACCTTTGGTCTGACCCAGTACGGCCATTGTAAGCTCAGGGCTCAGGATCGGGGGTCTCAGTGGACCATCTTGATTTTCATGCAAACCTGCTCCTGGGTGGCCAGGCTGGCAGCTATCCTGCCCTAGACGGCCACTTTCCTGTGCCTAGTGCGGAGGTCGTGGACGAGGTCCACGATGTCCGCACTAGACCAGGCGTGTGCCCGCCACTTGCGGTCCCGGGCAAGCTCCCGGGAGCCGCCAGCCTGGTCCCGGGAAGAGGGGGAGGGCTGGGGGGCATCGGGTGGCTGGCTCGAGCCATGCCAGGTGCAGGGTCTGCTAGCTGGGTGCTGGCAGGCTTGCACCTGGCACGGGCATCGTAGCCAGCCCGTGCCCCTTTAAGGGGTCCGGGGCTGGGAGGGGGGCAGTAGAGTTTCCCTGGTGTTGGCCAGAGTGGCCACCAGGGAAAGCTGGGGAAGGCTAGCCTCCCACTAGTTCGAATTAAGGGGCTACACACCCCTTAATTCAAACTAGTAAGTTCGAACTAGGCTTAGATGCTCATTCCTTGTGGAATGAGGTTTACCTATTTCGAACTAAGCGCTCCGCTAGTTCGAATTAAGTTTGAAGTAGCGGAGCGCTAGTGTAGTGCCTATCAAAGTTAATTCGAACTAACATCCGTTAGTTCGAATCAACTTTGTAGTGAAGACATACCCTGTTAGTGTTGCTAGCACGGGTTTGCTGTAAGAAGTACTGCCTTTAACTTGCTAAAATAGTCAAATAATGGCCTAACTAGGATTTCCCCAGGGTTATCTTGACCATTTTAGCATATGTTAAAGGCAATCTACCCTGTCTAGACTACATTTTTAAAATGTATTAATTAACATGAGTTAGCTAAGTGTTAGACATTTGGGTAAGCATGCATGGGACAGTTAATTCCCCTTACAAACTAGTAAGAGGCAGGCCAAATTTTGACAGTCTCTTAAACTGTATTGAACCAGATACGTAAAAGAATGTCAGTGCTTGGATGCATGCTACTGACAGCTGGAATAATAATAATGAGGGATCATAAGTTATCTGTCCTGTCAACACTGAATAGTCCAGTAGGAAATAAGAGTTAACAAAAGGCAGTAGCTGTGCTGTACTTTCTGGATGCTTTGACAAACCATGGTACTAGACAGAGCTAGTTGTTGGTTTTGTAAGTTCAACTCCCTACATGAGATTGAAGGCATGTTGTTGGTACAAAGACAAAACCAGAAAAAAAAGTAGAGAGAAAATACTTACATTAATTTTACTTGTAAAAATTAGCATGTACATTTGAAACTAATCAGCACTTAGGTATAACATTAGTTTTGGGAGTCACATATTTTATAATGGCAATGAAAACTCTAGACCATGTGATTATAGTAGGATGTTGACTTCAGGTTTACTGGAGATAAGAGCCAGTGATTCAGGCCTCACTGCCCAAGTTGAGAAAGTGTTAATAAGGTCTCCTTCGCAGAGTGGATATTTTGCTGCAAATTAGAGATTAAAAACTAAGGACCTGATCCTGTAAACTCGTTACTTGTGAAAATAGCTCTTATACAAGTAGTCCATTGAAAGCAGAGTGGGAGAGTTTTCAGGATTGGACCATTAAAACGGGTATGAATTTGGATTCTGTAGTACTGCTGATGTGGCATATTAGAATAGGACAGAAATCACCTTTAGAGTAGCTTCAAGAATTTCCAAATAAGCTAATAACTTTGTTTTAAATGCATTTCAATTGACTGGACACACTGAAAGAAGGACAGGAGACACATCATGTGGATTTTAATCGGGCTACAAGTTTTATTTATAGATATGTGGAAGTACCTGGCAGATACAGTTGCAGGCAAATCCGTGTATCTTTAAATCATTATCCAGGCTTCGTCATCCCACTTTAATTTGCATTCAGTTCCCCAGCCAACCCATGGCTTGGACCTAACCATCCTCATAGGAGGAGGGTTATGGTGGGCTGTGAAATGAGGAGGAGGGTTGGCCCCTGCCATACCAATCAGAAGAGTCCCTGCATCCCCTTACCCCCTTCTGTTAATTTATCCACTATAGTACCTCCTTTTAAGTCCTTTACCAGGCCATTTATCTGGTTCCTGGATGCCTTCCCTATGGAGTACCTGCAATGGACATCTTCCCAACCTTACAAAATAGTTGCAACATATGGTCTATCACCATTTCTTCTTATCTGAAAAAGTGCTCCCTGACATTCACCGTGGGGAAGGTGAAAAAACCTCACTCCATCAATGCCAATTTGATTGTGTGGGAAAAATTCCTTCCTCAGCATGTCCTAAGCCAGTCTGATTTTTGCTGGCTTTGCTTGCCACATGGAACACAGAGTCTTCCTCCACCTAGAGCTTGTTTCTTTATATTCTTTTGGACCCCACATTCCTGAGGGAGTGAGTCAGTGCTCCAAAGCTTCCTAGTGCTCACCTTTTTGCAGCAGTCTTTGGCTTATGCCCTCTCCTTCCCTACCCTCCACCAACCATCAAGCAGAGCTATCCTTCTTTGGCAAACCCGGACAACCCCTCCCCCACTCTGTCATTTGTATATGGTGGCAAATGTGTTAATTGTAGGAATTTTTAAATTAATATGAATGCTGCATTCTTTTAAGGCAATTTAAATGCACATAATAAAATGCATTCCAAATTCTGCATATGCCACATATAATTGTTGAAGTAATGTACCTTGGAATGTCGTCTTATAATGTATTTTAATGTGTATTATTCATGTGGCAATATGATTGACAAACCATTTCTCCATCTTTATAGGATTATACGTTTTTTGAAGAACCAACGTATGAAAAGCATTATCGCCATATGGAAATAGTTGATGCTGAGGATTTAGGCCAATCTCAGAAGTTTCACGATTATTCAGAAAAGAATGCATTTGAGAGGACGAAGAGCCCTCCTGTAAAAAGCAAACCCATTGACAAGAAATTAGAACCGTCTCTGAAATGGAAGAATGTTGGGTTTGCTGATTCCCGGGAGTATGTAATTATTTGACAAACTGAGTTTTACAGTAGACTTTGCTAATTCAGAATAATGATTTGGAAACACATTGTCTTGTGACTTTCGTTAGTTGAAAAAAAAAATTAAACATATACAAAATAAAATTCAGGGTCCTGCTTCTATAAAACATTTTAGGGGAAGATTGCTCACTTTGTAATCCAGTTTCTTATAATCCTCTTCTGCTATCCTACCTGAAAAGAGTCTTGAACATCATCATGATGGAGCTCCATCTGTCAGGAAGGAGGCAGCAAGATCTTATAGTTATCAGCAATACTTAGGCCTCAATTCAACCATTTTCCTAAATTAAAAGTTCTTTCTAAGGTACAGAAAGAATAGGCAACCAATTCCAAGTAACACTTTCTGAGGGGAGAAGAGGAATACAATAAACTGGACTGCCAGTAAGTAATCTTCCTTTGTCATTATAACTCACTTCTCCTAACCTACATAGCAATTACCTTGGCTAACTGTACCTTGACAAGAAATAGAAAACACAGAAGAGAATTTACTTACAATGGAGATGGGCCTTCTTTTTCTGAAATTAGGATGTGCCAAAGGAGTCAAGTCCATGTGATACTGGAGGATGAATGTCTGAGGTGAGGCCTAGGATTAAGTGGTCATTTTGCAGAAGGAGGAAGTTGACGATAAGAACATATTAGAATGGGAGGTCCCATAGTAGATGCTTACCTGATTCCCTTCATTGGAGCCTTGGAAAATTGCTGCTTTGGGACTATCTGAAACAGTTGAGCAAGATGAAGAAGAGGCACCTGTCTGACAGTCCCTATAAAGTCAGTCAATAGAGGAGGTAACAAGTGGGTGTAAAAGCAGGGACTAAGTGACTGGAAGGCTACATCTACACTGACCCCTTCTTCGGAAGAGGCATGCTAATTTATAACTTTGGAATAGGGAAATGAGCGGGGGATTTAAATATCCCCCGCGGGATTTAAATAAACATGGCCGCCGCTTTTTTCCGGCTTGGGGAAAAGCCGGAAAAGAGCGTCCAGACTGGCGCGATCCTCCGGAATAAAGCCCTATTCCGGAGGATCTCTTATTCCAAGTAAGGAATAAGAGATCCTCCGGAATAGGGCTTTATTCCGGAGGATCCCGCCAGTCTGGACGCTCTTTTCTGGCTTTTCCCCAAGCCAGGAAAAAAAGCAGCGGCCATGTGTATTTAAATCCCGTGGGGAATATTTAAATCCCTCGCGCATTTCCTTATTCCAAAGTTATAAATTAGCATGCCTCTTCCGAAGAAGGGGCCAGTGTAGACATAGCCGAAGAGTCAGGAAAAGCACTCTGAAAGATGGCGTTATTAGTTGGCTAGTCAGTGACAGAAAGCCTGGAAATGGAGTTGTGCTGTTTCTGGAACTCAGGATGCTGGGATTATGAGAAATAGAAGAGGAATGGCATTCCTTTTTGCTTCTATCTTTATGAACTCTTTATTCTTTCTGCCCTCTTCCTTTTCAGTCTTCCTTCAGTCTTTTTTTTCCTACAAAGAAAGAGGAAAAGAAAAGAGCTCATAGAATCCTAGGGCTGGAAGAAATGTCAGGAGGTCATCAAGTCCAGCCCCCTGCCTGATGCAGGACCAATCCTAACTAAATCATCCCAACCAGGGCTTTGTCAAACCAGGACTTCAAAACCTGTAAGAATGGAGATTCCACCACCTCCCTAGTAACCCATTCCAGTACTCTTCCTCCTCCCCTCCATGAAATAGTTTTTTCCTAATATCCAACCTAGACCTCCCCCACTGTAACTTGAGACCATTGCTTCTTATTCTGCCATCTCTCACCACTGAGAACAGCCTTGTTCCATCTTTTCTGGAACCCCCCTTCAGGAAGTTGGAGGCTGCTATCAAATCCCTTCTCTCTCTTCTCTTCTGTAAACTAAATAAGCTCAAATCCCTCAGCCTCTCCTTGTAGATCATATGTTCCAAAGGAGATCATATGTTCCAGCCACCTAATCATTTTGGTTGCCCTCCGCTGGACCCTCTCCAAAGTGTCCACATCCTTTCTATAGTGGGGAGGCCCAGAACTGGACACAGTACTCCAGATATGGCCTCACCAGTGACGAATAAAGAAGAGTAATAACTTCTCTAGATCTTCTGGCAATGCTCCTCCGAATGCATTCCAATATGTCATTAGCCTTCTTGGCTGCAAGGGCACAATGTTGACTCATACCCTGTAATTCCCAGGTCCTTATCTGCAGAACTTCTGTTTAGCCAGTAAGTCCCGAGCCTGTAACAGTGCTTGGGATTCTTCCGTCCCAAGTGTAGGACACTACACTTGTCGTTGCTGAACCTCAGCAGATTTCTTTTGGCCTTCAATTTGCTTACGTCACTCTGCACCCTATCCCTACCCTCCAGCATATCTACCTCTTTCCCTAGCTTACTGTCATCCACAAACTTGCTGAGGGTGCAATCCATCTCCTCATCTGGGTCATTAATAAAGATGTTGAACAAAACTGGCCCTAGAATCTATCCTTGGGGCATTCCGCTTGAAATCAGTCGCGAGCCAGACATCAGGCTGTTGATCACTATCAGTTGGGCCTGAGAATCTAGCCAGCTTTCCAGACACCTTGCAGTCCATTTATCCAATCCATACTTCCTTAACTTGCTGGCAAGAATATTGTGGGAGACTGTATCAAAAGCTTTGCTAACATCAAGGAATATCCCATCCATCGACTTCCCCATGTCTACAGAGCCAGTTACCTTGTCATAGAAGCTAATCAGGTTGGTCAGGCATGACTTGTCCTTGGTGAATCTATGTTGACTATTCCTGATCACTTTTCCCTCTTCCAAGTGCTTCAAAATGGATTCTTTTGGGATCCCCTCCATGATTTTTCCCGGGATTGAGATGAAGCTGACCAGTCTATAGGGTCTAAAAGGATTGTCCTTCTTTCCTTTTTTAAAAAAATGGGCACAACATTTGCCTTTTCCCAATCATCTGGGACCTCTCCCAATTTCCATGAGTTTTCAAAGATAATGGCCAAAGTCTCTGCAATGACTGAGCTGTAATGCTGATGGTCAAGGCATTTGCTAGTTGGGATGGGAGAAGAACAACATACAACAGTTTTAACAGCTGTTTAGTTTTAATTATTTATTCTGATGCTGCATACTAAGAGCCTTACCCTGTAAAGGGGTCCACATTGGCAGAATCTAGAAACCTTTCAAGTACCTCCGCAGAATAGAGGCCTATGTTAAGGCATGTACATTTAGGCTGTGTCTAGACTACATGCCTCTGTCGTCAGAGGCATGTAGATTAGACACATAGGCAAAGGTAAATGAAGCCGCGATTTAAATGATCGCAGCTTCATTTACATTTACATGGCTGCCGCGCTGAGCCGACAAACAGCTGATCAGCTGTTTGTCCGCTCAGCGCACTAGTCTGGACGCTCCCCTGCCGACATCAAAGCCCTTTGTCGGCAGCCCCGTTATTCCTCGTGGGATGAGGTTTACCGGGGCTGCCGACAAAGGGCTTAGATGTCGGCAGGGGAGTGTCCAGACTAGTGTGCTGAGCGGACAAACAGCTGATCAGCTGTTTGTTGGCTCAGCGCGGCAGCCATTTAAATGTAAATGAAGCCACGATCATTTAAATCACGGCTTCATTTACCTTTGCCAAAACAACAAATCTACATGGCTCTGTCGATGGAGCCATGTAGTTTAGACGTACCCCTACTGTATTATATTTTGTGTAAGTACTGACATCTTACTAAAATGAGACTTTGCTTTAGCCCTCTGCTATAGTTTTAAAAGCAGTAGCCAAGGAGCTCACTGCACCATTAATGTTGCTTTTCAGGAAGTTTTGAAATGCTGGGAAAGGTAAGAAGGCTGTAAGAAAACTGATGTTGTGCCAATATTTGAAAATATTTATGGGCCTATCAATCTCATATGGATCCTGGGCAAGAAAATAGAGCAGCTGATATAGAATTAATTAATAAAGAATAAAAGGAGAATAATATAATTAATACCCATCTACATGGGCTTATGGAAAATGGAATATGCAAACTAACTCAATACCTTTTTTTGATTAGATTACTTGATAAAACTAATAGTGTTGCTGTAACTTCTGTAAAGCATTTGACTTGGTGTTGTATGTTATTTTAATTAAAAGCCTAGAACAATATAAAATTAACACTGTACACAATAACTTGATTAAAGATGACTGATAAGGCTCAAAATATAACTTCAAATGGGGAATTATCATTGAACATTAGTGTTTCTAATGAGATACCACAGGGATCTACTCTTGGCCCTAAGGTATTTAACATTTTTACCAAAGATTTGGAGGAAAGCATAAATCCATGATTGATAACATTTTCTGATCACACAAAAATGGGGGAACAAGTCACTGACATGGAGTGCTGTAGATTGCTTGGTAAAATGAGTGCAAGTGAAAAATATGCCTTTAATATGCCTATATGTAAATGTACATATCTATGAATAAACAACATAATCCATACTGATAGGGTGCACCTATCCTAGGAAGCAGTGTTTTAAAAAGGATTTGGAAGTCATGGTTGGTAATCAGCTGAACATAAGTTCCTAGTGTGACACTGCAACTAAGAAAGCTAATGTGATCCTGGGATTCATAAAGAGGGATATATCAAGTAGAAGTAGAGAGGTTATTTTACATGTATATTTGGCACTGGTGAAACTATTGCTGGAATACTATGTCCAGTTCTTGTGCCCACAATTCAAGAGGATGTCCATAAATTTAAGAGGGTTCAAAGAAGAACCATGCCTTCTACTGATGGGCAGAAGGAGCTCAATCTGTTTAACAAAGAGAAGGTTAATAGATGACTTGATTTACAGCTTGTAAATGCCTATATGGGAAACAAATATTTGATGATGATTTCTTCAGTGTAGCAGAGAAAGATATTGTGTGATACAATGACTGGAAATTGAAGCTAGATAAATTTAGACTGGAAATAAGGTGTGCATTTTTAACAGAGATGGTAATTCACCACTGGAACAATATACCAAGGGTTGTGAATTTTCCTCACTGGTAATTTTTAAATAGGATTTTTTTTAAAGATACGGTCTAGTTCAAATAGGATTATTTTGAGGAAGTTTGTAGCCAAAATTTTCAACTCTGGATGCCTGAATTTTAGGCACCTAAATCTTGATTTGCTTCCTCAAATGTAAGAAGCCTGATCTTTTGGAAGTGCTGAGCACCTGTGGAACTCCTTGCCAGAGGATACGGTGAAGGCTAGAACTTTAACAGGGTTCAAAAAAGAGCTAGATAGATTCATGGAGGTTAGGTCCATCAATGGCTATTAGCCAGGATGGGTGGGAATGGTATCCCTAGCCTCTGTTTCTCTCCAAGTGGGTGACGGAGGAGGATCACATGGGGATTACCTGTTGTGATCCCTCCCTCTGGGGCATCTGGTATTGGCCACTGTCTGCAGACAGGATACTGGGCTAGATGGACCTTTGGTCTGACCCAGTATGGCTGTTCTTATGTTCACCCACAAAAGCTGTCTGAATCAACTGGAACTGAAAGTCCTGGTCTATGTTATGGAGTTATTTCGAAATAGTAAGTTGAGCGTCCACATTACCAAGCCCTTTATTTCAAAATAATGGGCTGGTTATTTTGAAATCTGTACTCCTGTATTACTTGGGAAATAAGCTTATTTTGAAATAGTTATTTCAGGAGTTACTTCAAAATCATTTTCTAGTGTAGATATGCCTCATAGCTTCTTGAAAATGGGGCCATTTTATTTAGATGCCTAAATCTGGATGTAGAAGCCTAACAATAGAGAATTAGCAGGACAATGTAGCACTTTAAAGACTAACAAGATGGTTTATTAGATGATGAGCTTTCGTGGGCCAGACCCACTTCCTCAGATCAAATAGTGGAAGAAAGTAGTCACAACCATATATACCAAAGGATACAATTAAAAAAATGAACAAATATGAAAAGGACAAATCACATTGCAGAAGAGGAGGGGGATGCGGGGGGCGGGGGAGAGGAAGGAAGGTAAGTGTCTGTGAATTGATGATATTAGAGGTAGGGAGAGTGGGATGTTTGTGAATTAATGGTATTAGAGGTGATAATTGGGGAAACTGTCTTGGTAATGGGTGAGATAGTTCAAATGTTTGTTAAGTCCTTGTTGGCAAGTGTCGAATTTTAACATGAATGACAGTTAAAATTCGACACTTGCCAACAAGGACTTAACAAACATTTGAACTATCTCACCCATTACCAAGACAGTTTCCCCAATTATCACCTCTAATACCATTAACTCACAAACATCCCACTCTCCCTACCTCTAATATCATCAATTCACAGACACTTACCTTCCTTCCTCTCCCCCCCCCCGCATCCCCCTCCTCTTCTGCAATGTGATTTGTCCTTTTCATATTTGTTCATTTTTTTTAATTGTATCCTTTGGTATATATGGTTGTGACTACTTTCTTCCACTATTTGATCTGAGGAAGAGGGTCTGGCCCACGAAAGCTCATCATCTAATAAACCATCTTGTTAGTCTTTAAAGTGCTATATTGTCCTGCATTGTGCTTCAACTACCCCAGACTAACACGGCTACATTTCTATCAATAGAGAATTAGGTTTGAAAACATTGACATATACCTCCTTCCTACTGATTGTCTTCCTCCCCCTGTTTTTTATCAGGTAAACCTTTGGGGAGCAAGGACTGAGCCTTCAGTAAGGAATCAGTAATATAATGAACTCTAGTGAAAACAAACAAGTAATCAGTTGTGCTGTATATTTATTTAGACATTTCTTGGTATTGTACAAATCCTGGCAACTTCTGTTAATTTTTATAATACTCTCATTCTATTTCACCCCCACTGAAAATGCCCAGTGGAAAAATATACTCCAGGTATCATACGGTGCAGCAGAGTTGATCAATTTAAACAAAGTGTAACTTCTTAATGAAAATAATTACACAGATTAATTTATACACATAAGTATACTGATATTATGGTGCAGATATTGAAGAACAGATATAATATTTATAGAACTGCAAAATATGATGTTTAACAAAACTAAATATTTTCAGTGACAAAGCTGCAAACAAAGCTATCAAAGAAGAAAAAGAAAGTAGACCTATTGTTCCAGAAACCAAGAAAAAAGCCAATATCCTTTCTCCTGGACCTATTAAAAAACAATCAGTTTCAAAACGGTATATATTCATTTTTCTCCCTTTACTTCCATTCTTGTATTCTCTTCTAGCACATATAGTAATTGTAATCTTGATCAACGGCTGATAAATCTGATTATAATTTTTATTCTAATTAAATTTAAAATAAGAAAAATCTTGTCTAATCTGTTATATCTGTGTCTGTTTAAATCAATAACTACTTAAAGTAAATGATGACATCTTTTTGTTGCCAGTAAAGTGTCAGAAAAATCTGATGAAATTAGTGAAAGTTCCTCTGAGAGTGAGGAAGATGAAGAACAACCTGAACGTCACCAGGAAGGAAACACTGATCTGCCATCTGAATACTGGCAAATACAGAAACTAGTAAAATATATAAAGGTAAGAAAAATTTTAATAGTCGTTCTATTATAAAAATGCTGAAGGCTTAGGTATTGAAAAATGGCTAATCAGCTCATATATTGAGATTTTGAAACTCTTGACTTTCCTATCTCTCTCCCCTTTCTCAGACTTTTTTAGTTCTTTTTGGAATATATGTCCTCTGAGTTAGTCCATTAGTCTATTTGTTTGATGGTTTTTAAAACTTCAGTGATATCCGTTGAATATGGCTGGATAACCATACTCAGAGAGTAGTTATTAATGGTTCACAATCCTGATGGAAAGGTATAACAAATGGGGTTCCACTTTCTGTTTTGGGACCGGCTCTGTTCAATATCTTCATCAGCGATTTAGATATTGGTATAGAAAGTACGCTTATTAAGTTTGCAGATGATACCAAGCTGGGAGGGGTTGCAACTGCTCTGGAGGATAGGGTCATAATTCAAAATGATCTGGACAAATTGGAGAAATGGTCTGAGGTAAACAGGACGAAGTTTAATAAAGACAAATGCAAAGTGCTCCACTTAGGAAGGAACAATCAGTTTCACACATACATCATGGGAAGCGACTGTCTAGGAAGGAGTATGGCAGAAAGGGATCTAGGGGTTATAGTGGACCACAAGCTGAATATGAGTCAGCAGTGTGGTGCTATGGCAAAAAAAGCAAACATGATTCTGGGATGCATTAACAGGTGTGTTGTGGGCAAGACACGAGAAGTCATTCTTCCGCTCTACTTTGCACTGATTAGGCCTCAGTTGGAGTATTGTGTCCAGTTCTGAGCACCGCATTTCAAGAAAGATGTGGAGAAATTAGAGAGGGTCCAGAGAAGAGCAACAAGAATGATTAAAGGTCTAGAGAACATGACCTATGAAGGAAGGCTGAAAGAACTGGGTTTGTTTAGTTTAGAAAAGAGAAGATTGAGGGGGGACATGATAGCAGTTTTCAGATATCTAAAAAGGTGTCATAAGGAGGAGGGAGAAAACTTGTTCATCTTGGCCTCTGAGGATAGAACAAGAAGCAATGGGCTTAAACTGCAGCAAGGTAGGTTTAGGTTGGACATTAGAAAAAAGTTCCTAACTGTCAGGGTAGTCAAACACTGGAATAAATTGCCCAGGGAGGTTGTGGAATTTCCATCTCTGGAGATATTTAAGAGTAAGTTAGATAAATGTCTATCAGGGATGATCTAGACAGTATTTGATCCTGCCATGAGGGCAGGGGACTGGACTCGATGACCTCTCAAGGTCCCTTCCAGTCCTAGTATTCTATGATCTTCTTTAGGAATAGTTGTTTGTTTTGAATTTTGAGGTGCTGTATTTTGAGATTTATTTTCGTAGAGTGACAGAGTCAGACCAGAGTGACAGGAGAGTGATAGAAGGGAAATATGTTAGCCCTAGATTAAATAGGTCCCTGATCCTAGGGTAGACTAACAAGGGATGATTCAGAATCAGCAGAACCTTCTAGAATCAATCACTGTGATTAGGCCAATTAAAACATTTGGAACCAATTAGGAGGTTTCCAGACTCAAGGCAGTCAGACTAATCAGAACACCTGGGAGTGAATTAAGACCTAGTTGACACTGGTTTAAAAAGACTTCTCTTCTGTTAGTTCAGTGTGTGAGGAAGGAGCTGACAAGAGAAAATACTGTGGAGAGTCTGGGAAGAGAAAGTGCAAGCAGCTACCAGACAGCAGAAGATCCTGTAGTAAGGAAGGTGCTACGGCAGGCCATGGGGAAGTGGCCCAGGAGTTTGTAGGTGTCATGCAGCTGATACCAGAGATGTTACCAGAAGGTCCCTAGGTTGGAACCTGGGGTATGTGTAGAGACAGAGAGGCTATTTCCTACCCTGTGTCTTTTAAAAGCGCCTGTTGTTTTGAATTTTTTTTCAAAATAACAAGCGTGCTATTCCGGCATTCCTGTAACCCTCGAGGGATGTCTTGAAATAGCATGTTGTTTCAAAATTTGGCAATGTGTAGACATGCCAAATTTCAAAATAACCTATTTTGAAATACAATCAAAATAAGATACATAATTTGCGTAGTGCAAATTGAATATTTTATTTTGAGTTTAGGGTGCTATATAGACACACCCTGGAGTACAGGGCGGTCCCAGGTCTGCCTCCTCCCCCAACTCCCCATTTCTGTAGAGGAAAAATACTGGCTTTGGTAGAGGAGTTTATCCTGCCCTGTACCACTTGGAGGGACAACAGAGATTGTGAAGAGGTTTCCCCTCTTTTCCCCATGCTGGCCAATGATGAGTATAACTCTACAAACAGCAGACTGGTGTCTAAACTAAGGGCTACTGTGAGCCTCTGAGGCAAGTAATCCGTCTGAAAGCACGTGACCCACCAAGGTCGGGGAGGAGCTTTGTCACAGTAGATACTTTCAAAAGTTTTTATTAAATTAGAATACTTTGGCTAAAGTCATTCATCAGCTTTGCATTGCTGAAATAACCCTAATGTCATCCTGTATCTTGTCAAATGTTTAAAAAAAAAAGCCTGACAAATAGGAGTCTCCCAAATAATACATAAATAAATGAATGAATAAATAAAATGGATATGATTGTTGTTGAAAATATATATATATAATGCTGTTGATTTATTACATAATAAAAATAACCTCATTCAGTGGCACTTTTAAATCAACTTTTAAACATCAGGCTCATTCCTGTTATCACCAACTGAACCAAATCAAAATAGATACCTGTCTGTCTTGGCAGAATTCACACGTAGCCTGGATGTGGGCATTAATCAAACATGACAACTTTTTAAGGTGAAAAGTTAAAATTATTATAAGATAAGGTTTTATTTCATTTTATCTTTTGTATGCTTGTAATGCTGGCTGATCCCCCCGGTCATCTATGGGCAAAATCAAACCTGGGACTTCTGGAACACAGTGCATGAGCCTTTACCACATGAACTAAAAGCCAGTTGGCTCTGCACTAAGGCTGGAGAGCAGACTCAATATTCTTTCTAAGTAGTCTCGGTGTCACTAGATGAGACAGTACAGCACACCCCACAGGTGTTTGGGTTACATACTATCAAAAATACATGATTGAAAATTGCTGTTGTGCAAGAGACAGTAATTGTACATAATATCTTAAAGGCCTGCTGTTGCCAAGTATGTGCATATTGGGCATTACTATAGCTTTCTGCAAGTCCGTGCATAACAGGTAATCATGTCCCCACTGTTGCAGGTTCCTCACTCTGAAGTGTGCCTTGGTTCCTCCTGTTCTCTGCCTGTGGCACTGAAGGGTCTAGTGTCCTGTGGGCTGTAATTCTTTGGTCTTGTGTTGGTTGCTGGGTTTAGTGTACATTTGCTGAGTAGTGTTGGTGGTCTACAAAATATAAGATGCCAGATTAGATGATTTAGTGGTTCCTTCTGGTCTTAAGACTCTGAGTTGCTGCTAAAGATTGCTGTGTCTGTGCAAGGAAACTTCAAGGGAGAACCCAGGACTTTGAACCACCCCAAATATCTTTCCCATCATGGCAGAGCTGATCCCTGATTGGCAGGGTGCCTGAAGTGCACCAAAATTTAGATCCACTGGGATGAGGGGGAAGAGCATTGCTGAAGAGTAGGTGGTACAGTGGCAGAGGATCCAGAACAGAGAGAAGTTGGAGCTGGATCCCGCTAGAGATGGGGGTGAGTGTCAACATCTTGCTACCTCATGTTAGCAGGGGAGGGGCTCTGAGTATGAGACATGAGTGCAACCTCTTGTATGTATTGCTAGGCAAAATTCTCTGGTTCCAGTTTGCTGGGCACTCACCTAAATACACACATATGCATCACATCTCGAAGAACCACAGTTACAATAACTATCAGTTTTTCAATTTGTGAACTAGTCAAATAGTCACAGATAGTCATGTATGTATGAAGCATTTTGAGTTACCAGAATGCAGAAATGGTTTAAAAGTGAAGACAGTTTGTCCAGTTCACATATTGTTGCTTAGTATAACTGTGTTTATTTATACTTCTATTTTTTAGAATTCATCTGAACAGATCTTGTTCAACCTGTCAGCAGCCATCACTGCAGAATTTAGAATAAGCATGAGAAATTTCATCCTAAAGGAAAATATTTCAGAAAATTATTAATACTTGAAAAGTGGGATTTTAATATCCATTGTTATAAAGCAACCATATTATCAAAATACAGAATGCATACCTACTGTGCGTTTATATCGGTATACACATGCATATACATATACAAACACAGATTCTTAAAACTAATTATAAAATATTCTTAAACAAAACAATTTTCTAGAGGATGTTGGCTGTGTTGAACAACAAATCTCCAAAGGGTTAGATAAAGCTGAAAAAAGATGCTGTAATGCCATACCACAGACAGTGATGGAAACTTCTTATTGATGAAGTGCAACTTTAACTAGCACATGGAATTAATTTATAATTCAAGTGCAAATACTGTATTTCTGGCCAGACTGAATAGATTTTTTGGCATACATGTTGTTCATGTGGGCAAGTGTTCATGACATATCCAGCATAAGAGAAGGTATAGCTAGAGTTATATTTATATATTTTGAAATATTATATTTACATAGAAGCACAGGCATAGTTTTTTCAGGGCGTATGTGTATGGTGGATTAAATATGTATTTTGCACATCTTAAAGTGGAACTAACATACTCTTAAAAAAAACTGTTTGAGGTTCCCAAATTAGAAAATATAATAATGTGTATAGAATAAATGTTGGAAGAATAAAAATGTAAATAGTTGATAAAAAGATTACATGAAGGAAGGATGTCTGTACACAACCGCCCCCAACAAAACTTAAAAGATACTTAGTTTCACAACACTATTAGTTCCAATATAAACCTGAACAGCCATTCTGTAGGTCTTCCTAATAAGCTGTGGATATCCAGGCCTTTTTACTGGTTTCTGGAGAAAAACTCTATCCTACAAGGAAATCCTCCTATGATTGGCTGGTTGCCCTCCCCCATTTCCTTTGCCTCTTGGGGAAGAGCAGCCATATCAGAATTGCTTCATGTGCTGGGAGAAGGTCTGGTCCCATAGCACATGAAGCAAGAAAACTTTCTGCTTCCCAGCTGAGCAGCAAGGTATCCTCTGTGCATGTTTCAAAGGTATAGCTGTGTTTCAGCAAAAACAACAAGGAGTCCATTGGCACTTTTAGACTAAGAAATTTATTAGGGCATTAGGGTGTAAGTTTTATTGCGCTATAACTCACTTCTTCAGATGCTGAAAAGAAAAGAAAATAGAAAAGGCCACGAACACAGATAGCCAGTAACCAATTGTGTGGAGCAATTGGAATATACTGGCAGCAGTCGGGCCTATTGACAGAATGACACTGATTCTGGCCTCATGAGACACAGACTGGTGGGACCACATAGTTATGCAGCTATGGGATGAAGACCAGTGTCTGAAAAACTTTTGCATATGTAAGGCCACTTTCATGGAACTTTGTGAATTGCTTTCCCCCCACCCTGAAGCATAGCAATTCCAGAATGAGACCTGCACTGGCAACTGAGAAGTGAGTGGCAATAACCCCGTGGAACCCCCGACAGCTCATTTGGAAATCAGTTCAGAGTGGGTAAATCTACAGTGGGGGCTGCTGTGATCCAAGTAGTAAGGACAATCAATACCCTTCTGTTAGGAATGACAGTGACACATGGAACATGCAGGACATAGTGAATGGCTTTGCTATGATGGGGTTCCCTAGGTTTGGTGGGAAGATAAATGGAATTCATATCACTATTTTGACACTACACCGCCTTGCCAAAGAGTACATAAACTGCAAGGGTACTCAATGGTGTTTCAGGCACTAGTGGATTAAAAGGACTGTTTCACCGAAATCAGCATGGGACGGTTGGGAAAGGTGCATGCAGCAGTGGATTTAGGGCAGGGCGAGTGGGGTGGCTGTCCCAGGCCCCGCGCTTCCCGAGGCCCTGTGCATGCGCCGTGGCGCCACGGTGCATGCACCATGTGAAAGGGGGGGCTCCGCGGCGCTGCCCTGGGCCCCGCGGCACTCTCATCCGCCCCTGGGTGCATGACATGTACATCTTTAGTAACGTTGGCCTCTTCAGAAAGCTGCACGATTAAACTTTCTTCCCAGACTGGAAAGTTCCATTGGAGATGTTGAAATGCCAATAGTTACCTTGGAAACCTAGCCTACCCCTTGCTCCCATGGCTCATGAGGCTGAATACAGGCAGACAGCAATAAGGAGACATTCAACTTCAGGCTGAGTAAATGCAGAATGGTGGCAGAATGTGCTTTGGTCACGTAAAAGGACACTGGTGAAGTTTATTAACAAGGTTAGACATCAGAGAAAGAAATATTCCTATTGTAGCTGCTTGCTGTGTGCTGCACAATATCTGTGAAAGTAAGGGGGAAACATTTCTGGTGGAGTGAGAAATCGAAGCACATCACCTAGCGACTAATTATGGGCAGCTAGACACCAAGCAATAAGGAGAGCACACTCAGGTGCAGTATACATTAGAGTGGCTTTGAAAGCCAGTTTCATGAATGACCAGACAATGATGTGACAGTTATGTGTGTTGCTCATTACCAGGGCTTGCCAGCTGCGTTGTCCGGTGATCTGTGCATGCGCAGATCGTTCTGCGCATGCACAGATCGCCCAAACCCGGCTCTTCTGGTTTACACTCTACTCGCCACGGGCGAGTAGATTATATTATTTGTCGAGCCCTGCTCATTACTAAGCTGCCCCCCATTGTACAGGTACTACCCAGTAAATCAACCCTCTCCCCAACACAATTGGAACAATGAATAAAGCCCCTATTGTTCTGAAATAATGTATTTTTATTTAGGAAACACAGACATAACTGGATGGAAAAGGAGTTGCAGGTGTAGCCAGGCTGTGCTAATGCAAGGGGGAACACAAGGACAGGTGGATTATTACAATCACTCTGTGTAGCAATCAAAGCTGTGATAATATCCCTGGGAGCTGAGTTAAAGGCTTGCTGGGCCTTCAACTCCTCTCATTCTAGGAAGTCTGGGGGTATGTCTACACTACAAAGTTAGTTCGAACTAACAGACGTTAGTTCGAACTAACTTTCATAGGCGCTACACTAGCGCTCCGTTAGTTCGAATTTAATTCGAACTAACGGAGTGCTTAGTTCGAACTAGGAAAACCTCATTTTACGAGGATTAAGCCTAGTTCGAACTAGCTAGTTTGAATTAAGGGGTGTGTAGCCCCTTAATTCGAACTAGTGGGAGGCTAGCCCTCCCCAGGTTTCCCTGGTGGCCACTCTGGCCAACACCAGGGAAACTCTTCTGCCCCCCTCCCAGCCCCAGACCCCTTAAAGGGGCACAGGCTGGCTACGGTGCCCGTGCCAGGTGCAAGCCTGCCAGCACCCAGCTAGCAGACCCTGCACCTGGCACGGATCGAGCCACCCACCCGATGCCCCCCAGCCCTCCCCCTCTTCCCGGGACCAGGCTGGTGGCTCCCGGGAGCTTGCCCGGGACCGCAAGAGGCGGGCACCCACCTGGGCTAGTGCGGACATCGTGGACCTCGACCACGATCTCCGCACTAGGCGCAGGAAAGTGGCCGGCTAGGGCAGGAGAGCTGCCAGCCTGGCCACCCAGGAGCAGGTGTGCAAGAGAATCAAGGGGGTCCAGTGAGACCCCCGACCCTGAGCCCTGAGCTTACAATGGCCGTCCTGGGTCAGACCAAAGGTCCATCTAGCCCAGTAGCCTGTCTGCCAACAGCGGCCAACCCTAGGGACCCTGGAGGGGATGGACCGAAGACAATGACCAAGCCATTTGTCTCTTGCCATCCTTCTCCAGCCTTCCACAAACCTTGGGCAGGGACACCAGTCCTACCCCCTGGCTAATACCACTCCATGGACCCAGCCTCCATGACTTGATCGCACGTCCCTTTAAACTCTGTTCTAGTTCTAGCCTTCACAGCCTCCTGCAGCAAGGAGTTCCACAGGTTGACTCTTTGCTTTGTGAAGAACAACTTTCTGTTACTAGTTTGAAGCCTGCTACCCATTCCTTTCCTTTGGTGTCCTCTAGTCCTTCTTTATGGGAACTAATGAAGAACTTTTCTGTATGCACCCTCTCCACCCCACTCATGCTTTTAGAGACCTCTATCCTGTCCCCCCTCCGTCTCCTCTTTTCTAAGCTGAAAAGTCCCAGTCTCTTTAGCCTCTCTTCATATGGGACCTGTTCCCAACCCCTGATCATTTTAGTTGCCCTCCCCTCTCCCAGCCTCTCTCTTCCCCTCTCCCACCTCCTTTTCCCAGTCTCCCCCAGTTTTGTTCAATAAAGACAGATTCCATTTTGGAAGACACGTTATCTTTATTTTGTACATCAAGAAGAGGGGCTAGGGAAGGGTAAGTGGAAGGAGGTGAGGGAGGAATGGGGCATGAGCCCCCGATGGGGAGGACTGGTCTGGCTCTGCGGGCTTCTGGGGGTGGAAGCTCTCCTGCAGCCCCCCAATTGCCCCCTCTCCCCAGATGACAGCCTGCGGCAAGTGCAGCCGGGCTGATGGCTGAGTGGTGTGATGTGCCCAGTGTGGGTAGTCCGGGCAATTTAAGCCAGGACTGCTTTGCAAGCGGGGCATCCCTGAGAACTGTCTGTCCGGGGTGGGGGTCAGGTCCCTTTAAGCACAGCCCTCGGCTAGCCTGAGAAAGCATCTCCACGCTCTAAATTCTTCTCTGATGCCCTTCCGGCACTGCTTCCGGCCATCCTTAAGCCCGGTTCAGGGTCCACTTAATGTGGACATGCTAGTTCGAATTAGCAAAATGCTAATTCAAACTAGTTTTTTAGTCTGGATCCGTTAGTTAGAATTAGCTTAGTTCGAATTAACTAATTCGAACTAAGTTAGTTCAAATTAACGTTGTAGTGTAGACATACCCTGGGGGAGGTCGATATGAAACTTGGTGAGCAGGGCAAGTGGTTTATCAATGTGCTACAGCTGCTTTTCCGGCATCTCTATAAGGTGCCTCAGCAGTTCTGTTTGCTTTCCCAGGAGCCTCAACATCTCGTCCTGAGTCTTTACGTTTATGTTCCCTGCATCCTTTCCTATCTTTCTGTTCAATGCAGATGACCTCTAACAGTGTTCACCACCATACACTCGGTTGTGCCTGTTAGTAAGGGAAGATTACATGAGGCTGTTAAACATTTCATTCTGTGTACATTTTATTTGCCTTCTAATCTGTGAAAGCCTAACTGCTGGAGGAGCAAGGACAGGTGGCAGAATGATTGTTCCAGCTGCATTGGGAAAGAAAAACAAACAAACAAGTCTAGATGTTAGAGACAATACATTGTAAGAACCAGAAGGTTAACTCTTTTGATGCACTGTACGGTACAAAAGAGATTTGTTATATGCAAGGCTAAATATTGCATTTTAAATTGAGTACCTACCAGTAAGGTGTAATACTTGGCAGAGTGCTGGGCAGTTAAACTCAGTTTGTTGGCAGGCATGGTAAGCAACATGTTAGGAGAGCTCTTTTGCTGCTGCTTTGCAAACGTGTGGGAAAGGGTGCTTGCAAGCTACAGTCTTCATTATTGTTCACACATTTATCAAATGCAGCATGTGGGGGGAGGGGGGGAGCTGGCTTAAAAGCCGGCTCCTGCAGAACCATTTCCGCGGTGCCACCTGCCTCCCCCACACTGCTGCCTCTATCAGATAGAGACAGCAGTGCAGGGGAAGGGCAAGAGAGGCTACTGCAAAGCAGCCTCTGCCCGTGATGGATCCAGGCTCACTGCAAGCACAGGCTGCTCTGCATCCCACAGAGCAACCTCTGTCCATGGCCAGCCCTGGCCACTGTGGACAGGGCCTGCTGCCATGGCAGCCCAGGCTGGCTGGCTGAACACAGGCGGCTTCAGCAGCAGTCCCTGTCCGTTAGGGATCTCCGGAGGCTGCTGGATATGGTACAAGCTGGGACTGAGCAAGCCCAGCTCAGTCCTGGCTCGCTCTGGGTCCAGGAGCTATGCCCACTGCACTGTAAATGGAGCAGAGCAGAGCAGTGGTCCTGGAATGGAAGCTGGGCTTGCTCAGTTCTGGCTTGGACCTGGACCTACCCCTGCTGTGACTCTGCAGTGCAATGCAATGCAATGCAGAACCACAGTGAGAGTAGGTTTCAGGCCTGGCATGAGGTAGGACAGAGTGCCTTCTCTTATTGACTAATCAGGTAGTCAATACAAATTGTATCGACTACTCGATTAGCAAGTTACCTACCTCTTAACATACTTAGTGTAGACCAGACTCTCTGCGGGCTTTGAGAAGAACATCACTTATGAGACTCATGTTGAGTCATGAGAATTCGCACACAGCATCTTGTTGAGTAGGATCCCACTGATGTTACAATCACTTTGAACTGGAAATGAGGACTTTGTTTTCATTATACTCTGGCAGCACTAATCCATTTTAAAGTGGGTGTAAATTACATTCTACGTTGAGTTGTGAAGCAACTTTACATTGCCAGAGCAGTGTGTCAGTGGCCAGAGAGAATAGTGTGTTGATGTGTTGGAGTATCATGATGGTTGGTGCCCACTGCTTTTGAATTTGGGGACCATATAAGTTTATATTATGTTTTCACCATTCTTTTGATTGCCAGAAAGGAGTTTGAATATGCTGTAGTAATAAAACAGTATCTTGCTCTATACAGAACATTTTCTCTGTAGCTATAAAGATCATGAGAAAGATAAGTCAGTACCTTCAACCCCTGTAGTCAGTGAGTGTCAGAGTTAGGACCCTGGTCTCCTGACTCTCAGTCCGGTGTTCAGAGTCTTAAACCACAATGCCTCTTACTTTGAGGTGCATCCATTAAGGTTGTTGCAAAGTTATGCTCCCCTAGAGAGAGCTCTGGGTTGAATTCTGTCTGATCATGTGAGGAAAACAGAATTTCTTCTAGAACTCTTTGGGATGCAGGGAGAGTGGGCCTCTTGCTATGCTTTTAGAGGTGCCCCAGTGTGTTGGGCCTAATACATGGGCTGGTGTGGAGAGTGCAGTGCAATCCCAGAAAAGCATGCTGAGGGAAGTAAAGTTCTGTCAGTGCAAGGGAGACATTGTGATTCTTCTTTGCATGGAGTGTGTAAGGTGCAGAGCAAAACTTTGTCACAAAAAGTTACTGGTCCTTTACGAGAGGAGTGAGCAATGCACCTGTGAGACTCGTCTATCTTAAAAGAGGTGTTCTAGAGAGAAAAAAGATCTGGTAATTTAGCGCTGGAGTCTGCAGAAGGTGCCTAAAGAAAGCTGTAAGAAGTTCCTGGGGGAAGCATCAAGGAGGAGAGCAACAAGAAGGGTTTGCCTGCTGATTTTTCCCAAGTCAGAGAGCCAGGGCTAGAGAGGTTGAAGAGCAGAGAGCAGCAGGTGGTGTTGCCTTCTAACATGGAGATCCAAAGACAAGGACCAGCTAGGACTGCAGGCAGGGACATAGCAGAGTGGCTTACTTGCTGGCACCTTGCTGGAGAGTTAGACCTAGCAGAACAGTGAGGGGGAAGGGGAAGTGAGGGATGCTCCTGTACTGAAGTTGACCTCCCAGCAAAGAGGCTGTGAGGCAGTGGCAAAGTGGGCCATGGCCCATCCACTTAGGATCCAGGCCAGTGTTCCCTCTAACCTGCATGGCACAGCTTCACAGCCCCACATAGTCAGCTCCCTGCATAGAGCCCTGAGCCTCTGACTGGGTAAGGCTGATTCATTACTTGTGAAGCTATGCTGCCTGGCAATTTAGTGCGAGCACTGATCCAGGTCTACCCACACGTCATCTTGGCTCTTCCCCTCTGATATGGGGCAAGTTCCAATGCCCCAATGCCACTCCCCACTGGGAGCACCAGGCAGGCAAGCCTACAAACCCTTTCCCCAGCAAGAGTGACCTTCTTCATGGCCAGCTAGAGTGTGGGGGGAGGTGGCCCCATCATTGCCTACCCACCAGAAGTCAAGGCCCACCCACTTGTCCCATCCTGGCTCCACCACTGCTATGAGGTTTCCGGCAGGGAAGAGTGTGATTGCAGGTCAAATGGAAGGGCTGGGTGGCAGTCCTGGTAGAAAGATAGGAGAGGACTAAGGAAGACTCTGGATGTGGTGGAAGATGTGGGATCATCAAATGTGCTGTCGGTATGGGATTGTAAGGACTACTTACACTTCATTTCTCCCATCCAGTGTTATTTGAGATTTTTGTAATGGACTATTTATACAGTGTTTTGGTAATAAACCAGTCCCAAGGGCTATGTCTACACTGGCCCCTTCTTCGAAATAGCCATGCTAATTTAGAACTTTGGAATAGGGAAATGCACGGGGGATTTAAATATCCCCTGCGGGATTTAAATAAACATGACCGCCGCTTTTTTCCGGCTTGGGGAAATAAGTAGGAATAAGAGATCCTCCAGAATAGGGCTTTATTCCGGAGGATCACGCCAGTCTGGACGCTCTTTTCCGGCTTTTCCCCAAGCCGGAAAAAAAGCGGCGGCCATGTTTATTTAAATCCCGCGGGGGATATTTAAATCCCCGCGCATTTCCCTATTCCAAAGTTCTAAATTAGCATGGCTATTCCGAAGAAGGGGCCAGTGTAGAGACAGCCAAGGAGTATTACTGAAGCAAAAGAGCCTGACAGAGTTACT
The DNA here is from genome assembly GCF_052426305.1 of Pelodiscus sinensis. Taxonomy (NCBI): domain Eukaryota; kingdom Metazoa; phylum Chordata; order Testudines; family Trionychidae; genus Pelodiscus; species Pelodiscus sinensis. The sequence continues at coordinate 229,512,298 of NC_143053.1, read as the reverse complement.
GGGGACTCATGGAGGGAAATGGAAGCAGATACTCCTGTTCTGCTGTTGCGTGACTTGGAAGGTGCTTATTAGTTAATCTTCTTGACTACTTACATCCCCCCCGCCCTCTACCTACTGCCTCTATATCAGGCAGCAAGGGGGAGAGCAGGAGCCAGTGCTAGGGGGGAGAGCCAGCTCTCAGAAGCAGCAGTACCGGGGTGGGGAGGGAGACAGAGGAGGCTGTCTGACCCCCCATGGACAGGGGCATCCTGCCCTGCTGCCTCTATATTAGAGGCAGCAACACGGGGCAGCAGGCATCTGGTTTTTAAACTGGCTTCCCTTACAGACTGGCTCCCATCTGGCACCTTTCACTGCTGCCTCTGATACTCAGGCAGCAGCACAGGGTGAGAGGGGGCTCCCTGGGAGTGGGGCTGCAGTGCATTGGCCGATAATATTTTGTGGTTCCTCAACTATTCTATTACCCAATATCTAACGTCCCTAGTATACAACAACTGTTTTAAATGAACCATTTTAAAATATCTGGCATGTGAGGATGACGTTGCCTATAGATGATACATTTAAAACTTGCTGTGAAACAAATGCGTTGAGGTTCCTGAGGTCTAGAATAGGTCAGAGGTCTCCCTTGGACTTTGGGATGAGGAAATACCAGGAGTAAAATCCCCTTCCCCTGAATCCCTCCAGGGCTGCCTCCAGTTGAACGAGTATGGACACCTCTCGTTATAAAAGGTGCTCAAGATAGGTCCCTGGAGAGGGACAGGGATGAGGGATAGAAGGGAGGCGAGAAAGGAAGGGAATAGCATATCCCACCTCATACAGCACTCAGAGATCCAAAGTGATGTAAGACTAGACATGGTAGAAGTGGTAGAGGTGGCACCCAAAGGATAGGATTAATTTGGAGACTCGAGAGCTGTCCTCGAGTGCATCTTCAAAATGAAGATTTCAGCTGCTGACTAGGAGGAAGTCCTGAACCCCTTTCGGAGTCCGTCTAGGACCTCCTGTGCCTATTGCACCTCTTCTTATTGTTGTTATTCCTGCCCCTTTGCCTGCCTTGGTCTGACCTGTCACCCTGATGGAAGGGCCTCGGCAGGGGTCTAGGGATACAGGGTTGTCTCTGAGGTGCTGGGATGTGAATACCCTGAGGCTTTAAAGTAGCCCTAGAGTCCTTCAGGCTGTGTAATTTAGAGTCCATTTGGTCTGAAAATAATCCAGACCCTTCAAACAGAAGGCCCTAAAAAGTGTTCTGTACCTCGGGGTGAAGCCAGGCATTGCGGCACATGACTATGCCCATAGCCACTGTATGTGCTGCTGAGTCCATGGTGTGCAAGGCCACTTGAAGTGTGGTGCAGAAGACTACCTTCCCCTCCTCAGATAGGGCTCTGAATTCTTGAAGGGATTCCTGTAGAAGCTGCTCCCTAAACCTGTCCACCGCTGACCAGGTGTTATACAGGTATCTGTTTAACATTGCCTGCTGATTGGCAATACACAGTTGCAAGCTCCTCATTGCATAGGCCTTCCTACTCAGCAAGTCAAGCTTTTTGGGGGCTTTACTTTTGGGTGTAGGCCCAGATTACCCTACCTCTCTTTATGATTGGCCTCCAATGAACCTAGGGAAGGATGGGCATAAAGATGCTCGTGCCCAGTCTCAGACATGAAGTAGCACCTATGAACACCCTTCTGAGTGGGTGGTATGTAGGTGAGCATCTGCCATAGATTTTTTTGAAATCTTTGCCACTGTTTTATTAAGAGGCAAGCCTAGCTGGCACATCTGCCATTAGAATGTTATCCATGGGGTTGGTATCCTCTAATCTCCTCCGCCTGCACTCCCAAGTTGGCCACAAGTCTGCAAAGCAGGTCATGATGAGCCTTGGCATTCATAGCCATAGGGTGGAGAAGCAGAGTCAGTGAGTGCTTTGTTGGAAGATGAGGACTCCCTGATGGGCTATTGTTTCTGGTGCACCTCTACTCTTTGAGATGGGGGTGCCATGGGAGGATGCCCCCACCCTCTACTGGCGGTCTCTCAGTGTTTGCATGTGGGCTCTGCCTGTCCTCTGATGTTGGGGCCCTTGGCAGGGGAGTAGCAGAGTAGCAAAGGGGCCAGGCCTTGGGCCTGATGATAGGCCTATGGAGTCCAGAAGGGCCACTGGACCTGCAGCTTCCATTGTGGAAGCCATGATTGCTGCATTGAAGTGCTTTGGTGCCTTGAGTGGTACCAAGAGTGAGATCGGTGCAGCAAAGTGGATCTGGTTGAGGAGGCCCTCGACTGCACCGAATCCACTTTTGACTTGGATAAATAGTCTAATGCGGACCACAGGGGTACTGATGACAGTGCTGGTGAATGGTGCCGCAGCTGATACCGCACCATAGCCTTTGGCTTTCCCCTGTGGATAGGTGCTGGTGGGGGCATGGCTTGCGTCCATGGTCCCTGTGCTGGTGGCAGCATAGCCGACACTGATGGCCCAGTGCCGTAGGCATTGGAACCGCTGGACATCAGTGCCGACTAGAGGGACCTTCGTGACTCTGGTCAGCGCCACTGATGGGGCCATTAAGACGTGGCATGGGGCTGGCTCCATGCAGCTCTGCAGAAACAGCAGCATGTTTCTCAGGTTCTAGGCAGAGAGATGGCTATGGAGGCACTGCAGTGAATGGGAGCTATGGGGGTGGGGCCTGCATGCAGAGGACATGCACAGAGCTGCCTGGCTGCGCCTCTTCCTAGGAGCTGAGGGACATGTCACCATTTGTGGAGAGCTGACTGAAGTGAATGCTACCTGGAATCCACACTCCAAAAATCCTCCTGAACTCCAACACCCTACCGTAGTCTTGAATCCCTTTCCACACTCTGACCTCTTTGGCCCCACACCCCAGCCTGGAGCTTCCTCCTGCATCCCAAATCCCATATCCATGGCCTTACACCAGAACCTGCACCCACAGCCAACACCCTTATCCCCTCCCAGTTTTGTAGCTCCACATACCAGAAAGTCACCAGACAAACCCTGAAAAGCTGCTAGTTATAGCTAGTTAAACACTTAATAGGAGTAAAACTTTTCCAGAGAATTCAACAGAGAAGTTTAAAAATTAAAAATGATTAAACATTAAAATTAAAAGTGATTAAAATAATAGACATTAATCACACATGGAAAAAATTAACCAGGATTAATCATCAGCATGGAAGTAGGTCCTCAGGAATGCTGGCTGAAGGGACATATGTGCGGTTAGTGTACTGGTATGTGGCACAAATACCAGTCAGTGCCACACAAATGCCTGTGCAACTCTCCTCTCTGGCTAGCTTGTATCTCCTACCCTGCCCACTTCGTTAGCCACTTTTCCCTGCATTACAGGGTGAGCTACCTACTACAGGTCAACGAGAGAGCTTGTTTTTACCGAAATGTGTTCTCTGGCTAATCTGAGGTGCTCTCCAAAGTGTGTCTGGCTTTAGCAAAGTATTTAATTAGCTGCCACAAACTTCTCATTTGCAGATTATAGTGTGTGGCTGAAAGCTGAGACCTCGGGTGTGGGACTGGCAGCTAAGACCCTAATTTCCCCTACCCTCGCCCTTAGTTCTCATGCCTATTGGGGTGGGTGTGTTAGAGAGAAAGAGAAAGAGATTTGAGTTAGAAGTAGTAGGTGAAAGCATGATAACTGACTGGAACAAACTTGGGGAGAGATTTTTTGGGTCAGGAATATATGCTGAAAGAGTGTTCTTGGTGTGAGCTAAACAAGCTGCTATTGATTCCTCCTTTGTTCATAGAGAAGAATCTGTACATTCTTTGTAAATAAACAAAGTTGTATAAAAGAAATACCTAACTGTCACCAATTTCTGCTCTTAGCTGGAACATTGACAGTGCCCCAATCTTTGACTAGCCATTTGGGTTGAAAGGGGCAACAATATTAATATATTCTTGAAACCATTCTCTAACAGTCTAAATACATTTATATTGATCCTCCAGAATACTGTGCCAGTGCCTTTTTCAGCACTCACAGCTGTGCAGCTAGTTTAACAGACAGTATTTGTGGTGTGCTTGGCAAGGAACATGATTTTTAGGGGGTGGAGAATGTAATTTAACTGAAATTGAAAATCCAAAATGATCAAGTGAATATTGCTGCTCTTCAGCTACCAGGGTGGACAGTTACTTGGCAGAAAGTAACACTTGTATGTGAGATGATTCCATGCCATATTCCAAGAAAAGTATTTGGCTAACTTTGCAGCTTTGGCTACTAAAATCTAATCTATTTATACCCACTCTTCCATGACATCTAAATGCCTTTTGAACTCCCATCTCCAGTATTTGATATGTATCTTCTTAGTTCTTTAGAGGATGTAAGCCATAAAAAAGGAAAGAATGAAAAATTAAAATGTTTTTTTTTTGTAGTTTACTTGCCTGTTTTATAACAACAATTATAGTGGTCATGATGAAAAAAATCACCGTTTTACAATAGATACTAGGGGTGGCAACTGTTGGCAAATGCTGATTTTATATAAGAATTAAGAAGTATTATTATTATTATAATTAGAAATGGGCAAAGTGTTTTGGACAAATTGTTAATTCACAGAAAAAAGCTGTTTCAGTTGACCTGAAACTATTTGCTAATTTGCGAAGATGTGGGACATTGAGCTTGTCAAAATAGTGCAGCAACATGCACTGTTGGGGTATGATTTCTAAAGCACAATCAAATGTTGGGCACTAATAGTTCCATATAGAGCTTGCTTATGTGCATTAAAAGTTCGCTGGTGGCCCTAGGGAACTTTTAGTGTGCATCCATGCAGTCTACATGAACCTATACAGATGCAGCACATTGGTGTACTTTAGAAATTTCATCTTTGTAGTGTGAATTGCTACACCATATACACTTTGGAAGCCATATGAGGGAGGGTCTCTTTCTTATAACTTTTAGTCCTGTGATTAGGGGATTTAACTGAAATATAGGACAAGGTTCAGTTCCCCCTTCTCTACCTCTGAACTACTTGTATAGCACTTTGTTTTCAAAATGCTTTGCAAACAAGTATTGATCTTCACAACAGCCTTGTGAAGTAGGTAACTTTCAGTTGATTTTTATCTGAATCTCTTGAGATCCGTCAGTGTTTTGCCATGTAACAAAACAGAGAAAAGGGCAAGGCAGAAGCTAGAAGGAGTGTAAAGAAGAACACTGGCCAGGAAAAGAAGTTCAATAAAAAGCAATATAGAGAAAACAGAGTTGGGAGAGAAAGAAGAGCTGTCAAAAATGAAAGACCCAGACAGGGGAGAAGACATGTCCTTCCGGTATAAAGGGAATGAAGAAAACAAGCCCACTAGATATGAAAATAAATTGATACCAATCATGTTGAATTGCATTCAGAACGTTTTGATGGTTGTAATTAGATAGTAATAGCTTCTAATCAGGATTCTAAAGCACATGACTAAATTTATTTTAAATTACCATCACTAAGTCAGGTGGATGGAGGAATTTATCAAATGGAGAGTTGAATTGTTTTTGCTTAAAGTATCAAAACTTGGTTGACTCTGTAACTTGCCATAAAATTTCAAAAATGCTAAAGATATTTTTAATATATGTTCATGGTTCTCTTTGGGAATCATAACTGAAAAATATATGCTATATTGTTGGATCAACTCAGCTACACAGATATCAGCTGAAAAATGAGTTGAAGAATACTTTCACTTAAGGGTTTTTTTGTGTGTTTCCGTGAGCACAATGGGACTATAAGTAAAGCAGTCCAGAAAACAAGAATTCCATTTCATTTTGTGAAAAACCTTGGCATTTCTTTTCATTCTAAATCAGAACGAAACAAGAGTTTTTGAATTTTTCATGAAAATGAGAATGAGCAACCCTATTTCAGAATAGCCAGGAGTCCAGTGGTTAGGGAATTCATCTGAGATGTGAGAGAGACAGGTTTAACTCTGCCTGTTTCAGAGCAGGCAGAACCTTGAACCTATCTCTTACATATTCCAAGTGAATGTCATAACTTCTGGCTATTCTGGGTGGATGTCTTTCTTTTTATGGACTGGAGAAACTTTCCAAGAAAAGTTTCATAGAAACCAATACATCCTGCAAAAATGTTCATGTGCAATGAATTGGCATTTTACAGGGGAAAAAAGTGTAGATAAAAAATTCCTGCTCAGCTATAAATGCTTTTGGAATAACATATAGAGAAGGAAAAGAAAGTGTCTCAGAAATAGCCTCCAAATGGAAACACCGGGATTGTGTCTACACTAGCGAGGGTTTTTTTTTTTTTGTTGGAAAAATGGCTTTTTTTCGGAAAACTTCACTTACATCCACACTGTAATCGTATTCTTTTGAAAAAAGTGAGGGGTTGCTTTCTACAAGGAAGAAGCCTTTTTCTGAAAGATCTCTTTTGGAAAAAGGTGAGTGTGGATGGGGAAGGGGAAGTTCTTTCGAAAGGAAAGAGGAAACAGCACAGATTCCCCAGTGGCCACTCTGTCCATAGTAATCACAACTTATATGCGAGACAGCATCCATTCAGCATGGATGCTATCTTTTGAAAAAGCAGATCACTTTTTCAGTGCACTTTGGCAGTGTGGACACTCTTTCAGAAGAAGTTTTTTCAGAAGATCTCTGAAAGAAGCCTGCAGTCTAGACATAGCAGTCTAGACGTAGCCTAGTTCACAGGTAGTTACTTTTATAGGAGAAAAAGTAATTAACATACAGGGGTTAATTTAAGAGGACAAAAGAAAAGGCATAAATAAAATGCACTCTAATAGCACAAGATCAAGGCCTTCCTGACTTTTTAATGTACAAATGTTTTCACCCAGTCTGGAAGGGGGCTGAGCCCCGTAGCAGCTGGGGGCCACTTGGGACCCGGGCTTGAGCCCTGTGGTGGCTGGAGGAATGCCCAACAACCGGGCGTGAGCCCCACGGTGGGTGGGGACCACCCAGGAACCAAGCTTGCGCACATAGTGAGTTGGGGCTGCCCGGGAACTGGGCTTGAGCCCCACAGCAACAAAAGGCTTCAGCCCTGCAGTGAGGACATCCTGGGAACAGGGCTGCAGACAGCGGTGGGTGGCCTTGAGAAGGGGTTTCAGCCCTGAGGTGGGCGGACTGGTGGTCTGGAGTTCATGTTCCTGAAAGGCTAGCCGACTTCCCCCCTTCTTTAGGGTGCACATGGAGGAAAGCTACTACTTGGTTTGTCCATCGGCTCCCTGCCTGACTCCACACACCACGTGCTGGTGCCTGCTTTACCGCCAGCCACAAATAAGAGGCTGCTGCTGTACAGGGAACTCAAGGACTAGCAGGGGCATGGAAATATTGGACATTTTGCCCCTTAAAAAAAAAAGTTGGGACACCTGGGAATCACAGTCTGTATGGGGCAGTCCTGGTAAAAACGGGATGGATGGTCACCCTGCCTTGAGGGGCAGAAAGGCTCAGCTATGCAGGAGCTCGGGGGATGGGGGGAATAGGAAGGAGAGGGGCAAGAGGGATCCAGAGCCCTGGGATGAGGGGCGGAAAGGGCACAGAAGTGATCTAGGGCCCTGGAAAGATGGAACAGGATGAATGGAGGCCCTATGTCCCCCCCACTGTCATTACCGCTCAGCAGGCAGCCCTGCCACATACCTCTCCTGCCTGCATGCCATGCGCTGCTGCTCCAGTTTCTAACCCCAGCACTAGCCCCACTCAGACTTCCCCTTATGAGGCCACTACCTGTGTCAAGAGGGGGCAGGAGGAATGGGGGAGAGGGGCAAGAAGGGGAGAAGTGCAGGCAGCTCCATTAACAGCAATTCCGGGCCCCAGGGCAGAATAGTCAATGGGCACTGAGGTCCGCCTGACATTTGGGCAGTGCTGCTGCTGGCATGTTCCTGATTTTTTTTATCATTCCATGAGCAAAGCAATAGACTTTATGTGCACCAAAGCATGTGCAGATGTGCACCATAGGGATAATTACTCCAGCCTAGATAGGTCAGGCATTTTAGAACTCACTACTTAATTAATTAAATTTAAAGTGTAAGAGAAATAAAAATTATGAAATGTGTAAGGGGTAAGTCTAGACTGGCAGGTTTTTCCAGATTACCAAAGGTCTAGACGGGGCCAAATGGCAGTAAAGCTTCTTCCAGAAAAGCAATAAGAAAAGCAATTTGTGTAGCTTTTTCTGATAAAAGAGTGTAGTCTACACCTGCCCAGAGAGAGAGACAGACAGATAAGCCAGACTGTTTTTTTGTGTCTATGTGTGAGATGCACAAAGACAGGACAGTGTGTGTGGGGGTGGTGGGAGAGAGACAAGACAGGACAGAGAGAATGTGAGCTGGCTGCTGGGTAAATCAAGCCAGGCAAGAAGACACTCACACAGCTCACCCTGGACTGCATGCAGTAAGCTCCATCCAACTTGAGTCCTCCTGAGTGGCTGTGTCTATACCTTCTCCCCTTGTAAGAGATGGGGTACACAGGCAGGGGGACACCCTGGCAACGCTACAACCCCCTTCTCTGCACAGCTAGGGTGAAGCCTGAACAATTTGTTGCCCACTAATCAGTCAGGAAGTACTTGAATTGTTCCTGCTTGGCTGGAGCACCCAGGTCCCTTTAAATGGCCCAGGCGTCTGAGCAATTGCCCCCCTTGCCTTTCCTGAGCACAGGAGGGATTCGGTGCCTTGGGAAGAGGGGAAGGAGGAATAGGGGCCTACCTCCTTCTGCCCCCTCTTACTGCTCAGCATCCATCCCTGCTGCACTGCTCTCCTACAGGCACTGTGCATGGCCCCAGTTTCCAGCCTCAGTCTTAGCCCCACCCAGACCTTCCTCCAGGAAGCAGTCTCTTGTCCGCAGGGCCAGAATACCCTTTTGGATGATACACTTTAGCCAAATACAAATTATTGGCTTATGTTATGTTTAATGTAAAATGTAATGGCTTATGTTATGTTTAATGGCTTTAATGTTATGTAGAGGAGGTCAGATCAGATGACCTAGCGTTCCCTTCAGGATTTAAACTCTATCAATCTAGGGCTAGGACGGGAAAGGTAATACAGCCACAGTCTGTATTACAAATCTATAGTCCTCTGTAATTCAGAACCCCTTTTGAGATATGCACAAAGGACATCAGAAGATACCAGCAACAAAATAAGCCCTAATGCCATTGAATGGTCTGGGGGAAGGTCTCTGGGTCCCCATTGCTGGCAGAGGCCTCAATGTTGATCTGTTTGGGTACTGAGGAATCTGCAGTGATGGTGCACAAGCCCCATGGACTGCCCTCAATATAACAATTGTGGAGAAATCTGTACAAAGAAAACCTCACAGAGATGCCCTTGCCATTATGATGCTCCCATCAGTTCTCTCACAGAAGGCACAATCAGGCCCAAATTTATATATGCTGGTCATACTATATTCCAATATAGTTGGCTTTGTATACATTTTAAGTTTTTAATAATATTTTCTTGTACATTGTCGAACTCTAAAAATTATTCCATTTAAACACTGTAAAAAGTAAAAACAAAGTAAAGATAAACTTTGAAGTGGATTTTATTTTAAATTAAGGGTTTTTGTGTGGCTATTTTTATGGTTTTGTAATTCTCAGCTGTGTGACATGTGCCTTAGTATGAACTTAAGCACTCTATTTACAACACTGGCGTTGGTTAGAAAATGCTTTATTAGCACAACACACTTCCTATTTTAGAATTTGTTTTATTTTCATCTAATTTGTGGATACTTCTACTGAATCATTATATGAGAGAGACGTATTTTAAATAAAATCTGCATTTAATCTAAAGCCTTAAACTTGATTGTTGAAGTGCCAGCAAAATTCAGTTTGCATCCAACACATGAGATTTCAAAGGATATAACAATGTGATTTTGTGTAAATTTAATGGGGAGCTAACTATTTCCATGTTTGTTAAAATCTATGCTGTATGACTTACTGTAATGATATCTACAAGAAAGAGAAATAATTATTGTGGCCACCAGAAGTATTAATTATGATGTAGAACTAATGTTTTGGGCCATATGAAAATATTTTATTGTGGTTTTGCTTAAAAAATGTATATTAAGCTGTGTAAGCAGTTTACAAGCAGAAAAACAAAATGCATTTATAGTTTTCATATTTTGTTTTGTTTTATTTAATAAGGGAGAATAAAAAGTGTTGGGTTTTTAGATACTTAGAGCTTATCAAATATAGAATCATAGAACCATAGATCTGGAAGAGACCTCAGAAGGTCATCAAGTCCAGCCCCCTGCTCTAAGCAGGACCAATCCCAACTAAATCAACCTGGCCAGGGCTTTGTCAAGACGAGACTTAAACACCTCTAGGGATGGAGACTCCACTACCTCCCTAGGTAACTTATTCCAGTGCTTCACTACCCTCCTAGTGAAATAGTTTTTCCTAATATCCAACCTGGACCTCTCCCACCTCAACTTGAGGCCATTGCTCCTTGTTCTGCCATCTGTCACTACTGAGAACAGCCTTTCTCCAAACTCTTTGGAACCTCCCTTCAGGAAGTTGAAGGCTGCTATCAAATCCCCCCTCACTCTTCGCTTCTGAAGACTAAACACACCCAACTCCCTCAGCCTCTCCTCATAGGTCATTTGCTCCAGCCCCCTAATCATTTTGGTTGCCCTCCGCTGGACCCTCTCCAATACATCCACATCCTTTTTGTAGTGGGGGGCCCAAAACTGGTCAAAATACTCCAGATGTGGCCTCACCAGAGCTGAATAAAGGGGAATAATGACATCTCTGGATCTGCTGGCAATGCTCCTCTTAATGCAACCTAATATGTCATTAGCCTTCTTGGCTACAAGGGCACACTGTTGACTCATATCCAGCTTCTCATCCACTGTAATCCCCAGATCCTTTTCTGCAGTACTACTTCTTAAATGGTTGGTCCCCAGCTTGTAACAATGCTTGGGATTCTTCCGTCCCAAGTGCAGGACTCTGCACTTGTCCTTGTTGACCCTCATCAGATTTCTTGTGGCTCAATCCTCCAATTTGTCTAAGTCACTCTGGACCCTATCTCTGCCCTCAAGCTTATCTTCCTGTCCCCCTAGCTTAGTGTCATCCGCAAACTTGCTGACGGTGCAATCCATCCCCTCATCAAGGTCATTAATAAAGATATTGAACAAAACCGGTCCTAGAACTGAACCTTGGGGCACTCTTCTAGAAACCGATCGCCATCCTGACATCGAGCCATTGATCACTACCCGCTGGTCCCATCCTTCTAGCCATCTTTCTATCCATCTTACCGTCCATTTATCCAATCCACATTCCCTTAATTTGCTGGCAAGAATATTGTGGGAGACCGTATCAAAAGCCTTGCTAAAGTCAAGGTATATCACATCCACTGACGTTCCCACGTCCACAGAGCCAGTTACCTCTTCATGGAAGCTAATCAGATTGGTCAGGCACAACTTTCCCTTTGTGAATCCATGCTGACTATTCCTCATCACTTTCCTCTCGTCCAAGTGCCTCAAAATGGATTCCTTAAGGATCCCTTCCGTGATTTTTCCAGGAACTGAGGTAAGACTGACCGGCCTATAGTTCTCTGGATCGTCCTTCTTTCCTTTTTTGAAGATGGGCACTACATTTGCCTTTTTCCAGTCATCCAGGATTTCTCCTGACCTCCACAACTTTTCAATGATAATGGCCAAAGGCTCCTCAATGACATTTGCCAACTCCCTCAGTACCCTCGGATGCATTAAATCCGGACACATGGATTTGTGTACGTTTAGCTTTTTTAAATAGTTCCTAACCTGTTCTTTCCCCACCAAGGGCTGTCCATCTTCATCCCATCTTGTGTCACTTAGCGCATTAGTCCAGCAGCCCACCTTGTCTGTGAATACAGAGGCAAAGAAAGCATTGGGTACTTCAGCTTTCCCCACATCATCTGTCACTAGGTTACCTCCTTCATCCAGTAGGGGCCGCACACCCTCTCTGATCACCTTCTTGTTAACATGCCTGTAGAAACCTTTTTTGTTATCCTTCGTATCCTTAGCCAGTCGCAATTCCATTTGCATTTGCCTTCCTGATAACCCTTTGGCATTCTTGGGCTATACATTTAAACCCCTCCCTGGTCATTTGTCCAAGTTTCCACTTTTTGTAAGCTTCCTTTTTGTGCTTAAGTTCACCAAGGATTTCCCCTATAAGCCAATCCGGTCTCCTACCATGTTTGTCTCTCTTGCTACGCATCGGGATGGGTATGTCATCTATTATATATGTAATACATAAGCATAATATGAATTATTTCATGGTGGATCAAAGTCTAATTACAGTTTAGTAAGTGTGTTCCTTAAAGGAAAAGATATCACTTGAGTTACATCTAGACTGCAGGCTTCTTGTGCAAGAAGCTTTTTGAGCAAGCGATCTTCCACAAAAAGTTCTTGTGCAAGAGCGTGTCCACACTACAAAAGTGCATCGCAAAAGTGATGTGCTTTTGCATAAGAGAGTGTCCAGACTGCATGGACGCACTCTCACAAGAAAGACTGGTTGTTTTTAAAGTTTTTCCTGTTAACATTTTTTTCCTCCTCCTCTCCCCCCTTCCCTCCTTCCCTTATTTATTCTTGGTTATGGACTTCCAACATTCTGGTCATCTGAAGAAGTGGGCTGTGCCCACGAAAGATCATGATACCATCTACATGTTTTGTTAGTCTTTAAAGTGAAACTAAACTATTTGTTGTTTTCTAATATTTAAAGTTAGGCGTGAACTTAATTACCTTGTGGAATCAGGACCATAGTGATGATTAAACAGACTTATTTTTAAATTATGAGGTGGGTGAGGTTGTTTCCTCGAAAAGCAAATTTTGGGATGCCCCTATAATAATCTGCCAATTGCCCCCTTAGTCATTACTTTCTGAGGTATAAATTCCTGGGGTTATTAAGGAAACAGTAAAGAACCAGTATCAGAGGGGTAGCTGTGTTAGTCTGAATCTGCAAAAGCGACGAGGAGTCCTGTGGCACCTTATAGACTAACTGAAGTGTAGGAGCATAAGCTTTCGTGGGCAAAGACCCACTTCGTCAGATGCATGTAGTGGAAATTTCCAGAGGCAGGTATAAATATGCAGGCCAGGATCAGGCTGGAGATGACGAGGTGGATCCAATCCGGGAGGATGAGGCCCACTTCCAGCAGCTGATCTGGAGGTGTGAATTCCAAGAGAGCAGAAGCTGCTTTTGTAGTTAGCGAGCCATTCACAGTCTTTGTTTAATCCAGAGTTGATTGTGTCAAACTTAAAGATGAACTGTAGCTCTGCAGTTTCTCTTAGAAGTCTGGTCCTGACGTTTTTTTTGCTGCAGGATGGCTACTTTTAGATCTGCAATTGTGTGTCCAGGAAGATTGAAGTGTTCCCCTACAGGTTTTTGTATGTTGCCATTCCTAATATCTGATTTGTGTCCATTGATTCTTTTAAGTAAGGACTGTCCAGTTTGGCCGATGTATATAGCAGTGGGGCATTGTTGGCACATGATGGCATATATTATGTTGGTAGATGTGCAGGAGAATGTACCAGTGACCGTATGGCTGATCTGGTTAGGTCCTGTGATGGTGTTGCTGGTGTATATATGTGGGCAGAGTTGGCACCGAGGTTTGTTGCATGGATTGGTTCCTGAGTTCGAGTTATTATGGTGCAGTGTGTAGTTGCTGGTGAGAATATGCTTCAGGTTGGTGGGTTGTCTGTGGGCAAGGACCGGCCTACCTCCCAAGGCCTGTGAAAGCGAGGGATCATTGTCCAGGATGGGTTGTAGATCACTAATGATGCGTTGGAGAGGTTTTAGCTGGGGACTGTAGGTGATGGCCAGTGGTGTTCTGTTGGTTTCTTTCTTGGGCTTGTCCCGTAGCAGGAGGCTTCTGGGTACACGTCTGGCTCTGTTGATCTTCCTCCTCACTTCCTCGTGTGGGTATCGCAGTTTACAGAATGCTTGTTGAAGATCTTGTAGGTGTAGGTCTCTGTCTGAGGGGTTGGGGCATATGCAGTTGTACCTCAGTGCTTGGCTGTAAACAATGGATCGTGTGGTGTGTCCGGGATGGAAACTGGAGGCATGCAGGTAAGTATAGCGGTCGGTAGGTTTTCGGTAAAGGGTGGTATTGATATGACCGTCACTTATTTGTATCGTGGTGTCCAGGAAATGGACCTCCCATGTAGATTGGTCCATGCTGAGGTTGATGGTGGGGTGGAAGCTGTTGAAATCATGGTGAAATTCTTCCAGAGTCTCCTTCCCATGGGTCCAGATGATGAAGATGTCATCGATGTAGCGTAGGTAGAGAAGGGGTGTAAGTGGACAAGAGCTGAGGAAGCGTTGTTCCAGGTCAGCCATAAAAATGTTGGCGTATTGTGGGGCCATGCGGGTGCCCATAGCAGTGCCACTGGTCTGGAGGTATATGTTGTCACCAAATCTGAAATAGTTGTGTGTGAGGATAAATTCACAGAATTCAGCCACCAGTTGTGCTGTGGCATCATCAGGAATACTGTTCCTGACAGCTTGTACTCCATCTGCATGTGGGATGTTTGTGTAGAGAGCCTCTACATCCATGGTGGCTAGGATGGTGTTTTCTGGAAGATCACCTATGCATTGTAGTTTTCTCAGGAAATCCGTAGTGTCACGAAGGTAACTGGGAGTGCTGGTGGCGTAGGGTCTGAGCAGAGAGTCCACATAGCCAGACAGTCCTTCAGTGAGAGTGCCAATGCCCGAGATGATGGGGCATCCGGAATTTCCAGGTTTGTGGATCTTGGGTAATAGATAGAACAACCCTGGTCGGGGCTCTAAGGGTATGTCGATTTGTTCCTGTGTTTGTTTAGGGAGTGTCCTGAGCAGATGGTGCAGTTTCTTAGTGTATTCCTTAGTGGGATCTGAGGAAAGAGGCCTGTAGAATTTGGTATTGGAGAGTTGTCTGGCAGCCTCCTTTAGATAGTCAGACCTGTTCATGATGACAACAGCACCTCCTTTGTCAGCCTCTTTGATTATAATGTCAGAGTTGTTCTGGAGGCTGTGGATGGCATTGCGTTCTGCACGACTGAGGTTACCATCAAGCGATGCTGTTTTTCCACAATTTCTGCCTGTGCACGTCGGCAGAAGTATTCTATGTAGAGGTCCAGACTGTCATTTCGGCCCTCAGGAGGAGTCCATGTGGAGTTCTTCTTGTGCTGTTGGTGGGAAGGTATCTGTGTGTCAGTGCACTGTTCAGTGTTGTGTTGGAAGTATTCCTTGAGACGGAGATGGCGAAAGTAGGCTTCCAGATCACCGCAGAACTGAATCATGCTAGTGGAGGTGGCGGGGCAAAAAGAGAGTCCCCGAGATAGAACAGATTCTTCTGCTGAGCTGAGTGTGTAGTTGGAGAGATTGACGATATTGCTGGGTGAGTTAGGGGTACTACTGTTGTGGCCCCATGTGGCAGGTAGGATTTTAGACAGCTTACAGTCCTTTTACCTCTGTAGAGAAGTGAAGTGTGTATGTAGATCTCCTGTCTTATTTTAGTAAAGTCCACTTGTGCAGAAGGTTGGTGTTTTATGAGAGACTCCAGATTGGAGAGCTCATTTTTTATGTTTTCCTGTTTGCTGTACAGGATGCTGATCAGTTGGTTCCTCAGTTTTTTGGATAGTATATGGCATAATCTCTCACTGTAGTCTGTGCAGTACGTAGATAGCAATGGATTTTTCACCTTCAGTCCATTTGGTATAATGTCCATCCGTTTGCATTTGGAGAGAAAGATGATATCTGTTTGTACTTGTGCAAGTTTCTTCATGAGGTTGATAGATTTCCACTCCATACGGCTAAATGCAGTGCCTTGCATGGTGTCAAGTATCAGAGGGGTAGCCGTGTTAGTCTGAATCTGCAAAAGTGACGAGGAGTCCTGTGGCACCTTATAGTTCCTAATACAGTTTAATCTAAAAACTCTAAACAAGGCACAATATCCCTCACACCAATTCCTTATTGCAAATTAAGGAGCATTCAAATTATAATAGCATATAGTAGAAATTATTCTGAGTGTAGTACTTTGTTACAAGTGGTCCGTTTATAATTAATCACTGACAGCACTTCTTAAACTATACTTTAAGTTTTATGTAGATAAAATACAATTAAAGTACACACAAACATTCCAAGCATACACGTTAAATACTATGCCAAACTTTATTAAAAATTATACCAACAATTGGTAAGCATACTTGGTATTGGGTTTATAGTGGTGCCTGGATACCCAGTACAAACTCAGAAGGTGCCCCAGTGCCCCGACCATGGCCCTGCCTCTTCCCCATTTGTGGCCCCACCCCTTGCTCCACCAAAGTCCCCATCCACCACTTGCTCCTCCCCTCTCCCTTCCTCTCCTTGATCTCTGCACACTCCTCTCTGCCACTCCTCACAATGCAAGCAGCATGTAGGGTTTCCAGGAGAAGAGACCAAGTCGAAGTGGAGCCATGGTGCAGAGCACCAGAAGAGTGAGGGGCAGGTCCACAAAAAATTAATACAGCCGTAATTTAGTTTATATTTCCATTGATATCCATTTAAAATCTCTGCTACTGCTTTGTAAATCTTTAATCACTGTTGCTGTTCAGCTGCTGTTTAGTCAGCTTTTCTCTGCTTCAGTTTTCTTCTTTCTCTGCACCAGCTTTTCTGATTTCTTTCCAACAGCTTTCTCTTTTCTGGCTTACAGTTTCCATCTTCTCCCAATTGAAAATCTCTCACTCTCTAATCCAGATCTTCTTCAAATCTGCTTTCTGTTAGCTAGCCTTTTATGTGGCACTCTAACATGTTCCTGATATACCTCTCTAAAAAGCAATTACTGCAGTCGCATATACCTAGCATTAATCATTGTGATCATCTAGTTTGACCTCTGATAAAACACAGGCCATGCAACTTCCCTAAATTAATTATTGCTTCCACCTAATAGAACAGAGTATATATTTTAGAAAAACATCCAATCTTGATTTTAAAATTTCCAGTGATGGAGAGTATACAAAAAATGTTAATAAATCGTTCCAATGGTTAATTACCCTCTCTTAAAGGATGTGCCTTATGTCTAGTCTGAATTTGTCTAGCTTCAAATTTCAGCCATTAGATTTTGTTCTATCTTTGTCTACTAGATTGAAGAGCCTTCTATTATCAAATTTTTGCTCTCCATAATAGGCACTGACTGCTAGATTGTGATCAAATCACCCCTTAACCTTCTCTTTAATAAACTAAATAGACTGAACTTCTGGACATATAATTTTTAATTCTTTAATGATTCTTATGGCTCTTCTCTGAATCCTCTTCAGTTTATCAAGAGTGTAGAGTGTACACCAGAACTGGATATGATATTCCAGTAATGGAAGCACCAGTGACCTATCCAGAGATAAAATAACCCCCCTATTCCTACTCAGTATTCCCCTGCATATACATTGAAGGATTTTTTTTAACCAGAGCATTCCAGTCTAAGCTCTTGTTAAGCTGATTATCTATCCTGATCCCTCAGACTTTTGGGAAACCACCATTCTTTGGCCTAGATACACGACCTTACATTTGACCTTATTTAAGCACACATTATCTGATTGCACCCATCTTACCAAGCAGTCCAGATTGTTCTATATTAGTGAACCGTTCTTCTCTTCTACTGGGGAAATACTTAAAAATACTGTCCTTTTCATTATTTACCACTTCCTCAATTTTTGTGTCATTCACACTCTATTAGTAATAATTTTATGTTTTCTTTATGGGTATGTCTAATTTGAACTAATTCGAACTAGGGAGACTAATGAGGGTGACCAAAATTGCTAATGAAGCGTGGGATTTAAATTTCCCGCACTTGATTAGCATATTCCCGGTCGGTCGCCATTTTGGAAACTGACTGATCCGAAGTAACTGCCCGCGTTTACATGTGGCAGAGTAGCGGGATTCCAAGATAAACCTCTTAGTTCGAATTAACTGTTAAACCTCATTCCATGAGGCGTAACAGTTAATTCGAACTAAGGGGTTTATCTCGGAATCCCGCTTCTCTGCTGTGTGTAGACGCGAGCAGTTACTTCGGGCTAGTCAGTTTCCAAAATGGCAACTGGCCGGGAATATGCTAATCAAGCGTGGGATATTTAAATCCCACGCTTCATTAGAAATTTCGATCACTCTCATTAGCCTACCTAATTTGAACTAGGGGGTGGTGTAGATGTACCCCATGTCTCTGAAACAAATGATAAATGGTATAGAGCCAAGAACTGATACACAGGGTCAATTTCAGTATGTTTATGTAATAATAAGGCTGTATTTTACCTGTAGCTATAATAATTTTTGTATTATTTTAGGGAGGTAACCAGACAGCTACAGTAATTGCATTATGTTCAATGAGAGATTTTAACTTGGCTCAAGAAACTTGTCAACTGGCCATCAGAGATGTTGGAGGTCTTGAAGTGCTAATTAATTTACTTGATACAGAAGATATTAAATGCAAGGTAAGTAAAATTGCCTGCATAAATTGAAGTGGGTATATACAGGCAATCCCCGACTTACGTGGATCCGACTTACGTCGGATCCCTAGATACGAATGGGGTGAGGCAACTCCCGCACATGCGCAGCAGCATTCCCGGGGCTCGCTCACCTGGGTCCTAGGATCCTCCTTCTCCTCGGGCTGGCTCCGACTGGGGTCCCGCAGAGCTGCCGGGCAGAAGAAAAGTGCCTCCCCACGCCCGCTGCCCCCCCCGCCAGCAACAGGCTGCTCCCTCCCCTGAGCAACAGGCTGCCGAACAGACAAAAGCAGCCTCTCTGCCCCTCCTCCCCTCTATACATGCCGGGCTCCCGGAGCGCAGCAGCGTCCCCGGGGCTCGCTCACCTGGGTCCTAGAATCCACCTCCTCCTCCTCTTCGGCCGGCTCCAACTGGCCTCTGCCTGCAGCAGCTGGCCACAGGGACAGGGATCCCGCAGAGCTGCCGGGCAGAGGAAAAGTACCTCCCCACGCCCGCTGCCCCCCCCCCCCGCGGCCTGGCATCCTGCACGCCTCCCCCCTCCCCCCCTGCCAGCAACAGGCTGCCCCCTCCCCTGAGCAACAGGCTGCCGAACAGCAGACAAAAGCAGCCTCTCCGCCCCTCCTCCCCCTATGTTTGCCCAGGGAGCCCAGCATGTAAAGACTCCACCAAAACAAACAAAGTGCTGGCCTCATTGTGTTAGCAAAAAAAGGACCCTCCTCCTAGAACCCTGGGTGGTGTGTGGAAATAAAGCTATTAGCTCAAAGCATGGTGCAGAGCTGTTTGGTATTTGATGAGTTACTCCTTTAGTCCTGAGTTTGTCACAGGGACAGAAATAGATGTGAAATCTTCTGAACAGGGGAACAGACAGCAAAACAAACATTAGAGGGGAGTTAACCTTTCCCTATGCTATCCAAAACTAAAAAAAATGTTTGGCTAGAGTTTCCCCTACAATATGTACCAGTTCCGACTTACATACAAATTCAACTTAAGAACAAACCTACAGTCCCTATCTTGTACGTAACCCAGGGACTGCCTGTACTACGTAAGGACTGTATCATAGGACAAGTGTTAGAATGGAATCCAGAGGAAAAGGGGACGTCCCAAACAAACATGGCGACAAAGCTTCTTGGATGAAGTAAAAGTAGCTGGCTTAATGTGGGATCAAATCAAGACTATCACTAAGGATCACAAGAGATGGAGAATGACTGTAGAGGCCCTATGCTCCATTAGGACCCCCAAGGACAAATAAATATACTGGCTAAGAAGAATGCTCCCCCTCAATATATTGTGTAAAGAAGTGTTGTTTAATGGTTCTATATAAAAGAGAGAATATGTTAAATAATCCATTATTTTAAATGATTGTTCGCTGAAATGATTATATATTCTTATATAATGCTTCATATTTAATGTCATCTTCTGTTTAGATTGGCTCTTTAAAAATCCTGAAGGAAATTAGTCAGAATTCACAGATCAGACGTACAATTGCTGATTTCGGGGGCTTACAAATTATGGTAAAAATACTAGACTCCCCAGATAAGGATCTGAAATGTTTGGCAGCTGAAACAATTGCTAATGTTGCCAGATTTAAACGAGCACGAAGGACAGTAAGACAGCATGGAGGAATCAATAGACTAGTAAGTAGATACTAAAATCAGCACATTTACTGTATTTGTATTTTTTCCACTTGATAAGTCATTTGTAAGTCAGGTAAAAATATTTGTTGAGCCTCATTAAAATGCAGTATAATAACATTCTTCCTGATTACCATTAAATACACTACAACTTTTTTGTTTTTTGTCAGGTTGGGCTACTGGACTGTGTTCCAATGGGATCAGCCAATCTAACTCCACATCAGGAAAAAGATATTGAAGTAGCACGCTGTGGGGCTTTGGCACTCTGGAGCTGTAGCAAAAGCACCAAAAATAAGGAAGCAATTCGTAGGGCTGGGGGCATTCCACTGCTGGCTCAGTTGCTGAAGTCCCCACATGCAAACATGTTAACACCTGTGGTGGGGACATTACAAGAGTGTGCATCTGAGGTAAGCTGTATAACCAGTTAGACTATTTGTGCACTCACAGCAGCATGTAGAGTGCAAGCGTTACATGTGCAGCAACATACCAAAATGAAAGGCTATGGCAGTGCGGACAGATTCTGTCAGAGGTAGGATGATCACATCTCCCAAAAGAAAAAACAGGATGATATTTGGGACTAGCCTGAGGTCCCCTCCCCCACACAGGGCTGACCATGCTCTTTACCCCCCTTAGTTTATGCCACTCATGCCTTGGCCCACACGAAGCTGGCCCAAGCCACTAGACTGTATGTGGCCAGTTTTCTGAAAACTAGACACTCAGGAGAGACAGAACCTTCCCCTTCCCTATTGCTTTACTTTCTCCCCCTTGCTCCACCTCCCCATTCTGAATCAGCTGGGCTTCTGCTCTAGTGCTAGGTCAGGAGCCTGCTTGCCCACGAGATGCAGATAGAAGACTGCCCTAGCTGAGCAGGGGCTGATATGAATTGACAACCCAGCACCTCTTCCCTTCACTCTCTCTTATGGTAATGGGATTTTTTGGCATCTGGTCAGTACATGTGACCAAACACTATTTCAGTTCCTTTTCAACAGGATTTTCTGGTTGAAAACTAGACAGCTGGCAACCTTAAGCCAGCCCAAACTGCTCAACCCCCTCCATCCCACATGTTCAGGATTTGTTTGTCGTGAGCCCTTCTCTCCTTTTGCCCAGGTCTGGTTTCCCCCACACACACACATGTTCCACCACACCTCACTTTTTTGTTGTAGCCAAAATAGGACATTTGATCACACTAGACCGGGGGGTTACAGCAGGAAAAAGTATTGGTCCTGTGCCTCTCTGTCACTGCTATTTACACCTCCTGGGTATGTGCAGTGTAAACACACCCACACTTTACCACTAACCTTTTTAAACTGATGGATTGGACTATGATTTAAAATAAATCAAACTGGGTAACTTGCCCATTGAAAGAATGCACTCGGATTCCTTCTATGCCATTAAGTAGTATGGTCCCATTGAAGAGCAACAGACCAAGGAGAGTACATATTGTGTGTGTGTCTTACAGAAGACTAGGCAGGCTGGCTTAAGGTATGACATCCAGTTTTGCAAAATGCATACCTGGATTTGGCTTACCTTACGATGAGCTGCTGCAGTGTCTACACTACAGGAGGCCGACAGGAGCATACAAGCCCATTGGCTTCCCTTTCTTCTTGCAGAATGAGGAGTACAGGATGCTGGCAGGGGCTGCCCTCAGTGTTCAATTTGGGGGTCTACACTAGATCCACTAATTTGAATGCTAAGATCAAGGGGGGGAGGGGGACAAATTAAGAAACATCCCTGAAAAAAGCTATCCCTCAGCCACATTTCAAATTCCTGTTCCACAGCACGAAAGCACTAGATCTTTTCAAAGAAAAGGTCACAAGAATATTTTAGCATGGGCAAAACAGCATTTTTTCCTTTAGCCTTGCTCTTGAGAATAGCTGAATCACTGGTTGAAATTTTTAAAAAAGCCAGAGGCCTCTTGCATCTAAACAATTAAAGTCTGGCAAAGTTATAAGCAACTGAAAACGGGCTTATTATGGCAAATTTCACAATAGTTAGGGCAACCAGCCTGACTTACAAGTAGGGAAATAAGTGTCCCTATTCTTATGCAATTTTGTTACATAAAAATGATGAGGAAGAGAGCCTTGAAAAATATTTAATGCAAACAAGAATAAGCTATTTTAAAGTAAATCTTTTTAATATCTATTTAATTCCATGCACAATGGAAGTTTGACAACATGTATTTATGACACACAGTGACAGAGATTAAGACCATAATCCTGCAGAGCACCATGACTAACTTTGAACACATCAGTTGTCTCTTTCAGGACAAGGCAATGGGGCAACTCATATGCTTAAAGCTAGTCTCATGCACAAATCTTTGCAGGATTA